>NW_027658725.1:0-1314344 GCF_041902795.1 Electrophorus electricus | reverse complement strand
AGCCATTAAAAGCAAAGTTATGAACATTTAAAATACACCTTGATAACACAGTTTATAGCTCTTCAAGAATGTTTAGTTGTCATGGCAACTATTCCTTTCTCGACTCTGTTTTGTTTTGGGGTTTTTTTGGCATACCTTTCTTTTTCAGTCATGAATTCCCTTTTTTGTTAAAATCTCCTCACCTTTTCTACAGCGCTTTCTCTCTCTCTAATTTCACAGGTAATTGTCTCTTTCCTCCAAGGGTCTGCATCTCACCTGGACCTTTTCCTCTTTGCTACTTCAGCTCCTGTCGTAGCTGAACATCAATAGTTTAATAGTTATTAGGAAATATTACTTAAAACAAAACAACAAGAAAACAGCAAAGAAGGTATATGCAAGTATATGTTCACTGTATTGTGCAACTGTCATGTCAGCAGGTGGACAATTTTAGCTAAAGTTAGCATTTCAAACATATATTTTGATATTCTAAAATAATGTTTATTAACTCAATATTTCATCACAATGGGGTGGACATTTTTAGCTTTAACTCATCTGAGTATGGAGACAAAGTGAGAAATTCAAATGAACTGATATACTATAGGAGCATGCAGTTTATGCCTTTAGTCGAATGAAGATAGACCTTTTTTAAAGTTGTGAGGTCACTGATGTCAAAGGTCGCATTTTTACCAAGATGGTTATCCAAAGATGAGAGAGTGGACAGCAATTCTTGGACATGTTTAAATAACTTGATTTTTTATTTTTATTTATTTATTTATTTTTAATCAAAATTGCAAAATGAATAATCAAAATACCTAAAATATTAATGAACGTATTTACAACCTTACGGTAATATTTAAAAGTTTAAAAGGTTAAAACATCCAAAATACCCATTTCCTCATCAAAGACAATGTAATAAGGTTAACATTCCTATATATTCGTAAAATGTGTTCATTCAGAGTAAAACTTTAATCAGTTAATTAAAAACATTAAATGTTTCACAATCTTTGTATCAGCACATTTAAACGAGTATGTTGTATTGACCCTTAGGTAACAGAACGAAGTGTGAAGTCCACTTATAAAATAAATTACGCATTCGTCATTAGATCAGAGTAGGTGAGGGACAGAGAGCCATGTGTGAAAACGAACAATCATCTCACAAAACACTACTTATGACTAACAAGTAAACACTTGCAAAATAAAAGTAGCCGTTTATGTTAAATATAAGATTTCACAAAACTATTAATTAAAAAAATATTAATTAAAAAATATTAATTACAAAAATATGAATTAAAAAACGTAAATCGATATTTTTGCGATTGATCTCCCTCCCAAGTTACACCGTTTACTTGTCTTAGAACTGAAACACGAGTATCACTGTTACGTTTTAATGAAACCGTTATTTTGAAAATTACAAAACTGCATGTCAATGTTAACCGTGTGGGGTCATACGTGAGTGTATGTTACAGCTGAATTATTAGGTTACCTAACTAAGCTACAGATATTTTTATATTTATTGGCTGCTTGTACAGATTTGTTAGCTCGCTGATAATATACTTTTGTATATAAAATTGTTCTGCGCAAACCACAGCACCATTGCTAAGTTAGCACTTAGCCTTAGCTAACGTTACTTTTAAAGTTAAATTGAGTTTCTTGTCTTGTTCATGGCTTTGTAGCCGAATCTCCCGTTTAGACATGATGTCTGCCCGCAGGCTTAGACTTCTAGTGTTTTCTGTTCAAAAGTGTTTATCTCGACTCGCCGACAAATGCAGAGGTTATTGCTCAGTGTCTCTATCTAGCACTCCTACTAATGAGACTGATGAGACGAGAGTGAGCACATTTAAGACCAAGCTGTCGTCATTAAGAGTTCTTCAGGCAAAAGTTCAACTGAGACGCAACAGGAACATGAGGAATCGTATCTTCCTGAAGAAAGTGGTCTGGCGCAGCTACGGAAAGGTATGTAACTACATTTGTTGCCATGATAGTTCAGGCTTTAGGATTTTAATTCCCATGTGTCAGTATGCCGGTAGTCGTTGCCAATTTTATTTTGGTGTTTACATCTTGCAGTGTATTTCGAAACATACGGCTGTCAGATGAACGTCAACGACACTGAAATTGCGTGGTCCATTCTTCAGAAGGGTGGATATGTTCGGACCCACGAACTATCAGAGGTAAGTGTCAATGCCTTGACCTTTGACCCTTGATAAACACAGCGCTTCCTTTATTTGAAAGCTTTCATTCTCATCTTTCCTAATTTTTTTTTTTTTTATATACAGGCAGATGTGGTGCTTCTTGTCACATGCTCCATAAGGTAGGAAAAGCCTATTTCTGTTTGTATTTTACACAGTGAATCTATACGTTGCCAATCTTGTGCAACTTGACAGCAGTCCTTGACTTCAGTGACATTTTTTGCTTGGATGTAATGCTATTTTCTGTTGGAAAAAATAAAAATCATTGTGACAGGGAAAAGGCAGAGCAGACCATCTGGAACAGACTCAAACATCCAGCAGTTCTGAAAAAGAAGCATCTAAAGAGCAGCACTCCATTAAAGATAGGAGTCCTGGGTAACTTCTCACTTCACCATAGTTCTTCATTCACGTTCAAATGTATCTCTCAGTCTGAAAGGTTCGTGTGTGCGCATGTATGTTTGTGTGTGGGTTCACGCGCCCGTATACGCATATGTGTGCTTGCTCTCTTGTAGGTTGCATGGCAGAGAGACTGAAGACTGAGTTGCTGGAGAAGGAGAGGGTGGTGGATGTTGTAGCAGGGCCAGATGCCTACAGAGATCTTCTCCGACTCCTTGCACTGGCCCATGGGGGTCAGAGGACCAGCAATGTCCTGCTCTCCCTGGAAGAGGCATATGCTGATGTCATGCCCATTCACCATTCAGGACACAGTGCCTTTGTGTGAGTGCCATAATAATATCTGGCTGATTTATAAGGGAGGAGTTCCTGCTAAACACTAACTCTTAAATTAACTTTGCACTGTGTGATTTTGTAAAGATGGTACAGTTCAATTTTTAAGTTAACATGTATAGACAGTTTTTGGTGTTTTCATATTCAACTCTAATACACTGAATTTAATCTGAACAGCAACTGTTAGATTAAAATACAGAAAAGTCAGCTATAATTTAAAGGCATTTGCTACCATATTGCATGAAACATGGGACTTGCATCCACAATAAAGCCAAAAACAGCAAATGCTCATAGTTCAGTTGTTCATTATTATCATTTTACTGAACACTTGTCAATCTGCATTTTTTGGTTAAATATTTATACATGACTGACCCTCCTACACTTATGAAGGGATATAAAACTTCAAACACCGTGGTGGCTCATCTTCAGCTCCTTCATGCTTTTAGATGTAGCACTTCAAATAATGGTTTGATATCAGGGGTGTCGATACTTTTAAAGTCCTTTCACGCTGTTGACAGTACAGACCTTGTGTACTGCAAGCCTTGTTGGTGGCACCTTGTCTTACAGTGGGATTATCCAGTATATTTTGTCCCTCTTTGACTGCTGTAGGTCTATCATGCGGGGCTGTGACAACATGTTCAGCTACTGCATTGTGCCGTTTACCTGGGGGAGGGAAAGGAGCAGACCTGTGTCCTCCATACTTGAAGAAGTGCGCATGCTGTCTGACCAGGTCTCTTCCCTTCAGCGACTATGTGTGCAGTCTGGCTTTACTAGTTTCTGTGTGTGAAACTTGGCCAGATGTGAACACTAAGTATATGAAATGATCATGGCCATAGGGGGTGAAGGAAGTGACCCTGCTGGGTCAAAACGTGAACAGCTACAGAGACGTGTCTGGGGACGGGGCCAGCAACTCGGAGCTTGGTTCGCACCTCAGCCGTGGTTTCAGCACCGTGTTCCCGTGATGAGCAAGGAGGCCTACGATTCGCTGACCTGCTACACCACGTCTCCCTTGTAAACCCTGACAAGGATTCGCTTCACCTGGCCACATCCTAAAGACTTTCCTGATGAGGTAGAAACCCCAGAGTCATGGATGTGAGCATGTGGTTTTTGGTTGGGATACCCATGACTAGTGTGGGGAAGGTACTTTTAAAATGTATTTCATTGCAGGTGACAAAATACAGAACACAGAATACATGCTGTTAAATGTAATTTAAATGTAATTAAAGTGAGTTATATTTGAAATAGTCTTGGACAATGTTGAAGTATTCCAAAGTTTTTAAAGTATGTTCCTCGTTTGAGTAATGTAATGGAATATGTTACCAATTACATTTAGGGGCATGTACATGTACACTGCCTACAGTGGCAGATTAAACCCTGTGGAGGCCCCTAGGCAGTCATAATCTTGGGGCCTCCCTTGCAAATTATCTCCTAATATGTTTTTTTTTTTTTAATTCCTTGTTGCATGGCCCCTAAAAGGTGTGGGGCCTACAGGTCACTGCCTGCTCTGGTAATCTATTGGTAATCCGGCCCTGACTGTTTATGGCTTGTGTGGTGTAGTGGATGTTCAAAGAGTTTAAGTATTTAGTTGAACAGTTTCTTATAGTCTGAATTCATGTGCAGATATTGCTCATAGGCCATTTTAAGCAGCAGATTGGATAATAATTTAGGATTCGCAAATTTGGATGTGAGCAGTAGAAAAGATCATTAATAGATTATCAGATTGAAAAAGCCTTATGCTTATCAGATATGTGAAATAAGGTTTGACTGCCATAGTCAATTTGTGCTGTTTTCGTTTGACCTGTGCTGGGGTGGGTGAGTATGTTTCCTGAAGATGTTATAGCTAATCCAAGAGCGGAGGAACATCTGTAAGCAGATCCACTTGCCAGCTCAGAGCGGCAGCAGCAGAGTCTTACAGACCATGAGGCGTGGGTGAGAAACGCTCCTAGAACGACAGCACTCACCACAAGCACAGTAGAGATTAGCCTGCTTATCTCAAATCTCTTGATGTCTCATGTGTTAAAACTTAGTTCTCACTTTAAGTCATCATGCTCTGGGATGTTTTCATAGGTATACTAGGGAAGCCTACCTTGAGCTTGTGGAAAACATTTGAAAGATAATACCAGGTGTCCTATCATTACCAAACATTCAATATGTAATTATAAAATTATTGTAGCTATAATAGGTCTTGTGTGAATATATATCTATGTATAATTTCTTTTTACAGGGGTCAGTCTGAGCAGTGACTTCATCACAGGCTTCTGTGGGGAAACCGAGGAGGACCACCAGCAGTCGGTCTCTTTGATCAGGGAAGTGGGCTATAATGTAGCCTTCCTGTTTGCCTACAGCATGAGGAAGGTGAGATCCTATTTTGTCATTGTGTTTAACACTATCAAAAAACAGACATTCTCCCTGGTTCATGTGATGGTTCTATCAAGAAATTCACCATTGTCTATTATCATTTGGAGAATTGAAAGGGTCTTGTGGCTGCCAGTTGGGCTTTACCTTCTGACATGAACATGTGTGTACCACACCCACAGAAAACTCAGGCATATCACCGTCTCAGGGACGATATCCCAGCTGAGGTGAAGAAGCTGTCGCCTGGAGGAGCTTATCTTTACATTCCGAGAAGATGCGGCTAAGGTCAACACCAGTTTCATCGACAGCAAACAGCTTGTCCTAGTGGAGGGAGTGAGTACTGCAGTGGGTTGAAGCCATGCTGTGTTACAACTGTGTTTGGAGCACTTCTGCTGTTAATAATTTGGGATTGCTGCATCTGTGTGTCTTGGTCATCATGTTTTGCATATCGATTTAACTAGATTTCTGCAAGAAAATAAATAGTTGCAGTAAATTCTCCTCCCTTATCTTATTTAGACCTGCTGGATCAACATCATGAGGTCTGTCTGACAACGATGATGAACAATGGCATTGTCTATCAGCTCAGCCCTAGCACCTTTTGGCATTTCATTTTGGTTTTGGCCTTGTTCTTTTCTGGAGGGCAAATAGAGTTTATGTGTTTATGTATTTAGGGCATTGTTTGGTCTATTTTAGTCTATTTGAGTTGTATGGTCACTTTCCCGTTTGTGGTGTTAGTTTGCGATTGCCGCATGGGTTTCTGTGGCCCTTTCATTTGAAACCCTTCCCTGGTTAGGCATAGCATTGTGTCTGTTTTGGATGCTTTGAGCTTTTTGTTATTTTTGAAGTGTTGAGAGCAGTTCACATCTTTGGTACCGGGAAATCCCAATGACTGGTTTCTCTGTGCTTGTGGTCTTTAGTGTATTACCTGCCATCAATAACTGTTTGAAGATTGGGGTCTTAGTTAATTTTGATTATTGTTAGTGTCCTTCTTTTGAGGACATGCCTGGCGAATGCACAGAAAACTACCCCAAGGTGTTTGCCACTTGTGTGTTAATATGCGCTACCAGTCATGCTGAGATTGGATCTACCGATATACACACTGATAACAGAATTTTATGACCATCTACATAACAGTGGGAATAACCACCCTTGGTTTGGATAACACTAGTGAGACGTTGTGGCATGGTATCTGGAGGCAATGTAAGAGCAGGAGAGAATTTCTGTCTGCTACAGTGCTTAGTCAAGCCTTTTATATTGTACAAATGTTATCTGCTGTTTTTGCTTGACTGAGTCTGTTTTCTGCAGGAAAGTAAGAAGTCATCTCAAGATCTTTGTGGTCGGAATGATGGGAATGTGAAGGTTATTTTTCCAAGAAAGGATTTGCTTTCTTATCCCACGGATACCAACCCTGTCACTGTTAAAGCTGGAGACTATGTACTGGTGAAGGTGAGCTCTTACTTCAGTTTGCTACTCCTACATGTATATCTGTCTGTGTTGAGACTAAAACAGGAGCATGTTTTTACACACACACACACAGATATATATGAGCTGTATGTGTGGAATATTTATTCTGGTAAGCCTGGTCTGTGATATGTAATATACATGGCTGTGAAATATACTGTACAGTTATGGCTACATTTCCATGATTATTGGTGACTACTCTCTCCTTTAGAGATTACCTCAGCCAGCTCTCAGAGTCTGCAAGGCCACGCCTTCAGCCACGCCTCCCTGAGTGATGGACACCCCAGACGCCTATTGATGCACAGGCAGCTGCATATTAGCCTGTAGGTTCCACCTTCTTAGTATCAGGACTGGGTGGGAGTGTGTGTCACAGACCTATAGGTCTTCCCAGCTCCAGCTCTTGGAAGCCAGTATGCTCAGTGAGGAGTGTTCACTGCCTCAGTCACCCTGTCTCCTCATTATCAAGCTCCTTATGAGGTGATTCAGGCATGGTGAGGCAGAAAACCCCTGAAAATATGCAGGGAAGTTTCTTCAGAACTTGAGCTCAGTGTTCCTGAAGTGCAGTTTGAAATGAAATAAGGCTTTTCATTTTTTCATTCATTAATTTATTCAGAATCATGTCTGACTCATGTATGACTCTGTGTTAAAGGAAAGTTTTAACACAGATTTTGTCTGGGTACACACTTTGCAAACTTCAAACTGCATGATTAGCAGACAGTATTGTAGCTATTCAAGTTTATGATCAATAATGTAAGGTAAGTGTGTGTTAACTCTGGGTGGGTCAGGGTGTATTCTCCCCTAAACATACTTCTGACATAATGATTTGTTTAAACACTACAATTCTCTATATCCTAATAATTACTGCCACATTTTAATAACCTGCAATACACTGTAAATACAGCATTTGTAAGCTTTAAATTTACAAACTTGAACAATCATACTATATCAAATACATGATACTCATACCTGTGACATAGTGTTTTGAACAGACATTTGCTGCCACACCTGCTATTTTAGCAGGCTAAATAATCTGCCTTCTGAAATGCTAATATGCTTAATTTCATGCAAGTGCTAGTGTTCCTATTTGCTTGCTGATGTGCATGGAAGCGCCATATTATTATCATTATTATTATTATTATTATTATTGAGTCACACTGCTATCAAGTTAGCTGGTTGCTCTTAGCTAGTAGTGTGAACAGGACAGGGGACTTGGGGAAGACCCAAAGGGTGAGGTTTGTGTGTGTACATTCACAAGTATTGGTGCACAGCCACTGACATACATAAACACTGCTATCTGGATCTGGAATTTTTAACATTAATGTACAGACTATTCTTTCTCCTTAAAAAATTCATTATGCTAATAATTATGGCAGTGTATGTTCCCCTGCAAACAAATGCTAGGCTGCAGGCTGCATGATGCTGCAATCAACCAGCTGATGGCAAATCCAGACAGTGTTGTTATTGTGGCAAGAGACTTATTGTAAATGCATTGCCATTAATTGAGAGTCATTTTAAAAGATATTTACTCTCCCACTGCGCATACTCCCGTTTTCATAAATTGGCAAATATACATGTTGCTGCTTGTCACACAAACTTTTGTTGTACACAAGTAATAATGAGAAAAGGACTCATCATATGTTTTATGATATAGCTAAAGCTATGCATTTATCGAGAGGATTTAACACATTACAGAACACATCTAGTTAATCCTTTCCATGATTGACCCAAGGGCAGATAGCAATTATTTAAGTATTACTATGTTTTAATTTAATAATAAAAATGACCATATGAACCTTTTTGCTTTATATTTGTTTATATTCAGCTGCCTTTATAATGACAATTATTTATGACAATGACAATTTACAATACATTATCAGTGAGTGGTATAATTAAAGTAAAATCATTGTTAAATAAGTCTCATTCTTGTCTCAGATTCAAACACTACAAAATCTTGGTCTTTGCTTGAATGATTTTTTAATGGTCCTGACTACAACACTATCCTTTGATAAGCTTGGAAGTTGTACACTACTGTGAGAGGAAGTTACATTCAGCTAGGAAAGAACCAACAATCAAATAATAAACACAGATTAAGATGGTCATTAAAGATCCCAAACTAAGATTAATGCACTAATTAATAAACTACAACTTGTTTGCAGGAGTTCATCAGTGTTTTATCATTGGCATAGGTAAAGGGGTTTTCAGGCACAAGTTAAAAAAGGCACAAGTTGTCAAAGCATAAGAATAATGACCATAATGATCATAAGAAAGCCTTTCTGAGCCAAAGATCTGAATTAACAGGGAATAACAGGAGCACTTGCAAAACTGTGCCTAAGTGTATCCAGAAAGCACTGTTGGGCTTTTGTAGGAAAAAAAGGTTACACAAAGGTTACACTGATAAAACAGTTTAATCTGAACGAAGAATCAAGACCCAGGAGCTGTAAAAGAATAAGTTAATCTCTGCATTGCTCTCTATATAGGGGGAGTTTTACAACATTGGAGTGCACAAGAAACCCGCTTTTGCCCCGACACCATTTTCACTGCCACCTGATGAAAGCAACATGCTGTATATGGGCATCTCTGCCTTCACTGCCAACTCAGCAGGCTTTGTGTAGAAAAATGCAGGAGCACTCACACTCAGAATCACAGATGACATGGTGAGTTTAAACCACTCCTTGCCATCACTGAGGGAAAGGTGTGGATGTGGTTACCTTACAAGACCAGGCTATTTAGTTAGAAGACTGATAAAGAAGACTGATAACTTTATACTGTTCTCCCAGTGCACATTAATAATCCCTTAATAGTGTAATAAATGAATGGACAAATAAATGATCAACAGTCCCTGAAAATGAAACAAACGTTTATCCTTCCAGATTCCCAGAGCCTCTCCATATCGTCTGAACACCAAGACATTTGAAGCCTTAATTCCGCAGGTATAAGAGATCACTTTCTGTATTCATCACACAAGCACGCAGAAACTGCTGATTTTATATTCTCACATAGGTTTCCTAACACAGTAGACTTTGAATCTTAAAGGAATAATAAGGTTTAAAGAGTAACAAATAATATGATCTCATTAGCAACACAACCATATTTAGATGAAGAATTTCCGAAAAGAACAACATTTCACATGATGATGCTTGGATGAAATGTGTTGAAAACACTGAGTTCTTTTGCTTTTGGTGCTAAAGGCACTTGCAAGTACACCTTACACAGATTGATGGTGGTAGTATAGTTGGCATTCAGTTAAATCAATTAAACTTTGGACAGGGGTAGATTTGTCCTTCATACTGTTATTCAGCACAGGTAATAGCCATTTTGGGACTTTGTATCACTTTTGGGAGGCTGCCGTGTTCTCCTTAAAGTACCCAGGTTGAAGAGTGCTGGGCCCAGGAGTATTATCACCTGCTCCTGCATTTCTGCCGATGAAATAGTGAGACGGATCCACATCCTGCCTGCTTATTGGGGACGTACTGTTCTAGCAGCTCTTCCTCATCTGTCCATGCTCATACCATGGGTTGCTGTACTGTTTCCATGCTTATGTGGTACTCTTTCCGCAGGATGCTATGGAACTTTTGGTGCTCCCTGCTCCTCTCTGGCATTTGTAGCTTGACCTTCCTGGTGATTTTTTTGCAGTCCACGTCACTTTGCCAGGAGCTTCCTTTTGCTGATTAGCAGAAGCAGGAATACCTCCTGTCCTGCCAGGCTTTTGCAGTCATATTAGGCACATTGACTGCTCCGCTCTTACCTGCTTTCTATATCTTATGTTTGGGCTACTTGTGGAAGTGACATGAAAGCAGTGTTATGTTTATGTGAGTCTGGAGTTTGATATCTTGTGGAATTTCCACCACGCTGTTAGTATCATGGCCACCCACAAATTGTTGATCATGAATGTTCTTTAATTGATTTGACTGATAAATGGTAAGTCTGACTTTTAGATCATATAAGAACACCACAGACAACTGTTTGGCACATCACTGTTAAACCTCCTGATTGCAACCCGGGGCATCGTGAACTGTACAACATGACCCTCAGACAATGATCTCTGAGTGAAAGCGATAAACATAATCATCTTCATATCATCACTTTCTCTACAAGTTCAGTGGAAGAGATGTCAGTGAAAGGGAGTTTTAATACCCTTTCCATTTTTAACTTTAATAAAAACACAGACAGAAAAATTCCAGAAAGTGAGACAGAGAAAGGAAACTAGACTTTAAAATGGTGCTGCCCTCTTGACTTACAACTGTAGATTATTGAAATTATTACAAATGTCTGACGCCAAAAGGGATTGTGTCAGTGTTTCACTACTCAGTATTGCATTTGGTAGACAGTATAAACAAGCAGACTATGGTTAAAAAAATCACAGAAATAAAGCAAACACCAATATAATCTTGAACCACCTAGTGCAAGGAAACATTAGATTACTGGAACAAAATCAGACAACTAGCAGAACAACTTTTTAACCAATGATGCAGATGCACTTTTAGTGGATTTATTTATCTGTATTTCAATCCACTAAAGTTTTTCATTTGATCTAACATTACATTTAAGACCGACGTCCTGTTACGTCTCACAGAAGATTCCACTGATCAAGCTGCTACTTACCCATCCTGGTCCTGGAGTACCTTTGCTCTGTACACTTTAGTGATGTCTTTGCTACCAACAAGCCTATTTTAATCCATCAGATAGTAACCAAACGCTCCTTTGCTGCAAAGCACAGAAATCATTCAAATTTGCAGTCAACAGATACATCTGGGCCAGATTTTGGATCAGTGGACTAGGCTGGAACTGCACATATACTGTATATGCAAAATTCAAAATACGGGGAGTGGTTGGTCTCTTTTGCAATCAAATCTGAATACTATGGAATTCGTTTCACATTTGTTTAATTTGACAGATTTTAAATGGATAATGGACATCACTAGACAAAAAAGAATAAACAACTATATGAAAAGGAACAAAACCAAAAACAAAGGAAGACTTTAACACACTTGCCCAAACAAGCACTAAATCTGACAAAAATAGATCAACCAATGACATAGCTGTGAAGGAACATATTAGCCATTGTTTTCTTGTCATCAACAGTAATTTTAACTGATTGTTAACATACTGTTCAAGTCTTCAACTGATTTACTCCCAACATACGAATGGGTACAAATATGGTTCATTACCCAGCTGCACAAATTGCTTCTGACATACTGGGCAGCTACAGGGTTCTTCTCCCGTGTGGATTCTGACATACTGGGCAGCTATGGGCTTCTTCAGTTGTGTGGATTGTCTTCTGCTCCTCCATGCGGCCTGTTTCACCAAAGCCCTTCCTGCAGTATTTGCAGCACTATGGCAAGCGGACACCCTTGTGTGAGCGTTTAGGTGCTTCTCAAGAGTCTGGGCAAGTTTGAAACACCTGCCCCAAACATCACTGACATTATTTCTTGTAGGTGATTAGCCACGTGTTTCTCTAGCCACAAGTACTTTATGATTTATTTGTTTTTTTAAATAGGTAATTTTATATTTAATGGCAACAAATGACATTTTAAGTTTTATGACAAAACGTGCAAACAAGCTGGCCTGAGAGGTGTGTAGCGGGATATGACTCAGTGCGTCTCTGGTGCTGCTTTTGATGAGTACAGTGTCATGAGTGTGTCTGTCCAGCGGTGCAAAGAGGGGATACAGCAAGGCATGGCATGGTGTTTATTCATTCGTTTGCATAGAAAATGACGCCTTTTCACATTGTGGAACTACAAATATGGCGGTCTTTTTTGTGCGGCGTAGTAATGACATATGTTGTGGAATTTTGAACAAACATCAAGTCAGACGTGATTAAGAGAGTAATTTAATAAGAAAAAGAATAAAATAAATGTTTGGCTCTCCTCAGGTAGGGAGCCCCGAGTATACAAAACCGTGGCTAGTTATACTACTCCTGTGCTGTCTTTAACCAATCATCTTTTCTTAAGCAGCTCTTCTTTCCTTTGTTGCTGTGGCTATAAGCCAATCAGCTCTCAGCTTGTTTTTTTCCACAAACCAACCCAAACTGTCTCCAAACAGTGTGGGTTGTGTGTCAAGTTGACCTTGATGTTAACAGTTCCTGATACATGTTCAACTTAATCAGCAACAGGCGGATACAAATGTGCAAACAGCATTATTAATTTAAGAACAAAAGGATCAGTGTGATTTTATATGAATCACATAATACATAGTTTCGTATCATTTTCCATCACACGTAAAAACAGAGTCTCACCGTATTGTCGGGCAGGAGGATCTGGACTCATTTATTACTTAATATCTTCCCCCATCTAGCGGTCATTAGAGGTTAGTCTTGAATTGATTTCTGTCGTGCAATATTTTAGATATAAATGTTTACATTTTCTATTACAGAACACGGCAAAGTATAGTCAACCAGTTCTAACCTTTTGAGAAAAACTTTAACTTCAAAGTAGGTGAATCTATTTACTTAGATTGAACCAATCGGATCACAGTTTATTTACATAACATCAATGCTTTGAGTGCTTTAGATATAAGGACATCATGGCGATCTTTCTGCTCACACCTCAGTCAGTCTATAATTCTGTACTATGTGTTTCTATAGCTTCCAACTTTCACGAGTTTCTTGAATCTGTGGAGAAAAGTGCAGACTCAGGTACTTTCTTATTTGTGAACTTTTATACATTTTATGTAATTTATTTATCATCTATAATGTTTTATTACTTTTCATTTATAGATATAAGGACACAAAAACAGTTCATATACTCAATGAATTGTTACAAGATAATCTTTTCTAGAGAATGTTTACCATTTGTTAAAAGACTGATTTATTTCTAAAAGTTTATGCAGTGTGTTAATTTGTCACATGGAGGCAGAAGGGGTGAATGTGATATACCCCTCTTCCATCATCAACTATTCATCGAGTCCTCCAGTGGAGCTTGTACAACCAAAGAAATGCATACAGCGGTCACCGGCGGTTCTAAGTTACATCTAAAGAGGTCTAGGCCTATACACACTGTTCCACCTGAGGTAATAAAATGTTTTGGGGTAAAGGTATTTTCATGAGGCGATCTGTGATCTAATTATAATAGGCTTTGAAGCTCTCTGCAACAGGTGCAGAGTGGTGCAAGACTGTGTTTGAAAGCATAAAGAGGAATAATGTTTCTGGGGTATCTTAAGGCCTTTGTGGGTCTGTAAGTGCAGAGCAGAGGCTCTGATGCAGGTGGTTTCAAGGCCTCTGTGGAAGTCTACGGCAGATGACTCTGGACTGTTCCCGTGAGAAATAGCTTCCTAAGTATTGGGAAAGATCCCGGCTTTTAAAAGACGTGAAAGCCTCTTCGAGAGTTCTGTGGCTAAGAAAGGTTCATTATCTTACCATAAGAGCAGGGTGATACTGACCTGCAACATCATCTTGCAGGTGTTTGATGGTATGAGTTGAGATCATCTTTGTTAAAAACAAAAAAAACAACAACAAAAAAAAAAAACAGGAAAATCTTCCAATAGGATATACTGGGGTCAAGCTTCAATTTGTACAATGATAGATCTCAATTTGCATATATTGAATAATGTATGGTTGAACAGTGGTGGAGATTTCAAACACCAGTATGTAGAGAAGGTGTGGCAATCACATAATCAGTTGTGAAAACTGGATAAAAATGTGTGTTCCTTGTGTGATTATTAGACATATTCTGGACTATGCCTCGTTTGTATGTAACGCTGAGCTCAAAATAAATAATGGACCTACTACTCTCTTCAATTAATTCTGCATCTTTATTTTCTGTTTAAAGGGGACTTAATAAAATTACTGGAAGGTGGGGAATATCTAGTAACACAGTGCCGAGTCCGCTAAACGTAGATCCCAGCCTTTTATATGGCCTCTTCCCTTTAATTCTACTGACTATAATTAATGTAAACCTTGTCGATTCTGGTGTTTGCTGTATAGAGGTAGCGAAAACTTTGCTAAAACAATGAAAAATTTGCATCCTGTGAAAAGTTTATTGAACAATATAACATTGTTCCTTACCCAGAGCCATAACACATCATTGATGGATATCACACTGATGTGAGGGAGGTATGAGCCAACTCAACTGTATTTCCTGATTGTTTTATTCTGCAGGAGGATGTGGTCCAAATATTAAAAAAATCACAGGTTTGTTTAAGAGGACATAGCCGAACGATTTGGGCTTACTGTTATTTTAATACTAGTGGTAACTATTAGTAAATACAACAATCTGACCATCCTCATACTGCATTGAGGGGTGATGGGGAGATGGTACCAGATGATGTTTAGGTATGTGGTTATGTTCATTTATTTTTGTTCCTTTATATTCACGTATTTTGCAAGTGCGTATGTTATTGAGTTTAAAACCATCCATATATTATGCAATTATAGAAAATACAGAAACTGCATGAGACTTCTCTTGACTTGCTAGAAGTTCAGACTGTAGCAAGCTTAGCATTAGTAAATGGAATAGGTGTCATTTTAAGGATTCATTTAAAGTATTCATGAGGTATTTCTCCTAACATCGATGTATCGACAGTGGCAATACAATAGATAGCATAACAAGAATTATAGGTGTATAATAGTGTAGTTACCCACAATGGTTAAAGTGTTTGAAAAGAGTTGTATAAAAAAATAGTTGGTTGGTTCGTGGCATAAAGTCATGAAACGGTGAAATGAGGTCATAAAAAGAGTGTTTACAGGGGAAAGTGCTTTAACATTGAATTAGACAAACTAATAACATAAAACATAAGGTAGTTTAGAGATTCTGTGTCCTTTCATAATGATTTCTGCATATGGCAGGCTGCTGCAAAGGATCCTGGGTAGGCTTCAGCAGACCTCAGTGTAAGATATATTAATAATATTAATCATAATAATACTAGTCAGAGGTTACTTGACTTGTAATCAGAATGTTGCTAGTTCAAGCCCTACCACTGCCAAGTTACCACTGCTGGGTCCCTGAACAGCAATGAATCCTCAATTGTATTATTAATACAATCCAATACACATGCCTAATGCTCAGCTGTCAACTGCAAAAACATTCTGAGCATTCGAACAGTAAGAGGAACAAAAAGAAAGGAGTGACGGACTGTACACGTCTCAATCATTTAGCCTTTTTACATGTTGTTTTAGTTTACTGCAATCAAGGCCTGAAACTGGAGTCTACAGACCAGGCAAAAATATTTAAAATATTTAATGCGTTTTTATTTTTTCAGTTTCAGTGTTTCAATGAGACTCAGGAGACTCCAGCATATGCAGAAGCTCCGAGTTGTCGATCTCCAGGCACAAACCCGTCCCTGCAAGTTTGGGGTGCATGTTCTGGATCACGGGAAACAGACCATCCATCACCCAACATCTGCTTCTGCTCCTGCGGAGGTTCCAGATCCAGCACGGAGGCAGTGAGAGGTTCCTGGCCCAGAGATTGGTCTGCAGCCGGCCTGATGGTACTCGGCATGTATTGGAAATGCTGTGGTTGTATGCTGTGCGTAGCCCAGCGGGTGCTGGGGTGGAGCTGTGCCAGTTGCCTGCTCGGGTAGCAGGCAGGCCAGTTCTGAGCTTGTGGAATGGCTTCCATGTTGTAGCCGGAGGGTGGGGCAGGCTGGTAGGGGTTGAGCACGAGGTTGGGCAAGGCACTCACGCTGGCCGTGCGCTTCATGTACTTGTTGGAGAGATGGGCCTGCCGCTCCTCCTTGCGCTGCGCCAGAGCCACGTACAGCGGCTTGGTGCCTACAACACACCCATTCATCTCCGTCATGGCCGTGGCGGCCTCCTCCGGCGAGGAGAAACACACGAAGCCAAACCTTTTGGAGCGGCCGCCCTCCATCATCGCCTTGGCACTTGTGATGGTCCCAAACGGAGAGAACTCCTTACGTAGACGCGCGTCGTCCAGACCGTCGTCTAGGTTCTTAACGTACAGGTTGTCTCCCTGGTAGCGAGTCATACCGTCCTGCTTCATCTGCTCAAACTTTCGTTTCAGCCCTGTCTGCCTCTCGCCTTTCTTCTGGGCATAACCCACATACACCTTCTTCCCATTCAGCTCCTTCCCATTTATCTCATCCACAGCCCTCTGGGCATCCTCGTGCCTCTCGAAGTTCACAAAGCCAAAGCTCTTGGACTTGCCGCTCTCGTCGATCATGACGCAAGTGCTCAGCGTTTGGCCGAACTTGCTGAAATCATCATGTCTCCACCCCAAGGGAATGTTAGGTCTCTTCTAGAATATCCTTCATCATCTCTGGAAGGTCAGGCAAGACCTCACTGATGGCGGTGTGTAACCATGTTTGCCCCAAGTCAGTCATTTCTGGAATCATGGATGATTGCTTACTGTACAAATAAAAGGAAAAACTGTCATTACACTGATATCAAGTATGTGTATATATAAAAAAAACCTTTTCATTTTGTGATACGTTTCTTACATAGTATGTGTGAATTTTTAGTATGGTTTCCATCACAGATCATGTTTACCTCGACAATACACTGTGTTTCAGTGGAAGGACTTGGTGCCCATTAACAATGTACAATGGTAAAAATCTACCAAGTTGTTAATGTTAAGACATTCCAGCCTTGAACTGTGTTTTGTCACAAAGTACAGATGGTATTCAAAATGAACGTCAGCGTTATGTATATCCATTACAAAATACACAGATGTATCATTTTGAATTAAAATAATGAGAAGTTCTCCAAACTCCATGTGCTCATCATTTTTTGACACAAGAAAATGTCCTTTTTTATATGATGCACCCTTACACTGCACCTCTGTGGAAACACTAGTACTGTGTTCTGAAAAGCCAAACTCTCTAACTGCATGTTTAATTGCATCACTGTAAAGGTTGGGGTAGAAGGTACA
Source organism: Electrophorus electricus (assembly GCF_041902795.1). Lineage (NCBI taxonomy): Eukaryota > Metazoa > Chordata > Actinopteri > Gymnotiformes > Gymnotidae > Electrophorus > Electrophorus electricus. The sequence continues at coordinate 1,296,814 of NW_027658725.1, read as the reverse complement.
ACTGTCTTTGACTTGCAGAAGCTGACAACGTCCAGGTCCAGCTGAAAGACATGACTGAAACATCTTCTGTCTTTTGGATAAATTTAGACAGATATTTTTTAAAGTTTTTCAAATGCCTGGCACACCTTTTGAAGTAGCTGCGTTTACTTTCAAAACGCATTGTCCACAACCTAATCAAGGGGCCAAATTTCAAAATTAGTGCTGGATAGTGTCGCAAGAAATTATGTTTTGGTCTTAGTGGACTCTCACTGTCACGGAACGCTCGCCTCCCCCGAGTCACGTGGTTTGGCCCGCCACGTGCAGTGGGAGGGTGGTTTTGTTTGTAACCACACCTGCACACACCTGCACCTTGTTCGTCCTGCCTCTCATCCTGCGGCACCCGGGCCACCGCACGCTACACTCAGGAAATAAACGCAGATTCCAGATATTCTTGGATTATAATGTCAAGATAGGCCACCTGTGACAAAGAAATCGTCTGTGTGCAAATCATATCAACAATATCTTTAAGCTGGAGAGTTAATTTACACACATCATCATCTGGATTTTGCACTTTGTCACCAATTAATAAAGGCAGCAACATTAGGAAATTCCAATTCTGGATAGCTTGACCTGAAAGCTTGGACACCCCAGAGTTAACAGAACATAGCTTTGTAAAAGCATCAGATCCTTTGCACTTGAACTGCTTGATGTGCCAGTTCAATAATGAATATGTAAGGCATTTTTTTTTCTTAATGAAATGCTTCAAGTACAGTGCAACGTCATAGAACAACACACACTCAAATATGTCAAGGCCTAAACAAGGTGGGAGACTAGGCTGACAAACATGAAAAGATATCAGAGTATTGAAAACAGTTTACCTTTATGCCTTTGATATCTCGACTGTCCACAGCTTCAATGTCTAGATCACCAACAGCATAATTAGAACTTTCAGGGGTGCCCTGGGGACCACGTACATTTGGATCATCACTCTGAAACTCACTTCGTATGATTTCACAGTACCTGCAAAATTAAAGTAAGTTTTCAGTAAACCCGCCAATGCTGTGTAAACCCAAATTATAACCAGCAATACAACAAAGAGCCCCGTGGATCGTTTCACCACCTACAATAATTCCATTTACATCCAAATCTTTTAAATCCACTAACATCTCTGAGAAAACCTTAGCACTTCCAATTTTCCAATTAAGTCATTTAATTTTCCAATTAAGTCATTTTCTCCACACAGTAAGACAAGGGACGTGATCGATATCGGACCGTACACGAACAGGTAAATTTGCCAAAAAAAGACAGACTGCGACAACGTTGTCTTTTTTCTTAGCAGAGCTGAAGGGATTTACAATTTCAAAAGCATTCTGGTACAGAATTAGCATCAGGCATCATGGATTTTCAATGAAGAACTGGTTGGACTTCACAAGACTGAAGACACAAGACACTGAATTCGTCCATAATTCTGATTCTAATAAACTACTTCATGTTTGTAACACAGGTATGTATTTGAACATCTTTTTGAATACTTGAGCTCTTGAATATGTTGTCCTTAGTGGTCCCGGATGACAGACAGAACAGATCTGAATCCTTAACACAATCACAGATTTTAGCAATAGCATTATCTGTTAGACACATGTCAAAACATGTTTTTTAAAAGTGAATGTAGTTTACCCAAAGTATATTCCTGTCTCTACTTATGCACATTTTACATCTCTTCAACAACAGTCTGTATTGTTGAAGCTGGAAGAAGGTGATGCCCTTCTAACTGTAGGTAGAATAGACATACATTCCCAAGAAAGGTCTCCTTCAAATTCGGTGGCAACTGAATGCTTTCATTTGTTGTTGCATCATTTGAGCTCTGGGAAGCATCCTCAAGTACAAATGAGAGAAATTGTTTTCTTGTACATGTCACATAGGTTATGCTAGCAGTCGAACATTCTTGATGTTTCCTAGACATATGAGCAGTAAATGATGATTTCACGGTGAACGTATTTTTACAACCAGTTACTGGACATGCCACAGGTCGTCCCTCCACTATATGTTCTTTTAAGTCACAAGTTCTTCGCTGTGTGAATTTGACGCTCACAGCGAAATTGCACATTTCAAATCTGTAACAACGGCTCTAGCAGTAACAGGGGGTGCAGGCACACTGTGAACACAATAGAAATGAGCTTTAAAAGCTGCATAAGTACAAAACGTCTGCTTGCAGTCAATGCTAACACATTTGAAAAAACAAGTGGCTTCGTTTCAGTGCAGCACACAACCCTTCAAAGCATCAAGTTCTTTGCTACAAAAACGGCAGGTAATCATTGTTTGGCAAACAAACTAACAAAACAACCCGTTAGGGTTTTAGCCTCCTCGACTGATACTACAAAACTACCGCAGCACAACAGTATGAAAAAAAAACGAACTGAAAAGCTTTAACACGAAACCCACCTTTCGGCGTTATAACTATGACTGAAAAATATACCCTCGATCGAAAGGAGAAGCTAGTATATTTCTGACAACAAACGTTAACATTATCGTATTTCCAGTCTGAAGAAATTAAATTGCTAGCGTACAAGTGCTGCATGCGGTGAGTCTACCGTATCTTCAAGCGCGAGCAGCTCGGCCGCGCACTCACCGACTTCGCCTAAACGGTCGCTCTCGCGACAATGAACCAGTCCAATAAAAGAACGGAAACAAACTCTACTGCTCCGTAATTTGACCATTCGGAGCTCATATGTTTAAACATTGAAAATACAGACCTTTATTTTTGCAGGAATGCAAATTTACGCTGAAAATCCATTACTGTTAAATTTGAAATGGCCTTAAGGCACTATAAATATGACCAAATGACATTATTTCGTAATGAAAACGCAGAAACTTTTTTTATCATTAGCAAATTATTAACAATTAATATGATGCAAAAATAAAGAACATGCTGTCATCTATCTAAATATTGACAACATATTCCTTGTTCACTGCAGTCACATGCACTTATTTTATTTTATACAGCGAACATAAATAGGAAAGTGTTAACATTTCAGCTTAACCCTCAAATGTTTTTTCAGAGGCTGTAAAAATAGTGCATATAATACATTTTTAGAAACCTATTACTACAGTATTACTACTATCCTACTGATATGCTGTTAAATATAGGTCCGGTTGCAGAGGTCTTTTTTTTAGCAGCCGTACTAATACGTGTAGTAAGACAGGTAAGCGTGGTCGGGTCGGTCCGGGGTCGTACACGGGGTGGCGTTCAGGAGGTGACGGAGGGTCAGGCAGGAGACGAGGTCTAGAAAGCAGGCAGGAGTCAATAACCGGGAAACCACACAGGATGAGGAAACGCTCGTACGCCGTATAGGAAAGCAATACTTCGCGACTAGTATGCGATGAGGAGAAGCTTATTAAAGGGGTTGGTAATGAGGGGAATAGGACTCAGGTGTGGGCAATATTTGAGACAGGGATAGGTGCGGTGATCAGGATAGGTATGTGATCAGGACTACATAAAGAATTACTAAACAGTCCAGGGAAGTTATCATCAGGAGCTCCAGCCAGTCTTCCTTTAAGGAATTACTAAACAGTCCAGGGAAGTTATCATCAGGAGCTCCAGCCAGTCTTCCTATCTTCGGCTGGGTTGGACCGGCTGGGCGGGATCTTCCCTCGATGACTTGGGTGGAGGCGGCTGCTCACGATTTGTCGCCCGCAGGTCCGGAAGCGCACCAGCTGATTTGTCCGTTTCAGGGGTGGGCACTGGTGACGTTGCCTCCTTGTCTTTACGAGGCTTAGGCGTAGGCGCTTTAAGTTCTGGGGCTGCGAGACTTCACGGAGGGAGTGTCCTCATAGGACAACGACGCTTCTCTGAAAGCCCCCCCAAGGGAGAATCCCCATGGAGGACCAGCTCCACCTGCCTCTCAAAGGCATTCAGGTCCAGGACACTGCAGTCCCTTACTCACCTAACTGACACACACACATACAAACAAGGAGACGTTTGGAAGCAGGGGCCGTATCGTGACAGTATGTAAGTAGGATTGCTGAGCTTGTGAAACAATTACATTTACATTTACGGCATTTAGCAGACGCTCTTATCCAGAGCGACTTACAAAAGTGCTTTGTCATTTACTCATAGAATATGTCCAAGTACAGTATAGTAGGTTAGAATTAAACATACCAATGAACAAGAATACTGTAGAATACAGGGATAAATGCTAATACTTAGAAGTGCAAAATACATAAGGTCTGTCTTAAACAATGATAAATGCTATAAACAATAAGTGCTAGAGTTTGTTAAAAAGCATAAATGCCCTACAATAAGTATTAAATTGGTGAGTCAATAAGGGAGCAGTGTCAGTTGTCCTTTAAATATTCTGCAAATAAATGGGTCTTCAGTCTGGGTTTGAAGACTGCAAAGGACTCTGCTGTCCGGACAGCAAGCGGGAGTTCATTCCACAATCTTGGAGCCAGGACAGAAAATAGTCTCGATGCTTGTCGTCCATGAGACCCGAAGCAAGGTATTTCAAGCCGAGCCGTACTTGAGGTTCGAAGTACTCGAGGTACAGATCGGGCTATAACCATTGACCTCATGTATGAAGGGGCTGGTCCATGAAACCAATTTTAAACATCTTATGTGTAGTATAATGTACTCCATGCATTATTTTGTAGTGAATGCATTGTAGATTAGTGTTGCTGGTCATTTGGGTGCTTACTATATCATACTTTTGGGATACTTGTGGAAGTGACATGAAAGTAGTGTTATGAGGAATATGTTTGCCTTTTTCTATCCAAGGTGTAAAGTTTAATAATTTTTGTTGTTGTTGAAGGTAAAGTCTTGATTGTTCCAAATACGAGAATGAATAGTTCTTTGTTATCTTGTGGAATTTCCACCAGGCTGTTAGAGTTATGGCCTCTGTCAAACAGTTGAAACATGGATGTTTTTAATTGATTTGCTTGATGGTAAGTCTGACTTTTATATCTCTGCATAATGTTTGTTCTATGTCTATCCATATTCTGTCTGATATACTGGGTTTAATCCATTGTATTACATATTGTAGTTTATTTGCAATAATCAACTACAGTTCTGTATCATTGTGAGTTTGATTCTTTGTGATTTATTTTTCCAGTTATGATGGTGTCCAAAGGTTTAAACCAGGTTGCTGGAGCTGGATAGCAATAATTGAAAACAAATCGTTTATCTTAGGCATTATCACTTTAATTGTTGCAATTCTTCCAAAGAGTATAAGGGGCAAATTTGTCCATCAATGAAGTTTGTCACTTATTGTTTTAAAAACTGGAATGATATTAAATTTGAATAACTGACAACTGCAGAGAGAATCTAATACCCAGATATGTAATGTGATTGGCATTCAGAGGGATGGGGAATGTTTTTTAATTGCATCATAAAGTTATGCTGCTGCAATAGTATAATATACAAATATACTAATTGAGATACAATTTTACCAGTTATGTGTGATGCTCTGTGATGGTCATAGAGAACACCACAGACAACTGTGTGGCACATCACTGTTAAACATGCTGATTGCAACCCTGGGCATCATGAACTGTACAATATTAACCTCAGACAACGTTCTCGGAGTGAAATCTATAAACATATTCATCTAACTATCATTACTTTCCCTAACAGCTCATTGGATGAGAGGCCATTAAGTGAAAGGGAGTTTTAATATCCTTTCTATTTTTAAGTTTAAAAAAACACAGACATAAAAATTTCAGAAAGTGAGACAGAGAAAGGAAACCAGACTTTAAAATGGTGCTTCGCTCTTGAGTTGCAACAGTAGCGTAACGAGGGGTGGCCCGAGTGCCGCAGGGTGAGGGGCAGGACGCACAGACTCCAACGTCTGGGACGTACATTTATTAACATTTAACACAGAACACTAACGGCACTCACAAGAATCACACGCGATTAATACAAACAAGAAACGGTTAACTGCAAATGCACTGTATATGCAAAATGAAAGATGCAGGGAGTGGTTGGTCTCTTTTTCAATCAAATCTGAACAGAGTGAAATCTTCACATTTGATTAATTTGACAGACTTTAAAGGGATAATAGACAACATATAAAATGGAACAGAACACGATATAAAAAGGAACTAAATGAAAAACAAACGAAAAAATACTTTTTATCACACTTGCCCAGACAAGCACCAAATCAGACCAAAATCGATCAAGCAAAGGCATAACTGGGAAGAAGCATATTAGCCATTTATTACTCTATTGTTAACAACCTAACAACAGTAATCTGATTGTTAACTGATTGTTAACATACTTTTCAAGTCTTTAACCGTTTTGCTCCCAACATCCTATATGAATGGGTACGAATGCGGCTCATTACCCGCCTGCACAAACTGCTTCTGAAATACTGGGCAGCTAAAGGGTTCTTCACCTGTGTGGATTCTCATATGCTGCTTTCTGTGGCCTGTTTCGCCAAAGCCCTTCCTTACAGTACTATGACAAGCAGACAACCCTGTGTGAGGGTTTAGGTGCTCCTCAAGAGCCTGTGCATGTTAGAAACACATGTTGCAAATATCAGTGACGTTATTTCTCATTTTTGTGATTAGCCATGTTTTTCTGTAGCTACAAATACTTTGATTTTGAAAAAAAGTTTTTGGTAATTTAATAAAACAGACATCTTAAGTTTTACGACAAAATGTGCAAATAAGCTGGCCTGAGAGGTGCGTTCGGGAATATGACTCAGTGCGTCTCTGGTGCTGCTTTTGATGAGTGCAGTGTCATGAGAGTGCGGCCATCTAGCAGTACAAAGAGGGGTTACAGCTTCTCCCGGACGTTTCCAATAAATGTCTAGATTTGTGAGTTATAGAAAGACAGCTGGAAGAGAAGTCCTCCCAGCCCAGCACACAGGGCCAAGTGTCAAAGCGCTGGGAGGTGAACTGAACTTTCATCTTAGTCAGGTACTCCTGAACCCTCTTACAGTCATCAGACAGCAGCAGCCACGCATGTTTGGTCATGGGGTCCAATGTGACCTCATCCACAGCACTGCAGATCCAGTTCCACAATGAATTTGGAATGGATTTTGAAGTTCTCCAGGATCGCTGTTTACTGAGGACCCAAAGCTGTGAAACTACATCCTGGTTATGTTTGAGTAGAGACCATGCGATGAAGTCCAGGACAGGCAGCATGGGTTCCAGCTTCTTCTTAAGCTCCAGCTGCCTGAAATTCTGTGCCAACTCTGCCCTCATCATGCCGCACCGCTCTGAGACTGTCTGGAGTTCTTTAGCCCATTCAGTGTTTCTCTGCTTGGTCTCCTTCACTGCCTAGGTCCTCTCTTCACTTCCTCTCTCCTGCTGCCCTTCACGTGGACTGAACAATGTATCAACAGCTTTGAGACGGCTGGCCCACTGAAAAATGTGCTGGCAACAGTGTGGGGGTGTACGGTTCCACCGCAGTCATTACTGCTACTGGATGCAGCTGCAGCGCCCTCGTCAGGCTTACAGACACGCTCCACCTCTTGTTTCCACTGAGCGATAAACTTCACGCACTCCTTGAGACCGTGCAAATTCCTCAGGTCTGGTGCTTGAGGTAATAAAAAGAGAACAGAGGTTTAACATTGAATTAGACATATTAATAACATAATCACAGAATGGTATGTGTCCTTTCAGAATGATTTGTGTACAGGGCAGAGGCCTCTGTAAAGGCCTCTGCAGGCTTCTGCAAAGGATGGTGGATAGGCTCCAGCACACTTACAAGTATGAGATATTATTTCCATCAGGCTCAGGACCATCTCTTTAGGATAAGGTCAAGAGAAATCTCTTGGAATGTGGTGTTAACAGGTTCCAACTGGTGTGGGTGTTTTATATTACTTTGCATATATTGACAAATGTATGGTTTGGATGCAATGGACGTGAAGACAAACGCAAATATGTAAAGGAATGTGGGGTGAATACATAACCACTACTGAAAAATGTATGAAAATGTGGGTTCTCTGATTTTTAGACATTCTCCAGAGGGTGCCTCAATAATGCGTGTTAATGTTAACCTACAATAAAGTACGTGCACAGTTATGCTCTTTAACCAATTCTGAAGTCTGCATTTTTATTTAATATTTGAATTGAACTTTAAAACTAGCCGACTGGGCACCTAGGAACCACATACTGTTGCTATGTGCAGAGATGTGGGCTTGCAGCCCATTGTTGGGCAGAGTCCATCGCACTGCTCCAATAGACCTGCTCTGACTGCTACTTTCCCACGTCGGCAGTCGAAGTCGTTTCTCCTTCACAATGCTTTTCACCTGGTTGGCCAGTTTCACCGTCTCAGTAGACAAGCTAAAAGAAACTGTTGGCAGCCTCTCGTTGCTCCTGTAATATGACCGTCGCCAGACCAGAGAGTGGAACTGGATGGCAGTGTGGCACTTGCAGCTGCAGTTTGTTTGCTTCAAGATTTAATACGTGTAAGTGACCTTTGCTTCTCGTCCTGTCTTTACTGGTTTGTTAATAAGGTCATTTGAAATTGTGTTGTACATAAAGGAATATTACAGAATTATTCTCTATTTTAAGCTACACTGTGGGGTTTTGTTTTTTTGATCTTTACATTTATATTAATGCAACCCAATACACTTATCTAATGATCAGCTATGACCTGTAAGAACTGACAATCTGAACATTCAAACTTTAAGAGGAATAAAAACAAAAAAATGATCAGCTGTTCATGTCAAAATCTGTAATATGTAATAGAAATAACTGTAATATGTTCAATATAACTGTAATATGTTCAATTACCACCATGTAACATATAACTGTAAATATGTCAATTGCAAGATGGGACTGTACATTCTGTACATACATATATAAATATCCATATATACATTGTACATATAAACATAATATATATATATATATATATATATATATATATATATATATATATATATATATATATATATTGTACATGCACTATTAATATATTTTTGTATATATATAGAATATATTTCTCTATGCACCCCTGTTTTTCTTTTTCCTCAGATTGGACAGAGCACTCAACCATTTCACTGTGAGTTATACTGTGTATGACTATGTATGCGACAAATAAACCAAACTTGAAATGATTTTACCTTTTTCTGTCGTTTTCATTTTAAGCTTAGAATAACCAAGGCCTGGACTTTGTAAGGTGGTTTTGAATCCAGGTCAGCTAGGTGAGGACACCAATAGCTTACTGGGTAAGCAGCCACACTCTAACAATGGTGGGCTCGTGTGCAGAACAGTTAGAGCTTGGATCAAGCAAAACAAGAGGAAAAAACGAAACACCTCGGTGAGCGTGGAAAAGGGGAGAACAAAGAAAGAAATGGCAACCCCGATGCACTGGGGAAAACTCGAACTAAAAGTTCCCAAACAAAACCAGAAAACGGGGAGAAACTTGAATGGCTAAGGGAAGCCTCAGGAGAGAGACAGACTCGAGAGGGGAAAACTGGAGAAGGGAGGGGACGTGTAAAAACACTGACACCCTCGCAGAACAGAAAAGAGGCATAGCACAAGGGCTCACAGACCTCAATACCCAGAGTTACCGGCTAGGAGCTTGGCTCAAAACTTTATCAAAAACCCAGCACTGAATGACTGGGTCACTGGGCTTATATAAGGTCTAGCCCAGCTGTTGGGTGTTGATCCTGATCAGTGGCGTGGTTGACTCGACGCCTCCCTCTGGTCGAGGGGGCCTCGGCCTGGTGCCAACCCTTACAGGCTTGATGTCTACAGACATGGCAAAAATATTTCAATGTTCAATGCATTTCAGTTTCAATGTTTATTTTTTTCAGTTAAAATGTTAATTTTTTTTACTGCTTATTCTTCCATTAGACAGCCAGAAGCGCAGCACTGGTTAAAGTTTTTGAGCGGCTTCCTGCGCGCACTGGTCCTGGAGCACAGCGACTGCCTCATCCACCTTAGGGTGCAGAGACTCAGGAGACTCCAGCATATGCTGTAGCTTCGAGTTGTCCAGTTCCAGGAACATACACGTGATCTTCCCTGCAAGGGTGGGCTGCATGTTCTGGATCAGGGGAAACAGACGCTCACCCAGTATCTGCTTCTGCTCCTGTGGAGGTGCAGCAGCCAGCATGGAGGCACTGAGAGGTTCCTGACCCTGCACATGGACCGCAGCCAGCTGCACGGGCACCTGGAGCTCTGCCCCCAGGTGCTGCTGTGGGTTGAGAAACATAAATGTTTTATAATTGATTTGACTGATAAATGGTAAGTTCGACATTTATATCTAAGGGCTGTGTGCCCAGGTGTTGCTGTGGGCTGTGAACGCCTGAGGTGGTTTTGTACTGTGGTACTGCTCTCACCAGCGACGCCTTGTTGGCAGCTTCCGCGCTGGCCATCCCTGTCCCCGGAGCCTCAGATGCCATGGTCTGATAGGCCATCGTGCGTGGGACCTGGCAGGCGGTGGTTGGTCGGATGGCGCTGAAGGCCTGCGGGCAGCATGCGGCTGGACCGATGGCACTCGGCATATCCTGGACTTGCTGTGGGTGGACGCACTGCATGGCCCAGCAAGGGCTGGGGAGGAGTTGTGCCAGCTTGCTGCTTGCGCAGTAGGCAGGCCAGTTCTGAGCTTGTGGAATAGCTTCCATGTTGTAGCCGGAGGGCGGGGCAGGCTGGTAGGGGTTGAGCACGAGGTTGGGCAAGGCACTCACGCTGGCCGTGCGCTTCATGTACTTGTTGGAGAGGTGGGCCTGCCGCTCCTCCTTGCGCTGCGCCAGAGCCACGTACAGCGGCTTGGTGCCTACAACGCGCCCATTCATCTCCGTCATGGCCGTGGCGGCCTCCTCCGGCGAGGAGAAACACACGAAGCCGAACCCTTTGGAGCGGCCGCCCTCCATCATCACCTTGGCACTTGTGATGGTCCCGAACGGAGAGAACTCCTTACGTAGACGCGCGTCGTCCAGACCGTCGTCTAGGTTCTTGACGTACAGGTTGTCTCCCTGGTAGTGAGTCATACCGTCCTGCTTCATCTGCTCAAACTTTCGTTTCAGCCCTGTCTGCCTCTCGCCTTTCTTCTGGGCATAACCCACATACACCTTCTTCCCATTCAGCTCCTTCCCATTTATCTCATCCACAGCCCTCTGGGCATCCTCGTGCCTCTCGAAGTTCACAAAGCCAAAGCCCTTGGACTTGCCGCTCTCGTCGGTCATGACGCGAGTGCTCAGCGTTTGGCCAAACTTGCTGAAGATCTCCTTCAGCTTGTCGTCGTCCATGTCCTCTCCAAAGTTCTTGACGTACACATTGGTGAACTTTTTGGCCCTGGCCCCCATCTCAGCCTCTCGCTCCTTGCGAGACTTGAAGTGGCCAATGAACACTTTGCGGTCATTGAGCAACATGCCATTAAGTCTCTCAATTGCTCTCGCCGCAGCCTCACGGGTCTCAAAGTGCACAAAGCCGTAGCCCTTAGAGCCATTCTCGTCACACACCACCTTGCTGGAAAGGATGTTCCCAAAGGCAGAGAATGTGTCGTAAAGAGCTTTGCTGTCAATAGACTTGTCAAGGTTCTTGATGAAGATGTTGCCAACTCCACTCTTCCTCAGAGAGGGGTCTCTCTGGGACCACATAATTCGCACAGGTCTGCCTTTGATGATGTTAAAGTTCATAGTGTCCAAAGCACGCTCAGCATCTGCCTGCTGCTGAAAGTTCACGTATGCGTATCCAAGTGAGCGGAGGGTCATCGCGTCCCTGCAAATCCGTACGGAGACTATTGCGCCAGCAGGACTGAATTTCTCGTATAGCATGGCCTCGGTAACGTCTGGATGAAGGTCACCCACGTACAACGAAGTCATCGGCGAACTTGGAGCACTTGGATTCATTTTCGTGAGGATCGTCGGTCAACCTTTCTGGAAATCGTAGTCGAAAGTAGTAAATGAATAAAATAAAATCGTAAATGATTTAACCAAATGATCTAACTGCACGAATTATAAAACAGTTTGAAACAGCAATTCAACAGAGCCAGGCAAGTGTCGACCGACCAAAGCGATCAAAGCAACACTTTAGCTTTAGATTCAAATACATGACAACTTGGTTGTTACGTAAGAGTGCTTTTACGTAAATGTTTATTTTTAAATATTATACAAACGCTATTTATTTATTTATGAATTATTCAATTATTTTAACTTATAACGTTAATAGCGTGAATGAGAGGCTTTAACAACGCCTTATATTTCAAAATATTACCTAGTCACAGCATTTTCCAAAAATCGTCCATATGCTGCTCACACTGAATCATTTACCGCATGGCTCAGAATAAATACTTTTAGTTTGATAAACGCAGCAACATTCATTTTCTTTAGCCTAATGCTCGGCAAAAAACATCGCATTAAAGTTAATTAATGGGATGAAATCAGTTTGCCTTGGAGCAGGCCTATGTTCTTTGAGGTTAAAAATAATCGCCTGGATTGTAAACCTTAGTAGAGTTCCACAACGAGGTGCGATTTGTAAAAGGACGTCTTTTTCTCTCCGAGTTAGAAATCTGGAGAAATAAATATATCAATTGATTTCCGCCCATCGGAGGACCTTTAGAACTTTATTATTTATTCATTATTTATTTCTAACTTCTCACTGTGTCCAACTATATCGGGTGTATAAAACGTATGAACAGACATAAATAACGTGGGGGAAACGGGAATAGGGGAGAGAGGAAAAATAAGACGAACAGAGACGAAACAGACAAACGGGAAATGCAGATAGAGTATTTTAAGTATTAGCCACCTGCACCATTATGGGAATGTGTGTGTGTGTGTGTGTGTGTGTGTGTGTGTGTGTGTGTGTGTGTGTGTGTGTGTGTGTGTGTGTGTGTGTGCGTCTGCGTGTGTGTGTGTGTGTGTGTGAGAGAGAGAGAGAGGCTATGTGCGAGTGCACTGTATATGTACACGTACTAGATTGGGATATTTATCATTTATGGATTAGCTCTGTAAACTTTTTATCAAAGTAGTCCAGTCTAGGTTATTGGTTCTTATTGATTCATTCTGAGATTTTTTTCCATTGATATGTAGTCTATCAATAGATTTTTCCATTCGGTGACACTAATATTATTTTTTGTTTTCCAATTCATGAGTATGTTTGTATTTGCAATTAATAATGTTATATATATATATATTATCCTGTTTTTTTTATATTGACACATTGGTTGATGACATGTCTCCGAGGAGACATAAAGATGGTGTTGGATGGATAGGGTTATTTAAATCATGGTACATGTGTGTGATGACCTATTGCCAAAATTACTTGATAGGTGTGCTCTGCCACACGATGTGAATGTAATCGTCAGCTGTCTTTGGCGTAAAGTATGTACAGATTGCTGAGCTTGTGAAACCAATTTTAAACATCCAATGTGTAGTATAATGTAATCTATGTATTATTTTGTACTGAATGCATTGTAGGTTAGTGTTGCTGTCATGTGGTAATTATTATTATACATTTTAATCCAGACTGTGGCGTCGGGGGCTAGTAATAAATCTTCCTCCCATTGTCTCGATGGGAGAGTAATTATGCGATTTGATTTCATTATTATTTTGTATATCTTATGTGATAGTTTTTTTGTATTAGGAATGTTTATAATACTGATATGGATGCAGGTGAGTTTAATGTCTCTGAACTGATAGTTGCTCTTACCTGCTTTCTATATCTTATGTTTGGGCTACTTGTGGAAGTGACATGAAAGCAGTGTTATGTTTATGTTAGTGTGGAGTTTGATATCTTGTGGAATTTCCACCAGGCTGTTAGTATCATGGCCACCCACAAATTGTTGATCATGAATGTTCTTTAATTGATTTGACTGATAAATGGTAAGTCTGACTTTTAGATCTTTGCATAATGTTTGCTCTATGTCTATCCATATTCTGTCTGATATACTAGGTTTTATCCATTTTATTCCATATTGTAGTTGATTTGCAATAATCAACTACAGTTCTGTAATGTTGTGAGTTTGATTCTATGTGATTTATTTTTCCAGTAGAATCAAGTTATGATGTTGTCCAAAGATTTTAGACAGGTTGGTGGCACTGGAATAATTGAAAACAAACAATTTCGTTTAGGTAATATTCTCATTTTAATTATTGCAGTTTGTCCGAAGAGCATAAGGGGCAAATTTGTCCATCAATGAAGTTCGTCGCTTATTGTTTTAATAATTGGATGACTATTTATTTTGAATAACAGACAACTGGGAAGAGAATTTAGTACCCAGATATGTAATATGATTGGTATTCAGGGGGATGGGGAATGTTTTTAATTGCATCATAAAGATATGCTGCTAATATATAGTATAATACACAAATATACTACTCGAGATACAATTTGACCAGTTATGTGTGATGTTCTGTGATGATCATATAGAACACCACAGACAACTGTGGCACATCACTGTCAAACCTCCTGATTGCAACCCGGGGCATCGTGAACTGTACAACATGACCCTCAGACAATGATCTCTGAGTGAAAGCGATAAACATAATCATCTTCATATCATCACTTTCTCTACAAGTTCAGTGGAAGAGATGTCAGTGAAAGGGAGTTTTAATACCCTTTCCATTTTTAACTTTAATAAAAACACAGACGGAAAAATTCCAGAAAGTGATACAGAGAAAGGAAACTAGACTTTAAAATGGTGCTGCCCTCTTGATTTACAAGTGTAGATTATTGAAATTATTACAAATGTCTGACGCCAAAAGGGATTGTGTCAGTGTTTCACTACTCAGTATTTGGTAGACAGTATAAACAAGCAGACTATGGTTAAAAAGATCACAGAAATAAAGCAAACACCAATATAATCTTGAACCACCTAGTCCACAGGAAACATTAGATTACTGGAACAAAATCAGACAACTAGCAGAACAACTTTTTACCAATGATGCAGGTGTACTTTTGGTGGATTTATTTATCTGTATTTCAATCCACTAAAGTTTTTCACTTGATCTAACATTACATTTAAGACCGACGCCCTGTTACGTCTCACAGAAGAGTCCATTGATCAAGCTGCTACTTACCCATCCTGGTCCTGGAGTATCTTTGCTCTGTACACTTTAGTGATGTCTTTGTTACCAACAAACCTATTTTAATCCATCAGATAGTAACCAAACGCTTCAAGGATACTTGCATAACCATTTTTATTTTTTCATAATACTTGTCCAGGTTTCCACTATTATGTTCAAACCATACATTATTCAATATATGCTAATTGATATTTAATAGTTACACCAACAAGTTCTTGGTACTATTATGTTCAACCTGAACTACTTCTATTTTTTTAAAAGACGATCCTATTCTATATCACCGGATGCCCATATTGTTTCTTTTGGTGATCTCCATATTGTTTCTTCCAGTGCTTGGCCGGGATGTCCCATCCTTGAACCAAGGCTCTCCCTTCAACGGAATCCCCTAGAGGCTTTTTCAAAGAGGCCTCCTGAAGATTTATGCTGAAGCCTACACTGGTCTTTCCTGCATGAAACCAGTTTATTCGGGACCATCCATACTTTTCTGCTTACAATATCATTTTATTACCTCAGCATTTTCATTACTAATTTAAAAATCAATCACTTTATACTTCTAAAGCTTTCACAGACACATTTAGACTTTTCAGCACTCTCAATGTCCAAGGCTAAATGCTACAAACCACTCATACCCAAACAGAAGAAATAGCCCAAATATAGCCACACATATTCCTCCAACCTCTACATACTTCTAAGCTATATATAACGTTTAAAGCCATTAAAAGCAAAGTTATGAACATTTAAAATACACCTTGATAACACAGTTTATAGCTCTTCAAGAATGTTTAGTTGTCATGGCAACTATTCCTTTCTCGACTCTGTTTTGTTTTGGGGTTTTTTTGGCATACCTTTCTTTTTCAGTCATGAATTCCCTTTTTTGTTAAAATCTCCTCACCTTTTCTACAGCGCTTTCTCTCTCTCTAATTTCACAGGTAATTGTCTCTTTCCTCCAAGGGTCTGCATCTCACCTGGACCTTTTCCTCTTTGCTACTTCAGCTCCTGTCGTAGCTGAACATCAATAGTTTAATAGTTATTAGGAAATATTACTTAAAACAAAACAACAAGAAAACAGCAAAGAAGGTATATGCAAGTATATGTTCACTGTATTGTGCAACTGTCATGTCAGCAGGTGGACAATTTTAGCTAAAGTTAGCATTTCAAACATATATTTTGATATTCTAAAATAATGTTTATTAACTCAATATTTCATCACAATGGGGTGGACATTTTTAGCTTTAACTCATCTGAGTATGGAGACAAAGTGAGAAATTCAAATGAACTGATATACTATAGGAGCATGCAGTTTATGCCTTTAGTCGAATGAAGATAGACCTTTTTTAAAGTTGTGAGGTCACTGATGTCAAAGGTCGCATTTTTACCAAGATGGTTATCCAAAGATGAGAGAGTGGACAGCAATTCTTGGACATGTTTAAATAACTTGATTTTTTATTTTTATTTATTTATTTATTTTTAATCAAAATTGCAAAATGAATAATCAAAATACCTAAAATATTAATGAACGTATTTACAACCTTACGGTAATATTTAAAAGTTTAAAAGGTTAAAACATGTTTAAAAGGTTAAAACATCCAAAATACCCATTTCCTCATCAAAGACAATGTAATAAGGTTAACATTCCTATATATTCGTAAAATGTGTTCATTCAGAGTAAAACTTTAATCAGTTAATTAAAAACATTAATTGTTTCACAATCTTTGTATCAGCACATTTAAACGAGTATGTTGTATTGACCCTTAGGTAACAGAACGAAGTGTGAAGTCCACTTATAAAATAAATTACGCATTCGTCATTAGATCAGAGTAGGTGAGGGACAGAGAGCCATGTGTGAAAACGAACAATCATCTCACAAAACACTACTTATGACTAACAAGTAAACACTTGCAAAATAAAAGTAGCCGTTTATGTTAAATATAAGATTTCACAAAACTATTAATTAAAAAAATATTAATTAAAAAATATTAATTACAAAAATATGAATTAAAAAACGTAAATCGATATTTTTGCGATTGATCTCCCTCCCAAGTTACACCGTTTACTTGTCTTAGAACTGAAACACGAGTATCACTGTTACGTTTTAATGAAACCGTTATTTTGAAAATTACAAAACTGCATGTCAATGTTAACCGTGTGGGGTCATACGTGAGTGTATGTTACAGCTGAATTATTAGGTTACCTAACTAAGCTACAGATATTTTTATATTTATTGGCTGCTTGTACAGATTTGTTAGCTCGCTGATAATATACTTTTGTATATAAAATTGTTCTGCGCAAACCACAGCACCATTGCTAAGTTAGCACTTAGCCTTAGCTAACGTTACTTTTAAAGTTAAATTGAGTTTCTTGTCTTGTTCATGGCTTTGTAGCCGAATCTCCCGTTTAGACATGATGTCTGCCCGCAGGCTTAGACTTCTAGTGTTTTCTGTGGAAAAGTGTTTATCTCGACTCGCCGACAAATGCAGAGGTTATTGCTCAGTGTCTCTATCTAGCACTCCTACTAATGAGACTGATGAGACGAGAGTGAGCACATTTAAGACCAAGCTGTCGTCATTAAGAGTTCTTCAGGCAAAAGTTCAACTGAGACGCAACAGGAACATGAGGAATCGTATCTTCCTGAAGAAAGTGGTCTGGCGCAGCTACGGAAAGGTATGTAACTGCATTTGTTGCCATGATAGTTCAGGCTTTAGGATTTTAATTCCCATGTGTCAGTATGCCGGTAGTCGTTGCCAATTTTATTTTGGTGTTTACATCTTGCAGTGTATTTCGAAACATACGGCTGTCAGATGAACGTCAACGACACTGAAATTGCGTGGTCCATTCTTCAGAAGGGTGGATATGTTCGGACCCACGAACTATCAGAGGTAAGTGTCAATGCCTTGACCTTTGACCCTTGATAAACACAGTGCTTCCTTTATTTGAAAGCTTTCATTCTCATCTTTCCTAATTTTTTTTTTTTTTTATACAGGCAGATGTGGTGCTTCTTGTCACATGCTCCATAAGGTAGGAAAAGCCTATTTCTGTTTGTATTTTACACAGTGAATCTATACGTTGCCAATCTTGTGCAACTTGACAGCAGTCCTTGACTTCAGTGACATTTTTTGCTTGGATGTAATGCTATTTTCTGTTGGAAAAAATAAAAATCATTGTGACAGGGAAAAGGCAGAGCAGACCATCTGGAACAGACTCAAACATCCAGCAGTTCTGTAAAAGAAGCATCTAAAGAGCAGCACTCCATTAAAGATAGGAGTCCTGGGTAACTTCTCACTTCACCATAGTTCTTCATTCACGTTCAAATGTATCTCTCAGTCTGAAAGGTTCGTGTGTGCGCATGTATGTTTGTGTGTGGGTTCACGCGCCCGTATACGCATATGTGTGCTTGCTCTCTTGTAGGTTGCATGGCAGAGAGACTGAAGACTGAGTTGCTGGAGAAGGAGAGGGTGGTGGATGTTGTAGCAGGGCCAGATGCCTACAGAGATCTTCTCCGACTCCTTGCACTGGCCCATGGGGGTCAGAGGACCAGCAATGTCCTGCTCTCCCTGGAAGAGGCATATGCTGATGTCATGCCCATTCACCATTCAGGACACAGTGCCTTTGTGTGAGTGCCATAATAATATCTGGCTGATTTATAAGGGAGGAGTTCCTGCTAAACACTAACTCTTAAATTAACTTTGCACTGTGTGATTTTTTAAAGATGGTACAGTTCAATTTTTAAGTTAACATGTATAGACAGTTTTTGGTGTTTTCATATTCAACTCTAATACACTGAATTTAATCTGAACAGTAACTGTTAGATTAAAATACAGAAAAGTCAGCTATAATTTAAAGGCATTTGCTACCATATTGCATGAAACATGGGACTTGCATCCACAATAAAGCCAAAAACAGCAAATGCTCATAGTTCAGTTGTTTATTATTATCATTTTACTGAACACTTGTCAATCTGCATTTTTTGGTTAAATATTTATACATGACTGACCCTCCTACACTTATGAAGGGATATAAAACTTCAAACACCGTGGTGGCTCATCTTCAGCTCCTTCATGCTTTTAGATGTAGCACTTCAAATAATGGTTTGATATCAGGGGTGTCGATACTTTTAAAGTCCTTTCACGCTGTTGACAGTACAGACCTTGTGTACTGCAAGCCTTGTTGGTGGCACCTTGTCTTACAGTGGGATTATCCAGTATATTTTGTCCCTCTTTGACTGCTGTAGGTCTATCATGCGGGGCTGTGACAACATGTTCAGCTACTGCATTGTGCCGTTTACCTGGGGGAGGGAAAGGAGCAGACCTGTGTCCTCCATACTTGAAGAAGTGCGCATGCTGTCTGACCAGGTCTCTTCCCTTCAGCGACTATGTGTGCAGTCTGGCTTTACTAGTTTCTGTGTGTGAAACTTGGCCAGATGTGAACACTAAGTATATGAAATGATCATGGCCATAGGGGGTGAAGGAAGTGACCCTGCTGGGTCAAAACGTGAACAGCTACAGAGACGTGTCTGGGGACGGGGCCAGCAACTCGGAGCTTGGTTCGCACCTCAGCCGTGGTTTCAGCACCGTGTTCCCGTGATGAGCAAGGAGGCCTACGATTCGCTGACCTGCTACACCACGTCTCCCTCGTAAACCCTGACAAGGATTCGCTTCACCTGGCCACATCCTAAAGACTTTCCTGATGAGGTAGAAACCCCAGAGTCATGGATGTGAGCATGTGGTTTTTGGTTGGGATACCCATGACTAGTGTGGGGAAGGTACTTTTAAAATGTATTTCATTGCAGGTGACAAAATACAGAACACAGAATACATGCTGTTAAATGTAATTTAAATGTAATTAAAGTGAGTTATATTTGAAATAGTCTTGGACAATGTTGAAGTATTCCAAAGTTTTTAAAGTATGTTCCTCGTTTGAGTAATGTAATGGAATATGTTACCAATTACATTTAGGGGCATGTACATGTACACTGCCTACAGTGGCAGATTAAACCCTGTGGAGGCCCCTAGGCAGTCATAATCTTGGGGCCTCCCTTGCAAATTATCTCCTAATATGTTTTTTTTTTTTTAATTCCTTGTTGCATGGCCCCTAAAAGGTGTGGGGCCTACAGGTCACTGCCTGCTCTGGTAATCTATTGGTAATCCGGCCCTGACTGTTTATGGCTTGTGTGGTGTAGTGGATGTTCAAAGAGTTTAAGTATTTAGTTGAACAGTTTCTTATAGTCTGAATTCATGTGCAGATATTGCTCATAGGCCATTTTAAGCAGCAGATTGGATAATAATTTAGGATTCGCAAATTTGGATGTGAGCAGTAGAAAAGATCATTAATAGATTATCAGATTGAAAAAGCCTTATGCTTATCAGATATGTGAAATAAGGTTTGACTGCCATAGTCAATTTGTGCTGTTTTCGTTTGACCTGTGCTGGGGTGGGTGAGTATGTTTCCTGAAGGTGTTATAGCTAATCCAAGAGCGGAGGAACATCTGTAAGCAGATCCACTTGCCAGCTCAGAGCGGCAGCAGCAGAGTCTTACAGACCATGAGGCGTGGGTGAGAAACGCTCCTAGAACGACAGCACTCACCACAAGCACAGTAGAGATTAGCCTGCTTATCTCAAATCTCTTGATGTCTCATGTGTTAAAACTTAGTTCTCACTTTAAGTCATCATGCTCTGGGATGTTTTCATAGGTATACTAGGGAAGCCTACCTTGAGCTTGTGGAAAACATTTGAAAGATAATACCAGGTGTCCTATCATTACCAAACATTCAATATGTAATTATAAAATTATTGTAGCTATAATAGGTCTTGTGTGAATATATATCTATGTATAATTTCTTTTTACAGGGGTCAGTCTGAGCAGTGACTTCATCACAGGCTTCTGTGGGGAAACCGAGGAGGACCACCAGCAGTCGGTCTCTTTGATCAGGGAAGTGGGCTATAATGTAGCCTTCCTGTTTGCCTACAGCATGAGGAAGGTGAGATCCTATTTTGTCATTGTGTTTAACACTATCAAAAAACAGACATTCTCCCTGGTTCATGTGATGGTTCTATCAAGAAATTCACCATTGTCTATTATCATTTGGAGAATTGAAAGGGTCTTGTGGCTGCCAGTTGGGCTTTACCTTCTGACATGAAGATGTGTGTACCACACCCACAGAAAACTCAGGCATATCACCGTCTCAGGGACGATATCCCAGCTGAGGTGAAGAAGCTGTCGCCTGGAGGAGCTTATCTTTACATTCCGAGAAGATGCGGCTAAGGTCAACACCAGTTTCATCGACAGCAAACAGCTTGTCCTAGTGGAGGGAGTGAGTACTGCAGTGGGTTGAAGCCATGCTGTGTTACAACTGTGTTTGGAGCACTTCTGCTGTTAATAATTTGGGATTGCTGCATCTGTGTGTCTTGGTCATCATGTTTTGCATATCGATTTAACTAGATTTCTGCAAGAAAATAAATAGTTGCAGTAAATTCTCCTCCCTTATCTTATTTAGACCTGCTGGATCAACATCATGAGGTCTGTCTGACAACGATGATGAACAATGGCATTGTCTATCAGCTCAGCCCTAGCACCTTTTGGCATTTCATTTTGGTTTTGGCCTTGTTCTTTTCTGGAGGGCAAATAGAGTTTATGTGTTTATGTATTTAGGGCATTGTTTGGTCTATTTTAGTCTATTTGAGTTGTATGGTCACTTTCCCGTTTGTGGTGTTAGTTTGCGATTGCCGCATGGGTTTCTGTGGCCCTTTCATTTGAAACCCTTCCCTGGTTAGGCATAGCATTGTGTCTGTTTTGGATGCTTTGAGCTTTTTGTTATTTTTGAAGTGTTGAGAGCAGTTCACATCTTTGGTACCGGGAAATCCCAATGACTGGTTTCCCTGTGCTTGTGGTCTTTAGTGTATTACCTGCCATCAATAACTGTTTGAAGATTGGGGTCTTAGTTAATTTTGATTATTGTTAGTGTCCTTCTTTTGAGGACATGCCTGGCGAATGCACAGAAAACTACCCCAAGGTGTTTGCCACTTGTGTGTTAATATGCGCTACCAGTCATGCTGAGATTGGATCTACCGATATACACACTGATAACAGAATTTTATGACCATCTACATAACAGTGGGAATAACCACCCTTGGTTTGGATAACACTAGTGAGACGTTGTGGCATGGTATCTGGAGGCAATGTAAGAGCAGGAGAGAATTTCTGTCTGCTACAGTGCTTAGTCAAGCCTTTTATATTGTACAAATGTTATCTGCTGTTTTTGCTTGACTGAGTCTGTTTTCTGCAGGAAAGTAAGAAGTCATCTCAAGATCTTTGTGGTCGGAATGATGGGAATGTGAAGGTTATTTTTCCAAGAAAGGATTTGCTTTCTTATCCCACGGATACCAACCCTGTCACTGTTAAAGCTGGAGACTATGTACTGGTGAAGGTGAGCTCTTACTTCAGTTTGCTACTCCTACATGTATATCTGTCTGTGTTGAGACTAAAACAGGAGCATGTTTTTACACACACACACACAGATATATATGAGCTGTATGTGTGGAATATTTATTCTGGTAAGCCTGGTCTGTGATATGTAATATACATGGCTGTGAAATATACTGTACAGTTATGGCTACATTTCCATGATTATTGGTGACTACTCTCTCCTTTAGAGATTACCTCAGCCAGCTCTCAGAGTCTGCAAGGCCACGCCTTCAGCCACGCCTCCCTGAGTGATGGACACCCCAGACGCCTAATGATGCACAGGCAGCTGCATATTAGCCTGTAGGTTCCACCTTCTTAGTATCAGGACTGGGTGGGAGTGTGTGTCACAGACCTATAGGTCTTCCCAGCTCCAGCTCTTGGAAGCCAGTATGCTCAGTGAGGAGTGTTCACTGCCTCAGTCACCCTGTCTCCTCATTATCAAGCTCCTTATGAGGTGATTCAGGCATGGTGAGGCAGAAAACCCCTGAAAATATGCAGGGAAGTTTCCTCAGAACTTGAGCTCAGTGTTCCTGAAGTGCAGTTTGAAATGAAATAAGGCTTTTCATTTTTTCATTCATTAATTTATTCAGAATCATGTCTGACTCATGTATGACTCTGTGTTAAAGGAAAGTTTTAACACAGATTTTGTCTGGGTACACACTTTGCAAACTTCAAACTGCATGATTAGCAGACAGTATTGTAGCTATTCAAGTTTATGATCAATAATGTAAGGTAAGTGTGTGTTAACTCTGGGTGGGTCAGGGTGTATTCTCCCCTAAACATACTTCTGACATAATGATTTGTTTAAACACTACAATTCTCTATATCCTAATAATTACTGCCACATTTTAATAACCTGCAATACACTGTAAATACAGCATTTGTAAGCTTTAAATTTACAAACATGAACAATCATACTATATCAAATACATGATACTCATACCTGTGACATAGTGTTTTGAACAGACATTTGCTGCCACACCTGCTATTTTAGCAGGCTAAATAATCTGCCTTCTGAAATGCTAATATGCTTAATTTCATGCAAGTGCTAGTGTTCCTATTTGCTTGCTGATGTGCATGGAAGCGCCATATTATCATTATTATTATTATTATTATTATTATTACTATTATTATTATTATTATTATTATTATTGAGTCACACTGCTATCAAGTTAGCTGGTTGCTCTTAGCTAGTAGTGTGAACAGGACAGGGGACTTGGGGAAGACCCAAAGGGTGAGGTTTGTGTGTGTACATTCACAAGTACTGGTGCACAGCCACTGACATACATAAACACTGCTATCTGGATCTGGAATTTTTAACATTAATGTACAGACTAGTCTTTCTCCTTAAAAAATTCATTATGCTAATAATTATGGCAGTGTATGTTCCCCTGCAAACAAATGCTAGGCTGCAGGCTGCACGATGCTGCAATCAACCAGCTGATGGCAAATCCAGACAGTGTTGTTATTGTGGCAAGAGACTTATTGTAAATGCATTGCCATTAATTGAGAGTCATTTTAAAAGATATTTACTCTCCCACTGCGCATACTCCCGTTTTCATAAATTGGCAAATATACATGTTGCTGCTTGTCACACAAACTTTTGTTGTACACAAGTAATAATGAGAAAAGGACTCATCATATGTTTTATGATATAGCTAAAGCTATGCATTTATCAAGAGGATTTAACACATTACAGAACACATCTAGTTAATCCTTTCCATGATTGACCCAAGGGCAGATAGCAATTATTTAAGTATTACTATGTTTTAATTTAATAATAAAAATGACCATATGAACCTTTTTGCTTTATATTTGTTTATATTCAGCTGCCTTTATAATGACAATTATTTATGACAATGACAATTTACAATACATTATCAGTGAGTGGTATAATTAAAGTAAAATCATTGTTAAATAAGTCTCATTCTTGTCTCAGATTCAAACACTACAAAATCTTGGTCTTTGCTTGAATGATTTTTTAATGGTCCTGACTACAACACTATCCTTTGATAAGCTTGGAAGTTGTACACTACTGTGAGAGGAAGTTACATTCAGCTAGGAAAGAACCAACAATCAAATAATATACACAGATTAGGATGGTCATTAAAGATCCCAAACTAAGATTAATGCACTAATTAATAAACTACAACTTGTTTGCAGGAGTTCATCAGTGTTTTATCATTGGCATAGGTAAAGGGGTTTTCAGGCACAAGTTAAAAAAGGCACAAGTTGTCAAAGCATAAGAATAATGACCATAATGATCATAAGAAAGCCTTTCTGAGCCAAAGATCTGAATTAACAGGGAATAACAGGAGCACTTGCAAAACTGTGCCTAAGTGTATCCAGAAAGCACTGTTGGGCTTTTGTAGGAAAAAAAGGTTACACAAAGGTTACACTGATAAAACAGTTTAATCTGAACGAAGAATCAAGACCCAGGAGCTGTAAAAGAATAAGTTCATCTCTGCATTGCTCTCTATATAGGGGGAGTTTTACAACATTGGAGTGCACAAGAAACCCGCTTTTGCCCCGACACCATTTTCACTGCCACCTGATGAAAGCAACATGCTGTATATGGGCATCTCTGCCTTCACTGCCAACTCAGCAGGCTTTGTGTACAAAAATGCAGGAGCACTCACACTCAGAATCACAGATGACATGGTGAGTTTAAACCACTCCTTGCCATCACTGAGGGAAAGGTGTGCATGTGGTTACCTTACAAGACCAGGCTATTTAGTTAGAAGACTGATAACTTTATACTGTTCTCCCAGTGCACATTAATAATCCCTTAATAGTGTAATAAATGAATGGACAAATAAATGATCAACAGTCCCTGAAAATGAAACAAACGTTTATCCTTCCAGATTCCCAGAGCCTCTCCATATCGTCTGAACACTAAGACATTTGAAGCCTTAATTCCGCAGGTATAAGAGATCACTTTCTGTATTCATCACACAAGCATGCAGAAACTGCTGATTTTATATTCTCACATAGGTTTCCTAACACAGTAGACTTTGAATCTTAAAGGAATAATAAGGTTTAAAGAGTAACAAATAATATGATCTCATTAGCAACACAACCATATTTAGATGAAGAATTTCCGAAAAGAACAACATTTCACATGATGATGCTTGGATGAAATGTGTTGAAAACACTGAGTTCTTTTGCTTTTGGTGCTAAAGGCACTTGCAAGTACACCTTACACAGATTGATGGTGGTAGTATAGTTGGCATTCAGTTAAATCAATTAAACTTTGGACAGGGGTAGATTTGTCCTTCATACTGTTATTCAGCACAGGTAATAGCCATTTTGGGACTTTGTATCACTTTTGGGAGGCTGCCGTGTTCTCCTTAAAGTACCCAGGTTGAAGAGTGCTGGGCCCAGGAGTATTATCACCTGCTCCTGCATTTCTGCCGATGAAATAGTGAGACGGATCCACATCCTGCCTGCTTATTGGGGACGTACTGTTCTAGCAGCTCTTCCTCATCTGTCCATGCTCATACCATGGGTTGCTGTACTGTTTCCATGCTTATGTGGTACTCTTTCCGCAGGATGCTATGGAACTTTTGGTGCTCCCTGCTCCTCTCTGGCATTTGTAGCTTGACCTTCCTGGTGATTTTTTTGCAGTCCACGTCACTTTGCCAGGAGCTTCCTTTTGCTGATTAGCAGAAGCAGGAATACCTCCTGTCCTGCCAGGCTTTTGCAGTCATATTAGGCACATTGACTGCTCCGCTCTTACCTGCTTTCTATATCTTATGTTTGGGCTACTTGTGGAAGTGACATGAAAGCAGTGTTATGTTTATGTTAGTGTGGAGTTTGATATCTTGTGGAATTTCCACCAGGCCATTAGTATCATGGCCACCCACAAATTGTTGATCATGAATGTTCTTTAATTGATTTGACTGATAAATGGTAAGTCTGACTTTTAGATCATATAAGAACACCACAGACAACTGTGTGGCACATCACTGTTAAACCTCCTGATTGCAACCCGGGACATCGTGAACTGTACAACATGACCCTCAGACAATGATCTCTGAGTGAAAGCGATAAACATAATCATCTTCATATCATCACTTTCTCTACACGTTCAGTGGAAGAGATGTCAGTGAAAGGGAGTTTTAATACCCTTTCCATTTTTAACTTTAATAAAAACACAGACGGAAAAATTCCAGAAAGTGAGACAGAGAAAGGAAACTACACTTTAAAATGGTGCTGCCCTCTTGACTTACAACTGTAGATTATTGAAAATATTACAAATGTCTGACGCCAAAAGGGATTGTGTCAGTGTTTCACTACTCAGTATTGCATTTGGTAGACAGTATAAACAATTAGACTGTGGTTAAAAAAATCACAGAAATAAAGCAAACACCAATATAATCTTGAACCACCTAGTCCCAGGAAACATTAGATTACTGGAACAAAATCAGACAACTAGCAGAACAACTTTTTAACCAATGATGCAGATGCACTTTTAGTGGATTTATTTATCTGTATTTCAATCCACTAAAGTTTTTCATTTGATCTAACATTACATTTAAGACCGACGTCCTGTTATGTCTCACAGAAGATTCCACTGATCAAGCTGCTACTTACCCATCCTGGTCCTGGAGTACCTTTGCTCTGTACACTTTAGTGATGTCTTTGCTACCAACAAGCCTATTTTAATCCATCAGATAGTAACCAAACGCTCCTTTGCTGCAGAGCACAGAAATCATTCAAATTTGCAGTCAACAGATACATCTGGGCCAGATTTTGGATCAGTGGACTAGGCTGGAACTGCACATATACTGTATATGCAAAATTCAAAATACGGGGAGTGGTTGGTCTCTTTTGCAATCAAATCTGAATACTATGGAATTCGTTTCACATTTGTTTAATTTGACAGATTTTAAATGGATAATGGACATCACTAGACAAAAAGGAATAAACAACTATATGAAAAGGAACAAAACCAAAAACAAAGGAAGACTTTAACACACTTGCCCAAACAAGCACTAAATCTGACAAAAATAGATCAACCAATGACATAGCTGTGAAGGAACATATTAGCCATTGTTTTCTTGTCATCAACAGTAATTTTAACTGATTGTTAACATACTGTTCAAGTCTTCAACTGATTTGCTCCCTACATACGAATGGGTACAAATATGGTTCATTACCCACCTGCACAAATTGCTTCTGACATACTGGGCAGCTACAGGGTTCTTCTCCCATGTGGATTCTGACATACTGGGCAGCTACGGGCTTCTTCAGTTGTGTGGATTGTCTTCTGCTCCTCCATGTGGCCTGTTTCACCAAAGCCCTTCCTGCAGTATTTGCAGCACTATGGGAAGCGGACACCCTTGTGTGTGCGTTTAGGTGCTTCTCAAGAGTCTGGGCACGTTTGAAACACCTGCCCCAAACATCACTGACATTATTTCTTGTAGGTGATTAGCCACGTGTTTCTCTAGTCACAAGTACTTTTTGATTTATTTGGTTTTTTAAATAGGTAATTTTATATATAATGGCAACAAATGACATTTTAAGTTTTATGACAAAACGTGCAAACAAGCTGGCCTTAGAGGTGTGTAGCGGGATATGACTCAGTGCGTCTCTGGTGCTGCTTTTGATGAGTACAGTGTCATGAGTGTGTCTGTCCAGCGGTGCAAAGAGGGGATACAGCAAGGCATGGCATGGTGTTTATTCATTCGTTTGCATAGAAAATGACGCCTTTTCACATTGTGGAACTACAAATATGGCGGTCTTTTTTGTGCGGCGTAGTAATGACATATGTTGTGGAATTTTGAACAAACAGCAAGTCAGACGTGATTAAGAGAGTAATTTAATAAGAAAAAGAATAAAATAAATGTTTGGCTCTCCTCAGGTAGGGAGCCCCGAGTATACAAAACCGTGGCTAGTTATACTACTCCTGTGCTGTCTTTAACCAATCATCTTTTCTTAAGCAGCTCTTCTTTCCTTTGTTGCTGTGGCTATAAGCCAATCAGCTCTCAGCTTGTTTTTTTCCACAAACCAACCCAAACTGACTCCAAACAGTGTGGGTTGTGTGTCAAGTTGACCTTGATGTTAACAGTTCCTAATACATGTTCAACTTAATCAGCAACAGGCGGATATAAATGTGCAAACAGCATTATTAATTTAAGAACAAAAGGATCAGTGTGATTTTATATGAATCACATAATACATAGTTTCGTATCATTTTCCATCACACGTAAAAACAGAGTCTCACCGTATTGTCGGGCAGGAGGATCTGGACTCATTTATTACTTGATATCTTCCCCCATCTAGCGGTCATTAGAGGTTAGTCTTGAATTGATTTCTGTCGTGCAATATTTTAGATATAAATGTTTACATTTTCTATTACAGAACACGGCAAAGTATAGTCAACCAGTTCTAACCTTTTGAGAAAAACTTTAACTTCAAAGTAGGTGAATCTATTTACTTAGATTGAACCAATCGGATCACAGTTTATTTACATAGCATCAATGCTTTGAGTGCTTTAGATATAAGGACATCATGGCGATCTTTCTGCTCACACCTCAGTCAGTCTATAATTCTGTACTATGTGTTTCTATAGCTTCCAACTTTCACGAGTTTCTTGAATCTGTGGAGAAAAGTGCAGACTCAGGTACTTTCTTATTTGTGAACTTTTATACATTTTATGTAATTTATTTATCATCTATAATGTTTTATTACTTTTCATTTATAGATATAAGGACACAAAAACAGTTCATATACTCAATGAATTGTTACAAGATAATCTTTTCTAGAGAATGTTTACCATTTGTTAAAAGACTGATTTATTTCTAAAAGTTTATGCAGTGGGTTAATTTGTCACATGGAGGCAGAAGGGGTGAATCTGATATACCCCTCTTCCATCATCAACTATTCATCGAGTCCTCCAGTGGAGCTTGTACAACCAAAGAAACGCATACAGCGGTCACCGGCGGTTCTAAGTTACATCTAAAGAGGTCTAGGCCTATACACACTGTTCCACCTGAGGTAATAAAATGTTTTGGGGTAAAGGTATTTTCATGAGGCGATCTGTGATCTAATTATAATAGGCTTTGAAGCTCTCTGCAACAGGTGCAGAGTGGTGCAAGACTGTGTTTGAAAGCATAAAGAGGAATAATGTTTCTGGGGTATCTTAAGGCCTTTGTGGGTCTGTAAGTGCAGAGCAGAGGCTCTGATGCAGGTGGTTTCAAGGCCTCTGTGGAAGTCTACGGCAGATGACTCTGGACTGTTCCCGTGAGAAATAGCTTCCTAAGTATTGGGAAAGATCCCGGCTTTTAAAAGACGTGAAAGCCTCTTCGAGAGTTCTGTGGCTAAGCAAGGTTCATTATCTTACCATAAGAGCAGGGTGATACTGACCTGCAACATCATCTTGCAGGTGTTTGATGGTATGAGTTGAGATCATCTGTGTTAAAAACAAAAAAAACAACAAAAAAACCCCAGGAAAATCTTCCAATAGGATATACTGGGGTCAAGCTTCAATTTGTACAATGATAGATCTCAATTTGCATATATTGAATAATGTATGGTTGAACACAGTGGTTGAGATTTCAAACACCAGTATGTAGAGAAGGTGTGGCAATCACATAATCAGTTGTGAAAACTGGATAAAAATTTGTGTTCCTTGTGTGATTATTAGACATATTCTGGACTATGCCTCGTTTGTATGTAACGCTGAGCTCAAAATAAATAATGGACCTACTACTCTCTTCAATTAATTCTGCATCTTTATTTTCTGTTTAAAGAGGACTTAATAAAATTACTGGAATGTGGGCAATATCTAGTAACACAGTGCCGAGTCTGCTAAATGTAGATCCCAGCCTTTTATATGGCCTCTTCCCTTTAATTCTACTGACTATAATTAATGTAAACCTTGTCGATTCTGGTGTTTGCTGTATAGAGGTAGCGAAAACTTTGCTAAAACAATGAAAAATATGCATCCTGCGAAGTTTATTGAACAATATAACATTGTTCCTTACCCAGAGCCATAACACATCATTGATGGAAATCACACTGATGTGAGGGCGGTATGGGCCAACTCAACTGTATTTCCTGATTGTTTTATTCTGCAGGAGGATGTGGTCCAAATATTTAAAAAATCACAGGTTTGTTTAAGAGGACATAGTCGAACAGTTTGGGCTTACTGTTATTTTAATACTAGTGGTAACTATTAGTAAATACAACAATCTGACCATCCTCATACTGCGTTGAGGGGTGATGGGGTGATGGTACCAGATGATGTTTAGGTATGTGGTTATGTTAATTTATTTTTGTTCCTTTATATTCACGTATTTTGCAAGTGCGTATGTTATTGAGTTTAAAACCATCCATATATTATGCAATTATAGAAAATACAGAAACTGCATGAGACTTCTCTTGACTTGCTAGAAGTTCAGACTGTAGCAAGCTTAGCATTAGTAAATGGAATAGGTGTCATTTTAAGGATTCATTTAAAGTATTCATGAGGTATTTCTCCTAACATCGATGTATCGACAGTACCAATAAAATAAATAGCATAACAAGAATTACAGGTGTATAATAGTGTAGTTACCCACAATGGTTGAAGTGTTTGAAAAGAGTTGTATAAAAGAATAGTTGGTTGGTTCGTGGCATAAAGTCATGAAACGGTGAAATGAGGTCATAAAAAGAGTGTTTACAGGGGAAAGTGCTTTAACATTGAATTAGACAAACTAATAACATAAAACATAAGGGAGTTTAGAGATTCTGTGTCCTTTCATAATGATTTCTGCATATGGCAGGCTGCTGCAAAGGATCCTGGGTAGGCTTCAGCAGACCTCAGTGTAAGATATATTAATAATATTAATCATAATAATACTAGTCAGAGGTTACTTGACTTGTAATCAGAATGTTGCTAGTTCAAGCCCTACCACTGCCAAGTTACCACTGCTGGGTCCCTGAACAGCAATGAATCCTCAATTGTATTATTAATACAATCCAATACACATGCCTAATGCTCAGCTGTCAACTGCAAAAACATTCTGACATTCTGAGCATTCGAACAGTAAGAGGAACAAAAAGAAAGGAGTGACGGACTGTACACGTCTCAATCATTTAGCCTTTTTACATGTTGTTTTAGTTTACGGCAATCAAGGCCTGAAACTGGAGTCTACAGACCAGGCAAAAATATTTAAAATATTTAATGCGTTTTTATTTTTTCAGTTTCAGTGTTTCAATGAGACTCAGGAGACTCCAGCATATGCAGAAGCTCCGAGTTGTCGATCTCCAGGCGCAAACCTGTCCCTGCAAGTTTGGGGTGCATGTTCTGGATCACGGGAAACAGACCATCCATCACCCAACATCTGCTTCTGCTCCTGCGGAGGTTCCAGATCCAGCACGGAGGCAGTGAGAGGTTCCTGGCCCAGAGATTGGTCTGCAGCCGGCCTGATGGTACTCGGCATGTATTGGAAATGCTGTGGTTGTATGCTGTGCGTAGCCCAGGGGGTGCTGGGGTGGAGCTGTGCCAGTTGCCTGCTCGGGTAGCAGGCAGGCCAGTTCTGAGCTTGTGGAATGGCTTCCATGTTGTAGCCGGAGGGCGGGGCAGGCTGGTAGGGGTTGAGCACGAGGTTGGGCAAGGCACTCACGCTGGCCGTGCGCTTCATGTACTTGTTGGAGAGATGGGCCTGCCGCTCCTCCTTGCGCTGCGCCAGAGCCACGTACAGCGGCTTGGTGCCTACAACGCGCCCATTCATCTCCGTCATGGCCGTGGCGGCCTCCTCCGGCGAGGAGAAACACGCGAAGCCAAACCCTTTGGAGCGGCCGCCCTCCATCATCGCCTTGGCACTTGTGATGGTCCCAAACGGAGAGAACTCCTTACGTAGACGCGTGTCGTCCAGACCGTCGTCTAGGTTCTTAACGTACAGGTTGTCTCCCTGGTAGCGAGTCATACCGTCCTGCTTCATCTGCTCAAACTTTCGTTTCAGCCCTGTCTGCCTCTCGCCTTTCTTCTGGGCATAACCCACATACACCTTCTTCCCATTCAGCTCCTTCCCATTTATCTCATCCACAGCCCTCTGGGCATCCTCGTGCCTCTCGAAGTTCACAAAGCCAAAGCCCTTGGACTTGCCGCTCTCGTCGGTCATGACGCGAGTGCTCAGCGTTTGGCCGAACTTGCTGAAATCATCATGTCTCCACCCCAAGGGAATGTTAGGTCTCTTCTAGAATATCCTTCATCATCTCTGGAAGGTCAGGCAAGACCTCACTGATGGCGGTGTGTAACCATGTTTGCCCCAAGTCAGTCATTTCTGGAATCATGGATGATTGCTTACTGTACAAATAAAAGGAAAAACTGTCATTACACTGATCTCAAGTATGTGTATATATAAAAAAAACCTTTTCATTTTGTGATACGTTTCTTACGTAGTATGTGTGAATTTTTAGTATGGTTTCCATCACAGATCATATTTACCTCGACAATACACTGTGTTTCAGTGGAAGGACTTGGTGCCCATTAACAATGTACAATGGTAAAAATCTACCAAGTTGTTAATGTTAAGACATTCCAGCCTTGAACTGTGTTTTGTCACAAAGTACAGATGGTATTCAAAATGAACGTCAGCGTTATGTATATCCATTACAAAATACACAGATGTATCATTTTGAATTAAAATAATGAGAAGTTCTCCAAACTTCATGTGCTCATCATTTTTTGACACAAGAAAATGTCCTTTTTTATATGATGCACCCTTACACTGCACCTCTGTGGAAACACTAGTATTGTGTTCTGAAAAGCCAAACTCTCTAACTGCATGTTTAATTGCATCACTGTAAAGGTTGGGGTAGAAGGTACAACTGTCTTTGACTTGCAGAAGCTGACAACGTCCAGGTCCAGCTGAAAGACATGCCTGAAACATCTTCTGGCTTTTGGATAAATTTAGGCAGATATTTTTTAAAGTTTTTCAAATGCCTGGCACACCTTTTGAAGTAGCTGCGTTTACTTTCAAAACGCATTGTCCACAACCTAATCAAGGGGCCAAATTTCAAAATTAGTGCTGGATAGTGTCGCAAGAAATTATGTTTTGGTCTTAGTGGACTCTCACTGTCACGGAACGCTCGCCTCCCCCGAGTCACGTGGTTTGGCCCGCCACGTGCAGTGGGAGGGTGGTTTTGTTTGTAACCACACCTGCACACACCTGCACCTTGTTCGCCCTGCCTCTCGTCCTGCGGCACCCGGGCCACCGCACGCTACACTCAGGAAATAAACGCAGATTCCAGATATTCTTGGATTATAATGTCAAGATAGGCCACCTGTGACAAAGAAATCGTCTGTGTGCAAATCATATCAACAATATCTTTAAGCTGGGGAGTTAATTTACACACATCATCATCTGGATTTTGCACTTTGTCACCAATTAATAAAGGCAGCAACATTAGGAAATTCCAATTCTGGATAGCTTGACCTGAAAGCTTGGACACCCCAGAGTTAACAGAACATAGCTTTGTAAAAGCATCAGATCCTTTGCACTTGAACTGCTTGATGTGCCAGTTCAATAATGAATATGTAAGGCATTTTTTTTTCTTAATGAAATGCTTCAAGTACAGTGCAACGTCATAGAACAACACACACTCAAATATGTCAAGGCCTAAACAAGGTGGGAGACCAGGCTGATAAACATGAAAAGATATCAGAGTATTGAAAACAGTTTACCTTTATGCCTTTGATATCTCGACTGTCCACAGCTTCAATGTCTAGATCACCAACAGCATAATTAGAACTTTCAGGGGTGCCCTGGGGACCACGTACATTTGGATCATCACTCTGAAACTCACTTCGTATGATTTCACAGTACCTGCAAAATTAAAGTAAGTTTTCAGTAAACCCACCAATGCTGTGTAAACCCAAATTATAACCAGCAATACAACAAAGAGCCCCGTGGATCGTTTCACCACCTACAATAATTCCATTTACATCCAAATCTTTTAAATCCACTAACATCTCTGAGAAAACCTTAGCACTTCCAATTTTCCAATTAAGTCATTTAATTTTCCAATTAAGTCATTTTCTCCACACAGTAAGACAAGGGACGTGATCGATATCGGACCGTACACGAACAGGTAAGTTTGCCAAAAAAAGACAGACTGCGACAACGTTGTCTTTTTTCTTAGCAGAGCTGAAGGGATTTACAATTTCAAAAGCATTCTGGTACAGAATTAGCATCAGGCATCATGGATTTTCAATGAAGAACTGGTTGGACTTCACAAGACTGAAGACACAAGACACTGAATTCGTCCATAATTCTGATTCTAATAAACTACTTCATGTTTGTAACACAGGTATGTATTTGAACATCTTTTTGAATACTTGAGCTCTTGAATATGTTGTCCTTAGTGGTCCCGGATGACAGACAGAGAACAGATCTGAATCCTTAACACAATCACAGATTTTAGCAATAGCATTATCTGTTAGACACATGTCAATACATGTTTTTTAAAAGTGAATGTAGTTTACCCAAAGTATATTCCTGTCTCTACTTATGCACATTTTACATCTCTTCAACAACAGTCTGTATTGTTGAAGCTGGAAGAAGGTGATGCCCTTCTAACTGTAGGTAGAATAGACATACATTCCCAAGAAAGGTCTCCTTCAAATTCGGTGGCAACTGAATGCTTTCATTTGTTGTTGCATCATTTGAGCTCTGGGAAGCATCCTCAAGTACAAATGAGAGAAATTGTTTTCTTGTACATGTCACATAGGTTATGCTAGCAGTCGAACATTCTTGATGTTTCCTAGACATATGAGCAGTAAATGATGATTTCACGGTGAACGTATTTTTACAACCAGTTACTGGACATGCCACAGGTCGTCCCTCCACTATATGTTCTTTTAAGTCACAAGTTCTTCGCTGTGTGAATTTGACGCTCACAGCGAAATTGCACATTTCAAATCTGTAACAACGGCTCTAGCAGTAACAGGGGGTGCAGGCACACTGTGAACACAATAGAAATGAGCTTTAAAAGCTGCATAAGTACAAAACGTCTGCTTGCAGTCAATGCTAACACATTTGAAAAAACAAGTGGCTTCGTTTCTATGAACTTTACAGTGCAGCACACAACCCTTCAAAGCATCAAGTTCTTTGCTACAAAAACGGCAGGTAATCATTGTTTGGCAAACAAACTAACAAAACAACCCGTTAGGGTTTTAGCCTCCTCGACTGATACTACAAAACTACCGCAGCACAACAGTATGAAAAAAAAACGAACTGAAAAGCTTTAACACGAAACCCACCTTTCGGCGTTATAACTATGACTGAAAAATATACCCTCGATCGAAAGGAGAAGCTAGTATATTTCTGACAACAAACGTTAGCATTATCGTATTTCCAGTCTGAAGAAATTAAATTGCTAGCGTACAAGTGCTGCATGCGGTGAGTCTACCGTATCTTCAAGCGCGAGCAGCTCGGCCGCGCACTCACCGACTTCGCCTAAACGGTCGCTCTCGCGACAATGAACCAGTCCAATAAAAGAACGGAAACAAACTCTACTGCTCCGTAATTTGACCATTCGGAGCTCATATGTTTAAACTTTGAAAATACAGACCTTTATTTTTGCAGGAATGCAAATTTACGCTGAAAATCCATTACTGTTAAATTTGAAATGGCCTTAAGGCACTATAAATATGACCAAATGACATTATTTCGTAATGAAAACGCAGAAACTTTTTTTATCATTAGCAAATTATTAACAATTAATATGATGCAAAAATAAAGAACATGCTGTCATCTATCTAAATATTGACAACATATTCCTTGTTCACTGCAGTCACATGCACTTATTTTATTTTATACAGCGAACATAAATAGGAAAGTGTTAACATTTCAGCTTAACCCTCAAATGTTT
Source organism: Electrophorus electricus (assembly GCF_041902795.1). Lineage (NCBI taxonomy): Eukaryota > Metazoa > Chordata > Actinopteri > Gymnotiformes > Gymnotidae > Electrophorus > Electrophorus electricus. The sequence continues at coordinate 1,260,530 of NW_027658725.1, read as the reverse complement.
TTTCAGAGGCTGTAAAAATAGTGCATATAATACATTTTTAGAAACCTATTACTACAGTATTACTACTATCCTACTGATATGCTGTTAAATATAGGTCCGGTTGCAGAGGTCTTTTTTTAGCAGCCGTACTAATACGTGTAGTAAGACAGGTAAGCGTGGTCGGGTCGGTCCGGGGTCGTACACGGGGTGGCGTTCAGGAGGTGACGGAGGGTCAGGCAGGAGACGAGGTCTAGAAAGCAGGCAGGAGTCAATAACCGGGAAACCACACAGGATGAGGAAACGCTCGTACGCCGTATAGGAAAGCAATACTTCGCGACTAGTATGCGATGAGGAGAAGCTTATTAAAGGGGTTGGTAATGAGGGGAATAGGACTCAGGTGTGGGCAATATTTGAGACAGGGATAGGTGCGGTGATCAGGATAGGTATGTGATCAGGACTACATAAAGAATTACTAAACAGTCCAGGGAAGTTATCATCAGGAGCTCCAGCCAGTCTTCCTATAAGGAATTACTAAACAGTCCAGGGAAGTTATCATCAGGAGCTCCAGCCAGTCTTCCTATCTTCGGCTGGGTTGGACCGGCTGGGCGGGATCTTCCCTCGATGACTTGGGTGGAGGCGGCTGCTCACGATTTGTCGCCCGCAGGTCCGGAAGCGCACCAGCTGATTTGTCCGTTTCAGGGGTGGGCACTGGTGACGTTGCCTCCTTGTCTTTACGAGGCTTAGGCGTAGGCGCTTTAAGTTCTGGGGCTGCGAGACTTCACGGAGGGAGTGTCCTCATAGGACAACGACGCTTCTCTGAAAGCCCCCCCAAGGGAGAATCCCCATGGAGGACCAGCTCCACCTGCCTCTCAAAGGCATTCAGGTCCAGGACACTGCAGTCCCTTACTCACCTAACTGACACACACACATACAAACAAGGAGACGTTTGGAAGCAGGGGCCGTATCGTGACAGTATGTAAGTAGGATTGCTGAGCTTGTGAAACAATTACATTTACATTTACGGCATTTAGCAGACGCTCTTATCCAGAGCGACTTACAAAAGTGCTTTGTCATTTACTCATAGAATATGTCCAAGTACAGTATAGTAGGTTAGAATTAAACATACCAATGAACAAGAATACTGTAGAATACAGGGATAAATGCTAATACTTAGAAGTGCAAAATACATAAGGTCTGTCTTAAACAATGATAAATGCTATAAACAATAAGTGCTAGAGTTTGTTAAAAAGCATAAATGCCCTACAATAAGTATTAAATTGGTGAGTCAATAAGGGAGCAGTGTCAGTTGTCCTTTAAATATTCTGCAAATAAATGGGTCTTCAGTCTGGGTTTGAAGACTGCAAAGGACTCTGCTGTCCGGACAGCAAGCGGGAGTTCATTCCACAATCTTGGAGCCAGGACAGAAAATAGTCTCGATGCTTGTCGTCCATGAGACCCGAAGCAAGGTATTTCAAGCCGAGCCGTACTTGAGGTTCGAAGTACTCGAGGTACAGATCGGGCTATAACCATTGACCTCATGTATGAAGGGGCTGGTCCATGAAACCAATTTTAAACATCTTATGTGTAGTATAATGTACTCCATGCATTATTTTGTAGTGAATGCATTGTAGATTAGTGTTGCTGGTCATTTGGGTGCTTACTATATCATACTTTTGGGATACTTGTGGAAGTGACATGAAAGTAGTGTTATGAGGAATATGTTTGCCTTTTTCTATCCAAGGTGTAAAGTTTAATAATTTTTGTTGTTGTTGAAGGTAAAGTCTTGATTGTTCCAAATACGAGAATGAATAGTTCTTTGTTATCTTGTGGAATTTCCACCAGGCTGTTAGAGTTATGGCCTCTGTCAAACAGTTGAAACATGGATGTTTTTAATTGATTTGCTTGATGGTAAGTCTGACTTTTATATCTCTGCATAATGTTTGTTCTATGTCTATCCATATTCTGTCTGATATACTGGGTTTAATCCATTGTATTACATATTGTAGTTTATTTGCAATAATCAACTACAGTTCTGTATCATTGTGAGTTTGATTCTTTGTGATTTATTTTTCCAGTTATGATGGTGTCCAAAGGTTTAAACCAGGTTGCTGGAGCTGGATAGCAATAATTGAAAACAAATCGTTTATCTTAGGCATTATCACTTTAATTGTTGCAATTCTTCCAAAGAGTATAAGGGGCAAATTTGTCCATCAATGAAGTTTGTCACTTATTGTTTTAAAAACTGGAATGATATTAAATTTGAATAACTGACAACTGCAGAGAGAATCTAATACCCAGATATGTAATGTGATTGGCATTCAGAGGGATGGGGAATGTTTTTTAATTGCATCATAAAGTTATGCTGCTGCAATAGTATAATATACAAATATACTAATTGAGATACAATTTTACCAGTTATGTGTGATGCTCTGTGATGGTCATAGAGAACACCACAGACAACTGTGTGGCACATCACTGTTAAACATGCTGATTGCAACCCTGGGCATCATGAACTGTACAATATTAACCTCAGACAACGTTCTCGGAGTGAAATCTATAAACATATTCATCTAACTATCATTACTTTCCCTAACAGCTCATTGGATGAGAGGCCATTAAGTGAAAGGGAGTTTTAATATCCTTTCTATTTTTAAGTTTAAAAAAACACAGACATAAAAATTTCAGAAAGTGAGACAGAGAAAGGAAACCAGACTTTAAAATGGTGCTTCGCTCTTGAGTTGCAACAGTAGCGTAACGAGGGGTGGCCCGAGTGCCGCAGGGTGAGGGGCAGGACGCACAGACTCCAACGTCTGGGACGTACATTTATTAACATTTAACACAGAACACTAACGGCACTCACAAGAATCACACGCGATTAATACAAACAAGAAACGGTTAACTGCAAATGCACTGTATATGCAAAATGAAAGATGCAGGGAGTGGTTGGTCTCTTTTTCAATCAAATCTGAACAGAGTGAAATCTTCACATTTGATTAATTTGACAGACTTTAAAGGGATAATAGACAACATATAAAATGGAACAGAACACGATATAAAAAGGAACTAAATGAAAAACAAACGAAAAAATACTTTTTATCACACTTGCCCAGACAAGCACCAAATCAGACCAAAATCGATCAAGCAAAGGCATAACTGGGAAGAAGCATATTAGCCATTTATTACTCTATTGTTAACAACCTAACAACAGTAATCTGATTGTTAACTGATTGTTAACATACTTTTCAAGTCTTTAACCGTTTTGCTCCCAACATCCTATATGAATGGGTACGAATGCGGCTCATTACCCGCCTGCACAAACTGCTTCTGAAATACTGGGCAGCTAAAGGGTTCTTCACCTGTGTGGATTCTCATATGCTGCTTTCTGTGGCCTGTTTCGCCAAAGCCCTTCCTTACAGTACTATGACAAGCAGACAACCCTGTGTGAGGGTTTAGGTGCTCCTCAAGAGCCTGTGCATGTTAGAAACACATGTTGCAAATATCAGTGACGTTATTTCTCATTTTTGTGATTAGCCATGTTTTTCTGTAGCTACAAATACTTTGATTTTGAAAAAAAGTTTTTGGTAATTTAATAAAACAGACATCTTAAGTTTTACGACAAAATGTGCAAATAAGCTGGCCTGAGAGGTGCGTTCGGGAATATGACTCAGTGCGTCTCTGGTGCTGCTTTTGATGAGTGCAGTGTCATGAGAGTGCGGCCATCTAGCAGTACAAAGAGGGGTTACAGCTTCTCCCGGACGTTTCCAATAAATGTCTAGATTTGTGAGTTATAGAAAGACAGCTGGAAGAGAAGTCCTCCCAGCCCAGCACACAGGGCCAAGTGTCAAAGCGCTGGGAGGTGAACTGAACTTTCATCTTAGTGAGGTACTCCTGAACCCTCTTACAGTCATCAGACAGCAGCAGCCACGCATGTTTGGTCATGGGGTCCAATGTGACCTCATCCACAGCACTGCAGATCCAGTTCCACAATGAATTTGGAATGGATTTTGAAGTTCTCCAGGATCGCTGTTTACTGAGGACCCAAAGCTGTGAAACTACATCCTGGTTATGTTTGAGTAGAGACCATGCGATGAAGTCCAGGACAGGCAGCATGGGTTCCAGCTTCTTCTTAAGCTCCAGCTGCCTGAAATTCTGTGCCAACTCTGCCCTCATCATGCCGCACCGCTCTGAGACTGTCTGGAGTTCTTTAGCCCATTCAGTGTTTCTCTGCTTGGTCTCCTTCACTGCCTAGGTCCTTCACTTCCTCTCTCCTGCTGCCCTTCACGTGGACTGAACAATGTATCAACAGCTTTGAGACGGCTGGCCCACTGAAAAATGTGCTGGCAACAGTGTGGGGGTGTACGGTTCCACCGCAGTCATTACTGCTACTGGATGCAGCTGCAGCGCCCTCGTCAGGCTTACAGACACGCTCCACCTCTTGTTTCCACTGAGCGATAAACTTCACGCACTCCTTGAGACCGGCAAATTCCTCAGGTCTGGTGCTTGAGGTAATAAAAAGAGAACAGAGGTTTAACATTGAATTAGACATATTAATAACATAATCACAGAATGGTATGTGTCCTTTCAGAATGATTTGTGTACAGGGCAGAGGCCTCTGTAAAGGCCTCTGCAGGCTTCTGCAAAGGATGGTGGATAGGCTCCAGCACACTTACAAGTATGAGATATTATTTCCATCAGGCTCAGGACCATCTCTTTAGGATAAGGTCAAGAGAAATCTCTTGGAATGTGGTGTTAACAGGTTCCAACTGGTGTGGGTGTTTTATATTACTTTGCATATATTGACAAATGTATGGTTTGGATGCAATGGACGTGAAGACAAACGCAAATATGTAAAGGAATGTGGGGTGAATACATAACCACTACTGAAAAATGTATGAAAATGTGGGTTCTCTGATTTTTAGACATTCTCCAGAGGGTGCCTCAATAATGCGTGTTAATGTTAACCTACAATAAAGTACGTGCACAGTTATGCTATTTAACCAATTCTGAAGTCTGCATTTTTATTTAATATTTGAATTGAACTTTAAAACTAGCCGACTGGGCACCTAGGAACCACATACTGTTGCTATGTGCAGAGATGTGGGCTTGCAGCCCATTGTTGGGCAGAGTCCATCGCACTGCTCCAATAGACCTGCTCTGACTGCTACTTTCCCACGTCGGCAGTCGAAGTCGTTTCTCCTTCACAATGCTTTTCACCTGGTTGGCCAGTTTCACCGTCTCAGTAGACAAGCTAAAAGAAACTGTTGGCAGCCTCTCGTTGCTCCTGTAATATGACCGTCGCCAGACCAGAGAGTGGAACTGGATGGCAGTGTGGCACTTGCAGCTGCAGTTTGTTTGCTTCAAGATTTAATACGTGTAAGTGACCTTTGCTTCTCGTCCTGTCTTTACTGGTTTGTTAATAAGGTCATTTGAAATTGTGTTGTACATAAAGGAATATTACAGAATTATTCTCTATTTTAAGCTACACTGTGGGGTTTTGTTTTTTTGATCTTTACATTTATATTAATGCAACCCAATACACTTATCTAATGATCAGCTATGACCTGTAAGAACTGACAATCTGAACATTCAAACTTTAAGAGGAATAAAAACAAAAAAATGATCAGCTGTTCATGTCAAAATCTGTAATATGTAATAGAAATAACTGTAATATGTTCAATATAACTGTAATATGTTCAATTACCACCATGTAACATATAACTGTAAATATGTCAATTGCAAGATGGGACTGTACATTCTGTACATACATATATAAATATCCATATATACATTGTACATATAAACATAATATATATATATATATATATATATATATTGTACATGCACTATTAATATATTTTTGTATATATATAGAATATATTTCTCTATGCACCCCTGTTTTTCTTTTTCCTCAGATTGGACAGAGCACTCAACCATTTCACTGTGAGTTATACTGTGTATGACTATGTATGCGACAAATAAACCAAACTTGAAATGATTTTACCTTTTTCTGTCGTTTTCATTTTAAGCTTAGAATAACCAAGGCCTGGACTTTGTAAGGTGGTTTTGAATCCAGGTCAGCTAGGTGAGGACACCAATAGCTTACTGGGTAAGCAGCCACACTCTAACAATGGTGGGCTCGTGTGCAGAACAGTTAGAGCTTGGATCAAGCAAAACAAGAGGAAAAAACGAAACACCTCGGTGAGCGTGGAAAAGGGGAGAACAAAGAACGCCACGGAAAGAAATGGCAACCCCGATGCACTGGGGAAAACTCGAACTAAAAGTTCCCAAACAAAACCAGAAAACGGGGAGAAACTTGAATGGCTAAGGGAAGCCTCAGGAGAGAGACAGACTCGAGAGGGGAAAACTGGAGAAGGGAGGGGACGTGTAAAAACACTGACACCCTCGCAGAACAGAAAAGAGGCATAGCACAAGGGCTCACAGACCTCAATACCCCGAGTTACCGGCTAGGAGCTTGGCTCAAAACTTTAACAAAAACCCAGCACTGAATGACTGGGTCACTGGGCTTATATAAGGTCTAGCCCAGCTGTTGGGTGTTGATCCTGATCAGTGGCGTGGTTGACTCGACGCCTCCCTCTGGTCGAGGGGGCCTCGGCCTGGTGCCAACCCTTACAGGCTTGATGTCTACAGACATGGCAAAAATATTTCAATGTTCAATGCATTTCAGTTTCAATGTTTATTTTTTTCAGTTAAAATGTTAATTTTTTTTACTGCTTATTCTTCCATTAGACAGCCAGAAGCGCAGCACTGGTTAAAGTTTTTGAGCGGCTTCCTGCGCGCACTGGTCCTGGAGCACAGCGACTGCCTCATCCACCTTAGGGTGCAGAGACTCAGGAGACTCCAGCATATGCAGTAGCTCCGAGTTGTCCAGTTCCAGGAACAGACCCGTGATCTTCCCTGCAAGGGTGGGCTGCATGTTCTGGATCAGGGGAAACAGACGCTCACCCAGTATCTGCTTCTGCTCCTGTGGAGGTGCAGCAGCCAGCATGGAGGCACTGAGAGGTTCCTGACCCTGCACATGGACCGCAGCCAGCTGCACGGGCACCTGGAGCTCTGCCCCCAGGTGCTGCTGTGGGTTGAGAAACATAAATGTTTTATAATTGATTTGACTGATAAATGGTAAGTTCGACATTTATATCTAAGGGCTGTGTGCCCAGGTGTTGCTGTGGGCTGTGAACGCCTGAGGTGGTTTTGTACTGTGGTACTGCTCTCACCAGCGACGCCTTGTTGGCAGCTTCCGCGCTGGCCATCCCTGTCCCCGGAGCCTCAGATGCCATGGTCTGATAGGCCATCGTGCGTGGGACCTGGCAGGCGGTGGTTGGTCGGATGGCGCTGAAGGCCTGCGGGCAGGATGCGGCTGGACCGATGGCACTCGGCATATCCTGGACTTGCTGTGGGTGGACGCACTGCATGGCCCAGCAAGGGCTGGGGAGGAGTTGTGCCAGCTGGCTGCTTGCGCAGTAGGCAGGCCAGTTCTGAGCTTGTGGAATGGCTTCCATGTTGTAGCCGGAGGGCGGGGCAGGCTGGTAGGGGTTGAGCACGAGGTTGGGCAAGGCACTCACGCTGGCCGTGCGCTTCATGTACTTGTTGGAGAGGTGGGCCTGCCGCTCCTCCTTGCGCTGCGCCAGAGCCACGTACAGCGGCTTGGTGCCTACAACGCGCCCATTCATCTCCGTCATGGCCGTGGCGGCCTCCTCCGGCGAGGAGAAACACACGAAGCCGAACCCTTTGGAGCGGCCGCCCTCCATCATCACCTTGGCACTTGTGATGGTCCCGAACGGAGAGAACTCCTTACGTAGACGCGCGTCGTCCAGACCGTCGTCTAGGTTCTTGACGTACAGGTTGTCTCCCTGGTAGCGAGTCATACCGTCCTGCTTCATCTGCTCAAACTTTCGTTTCAGCCCTGTCTGCCTCTCGCCTTTCTTCTGGGCATAACCCACATACACCTTCTTCCCATTCAGCTCCTTCCCATTTATCTCATCCACAGCCCTCTGGGCATCCTCGTGCCTCTCGTAGTTCACAAAGCCAAAGCCCTTGGACTTGCCGCTCTCGTCGGTCATGACGCGAGTGCTCAGCGTTTGGCCAAACTTGCTGAAGATCTCCTTCAGCTTGTCGTCGTCCATGTCCTCTCCAAAGTTCTTGACGTACACATTGGTGAACTTTTTGGCCCTGGCCCCCATCTCAGCCTCTCGCTCCTTGCGAGACTTGAAGTGGCCAATGAACACTTTGCGGTCATTGAGCAACATGCCATTAAGTCTCTCAATTGCTCTCTCCGCAGCCTCACGGGTCTCAAAGTGCACAAAGCCGTAGCCCTTAGAGCCATTCTCGTCACACACCACCTTGCTGGAAAGGATGTTCCCAAAGGCAGAGAATGTGTCGTAAAGAGCTTCGCTGTCAATAGACTTGTCAAGGTTCTTGATGAAGATGTTGCCAACTCCACTCTTCCTCAGAGAGGGGTCTCTCTGGGACCACATAATTCGCACAGGTCTGCCTTTGATGATGTTAAAGTTCATAGTGTCCAAAGCACGCTCAGCATCTGCCTGCTGCTGAAAGTTCACGTATGCGTATCCAAGTGAGCGGAGGGTCATCGCGTCCCTGCAAATCCGTACGGAGACTATTGCGCCAGCAGGACTGAATTTCTCGTATAGCATGGCCTCGGTAACGTCTGGATGAAGGTCACCCACGTACAACGAAGTCATCGGCGAACTTGGAGCACTTGGATTCATTTTCGTGAGGATCGTCGGTCAACCTTTCTGGAAATCGTAGTCGAAAGTAGTAAATGAATAAAATAAAATCGTAAATGATTTAACCAAATGATCTAACTGCACGAATTATAAAACAGTTTGAAACAGCAATTCAACAGAGCCAGGCAAGTGTCGACCGACCAAAGCGATCAAAGCAACACTTTAGCTTTAGATTCAAATACATGACAACTTGGTTGTTACGTAAGAGTGCTTTTACGTAAATGTTTATTTTTAAATATTATACAAACGCTATTTATTTATTTATGAATTATTCAATTATTTTAACTTATAACGTTAATAGCGTGAATGAGAGGCTTTAACAACGCCTTATATTTCAAAATATTACCTAGTCACAGCATTTTCCAAAAATCGTCCATATGCTGCTCACACTGAATCATTTACCGCATGGCTCAGAATAAATACTTTTAGTTTGATAAACGCAGCAACATTCATTTTCTTTAGCCTAATGCTCGGCAAAAAACATCGCATTAAAGTTAATTAATGGGATGAAATCAGTTTGCCTTGGAGCAGGCCTATGTTCTTTGAGGTTAAAAATCATCGCCTGGATTGTAAACCTTAGTAGAGTTCCACAACGAGGTGCGATTTGTAAAAGGACGTCTTTTTCTCTCCGAGTTAGAAATCTGGAGAAATAAATATATCAATTGATTTCCGCCCATCGGAGGACCTTTAGAACTTTATTATTTATTCATTATTTATTTCTAACTTCTCACTGTGTCCAACTATATCGGGTGTATAAAACGTATGAACAGACATAAATAACGTGGGGGAAACGGGAATAGGGGAGAGAGGAAAAATAAGACGAACAGAGACGAAACAGACAAACGGGAAATGCAGATAGAGTATTTTAAGTATTTGCCACCTGCACCATTACGGGAATGTGTGTGTGTGTGTGTGTGTGTGTGTGTGTGTGTGTGTGTGTGTGTGTGTGTGTGTGTGTGTGTGTGTGTGTGTGTGTGTGTTCGTGTGTGACTGCTTGTGTGCGTCTGCCTGTGTGTGTGTGTGAGAGAGAGAGAGAGAGGCTATGTGCGAGTGCACTGTATATGTACACGTACTAGATTGGGATATTTATCATTTATGGATTAGCTCTGTAAACCTTTTATCAAAGGAGTCCAGTCTAGGTTATTGGTTCTTATTGATTCATTCTGAGATTTTTTTCCATTGATATGTAGTCTATCAATAGATTTTTCCATTCGGTGACACTAATATTATTTTTTGTTTTCCAATTCATGAGTATGTTTGTATTTGCAATTAATAATGTTATATATATATTATCCTGTTTTTTTTCTATTGTCACATTGGTTGATGACATGTCTCCTAGGAGACATAAAGATGGTGTTGGATGGATAGGGTTATTTAAATCATGGGACATGTGTGTGATTACTTATTGCCAAAATTGCTTGATAGGTGTGCTCTGCCACACGATGTGAATGTAATCGTCAGCTGTCTTTGGAGTAAATTATGTACAGATTGCTGAGCTTGTGAAACCAATTTTAAACATCCAATGTGTAGTATAATGTAATCTATGTATTATTTTGTACTGAATGCATTGTAGGTTAGTGTTGCTGTCATGTGGTAATTATTATTACACATTTTAATCCAAACTGTGGCGTCGGGAGCTAGTAATAAATCTTCCTCCCATTGTCTCGATGGGAGAGTAATTATGCGATTTGATTTCATTATTAGTTTGTATATCTTATGTGATAGTTTTTTTGTATTAGGAATGTTTATAATACTGATATGGATGCAGGTGAGTTTAATGTCTCTGAACTGATAGTTGCTCTTACCTGCTTTCTATATCTTATGTTTGGGCTACTTGTGGAAGTGACATGAAAGCAGTGTTATGTTTATGTTAGTGTGGAGTTTGATATCTTGTGGAATTTCCACCAGGCTGTTAGTATCATGGCCACCCACAAATTGTTGATCATGAATGTTCTTTAATTGATTTGACTGATAAATGGTAAGTCTGACTTTTAGATCTTTGCATAATGTTTGCTATATGTCTATCCATATTCTGTCTGATATACTAAGTTTTATCCATTTTATACCATATTATAGTTGATTTGCAATAATCAACTACAGTTCTGTAATGTTGTGAGTTTGATTCTATGTGATTTATTTTTCCAGTAGAATCAAGTTATGATGTTGTACAAAGATTTTAGACAGGTTGGTGGCGCTGGAATAATTGAAAACAAATAATTTCGTTTAGGTAATATTCTCATTTTAATTATTGCAGTTTGTCCAAAGAGCATAAGGGGCAAATTTGTCCATCAATGAAGTTCGTCGCTTATTGTTTTAATAATTGGATGACTATTTATTTTTGAATAACAGACAACTGGGAAGAGAATTTAATACCCAGATATGTAATATGATTGGTATTCAGGGGGATGGGGTTTTTAATTGCATCATAAAGTTATGCTGCTAATATATAGTATAATACACAAATATCCTACTGGAGATACAATTTGACCAGTTATGTGTGATGTTCTGTGATGATCATATAGAACACCACAGACAACTGTTTGGCACATCACTGTTAAACCTCCTGATTGCAACCCGGGGCATCGTGAACTGTACAACATGACCCTCAGACAATGATCTCTGAGTGAAAGCGATAAACATAATCATCTTCATATCATCACTTTCTCTACAAGTTCAGTGGAAGAGATGTCAGTTAAAGGGAGTTTTAATACCCTTTCCATCTTTAAATTTAATAAAAACACAGATGGAAAAATTCCAGAAAGTGAGAGAGAGAAAGGAAACTAGACTTTAAAATAATGCTGCCCTCTTGATTTACAACTGTAGATTATTGAAATTATTACAAATGTCCGATGCCAAAAGGGATTGTGTCAGTGTTTCACTACTCAGTATTGCATTTGGTAGACAGTATAAACAATTAGACTATGGTTAAAAAAATCACAGAAATAAAGCAAACACCAATATAATCTTGAACCACCTAGTGCCAGGAAACATTAGATTACTGGAACAAAATCAGACAACTAGCAGAACAACTTTTTAACCAATGATGCAGATGCACTTTTAGTGGATTTATTTATCTGTATTTCAATCCACTAAAGTTTTTCACTTGATCTAACATTACATTTAAGACCGAAATCCTGTTACGTCTCACAGAAGATTCCACTGATCAAGCTGCTACTTACCCATCCTGGTCCTGGAGTACCTTTGCTCTGTACACTTTAGTGATGTCTTTGCTACCAACAAGCCTATTTTAATCCATCAGATAGTAACCAAACGCTCCTTTGCTGCAGAGCACAGAAATCATTCAAATTTGCAGTCAACAGATACATCTGGGCCAGATTTTGGATCAATGGACTAGGCTGGAACTGCACATATACTGTATATGCAAAATTCAAAATACGGGGAGTGGTTGGTCTCTTTTGCAATCAAATCTGAATACTATGGAATTCGTTTCACATTTGTTTAATTTGACAGATTTTAAATGGATAATGGACATCACTAGACAAAAAGGAATAAACAACTATATGAAAAGGAACAAAACCAAAAACAAAGGAAGACTTTAACACACTTGCCCAAACAAGCACTAAATCTGACAAAAATAGATCAACCAATGACATAGCTGTGAAGGAACATATTAGCCATTGTTTTCTTGTCATCAACAGTAATTTTAACTGATTGTTAACATACTGTTCAAGTCTTCAACTGATTTGCTCCCAACATACAAATATGGTTACATTGGGTACAAATATGGTTCATTACCCACCTGCACAAATTGCTTCTGACATACTGGGCAGCTACAGGGTTCTTCTCCCATGTGGATTCTGACATACTGGGCAGCTACGGGCTTCTTCAGTTGTGTGGATTGTCTTCTGCTCCTCCATGTGGCCTGTTTCACCAAAGCCCTTCCTGCAGTATTTGCAGCACTATGGGAAGCGGACACCCTTGTGTGTGCGTTTAGGTGCTTCTCAAGAGTCTGGGCACGTTTGAAACACCTGCCCCAAACATCACTGACATTATTTCTTGTAGGTGATTAGCCACGTGTTTCTCTAGTCACAAGTACTTTTTGATTTATTTGTTTTTTTAAATAGGTAATTTTATATATGATGGCAACAAATGACATTTTAAGTTTTATGACAAAACGTGCAAACAAGCTGGCCTGAGAGGTGTGTAGCGGGATATGACTCAGTGCGTCTCTGGTGCTGCTTTTGATGAGTACAGTGTCATGAGTGTGTCTGTCCAGCGGTGCAAAGAGGGGATACAGCAAGGCATGGCATGGTGTTTATTCATTCGTTTGCATAGAAAATGACGCCTTTTCACATTGTGGAAGTACAAATATGGCGGTCTTTTTTGTGCGGCGTAGTAATGACATATGTTGTGGAATTTTGAACAAACAGCAAGTCAGACGTGATTAAGAGAGTAATTTAATAAGAAAAAGAATAAAATAAATGTTTGGCTCTCCTCAGGTAGGGAGCCCCGAGTATACAAAACCGTGGCTAGTTATACTACTCCTGTGCTGTCTTTAACCAATCATCTTTTCTTAAGCAGCTCTTCTTTCCTTTGTTGCTGTGGCTATAAGCCAATCAGCTCTCAGCTTGGTTTTTTCCACAAACCAACCCAAACTGACTCCAAACAGTGTGGGTTGTGTGTCAAGTTGACCTTGATGTTAACAGTTCCTGATACATGTTCAACTTAATCAGCAACAGGCGGATATAAATGTGCAAACGGCATTATTAATTTAAGAACAAAAGGATCAGTGTGATTTTATATGAATCACATAATACATAGTTTCGTATCATTTTCCATCACACGTAAAAACAGAGTCTCACCGTATTGTCGGGCAGGAGGATCTGGACTCATTTATTACTTGATATCTTCCCCCATCTAGCGGTCATTAGAGGTTAGTCTTGAATTGATTTCTGTCGTGCAATATTTTAGATATAAATGTTTACATTTTCTATTACAGAACACGGCAAAGTATAGTCAACCAGTTCTAACCTTTTGAGAAAAACTTTAACTTCAAAGTAGGTGAATCTATTTACTTAGATTGAACCAATCGGATCACAGTTTATTTACATAGCATCAATGCTTTGAGTGCTTTAGATATAAGGACATCATGGCGATCTTTCTGCTCACACCTCAGTCAGTCTATAATTCTGTACTATGTGTTTCTATAGCTTCCAACTTTCACGAGTTTCTTGAATCTGTGGAGAAAAGTGCAGACTCAGGTACTTTCTTATTTGTGAACTTTTATACATTTTATGTAATTTATTTATCATCTATAATGTTTTATTACTTTTCATTTATAGATATAAGGACACAAAAACAGTTCATATACTCAATGAATTGTTACAAGATAATCTTTTCTAGAGAATGTTTACCATTTGTTAAAAGACTGATTTATTTCTAAAAGTTTATGCAGTGTGTTAATTTGTCACATGGAGGCAGAAGGGGTGAATCTGATATACCCCTCTTCCATCATCAACTATTCATGGAGTCCTTCAGTGGAGCTTGTACAACCAAAGAAACGCATACAGCGGTCACCGGCGGTTCTAAGTTACATCTAAAGAGGTCTAGGCCTATACACACTGTTCCACCTGAGGTAATAAAATGTTTTGGGGTAAAGGTATTTTCATGAGGCGATCTGTGATCTAATTATAATAGGCTTTGAAGCTCTCTGCAACAGGTGCAGAGTGGTGCAAGACTGTGTTTGAAAGCATAAAGAGGAATAATGTTTCTGGGGTATCTTAAGGCCTTTGTGGGTCTGTAAGTGCAGAGCAGAGGCTCTGATGCAGGTGGTTTCAAGGCCTCTGTGGAAGTCTACGGCAGATGACTCTGGACTGTTCCCGTGAGAAATAGCTTCCTAAGTATTGGTAAAGATCCCGGCTTTTAAAAGACGTGAAAGCCTCTTCGAGAGTTCTGTGGCTAAGCAAGGTTCATTATCTTACCATAAGAGCAGGGTGATACTGACCTGCAACATCATCTTGCAGGTGTTTGATGGTATGAGTTGAGATTATCTTTGTTAAAAACAAAAACAACAACAACAAAAAAAAAAAAACCCAGGAAAATCTTCCAATAGGATATACTGGGGTCAAGCTTCAATTTGTACAATGATAGATCTCAATTTGCATATATTGAATAATGTATGGTTGAACACAGTGGTTGAGATTTCAAACACCAGTATGTAGAGAAGGTGTGGCAATCACATAATCAGTTGTGAAAACTGGATAAAAATGTGTGTTCCTTGTGTGATTATTAGACATATTCTGGACTATGCCTCGTTTGTATGTAACGCTGAGCTCAAAATAAATAATGGACCTACTACTCTCTTCAATTAATTCTGCATCTTTATTTTCTGTTTAAAGAGGACTTAATAAAATTACTGGAATGTGGGCAATATCTAGTAACACAGTGCCGAGTCTGCTAAACGTAGATCCCAGCCTTTTATATGGCCTCTTCCCTTTAATTCTACTGACTATAATTAATGTAAACCTTGTCGATTCTGGTGTTTGCTGTATAGAGGTAGCGAAAACTTTGCTAAAACAATGAAAAATATGCATCCTGTGAAAAGTTTATTGAACAATATAACATTGTTCCTTACCCAGAGCCATAACACGTCATTGATGGAAATCACACTGATGTGAGGGCGGTATGGGCCAACTCAACTGTATTTCCTGATTGTTTTATTCTGCAGGAGGATGTGGTCCAAATATTTTAAAAATCACAGGTTTGTTTAAGAGGACATAGTCGAACAGTTTGGGCTTACTGTTATTTTAATACTAGTGGTAACTATTAGTAAATACAACAATCTGACCATCCTCATACTGCATTGAGGGGTGATGGGGTGATGGTACCAGATGATGTTTAGGTATGTGGTTATGTTAATTTATTTTTGTTCCTTTATATTCACATATTTTGCAAGTGCGTATGTTATTGAGTTTAAAACCATCCATATATTATGCAATTATAGAAAATACAGAAACTGCATGAGACTTCTCTTGACTTGCTAGAAGTTCAGACTGTAGCAAGCTTAGCATTAGTAAATGGAATAGGTGTCATTTTAAGGATTCATTTAAAGTATTCATGAGGTATTTCTCCTAACATCGATGTATCGACAGTACCAATAAAATAAATAGCATAACAAGAATTACAGGTGTATAATAGTGTAATTACCCACAATGGTTGAAGTGTTTGAAAAGAGTTGTATAAAAGAATAGTTGGTTGGTTCGTGGCATAAAGTCATGAAACGGTGAAATGAGGTCATAAAAAGAGTGTTTACAGGGGAAAGTGCTTTAACATTGAATTAGACAAACTAATAACATAAAACAAGGGAGTTTAGAGATTCTGTGTCCTTTCGTAATGATTTGTGCATATGGCAGGCTGCTGCAAAGGATCCTGGGTAAGCTTCAGCAGACCTCAGTGTAAGATATATTAATAATATTAATCATAATAATACTATTCAGAGGTTACTTGACTAGTAATCAGAATGTTGCTAGTTCAAGCCCTACCACTGCCAAGTTACCACTGCTGGGTCCCTGAACAGCAATGAATCCTCAATTGTATTATTAATACAATCCAATACACATGCCTAATGCTCAGCTGTCAACTGCAAAAACTGACATTCTGAGCATTCGAACAGTAAGAGGAACAAAAAGAAAGGAGTCACCGACTGTACACGTGTCAATCATTTAGCCTTTTTACATGTTGTTTTAGTTTACTGTAATCAAGGCCTGAAACTGGAGTCTATGGACCAGGCAAAAATATTTCAATATTTAATGCGTTTTTATTTTTTCAGCCAGCATAAGCGGAAGCTCCAAGTTGTCGATCTCCAGGAGCAAACCCGTCCCTGCAAGGTTGGGGTGCATGTTCTGGATCACGGGAAACAGACCATCGATCACCCAACATCTGCTTCTGCTCCTGCGGAGGTTCCAGATCCAGCACGGAGGCAGTGAGAGGTTCCTGGCCCAGAGATTGGTCTGCAGCGGGCCTGATGGTACTCGGCATGTATTGGAAATGCTGTGGCTGAATGCTGTGCGTAGCCCAGCGGGTGCTGGGGTGGAGCTGTGCCAGTTGCCTGCTCGGGTAGCAGGTAGCCCAGTTCTGAGCCTGTGGAATGGCCATCATGAAGTAGCCGGAGGGCGGGGCGGGCTGGTAGGGGTTGAGCACTGGGTTGCGCACGGCACTCACGCTGGCCATGCGCTGCATGTACTGGTGGGTGAGGTGGGCCTGCCGCTCCTCCTTGCGCTGCGCCAGGGCCACGTACAGCGGCTTGGTGCCTACGATGCACCCGTTCATCTCCTTCATTGCCTCGGTGGCCTCCTCCGGCGAGGAGAAACACACAAAGCCGAACCCTTTGGAGCGGCCGCCCTCCGTCATCACCTTGGCACTCGTGAATGTCCCGAATAGAGAGAACTCTTTACGCAGACGCTCGTCGTCCAGACTGTCGTCTAGGTTTTTAACGTACAGGTTCACTCCCTGGTAGCGAGTCGTGCCGTCCTGCTTCATCTGCTCAAACTTGCGTTTGAGCTCTGTCTGCCTCTCGCCTTTCTTCTGGGCACGAGCCACATACAGCTGCTTCCCATTCAACTTCTTCCCGTTCATCTCATCCACAGCCCTTTTGGCATCCTCGTGCCTCTCGAAGCTCACAAAGCCAAAGCCCTTGGACTTGCCGCTCTCGTCTGTCATGACGCGACGGCTCAGCGTTGGGCCGAACTTGCTGAAGATCTCATTTAGCTTGTTGTCGTCCATGTCCTCCCAAGTATGAGATATTATTTCCATCAGGCTCAGGACCATCTCTTTAGGATAAGGTCAAGAGAAATCTCTTGGAATGTGGTGTTAACAGGTTCCAACTGGTGTGGGTGTTTTATATTACTTTGCATATATTGACAAATGTATGGTTTGGATGCAATGGACGTGAAGACAAACGCAAATATGTAAAGGAATGTGGGGTGAATACATAACCACTACTGAAAAATGTATGAAAATGTGGGTTCTCTGATTTTTAGACATTCTCCAGAGGGTGCCTCAATAATGCGTGTTAATGTTAACCTACAATAAAGTACGTGCACAGTTATGCTATTTAACCAATTCTGAAGTCTGCATTTTTATTTAATATTTGAATTGAACTTTAAAACTAGCCGACTGGGCACCTAGGAACCACATACTGTTGCTATGTGCAGAGATGTGGGCTTGCAGCCCATTGTTGGGCAGAGTCCATCGCACTGCTCCAATAGACCTGCTCTGACTGCTACTTTCCCACGTCGGCAGTCGAAGTCGTTTCTCCTTCACAATGCTTTTCACCTGGTTGGCCAGTTTCACCGTCTCAGTAGACAAGCTAAAAGAAACTGTTGGCAGCCTCTCGTTGCTCCTGTAATATGACCGTCGCCAGACCAGAGAGTGGAACTGGATGGCAGTGTGGCACTTGCAGCTGCAGTTTGTTTGCTTCAAGATTTAATACGTGTAAGTGACCTTTGCTTCTCGTCCTGTCTTTACTGGTTTGTTAATAAGGTCATTTGAAATTGTGTTGTACATAAAGGAATATTACAGAATTATTCTCTATTTTAAGCTACACTGTGGGGTTTTGTTTTTTTGATCTTTACATTTATATTAATGCAACCCAATACACTTATCTAATGATCAGCTATGACCTGTAAGAACTGACAATCTGAACATTCAAACTTTAAGAGGAATAAAAACAAAAAAATGATCAGCTGTTCATGTCAAAATCTGTAATATGTAATAGAAATAACTGTAATATGTTCAATATAACTGTAATATGTTCAATTACCACCATGTAACATATAACTGTAAATATGCCAATTGCAAGATGGGACTGTACATTCTGTACATACATATATAAATATCCATATATACATTGTACATATAAACATAATATATATATATATATATATATATATATATATATATATATATATATATATATATATATATATATATATATATATATATATTGTACATGCACTATTAATATATTTTTGTATATATATAGAATATATTTCTCTATGCACCCCTGTTTTTCTTTTTCCTCAGATTGGACAGAGCACTCAACCATTTCACTGTGAGTTATACTGTGTATGACTATGTATGCGACAAATAAACCAAACTTGAAATGATTTTACCTTTTTCTGTCGTTTTCATTTTAAGCTTAGAATAACCAAGGCCTGGACTTTGTAAGGTGGTTTTGAATCCAGGTCAGCTAGGTGAGGACACCAATAGCTTACTGGGTAAGCAGCCACACTCTAACAATGGTGGGCTCGTGTGCAGAACAGTTAGAGCTTGGATCAAGCAAAACAAGAGGAAAAAACGAAACACCTCGGTGAGCGTGGAAAAGGGGAGAACAAAGAACGCCACGGAAAGAAATGGCAACCCCGATGCACTGGGGAAAACTCGAACTAAAAGTTCCCAAACAAAACCAGAAAACGGGGAGAAACTTGAATGGCTAAGGGAAGCCTCAGGAGAGAGACAGACTCGAGAGGGGAAAACTGGAGAAGGGAGGGGACGTGTAAAAACACTGACACCCTCGCAGAACAGAAAAGAGGCATAGCACAAGGGCTCACAGACCTCAATACCCAGAGTTACCGGCTAGGAGCTTGGCTCAAAACTTTATCAAAAACCCAGCACTGAATGATTGGGTCACTGGGCTTATATAAGGTCTAGCCCAGCTGTTGGGTGTTGATCCTGATCAGTGGCGTGGTTGACTCGACGCCTCCCTCTGGTCGAGGGGGCCTCGGCCTGGTGCCAACCCTTACAGGCTTGATGTCTACAGACATGGCAAAAATATTTCAATGTTCAATGCATTTCAGTTTCAATGTTTATTTTTTTCAGTTAAAATGTTAATTTTTTTTACTGCTTATTCTTCCATTAGACAGCCAGAAGCGCAGCACTGGTTAAAGTTTTTGAGCGGCTTCCTGCGCGCACTGGTCCTGGAGCACAGCGACTGCCTCATCCACCTTAGGGTGCAGAGACTCAGGAGACTCCAGCATATGCAGTAGCTCCGAGTTGTCCAGTTCCAGGAACAGACCCGTGATCTTCCCTGCAAGGGTGGGCTGCATGTTCTGGATCAGGGGAAACAGACGCTCACCCAGTATCTGCTTCTGCTCCTGTGGAGGTGCAGCAGCCAGCATGGAGGCACTGAGAGGTTCCTGACCCTGCACATGGACCGCAGCCAGCTGCACGGGCACCTGGAGCTCTGCCCCCAGGTGCTGCTGTGGGTTGAGAAACATAAATGTTTTATAATTGATTTGACTGATAAATGGTAAGTTCGACATTTATATCTAAGGGCTGTGTGCCCAGGTGTTGCTGTGGGCTGTGAACGCCTGAGGTGGTTTTGTACTGTGGTACTGCTCTCACCAGCGACGCCTTGTTGGCAGCTTCCGCGCTGGCCATCCCTGTCCCCGGAGCCTCAGACGCCATGGTCTGATAGGCCATCGTGCGTGGGACCTGGCAGGCGGTGGTTGGTCGGATGGCGCTGAAGGCCTGCGGGCAGGATGCGGCTGGACCGATGGCACTCGGCATATCCTGGACTTGCTGTGGGTGGACGCACTGCATGGCCCAGCAAGGGCTGGGGAGGAGTTGTGCCAGCTGGCTGCTTGCGCAGTAGGCAGGCCAGTTCTGAGCTTGTGGAATGGCTTCCATGTTGTAGCCGGAGGGCGGGGCAGGCTGGTAGGGGTTGAGCACGAGGTTGGGCAAGGCACTCACGCTGGCCGTGCGCTTCATGTACTTGTTGGAGAGGTGGGCCTGCCGCTCCTCCTTGCGCTGCGCCAGAGCCACGTACAGCGGCTTGGTGCCTACAACGCGCCCATTCATCTCCGTCATGGCCGTGGCGGCCTCCTCCGGCGAGGAGAAACACACGAAGCCGAACCCTTTGGAGCGGCCGCCCTCCATCATCACCTTGGCACTTGTGATGGTCCCGAACGGAGAGAACTCCTTACGTAGACGCGCGTCGTCCAGACCGTCGTCTAGGTTCTTGACGTACAGGTTGTCTCCCTGGTAGCGAGTCATACCGTCCTGCTTCATCTGCTCAAACTTTCGTTTCAGCCCTGTCTGCCTCTCGCCTTTCTTCTGGGCATAACCCACATACACCTTCTTCCCATTCAGCTCCTTCCCATTTATTTCATCCACAGCCCTCTGGGCATCCTCGTGCCTCTCGTAGTTCACAAAGCCAAAGCCCTTGGACTTGCCGCTCTCGTCGGTCATGACGCGAGTGCTCAGCGTTTGGCCAAACTTGCTGAAGATCTCCTTCAGCTTGTCGTCGTCCATGTCCTCTCCAAAGTTCTTGACGTACACATTGGTGAACTTTTTGGCCCTGGCCCCCATCTCAGCCTCTCGCTCCTTGCGAGACTTGAAGTGGCCAATGAACACTTTGCGGTCATTGAGCAACATGCCATTAAGTCTCTCAATTGCTCTCTCCGCAGCCTCACGGGTCTCAAAGTGCACAAAGCCGTAGCCCTTAGAGCCATTCTCGTCACACACCACCTTGCTGGAAAGGATGTTCCCAAAGGCAGAGAATGTGTCGTAAAGAGCTTCGCTGTCAATAGACTTGTCAAGGTTCTTGATGAAGATGTTGCCAACTCCACTCTTCCTCAGAGAGGGGTCTCTCTGGGACCACATAATTCGCACAGGTCTGCCTTTGATGATGTTAAAGTTCATAGTGTCCAAAGCACGCTCAGCATCTGCCTGCTGCTGAAAGTTCACGTATGCGTATCCAAGTGAGCGGAGGGTCATCGCGTCCCTGCAAATCCGTACGGAGACTATTGCGCCAGCAGGACTGAATTTCTCGTATAGCATGGCCTCGGTAACGTCTGGATGAAGGTCACCCACGTACAACGAAGTCATCGGCGAACTTGGAGCACTTGGATTCATTTTCGTGAGGATCGTCGGTCAACCTTTCTGGAAATCGTAGTCGAAAGTAGTAAATGAATAAAATAAAATCGTAAATGATTTAACCAAATGATCTAACTGCACGAATTATAAAACAGTTTGAAACAGCAATTCAACAGAGCCAGGCAAGTGTCGACCGACCAAAGCGATCTAAGCAACACTTTAGCTTTAGATTCAAATACATGACAACTTGGTTGTTACGTAAGAGTGCTTTTACGTAAATGTTTATTTTTAAATATTATACAAACGCTATTTATTTATTTATGAATTATTCAATTATTTTAACTTATAACGTTAATAGCGTGAATGAGAGGCTTTAACAACGCCTTATATTTCAAAATATTACCTAGTCACAGCATTTTCCAAAAATCGTCCATATGCTGCTCACACTGAATCATTTACCGCATGGCTCAGAATAAATACTTTTAGTTTGATAAACGCAGCAACATTCATTTTCTTTAGCCTAATGCTCGGCAAAAAACATCGCATTAAAGTTAATTAATGGGATGAAATCAGTTTGCCTTGGAGCAGGCCTATGTTCTTTGAGGTTAAAAATCATCGCCTGGATTGTAAACCTTAGTAGAGTTCCACAACGAGGTGCGATTTGTAAAAGGACGTCTTTTTCTCTCCGAGTTAGAAATCTGGAGAAATAAATATATCAATTGATTTCCGCCCATCGGAGGACCTTTAGAACTTTATTATTTATTCATTATTTATTTCTAACTTCTCACTGTGTCCAACTATATCGGGTGTATAAAACGTATGAACAGACATAAATAACGTGGGGGAAACGGGAATAGGGGAGAGAGGAAAAATAAGACGAACAGAGACGAAACAGACAAACGGGAAATGCAGATAGAGTATTTTAAGTATTTGCCACCTGCACCATTACGGGAATGTGTGTGTGTGTGTGTGTGTGTGTGTGTGTGTGTGTGTGTGTTCGTGTGTGACTGCTTGTGTGCGTCTGCCTGTGTGTGTGTGTGAGAGAGAGAGAGAGAGGCTATGTGCGAGTGCACTGTATATGTACACGTACTAGATTGGGATATTTATCATTTATGGATTAGCTCTGTAAACTTTTTATCAAAGGAGTCCAGTCTAGGTTATTGGTTCTTATTGATTCATTCTGAGATTTTTTTCCATTGATATGTAGTCTATCAATAGATTTTTCCATTCGGTGACACTAATATTATTTTTTGTTTTCCAATTCATGAGTATGTTTGTATTTGCAATTAATAATGTTATATATATATTATCCTGTTTTTTTTCTATTGTCACATTGGTTGATGACATGTCTCCTAGGAGACATAAAGATGGTGTTGGATGGATAGGGTTATTTAAATCATGGGACATGTGTGTGATTACTTATTGCCAAAATTGCTTGATAGGTGTGCTCTGCCACACGATGTGAATGTAATCGTCAGCTGTCTTTGGAGTAAAGTATGTACAGATTGCTGAGCTTGTGAAACCAATTTTAAACATCCAATGTGTAGTATAATGTAATCTATGTATTATTTTGTACTGAATGCATTGTAGGTTAGTGTTGCTGTCATGTGGTAATTATTATTACACATTTTAATCCAAACTGTGGCGTCGGGAGCTAGTAATAAATCTTCCTCCCATTGTCTCGATGGGAGAGTAATTATGCGATTTGATTTCATTATTAGTTTGTATATCTTATGTGATAGTTTTTTTGTATTAGGAATGTTTATAATACTGATATGGATGCAGGTGAGTTTAATGTCTCTGAACTGATAGTTGCTCTTACCTGCTTTCTATATCTTATGTTTGGGCTACTTGTGGAAGTGACATGAAAGCAGTGTTATGTTTATGTGAGTCTGGAGTTTGATATCTTGTGAAATTTCCACCAGGCTGTTAGTATCATGGCCACCCACAAATTGTTGATCATGAATGTTCTTTAATTGATTTGACTGATAAATGGTAAGTCTGACTTTTAGATCTTTGCATAATGTTTGCTATATGTCTATCCATATTCTGTCTGATATACTAAGTTTTATCCATTTTATACCATATTATAGTTGATTTGCAATAATCAACTACAGTTCTGTAATGTTGTGAGTTTGATTCTATGTGATTTATTTTTCCAGTAGAATCAAGTTATGATGTTGTCCAAAGATTTTAGACAGGTTGGTGGCGCTGGAATAATTGAAAACAAATAATTTCGTTTAGGTAATATTCTCATTTTAATTATTGCAGTTTGTCCAAAGAGCATAAGGGGCAAATTTGTCCATCAATGAAGTTCGTCGCTTATTGTTTTAATAATTGGATGACTATTTATTTTTGAATAACAGACAACTGGGAAGAGAATTTAATACCCAGATATGTAATATGATTGGTATTCAGGGGGATGGGGTTTTTAATTGCATCATAAAGTTATGCTGCTAATATATAGTATAATACACAAATATCCTACTGGAGATACAATTTGACCAGTTATGTGTGATGTTCTGTGATGATCATATAGAACACCACAGACAACTGTTTGGCACATCACTGTTAAACCTCCTGATTGCAACCCGGGGCATCGTGAACTGTACAACATGACCCTCAGACAATGATCTCTGAGTGAAAGCGATAAACATAATCATCTTCATATCATCACTTTCTCTACAAGTTCAGTGGAAGAGATGTCAGTTAAAGGGAGTTTTAATACCCTTTCCATCTTTAAATTTAATAAAAACACAGATGGAAAAATTCCAGAAAGTGAGAGAGAGAAAGGAAACTAGACTTTAAAATGGTGCTGCCCTCTTGATTTACAACTGTAGATTATTGAAATTATTACAAATGTCCGATGCCAAAAGGGATTGTGTCAGTGTTTCACTACTCAGTATTGCATTTGGTAGACAGTATAAACAATTAGACTATGGTTAAAAAAATCACAGAAATAAAGCAAACACCAATATAATCTTGAACCACCTAGTCCCAGGAAACATTAGATTACTGGAACAAAATCAGACAACTAGCAGAACAACTTTTTAACCAATGATGCAGATGCACTTTTAGTGGATTTATTTATCTGTATTTCAATCCACTAAAGTTTTTCACTTGATCTAACATTACATTTAAGACCGAAATCCTGTTACGTCTCACAGAAGATTCCACTGATCAAGCTGCTACTTACCCATCCTGGTCCTGGAGTACCTTTGCTCTGTACACTTTAGTGATGTCTTTGCTACCAACAAGCCTATTTTAATCCATCA
This sequence comes from Electrophorus electricus, assembly GCF_041902795.1. NCBI lineage: Eukaryota > Metazoa > Chordata > Actinopteri > Gymnotiformes > Gymnotidae > Electrophorus > Electrophorus electricus. The sequence goes on along the minus strand of NW_027658725.1, from coordinate 1,235,677 downwards.
GATAGTAACCAAACGCTCCTTTGCTGCAGAGCACAGAAATCATTCAAATTTGCAGTCAACAGATACATCTGGGCCAGATTTTGGATCAATGGACTAGGCTGGAACTGCACATATACTGTATATGCAAAATTCAAAATACGGGGAGTGGTTGGTCTCTTTTGCAATCAAATCTGAATACTATGGAATTCGTTTCACATTTGTTTAATTTGACAGATTTTAAATGGATAATGGACATCACTAGACAAAAAGGAATAAACAACTATATGAAAAGGAACAAAACCAAAAACAAAGGAAGACTTTAACACATTTGCCCAAACAAGCACTAAATCTGACAAAAATAGATCAACCAATGACATAGCTGTGAAGGAACATATTAGCCATTGTTTTCTTGTCATCAACAGTAATTTTAACTGATTGTTAACATACTGTTCAAGTCTTCAACTGATTTGCTCCCAACATACGAATGGGTACAAATATGGTTCATTACCCACCTGCACAATTTGCTTCTGACATACTGGGCAGCTACAGGGTTCTTCTCCCATGTGGATTCTGACATACTGGGCAGCTACGGGCTTCTTCAGTTGTGTGGATTGTCTTCTGCTCCTCCATGTGGCCTGTTTCACCAAAGCCCTTCCTGCAGTATTTGCAGCACTATGGGAAGCGGACACCCTTGTGTGTGCGTTAAGGTGCTTCTCAAGAGTCTGGGCACGTTTGAAACACCTGCCCCAAACATCACTGACATTATTTCTTGTAGGTGATTAGCCACGTGTTTCTCTAGTCACAAGTACTTTTTGATTTATTTGTTTTTTTAAATAGGTAATTTTATATATAATGGCAACAAATGACATTTTAAGTTTTATGACAAAACGTGCAAACAAGCTGGCCTGAGAGGTGTGTAGCGGGATATGACTCAGTGCGTCTCTGGTGCTGCTTTTGATGAGTACAGTGTCATGAGTGTGTCTGTCCAGCGGTGCAAAGAGGGGATACAGCAAGGCATGGCATGGTGTTTATTCATTCGTTTGCATAGAAAATGACGCCTTTTCACATTGTGGAAGTACAAATATGGCGGTCTTTTTTGTGCGGCGTAGTAATGACATATGTTGTGGAATTTTGAACAAACAGCAAGTCAGACGTGATTAAGAGAGTAATTTAATAAGAAAAAGAATAAAATAAATGTTTGGCTCTCCTCAGGTAGGGAGCCCCGAGTATACAAAACCGTGGCTAGTTATACTACTCCTGTGCTGTCTTTAACCAATCATCTTTTCTTAAGCAGCTCTTCTTTCCTTTGTTGCTGTGGCTATAAGCCAATCAGCTCTCAGCTTGGTTTTTTCCACAAACCAACCCAAACTGACTCCAAACAGTGTGGGTTGTGTGTCAAGTTGACCTTGATGTTAACAGTTCCTGATACATGTTCAACTTAATCAGCAACAGGCGGATATAAATGTGCAAACAGCATTATTAATTTAAGAACAAAAGGATCAGTGTGATTTTATATGAATCACATAATACATAGTTTCGTATCATTTTCCATCACACGTAAAAACAGAGTCTCACCGTATTGTCGGGCAGGAGGATCTGGACTCATTTATTACTTGATATCTTCCCCCATCTAGCGGTCATTAGAGGTTAGTCTTGAATTGATTTCTGTCGTGCAATATTTTAGATATAAATGTTTACATTTTCTATTACAGAACACGGCAAAGTATAGTCAACCAGTTCTAACCTTTTGAGAAAAACTTTAACTTCAAAGTAGGTGAATCTATTTACTTAGATTGAACCAATCGGATCACAGTTTATTTACATAGCATCAATGCTTTGAGTGCTTTAGATATAAGGACATCATGGCGATCTTTCTGCTCACACCTCAGTCAGTCTATAATTCTGTACTATGTGTTTCTATAGCTTCCAACTTTCACGAGTTTCTTGAATCTGTGGAGAAAAGTGCAGACTCAGGTACTTTCTTATTTGTGAACTTTTATACATTTTATGTAATTTATTTATCATCTATAATGTTTTATTACTTTTCATTTATAGATATAAGGACACAAAAACAGTGCATATACTCAATGAATTGTTACAAGATAATCTTTTCTAGAGAATGTTTACCATTTGTTAAAAGACTGATTTATTTCTAAAAGTTTATGCAGTGTGTTAATTTGTCACATGGAGGCAGAAGGGGTGAATCTGATATACCCCTCTTCCATCATCAACTATTCATGGAGTCCTTCAGTGGAGCTTGTACAACCAAAGAAACGCATACAGCGGTCACCGGCGGTTCTAAGTTACATCTAAAGAGGTCTAGGCCTATACACACTGTTCCACCTGAGGTAATAAAATGTTTTGGGGTAAAGGTATTTTCATGAGGCGATCTGTGATCTAATTATAATAGGCTTTGAAGCTCTCTGCAACAGGTGCAGAGTGGTGCAAGACTGTGTTTGAAAGCATAAAGAGGAATAATGTTTCTGGGGTATCTTAAGGCCTTTGTGGGTCTGTAAGTGCAGAGCAGAGGCTCTGATGCAGGTGGTTTCAAGGCCTCTGTGGAAGTCTACGGCAGATGACTCTGGACTGTTCCCGTGAGAAATAGCTTCCTAAGTATTGGTAAAGATCCCGGCTTTTAAAAGACGTGAAAGCCTCTTCGAGAGTTCTGTGGCTAAGCAAGGTTCATTATCTTACCATAAGAGCAGGGTGATACTGACCTGCAACATCATCTTGCAGGTGTTTGATGGTATGAGTTGAGATTATCTTTGTTAAAAACAAAAACAACAACAACAAAAAAAAAAACCCCAGGAAAATCTTCCAATAGGATATACTGGGGTCAAGCTTCAATTTGTACAATGATAGATCTCAATTTGCATATATTGAATAATGTATGGTTGAACACAGTGGTTGAGATTTCAAACACCAGTATGTAGAGAAGGTGTGGCAATCACATAATCAGTTGTGAAAACTGGATAAAAATGTGTGTTCCTTGTGTGATTATTAGACATATTCTGGACTATGCCTCGTTTGTATGTAACGCTGAGCTCAAAATAAATAATGGACCTACTACTCTCTTCAATTAATTCTGCATCTTTATTTTCTGTTTAAAGAGGACTTAATAAAATTACTGGAATGTGGGCAATATCTAGTAACACAGTGCCGAGTCTGCTAAACGTAGATCCCAGCCTTTTATATGGCCTCTTCCCTTTAATTCTACTGACTATAATTAATGTAAACCTTGTCGATTCTGGTGTTTGCTGTATAGAGGTAGCGAAAACTTTGCTAAAACAATGAAAAATATGCATCCTGTGAAAAGTTTATTGAACAATATAACATTGTTCCTTACCCAGAGCCATAACACGTCATTGATGGAAATCACACTGATGTGAGGGCGGTATGGGCCAACTCAACTGTATTTCCTGATTGTTTTATTCTGCAGGAGGATGTGGTCCAAATATTTTAAAAATCACAGGTTTGTTTAAGAGGACATAGTCGAACAGTTTGGGCTTACTGTTATTTTAATACTAGTGGTAACTATTAGTAAATACAACAATCTGACCATCCTCATACTGCATTGAGGGGTGATGGGGTGATGGTACCAGATGATGTTTAGGTATGTGGTTATGTTAATTTATTTTTGTTCCTTTATATTCACATATTTTGCAAGTGCGTATGTTATTGAGTTTAAAACCATCCATATATTATGCAATTATAGAAAATACAGAAACTGCATGAGACTTCTCTTGACTTGCTAGAAGTTCAGACTGTAGCAAGCTTAGCATTAGTAAATGGAATAGGTGTCATTTTAAGGATTCATTTAAAGTATTCATGAGGTATTTCTCCTAACATCGATGTATCGACAGTACCAATAAAATAAATAGCATAACAAGAATTACAGGTGTATAATAGTGTAATTACCCACAATGGTTGAAGTGTTTGAAAAGAGTTGTATAAAAGAATAGTTGGTTGGTTCGTGGCATAAAGTCATGAAACGGTGAAATGAGGTCATAAAAAGAGTGTTTACAGGGGAAAGTGCTTTAACATTGAATTAGACAAACTAATAACATAAAACAAGGGAGTTTAGAGATTCTGTGTCCTTTCGTAATGATTTGTGCATATGGCAGGCTGCTGCAAAGGATCCTGGGTAAGCTTCAGCAGACCTCAGTGTAAGATATATTAATAATATTAATCATAATAATACTATTCAGAGGTTACTTGACTAGTAATCAGAATGTTGCTAGTTCAAGCCCTACCACTGCCAAGTTACCACTGCTGGGTCCCTGAACAGCAATGAATCCTCAATTGTATTATTAATACAATCCAATACACATGCCTAATGCTCAGCTGTCAACTGCAAAAACTGACATTCTGAGCATTCGAACAGTAAGAGGAACAAAAAGAAAGGAGTCACCGACTGTACACGTGTCAATCATTTAGCCTTTTTACATGTTGTTTTAGTTTACTGTAATCAAGGCCTGAAACTGGAGTCTATGGACCAGGCAAAAATATTTCAATATTTAATGCGTTTTTATTTTTTCAGCCAGCATAAGCGGAAGCTCCAAGTTGTCGATCTCCAGGAGCAAACCCGTCCCTGCAAGGTTGGGGTGCATGTTCTGGATCACGGGAAACAGACCATCGATCACCCAACATCTGCTTCTGCTCCTGCGGAGGTTCCAGATCCAGCACGGAGGCAGTGAGAGGTTCCTGGCCCAGAGATTGGTCTGCAGCGGGCCTGATGGTACTCGGCATGTATTGGAAATGCTGTGGCTGAATGCTGTGCGTAGCCCAGCGGGTGCTGGGGTGGAGCTGTGCCAGTTGCCTGCTCGGGTAGCAGGTAGCCCAGTTCTGAGCCTGTGGAATGGCCATCATGAAGTAGCCGGAGGGCGGGGCGGGCTGGTAGGGGTTGAGCACTGGGTTGCGCACGGCACTCACGCTGGCCATGCGCTGCATGTACTGGTGGGTGAGGTGGGCCTGCCGCTCCTCCTTGCGCTGCGCCAGGGCCACGTACAGCGGCTTGGTGCCTACGATGCACCCGTTCATCTCCTTCATTGCCTCGGTGGCCTCCTCCGGCGAGGAGAAACACACAAAGCCGAACCCTTTGGAGCGGCCGCCCTCCGTCATCACCTTGGCACTCGTGATTGTCCCGAATAGAGAGAACTCTTTACGCAGACGCTCGTCGTCCAGACTGTCGTCTAGGTTTTTAACGTACAGGTTCACTCCCTGGTAGCGAGTCGTGCCGTCCTGCTTCATCTGCTCAAACTTGCGTTTGAGCTCTGTCTGCCTCTCGCCTTTCTTCTGGGCACGAGCCACATACAGCTGCTTCCCATTCAACTTCTTCCCGTTCATCTCATCCACAGCCCTTTTGGCATCCTCGTGCCTCTCGAAGCTCACAAAGCCAAAGCCCTTGGACTTGCCGCTCTCGCCTGTCATGAAGCGACGGCTCAGCGTTGGGCCGAACTTGCTGAAGATCTCATTTAGCTTGTTGTCGTCCATGTCCTCCCAAGTATGAGATATTATTTCCATCAGGCTCAGGACCATCTCTTTAGGATAAGGTCAAGAGAAATCTCTTGGAATGTGGTGTTAACAGGTTCCAACTGGTGTGGGTGTTTTATATTACTTTGCATATATTGACAAATGTATGGTTTGGATGCAATGGACGTGAAGACAAACGCAAATATGTAAAGGAATGTGGGGTGAATACATAACCACTACTGAAAAATGTATGAAAATGTGGGTTCTCTGATTTTTAGACATTCTCCAGAGGGTGCCTCAATAATGCGTGTTAATGTTAACCTACAATAAAGTACGTGCACAGTTATGCTATTTAACCAATTCTGAAGTCTGCATTTTTATTTAATATTTGAATTGAACTTTAAAACTAGCCGACTGGGCACCTAGGAACCACATACTGTTGCTATGTGCAGAGATGTGGGCTTGCAGCCCATTGTTGGGCAGAGTCCATCGCACTGCTCCAATAGACCTGCTCTGACTGCTACTTTCCCACGTCGGCAGTCGAAGTCGTTTCTCCTACACAATGCTTTTCACCTGGTTGGCCAGTTTCACCGTCTCAGTAGACAAGCTAAAAGAAACTGTTGGCAGCCTCTCGTTGCTCCTGTAATATGACCGTCGCCAGACCAGAGAGTGGAACTGGATGGCAGTGTGGCACTTGCAGCTGCAGTTTGTTTGCTTCAAGATTTAATACGTGTAAGTGACCTTTGCTTCTCGTCCTGTCTTTACTGGTTTGTTAATAAGGTCATTTGAAATTGTGTTGTACATAAAGGAATATTACAGAATTATTCTCTATTTTAAGCTACACTGTGGGGTTTTGTTTTTTTGATCTTTACATTTATATTAATGCAACCCAATACACTTATCTAATGATCAGCTATGACCTGTAAGAACTGACAATCTGAACATTCAAACTTTAAGAGGAATAAAAACAAAAAAATGATCAGCTGTTCATGTCAAAATCTGTAATATGTAATAGAAATAACTGTAATATGTTCAATATAACTGTAATATGTTCAATTACCACCATGTAACATATAACTGTAAATATGTCAATTGCAAGATGGGACTGTACATTCTGTACATACATATATAAATATCCATATATACATTGTACATATAAACATTATATATATATATATATATATTGTACATGCACTATTAATATATTTTTGTATATATATAGAATATATTTCTCTATGCACCCCTGTTTTTCTTTTTCCTCAGATTGGACAGAGCACTCAACCATTTCACTGTGAGTTATACTGTGTATGACTATGTATGCGACAAATAAACCAAACTTGAAATGATTTTACCTTTTTCTGTCGTTTTCATTTTAAGCTTAGAATAACCAAGGCCTGGACTTTGTAAGGTGGTTTTGAATCCAGGTCAGCTAGGTGAGGACACCAATAGCTTACTGGGTAAGCAGCCACACTCTAACAATGGTGGGCTCGTGTGCAGAACAGTTAGAGCTTGGATCAAGCAAAACAAGAGGAAAAAACGAAACACCTCGGTGAGCGTGGAAAAGGGGAGAACAACGAACGCCACGGAAAGAAATGGCAACCCCGATGCACTGGGGAAAACTCGAACTAAAAGCTCCCAAACAAAACCAGAAAACGGGGAGAAACTTGAATGGCTAAGGGAAGCCTCAGGAGAGAGACAGACTCGAGAGGGGAAAACTGGAGAAGGGAGGGGACGTGTAAAAACACTGACACCCTCGCAGAACAGAAAAGAGGCATAGCACAACGGCTCACAGACCTCAATACCCAGAGTTACCGGCTAGGAGCTTGGCTCAAAACTTTATCAAAAACCCAGCACTGAATGATTGGGTCACTGGGCTTATATAAGGTCTAGCCCAGCTGTTGGGTGTTGATCCTGATCAGTGGCGTGGTTGACTCGACGCCTCCCTCTGGTCGAGGGGGCCTCGGCCTGGTGCCAACCCTTACAGGCTTGATGTCTACAGACATGGCAAAAATATTTCAATGTTCAATGCATTTCAGTTTCAATGTTTATTTTTTTCAGTTAAAATGTTATTTTTTTTTACTGCTTATTCTTCCATTAGACAGCCAGAAGCGCAGCACTGGTTAAAGTTTTTGAGCGGCTTCCTGCGCGCACTGGTCCTGGAGCACAGCGACTGCCTCATCCACCTTAGGGTGCAGAGACTCAGGAGACTCCAGCATATGCAGTAGCTCCGAGTTGTCCAGTTCCAGGAACAGACCCGTGATCTTCCCTGCAAGGGTGGGCTGCATGTTCTGGATCAGGGGAAACAGACGCTCACCCAGTATCTGCTTCTGCTCCTGTGGAGGTGCAGCAGCCAGCATGGAGGCACTGAGAGGTTCCTGACCCTGCACATGGACCGCAGCCAGCTGCACGGGCACCTGGAGCTCTGCCCCCAGGTGCTGCTGTGGGTTGAGAAACATAAATGTTTTATAATTGATTTGACTGATAAATGGTAAGTTCGACATTTATATCTAAGGGCTGTGTGCCCAGGTGTTGCTGTGGGCTGTGAACGCCTGAGGTGGTTTTGTACTGTGGTACTGCTCTCACCAGCGACGCCTTGTTGGCAGCTTCCGCGCTGGCCATCCCTGTCCCCGGAGCCTCAGATGCCATGGTCTGATAGGCCATCGTGCGTGGGACCTGGCAGGCGGTGGTTGGTCGGATGGCGCTGAAGGCCTGCGGGCAGGATGCGGCTGGACCGATGGCACTCGGCATATCCTGGACTTGCTGTGGGTGGACGCACTGCATGGCCCAGCAAGGGCTGGGGAGGAGTTGTGCCAGCTGGCTGCTTGCGCAGTAGGCAGGCCAGTTCTGAGCTTGTGGAATGGCTTCCATGTTGTAGCCGGAGGGCGGGGCAGGCTGGTAGGGGTTGAGCACGAGGTTGGGCAAGGCACTCACGCTGGCCGTGCGCTTCATGTACTTGTTGGAGAGGTGGGCCTGCCGCTCCTCCTTGCGCTGCGCCAGAGCCACGTACAGCGGCTTGGTGCCTACAACGCGCCCATTCATCTCCGTCATGGCCGTGGCGGCCTCCTCCGGCGAGGAGAAACACACGAAGCCGAACCCTTTGGAGCGGCCGCCCTCCATCATCACCTTGGCACTTGTGATGGTCCCGAACGGAGAGAACTCCTTACGTAGACGCGCGTCGTCCAGACCGTCGTCTAGGTTCTTGACGTACAGGTTGTCTCCCTGGTAGCGAGTCATACCGTCCTGCTTCATCTGCTCAAACTTTCGTTTCAGCCCTGTCTGCCTCTCGCCTTTCTTCTGGGCATAACCCACATACACCTTCTTCCCATTCAACTCCTTCCCATTTATCTCATCCACAGCCCTCTGGGCATCCTCGTGCCTCTCGTAGTTCACAAAGCCAAAGCCCTTGGACTTGCCGCTCTCTTCGGTCATGACGCGAGTGCTCAGCGTTTGGCCAAACTTGCTGAAGATCTCCTTCAGCTTGTCGTCGTCCATGTCCTCTCCAAAGTTCTTGACGTACACATTGGTGAACTTTTTGGCCCTGGCCCCCATCTCAGCCTCTCGCTCCTTGCGAGACTTGAAGTGGCCAATGAACACTTTGCGGTCATTGAGCAACATGCCATTAAGTCTCTCAATTGCTCTCTCCGCAGCCTCACGGGTCTCAAAGTGCACAAAGCCGTAGCCCTTAGAGCCATTCTCGTCACACACCACCTTGCTGGAAAGGATGTTCCCAAAGGCAGAGAATGTGTCGTAAAGAGCTTCGCTGTCAATAGACTTGTCAAGGTTCTTGATGAAGATGTTGCCAACTCCACTCTTCCTCAGAGAGGGGTCTCTCTGGGACCACATAATTCGCACAGGTCTGCCTTTGATGATGTTAAAGTTCATAGTGTCCAAAGCACGCTCAGCATCTGCCTGCTGCTGAAAGTTCACGTATGCGTATCCAAGTGAGCGGAGGGTCATCGCGTCCCTGCAAATCCGTACGGAGACTATTGCGCCAGCAGGACTGAATTTCTCGTATAGCATGGCCTCGGTAACGTCTGGATGAAGGTCACCCACGTACAACGAAGTCATCGGCGAACTTGGAGCACTTGGATTCATTTTCGTGAGGATCGTCGGTCAACCTTTCTGGAAATCGTAGTCGAAAGTAGTAAATGAATAAAATAAAATCGTAAATGATTTAACCAAATGATCTAACTGCACGAATTATAAAACAGTTTGAAACAGCAATTCAACAGAGCCAGGCAAGTGTCGACCGACCAAAGCGATCAAAGCAACACTTTAGCTTTAGATTCAAATACATGACAACTTGGTTGTTACGTAAGAGTGCTTTTACGTAAATGTTTATTTTTAAATATTATACAAATGCTATTTATTTATTTATGAATTATTCAATTATTTTAACTTATAACGTTAATAGCGTGAATGAGAGGCTTTAACAACGCCTTATATTTCAAAATATTACCTAGTCACAGCATTTTCCAAAAATCGTCCATATGCTGCTCACACTGAATCATTTACCGCATGGCTCAGAATAAATACTTTTAGTTTGATAAACGCAGCAACATTCATTTTCTTTAGCCTAATGCTCGGCAAAAAACATCGCATTAAAGTTAATTAATGGGATGAAATCAGTTTGCCTTGGAGCAGGCCTATGTTCTTTGAGGTTAAAAATAATCGCCTGGATTGTAAACCTTAGTAGAGTTCCACAACGAGGTGCGATTTGTAAAAGGACGTCTTTTTCTCTCCGAGTTAGAAATCTGGAGAAATAAATATATCAATTGATTTCCGCCCATCGGAGGACCTTTAGAACTTTATTATTTATTCATTATTTATTTCTAACTTCTCACTGTGTCCAACTATATCGTGTGTATAAAACGTATGAACAGACATAAATAACGTGGGGGAAACAGGAATAGGGGAGAGAGGAAAAATAAGACGAACAGAGACGAAACAGACAAACGGGAAATGCAGATAGATAGAGTATTTTAAGTATTAGCCACCTGCACCATTACGGGAATGTGTGTGTGTGTGTGTGTGTGTGTGTGTGTGTGTGTGTGTGTGTGTGTGTGTGTGTGTGTGTTCGTGTGTGACTGCTTGTGTGCGTCTGCCTGTGTGTGTGTGTGAGAGAGAGAGAGAGAGGCTATGTGCGAGTGCACTGTATATGTACACGTACTAGATTGGGATATTTATCATTTATGGATTAGCTCTGTAAACTTTTTATCAAAGGAGTCCAGTCTAGGTTATTGGTTCTTATTGATTCATTCTGAGATTTTTTTCCATTGATATGTAGTCTATCAATAGATTTTTCCATTCGGTGACACTAATATTATTTTTTGTTTTCCAATTCATGAGTATGTTTGTATTTGCAATTAATAATGTTATATATATATTATCCTGTTTTTTTTCTATTGTCACATTGGTTGATGACATGTCTCCTAGGAGACATAAAGATGGTGTTGGATGGATAGGGTTATTTAAATCATGGGACATGTGTGTGATTACTTATTGCCAAAATTGCTTGATAGGTGTGCTCTGCCACACGATGTGAATGTAATCGTCAGCTGTCTTTGGAGTAAAGTATGTACAGATTGCTGAGCTTGTGAAACCAATTTTAAACATCCAATGTGTAGTATAATGTAATCTATGTATTATTTTGTACTGAATGCATTGTAGGTTAGTGTTGCTGTCATGTGGTAATTATTATTACACATTTTAATCCAAACTGTGGCGTCGGGAGCTAGTAATAAATCTTCCTCCCATTGTCTCGATGGGAGAGTAATTATGCGATTTGATTTCATTATTAGTTTGTATATCTTATGTGATAGTTTTTTTGTATTAGGAATGTTTATAATACTGATATGGATGCAGGTGAGTTTAATGTCTCTGAACTGATAGTTGCTCTTACCTGCTTTCTATATCTTATGTTTGGGCTACTTGTGGAAGTGACATGAAAGCAGTGTTATGTTTATGTGAGTCTGGAGTTTGATATCTTGTGAAATTTCCACCAGGCTGTTAGTATCATGGCCACCCACAAATTGTTGATCATGAATGTTCTTTAATTGATTTGACTGATAAATGGTAAGTCTGACTTTTAGATCTTTGCATAATGTTTGCTATATGTCTATCCATATTCTGTCTGATATACTAAGTTTTATCCATTTTATACCATATTATAGTTGATTTGCAATAATCAACTACAGTTCTGTAATGTTGTGAGTTTGATTCTATGTGATTTATTTTTCCAGTAGAATCAAGTTATGATGTTGTCCAAAGATTTTAGACAGGTTGGTGGCGCTGGAATAATTGAAAACAAATAATTTCGTTTAGGTAATATTCTCATTTTAATTATTGCAGTTTGTCCAAAGAGCATAAGGGGCAAATTTGTCCATCAATGAAGTTCGTCGCTTATTGTTTTAATAATTGGATGACTATTTATTTTTGAATAACAGACAACTGGGAAGAGAATTTAATACCCAGATATGTAATATGATTGGTATTCAGGGGGATGGGGTTTTTAATTGCATCATAAAGTTATGCTGCTAATATATAGTATAATACACAAATATCCTACTGGAGATACAATTTGACCAGTTATGTGTGATGTTCTGTGATGATCATATAGAACACCACAGACAACTGTTTGGCACATCACTGTTAAACCTCCTGATTGCAACCCGGGGCATCGTGAACTGTACAACATGACCCTCAGACAATGATCTCTGAGTGAAAGCGATAAACATAATCATCTTCATATCATCACTTTCTCTACAAGTTCAGTGGAAGAGATGTCAGTTAAAGGGAGTTTTAATACCCTTTCCATCTTTAAATTTAATAAAAACACAGATGGAAAAATTCCAGAAAGTGAGAGAGAGAAAGGAAACTAGACTTTAAAATGGTGCTGCCCTCTTGATTTACAACTGTAGATTATTGAAATTATTACAAATGTCCGATGCCAAAAGGGATTGTGTCAGTGTTTCACTACTCAGTATTGCATTTGGTAGACAGTATAAACAATTAGACTATGGTTAAAAAAATCACAGAAATAAAGCAAACACCAATATAATCTTGAACCACCTAGTCCCAGGAAACATTAGATTACTGGAACAAAATCAGACAACTAGCAGAACAACTTTTTAACCAATGATGCAGATGCACTTTTAGTGGATTTATTTATCTGTATTTCAATCCACTAAAGTTTTTCACTTGATCTAACATTACATTTAAGACCGAAATCCTGTTACGTCTCACAGAAGATTCCACTGATCAAGCTGCTACTTACCCATCCTGGTCCTGGAGTACCTTTGCTCTGTACACTTTAGTGATGTCTTTGCTACCAACAAGCCTATTTTAATCCATCAGATAGTAACCAAACGCTCCTTTGCTGCAGAGCACAGAAATCATTCAAATTTGCAGTCAACAGATACATCTGGGCCAGATTTTGGATCAATGGACTAGGCTGGAACTGCACATATACTGTATATGCAAAATTCAAAATACGGGGAGTGGTTGGTCTCTTTTGCAATCAAATCTGAATACTATGGAATTCGTTTCACATTTGTTTAATTTGACAGATTTTAAATGGATAATGGACATCACTAGACAAAAAGGAATAAACAACTATATGAAAAGGAACAAAACCAAAAACAAAGGAAGACTTTAACACATTTGCCCAAACAAGCACTAAATCTGACAAAAATAGATCAACCAATGACATAGCTGTGAAGGAACATATTAGCCATTGTTTTCTTGTCATCAACAGTAATTTTAACTGATTGTTAACATACTGTTCAAGTCTTCAACTGATTTGCTCCCAACATACGAATGGGTACAAATATGGTTCATTACCCACCTGCACAATTTGCTTCTGACATACTGGGCAGCTACAGGGTTCTTCTCCCATGTGGATTCTGACATACTGGGCAGCTACGGGCTTCTTCAGTTGTGTGGATTGTCTTCTGCTCCTCCATGTGGCCTGTTTCACCAAAGCCCTTCCTGCAGTATTTGCAGCACTATGGGAAGCGGACACCCTTGTGTGTGCGTTAAGGTGCTTCTCAAGAGTCTGGGCACGTTTGAAACACCTGCCCCAAACATCACTGACATTATTTCTTGTAGGTGATTAGCCACGTGTTTCTCTAGTCACAAGTACTTTTTGATTTATTTGTTTTTTTAAATAGGTAATTTTATATATAATGGCAACAAATGACATTTTAAGTTTTATGACAAAACGTGCAAACAAGCTGGCCTGAGAGGTGTGTAGCGGGATATGACTCAGTGCGTCTCTGGTGCTGCTTTTGATGAGTACAGTGTCATGAGTGTGTCTGTCCAGCGGTGCAAAGAGGGGATACAGCAAGGCATGGCATGGTGTTTATTCATTCGTTTGCATAGAAAATGACGCCTTTTCACATTGTGGAAGTACAAATATGGCGGTCTTTTTTGTGCGGCGTAGTAATGACATATGTTGTGGAATTTTGAACAAACAGCAAGTCAGACGTGATTAAGAGAGTAATTTAATAAGAAAAAGAATAAAATAAATGTTTGGCTCTCCTCAGGTAGGGAGCCCCGAGTATACAAAACCGTGGCTAGTTATACTACTCCTGTGCTGTCTTTAACCAATCATCTTTTCTTAAGCAGCTCTTCTTTCCTTTGTTGCTGTGGCTATAAGCCAATCAGCTCTCAGCTTGGTTTTTTCCACAAACCAACCCAAACTGACTCCAAACAGTGTGGGTTGTGTGTCAAGTTGACCTTGATGTTAACAGTTCCTGATACATGTTCAACTTAATCAGCAACAGGCGGATATAAATGTGCAAACGGCATTATTAATTTAAGAACAAAAGGATCAGTGTGATTTTATATGAATCACATAATACATAGTTTCGTATCATTTTCCATCACACGTAAAAACAGAGTCTCACCGTATTGTCGGGCAGGAGGATCTGGACTCATTTATTACTTGATATCTTCCCCCATCTAGCGGTCATTAGAGGTTAGTCTTGAATTGATTTCTGTCGTGCAATATTTTAGATATAAATGTTTACATTTTCTATTACAGAACACGGCAAAGTATAGTCAACCAGTTCTAACCTTTTGAGAAAAACTTTAACTTCAAAGTAGGTGAATCTATTTACTTAGATTGAACCAATCGGATCACAGTTTATTTACATAGCATCAATGCTTTGAGTGCTTTAGATATAAGGACATCATGGCGATCTTTCTGCTCACACCTCAGTCAGTCTATAATTCTGTACTATGTGTTTCTATAGCTTCCAACTTTCACGAGTTTCTTGAATCTGTGGAGAAAAGTGCAGACTCAGGTACTTTCTTATTTGTGAACTTTTATACATTTTATGTAATTTATTTATCATCTATAATGTTTTATTACTTTTCATTTATAGATATAAGGACACAAAAACAGTGCATATACTCAATGAATTGTTACAAGATAATCTTTTCTAGAGAATGTTTACCATTTGTTAAAAGACTGATTTATTTCTAAAAGTTTATGCAGTGTGTTAATTTGTCACATGGAGGCAGAAGGGGTGAATCTGATATACCCCTCTTCCATCATCAACTATTCATGGAGTCCTTCAGTGGAGCTTGTACAACCAAAGAAACGCATACAGCGGTCACCGGCGGTTCTAAGTTACATCTAAAGAGGTCTAGGCCTATACACACTGTTCCACCTGAGGTAATAAAATGTTTTGGGGTAAAGGTATTTTCATGAGGCGATCTGTGATCTAATTATAATAGGCTTTGAAGCTCTCTGCAACAGGTGCAGAGTGGTGCAAGACTGTGTTTGAAAGCATAAAGAGGAATAATGTTTCTGGGGTATCTTAAGGCCTTTGTGGGTCTGTAAGTGCAGAGCAGAGGCTCTGATGCAGGTGGTTTCAAGGCCTCTGTGGAAGTCTACGGCAGATGACTCTGGACTGTTCCCGTGAGAAATAGCTTCCTAAGTATTGGTAAAGATCCCGGCTTTTAAAAGACGTGAAAGCCTCTTCGAGAGTTCTGTGGCTAAGCAAGGTTCATTATCTTACCATAAGAGCAGGGTGATACTGACCTGCAACATCATCTTGCAGGTGTTTGATGGTATGAGTTGAGATTATCTTTGTTAAAAACAAAAACAACAACAACAAAAAAAAAAACCCCAGGAAAATCTTCCAATAGGATATACTGGGGTCAAGCTTCAATTTGTACAATGATAGATCTCAATTTGCATATATTGAATAATGTATGGTTGAACACAGTGGTTGAGATTTCAAACACCAGTATGTAGAGAAGGTGTGGCAATCACATAATCAGTTGTGAAAACTGGATAAAAATGTGTGTTCCTTGTGTGATTATTAGACATATTCTGGACTATGCCTCGTTTGTATGTAACGCTGAGCTCAAAATAAATAATGGACCTACTACTCTCTTCAATTAATTCTGCATCTTTATTTTCTGTTTAAAGAGGACTTAATAAAATTACTGGAATGTGGGCAATATCTAGTAACACAGTGCCGAGTCTGCTAAACGTAGATCCCAGCCTTTTATATGGCCTCTTCCCTTTAATTCTACTGACTATAATTAATGTAAACCTTGTCGATTCTGGTGTTTGCTGTATAGAGGTAGCGAAAACTTTGCTAAAACAATGAAAAATATGCATCCTGTGAAAAGTTTATTGAACAATATAACATTGTTCCTTACCCAGAGCCATAACACGTCATTGATGGAAATCACACTGATGTGAGGGCGGTATGGGCCAACTCAACTGTATTTCCTGATTGTT
The DNA here is from genome assembly GCF_041902795.1 of Electrophorus electricus. Taxonomy (NCBI): domain Eukaryota; kingdom Metazoa; phylum Chordata; class Actinopteri; order Gymnotiformes; family Gymnotidae; genus Electrophorus; species Electrophorus electricus. The sequence goes on along the minus strand of NW_027658725.1, from coordinate 1,219,464 downwards.
TTATTCTGCAGGAGGATGTGGTCCAAATATTTAAAAAATCACAGGTTTGTTTAAGAGGACATAGTCGAACAGTTTGGGCTTACTGTTATTTTAATACTAGTGGTAACTATTAGTAAATACAACAATCTGACCATCCTCATACTGCATTGAGGGGTGATGGGGTGATGGTACCAGATGATGTTTAGGTATGTGGTTATGTTAATTTATTTTTGTTCCTTTATATTCACATATTTTGCAAGTGCGTATGTTATTGAGTTTAAAACCATCCATATATTATGCAATTATAGAAAATACAGAAACTGCATGAGACTTCTCTTGACTTGCTAGAAGTTCAGACTGTAGCAAGCTTAGCATTAGTAAATGGAATAGGTGTCATTTTAAGGATTCATTTAAAGTATTCATGAGGTATTTCTCCTAACATCGATGTATCGACAGTACCAATAAAATAAATAGCATAACAAGAATTACAGGTGTATAATAGTGTAATTACCCACAATGGTTGAAGTGTTTGAAAAGAGTTGTATAAAAGAATAGTTGGTTGGTTCGTGGCATAAAGTCATGAAACGGTGAAATGAGGTCATAAAAAGAGTGTTTACAGGGGAAAGTGCTTTAACATTGAATTAGACAAACTAATAACATAAAACAAGGGAGTTTAGAGATTCTGTGTCCTTTCGTAATGATTTGTGCATATGGCAGGCTGCTGCAAAGGATCCTGGGTAAGCTTCAGCAGACCTCAGTGTAAGATATATTAATAATATTAATCATAATAATACTATTCAGAGGTTACTTGACTAGTAATCAGAATGTTGCTAGTTCAAGCCCTACCACTGCCAAGTTACCACTGCTGGGTCCCTGAACAGCAATGAATCCTCAATTGTATTATTAATACAATCCAATACACATGCCTAATGCTCAGCTGTCAACTGCAAAAACTGACATTCTGAGCATTCGAACAGTAAGAGGAACAAAAAGAAAGGAGTCACCGACTGTACACGTGTCAATCATTTAGCCTTTTTACATGTTGTTTTAGTTTACTGTAATCAAGGCCTGAAACTGGAGTCTATGGACCAGGCAAAAATATTTCAATATTTAATGCGTTTTTATTTTTTCAGCCAGCATAAGCGGAAGCTCCAAGTTGTCGATCTCCAGGAGCAAACCCGTCCCTGCAAGGTTGGGGTGCATGTTCTGGATCACGGGAAACAGACCATCGATCACCCAACATCTGCTTCTGCTCCTGCGGAGGTTCCAGATCCAGCACGGAGGCAGTGAGAGGTTCCTGGCCCAGAGATTGGTCTGCAGCGGGCCTGATGGTACTCGGCATGTATTGGAAATGCTGTGGCTGAATGCTGTGCGTAGCCCAGCGGGTGCTGGGGTGGAGCTGTGCCAGTTGCCTGCTCGGGTAGCAGGTAGCCCAGTTCTGAGCCTGTGGAATGGCCATCATGAAGTAGCCGGAGGGCGGGGCGGGCTGGTAGGGGTTGAGCACTGGGTTGCGCACGGCACTCACGCTGGCCATGCGCTGCATGTACTGGTGGGTGAGGTGGGCCTGCCGCTCCTCCTTGCGCTGCGCCAGGGCCACGTACAGCGGCTTGGTGCCTACGATGCACCCGTTCATCTCCTTCATTGCCTCGGTGGCCTCCTCCGGCGAGGAGAAACACACAAAGCCGAACCCTTTGGAGCGGCCGCCCTCCGTCATCACCTTGGCACTCGTGATTGTCCCGAATAGAGAGAACTCTTTACGCAGACGCTCGTCGTCCAGACTGTCGTCTAGGTTTTTAACGTACAGGTTCACTCCCTGGTAGCGAGTCGTGCCGTCCTGCTTCATCTGCTCAAACTTGCGTTTGAGCTCTGTCTGCCTCTCGCCTTTCTTCTGGGCACGAGCCACATACAGCTGCTTCCCATTCAACTTCTTCCCGTTCATCTCATCCACAGCCCTTTTGGCATCCTCGTGCCTCTCGAAGCTCACAAAGCCAAAGCCCTTGGACTTGCCGCTCTCGCCTGTCATGAAGCGACGGCTCAGCGTTGGGCCGAACTTGCTGAAGATCTCATTTAGCTTGTTGTCGTCCATGTCCTCCCAAGTATGAGATATTATTTCCATCAGGCTCAGGACCATCTCTTTAGGATAAGGTCAAGAGAAATCTCTTGGAATGTGGTGTTAACAGGTTCCAACTGGTGTGGGTGTTTTATATTACTTTGCATATATTGACAAATGTATGGTTTGGATGCAATGGACGTGAAGACAAACGCAAATATGTAAAGGAATGTGGGGTGAATACATAACCACTACTGAAAAATGTATGAAAATGTGGGTTCTCTGATTTTTAGACATTCTCCAGAGGGTGCCTCAATAATGCGTGTTAATGTTAACCTACAATAAAGTACGTGCACAGTTATGCTATTTAACCAATTCTGAAGTCTGCATTTTTATTTAATATTTGAATTGAACTTTAAAACTAGCCGACTGGGCACCTAGGAACCACATACTGTTGCTATGTGCAGAGATGTGGGCTTGCAGCCCATTGTTGGGCAGAGTCCATCGCACTGCTCCAATAGACCTGCTCTGACTGCTACTTTCCCACGTCGGCAGTCGAAGTCGTTTCTCCTACACAATGCTTTTCACCTGGTTGGCCAGTTTCACCGTCTCAGTAGACAAGCTAAAAGAAACTGTTGGCAGCCTCTCGTTGCTCCTGTAATATGACCGTCGCCAGACCAGAGAGTGGAACTGGATGGCAGTGTGGCACTTGCAGCTGCAGTTTGTTTGCTTCAAGATTTAATACGTGTAAGTGACCTTTGCTTCTCGTCCTGTCTTTACTGGTTTGTTAATAAGGTCATTTGAAATTGTGTTGTACATAAAGGAATATTACAGAATTATTCTCTATTTTAAGCTACACTGTGGGGTTTTGTTTTTTTGATCTTTACATTTATATTAATGCAACCCAATACACTTATCTAATGATCAGCTATGACCTGTAAGAACTGACAATCTGAACATTCAAACTTTAAGAGGAATAAAAACAAAAAAATGATCAGCTGTTCATGTCAAAATCTGTAATATGTAATAGAAATAACTGTAATATGTTCAATATAACTGTAATATGTTCAATTACCACCATGTAACATATAACTGTAAATATGTCAATTGCAAGATGGGACTGTACATTCTGTACATACATATATAAATATCCATATATACATTGTACATATAAACATTATATATATATATATATATATATATATATATATATATATATATATATATATATATATATATATATATATATATTGTACATGCACTATTAATATATTTTTGTATATATATAGAATATATTTCTGTATGCACCCCTGTTTTTCTTTTTCCTCAGATTGGACAGAGCACTCAACCATTTCACTGTGAGTTATACTGTGTATGACTATGTATGCGACAAATAAACCAAACTTGAAATGATTTTACCTTTTTCTGTCGTTTTCATTTTAAGCTTAGAATAACCAAGGCCTGGACTTTGTAAGGTGGTTTTGAATCCAGGTCAGCTAGGTGAGGACACCAATAGCTTACTGGGTAAGCAGCCACACTCTAACAATGGTGGGCTCGTGTGCAGAACAGTTAGAGCTTGGATCAAGCAAAACAAGAGGAAAAAACGAAACACCTCGGTGAGCGTGGAAAAGGGGAGAACAAAGAACGCCACGGAAAGAAATGGCAACCCCGATGCACTGGGGAAAACTCGAACTAAAAGCTCCCAAACAAAACCAGAAAACGGGGAGAAACTTGAATGGCTAAGGGAAGCCTCATGAGAGAGACAGACTCGAGAGGGGAAAACTGGAGAAGGGAGGGGACGTGTAAAAACACTGACACCCTCGCAGAACAGAAAAGAGGCATAGCACAAGGGCTCACAGACCTCAATACCCAGAGTTACCGGCTAGGAGCTTGGCTCAAAACTTTATCAAAAACCCAGCACTGAATGATTGGGTCACTGGGCTTATATAAGGTCTAGCCCAGCTGTTGGGTGTTGATCCTGATCAGTGGCGTGGTTGACTCGACGCCTCCCTCTGGTCGAGGGGGCCTCGGCCTGGTGCCAACCCTTACAGGCTTGATGTCTACAGACATGGCAAAAATATTTCAATGTTCAATGCATTTCAGTTTCAATGTTTATTTTTTTCAGTTAAAATGTTAATTTTTTTTACTGCTTATTCTTCCATTAGACAGCCAGAAGCGCAGCACTGGTTAAAGTTTTTGAGCGGCTTCCTGCGCGCACTGGTCCTGGAGCACAGCGACTGCCTCATCCACCTTAGGGTGCAGAGACTCAGGAGACTCCAGCATATGCAGTAGCTCCGAGTTGTCCAGTTCCAGGAACAGACCCGTGATCTTCCCTGCAAGGGTGGGCTGCATGTTCTGGATCAGGGGAAACAGACGCTCACCCAGTATCTGCTTCTGCTCCTGTGGAGGTGCAGCAGCCAGCATGGAGGCACTGAGAGGTTCCTGACCCTGCACATGGACCGCAGCCAGCTGCACGGGCACCTGGAGCTCTGCCCCCAGGTGCTGCTGTGGGTTGAGAAACATAAATGTTTTATAATTGATTTGACTGATAAATGGTAAGTTCGACATTTATATCTAAGGGCTGTGTGCCCAGGTGTTGCTGTGGGCTGTGAACGCCTGAGGTGGTTTTGTACTGTGGTACTGCTCTCACCAGCGACGCCTTGTTGGCAGCTTCCGCGCTGGCCATCCCTGTCCCCGGAGCCTCAGATGCCATGGTCTGATAGGCCATCGTGCGTGGGACCTGGCAGGCGGTGGTTGGTCGGATGGCGCTGAAGGCCTGCGGGCAGGATGCGGCTGGACCGATGGCACTCGGCATATCCTGGACTTGCTGTGGGTGGACGCACTGCATGGCCCAGCAAGGGCTGGGGAGGAGTTGTGCCAGCTGGCTGCTTGCGCAGTAGGCAGGCCAGTTCTGAGCTTGTGGAATGGCTTCCATGTTGTAGCCGGAGGGCGGGGCAGGCTGGTAGGGGTTGAGCACGAGGTTGGGCAAGGCACTCACGCTGGCCGTGCGCTTCATGTACTTGTTGGAGAGGTGGGCCTGCCGCTCCTCCTTGCGCTGCGCCAGAGCCACGTACAGCGGCTTGGTGCCTACAACGCGCCCATTCATCTCCGTCATGGCCGTGGCGGCCTCCTCCGGCGAGGAGAAACACACGAAGCCGAACCCTTTGGAGCGGCCGCCCTCCATCATCACCTTGGCACTTGTGATGGTCCCGAACGGAGAGAACTCCTTACGTAGACGCGCGTCGTCCAGACCGTCGTCTAGGTTCTTGACGTACAGGTTGTCTCCCTGGTAGCGAGTTATACCGTCCTGCTTCATCTGCTCAAACTTTCGTTTCAGCCCTGTCTGCCTCTCGCCTTTCTTCTGGGCATAACCCACATACACCTTCTTCCCATTCAGCTCCTTCCCATTTATCTCATCCACAGCCCTCTGGGCATCCTCGTGCCTCTCGAAGTTCACAAAGCCAAAGCCCTTGGACTTGCCGCTCTCGTCGGTCATGACGCGAGTGCTCAGCGTTTGGCCAAACTTGCTGAAGATCTCCTTCAGCTTGTCGTCGTCCATGTCCTCTCCAAAGTTCTTGACGTACACATTGGTGAACTTTTTGGCCCTGGCCCCCATCTCAGCCTCTCGCTCCTTGCGAGACTTGAAGTGGCCAATGAACACTTTGCGGTCATTGAGCAACATGCCATTAAGTCTCTCAATTGCTCTCTCCGCAGCCTCACGGGTCTCAAAGTGCACAAAGCCGTAGCCCTTAGAGCCATTCTCGTCACACACCACCTTGCTGGAAAGGATGTTCCCAAAGGCAGAGAATGTGTCGTAAAGAGCTTCGCTGTCAATAGACTTGTCAAGGTTCTTGATGAAGATGTTGCCAACTCCACTCTTCCTCAGAGAGGGGTCTCTCTGGGACCACATAATTCGCACAGGTCTGCCTTTGATGATGTTAAAGTTCATAGTGTCCAAAGCACGCTCAGCATCTGCCTGCTGCTGAAAGTTCACGTATGCGTATCCAAGTGAGCGGAGGGTCATCGCGTCCCTGCAAATGCGTACGGAGACTATTGCGCCAGCAGGACTGAATTTCTCGTATAGCATGGCCTCGGTAACGTCTGGATGAAGGTCACCCACGTACAACGAAGTCATCGGCGAACTTGGAGCACTTGGATTCATTTTCGTGAGGATCGTCGGTCAACCTTTCTGGAAATCGTAGTCGAAAGTAGTAAATGAATAAAATAAAATCGTAAATGATTTAACCAAATGATCTAACTGCACGAATTATAAAACAGTTTGAAACAGCAATTCAACAGAGCCAGGCAAGTGTCGACCGACCAAAGCGATCAAAGCAACACTTTAGCTTTAGATTCAAATACATGACAACTTGGTTGTTACGTAAGAGTGCTTTTACGTAAATGTTTATTTTTAAATATTATACAAACGCTATTTATTTATTTATGAATTATTCAATTATTTTAACTTATAACGTTAATAGCGTGAATGAGAGGCTTTAACAACGCCTTATATTTCAAAATATTACCTAGTCACAGCATTTTCCAAAAATCGTCCATATGCTGCTCACACTGAATCATTTACCGCATGGCTCAGAATAAATACTTTTAGTTTGATAAACGCAGCAACATTCATTTTCTTTAGCCTAATGCTCGGCAAAAAACATCGCATTAAAGTTAATTAATGGGATGAAATCAGTTTGCCTTGGAGCAGGCCTATGTTCTTTGAGGTTAAAAATCATCGCCTGGATTGTAAACCTTAGTAGAGTTCCACAACGAGGTGCGATTTGTAAAAGGACGTCTTTTTCTCTCCGAGTTAGAAATCTGGAGAAATAAATATATCAATTGATTTCCGCCCATCGGAGGACCTTTAGAACTTTATTATTTATTCATTATTTATTTCTAACTTCTCACTGTGTCCAACTATATCGGGTGTATAAAACGTATGAACAGACATAAATAACGTGGGGGAAACGGGAATAGGGGAGAGAGGAAAAATAAGACGAACAGAGACGAAACAGACAAACGGGAAATGCAGATAGAGTATTTTAAGTATTAGCCACCTGCACCATTACGGGAATGTGTGTGTGTGTGTGTGTGTGTGTGTGTGTGTGTGTGTGTGTGTGTGTGTGTGTGTGTGTGTGTGTGTGTGTGTGTTCGTGTGTGACTGCTTGTGTGCGTCTGCCTGTGTGTGTGTGTGAGAGAGAGAGAGAGAGGCTATGTGCGAGTGCACTGTATATGTACACGTACTAGATTGGGATATTTATCATTTATGGATTAGCTCTGTAAACTTTTTATCAAAGGAGTCCAGTCTAGGTTATTGGTTCTTATTGATTCATTCTGAGATTTTTTTCCATTGATATGTAGTCTATCAATAGATTTTTCCATTCGGTGACACTAATATTATTTTTTGTTTTCCAATTCATGAGTATGTTTGTATTTGCAATTAATAATGTTATATATATATATATTATCCTGTTTTTTTTTCTATTGTCACATTGGTTGATGACATGTCTCCTAGGAGACATAAAGATGGTGTTGGATGGATAGGGTTATTTAAATCATGGGACATGTGTGTGATGACCTATTTCCAAAATTACTTGATAGGTGTGCTCTGCCACACGATGTGAATGTAATCGTCAGCTGTGTTTGGAGTAAAGTATGTACAGATTGCTGAGCTTGTGAAACCAATTTTAAACATCCAATGTGTAGTATAATGTAATCTATGTATTATTTTGTACTGAATGCATTGTAGGTTAGTGTTGCTGTCATGTGGTAATTATTATTATACATTTTAATCCAGACTGTGGCGTCGGGGGTTAGTAATAAATCTTCCTCCCATTGTCTCGATTGGAGAGTAATTATGCGATTTGATTTCATTATTATTTTGTATATCTTATGTGATAGTTTTTTTGTATTAGGAATGTTTATAATACTGATATGGATGCACGTGAGTTTAATGTCTCTGAACTGATAGTTGCTCTTACCTGCTTTCTATATCTTATGTTTGGGCTACTTGTGGAAGTGACATGAAAGCAGTGTTATGTTTATGTTAGTGTGGAGTTTGATATCTTGTGGAATTTCCACCAAGCTGTTAGTATCATGGCCACCCACAAATTGTTGATCATGAATGTTCTTTAATTGATTTGACTGATAAATGGTAAGTCTGACTTTTAGATCTTTGCATAATGTTTGCTCTATGTCTATCCATATTCTGTCTGATATACTAGGTTTTATCCATTTTATTCCATATTGTAGTTGATTTGCAATAATCAACTACAGTTCTGTAATGTTGTGAGTTTGATTCTATGTGATTTATTTTTCCAGTAGAATCAAGTTATGATGTTGTCCAAAGATTTTAGACAGGTTGGTGGCACTGGAATAATTGAAAACAAACAATTTCGTTTAGGTAATATTCTCATTTTAATTATTGCAGTTTGTCCGAAGAGCATAAGGGGCAAATTTGTCCATCAATGAAGTTTGTCGCTTATTGTTTTAATAATTGGATGACTATTTATTTTGAATAACAGACAACTGGGAAGAGAATTTAGTACCCAGATATGTAATATGATTGGTATTCAGGAGGATGGGGAATGTTTTTAATTGCATCATAAAGATATGCTGCTAATATATAGTATAATACACAAATATACTACTCGAGATACAATTTGACCAGTTATGTGTGATGTTCTGTGATGATCATATAGAACACCACAGACAACTGTGGCACATCACTGTCAAACCTCCTGATTGCAACCCGGGGCATCGTGAACTGTACAACATGACCCTCAGACAATGATCTCTGAGTGAAAGCGATAAACATAATCATCTTCATATCATCACTTTCTCTACAAGTTCAGTGGAAGAGATGTCAGTGAAAGGGAGTTTTAATACCCTTTCCATTTTTAACTTTAATAAAAACACAGACGGAAAAATTCCAGAAAGTGATACAGAGAAAGGAAACTAGACTTTAAAATGGTGCTGCCCTCTTGATTTACAAGTGTAGATTATTGAAATTATTACAAATGTCTGACGCCAAAAGGGATTGTGTCAGTGTTTCACTACTCAATATTTGGTAGACAGTATAAACAAGCAGACTATGGTTAAAAAGATCACAGAAATAAAGCAAACACCAATATAATCTTGAACCACCTAGTCCACAGGAAACATTAGATTACTGGAACAAAATCAGACAACTAGCAGAACAACTTTTTACCAATGATGCAGGTGCACTTTTGGTGGATTTATTTATCTGTATTTCAATCCACTAAAGTTTTTCACTTGATCTAACATTACATTTAAGACCGACGCCCTGTTACGTCTCACAGAAGAGTCCATTGATCAAGCTGCTAATTACCCATCCTGGTCCTGGAGTACCTTTGCTCTGTACACTTTAGTGATGTCTTTGCTACCAACAAACCTATTTTAATCCATCAGATAGTAACCAAACGCTTCAAGGACACTTGCATAACCATTTTTATTTTTTCATAATACTTGTCCAGGTTTCCACTATTATGTTCAAACCATACATTATTCAATATATGCTAATTGATATTTAATAGTTACACCAACAAGTTCTTGGTACTATTATGTTCAACCTGAACTACTTCTATTTTTTTAAAAGACGATCCTATTCTATATCACCGGATGCCCATATTGTTTCTTTTGGTGATCTCCATATTGTTTCTTCCAGTGCTTGGCCGGGATGTCCCATCCTTGAACCAAGGCTCTCCCTTCAACGGAATCCCCTAGAGGCTTTTTCAAAGAGGCCTCCTGAAGATTTATGCTGAAGCCTACACTGGTCTTTCCTGCATGAAACCAGTTTATTCGGGACCATCCATACTTTTCTGCTTACAATATCATTTTATTACCTCAGCATTTTCATTACTAATTTAAAAATCAATCACTTTATACTTCTAAAGCTTTCACAGACACATTTAGACTTTTCAGCACTCTCAATGTCCAATGCTAAATGCTACAAACCACTCATACCCAAACAGAAGAAATAGCCCAAATATAGCCACACATATTCCTCCAACCTCTACATACTTCTAAGCTATATATAACGTTTAAAGCCATTAAAAGCAAAGTTATGAACATTTAAAATACACCTTGATAACACAGTTTATAGCTCTTCAAGAATGTTTAGTTGTCATGGCAACTATTCCTTTCTCGACTCTGTTTTGTTTTGGGGTTTTTTTTTGGCATACCTTTCTTTTTCAGTCATGAATTCCCTTTTTTGTTAAAATCTCCTCACCTTTTCTACAGCGCTTTCTCTCTCTCTAATTTCACAGGTAATTGTCTCTTTCCTCCAAGGGTCTGCATCTCACCTGGACCTTTTCCTCTTTGCTACTTCAGCTCCTGTCGTAGCTGAACATCAATAGTTTAATAGTTATTAGGAAATATTACTTAAAACAAAACAACAAGAAAACAGCAAAGAAGGTATATGCAAGTATATGTTCACTGTATTGTGCAACTGTCATGTCAGCAGGTGGACAATTTTAGCTAAAGTTAGCATTTCAAACATATATTTTGATATTCTAAAATAATGTTTATTAACTCAATATTTCATCACAATGGGGTGGACATTTTTAGCTTTAACTCATCTGAGTATGGGGACAAAGTGAGAAATTCAAATGAACTGACATACTATAGGAGCATGCAGTTTATGCCTTTAGGCGAATGAAGATAGACCTTTTTTAAAGTTGTGAGGTCACTGATGTCAAAGGTCGCATTTTTACCAAGATGGTTATCCAAAGATGAGAGAGTGGACAGCAATTCTTGGACATGTTTAAATAACTTGATTTTTAATTTTATTTATTTATTTATTTTTAATCAAAATTGCAAAATGAATAATCAAAATACCTAAAATATTAATGAACGTATTTACAACCTTACGGTAATATTTAAAAGTTTAAAAGGTTAAAACATGTTTAAAAGGTTAAAACATCCAAAATACCCATTTCCTCATCAAAGACAATGTAATAAGGTTAACATTCCTATATATTCGTAAAATGTGTTCATTCAGAGTAAAACTTTAATCAGTTAATTAAAAACATTAATTGTTTCACAATCTTTGTATCAGCACATTTAAACGAGTATGTTGTACTGACCCTTAGGTAACAGAACGAAGTGTGAAGTCCACTTATAAAATAAATTACGCATTCGTCATTAGATCAGAGTAGGTGAGGGACAGAGAGCCATGTGTGAAAACGAACAATCATCTCACAAAACACTACTTATGACTAACAAGTAAACACTTGCAAAATAAAAGTAGCCGTTTATGTTAAATATAAGATTTCACAAAACTATTAATTAAAAAAATATTAATTAAAAAATATTAATTACAAAAATATGAATTAAAAAACGTAAATCGATATTTTTGCGATTGATCTCCCTCCCAAGTTACACCGTTTACTTGTCTTAGAACTGAAACACGAGTATCACTGTTACGTTTTAATGAAACCGTTATTTTGAAAATTACAAAACTGCATGTCAATGTTAACCGTGTGGGGTCATACGTGAGTGTATGTTACAGCTGAATTATTAGGTTACCTAACTAAGCTACAGATATTTTTATATTTATTGGCTGCTTGTACAGATTTGTTAGCTCGCTGATAATATACTTTTGTATATAAAATTGTTCTGCGCAAACCACAGCACCATTGCTAAGTTAGCACTTAGCCTTAGCTAACGTTACTTTTAAAGTTAAATTGAGTTTCTTGTCTTGTTCATGGCTTTGTAGCCGAATCTCCCGTTTAGACATGATGTCTGCCCGCAGGCTTAGACTTCTAGTGTTTTCTGTTCAAAAGTGTTTATCTCGACTCGCCGACAAATGCAGAGGTTATTGCTCAGTGTCTCTATCTAGCACTCCTACTAATGAGACTGATGAGACGAGAGTGAGCACATTTAAGACCAAGCTGTCGTCATTAAGAGTTCTTCAGGCAAAAGTTCAACTGAGACGCAACAGGAACATGAGGAATCGTATCTTCCTGAAGAAAGTGGTCTGGCGCAGCTACGGAAAGGTATGTAACTGCATTTGTTGCCATGATAGTTCAGGCTTTAGGATTTTAATTCCCATGTGTCAGTATGCCGGTAGTCGTTGCCAATTTTATTTTGGTGTTTACATCTTGCAGTGTATTTGGAAACATACGGCTGTCAGATGAACGTCAACGACACTGAAATTGCGTGGTCCATTCTTCAGAAGGGTGGATATGTTCGGACCCACGAACTATCAGAGGTAAGTGTCAATGCCTTGACCTTTGACCCTTGATAAACACAGCGCTTCCTTTATTTGAAAGCTTTCATTCTCATCTTTCCTAATTTATTTATTTTTTTTATACAGGCAGATGTGGTCCTTCTTGTCACATGCTCCATAAGGTAGGAAAAGCCTATTTCTGTTTGTATTTTACACAGTGAATCTATACGTTGCCAATCTTGTGCAACTTGACAGCAGTCCTTGACTTCAGTGACATTTTTTGCTTGGATGTAATGCTATTTTCTGTTGGAAAAAATAAAAATCATTGTGACAGGGAAAAGGCAGAGCAGACCATCTGGAACAGACTCAAACATCCAGCAGTTCTGAAAAAGAAGTGTCTAAAGAGCAGCACTCCATTAAAGATAGGAGTCCTGGGTAACTTCTCACTTCACCATAGTTCTTCATTCACGTTCAAATGTATCTCTCAGTCTGAAATGTTCGTATGTGCGCATGTATGTTTGTGTGTGGGTTCACGTGCCCGTATACGCATATGTGTGCTTGCTCTCTTGTAGGTTGCTTGGCAGAGAGACTGAAGACTGAGTTGCTGGAGAAGGAGAGGGTGGTGGATGTTGTAGCAGGGCCAGATGCCTACAGAGATCTTCTCCGACTCCTTGCACTGGCCCATGGGGGTCAGAGGACCAGCAATGTCCTGCTCTCCCTGGAAGAGGCATATGCTGATGTCATGCCCATTCACCATTCAGGACACAGTGCCTTTGTGTGAGTGCCATAATAATATCTGGCTGATTTATAAGGGAGGAGTTCCTACTAAACACTAACTCTTAAATTAACTTTGCACTGTGTGATTTTGTAAAGATGGTAAAGAGTAAAATAACAGTCTCACATGTACAGTTCAATTTTTAAGTTAACATGTATAGACAGTTTTTGGTGTTTTCATATTCAACTCTAATACACTGAATTTAATCTGAACAGCAACTGTTAGATTAAAATACAGAAAAGTCAGCTATAATTTAAAGGCATTTGCTACCATATTGGATGAAACATGAGACTTGCATCTACAATAAAGCCAAAAACAGCAAATGCTCATAGTTCAGTTGTTTATTATTATCATTTTACTGAACACTTGTCAATCTGCATTTTTTGGTTAAATATTTATACATGACTGACCCTCCTACACTTATGAAGGGATATAAAACTTCAAACACCGTGGTGGCTCATCTTCAGCTCCTTCATGCTTTTAGATGTAGCACTTCAAACAATGGTTTGATATCAGGGGGTCGATACTTTTAAAGTCCTTTCACGCTGTTGACAGTACAGACCTTGTGTACTGCAAGCCTTGTTGGTGGCACCTTGTCTTACAGTGGGATTATCCAGTATATTTTGTCCCTCTTTGACTGCTGTAGGTCTATCACGCGGGGCTGTGACAACATGTGCAGCTACTGCATTGTGCCGTTTACCTGGGGGAAGGATAGGAGCAGACCTGTGTCCTCCATACTTGAAGAAGTGCGCATGCTGTCTGACCAGGTTTCTTCCCTTCAGCGACTATGTGTGCAGTCTGGCTTTACTAGTTTCTGTGTGTGAAACTTGGCCCGATGTGAACACTAAGTATATGAAATGATCATGGCCATAGGGGGTGAAGGAAGTGACCCTGCTGGGTCAAAACATGAACAGCTACAGAGACGTGTCTGGGGACGGGGCCAGCAACTCGGAGCTTGGTTCGCACCTCAGCCGTGGTTTCAGCACCGTGTTCCCGTGATGAGCAAGGAGGCCTACGATTCTCTGACCTGCTACACCACGTCTCCCTCGTAAACCCTGACAAGGATTCGCTTCACCTGGCCACATCCTAAAGACTTTCCTGATGAGGTAGAAACCCCAGAGTCATGGATGTGAGCATGTGGTTTTTGGTTGGGATACCCATGACTAGTGTGGGGAAGGTACTTTTAAAATGTATTTCATTGCAGGTGACAAAATACAGAACACAGAATACATGCTGTTAAATGTAATTAAAGTGAGTTATATTTGAAATAGTCTTGGACAATGTTGAAGTATTCCAAAAGTATGTTTAAAGTATGTTCCTCGTTTGAGTAATGTAATGGAATATGTTACCAATTACATTTAGGGGCATGTACATGTACACTGCCTACAGTGGCAGATTAAACCCTGTGGAGGCCCCTAGGCAGTCATAATCTTGGGGCCTCCCTTGCAAATTATCTCCTAATATGTTTTTTTTTTTTTTAATTCCTTGTTGCATGGCCCCTAAAAGGTGTGGGGCCTACAGGTCACTGCCTGCTCTGGTAATCTATTGGTAATCCGGCCCTGACTGTTTATGGCTTGTGTGGTGTAGTGGATGTTCAAAGAGTTTAAGTATTTAGTTGAACAGTTTCTTATAGTCTGAATTCATGTGCAGATATTGCTCATAGGCCATTTTAAGCAGCAGATTGGATAATAATTTAGGATTCGCAAATTTGGATGTGAGCAGTAGAAAAGATCATTAATAGATTATCAGATTGAAAAAGCCTTATGCTTATCAGATATGTGAAATAAGGTTTGACTGCCATAGTCAATTTGTGCTGTTTTCGTTTGACCTGTGCTGGGGTGGGTGAGTATGTTTCCTGAAGGTGTTATAGCTAATCCAAGAGCGGAGGAACATCTGTAAGCAGATCCACTTGCCAGCTCAGAGCGGCAGCAGCAGAGTCTTACAGACCATGAGGCGTGGGTGAGAAACGCTCCTAGAACGACAGCACTCACCACAAGCACAGTAGAGATTAGCCTGCTTATCTCAAATCTCTTGATGTCTCATGTGTTAAAACTTAGTTCTCACTTTAAGTCATCATGCTCTGGGATGTTTTCATAGGTATACTAGGGAAGCCTACCTTGAGCTTGTGGAAAACATTTGAAAGATAATACCAGGTGTCCTATCATTACCAAACATTCAATATGTAATTATAAAATTATTGTAGCTATAATAGGTCTTGTGTGAATATATATCTATGTATAATTTCTTTTTACAGGGGTCAGTCTGAGCAGTGACTTCATCACAGGCTTCTGTGGGGAAACCGAGGAGGACCACCAGCAGTCGGTCTCTTTGATCAGGGAAGTGGGCTATAATGTAGCCTTCCTGTTTGCCTACAGCATGAGGAAGGTGAGATCCTATTTTGTCATTGTGTTTAACACTATCAAAAAACAGACATTCTCCCTGGTTCATGTGATGGTTCTATCAAGAAATTCACCATTGTCTATTATCATTTGGAGAATTGAAAGGGTCTTGTGGCTGCCAGTTGGGCTTTACCTTCTGACATGAACATGTGTGTACCACACCCACAGAAAACTCAGGCATATCACCGTCTCAGGGACGATATCCCAGCTGAGGTGAAGAAGCTGTCGCCTGGAGGAGCTTATCTTTACATTCCGAGAAGATGCGGCTAAGGTCAACACCAGTTTCATCGACAGCAAACAGCTTGTCCTAGTGGAGGGAGTGAGTACTGCAGTGGGTTGAAGCCATGCTGTGTTACAACTGTGTTTGGAGCACTTCTGCTGTTAATAATTTGGGATTGCTGCATCTGTGTGTCTTGGTCATCATGTTTTGCATATCGATTTAACTAGATTTCTGCAAGAAAATAAATAGTTGCAGTAAATTCTCCTCCCTTATCTTATTTAGACCTGCTGGATCAACATCATGAGGTCTGTCTGACAACGATGATGAACAATGGCATTGTCTATCAGCTCAGCCCTAGCACCTTTTGGCATTTCATTTTGGTTTTGGCCTTGTTCTTTTCTGGAGGGCAAATAGAGTTTATGTGTTTATGTATTTAGGGCATTGTTTGGTCTATTTTAGTCTATTTGAGTTGTATGGTCACTTTCCCGTTTGTGGTGTTAGTTTGCGATTGCCGCATGGGTTTCTGTGGCCCTTTCATTTGAAACCCTTCCCTGGTTAGGCATAGCATTGTGTCTGTTTTGGATGCTTTGAGCTTTTTGTTATTTTTGAAGTGTTGAGAGCAGTTCACATCTTTGGTACCGGGAAATCCCAATGACTGGTTTCCCTGTGCTTGTGGTCTTTAGTGTATTACCTGCCATCAATAACTGTTTGAAGATTGGGGTCTTAGTTAATTTTGATTATTGTTAGTGTCCTTCTTTTGAGGACATGCCTGGCGAATGCACAGAAAACTACCCCAAGGTGTTTGCCACTTGTGTGTTAATATGCGCTACCAGTCATGCTGAGATTGGACCTACCGATATACACACTGATAACAGAATTTTATGACCATCTACATAACAGTGGGAATAACCACCCTAGTGAGACGTTGTGGCATGGTATCTGGAGGCAATGTAAGAGCAGGAGAGAATTTCTGTCTTCTACAGTGCTTAGTCAAGCCTTTTATATTGTACAAATGTTATCTGCTGTTTTTGCTTGACTGAGTCTGTTTTCTGCAGGAAAGTAAGAAGTCATCTCAAGATCATTGTGGTCGGAAAGATGGGAATGTGAAGGTTATTTTTCCAAGAAAGGATTTGCTTTCTTATCCCACGGATACCAACCCTGTCACTGTTAAAGCTGGAGACTATGTACTGGTGAAGGTGAGCTCTTGCTTCAGTTTGCTACTCCTACATGTATATCTGTCTGTGTTGAGACTAAAACAGGAGCATGTTTTTACACACACACATACACACACACACACACACACAGATATATATGAGCTGTATGTGTGGAATATTTATTCTGGTAAGCCTGGTCTGTGATATGTAATATACATGGCTGTGAAATATACTGTACAGTTGTGGCTACATTTCCATGATTATTGGTGACTACTCTCTCCTTTACAGATTACCTCAGCCAGCTCTCAGTCTGCAAGGCCACGCCTTCAGCCACGCCTCCCTGAGTGATGGACACCCCAGACGCCTATTGATGCACAGGCAGCTGCATATTAGCCTGTAGGTTCCACCTTCTTAGTATCAGGACTGGGTGGGAGTGTGTGTCACAGACCTATAGGTCTTCCCAGCTCCAGCTCTTGGAAGCCAGTATGCTCAGTGAAGAGTGTTCACTGCCTCAGTCACCCTGTCTCCTCATTATCAAGCTCCTTATGAGGTGATTCAGGCATGGTGAGGCAGAAAACCCCTGAAAATATGCAGGGAAGTTTCCTCAGAACTTGAGCTCAGTGTTCCTGAAGTGCAGTTTGAAATGAAATAAGGCTTTTCATTTTTTCATTCATTCATTTATTCAGAATCATGTCTGACTCATGTATGACCTGGTGTTAAAGGAAAGTTTTAACACAGATTTTGTCTGGGTACACACTTTGCAAACTTCAAACTGCATGATTAGCAGACAGTATTGTAGCTATTCAAGTTTATGATCAATAATGTAAGGTAAGTGGGTGACTCTGGGTGGGTCAGGGTGTATTCTTCCCTAAACATACTTCTAACATAATGATTTGTTTAAACACTACAATTCTCTATATCCTAATAATTACTGCCACATTTTAATAACCTGCAATACACTGTAAATACAGCATTTGTAAGCTTTAAATTTGCAAACATGAACAATCATACTATAGCAAATACATGATACTCATACCTGTGACATAGTGTTTTGAACAGACATTTGCTGCCACACCTGCTATTTTAGCAGGCTAAATAATCTGCCCTCTGAAATGCTAATATGCTTAATTTCATGCAAGTGCTAGTGTTCCTATTTGCTTGCTGATGTGCATGGAAGCGCCATATTATTATTATTATTATTATTATTATTACTATTATTTTTATTACTATTATTACTATTATTATTATCATTACTATTATTATTATTATTATTATTATTATTATTATTATTATTGAGTCACACTGCTATCAAGTTAGCTGGTTGCTCTTAGCTAGTAGTGCGAACAGGACAGGGGACTTGGGGAAGACCCAAACGGTGAGGTTTGTGTGTGTACATTCACAAGTACTGGTGCATAAGAGACTTATTGGAAATGCATTGCCATTAATTGAGAGTCATTTTAAAAGATATTTACTCTCCCACTGCGCATACTCCCATTTTCATAAATTGGTAAATATACATGTTGCTGCTTGTCACACAAACTTTTGTTGTACACAAGTAATAATGAGAAAAAGACTCATCATATATTTTATGATATAGCTAAAGCTATGCATTTATCAAGAGGATTTAACACATTACAGAACACATCTAGTTAATCCTTTCCATGATTGACCCAAGGGCAGATAGCAATTATTTAAGTATTACTATGTTTTAATTTAATAATAAAAATGGCCATATGAACCTTTTTGCTTTATATTTGTTTATATTCAACTGCCTTTATAATGACAATTATTTATGACAATTTATGACAATGACAATTTACAATACATTATCAGTGAGTGGTATAATTAAAGTAAAATCATTGTTAAATAAGTCTCATTCTTGTCTCAGATTCCAACACTACAAAATCTTGGTCTTTGCTTGAATGTTTTTTTAATGGTCCTGACTACAACACTATCCTTTGATAAGCTTGGAAGTTGTATACTACTGTGAGAGGAAGTTACATTCAGCTAGGAAAGAACCAACAATCAAATAATATACACAGATTAAGATGGTCATTAAAGATCCCAAACTAAGATTAATGCACTAATTAAAAAACTACAACTTGTTTGCAGGAGTTCATCAGTGTTTTATCATTGGCATAGGTAAAGGGGTTTTCAGGCACAAGTTAAAAAAGGCACAAGTTGTCAAAGCATAAGAATAATGACCATAATGATCATAAGAAAGCCTTTCTGAGCCAAAGAGCTGAATTAACAGGGAATAACAGGAGCACTTGCAAAACTGTGCCTAAGTGTATCCAGAAAGCACTGTTGGGCTTTTGTAGGAAAAAAAGGTTACACAAAGGTTACACTGATAGAACAGTTTAATCTGAACGAAGAATCAAGACCCAGGAGCTGTAAAAGAATAAGTTCATCTCTGCATTGCTCTCTATATAGGGGGAGTTTTACAACATTGGAGTGCACAAGAAACCCGCTTTTGCCCCGACACCATTTTCACTGCCACCTGATGAAAGCAACATGCTGTATATGGGCATCTCTGCCTTCACTGCCAACTCAGCAGGCTTTGTGTAGAAAAATGCAGGAGCACTCACACTCAGAATCACAGATGACATGGTGAGTTTAAACCACTCCTTGCCATCACTGAGGGAAAGGTGTGCATGTGGTTACCTTACAAGACCAGGCTATTTAGTTAGAAGACTGATAACTTTATACTGTTCTCCCAGTGCACATTAATAATCCCTTAATAGTGTAATAAATGAATGGACAAATAAATGATCAACAGTCCCTGAAAATGAAACAAACGTTTATCCTTCCAGATTCCCAGAGCCTCTCCATATCGTCTGAACACCAAGACATTTGAAGCCTTAATTCCGCAGGTATAAGAGATCACTTTCTGTATTCATCACACAAGCATGCAGAAACTGCTGATTTTATATTCTCACATAGGTTTCCTAACACAGTAGACTTTGAATCTTAAAGGAATAATAAGGTTTAAAGAGTAACAAATAATATGATCTCATTAGCAACACAACCATATTTAGATGAAGAATTTCCGAAAAGAACAACATTTCACATGATGATGCTTGGATGAAATGTGTTGAAAACACTGAGTTCTTTTGCTTTTGGTGCTAAAGGCACTTGCAAGTACACCTTACACAGATTGATGGTGGTAGTATAGTTGGCATTCAGTTAAATCAATTAAACTTTGGACAGGGGTAGATTTGTCCTTCATACTGTTATTCAGCACAGGTAATAGCCATTTTGGGACTTTGTATCACTTTTGGGAGGCTGCCGTGTTCTCCTTAAAGTACCCAGGTTGAAGAGTGCTGGGCCCAGGAGTATTATCACCTGCTCCTGCATTTCTGCCGATGAAATAGTGAGACGGATCCACATCCTGCCTGCTTATTGGGGACGTACTGTTCTAGCAGCTCTTCCTCATCTGTCCATGCTCATACCATGGGTTGCTGTACTGTTTCCATGCTTATGTGGTACTCTTTCCGCAGGATGCTATGGAACTTTTGGTGCTCCCTGCTCCTCTCTGGCATTTGTAGCTTGACCTTCCTGGTGATTTTTTTGCAGTCCACGTCACTTTGCCAGGAGCTTCCTTTTGCTGATTAGCAGAAGCAGGAATACCTCCTGTCCTGCCAGGCTTTTGCAGTCATATTAGGCACATTGACTGCTCCGCTCTTACCTGCTTTCTATATCTTATGTTTGGGCTACTTGTGGAAGTGACATGAAAGCAGTGTTATGTTTATGTTAGTGTGGAGTTTGATATCTTGTGAAATTTCCACCAGGCTGTTAGTATCATGGCCACCCACAAATTGTTGATCATGAATGTTCTTTAATTGATTTGACTGATAAATGGTAAGTCTGACTTTTAGATCATATAGAACACCACAGACAACTGTTTGGCACATCACTGTTAAACCTCCTGATTGCAACCCGGGGCATCGTGAACTGTACAACATGACCCTCAGACAATGATCTCTGAGTGAATGTGATAAACATAATCATCTTCATATCATCACTTTCTCTACAAGTTCAGTGGAAGAGACGTCAGTGAAAGGGAGTTTTAATACCCTATCCATTTTTAACTTTAATAAAAACACAGACGGAAAAATTCCAGAAAGTGAGACAGAGAAAGGAAACTAGACTTTAAAATGGTGCTGCCCTCTTGACTTACAACTGTAGATTATTGAAATTATTACAAATGTCTGACTTCCAAAAGGGATTGTGTCAGTGTTTCACTACTCAGTATTGCATTTGTTAGACAGTATAAACAAGCAGACTATGGTTAAAAAAAACACAGAAATAAAGCAAACACCAATATAATCTTGAACCACCTAGTGCCAGGAAACATTAGATTACTGGAACAAAATCAGACAACTAGCAGAACAACTTTTTAACCAATGATGCAGATGCACTTTTAGTGGATTTATTTATCTGTATTTCAATCCACTAAAGTTTTTCATTTGATCTAACATTACATTTAAGACCGACGTCCTGTTACGTCTCACAGAAGATTCCACTGATCAAGCTGCTACTTACCCATCCTGGTCCTGGAGTACCTTTGCTCTGTACACTTTAGTGATGTCTTTGCTACCAACAAGCCTATTTTAATCCATCAGATAGTAACCAAACGCTCCTTTGCTGCAGAGCACAGAAATCATTCAAATTTGCAGTCAACAGATACATCTGGGCCAGATTTTGGATCAGTGGACTAGGCTGGAACTGCACATATACTGTATATGCAAAATTCAAAATACGGGGAGTGGTTGGTCTCTTTTGCAATCAAATCTGAATACTATGGAATTCGTTTCACATTTGTTTAATTTGACAGATTTTAAATGGATAATGGACATCACTAGACAAAAAGGAATAAACAACTATATGAAAAGGAACAAAACCAAAAACAAAGGAAGACTTTAACACACTTGCCCAAACAAGCACTAAATCTGACAAAAATAGATCAACCAATGACATAGCTGTGAAGGAACATATTAGCCATTGTTTTCTTGTCATCAACAGTAATTTTAACTGATTGTTAACATACTGTTCAAGTCTTCAACTGATTTGCTCCCAACATACGAATGGGTACAAATATGGTTCATTACCCAGCTGCACAAATTGCTTCTGACATACTGGGCAGCTATGGGCTTCTTCAGTTGTGTGGATTGTCTTCTGCTCCTCCATGTGGCCTGTTTCACCAAAGCCCTTCCTGCAGTATTTGCAGCACTATGGCAAGCGGACACCCTTGTGTGAGCGTTTAGGTGCTTCTCAAGAGTCTGGGCAAGTTTGAAACACCTGCCCCAAACATCACTGACATTATTTCTTGTAGGTGATTAGCCACATGTCTCTCTAGCCACAAGTACTTTTTGATTTATTTGTTTTTTTTAAATAGGTAATTTTATATATAATGGCAACAAATGACATTTTGAGTTTTATGACAAAACGTGCAAACAAGCTGGCCTGAGAGGTGTGTAGCGGGATATGACTCAGTGCGTCTCTGGTGCTGCTTTTGATGAGTACAGTGTCATGAGTGTGTCTGTCCAGCGGTGCAAAGAGGGGATACAGCAAGGCATGGCATGGTGTTTATTCATTCGTTTGCATAGAAAATGACGCCTTTTCACATTGTGGAACTACAAATATGGCGGTCTTTTTTGTGCGGCGTAGTAATGACATATGTTGTGGAATTTTGAACAAACAGCAAGTCAGACGTGATTAAGAGAGTAATTTAATAAGAAAAAGAATAAAATAAATGTTTGGCTCTCCTCAGGTAGGGAGCCCCGAGTATACAAAACCGTGGCTAGTTATACTACTCCTGTGCTGTCTTTAACCAATCATCTTTTCTTAAGCAGCTCTTCTTTCCTTTGTTGCTGTGGCTATAAGCCAATCAGCTCTCAGCTTGGTTTTTTCCACAAACCAACCCAAACTGACTCCAAACAGTGTGGGTTGTGTGTCAAGTTGACCTTGATGTTAACAGTTCCTGATACATGTTCAACTTAATCAGCAACAGGCGGATACAAATGTGCAAACAGCATTATTAATTTAAGAACAAAAGGATCAGTGTGATTTTATATGAATCACATAATACATAGTTTCGTATCATTTTCCATCACACGTAAAAACAGAGTCTCACCGTATTGTCGGGCAGGAGGATCTGGACTCATTTATTACTTAATATCTTCCCCCATCTAGCGGTCATTAGAGGTTAGTCTTGAATTGATTTCTGTCGTGCAATATTTTAGATATAAATGTTTACATTTTCTATTACAGAACACGGCAAAGTATAGTCAACCAGTTCTAACCTTTTGAGAAAAACTTTAACTTCAAAGTAGGTGAATCTATTTACTTAGATTGAACCAATCGGATCACAGTTTATTTACATAACATCAATGCTTTGAGTGCTTTAGATATAAGGACATCATGGCGATCTTTCTGCTCACACCTCAGTCAGTCTATAATTCTGTACTATGTGTTTCTATAGCTTCCAACTTTCACGAGTTTCTTGAATCTGTGGAGAAAAGTGCAGACTCAGGTACTTTCTTATTTGTGAACTTTTATACATTTTATGTAATTTATTTATCATCTATAATGTTTTATTACTTTTCATTTATAGATATAAGGACACAAAAACAGTTCATATACTCAATGAATTGTTACAAGATAATCTTTTCTAGAGAATGTTTACCATTTGTTAAAAGACTGATTTATTTCTAAAAGTTTATGCAGTGTGTTAATTTGTCACATGGAGGCAGAAGGGGTGAATCTGATATACCCCTCTTCCATCATCAACTATTCATCGAGTCCTCCAGTAGAGCTTGTACAACCAAAGAAACGCATACAGCGGTCACCGGCGGTTCTAAGTTACATCTAAAGAGGTCTAGGCCTATACACACTGTTCCACCTGAGGTAATAAAATGTTTTGGGGTAAAGGTATTTTCATGAGGCGATCTGTGATCTAATTATAATAGGCTTTGAATCTCTCTGCAACAGGTGCAGAGTGGTGCAAGACTGTGTTTGAAAGCATAAAGAGGAATAATGTTTCTGGGGTATCTTAAGGCCTTTTTGGGTCTGTAAGTGCAGAGCAGAGGCTCTGATGCAGGTGGTTTCAAGGCCTCTGTGGAAGTCTACGGCAGATGACTCTGGACTGTTCCCGTGAGAAATAGCTTCCTAAGTATTGGGAAAGATCCCGGCTTTTAAAAGACGTGAAAGCCTCTTCGAGAGTTCTGTGGCTAAGCAAGGTTCATTATCTTACCATAAGAGCAGGGTGATACTGACCTGCAACATCATCTTGCAGGTGTTTGATGGTATGAGTTGAGATCATCTTTGTTAAAAACAAAAAAAACAACAACAAAAAAAAAAAAACAGGAAAATCTTCCAATAGGATATACTGGGGTCAAGCTTCAATTTGTACAATGATAGATCTCAATTTGCATATATTGAATAATGTATGGTTGAACACAGTGGTTGAGATTTCAAACACCAGTATGTAGAGAAGGTGTGGCAATCACATAATCAGTTGTGAAAACTGGATAAAAATGTGTGTTCCTTGTGTGATTATTAGACATATTCTGGACTATGCCTCGTTTGTATGTAACGCTGAGCTCAAAATAAATAATGGACCTACTACTCTCTTCAATTAATTCTTGAGTCTGCATCTTTATTTTCTGTTTAAAGAGGACTTAATAAAATTACTGGAATGTGGGCAATATCTAGTAACACAGTGCCGAGTCTGCTAAACGTAGATCCCAGCCTTTTATATGGCCTCTTCCCTTTAATTCTACTGACTATAATTAATGTAAACCTTGTCGATTCTGGTGTTTGCTGTATAGAGGTAGCGAAAACTTTGCTAAAACAATGAAAAATATGCATCCTGTGAAAAGTTTATTGAACAATATAACATTGTTCCTTACCCAGAGCCATAACACGTCATTGATGGAAATCACACTGATGTGAGGGCGGTATGGGCCAACTCAACTGTATTTCCTGATTGTTTTATTCTGCAGGAGGATGTGGTCCAAATATTTAAAAAATCACAGGTTTGTTTAAGAGGACATAGTCGAACAGTTTGGGCTTACTGTTATTTTAATACTAGTGGTAACTATTAGTAAATACAACAATCTGACCATCCTCATACTGCATTGAGGGGTGATGGGGTGATGGTACCAGATGATGTTTAGGTATGTGGTTATGTTAATTTATTTTTGTTCCTTTATATTCACATATTTTGCAAGTGCGTATGTTATTGAGTTTAAAACCATCCATATATTAAGCAATTATAGAAAATACAGAAACTGCATGAGACTTCTCTTGACTTGCTAGAAGTTCAGACTGTAGCAAGCTTAGCATTAGTAAATGGAATAGGTGTCATTTTAAGGATTCATTTAAAGTATTCATGAGGTATTTCTCCTAACATCGATGTATCGACAGTACCAATAAAATAAATAGCATAACAAGAATTACAGGTGTATAATAGTGTAGTTACCCACAATGGTTGAAGTGTTTGAAAAGAGTTGTATAAAAGAATAGTTGGTTGGTTCGTGGCATAAAGTCATGAAACGGTGAAATGAGGTCATAAAAAGAGTGTTTACAGGGGAAAGTGCTTTAACATTGAATTAGACAAACTAATAACATAAAACAAGGGAGTTTAGAGATTCTGTGTCCTTTCGTAATGATTTGTGCATATGGCAGGCTGCTGCAAAGGATCCTGGGTAAGCTTCAGCAGACCTCAGTGTAAGATATATTAATAATATTAATCATAATAATACTATTCAGAGGTTACTTGACTAGTAATCAGAATGTTGCTAGTTCAAGCCCTACCACTGCCAAGTTACCACTGCTGGGTCCCTGAACAGCAATGAATCCTCAATTGTATTATTAATACAATCCAATACACATGCCTAATGCTCAGCTGTCAACTGCAAAAACTGACATTCTGAGCATTCGAACAGTAAGAGGAACAAAAAGAAAGGAGTCACCGACTGTACACGTGTCAATCATTTAGCCTTTTTACATGTTGTTTTAGTTTACTGTAATCAAGGCCTGAAACTGGAGTCTATGGACCAGGCGTGTAAAAACACTGACACCCTCGCAGAACAGAAAAGAGGCATAGCACAAGGGCTCACAGACCTCAATACCCAGAGTTACCGGCTAGGAGCTTGGCTCAAAACTTTATCAAAAACCCAGCACTGAATGATTGGGTCACTGGGCTTATATAAGGTCTAGCCCAGCTGTTGGGTGTTGATCCTGATCAGTGGCGTGGTTGACTCGACGCCTCCCGCTGGTCGAGGGGGCCTCGGCCTGGTGCCAACCCTTACAGGCTTGATGTCTACAGACATGGCAAAAATATTTCAATGTTCAATGCATTTCAGTTTCAATGTTTATTTTTTTCAGTTAAAATGTTATTTTTTTTTACTGCTTATTCTTCCATTAGACAGCCAGAAGCGCAGCACTGGTTAAAGTTTTTGAGCGGCTTCCTGCGCGCACTGGTCCTGGAGCACAGCGACTGCCTCATCCACCTTAGGGTGCAGAGACTCAGGAGACTCCAGCATATGCAGTAGCTCCGAGTTGTCCAGTTCCAGGAACAGACCCGTGATCTTCCCTGCAAGGGTGGGCTGCATGTTCTGGATCAGGGGAAACAGACGCTCACCCAGTATCTGCTTCTGCTCCTGTGGAGGTGCAGCAGCCAGCATGGAGGCACTGAGAGGTTCCTGACCCTGCACATGGACCGCAGCCAGCTGCACGGGCACCTGGAGCTCTGCCCCCAGGTGCTGCTGTGGGTTGAGAAACATAAATGTTTTATAATTGATTTGACTGATAAATGGTAAGTTCGACATTTATATCTAAGGGCTGTGTGCCCAGGTGTTGCTGTGGGCTGTGAACGCCTGAGGTGGTTTTGTACTGTGGTACTGCTCTCACCAGCGACGCCTTGTTGGCAGCTTCCGCGCTGGCCATCCCTGTCCCCGGAGCCTCAGATGCCATGGTCTGATAGGCCATCGTGCGTGGGACCTGGCAGGCGGTGGTTGGTCGGATGGCGCTGAAGGCCTGCGGGCAGGATGCGGCTGGACCGATGGCACTCGGCATATCCTGGACTTGCTGTGGGTGGACGCACTGCATGGCCCAGCAAGGGCTGGGGAGGAGTTGTGCCAGCTGGCTGCTTGCGCAGTAGGCAGGCCAGTTCTGAGCTTGTGGAATGGCTTCCATGTTGTAGCCGGAGGGCGGGGCAGGCTGGTAGGGGTTGAGCACGAGGTTGGGCAAGGCACTCACGCTGGCCGTGCGCTTCATGTACTTGTTGGAGAGGTGGGCCTGCCGCTCCTCCTTGCGCTGCGCCAGAGCCACGTACAGCGGCTTGGTGCCTACAACGCGCCCATTCATCTCCGTCATGGCCGTGGCGGCCTCCTCCGGCGAGGAGAAACACACGAAGCCGAACCCTTTGGAGCGGCCGCCCTCCATCATCACCTTGGCACTTGTGATGGTCCCGAACGGAAAGAACTCCTTACGTAGACGCGCGTCGTCCAGACCGTCGTCTAGGTTCTTGACGTACAGGTTGTCTCCCTGGTAGCGAGTCATACCGTCCTGCTTCATCTGCTCAAACTTTCGTTTCAGCCCTGTCTGCCTCTCGCCTTTCTTCTGGGCATAACCCACATACACCTTCTTCCCATTCAGCTCCTTCCCATTTATCTCATCCACAGCCCTCTGGGCATCCTCGTGCCTCTCGTAGTTCACAAAGCCAAAGCCCTTGGACTTGCCGCTCTCGTCGGTCATGACGCGAGTGCTCAGCGTTGGGCCAAACTTGCTGAAGATCTCCTTCAGCTTGTCGTCGTCCATGTCCTCTCCAAAGTTCTTGACGTACACATTGGTGAACTTTTTGGCCCTGGCCCCCATCTCAGCCTCTCGCTCCTTGCGAGACTTGAAGTGGCCAATGAACACTTTGCGGTCATTGAGCAACATGCCATTAAGTCTCTCAATTGCTCTCTCCGCAGCCTCACGGGTCTCAAAGTGCACAAAGCCGTAGCCCTTAGAGCCATTCTCGTCACACACCACCTTGCTGGAAAGGATGTTCCCAAAGGCAGAGAATGTGTCGTAAAGAGCTTCGCTGTCAATAGACTTGTCAAGGTTCTTGATGAAGATGTTGCCAACTCCACTCTTCCTCAGAGAGGGGTCTCTCTGGGACCACATAATTCGCACAGGTCTGCCTTTGATGATGTTAAAGTTCATAGTGTCCAAAGCACGCTCAGCATCTGCCTGCTGCTGAAAGTTCACGTATGCGTATCCAAGTGAGCGGAGGGTCATCGCGTCCCTGCAAATGCGTACGGAGACTATTGCGCCAGCAGGACTGAATTTCTCGTATAGCATGGCCTCGGTAACGTCTGGATGAAGGTCACCCACGTACAACGAAGTCATCGGCGAACTTGGAGCACTTGGATTCATTTTCGTGAGGATCGTCGGTCAACCTTTCTGGAAATCGTAGTCGAAAGTAGTAAATGAATAAAATAAAATCGTAAATGATTTAACCAAATGATCTAACTGCACGAATTATAAAACACTTTGAAACAGCAATTCAACAGAGCCAGGCAAGTGTCGACCGACCAAAGCGATCAAAGCAACACTTTAGCTTTAGATTCAAATACATGACAACTTGGTTGTTACGTAAGAGTGCTTTTACGTAAATGTTTATTTTTAAATATTATACAAACGCTATTTATTTATTTATGAATTATTCAATTATTTTAACTTATAACGTTAATAGCGTGAAGGAGAGGCTTTAACAACGCCTTATATTTCAAAATATTACCTAGTCACAGCATTTTCCAAAAATCGTCCATATGCTGCTCACACTGAATCATTTACCGCATGGCTCAGAATAAATACTTTTAGTTTGATAAACGCAGCAACATTCATTTTCTTTAGCCTAATGCTCGGCAAAAAACATCGCATTAAAGTTAATTAATGGGATGAAATCAGTTTGCCTTGGAGCAGGCCTATGTTCTTTGAGGTTAAAAATCATCGCCTGGATTGTAAACCTTAGTAGAGTTCCACAACGAGGTGCGATTTGTAAAAGGACGTCTTTTTCTCTCCGAGTTAGAAATCTGGAGAAATAAATATATCAATTGATTTCCGCCCATCGGAGGACCTTTAGAACTTTATTATTTATTCATTATTTATTTCTAACTTCTCACTGTGTCCAACTATATCGGGTGTATAAAACGTATGAACAGACATAAATAACGTGGGGGAAACGGGAATAGGGGAGAGAGGAAAAATAAGACGAACAGAGACGAAACAGACAAACGGGAAATGCAGATAGAGTATTTTAAGTATTTGCCACCTGCACCATTACGGGAATGTGTGTGTGTGTGTGACTGCTTGTGTGCGTCTGCCTGTGTGTGTGTGTGAGAGAGAGAGAGAGAGGCTATGTGCGAGTGCACTGTATATGTACACGTACTAGATTGGGATATTTATCATTTATGGATTAGCTCTGTAAACTTTTTATCAAAGGAGTCCAGTCTAGGTTATTGGTTCTTATTGATTCATTCTGAGATTTTTTTCCATTGATATGTAGTCTATCAATAGATTTTTCCATTCGGTGACACTAATATTATTTTTTGTTTTCCAATTCATGAGTATGTTTGTATTTGCAATTAATAATGTTATATATATATTATCCTGTTTTTTTTCTATTGACACATTGGTTGATGACATGTCTCCTAGGAGACATAAAGATGGTGTTGGATGGATAGGGTTATTTAAATCATGGGACATGTGTGTGATGACCTATTGCCAAAATTACTTGATAGGTGTGCTCTGCCACACGATGTGAATGTAATCGTCAGCTGTGTTTGGAGTAAAGTATGTACAGATTGCTGAGCTTGTGAAACCAATTTTAAACATCCAATGTGTAGTATAATGTAATCTATGTATTATTTTGTACTGAATGCATTGTAGGTTAGTGTTGCTGTCATGTGGTAATTATTATTATACATTTTAATCCAGACTGTGGCGTCGGGGGTTAGTAATAAATCTTCCTCCCATTGTCTCGATTGGAGAGTAATTATGCGATTTGATTTCATTATTATTTTGTATATCTTATGTGATAGTTTTTTTGTATTAGGAATGTTTATAATACTGATATGGATGCACGTGAGTTTAATGTCTCTGAACTGATAGTTGCTCTTACCTGCTTTCTATATCTTATGTTTGGGCTACTTGTGGAAGTGACATGAAAGCAGTGTTATGTTTATGTTAGTGTGGAGTTTGATATCTTGTGGAATTTCCACCAAGCTGTTAGTATCATGGCCACCCACAAATTGTTGATCATGAATGTTCTTTAATTGATTTGACTGATAAATGGTAAGTCTGACTTTTAGATCTTTGCATAATGTTTGCCCTATGTCTATCCATATTCTGTCTGATATACTAGGTTTTATCCATTTTATTCCATATTGTAGTTGATTTGCAATAATCAACTACAGTTCTGTAATGTTGTGAGTTTGATTCTATGTGATTTATTTTTCCAGTAGAATCAAGTTATGATGTTGTCCAAAGATTTTAGACAGGTTGGTGGCACTGGAATAATTGAAAACAAACAATTTCGTTTAGGTAATATTCTCATTTTAATTATTGCAGTTTGTCCGAAGAGCATAAGGGGCAAATTTGTCCATCAATGAAGTTTGTCGCTTATTGTTTTAATAATTGGATGACTATTTATTTTGAATAACAGACAACTGGGAAGAGAATTTAGTACCCAGATATGTAATATGATTGGTATTCAGGGGGATGGGGAATGTTTTTAATTGCATCATAAAGATATGCTGCTAATATATAGTATAATACACAAATATACTACTCGAGATACAATTTGACCAGTTATGTGTGATGTTCTGTGATGATCATATAGAACACCACAGACAACTGTGGCACATCACTGTCAAACCTCCTGATTGCAACCCGGGGCATCGTGAACTGTACAACATGACCCTCAGACAATGATCTCTGAGTGAAAGCGATAAACATAATCATCTTCATATCATCACTTTCTCTACAAGTTCAGTGGAAGAGATGTCAGTTAAAGGGAGTTTTAATACCCTTTCCATCTTTAAATTTAATAAAAACACAGATGGAAAAATTCCAGAAAGTGAGAGAGAGAAAGGAAACTAGACTTTAAAATGGTGCTGCCCTCTTGATTTACAACTGTAGATTATTGAAATTATTACAAATGTCCGATGCCAAAAGGGATTGTGTCAGTGTTTCACTACTCAGTATTGCATTTGGTAGACAGTATAAACAATTAGACTATGGTTAAAAAAATCACAGAAATAAAGCA
This sequence comes from Electrophorus electricus, assembly GCF_041902795.1. Taxonomy (NCBI): domain Eukaryota; kingdom Metazoa; phylum Chordata; class Actinopteri; order Gymnotiformes; family Gymnotidae; genus Electrophorus; species Electrophorus electricus. Next base: position 1,188,369 of record NW_027658725.1, on the reverse strand, counting down.
AACACCAATATAATCTTGAACCACCTAGTCCCAGGAAACATTAGATTACTGGAACAAAATCAGACAACTAGCAGAACAACTTTTTAACCAATGATGCAGATGCACTTTTAGTGGATTTATTTATCTGTATTTCAATCCACTAAAGTTTTTCACTTGATCTAACATTACATTTAAGACCGAAATCCTGTTACGTCTCACAGAAGATTCCACTGATCAAGCTGCTACTTACCCATCCTGGTCCTGGAGTACCTTTGCTCTGTACACTTTAGTGATGTCTTTGCTACCAACAAGCCTATTTTAATCCATCAGATAGTAACCAAACGCTCCTTTGCTGCAGAGCACAGAAATCATTCAAATTTGCAGTCAACAGATACATCTGGGCCAGATTTTGGATCAATGGACTAGGCTGGAACTGCACATATACTGTATATGCAAAATTCAAAATACGGGGAGTGGTTGGTCTCTTTTGCAATCAAATCTGAATACTATGGAATTCGTTTCACATTTGTTTAATTTGACAGATTTTAAATGGATAATGGACATCACTAGACAAAAAGGAATAAACAACTATATGAAAAGGAACAAAACCAAAAACAAAGGAAGACTTTAACACACTTGCCCAAACAAGCACTAAATCTGACAAAAATAGATCAACCAATGACATAGCTGTGAAGGAACATATTAGCCATTGTTTTCTTGTCATCAACAGTAATTTTAACTGATTGTTAACATACTGTTCAAGTCTTCAACTGATTTGCTCCCAACATACGAATGGGTACAAATATGGTTCATTACCCACCTGCACAATTTGCTTCTGACATACTGGGCAGCTACAGGGTTCTTCTCCCATGTGGATTCTGACATACTGGGCAGCTACGGGCTTCTTCAGTTGTGTGGATTGTCTTCTGCTCCTCCATGTGGCCTGTTTCACCAAAGCCCTTCCTGCAGTATTTGCAGCACTATGGGAAGCGGACACCCTTGTGTGTGCGTTTAGGTGCTTCTCAAGAGTCTGGGCACGTTTGAAACACCTGCCCCAAACATCACTGACATTATTTCTTGTAGGTGATTAGCCACGTGTTTCTCTAGTCACAAGTACTTTTTGATTTATTTGTTTTTTTAAATAGGTAATTTTATATATAATGGCAACAAATGACATTTTAAGTTTTATGACAAAACGTGCAAACAAGCTGGCCTGAGAGGTGTGTAGCGGGATATGACTCAGTGCGTCTCTGGTGCTGCTTTTGATGAGTACAGTGTCATGAGTGTGTCTGTCCAGCGGTGCAAAGAGGGGATACAGCAAGGCATGGCATGGTGTTTATTCATTCGTTTGCATAGAAAATGACGCCTTTTCACATTGTGGAAGTACAAATATGGCGGTCTTTTTTGTGCGGCGTAGTAATGACATATGTTGTGGAATTTTGAACAAACAGCAAGTCAGACGTGATTAAGAGAGTAATTTAATAAGAAAAAGAATAAAATAAATGTTTGGCTCTCCTCAGGTAGGGAGCCCCGAGTATACAAAACCGTGGCTAGTTATACTACTCCTGTGCTGTCTTTAACCAATCATCTTTTCTTAAGCAGCTCTTCTTTCCTTTGTTGCTGTGGCTATAAGCCAATCAGCTCTCAGCTTGGTTTTTTCCACAAACCAACCCAAACTGACTCCAAACAGTGTGGGTTGTGTGTCAAGTTGACCTTGATGTTAACAGTTCCTGATACATGTTCAACTTAATCAGCAACAGGCGGATATAAATGTGCAAACGGCATTATTAATTTAAGAACAAAAGGATCAGTGTGATTTTATATGAATCACATAATACATAGTTTCGTATCATTTTCCATCACACGTAAAAACAGTCTCACCGTATTGTCGGGCAGGAGGATCTGGACTCATTTATTACTTGATATCTTCCCCCATCTAGCGGTCAGTAGAGGTTAGTCTTGAATTGATTTCTGTCGTGCAATATTTTAGATATAAATGTTTACATTTTCTATTACAGAACACGGCAAAGTATAGTCAACCAGTTCTAACCTTTTGAGAAAAACTTTAACTTCAAAGTAGGTGAATCTATTTACTTAGATTGAACCAATCGGATCACAGTTTATTTACATAGCATCAATGCTTTGAGTGCTTTAGATATAAGGACATCATGGCGATCTTTCTGCTCACACCTCAGTCAGTCTATAATTCTGTACTATGTGTTTCTATAGCTTCCAACTTACACGAGTTTCTTGAATCTGTGGAGAAAAGTGCAGACTCAGGTACTTTCTTATTTGTGAACTTTTATACATTTTATGTAATTTATTTATCATCTATAATGTTTTATTACTTTTCATTTATAGATATAAGGACACAAAAACAGTTCATATACTCAATGAATTGTTACAAGATAATCTTTTCTAGAGAATGTTTACCATTTGTTAAAAGACTGATTTATTTCTAAAAGTTTATGCAGTGTGTTAATTTGTCACATGGAGGCAGAAGGGGTGAATCTGATATACCCCTCTTCCATCATCAACTATTCATGGAGTCCTTCAGTGGAGCTTGTACAACCAAAGAAACGCATACATCGGTCACCGGCGGTTCTAAGTTACATCTAAAGAGGTCTAGGCCTATACACACTGTTCCACCTGAGGTAATAAAATGTTTTGGGGTAAAGGTATTTTCATGAGGCGATCTGTGATCTAATTATAATAGGCTTTGAAGCTCTCTGCAACAGGTGCAGAGTGGTGCAAGACTGTGTTTGAAAGCATAAAGAGGAATAATGTTTCTGGGGTATCTTAAGGCCTTTGTGGGTCTGTAAGTGCAGAGCAGAGGCTCTGATGCAGGTGGTTTCAAGGCCTCTGTGGAAGTCTACGGCAGATGACTCTGGACTGTTCCCGTGAGAAATAGCTTCCTAAGTATTGGTAAAGATCCCGGCTTTTAAAAGACGTGAAAGCCTCTTCGAGAGTTCTGTGGCTAAGCAAGGTTCATTATCTTACCATAAGAGCAGGGTGATACTGACCTGCAACATCATCTTGCAGGTGTTTGATGGTATGAGTTGAGATTATCTTTGTTAAAAACAAAAACAACAACAACAAAAAAAAAAAACCCAGGAAAATCTTCCAATAGGATATACTGGGGTCAAGCTTCAATTTGTACAATGATAGATCTCAATTTGCATATATTGAATAATGTATGGTTGAACACAGTGGTGGAGATTTCAAACACCAGTATGTAGAGAAGGTGTGGCAATCACATAATCAGTTGTGAAAACTGGATAAAAATGTGTGTTCCTTGTGTGATTATTAGACATATTCTGGACTATGCCTCGTTTGTATGTAACGCTGAGCTCAAAATAAATAATGGACCTACTACTCTCTTCAATTAATTCTTGAGTCTGCATCTTTATTTTCTGTTTAAAGAGGACTTAATAAAATTACTGGAATGTGGGCAATATCTAGTAACACAGTGCCGAGTCTGCTAAACGTAGATCCCAGCCTTTTATATGGCCTCTTCCCTTTAATTCTACTGACTATAATTAATGTAAACCTTGTCGATTCTGGTGTTTGCTGTATAGAGGTAGCGAAAACTTTGCTAAAACAATGAAAAATATGCATCCTGTGAAAAGTTTATTGAACAATATAACATTGTTCCTTACCCAGAGCCATAACACGTCATTGATGGAAATCACACTGATGTGAGGGCGGTATGGGCCAACTCAACTGTATTTCCTGATTGTTTTATTCTGCAGGAGGATGTGGTCCAAATATTTAAAAAATCACAGGTTTGTTTAAGAGGACATAGTCGAACAGTTTGGGCTTACTGTTATTTTAATACTAGTGGTAACTATTAGTAAATACAACAATCTGACCATCCTCATACTGCATTGAGGGGTGATGGGGTGATGGTACCAGATGATGTTTAGGTATGTGGTTATGTTAATTTATTTTTGTTCCTTTATATTCACATATTTTGCAAGTGCGTATGTTATTGAGTTTAAAACCATCCATATATTAAGCAATTATAGAAAATACAGAAACTGCATGAGACTTCTCTTGACTTGCTAGAAGTTCAGACTGTAGCAAGCTTAGCATTAGTAAATGGAATAGGTGTCATTTTAAGGATTCATTTAAAGTATTCATGAGGTATTTCTCCTAACATCGATGTATCGACAGTACCAATAAAATAAATAGCATAACAAGAATTACAGGTGTATAATAGTGTAGTTACCCACAATGGTTGAAGTGTTTGAAAAGAGTTGTATAAAAGAATAGTTGGTTGGTTCGTGGCATAAAGTCATGAAACGGTGAAATGAGGTCATAAAAAGAGTGTTTACAGGGGAAAGTGCTTTAACATTGAATTAGACAAACTAATAACATAAAACAAGGGAGTTTAGAGATTCTGTGTCCTTTCGTAATGATTTGTGCATATGGCAGGCTGCTGCAAAGGATCCTGGGTAAGCTTCAGCAGACCTCAGTGTAAGATATATTAATAATATTAATCATAATAATACTATTCAGAGGTTACTTGACTAGTAATCAGAATGTTGCTAGTTCAAGCCCTACCACTGCCAAGTTACCACTGCTGGGTCCCTGAACAGCAATGAATCCTCAATTGTATTATTAATACAATCCAATACACATGCCTAATGCTCAGCTGTCAACTGCAAAAACTGACATTCTGAGCATTCGAACAGTAAGAGGAACAAAAAGAAAGGAGTCACCGACTGTACACGTGTCAATCATTTAGCCTTTTTACATGTTGTTTTAGTTTACTGTAATCAAGGCCTGAAATTGGAGTCTATGGACCAGGCAAAAATATTTCAATTTTTAATGCGTTTTTATTTTTTCAGTTTCAATGTTTCAATGAGACTCAGGAGACTCCAGCATAAGCAGAAGCTCCAAGTTGTCGATCTCCAGGAGCAAACCCGTCCCTGCAAGGTTGGGGTGCATGTTCTGGATCACGGGAAACAGACCATCGATCACCCAACATCTGCTTCTGCTCCTGCGGAGGTTCCAGATCCAGCACGGAGGCAGTGAGAGGTTCCTGGCCCAGAGATTGGTCTGCAGCGGGCCTGATGGTACTCGGCATGTATTGGAAATGCTGTGGCTGAATGCTGTGCGTAGCCCAGCGGGTGCTGGGGTGGAGCTGTGCCAGTTGCCTGCTCGGGTAGCAGGTAGCCCAGTTCTGAGCCTGTGGAATGGCCATCATGAAGTAGCCGGAGGGCGGGGCGGGCTGGTAGGGGTTGAGCACTGGGTTGCGCACGGCACTCACGCTGGCCATGCGCTGCATGTACTGGTGGGTGAGGTGGGCCTGCCGCTCCTCCTTGCGCTGCGCCAGGGCCACGTACAGCGGCTTGGTGCCTACGATGCACCCGTTCATCTCCTTCATTGCCTCGGTGGCCTCCTCCGGCGAGGAGAAACACACAAAGCCGAACCCTTTGGAGCGGCCGCCCTCCGTCATCACCTTGGCACTCGTGATTGTCCCGAATAGAGAGAACTCTTTACGCAGACGCTCGTCGTCCAGACTGTCGTCTAGGTTTTTAACGTACAGGTTCACTCCCTGGTAGCGAGTCGTGCCGTCCTGCTTCATCTGCTCAAACTTGCGTTTGAGCTCTGTCTGCCTCTCGCCTTTCTTCTGGGCACGAGCCACATACAGCTGCTTCCCATTCAACTTCTTCCCGTTCATCTCATCCACAGCCCTTTTGGCATCCTCGTGCCTCTCGAAGCTCACAAAGCCAAAGCCCTTGGACTTGCCGCTCTCGTCTGTCATGACGCGACGGCTCAGCGTTGGGCCGAACTTGCTGAAGATCTCATTTAGCTTGTTGTCGTCCATGTCCTCCCAAGTATGAGATATTATTTCCATCAGGCTCAGGACCATCTCTTTAGGATAAGGTCAAGAGAAATCTCTTGGAATGTGGTGTTAACAGGTTCCAACTGGTGTGGGTGTTTTATATTACTTTGCATATATTGACAAATGTATGGTTTGGATGCAATGGACGTGAAGACAAACGCAAATATGTAAAGGAATGTGGGGTGAATACATAACCACTACTGAAAAATGTATGAAAATGTGGGTTCTCTGATTTTTAGACATTCTCCAGAGGGTGCCTCAATAATGCGTGTTAATGTTAACCTACAATAAAGTACGTGCACAGTTATGCTATTTAACCAATTCTGAAGTCTGCATTTTTATTTAATATTTGAATTGAACTTTAAAACTAGCCGACTGGGCACCTAGGAACCACATACTGTTGCTATGTGCAGAGAAGTGGGCTTGCAGCCCATTGTTGGGCAGAGTCCATCGCACTGCTCCAATAGACCTGCTCTGACTGCTACTTTCCCACGTCGGCAGTCGAAGTCGTTTCTCCTTCACAATGCTTTTCACCTGGTTGGCCAGTTTCACCGTCTCAGTAGACAAGCTAAAAGAAACTGTTGGCAGCCTCTCGTTGCTCCTGTAATATGACCGTCGCCAGACCAGAGAGTGGAACTGGATGGCAGTGAGGCACTTGCAGCTGCAGTTTGTTTGCTTCAAGATTTAATACGTGTAAGTGACCTTTGCTTCTCGTCCTGTCTTTACTGGTTTGTTAATAAGGTCATTTGAAATTGTGTTGTACATAAAGGAATATTACAGAATTATTCTCTATTTTAAGCTACACTGTGGGGTTTTGTTTTTTTGATCTTTACATTTATATTAATGCAACCCAATACACTTATCTAATGATCAGCTATGACCTGTAAGAACTGACAATCTGAACATTCAAACTTTAAGAGGAATAAAAACAAAAAAATGATCAGCTGTTCATGTCAAAATCTGTAATATGTAATAGAAATAACTGTAATATGTTCAATATAACTGTAATATGTTCAATTACCACCATGTAACATATAACTGTAAATATGCCAATTGCAAGATGGGACTGTACATTCTGTACATACATATATAAATATCCATATATACATTGTACATATAAACATAATATATATATATATATATATATATATATATATATATATATATATATATATATATATATATATATATATATATATATATATATATATATTGTACATGCACTATTAATATATTTTTGTATATATATAGAATATATTTCTCTATGCACCCCTGTTTTTCTTTTTCCTCAGATTGGACAGAGCACTCAACCATTTCACTGTGAGTTATACTGTGTATGACTATGTATGCGACAAATAAACCAAACTTGAAATGATTTTACCTTTTTCTGTCGTTTTCATTTTAAGCTTAGAATAACCAAGGCCTGGACTTTGTAAGGTGGTTTTGAATCCAGGTCAGCTAGGTGAGGACACCAATAGCTTACTGGGTAAGCAGCCACACTCTAACAATGGTGGGCTCGTGTGCAGAACAGTTAGAGCTTGGATCAAGCAAAACAAGAGGAAAAAACGAAACACCTCGGTGAGCGTGGAAAAGGGGAGAACAAAGAACGCCACGGAAAGAAATGGCAACCCCGATGCACTGGGGAAAACTCGAACTAAAAGTTCCCAAACAAAACCAGAAAACGGGGAGAAACTTGAATGGCTAAGGGAAGCCTCAGGAGAGAGACAGACTCGAGAGGGGAAAACTGGAGAAGGGAGGGGACGTGTAAAAACACTGACACCCTCGCAGAACAGAAAAGAGGCATAGCACAAGGGCTCACAGACCTCAATACCCAGAGTTACCGGCTAGGAGCTTGGCTCAAAACTTTATCAAAAACCCAGCACTGAATGATTGGGTCACTGGGCTTATATAAGGTCTAGCCCAGCTGTTGGGTGTTGATCCTGATCAGTGGCGTGGTTGACTCGACGCCTCCCTCTGGTCGAGGGGGCCTCGGCCTGGTGCCAACCCTTACAGGCTTGATGTCTACAGACATGGCAAAAATATTTCAATGTTCAATGCATTTCAGTTTCAATGTTTATTTTTTTCAGTTAAAATGTTAATTTTTTTTACTGCTTATTCTTCCATTAGACAGCCAGAAGCGCAGCACTGGTTAAAGTTTTTGAGCGGCTTCCTGCGCGCACTGGTCCTGGAGCACAGCGACTGCCTCATCCACCTTAGGGTGCAGAGACTCAGGAGACTCCAGCATATGCAGTAGCTCCGAGTTGTCCAGTTCCAGGAACAGACCCGTGATCTTCCCTGCAAGGGTGGGCTGCATGTTCTGGATCAGGGGAAACAGACGCTCACCCAGTATCTGCTTCTGCTCCTGTGGAGGTGCAGCAGCCAGCATGGAGGCACTGAGAGGTTCCTGACCCTGCACATGGACCGCAGCCAGCTGCACGGGCACCTGGAGCTCTGCCCCCAGGTGCTGCTGTGGGTTGAGAAACATAAATGTTTTATAATTGATTTGACTGATAAATGGTAAGTTCGACATTTATATCTAAGGGCTGTGTGCCCAGGTGTTGCTGTGGGCTGTGAACGCCTGAGGTGGTTTTGTACTGTGGTACTGCTCTCACCAGCGACGCCTTGTTGGCAGCTTCCGCGCTGGCCATCCCTGTCCCCGGAGCCTCAGACGCCATGGTCTGATAGGCCATCGTGCGTGGGACCTGGCAGGCGGTGGTTGGTCGGATGGCGCTGAAGGCCTGCGGGCAGGATGCGGCTGGACCGATGGCACTCGGCATATCCTGGACTTGCTGTGGGTGGACGCACTGCATGGCCCAGCAAGGGCTGGGGAGGAGTTGTGCCAGCTGGCTGCTTGCGCAGTAGGCAGGCCAGTTCTGAGCTTGTGGAATGGCTTCCATGTTGTAGCCGGAGGGCGGGGCAGGCTGGTAGGGGTTGAGCACGAGGTTGGGCAAGGCACTCACGCTGGCCGTGCGCTTCATGTACTTGTTGGAGAGGTGGGCCTGCCGCTCCTCCTTGCGCTGCGCCAGAGCCACGTACAGCGGCTTGGTGCCTACAACGCGCCCATTCATCTCCGTCATGGCCGTGGCGGCCTCCTCCGGCGAGGAGAAACACACGAAGCCGAACCCTTTGGAGCGGCCGCCCTCCATCATCACCTTGGCACTTGTGATGGTCCCGAACGGAGAGAACTCCTTACGTAGACGCGCGTCGTCCAGACCGTCGTCTAGGTTCTTGACGTACAGGTTGTCTCCCTGGTAGCGAGTCATACCGTCCTGCTTCATCTGCTCAAACTTTCGTTTCAGCCCTGTCTGCCTCTCGCCTTTCTTCTGGGCATAACCCACATACACCTTCTTCCCATTCAGCTCCTTCCCATTTATTTCATCCACAGCCCTCTGGGCATCCTCGTGCCTCTCGTAGTTCACAAAGCCAAAGCCCTTGGACTTGCCGCTCTCGTCGGTCATGACGCGAGTGCTCAGCGTTTGGCCAAACTTGCTGAAGATCTCCTTCAGCTTGTCGTCGTCCATGTCCTCTCCAAAGTTCTTGACGTACACATTGGTGAACTTTTTGGCCCTGGCCCCCATCTCAGCCTCTCGCTCCTTGCGAGACTTGAAGTGGCCAATGAACACTTTGCGGTCATTGAGCAACATGCCATTAAGTCTCTCAATTGCTCTCTCCGCAGCCTCACGGGTCTCAAAGTGCACAAAGCCGTAGCCCTTAGAGCCATTCTCGTCACACACCACCTTGCTGGAAAGGATGTTCCCAAAGGCAGAGAATGTGTCGTAAAGAGCTTCGCTGTCAATAGACTTGTCAAGGTTCTTGATGAAGATGTTGCCAACTCCACTCTTCCTCAGAGAGGGGTCTCTCTGGGACCACATAATTCGCACAGGTCTGCCTTTGATGATGTTAAAGTTCATAGTGTCCAAAGCACGCTCAGCATCTGCCTGCTGCTGAAAGTTCACGTATGCGTATCCAAGTGAGCGGAGGGTCATCGCGTCCCTGCAAATCCGTACGGAGACTATTGCGCCAGCAGGACTGAATTTCTCGTATAGCATGGCCTCGGTAACGTCTGGATGAAGGTCACCCACGTACAACGAAGTCATCGGCGAACTTGGAGCACTTGGATTCATTTTCGTGAGGATCGTCGGTCAACCTTTCTGGAAATCGTAGTCGAAAGTAGTAAATGAATAAAATAAAATCGTAAATGATTTAACCAAATGATCTAACTGCACGAATTATAAAACAGTTTGAAACAGCAATTCAACAGAGCCAGGCAAGTGTCGACCGACCAAAGCGATCTAAGCAACACTTTAGCTTTAGATTCAAATACATGACAACTTGGTTGTTACGTAAGAGTGCTTTTACGTAAATGTTTATTTTTAAATATTATACAAACGCTATTTATTTATTTATGAATTATTCAATTATTTTAACTTATAACGTTAATAGCGTGAATGAGAGGCTTTAACAACGCCTTATATTTCAAAATATTACCTAGTCACAGCATTTTCCAAAAATCGTCCATATGCTGCTCACACTGAATCATTTACCGCATGGCTCAGAATAAATACTTTTAGTTTGATAAACGCAGCAACATTCATTTTCTTTAGCCTAATGCTCGGCAAAAAACATCGCATTAAAGTTAATTAATGGGATGAAATCAGTTTGCCTTGGAGCAGGCCTATGTTCTTTGAGGTTAAAAATCATCGCCTGGATTGTAAACCTTAGTAGAGTTCCACAACGAGGTGCGATTTGTAAAAGGACGTCTTTTTCTCTCCGAGTTAGAAATCTGGAGAAATAAATATATCAATTGATTTCCGCCCATCGGAGGACCTTTAGAACTTTATTATTTATTCATTATTTATTTCTAACTTCTCACTGTGTCCAACTATATCGGGTGTATAAAACGTATGAACAGACATAAATAACGTGGGGGAAACGGGAATAGGGGAGAGAGGAAAAATAAGACGAACAGAGACGAAACAGACAAACGGGAAATGCAGATAGAGTATTTTAAGTATTTGCCACCTGCACCATTACGGGAATGTGTGTGTGTGTGTGTGTGTGTGTGTGTGTGTGTGTGTGTGTTCGTGTGTGACTGCTTGTGTGCGTCTGCCTGTGTGTGTGTGTGAGAGAGAGAGAGAGAGGCTATGTGCGAGTGCACTGTATATGTACACGTACTAGATTGGGATATTTATCATTTATGGATTAGCTCTGTAAACTTTTTATCAAAGGAGTCCAGTCTAGGTTATTGGTTCTTATTGATTCATTCTGAGATTTTTTTCCATTGATATGTAGTCTATCAATAGATTTTTCCATTCGGTGACACTAATATTATTTTTTGTTTTCCAATTCATGAGTATGTTTGTATTTGCAATTAATAATGTTATATATATATTATCCTGTTTTTTTTCTATTGTCACATTGGTTGATGACATGTCTCCTAGGAGACATAAAGATGGTGTTGGATGGATAGGGTTATTTAAATCATGGGACATGTGTGTGATTACTTATTGCCAAAATTGCTTGATAGGTGTGCTCTGCCACACGATGTGAATGTAATCGTCAGCTGTCTTTGGAGTAAAGTATGTACAGATTGCTGAGCTTGTGAAACCAATTTTAAACATCCAATGTGTAGTATAATGTAATCTATGTATTATTTTGTACTGAATGCATTGTAGGTTAGTGTTGCTGTCATGTGGTAATTATTATTACACATTTTAATCCAAACTGTGGCGTCGGGAGCTAGTAATAAATCTTCCTCCCATTGTCTCGATGGGAGAGTAATTATGCGATTTGATTTCATTATTAGTTTGTATATCTTATGTGATAGTTTTTTTGTATTAGGAATGTTTATAATACTGATATGGATGCAGGTGAGTTTAATGTCTCTGAACTGATAGTTGCTCTTACCTGCTTTCTATATCTTATGTTTGGGCTACTTGTGGAAGTGACATGAAAGCAGTGTTATGTTTATGTGAGTCTGGAGTTTGATATCTTGTGAAATTTCCACCAGGCTGTTAGTATCATGGCCACCCACAAATTGTTGATCATGAATGTTCTTTAATTGATTTGACTGATAAATGGTAAGTCTGACTTTTAGATCTTTGCATAATGTTTGCTATATGTCTATCCATATTCTGTCTGATATACTAAGTTTTATCCATTTTATACCATATTATAGTTGATTTGCAATAATCAACTACAGTTCTGTAATGTTGTGAGTTTGATTCTATGTGATTTATTTTTCCAGTAGAATCAAGTTATGATGTTGTCCAAAGATTTTAGACAGGTTGGTGGCGCTGGAATAATTGAAAACAAATAATTTCGTTTAGGTAATATTCTCATTTTAATTATTGCAGTTTGTCCAAAGAGCATAAGGGGCAAATTTGTCCATCAATGAAGTTCGTCGCTTATTGTTTTAATAATTGGATGACTATTTATTTTTGAATAACAGACAACTGGGAAGAGAATTTAATACCCAGATATGTAATATGATTGGTATTCAGGGGGATGGGGTTTTTAATTGCATCATAAAGTTATGCTGCTAATATATAGTATAATACACAAATATCCTACTGGAGATACAATTTGACCAGTTATGTGTGATGTTCTGTGATGATCATATAGAACACCACAGACAACTGTTTGGCACATCACTGTTAAACCTCCTGATTGCAACCCGGGGCATCGTGAACTGTACAACATGACCCTCAGACAATGATCTCTGAGTGAAAGCGATAAACATAATCATCTTCATATCATCACTTTCTCTACAAGTTCAGTGGAAGAGATGTCAGTTAAAGGGAGTTTTAATACCCTTTCCATCTTTAAATTTAATAAAAACACAGATGGAAAAATTCCAGAAAGTGAGACAGAGAAAGGAAACTAGACTTTAAAATGGTGCTGCCCTCTTGATTTACAACTGTAGATTATTGAAATTATTACAAATGTCCGATGCCAAAAGGGATTGTGTCAGTGTTTCACTACTCAGTATTGCATTTGGTAGACAGTATAAACAATTAGACTATGGTTAAAAAAATCACAGAAATAAAGCAAACACCAATATAATCTTGAACCACCTAGTCCCAGGAAACATTAGATTACTGGAACAAAATCAGACAACTAGCAGAACAACTTTTTAACCAATGATGCAGATGCACTTTTAGTGGATTTATTTATCTGTATTTCAATCCACTAAAGTTTTTCACTTGATCTAACATTACATTTAAGACCGAAATCCTGTTACGTCTCACAGAAGATTCCACTGATCAAGCTGCTACTTACCCATCCTGGTCCTGGAGTACCTTTGCTCTGTACACTTTAGTGATGTCTTTGCTACCAACAAGCCTATTTTAATCCATCAGATAGTAACCAAACGCTCCTTTGCTGCAGAGCACAGAAATCATTCAAATTTGCAGTCAACAGATACATCTGGGCCAGATTTTGGATCAATGGACTAGGCTGGAACTGCACATATACTGTATATGCAAAATTCAAAATACGGGGAGTGGTTGGTCTCTTTTGCAATCAAATCTGAATACTATGGAATTCGTTTCACATTTGTTTAATTTGACAGATTTTAAATGGATAATGGACATCACTAGACAAAAAGGAATAAACAACTATATGAAAAGGAACAAAACCAAAAACAAAGGAAGACTTTAACACATTTGCCCAAACAAGCACTAAATCTGACAAAAATAGATCAACCAATGACATAGCTGTGAAGGAACATATTAGCCATTGTTTTCTTGTCATCAACAGTAATTTTAACTGATTGTTAACATACTGTTCAAGTCTTCAACTGATTTGCTCCCAACATACGAATGGGTACAAATATGGTTCATTACCCACCTGCACAATTTGCTTCTGACATACTGGGCAGCTACAGGGTTCTTCTCCCATGTGGATTCTGACATACTGGGCAGCTACGGGCTTCTTCAGTTGTGTGGATTGTCTTCTGCTCCTCCATGTGGCCTGTTTCACCAAAGCCCTTCCTGCAGTATTTGCAGCACTATGGGAAGCGGACACCCTTGTGTGTGCGTTAAGGTGCTTCTCAAGAGTCTGGGCACGTTTGAAACACCTGCCCCAAACATCACTGACATTATTTCTTGTAGGTGATTAGCCACGTGTTTCTCTAGTCACAAGTACTTTTTGATTTATTTGTTTTTTTAAATAGGTAATTTTATATATAATGGCAACAAATGACATTTTAAGTTTTATGACAAAACGTGCAAACAAGCTGGCCTGAGAGGTGTGTAGCGGGATATGACTCAGTGCGTCTCTGGTGCTGCTTTTGATGAGTACAGTGTCATGAGTGTGTCTGTCCAGCGGTGCAAAGAGGGGATACAGCAAGGCATGGCATGGTGTTTATTCATTCGTTTGCATAGAAAATGACGCCTTTTCACATTGTGGAAGTACAAATATGGCGGTCTTTTTTGTGCGGCGTAGTAATGACATATGTTGTGGAATTTTGAACAAACAGCAAGTCAGACGTGATTAAGAGAGTAATTTAATAAGAAAAAGAATAAAATAAATGTTTGGCTCTCCTCAGGTAGGGAGCCCCGAGTATACAAAACCGTGGCTAGTTATACTACTCCTGTGCTGTCTTTAACCAATCATCTTTTCTTAAGCAGCTCTTCTTTCCTTTGTTGCTGTGGCTATAAGCCAATCAGCTCTCAGCTTGGTTTTTTCCACAAACCAACCCAAACTGACTCCAAACAGTGTGGGTTGTGTGTCAAGTTGACCTTGATGTTAACAGTTCCTGATACATGTTCAACTTAATCAGCAACAGGCGGATATAAATGTGCAAACGGCATTATTAATTTAAGAACAAAAGGATCAGTGTGATTTTATATGAATCACATAATACATAGTTTCGTATCATTTTCCATCACACGTAAAAACAGAGTCTCACCGTATTGTCGGGCAGGAGGATCTGGACTCATTTATTACTTGATATCTTCCCCCATCTAGCGGTCATTAGAGGTTAGTCTTGAATTGATTTCTGTCGTGCAATATTTTAGATATAAATGTTTACATTTTCTATTACAGAACACGGCAAAGTATAGTCAACCAGTTCTAACCTTTTGAGAAAAACTTTAACTTCAAAGTAGGTGAATCTATTTACTTAGATTGAACCAATCGGATCACAGTTTATTTACATAGCATCAATGCTTTGAGTGCTTTAGATATAAGGACATCATGGCGATCTTTCTGCTCACACCTCAGTCAGTCTATAATTCTGTACTATGTGTTTCTATAGCTTCCAACTTTCACGAGTTTCTTGAATCTGTGGAGAAAAGTGCAGACTCAGGTACTTTCTTATTTGTGAACTTTTATACATTTTATGTAATTTATTTATCATCTATAATGTTTTATTACTTTTCATTTATAGATATAAGGACACAAAAACAGTGCATATACTCAATGAATTGTTACAAGATAATCTTTTCTAGAGAATGTTTACCATTTGTTAAAAGACTGATTTATTTCTAAAAGTTTATGCAGTGTGTTAATTTGTCACATGGAGGCAGAAGGGGTGAATCTGATATACCCCTCTTCCATCATCAACTATTCATGGAGTCCTTCAGTGGAGCTTGTACAACCAAAGAAACGCATACAGCGGTCACCGGCGGTTCTAAGTTACATCTAAAGAGGTCTAGGCCTATACACACTGTTCCACCTGAGGTAATAAAATGTTTTGGGGTAAAGGTATTTTCATGAGGCGATCTGTGATCTAATTATAATAGGCTTTGAAGCTCTCTGCAACAGGTGCAGAGTGGTGCAAGACTGTGTTTGAAAGCATAAAGAGGAATAATGTTTCTGGGGTATCTTAAGGCCTTTGTGGGTCTGTAAGTGCAGAGCAGAGGCTCTGATGCAGGTGGTTTCAAGGCCTCTGTGGAAGTCTACGGCAGATGACTCTGGACTGTTCCCGTGAGAAATAGCTTCCTAAGTATTGGTAAAGATCCCGGCTTTTAAAAGACGTGAAAGCCTCTTCGAGAGTTCTGTGGCTAAGCAAGGTTCATTATCTTACCATAAGAGCAGGGTGATACTGACCTGCAACATCATCTTGCAGGTGTTTGATGGTATGAGTTGAGATTATCTTTGTTAAAAACAAAAACAACAACAACAAAAAAAAAAACCCCAGGAAAATCTTCCAATAGGATATACTGGGGTCAAGCTTCAATTTGTACAATGATAGATCTCAATTTGCATATATTGAATAATGTATGGTTGAACACAGTGGTTGAGATTTCAAACACCAGTATGTAGAGAAGGTGTGGCAATCACATAATCAGTTGTGAAAACTGGATAAAAATGTGTGTTCCTTGTGTGATTATTAGACATATTCTGGACTATGCCTCGTTTGTATGTAACGCTGAGCTCAAAATAAATAATGGACCTACTACTCTCTTCAATTAATTCTGCATCTTTATTTTCTGTTTAAAGAGGACTTAATAAAATTACTGGAATGTGGGCAATATCTAGTAACACAGTGCCGAGTCTGCTAAACGTAGATCCCAGCCTTTTATATGGCCTCTTCCCTTTAATTCTACTGACTATAATTAATGTAAACCTTGTCGATTCTGGTGTTTGCTGTATAGAGGTAGCGAAAACTTTGCTAAAACAATGAAAAATATGCATCCTGTGAAAAGTTTATTGAACAATATAACATTGTTCCTTACCCAGAGCCATAACACGTCATTGATGGAAATCACACTGATGTGAGGGCGGTATGGGCCAACTCAACTGTATTTCCTGATTGTTTTATTCTGCAGGAGGATGTGGTCCAAATATTTAAAAAATCACAGGTTTGTTTAAGAGGACATAGTCGAACAGTTTGGGCTTACTGTTATTTTAATACTAGTGGTAACTATTAGTAAATACAACAATCTGACCATCCTCATACTGCATTGAGGGGTGATGGGGTGATGGTACCAGATGATGTTTAGGTATGTGGTTATGTTAATTTATTTTTGTTCCTTTATATTCACATATTTTGCAAGTGCGTATGTTATTGAGTTTAAAACCATCCATATATTATGCAATTATAGAAAATACAGAAACTGCATGAGACTTCTCTTGACTTGCTAGAAGTTCAGACTGTAGCAAGCTTAGCATTAGTAAATGGAATAGGTGTCATTTTAAGGATTCATTTAAAGTATTCATGAGGTATTTCTCCTAACATCGATGTATCGACAGTACCAATAAAATAAATAGCATAACAAGAATTACAGGTGTATAATAGTGTAATTACCCACAATGGTTGAAGTGTTTGAAAAGAGTTGTATAAAAGAATAGTTGGTTGGTTCGTGGCATAAAGTCATGAAACGGTGAAATGAGGTCATAAAAAGAGTGTTTACAGGGGAAAGTGCTTTAACATTGAATTAGACAAACTAATAACATAAAACAAGGGAGTTTAGAGATTCTGTGTCCTTTCGTAATGATTTGTGCATATGGCAGGCTGCTGCAAAGGATCCTGGGTAAGCTTCAGCAGACCTCAGTGTAAGATATATTAATAATATTAATCATAATAATACTATTCAGAGGTTACTTGACTAGTAATCAGAATGTTGCTAGTTCAAGCCCTACCACTGCCAAGTTACCACTGCTGGGTCCCTGAACAGCAATGAATCCTCAATTGTATTATTAATACAATCCAATACACATGCCTAATGCTCAGCTGTCAACTGCAAAAACTGACATTCTGAGCATTCGAACAGTAAGAGGAACAAAAAGAAAGGAGTCACCGACTGTACACGTGTCAATCATTTAGCCTTTTTACATGTTGTTTTAGTTTACTGTAATCAAGGCCTGAAACTGGAGTCTATGGACCAGGCAAAAATATTTCAATATTTAATGCGTTTTTATTTTTTCAGCCAGCATAAGCGGAAGCTCCAAGTTGTCGATCTCCAGGAGCAAACCCGTCCCTGCAAGGTTGGGGTGCATGTTCTGGATCACGGGAAACAGACCATCGATCACCCAACATCTGCTTCTGCTCCTGCGGAGGTTCCAGATCCAGCACGGAGGCAGTGAGAGGTTCCTGGCCCAGAGATTGGTCTGCAGCGGGCCTGATGGTACTCGGCATGTATTGGAAATGCTGTGGCTGAATGCTGTGCGTAGCCCAGCGGGTGCTGGGGTGGAGCTGTGCCAGTTGCCTGCTCGGGTAGCAGGTAGCCCAGTTCTGAGCCTGTGGAATGGCCATCATGAAGTAGCCGGAGGGCGGGGCGGGCTGGTAGGGGTTGAGCACTGGGTTGCGCACGGCACTCACGCTGGCCATGCGCTGCATGTACTGGTGGGTGAGGTGGGCCTGCCGCTCCTCCTTGCGCTGCGCCAGGGCCACGTACAGCGGCTTGGTGCCTACGATGCACCCGTTCATCTCCTTCATTGCCTCGGTGGCCTCCTCCGGCGAGGAGAAACACACAAAGCCGAACCCTTTGGAGCGGCCGCCCTCCGTCATCACCTTGGCACTCGTGATTGTCCCGAATAGAGAGAACTCTTTACGCAGACGCTCGTCGTCCAGACTGTCGTCTAGGTTTTTAACGTACAGGTTCACTCCCTGGTAGCGAGTCGTGCCGTCCTGCTTCATCTGCTCAAACTTGCGTTTGAGCTCTGTCTGCCTCTCGCCTTTCTTCTGGGCACGAGCCACATACAGCTGCTTCCCATTCAACTTCTTCCCGTTCATCTCATCCACAGCCCTTTTGGCATCCTCGTGCCTCTCGAAGCTCACAAAGCCAAAGCCCTTGGACTTGCCGCTCTCGCCTGTCATGAAGCGACGGCTCAGCGTTGGGCCGAACTTGCTGAAGATCTCATTTAGCTTGTTGTCGTCCATGTCCTCCCAAGTATGAGATATTATTTCCATCAGGCTCAGGACCATCTCTTTAGGATAAGGTCAAGAGAAATCTCTTGGAATGTGGTGTTAACAGGTTCCAACTGGTGTGGGTGTTTTATATTACTTTGCATATATTGACAAATGTATGGTTTGGATGCAATGGACGTGAAGACAAACGCAAATATGTAAAGGAATGTGGGGTGAATACATAACCACTACTGAAAAATGTATGAAAATGTGGGTTCTCTGATTTTTAGACATTCTCCAGAGGGTGCCTCAATAATGCGTGTTAATGTTAACCTACAATAAAGTACGTGCACAGTTATGCTATTTAACCAATTCTGAAGTCTGCATTTTTATTTAATATTTGAATTGAACTTTAAAACTAGCCGACTGGGCACCTAGGAACCACATACTGTTGCTATGTGCAGAGATGTGGGCTTGCAGCCCATTGTTGGGCAGAGTCCATCGCACTGCTCCAATAGACCTGCTCTGACTGCTACTTTCCCACGTCGGCAGTCGAAGTCGTTTCTCCTACACAATGCTTTTCACCTGGTTGGCCAGTTTCACCGTCTCAGTAGACAAGCTAAAAGAAACTGTTGGCAGCCTCTCGTTGCTCCTGTAATATGACCGTCGCCAGACCAGAGAGTGGAACTGGATGGCAGTGTGGCACTTGCAGCTGCAGTTTGTTTGCTTCAAGATTTAATACGTGTAAGTGACCTTTGCTTCTCGTCCTGTCTTTACTGGTTTGTTAATAAGGTCATTTGAAATTGTGTTGTACATAAAGGAATATTACAGAATTATTCTCTATTTTAAGCTACACTGTGGGGTTTTGTTTTTTTGATCTTTACATTTATATTAATGCAACCCAATACACTTATCTAATGATCAGCTATGACCTGTAAGAACTGACAATCTGAACATTCAAACTTTAAGAGGAATAAAAACAAAAAAATGATCAGCTGTTCATGTCAAAATCTGTAATATGTAATAGAAATAACTGTAATATGTTCAATATAACTGTAATATGTTCAATTACCACCATGTAACATATAACTGTAAATATGTCAATTGCAAGATGGGACTGTACATTCTGTACATACATATATAAATATCCATATATACATTGTACATATAAACATTATATATATATATATATATATATTGTACATGCACTATTAATATATTTTTGTATATATATAGAATATATTTCTCTATGCACCCCTGTTTTTCTTTTTCCTCAGATTGGACAGAGCACTCAACCATTTCACTGTGAGTTATACTGTGTATGACTATGTATGCGACAAATAAACCAAACTTGAAATGATTTTACCTTTTTCTGTCGTTTTCATTTTAAGCTTAGAATAACCAAGGCCTGGACTTTGTAAGGTGGTTTTGAATCCAGGTCAGCTAGGTGAGGACACCAATAGCTTACTGGGTAAGCAGCCACACTCTAACAATGGTGGGCTCGTGTGCAGAACAGTTAGAGCTTGGATCAAGCAAAACAAGAGGAAAAAACGAAACACCTCGGTGAGCGTGGAAAAGGGGAGAACAACGAACGCCACGGAAAGAAATGGCAACCCCGATGCACTGGGGAAAACTCGAACTAAAAGCTCCCAAACAAAACCAGAAAACGGGGAGAAACTTGAATGGCTAAGGGAAGCCTCAGGAGAGAGACAGACTCGAGAGGGGAAAACTGGAGAAGGGAGGGGACGTGTAAAAACACTGACACCCTCGCAGAACAGAAAAGAGGCATAGCACAAGGGCTCACAGACCTCAATACCCAGAGTTACCGGCTAGGAGCTTGGCTCAAAACTTTATCAAAAACCCAGCACTGAATGATTGGGTCACTGGGCTTATATAAGGTCTAGCCCAGCTGTTGGGTGTTGATCCTGATCAGTGGCGTGGTTGACTCGACGCCTCCCTCTGGTCGAGGGGGCCTCGGCCTGGTGCCAACCCTTACAGGCTTGATGTCTACAGACATGGCAAAAATATTTCAATGTTCAATGCATTTCAGTTTCAATGTTTATTTTTTTCAGTTAAAATGTTATTTTTTTTTACTGCTTATTCTTCCATTAGACAGCCAGAAGCGCAGCACTGGTTAAAGTTTTTGAGCGGCTTCCTGCGCGCACTGGTCCTGGAGCACAGCGACTGCCTCATCCACCTTAGGGTGCAGAGACTCAGGAGACTCCAGCATATGCAGTAGCTCCGAGTTGTCCAGTTCCAGGAACAGACCCGTGATCTTCCCTGCAAGGGTGGGCTGCATGTTCTGGATCAGGGGAAACAGACGCTCACCCAGTATCTGCTTCTGCTCCTGTGGAGGTGCAGCAGCCAGCATGGAGGCACTGAGAGGTTCCTGACCCTGCACATGGACCGCAGCCAGCTGCACGGGCACCTGGAGCTCTGCCCCCAGGTGCTGCTGTGGGTTGAGAAACATAAATGTTTTATAATTGATTTGACTGATAAATGGTAAGTTCGACATTTATATCTAAGGGCTGTGTGCCCAGGTGTTGCTGTGGGCTGTGAACGCCTGAGGTGGTTTTGTACTGTGGTACTGCTCTCACCAGCGACGCCTTGTTGGCAGCTTCCGCGCTGGCCATCCCTGTCCCCGGAGCCTCAGATGCCATGGTCTGATAGGCCATCGTGCGTGGGACCTGGCAGGCGGTGGTTGGTCGGATGGCGCTGAAGGCCTGCGGGCAGGATGCGGCTGGACCGATGGCACTCGGCATATCCTGGACTTGCTGTGGGTGGACGCACTGCATGGCCCAGCAAGGGCTGGGGAGGAGTTGTGCCAGCTGGCTGCTTGCGCAGTAGGCAGGCCAGTTCTGAGCTTGTGGAATGGCTTCCATGTTGTAGCCGGAGGGCGGGGCAGGCTGGTAGGGGTTGAGCACGAGGTTGGGCAAGGCACTCACGCTGGCCGTGCGCTTCATGTACTTGTTGGAGAGGTGGGCCTGCCGCTCCTCCTTGCGCTGCGCCAGAGCCACGTACAGCGGCTTGGTGCCTACAACGCGCCCATTCATCTCCGTCATGGCCGTGGCGGCCTCCTCCGGCGAGGAGAAACACACGAAGCCGAACCCTTTGGAGCGGCCGCCCTCCATCATCACCTTGGCACTTGTGATGGTCCCGAACGGAGAGAACTCCTTACGTAGACGCGCGTCGTCCAGACCGTCGTCTAGGTTCTTGACGTACAGGTTGTCTCCCTGGTAGCGAGTCATACCGTCCTGCTTCATCTGCTCAAACTTTCGTTTCAGCCCTGTCTGCCTCTCGCCTTTCTTCTGGGCATAACCCACATACACCTTCTTCCCATTCAACTCCTTCCCATTTATCTCATCCACAGCCCTCTGGGCATCCTCGTGCCTCTCGTAGTTCACAAAGCCAAAGCCCTTGGACTTGCCGCTCTCTTCGGTCATGACGCGAGTGCTCAGCGTTTGGCCAAACTTGCTGAAGATCTCCTTCAGCTTGTCGTCGTCCATGTCCTCTCCAAAGTTCTTGACGTACACATTGGTGAACTTTTTGGCCCTGGCCCCCATCTCAGCCTCTCGCTCCTTGCGAGACTTGAAGTGGCCAATGAACACTTTGCGGTCATTGAGCAACATGCCATTAAGTCTCTCAATTGCTCTCTCCGCAGCCTCACGGGTCTCAAAGTGCACAAAGCCGTAGCCCTTAGAGCCATTCTCGTCACACACCACCTTGCTGGAAAGGATGTTCCCAAAGGCAGAGAATGTGTCGTAAAGAGCTTCGCTGTCAATAGACTTGTCAAGGTTCTTGATGAAGATGTTGCCAACTCCACTCTTCCTCAGAGAGGGGTCTCTCTGGGACCACATAATTCGCACAGGTCTGCCTTTGATGATGTTAAAGTTCATAGTGTCCAAAGCACGCTCAGCATCTGCCTGCTGCTGAAAGTTCACGTATGCGTATCCAAGTGAGCGGAGGGTCATCGCGTCCCTGCAAATCCGTACGGAGACTATTGCGCCAGCAGGACTGAATTTCTCGTATAGCATGGCCTCGGTAACGTCTGGATGAAGGTCACCCACGTACAACGAAGTCATCGGCGAACTTGGAGCACTTGGATTCATTTTCGTGAGGATCGTCGGTCAACCTTTCTGGAAATCGTAGTCGAAAGTAGTAAATGAATAAAATAAAATCGTAAATGATTTAACCAAATGATCTAACTGCACGAATTATAAAACAGTTTGAAACAGCAATTCAACAGAGCCAGGCAAGTGTCGACCGACCAAAGCGATCAAAGCAACACTTTAGCTTTAGATTCAAATACATGACAACTTGGTTGTTACGTAAGAGTGCTTTTACGTAAATGTTTATTTTTAAATATTATACAAACGCTATTTATTTATTTATGAATTATTCAATTATTTTAACTTATAACGTTAATAGCGTGAATGAGAGGCTTTAACAACGCCTTATATTTCAAAATATTACCTAGTCACAGCATTTTCCAAAAATCGTCCATATGCTGCTCACACTGAATCATTTACCGCATGGCTCAGAATAAATACTTTTAGTTTGATAAACGCAGCAACATTCATTTTCTTTAGCCTAATGCTCGGCAAAAAACATCGCATTAAAGTTAATTAATGGGATGAAATCAGTTTGCCTTGGAGCAGGCCTATGTTCTTTGAGGTTAAAAATAATCGCCTGGATTGTAAACCTTAGTAGAGTTCCACAACGAGGTGCGATTTGTAAAAGGACGTCTTTTTCTCTCCGAGTTAGAAATCTGGAGAAATAAATATATCAATTGATTTCCGCCCATCGGAGGACCTTTAGAACTTTATTATTTATTCATTATTTATTTCTAACTTCTCACTGTGTCCAACTATATCGTGTGTATAAAACGTATGAACAGACATAAATAACGTGGGGGAAACAGGAATAGGGGAGAGAGGAAAAATAAGACGAACAGAGACGAAACAGACAAACGGGAAATGCAGATAGAGTATTTTAAGTATTAGCCACCTGCACCATTACGGGAATGTGTGTGTGTGTGTGTGTGTGTGTGTGTGTGTGTGTGTGTGTGTGTGTGTGTGTTCGTGTGTGACTGCTTGTGTGCGTCTGCCTGTGTGTGTGTGTGAGAGAGAGAGAGAGAGGCTATGTGCGAGTGCACTGTATATGTACACGTACTAGATTGGGATATTTATCATTTATGGATTAGCTCTGTAAACTTTTTATCAAAGGAGTCCAGTCTAGGTTATTGGTTCTTATTGATTCATTCTGAGATTTTTTTCCATTGATATGTAGTCTATCAATAGATTTTTCCATTCGGTGACACTAATATTATTTTTTGTTTTCCAATTCATGAGTATGTTTGTATTTGCAATTAATAATGTTATATATATATTATCCTGTTTTTTTTCTATTGTCACATTGGTTGATGACATGTCTCCTAGGAGACATAAAGATGGTGTTGGATGGATAGGGTTATTTAAATCATGGGACATGTGTGTGATTACTTATTGCCAAAATTGCTTGATAGGTGTGCTCTGCCACACGATGTGAATGTAATCGTCAGCTGTCTTTGGAGTAAAGTATGTACAGATTGCTGAGCTTGTGAAACCAATTTTAAACATCCAATGTGTAGTATAATGTAATCTATGTATTATTTTGTACTGAATGCATTGTAGGTTAGTGTTGCTGTCATGTGGTAATTATTATTACACATTTTAATCCAAACTGTGGCGTCGGGAGCTAGTAATAAATCTTCCTCCCATTGTCTCGATGGGAGAGTAATTATGCGATTTGATTTCATTATTAGTTTGTATATCTTATGTGATAGTTTTTTTGTATTAGGAATGTTTATAATACTGATATGGATGCAGGTGAGTTTAATGTCTCTGAACTGATAGTTGCTCTTACCTGCTTTCTATATCTTATGTTTGGGCTACTTGTGGAAGTGACATGAAAGCAGTGTTATGTTTATGTGAGTCTGGAGTTTGATATCTTGTGAAATTTCCACCAGGCTGTTAGTATCATGGCCACCCACAAATTGTTGATCATGAATGTTCTTTAATTGATTTGACTGATAAATGGTAAGTCTGACTTTTAGATCTTTGCATAATGTTTGCTATATGTCTATCCATATTCTGTCTGATATACTAAGTTTTATCCATTTTATACCAATTATAGTTGATTTGCAATAATCAACTACAGTTCTGTAATGTTGTGAGTTTGATTCTATGTGATTTATTTTTCCAGTAGAATCAAGTTATGATGTTGTCCAAAGATTTTAGACAGGTTGGTGGCGCTGGAATAATTGAAAACAAATAATTTCGTTTAGGTAATATTCTCATTTTAATTATTGCAGTTTGTCCAAAGAGCATAAGGGGCAAATTTGTCCATCAATGAAGTTCGTCGCTTATTGTTTTAATAATTGGATGACTATTTATTTTTGAATAACAGACAACTGGGAAGAGAATTTAATACCCAGATATGTAATATGATTGGTATTCAGGGGGATGGGGTTTTTAATTGCATCATAAAGTTATGCTGCTAATATATAGTATAATACACAAATATCCTACTGGAGATACAATTTGACCAGTTATGTGTGATGTTCTGTGATGATCATATAGAACACCACAGACAACTGTTTGGCACATCACTGTTAAACCTCCTGATTGCAACCCGGGGCATCGTGAACTGTACAACATGACCCTCAGACAATGATCTCTGAGTGAAAGCGATAAACATAATCATCTTCATATCATCACTTTCTCTACAAGTTCAGTGGAAGAGATGTCAGTTAAAGGGAGTTTTAATACCCTTTCCATCTTTAAATTTAATAAAAACACAGATGGAAAAATTCCAGAAAGTGAGAGAGAGAAAGGAAACTAGACTTTAAAATGGTGCTGCCCTCTTGATTTACAACTGTAGATTATTGAAATTATTACAAATGTCCGATGCCAAAAGGGATTGTGTCAGTGTTTCACTACTCAGTATTGCATTTGGTAGACAGTATAAACAATTAGACTATGGTTAAAAAAATCACAGAAATAAAGCAAACACCAATATAATCTTGAACCACCTAGTCCCAGGAAACATTAGATTACTGGAACAAAATCAGACAACTAGCAGAACAACTTTTTAACCAATGATGCAGATGCACTTTTAGTGGATTTATTTATCTGTATTTCAATCCACTAAAGTTTTTCACTTGATCTAACATTACATTTAAGACCGAAATCCTGTTACGTCTCACAGAAGATTCCACTGATCAAGCTGCTACTTACCCATCCTGGTCCTGGAGTACCTTTGCTCTGTACACTTTAGTGATGTCTTTGCTACCAACAAGCCTATTTTAATCCATCAGATAGTAACCAAACGCTCCTTTGCTGCAGAGCACAGAAATCATTCAAATTTGCAGTCAACAGATACATCTGGGCCAGATTTTGGATCAATGGACTAGGCTGGAACTGCACATATACTGTATATGCAAAATTCAAAATACGGGGAGTGGTTGGTCTCTTTTGCAATCAAATCTGAATACTATGGAATTCGTTTCACATTTGTTTAATTTGACAGATTTTAAATGGATAATGGACATCACTAGACAAAAAGGAATAAACAACTATATGAAAAGGAACAAAACCAAAAACAAAGGAAGACTTTAACACACTTGCCCAAACAAGCACTAAATCTGACAAAAATAGATCAACCAATGACATAGCTGTGAAGGAACATATTAGCCATTGTTTTCTTGTCATCAACAGTAATTTTAACTGATTGTTAACATACTGTTCAAGTCTTCAACTGATTTGCTCCCAACATACGAATGGGTACAAATATGGTTCATTACCCAGCTGCACAAATTGCTTCTGACATACTGGGCAGCTACAGGGTTCTTCTCGCGTGTGGATTCTGACATACTGGGCAGCTATGGGCTTCTTCAGTTGTGTGGATTGTCTTCTGCTCCTCCATGTGGCCTGTTTCACCAAAGCCCTTCCTGCAGTATTTGCAGCACTATGGCAAGCGGACACCCTTGTGTGAGCGTTTAGGTGCTTCTCAAGAGTCTGGGCAAGTTTGAAACACCTGCCCCAAACATCACTGACATTATTTCTTGTAGGTGATTAGCCACGTGTCTCTCTAGCCACAAGTACTTTTTGATTTATTTGTTTTTTTTAAATAGGTAATTTTATATATAATGGCAACAAATGACATTTTGAGTTTTATGACAAAACGTGCAAACAAGCTGGCCTGAGAGGTGTGTAGCGGGATATGACTCAGTGCGTCTCTGGTGCTGCTTTTGATGAGTACAGTGTCATGAGTGTGTCTGTCCAGCGGTGCAAAGAGGGGATACAGCAAGGCATGGCATGGTGTTTATTCATTCGTTTGCATAGAAAATGACGCCTTTTCACATTGTGGAACTACAAATATGGCGGTCTTTTTTGTGCGGCGTAGTAATGACATATGTTGTGGAATTTTGAACAAACAGCAAGTCAGACGTGATTAAGAGAGTAATTTAATAAGAAAAAGAATAAAATAAATGTTTGGCTCTCCTCAGGTAGGGAGCCCCGAGTATACAAAACCGTGGCTAGTTATACTACTCCTGTGCTGTCTTTAACCAATCATCTTTTCTTAAGCAGCTCTTCTTTCCTTTGTTGCTGTGGCTATAAGCCAATCAGCTCTCAGCTTGGTTTTTTCCACAAACCAACCCAAACTGTCTCCAAACAGTGTGGGTTGTGTGTCAAGTTGACCTTGATGTTAACAGTTCCTGATACATGTTCAACTTAATCAGCAACAGGCGGATACAAATGTGCAAACAGCATTATTAATTTAAGAACAAAAGGATCAGTGTGATTTTATATGAATCACATAATACATAGTTTCGTATCATTTTCCATCACACGTAAAAACAGAGTCTCACCGTATTGTCGGGCAGGAGGATCTGGACTCATTTATTACTTAATATCTTCCCCCATCTAGCGGTCATTAGAGGTTAGTCTTGAATTGATTTCTGTCGTGCAATATTTTAGATATAAATGTTTACATTTTCTATTACAGAACACGGCAAAGTATAGTCAACCAGTTCTAACCTTTTGAGAAAAACTTTAACTTCAAAGTAGGTGAATCTATTTACTTAGATTGAACCAATCGGATCACAGTTTATTTACATAACATCAATGCTTGGAGTGCTTTAGATATAAGGACATCATGGCGATCTTTCTGCTCACACCTCAGTCAGTCTATAATTCTGTACTATGTGTTTCTATAGCTTCCAACTTTCACGAGTTTCTTGAATCTGTGGAGAAAAGTGCAGACTCAGGTACTTTCTTATTTGTGAACTTTTATACATTTTATGTAATTTATTTATCATCTATAATGTTTTATTACTTTTCATTTATAGATATAAGGACACAAAAACAGTTCATATACTCAATGAATTGTTACAAGATAATCTTTTCTAGAGAATGTTTACCATTTGTTAAAAGACTGATTTATTTCTAAAAGTTTATGCAGTGTGTTAATTTGTCACATGGAGGCAGAAGGGGTGAATCTGATATACCCCTCTTCCATCATCAACTATTCATGGAGTCCTCCAGTAGAGCTTGTACAACCAAAGAAACGCATACAGCGGTCACCGGCGGTTCTAAGTTACATCTAAAGAGGTCTAGGCCTATACACACTGTTCCACCTGAGGTAATAAAATGTTTTGGGGTAAAGGTATTTTCATGAGGCGATCTGTGATCTAATTATAATAGGCTTTGAAGCTCTCTGCAACAGGTGCAGAGTGGTGCAAGACTGTGTTTGAAAGCATAAAGAGGAATAATGTTTCTGGGGTATCTTAAGGCCTTTTTGGGTCTGTAAGTGCAGAGCAGAGGCTCTGATGCAGGTGGTTTCAAGGCCTCTGTGGAAGTCTACGGCAGATGACTCTGGACTGTTCCCGTGAGAAATAGCTTCCTAAGTATTGGGAAAGATCCCGGCTTTTAAAAGACGTGAAAGCCTCTTCGAGAGTTCTGTGGCTAAGCAAGGTTCATTATCTTACCATAAGAGCAGGGTGATACTGACCTGTAACATCATCTTGCAGGTGTTTGATGGTATGAGTTGAGATCATCTTTGTTAGAAACAAAAAAAACAACAACAAAAAAAAAAAACAGGAAAATCTTCCAATAGGATATACTGGGGTCAAGCTTCAATTTGTACAATGATAGATCTCAATTTGCATATATTGAATAATGTATGGTTGAACACAGTGGTGGAGATTTCAAACACCAGTATGTAGAGAAGGTGTGGCAATCACATAATCAGTTGTGAAAACTGGATAAAAATGTGTGTTCCTTGTGTGATTATTAGACATATTCTGGACTATGCCTCGTTTGTATGTAACGCTGAGCTCAAAATAAATAATGGACCTACTACTCTCTTCAATTAATTCTGCATCTTTATTTTCTGTTTAAAGAGGACTTAATAAAATTACTGGAATGTGGGCAATATCTAGTAACACAGTGCCGAGTCTGCTAAACGTAGATCCCAGCCTTTTATATGGCCTCTTCCCTTTAATTCTACTGACTATAATTAATGTAAACCTTGTCGATTCTGGTGTTTGCTGTATAGAGGTAGCGAAAACTTTGCTAAAACAATGAAAAATATGTATCCTGTGAAA
Organism: Electrophorus electricus; assembly: GCF_041902795.1. NCBI lineage: Eukaryota > Metazoa > Chordata > Actinopteri > Gymnotiformes > Gymnotidae > Electrophorus > Electrophorus electricus. The sequence continues at coordinate 1,159,089 of NW_027658725.1, read as the reverse complement.
AGTTTATTGAACAATATAACATTGTTCCTTACCCAGAGCCATAACACGTCATTGATGGAAATCACACTGATGTGAGGGCGGTATGGGCCAACTCAACTGTATTTCCTGATTGTTTTATTCTGCAGGAGGATGTGGTCCAAATATTTAAAAAATCACAGGTTTGTTTAAGAGGACATAGTCGAACAGTTTGGGCTTACTGTTATTTTAATACTAGTGGTAACTATTAGTAAATACAACAATCTGACCATCCTCATACTGCATTGAGGGGTGATGGGGTGATGGTACCAGATGATGTTTAGGTATGTGGTTATGTTAATTTATTTTTGTTCCTTTATATTCACATATTTTGCAAGTGCGTATGTTATTGAGTTTAAAACCATCCATATATTATGCAATTATAGAAAATACAGAAACTGCATGAGACTTCTCTTGACTTGCTAGAAGTTCAGACTGTAGCAAGCTTAGCATTAGTAAATGGAATAGGTGTCATTTTAAGGATTCATTTAAAGTATTCATGAGGTATTTCTCCTAACATCGATGTATCGACAGTACCAATAAAATAAATAGCATAACAAGAATTACAGGTGTATAATAGTGTAGTTACCCACAATGGTTAAAGTGTTTGAAAAGAGTTGTATAAAAAAATAGTTGGTTGGTTCGTGGCATAAAGTCATGAAACGGTGAAATGAGGTCATAAAAAGAGTGTTTACAGGGGAAAGTGCTTTAACATTGAATTAGACAAACTAATAACATAAAACAAGGGAGTTTAGAGATTCTGTGTCCTTTCATAATGATTTCTGCATATGGCAGGCTGCTGCAAAGGATCCTGGGTAGGCTTCAGCAGACCTCAGTGTAAGATATATTAATAATATTAATCATAATAATACTAGTCAGAGGTTACTTGACTTGTAATCAGAATGTTGCTAGTTCAAGCCCTACCACTGCCAAGTTACCACTGCTGGGTCCCTGAACAGCAATGAATCCTCAATTGTATTATTAATACAATCCAATACACATGCCTAATGCTCAGCTGTCAACTGCAAAAACTGACATTCTGAGCATTCGAACAGTAAGAGGAACAAAAAGAAAGGAGTGACGGACTGTACACGTCTCAATCATTTAGCCTTTTTACATGTTGTTTTAGTTTACTGCAATCAAGGCCTGAAACTGGAGTCTACAGACCAGGCAAAAATATTTAAAATATTTAATGCGTTTTTATTTTTTCAGTTTCAGTGTTTCAATGAGACTCAGGAGACTCCAGCATATGCAGAAGCTCCGAGTTGTCGATCTCCAGGCGCAAACCCGTCCCTGCAAGTTTGGGGTGCATGTTCTGGATCACGGGAAACAGACCATCCATCACCCAACATCTGCTTCTGCTGCTGCGGAGGTTCCAGATCCAGCACGGAGGCAGTGAGAGGTTCCTGGCCCAGAGATTGGTCTGCAGCCGGCCTGATGGTACTCGGCATGTATTGGAAATGCTGTGGTTGTATGCTGTGCGTAGCCCAGGGGGTGCTGGGGTGGAGCTGTGCCAGTTGCCTGCTCGGGTAGCAGGCAGGCCAGTTCTGAGCTTGTGGAATGGCTTCCATGTTGTAGCCGGAGGGCGGGGCAGGCTGGTAGGGGTTGAGCACGAGGTTGGGCAAGGCACTCACGCTGGCCGTGCGCTTCATGTACTTGTTGGAGAGATGGGCCTGCCGCTCCTCCTTGCGCTGCGCCAGAGCCACGTACAGCGGCTTGGTGCCTACAACGCGCCCATTCATCTCCGTCATGGCCGTGGCGGCCTCCTCCGGCGAGGAGAAACACACGAAGCCGAACCCTTTGGAGCGGCCGCCCTCCATCATCACCTTGGCACTTGTGATGGTCCCGAACGGAGAGAACTCCTTACGTAGACGCGCGTCGTCCAGACCGTCGTCTAGGTTCTTGACGTACAGGTTGTCTCCCTGGTAGTGAGTCATACCGTCCTGCTTCATCTGCTCAAACTTTCGTTTCAGCCCTGTCTGCCTCTCGCCTTTCTTCTGGGCATAACCCACATACACCTTCTTCCCATTCAGCTCCTTCCCATTTATCTCATCCACCGCCCTCTGGGCATCCTCGTGCCTCTCGAAGTTCACAAAGCCAAAGCCCTTGGACTTGCCGCTCTCGTCGGTCATGACGCGAGTGCTCAGCGTTTGGCCAAACTTGCTGAAGATCTCCTTCAGCTTGTCGTCGTCCATGTCCTCTCCAAAGTTCTTGACGTACACATTGGTGAACTTTTTGGCCCTGGCCCCCATCTCAGCCTCTCGCTCCTTGCGAGACTTGAAGTGGCCAATGAACACTTTGCGGTCATTGAGCAACATGCCATTAAGTCTCTCAATTGCTCTCTCCGCAGCCTCACGGGTCTCAAAGTGCACAAAGCCGTAGCCCTTAGAGCCATTCTCGTCACACACCACCTTGCTGGAAAGGATGTTCCCAAAGGCAGAGAATGTGTCGTAAAGAGCTTCGCTGTCAATAGACTTGTCAAGGTTCTTGATGAAGATGTTGCCAACTCCACTCTTCCTCAGAGAGGGGTCTCTCTGGGACCACATAATTCGCACAGGTCTGCCTTTGATGATGTTAAAGTTCATAGTGTCCAAAGCACGCTCAGCATCTGCCTGCTGCTGAAAGTTCACGTATGCGTATCCAAGTGAGCGGAGGGTCATCGCGTCCCTGCAAATCCGTACGGAGACTATTGCGCCAGCAGGACTGAATTTCTCGTATAGCATGGCCTCGGTAACGTCTGGATGAAGGTCACCCACGTACAACGAAGTCATCGGCGAACTTGGAGCACTTGGATTCATTTTCGTGAGGATCGTCGGTCAACCTTTCTGGAAATCGTAGTCGAAAGTAGTAAATGAATAAAATAAAATCGTAAATGATTTAACCAAATGATCTAACTGCACGAATTATAAAACAGTTTGAAACAGCAATTCAACAGAGCCAGGCAAGTGTCGACCGACCAAAGCGATCAAAGCAACACTTTAGCTTTAGATTCAAATACATGACAACTTGGTTGTTACGTAAGAGTGCTTTTACGTAAATGTTTATTTTTAAATATTATACAAACGCTATTTATTTATTTATGAATTATTCAATTATTTTAACTTATAACGTTAATAGCGTGAATGAGAGGCTTTAACAACGCCTTATATTTCAAAATATTACCTAGTCACAGCATTTTCCAAAAATCGTCCATATGCTGCTCACACTGAATCATTTACCGCATGGCTCAGAATAAATACTTTTAGTTTGATAAACGCAGCAACATTCATTTTCTTTAGCCTAATGCTCGGCAAAAAACATCGCATTAAAGTTAATTAATGGGATGAAATCAGTTTGCCTTGGAGCAGGCCTATGTTCTTTGAGGTTAAAAATAATCGCCTGGATTGTAAACCTTAGTAGAGTTCCACAACGAGGTGCGATTTGTAAAAGGACGTCTTTTTCTCTCCGAGTTAGAAATCTGGAGAAATAAATATATCAATTGATTTCCGCCCATCGGAGGACCTTTAGAACTTTATTATTTATTCATTATTTATTTCTAACTTCTCACTGTGTCCAACTATATCGGGTGTATAAAACGTATGAACAGACATAAATAACGTGGGGGAAACGGGAATAGGGGAGAGAGGAAAAATAAGACGAACAGAGACGAAACAGACAAACGGGAAATGCAGATAGAGTATTTTAAGTATTAGCCACCTGCACCATTACGGGAATGTGTGTGTGTGTGTGTGTGTGTGTGTGTGTGTGTGTGTGTGTGTGTGTGTGTGTGTTCGTGTGTGACTGCTTGTGTGCGTCTGCCTGTGTGTGTGTGTGTGTGAGAGAGAGAGAGGCTATGTGCGAGTGCACTGTATATGTACACGTACTAGATTGGGATATTTATCATTTATGGATTAGCTCTGTAAACTTTTTATCAAAGGAGTCCAGTCTAGGTTATTGGTTCTTATTGATTCATTCTGAGATTTTTTTCCATTGATATGTAGTCTATCAATAGATTTTTCCATTCGGTGACACTAATATTATTTTTTGTTTTCCAATTCATGAGTATGTTTGTATTTGCAATTAATAATGTTATATATATATTATCCTGTTTTTTTTCTATTGACACATTGGTTGATGACATGTCTCCTAGGAGACATAAAGATGGTGTTGGATGGATAGGGTTATTTAAATCATGGGACATGTGTGTGATGACCTATTGCCAAAATTGCTTGATAGGTGTGCTCTGCCACACGATGTGAATGTAATCGTCAGCTGTGTTTGGAGTAAAGTATGTACAGATTGCTGAGCTTGTGAAACCAATTTTAAACATCCAATGTGTAGTATAATGTAATCTATGTATTATTTTGTACTGAATGCATTGTAGGTTAGTGTTGCTGTCATGTGGTAATTATTATTATACATTTTAATCCAGACTGTGGCGTCGGGGGTTAGTAATAAATCTTCCTCCCGTTGTCTCGATGGGAGAGTAATTATGCGATTTGATTTCATTATTATTTTGTATATCTTATGTGATAGTTTTTTTGTATTAGGAATGTTTATAATACTGATATGGATGCACGTGAGTTTAATGTCTCTGAACTGATAGTTGCTCTTACCTGCTTTCTATATCTTATGTTTGGGCTACTTGTGGAAGTGACATGAAAGCAGTGTTATGTTTATGTTAGTGTGGAGTTTGATATCTTGTGGAATTTCCACCAGGCTGTTAGTATCATGGCCACCCACAAATTGTTGATCATGAATGTTCTTTAATTGATTTGACTGATAAATGGTAAGTCTGACTTTTAGATCTTTGCATAATGTTTGCTCTATGTCTATCCATATTCTGTCTGATATACTAGGTTTTATCCATTTTATTCCATATTGTAGTTGATTTGCAATAATCAACTACAGTTCTGTAATGTTGTGAGTTTGATTCTATGTGATTTATTTTTCCAGTAGAATCAAGTTATGATGTTGTCCAAAGATTTTAGACAGGTTGGTGGCACTGGAATAATTGAAAACAAACAATTTCGTTTAGGTAATATTCTCATTTTAATTATTGCAGTTTGTCCGAAGAGCATAAGGGGCAAATTTGTCCATCAATGAAGTTTGTCGCTTATTGTTTTAATAATTGGATGACTATTTATTTTGAATAACAGACAACTGGGAAGAGAATTTAGTACCCAGATATGTAATATGATTGGTATTCAGGGGGATGGGGAATGTTTTTAATTGCATCATAAAGATATGCTGCTAATATATAGTATAATACACAAATATACTACTCGAGATACAATTTGACCAGTTGTGTGATGTTCTGTGATGATCATATAGAACACCACAGACAACTGTTTGGCACATCACTGTTAAACCTCCTGATTGCAACCCGGGGCATCGTGAACTGTACAACATGACCCTCAGACAATGATCTCTGAGTGAAAGCGATAAACATAATCATCTTCATATCATCACTTTCTCTACAAGTTCAGTGGAAGAGATGTCAGTTAAAGGGAGTTTTAATACCCTTTCCATCTTTAAATTTAATAAAAACACAGATGGAAAAATTCCAGAAAGTGAGACAGAGAAAGGAAACTAGACTTTAAAATGGTGCTGCCCTCTTGATTTACAACTGTAGATTATTGAAATTATTACAAATGTCCGATGCCAAAAGGGATTGTGTCAGTGTTTCACTACTCAGTATTGCATTTGGTAGACAGTATAAACAATTAGACTATGGTTAAAAAAATCACAGAAATAAAGCAAACACCAATATAATCTTGAACCACCTAGTCCCAGGAAACATTAGATTACAGGAACAAAATCAGACAACTAGCAGAACAACGTTTTAACCAATGATGCAGATGCACTTTTAGTGGATTTATTTATCTGTATTTCAATCCACTAAAGTTTTTCATTTGATCTAACATTACATTTAAGACCGAAATCCTGTTACGTCTCACAGAAGATTCCACTGATCAAGCTGCTACTTACCCATCCTGGTCCTGGAGTACCTTTGCTCTGTACACTTTAGTGATGTCTTTGCTACCAACAAGCCTATTTTAATCCATCAGATAGTAACCAAACGCTCCTTTGCTGCAGAGCACAGAAATCATTCAAATTTGCAGTCAACAGATACATCTGGGCCAGATTTTGGATCAATGGACTAGGCTGGAACTGCACATATACTGTATATGCAAAATTCAAAATACGGGGAGTGGTTGGTCTCTTTTGCAATCAAATCTGAATACTATGGAATTCGTTTCACATTTGTTTAATTTGACAGATTTTAAATGGATAATGGACATCACTAGACAAAAAGGAATAAACAACTATATGAAAAGGAACAAAACCAAAAACAAAGGAAGGCTTTAACACACTTGCCTAAACAAGCACTAAATCTGACAAAAATAGATCAACCAATGACATAGCTGTGAAGGAACATATTAGCCATTGTTTTCTTGTCATCAACAGTAATTTTAACTGATTGTTAACATACTGTTCAAGTCTTCAACTGATTTGCTCCCAACATACGAATGGGTACAAATATGGTTCATTACCCAGCTGCACAAATTGCTTCTGACATACTGGGCAGCTACAGGGTTCTTCTCCCGTGTGGATTCTGACATACTGGGCAGCTATGGGCTTCTTCAGTTGTATGGATTGTCTTCTGCTCCTCCATGTGGCCTGTTTCACCAAAGCCCTTCCTGCAGTATTTGCAGCACTATGGCAAGCGGACACCCTTGTGTGAGCGTTTAGGTGCTTCTCAAGAGTCTGGGCAAGTTTGAAACACCTGCCCCAAACATCACTGACATTATTTCTTGTAGGTGATTAGCCACGTGTCTCTCTAGCCACAAGTACTTTTTGATTTATTTGTTTTTTTTAAATAGGTAATTTTATATATAATGGCAACAAATGACATTTTGAGTTTTATGACAAAACGTGCAAACAAGCTGGCCTGAGAGGTGTGTAGCGGGATATGACTCAGTGCGTCTCTGGTGCTGCTTTTGATGAGTACAGTGTCATGAGTGTGTCTGTCCAGCGGTGCAAAGAGGGGATACAGCAAGGCATGGCATGGTGTTTATTCATTCGTTTGCATAGAAAATGACGCCTTTTCACATTGTGGAACTACAAATATGGCGGTCTTTTTTGTGCGGCGTAGTAATGACATATGTTGTGGAATTTTGAACAAACAGCAAGTCAGACGTGATTAAGAGAGTAATTTAATAAGAAAAAGAATAAAATAAATGTTTGGCTCTCCTCAGGTAGGGAGCCCCGAGTATACAAAACCGTGGCTAGTTATACTACTCCTGTGCTGTCTTTAACCAATCATCTTTTCTTAAGCAGCTCTTCTTTCCTTTGTTGCTGTGGCTATAAGCCAATCAGCTCTCAGCTTGGTTTTTTCCACAAACCAACCCAAACTGTCTCCAAACAGTGTGGGTTGTGTGTCAAGTTGACCTTGATGTTAACAGTTCCTGATACATGTTCAACTTAATCAGCAACAGGCGGATACAAATGTGCAAACAGCATTATTAATTTAAGAACAAAAGGATCAGTGTGATTTTATATGAATCACATAATACATAGTTTCGTATCATTTTCCATCACACGTAAAAACAGAGTCTCACCGTATTGTCGGGCAGGAGGATCTGGACTCATTTATTACTTAATATCTTCCCCCATCTAGCGGTCATTAGAGGTTAGTCTTGAATTGATTTCTGTCGTGCAATATTTTAGATATAAATGTTTACATTTTCTATTACAGAACACGGCAAAGTATAGTCAACCAGTTCTAACCTTTTGAGAAAAACTTTAACTTCAAAGTAGGTGAATCTATTTACTTAGATTGAACCAATCGGATCACAGTTTATTTACATAACATCAATGCTTTGAGTGCTTTAGATATAAGGACATCATGGCGATCTTTCTGCTCACACCTCAGTCAGTCTATAATTCTGTACTATGTGTTTCTATAGCTTCCAACTTTCACGAGTTTCTTGAATCTGTGGAGAAAAGTGCAGACTCAGGTACTTTCTTATTTGTGAACTTTTATACATTTTATGTAATTTATTTATCATCTATAATGTTTTATTACTTTTCATTTATAGATATAAGGACACAAAAACAGTTCATATACTCAATGAATTGTTACAAGATAATCTTTTCTAGAGAATGTTTACCATTTGTTAAAAGACTGATTTATTTCTAAAAGTTTATGCAGTGTGTTAATTTGTCACATGGAGGCAGAAGGGGTGAATCTGATATACCCCTCTTCCATCATCAACTATTCATCGAGTCCTCCAGTAGAGCTTGTACAACCAAAGAAACGCATACAGCGGTCACCGGCGGTTCTAAGTTACATCTAAAGAGGTCTAGGCCTATACACACTGTTCCACCTGAGGTAATAAAATGTTTTGGGGTAAAGGTATTTTCATGAGGCGATCTGTGATCTAATTATAATAGGCTTTGAAGCTCTCTGCAACAGGTGCAGAGTGGTGCAAGACTGTGTTTGAAAGCATAAAGAGGAATAATGTTTCTGGGGTATCTTAAGGCCTTTTTGGGTCTGTAAGTGCAGAGCAGAGGCTCTGATGCAGGTGGTTTCAAGGCCTCTGTGGAAGTCTACGGCAGATGACTCTGGACTGTTCCCGTGAGAAATAGCTTCCTAAGTATTGGGAAAGATCCCGGCTTTTAAAAGACGTGAAAGCCTCTTCGAGAGTTCTGTGGCTAAGCAAGGTTCATTATCTTACCATAAGAGCAGGGTGATACTGACCTGCAACATCATCTTGCAGGTGTTTGATGGTATGAGTTGAGATCATCTTTGTTAAAAACAAAAAAAACAACAACAAAAAAAAAAAACAGGAAAATCTTCCAATAGGATATACTGGGGTCAAGCTTCAATTTGTACAATGATAGATCTCAATTTGCATATATTGAATAATGTATGGTTGAACACAGTGGTGGAGATTTCAAACACCAGTATGTAGAGAAGGTGTGGCAATCACATAATCAGTTGTGAAAACTGGATAAAAATGTGTGTTCCTTGTGTGATTATTAGACATATTCTGGACTATGCCTCGTTTGTATGTAACGCTGAGCTCAAAATAAATAATGGACCTACTACTCTCTTCAATTAATTCTTGAGTCTGCATCTTTATTTTCTGTTTAAAGAGGACTTAATAAAATTACTGGAATGTGGGCAATATCTAGTAACACAGTGCCGAGTCTGCTAAACGTAGATCCCAGCCTTTTATATGGCCTCTTCCCTTTAATTCTACTGACTATAATTAATGTAAACCTTGTCGATTCTGGTGTTTGCTGTATAGAGGTAGCGAAAACTTTGCTAAAACAATGAAAAATATGCATCCTGTGAAAAGTTTATTGAACAATATAACATTGTTCCTTACCCAGAGCCATAACACGTCATTGATGGAAATCACACTGATGTGAGGGCGGTATGGGCCAACTCAACTGTATTTCCTGATTGTTTTATTCTGCAGGAGGATGTGGTCCAAATATTTAAAAAATCACAGGTTTGTTTAAGAGGACATAGTCGAACAGTTTGGGCTTACTGTTATTTTAATACTAGTGGTAACTATTAGTAAATACAACAATCTGACCATCCTCATACTGCATTGAGGGGTGATGGGGTGATGGTACCAGATGATGTTTAGGTATGTGGTTATGTTAATTTATTTTTGTTCCTTTATATTCACATATTTTGCAAGTGCGTATGTTATTGAGTTTAAAACCATCCATATATTAAGCAATTATAGAAAATACAGAAACTGCATGAGACTTCTCTTGACTTGCTAGAAGTTCAGACTGTAGCAAGCTTAGCATTAGTAAATGGAATAGGTGTCATTTTAAGGATTCATTTAAAGTATTCATGAGGTATTTCTCCTAACATCGATGTATCGACAGTACCAATAAAATAAATAGCATAACAAGAATTACAGGTGTATAATAGTGTAGTTACCCACAATGGTTGAAGTGTTTGAAAAGAGTTGTATAAAAGAATAGTTGGTTGGTTCGTGGCATAAAGTCATGAAACGGTGAAATGAGGTCATAAAAAGAGTGTTTACAGGGGAAAGTGCTTTAACATTGAATTAGACAAACTAATAACATAAAACAAGGGAGTTTAGAGATTCTGTGTCCTTTCGTAATGATTTGTGCATATGGCAGGCTGCTGCAAAGGATCCTGGGTAAGCTTCAGCAGACCTCAGTGTAAGATATATTAATAATATTAATCATAATAATACTATTCAGAGGTTACTTGACTAGTAATCAGAATGTTGCTAGTTCAAGCCCTACCACTGCCAAGTTACCACTGCTGGGTCCCTGAACAGCAATGAATCCTCAATTGTATTATTAATACAATCCAATACACATGCCTAATGCTCAGCTGTCAACTGCAAAAACGGACATTCTGAGCATTCGAACAGTAAGAGGAACAAAAAGAAAGGAGTCACCGACTGTACACGTGTCAATCATTTAGCCTTTTTACATGTTGTTTTAGTTTACTGTAATCAAGGCCTGAAACTGGAGTCTATGGACCAGGCAAAAATATTTCAATTTTTAATGCGTTTTTATTTTTTCAGTTTCAATGTTTCAATGAGACTCAGGAGACTCCAGCATAAGCAGAAGCTCCAAGTTGTCGATCTCCAGGAGCAAACCCGTCCCTGCAAGGTTGGGGTGCATGTTCTGGATCACGGGAAACAGACCATCGATCACCCAACATCTGCTTCTGCTCCTGCGGAGGTTCCAGATCCAGCACGGAGGCAGTGAGAGGTTCCTGGCCCAGAGATTGGTCTGCAGCGGGCCTGATGGTACTCGGCATGTATTGGAAATGCTGTGGCTGAATGCTGTGCGTAGCCCAGCGGGTGCTGGGGTGGAGCTGTGCCAGTTGCCTGCTCGGGTAGCAGGTAGCCCAGTTCTGAGCCTGTGGAATGGCCATCATGAAGTAGCCGGAGGGCGGGGCGGGCTGGTAGGGGTTGAGCACTGGGTTGCGCACGGCACTCACGCTGGCCATGCGCTGCATGTACTGGTGGGTGAGGTGGGCCTGCCGCTCCTCCTTGCGCTGCGCCAGGGCCACGTACAGCGGCTTGGTGCCTACGATGCACCCGTTCATCTCCTTCATTGCCTCGGTGGCCTCCTCCGGCGAGGAGAAACACACAAAGCCGAACCCTTTGGAGCGGCCGCCCTCCGTCATCACCTTGGCACTCGTGATTGTCCCGAATAGAGAGAACTCTTTACGCAGACGCTCGTCGTCCAGACTGTCGTCTAGGTTTTTAACGTACAGGTTCACTCCCTGGTAGCGAGTCGTGCCGTCCTGCTTCATCTGCTCAAACTTGCGTTTGAGCTCTGTCTGCCTCTCGCCTTTCTTCTGGGCACGAGCCACATACAGTTGCTTCCCATTCAACTTCTTCCCGTTCATCTCATCCACAGCCCTTTTGGCATCCTCGTGCCTCTCGAAGCTCACAAAGCCAAAGCCCTTGGACTTGCCGCTCTCGTCTGTCATGACGCGACGGCTCAGCGTTGAGCCGAACTTGCTGAAGATCTCATTTAGCTTGTTGTCGTCCATGTCCTCCCAAGTATGATATATTATTTCCATCAGGCTCAGGACCATCTCTTTAGGATAAGGTCAAGAGAAATCTCTTGGAATGTGGTGTTAACAGGTTCCAACTGGTGTGGGTGTTTTATATTACTTTGCATATATTGACAAATGTATGGTTTGGATGCAATGGACGTGAAGACAAACGCAAATATGTAAAGGAATGTGGGGTGAATACATAACCACTACTGAAAAATGTATGAAAATGTGGGTTCTCTGATTTTTAGACATTCTCCAGAGGGTGCCTCAATAATGCGTGTTAATGTTAACCTACAATAAAGTACGTGCACAGTTATGCTCTTTAACCAATTCTGAAGTCTGCATTTTTATTTAATATTTGAATTGAACTTTAAAACTAGCCGACTGGGCACCTAGGAACCACATACTGTTGCTATGTGCAGAGATGTGGGCTTGCAGCCCATTGTTGGGCAGAGTCCATCGCACTGCTCCAATAGACCTGCTCTGACTGCTACTTTCCCACGTCGGCAGTCGAAGTCGTTTCTCCTTCACAATGCTTTTCACCTGGTTGGCCAGTTTCACCGTCTCAGTAGACAAGCTAAAAGAAACTGTTGGCAGCCTCTCGTTGCTCCTGTAATATGACCGTCGCCAGACCAGAGAGTGGAACTGGATGGCAGTGTGGCACTTGCAGCTGCAGTTTGTTTGCTTCAAGATTTAATACGTGTAAGTGACCTTTGCTTCTCGTCCTGTCTTTACTGGTTTGTTAATAAGGTCATTTGAAATTGTGTTGTACATAAAGGAATATTACAGAATTATTCTCTATTTTAAGCTACACTGTGGGGTTTTGTTTTTTTGATCTTTACATTTATATTAATGCAACCCAATACACTTATCTAATGATCAGCTATGACCTGTAAGAACTGACAATCTGAACATTCAAACTTTAAGAGGAATAAAAACAAAAAAATGATCAGCTGTTCATGTCAAAATCTGTAATATGTAATAGAAATAACTGTAATATGTTCAATTACCACCATGTAACATATAACTGTAAATATGCCAATTGCAAGATGGGACTGTACATTCTGTACATACATATATAAATATCCATATATACATTGTACATATAAACATATATATATATATATATATATATATATATATATATATATATATATATATATATATATATATATATATATATATATATTGTACATGCACTATTAATATATTTTTGTATATATATAGAATATATTTCTCTATGCACCCCTGTTTTTCTTTTTCCTCAGATTGGACAGAGCACTCAACCATTTCACTGTGAGTTATACTGTGTATGACTATGTATGCGACAAATAAACCAAACTTGAAATGATTTTACCTTTTTCTGTCGTTTTCATTTTAAGCTTAGAATAACCAAGGCCTGGACTTTGTAAGGTGGTTTTGAATCCAGGTCAGCTAGGTGAGGACACCAATAGCTTACTGGGTAAGCAGCCACACTCTAACAATGGTGGGCTTGTGTGCAGAACAGTTAGAGCTTGGATCAAGCAAAACAAGAGGAAAAAACGAAACACCTCGGTGAGCGTGGAAAAGGGGAGAACAAAGAACGCCACGGAAAGAAATGGCAACCCCGATGCACTGGGGAAAACTCGAACTAAAAGCTCCCAAACAAAACCAGAAAACGGGGAGAAACTTGAATGGCTAAGGGAAGCCTCAGGAGAGAGACAGACTCGAGAGGGGAAAACTGGAGAAGGGAGGGGACGTGTAAAAACACTGACACCCTCGCAGAACAGAAAAGAGGCATAGCACAAGGGCTCACAGACCTCAATACCCAGAGTTACCGGCTAGGAGCTTGGCTCAAAACTTTATCAAAAACCCAGCACTGAATGATTGGGTCACTGGGCTTATATAAGGTCTAGCCCAGCTGTTGGGTGTTGATCCTGATCAGTGGCGTGGTTGACTCGACGCCTCCCTCTGGTCGAGGGGGCCTCGGCCTGGTGCCAACCCTTACAGGCTTGATGTCTACAGACATGGCAAAAATATTTCAATGTTCAATGCATTTCAGTTTCAATGTTTATTTTTTTCATTTAAAATGTTAATTTTTTTTACTGCTTATTCTTCCATTAGACAGCCAGAAGCGCAGCACTGGTTAAAGTTTTTGAGCGGCTTCCTGCGCGCACTGGTCCTGGAGCACAGCGACTGCCTCATCCACCTTAGGGTGCAGAGACTCAGGAGACTCCAGCATATGCAGTAGCTCCGAGTTGTCCAGTTCCAGGAACAGACCCGTGATCTTCCCTGCAAGGGTGGGCTGCATGTTCTGGATCAGGGGAAACAGACGCTCACCCAGTATCTGCTTCTGCTCCTGTGGAGGTGCAGCAGCCAGCATGGAGGCACTGAGAGGTTCCTGACCCTGCACATGGACCGCAGCCAGCTGCACGGGCACCTGGAGCTCTGCCCCCAGGTGCTGCTGTGGGTTGAGAAACATAAATGTTTTATAATTGATTTGACTGATAAATGGTAAGTTCGACATTTATATCTAAGGGCTGTGTGCCCAGGTGTTGCTGTGGGCTGTGAACGCCTGAGGTGGTTTTGTACTGTGGTACTGCTCTCACCAGCGACGCCTTGTTGGCAGCTTCCGCGCTGGCCATCCCTGTCCCCGGAGCCTCAGATGCCATGGTCTGATAGGCCATCGTGCTTGGTACCTGGCAGGCGGTGGTTGGTCGGATGGCGCTGAAGGCCTGCGGGCAGGATGCGGCTGGACCGATGGCACTCGGCATATCCTGGACTTGCTGTGGGTGGACGCACTGCATGGCCCAGCAAGGGCTGGGGAGGAGTTGTGCCAGCTGGCTGCTTGCGCAGTAGGCAGGCCAGTTCTGAGCTTGTGGAATGGCTTCCATGTTGTAGCCGGAGGGCGGGGCAGGCTGGTAGGGGTTGAGCACGAGGTTGGGCAAGGCACTCACGCTGGCCGTGCGCTTCATGTACTTGTTGGAGAGGTGGGCCTGCCGCTCCTCCTTGCGCTGCGCCAGAGCCACGTACAGCGGCTTGGTGCCTACAACGCGCCCATTCATCTCCGTCATGGCCGTGGCGGCCTCCTCCGGCGAGGAGAAACACACGAAGCCGAACCCTTTGGAGCGGCCGCCCTCCATCATCACCTTGGCACTTGTGATGGTCCCGAACGGAGAGAACTCCTTACGTAGACGTGCGTCGTCCAGACCGTCGTCTAGGTTCTTGACGTACAGGTTGTCTCCCTGGTAGCGAGTCATACCGTCCTGCTTCATCTGCTCAAACTTTCGTTTCAGCCCTGTCTGCCTCTCGCCTTTCTTCTGGGCATAACCCACATACACCTTCTTCCCATTCAGCTCCTTCCCATTTATCTCATCCACAGCCCTCTGGGCATCCTCGTGCCTCTCGAAGTTCACAAAGCCAAAGCCCTTGGACTTGCCGCTCTCGTCGGTCATGACGCGAGTGCTCAGCGTTTGGCCAAACTTGCTGAAGATCTCCTTCAGCTTGTCGTCGTCCATGTCCTCTCCAAAGTTCTTGACGTACACATTGGTGAACTTTTTGGCCCTGGCCCCCATCTCAGCCTCTCGCTCCTTGCGAGACTTGAAGTGGCCAATGAACACTTTGCGGTCATTGAGCAACATGCCATTAAGTCTCTCAATTGCTCTCTCCGCAGCCTCACGGGTCTCAAAGTGCACAAAGCCGTAGCCCTTAGAGCCATTCTCGTCACACACCACCTTGCTGGAAAGGATGTTCCCAAAGGCAGAGAATGTGTCGTAAAGAGCTTCGCTGTCAATAGACTTGTCAAGGTTCTTGATGAAGATGTTGCCAACTCCACTCTTCCTCAGAGAGGGGTCTCTCTGGGACCACATAATTCGCACAGGTCTGCCTTTGATGATGTTAAAGTTCATAGTGTCCAAAGCACGCTCAGCATCTGCCTGCTGCTGAAAGTTCACGTATGCGTATCCAAGTGAGCGGAGGGTCATCGCGTCCCTGCAAATCCGTACGGAGACTATTGCGCCAGCAGGACTGAATTTCTCGTATAGCATGGCCTCGGTAACGTCTGGATGAAGGTCACCCACGTACAACGAAGTCATCGGCGAACTTGGAGCACTTGGATTCATTTTCGTGAGGATCGTCGGTCAACCTTTCTGGAAATCGTAGTCGAAAGTAGTAAATGAATAAAATAAAATCGTAAATGATTTAACCAAATGATCTAACTGCACGAATTATAAAACAGTTTGAAACAGCAATTCAACAGAGCCAGGCAAGTGTCGACCGACCAAAGCGATCAAAGCAACACTTTAGCTTTAGATTCAAATACATGACAACTTGGTTGTTACGTAAGAGTGCTTTTACGTAAATGTTTATTTTTAAATATTATACAAACACTATTTATTTATTTATGAATTATTCAATTATTTTAACTTATAACGTTAATAGCGTGAATGAGGGGCTTTAACAACGCCTTATATTTCAAAATATTACCTAGTCACAGCATTTTCCAAAAATCGTCCATATGCTGCTCACACTGAATCATTTACCGCATGGCTCAGAATAAATACATTTAGTTTGATAAACGCAGCAACATTCATTTTCTTTAGCCTAATGCTCGGCAAAAAACATCGCATTAAAGTTAATTAATGGGATGAAATCAGTTTGCCTTGGAGCAGGCCTATGTTCTTTGAGGTTAAAAATCATCGCCTGGATTGTAAACCTTAGTAGAGTTCCACAACGAGGTGCGATTTGTAAAAGGACGTCTTTTTCTCTCCGAGTTAGAAATCTGGAGAAATAAATATATCAATTGATTTCCGCCCATCGGAGGACCTTTAGAACTTTATCATTTATTCATTATTTATTTCTAACTTCTCACTGTGTCCAACTATATCGGGTGTATAAAACGTATGAACAGACATAAATAACGTGGGGGAAACGGGAATAGGGGAGAGAGGAAAAATAAGACGAACAGAGACGAAACAGACAAACGGGAAATGCAGATAGAGTATTTTAAGTATTAGCCACCTGCACCATTACGGGAATGTGTGTGTGTGTGTGTGTGTGTGTGTGTGTGTGTGTGTGTGTGTGTGTGTGTGTGTGTGTGTGTGTGTGTGTGTGTGTGTGTGTGTGTTCGTGTGTGACTGCTTGTGTGCGTCTGCCTGTGTGTGTGTGTGTGAGAGAGAGAGAGAGGCTATGTGCGAGTGCACTGTATATGTACACGTACTAGATTGGGATATTTATCATTTATGGATTAGCTCTGTAAACTTTTTATCAAAGGCGTCCAGTCTAGGTTATTGGTTCTTATTGATTCATTCTGAGATTTTTTCCTTTGATATGTAGTCTATCAATAGATTTTTCCATTCGGTGACACTAATATTATTTTTTGTTTTCCAATTCATGAGTATGTTTGTATTTGCAATTAATAATGTTATATATATATTATCCTGTTTTTTTTCTATTGACACATTGGTTGATGACATGTCTCCTAGGAGACATAAAGATGGTGTTGGATGGATAGGGTTATTTAAATCATGGGACATGTGTGTGATGACCTATTGCCAAAATTACTTGATAGGTGTGCTCTGTCACACGATGTGAATGTAATCGTCAGCTGTGTTTGGAGTAAAGTATGTACAGATTGCTGAGCTTGTGAAACCAATTTTAAACATCCAATGTGTAGTATAATGTAATCTATGTATTATTTTGTACTGAATGCATTGTAGGTTAGTGTTGCTGTCATGTGGTAATTATTATTATACATTTTAATCCAGACTGTGGCGTCGGGGGCTAGTAATAAATCTTCCTCCCATTGTCTCGATGGGAGAGTAATTATGCGATTTGATTTCATTATTATTTTGTATATCTTATGTGATAGTTTTTTTGTATTAGGAATGTTTATAATACTGATATGGATGCAGGTGAGTTTAATGTCTCTGAACTGATAGTTGCTCTTACCTGCTTTCTATATCTTATGTTTGGGCTACTTGTGGAAGTGACATGAAAGCAGTGTTATGTTTATGTTAGTGTGGAGTTTGATATCTTGTGGAATTTCCACCAGGCTGTTAGTATCATGGCCACCCACAAATTGTTGATCATGAATGTTCTTTAATTGATTTGACTGATAAATGGTAAGTCTGACTTTTAGATCTTTGCATAATGTTTGCTCTATGTCTATCCATATTCTGTCTGATATACTAGGTTTTATCCATTTTATTCCATATTGTAGTTGATTTGCAATAATCAACTACAGTTCTGTAATGTTGTGAGTTTGATTCTATGTGATTTATTTTTCCAGTAGAATCAAGTTATGATGTTGTCCAAAGATTTTAGACAGGTTGGTGGCGCTGGAATAATTGAAAACAAATAATTTCGTTTAGGTAATATTCTCATTTTAATTATTGCAGTTTGTCCAAAGAGCATAAGGGGCAAATTTGTCCATCAATGAAGTTCGTCGCTTATTGTTTTAATAATTGGATGACTATTTATTTTTGAATAACAGACAACTGGGAAGAGAATTTAATACCCAGATATGTAATATGATTGGTATTCAGGGGGATGGGGAATGTTTTTAATTGCATCATAAAGTTATGCTGCTAATATATAGTATAATACACAAATATCCTACTGGAGATACAATTTGACCAGTTATGTGTGATGTTCTGTGATGATCATATAGAACACCACAGACAACTGTTTGGCACATCACTGTTAAACCTCCTGATTGCAACCCGGGGCATCGTGAACTGTACAACATGACCCTCAGACAATGATCTCTGAGTGAAAGCGATAAACATAATCATCTTCATATCATCACTTTCTCTACAAGTTCAGTGGAAGAGATGTCAGTTAAAGGGAGTTTTAATACCCTTTCCATCTTTAAATTTAATAAAAACACAGATGGAAAAATTCCAGAAAGTGAGACAGAGAAAGGAAACTAGACTTTAAAATGGTGCTGCCCTCTTGACTTACAACTGTAGATTATTGAAATTATTACAAATGTCCGATGCCAAAAGGGATTGTGTCAGTGTTTCACTACTCAGTATTGCATTTGGTAGACAGTATAAACAATTAGACTATGGTTAAAAAAATCACAGAAATAAAGCAAACACCAATATAATCTTGAACCACCTAGTCCCAGGAAACATTAGATTACTGGAACAAAATCAGACAACTAGCAGAACAACTTTTTAACCAATGATGCAGATGCACTTTTAGTGGATTTATTTATCTGTATTTCAATCCACTAAAGTTTTTCACTTGATCTAACATTACATTTAAGACCGAAATCCTGTTACGTCTCACAGAAGATTCCACTGATCAAGCTGCTACTTACCCATCCTGGTCCTGGAGTACCTTTGCTCTGTACACTTTAGTGATGTCTTTGCTACCAACAAGCCTATTTTAATCCATCAGATAGTAACCAAACGCTCCTTTGCTGCAGAGCACAGAAATCATTCAAATTTGCAGTCAACAGATACATCTGGGCCAGATTTTGGATCAATGGACTAGGCTGGAACTGCACATATACTGTATATGCAAAATTCAAAATACGGGGAGTGGTTGGTCTCTTTTGCAATCAAATCTGAATACTATGGAATTCGTTTCACATTTGTTTAATTTGACAGATTTTAAATGGATAATGGACATCACTAGACAAAAAGGAATAAACAACTATATGAAAAGGAACAAAACCAAAAACAAAGGAAGACTTTAACACACTTGCCCAAACAAGCACTAAATCTGACAAAAATAGATCAACCAATGACATAGCTGTGAAGGAACATATTAGCCATTGTTTTCTTGTCATCAACAGTAATTTTAACTGATTGTTAACATACTGTTCAAGTCTTCAACTGATTTGCTCCCAACATACGAATGGGTACAAATATGGTTCATTACCCACCTGCACAAATTGCTTCTGACATACTGGGCAGCTACAGGGTTCTTCGCCCATGTGGATTCTGACATACTGGGCAGCTACGGACTTCTTCAGTTGTGTGGATTGTCTTCTGCTCCTCCATGTGGCCTGTTTCACCAAAGCCCTTCCTGCAGTATTTGCAGCACTATGGGAAGCGGACACCCTTGTGTGTGCGTTTAGGTGCTTCTCAAGAGTCTGGGCACGTTTGAAACACCTGCCCCAAACATCACTGACATTATTTCTTGTAGGTGATTAGCCACGTGTTTCTCTAGTCACAAGTACTTTTTGATTTATTTGTTTTTTTAAATAGGTAATTTTATATATAATGGCAACAAATGACATTTTAAGTTTTATGACAAAACGTGCAAACAAGCTGGCCTGAGAGGTGTGTAGCGGGATATGACTCAGTGCGTCTCTGGTGCTGCTTTTGATGAGTACAGTGTCATGAGTGTGTCTGTCCAGCGGTGCAAAGAGGGGATACAGCAAGGCATGGCATGGTGTTTATTCATTCGTTTGCATAGAAAATGACGCCTTTTCACATTGTGGAACTACAAATATGGCGGTCTTTTTTGTGCGGCGTAGTAATGACATATGTTGTGGAATTTTGAACAAACAGCAAGTCAGACGTGATTAAGAGAGTAATTTAATAAGAAAAAGAATAAAATAAATGTTTGGCTCTCCTCAGGTAGGGAGCCCCGAGTATACAAAACCGTGGCTAGTTATACTACTCCTGTGCTGTCTTTAACCAATCATCTTTTCTTAAGCAGCTCTTCTTTCCTTTGTTGCTGTGGCTATAAGCCAATCAGCTCTCAGCTTGTTTTTTTCCACAAACCAACCCAAACTGACTCCAAACAGTGTGGGTTGTGTGTCAAGTTGACCTTGACGTTAACAGTTCCTGATACATGTTCAACTTAATCAGCAACAGGCGGATACAAATGTGCAAACAGCATTATTAATTTAAGAACAAAAGGATCAGTGTGATTTTATATGAATCACATAATACATAGTTTCGTATCATTTTCCATCACACGTAAAAACAGAGTCTCACCGTATTGTCGGGCAGGAGGATCTGGACTCATTTATTACTTAATATCTTCCCCCATCTAGCGGTCATTCGAGGTTAGTCTTGAATTGATTTCTGTCGTGCAATATTTTAGATATAAATGTTTACATTTTCTATTACAGAACACGGCAAAGTATAGTCAACCAGTTCTAACCTTTTGAGAAAAACTTTAACTTCAAAGTAGGTGAATCTATTTACTTAGATTGAACCAATCGGATCACAGTTTATTTACATAGCATCAATGCTTTGAGTGCTTTAGATATAAGGACATCATGGCGATCTTTCTGCTCACACCTCAGTCAGTCTATAATTCTGTTCTATGTGTTTCTATAGCTTCCAACTTTCACGAGTTTCTTGAATCTGTGGAGAAAAGTGCAGACTCAGGTACTTTCTTATTTGTGAACTTTTATACATTTTATGTAATTTATTTATCATCTATAATGTTTTATTACTTTTCATTTATAGATACAAGGACACAAAAACAGTTCATATACTCAATGAATTGTTACAAGATAATCTTTTCTAGAGAATGTTTACCATTTGTTAAAAGACTGATTTATTTCTAAAAGTTTATGCAGTGGGTTAATTTGTCACATGGAGGCAGAAGGGGTGAATCTGATATACCCCTCTTCCATCATCAACTATTCATCGAGTCCTCCAGTGGAGCTTGTACAACCAAAGAAACGCATACAGCGGTCACCGGCGGTTCTAAGTTACATCTAAAGAGGTCTAGGCCTATACACACTGTTCCACCTGAGGTAATAAAATGTTTTGGGGTAAAGGTATTTTCATGAGGCGATCTGTGATCTAATTATAAGAGGCTTTGAAGCTCTCTGCAACAGGTGCAGAGTGGTGCAGACTGTGTTTGAAAGCATAAAGAGGAATAATGTTTCTGGGGTATCTTAAGGCCTTTGCGGATCTGTAAGTGCAGAGCAGAGGCTCTGATGCAGGTGGTTTCAAGGCCTCTGTGGAAGTCTACGGCAGATGACTCTGGACTGTTCCCGTGAGAAATAGCTTCCTAAGTATTGGGAAAGATCCCGGCTTTTAAAAGACGTGAAAGCCTCTTCGAGAGTTCTGTGGCTAAGCAAGGTTCATTATCTTACCATAAGAGCAGGGTGATACTGACCTGCAACATCATCTTGCAGGTGTTTGATGGTATGAGTTGAGATCATCTTTGTTAAAAACAAAAAAAACAACAACAAAAAAAAAACCCCAGGAAAATGAATAACTTGGAGCACATGGATTCATCTTCGTGAGCCAAATGATCTAACTACACGAATTATAAAACAGTTTTTCAAAATGAACCAGCATTCAACAGTGCCAAAATGTTTAATGGAAGAATTTAGCTTCATAATGGAGATCAACCACAACTTGCTTTTTATGTAACAGTGGACGTTCTTTTAAAAAACAATTAACCGAACGCGTTAATAGCGTGAATGCGAGGCTTGGGTCTGTTTTAGTCTATTAACTATACTAGGCTTCAACAACGCCTAACATTTCAATATATTAGCTAGTTAAAGCATTTTTCGAAAATCGTCCATATGCTGGTCACACTGGATCATTAAATAAATACTAATAGTTTGATAAACGCAGCAACCTTCATTTTCATTAGCCTAATGCTAGGCAACATAAATCGCATTAACGTTAGTTATTGAATGTATCAAAAGTAAACATTTAGGAGGCCTAAAAAATCTAATATGTAAATCATAACTAAATATTTTATTTAAAGTACGTGCGAAATATTGAAAATTTATAAATTTGTTTTTGCTTTACCCCCCGCCCCCGACCATCGGAGGACTTTTATATATATATAAACTTATCGGAGGAACTTATATATATATATATATATATATATATATATATATATATATATATATATATATATATATATATATATATATATATATATATATATCTTATAGCTAGATAATAAAAGGCCACCACATTAACTTTTCAAATGCAAGCCTTCTTTTACAGTAAAAAAAAAAGATTCAAATATTTTTCTAATTATGCATACTATCCCTTCTATCAGAACAAATTAGAGCTGCATCTAAAGATAATTTTCATTTTTTATTCTGTTGATTTTTAATGCAAATTAAATAATTACTGGCTATTTCACACAGCCCTAGTAGTATGTGTTAAGTGCTAAGGTACCTCTTTACTCTGTGCACTTCACTGTTTCCTTCCCTTTATAGGCTTATAGACTACCACACCGCTGTGGAACTCACAATAACTAACGCGCCTTTTATCGGTGCGACTTCCTCTTTAAATTTTACACAATCAATATTCTTATGTGTTTCCCTACTTTGGCACAGGTGTCTGTTCTTGAATGGTGAGTATTGTGTGAGTAATGGTGAGTATTTTGAATTGTGTGTTTTTGCTCTGCATTTTGTTCATCAGGATGTGCAGTTCTTAAACATGCCGTTGAATATTTGCATATAAACATGTCTAGCATGCATATAACTGGCAGTTCATAACGGACTAGACAATGACATTGTATTGTTGTTTTAGCTTTATGCTCTTTAAAATTAGAATATAGATGAAACGGTAAATACGAGATCAAGTCTAGAATGTCAGTCTTAATTGGAGTGTATATAGAACTCTCGCTTTACTGGGTAAGCCATACAGTCATCAGTCCATTTGTTTAAATTGTTCTTTGATGTGAAGCTGATATTATTTTTCCCCCACTTACGCAGAACTTGACTGTGAAAATGTCTGTTGGAAGAATACAACAGGGGAACTCTCAGTTGTACTTCACATCACTGACACTCTGTAGACTTTAACTAATGTACAGTTGTGTAGATTTACAGTTGTGTACAATTAGAGCAAGTGACCTAAGCAACATGTATTGCATACTCAGTTTGCTTTAACCAACCTATCACTTCATTATGGTCAGAATATTTGCTATAGATACATGTAATGCTTCAGCAGTGCTACTAGTTCTAATACACTCAAACTAGTGCACCAGAGTGGGTAATGTTAATGGTACTGTTAGAAGCAAACCTATATGACTGGGGTTGGGCTTTTTTCAGAAGATAAAAAGCAGAAAAAGTAAAACCCGATGTAAAACTAGGGGACTACTATATACATGTAGACTTTGCAAACAAGGTCATTGGGTTGTGTCTATATTTTAAATAAGGTAATAAACAAAGTATATTTAATGAACTATGACTCGTTCCTAAATAAATAAGATCTGAAAAACAATTACATTAAAAATGAACTTTAATACAACTTCCAACACCAAAAAAAAAAAATTTACAAAACAGAGATTTATAATTTACAAAACAATTACAAAATAGGGAAAAATATATACAAAATTACAGTCCAGGGTCCACAGCACTTCAGACCGAGAAACCCATCTCTGCAGCCAGATCCAGAATGCCAGGAATCCCCTCCAGCAGGCCTAGAATTTGGTCGGAGAAGAACACTTCTCCTTCTTTATTAACAACTGCATCACACACCAGTGGCTCCTCAACAAAAAGGTTCTCGAGTGGCCTTTTGCTGGGAGGTTGGCCCTCATCAGCATGTGCCTCCGACTCTGAGCTGGAGTGAGAGAATGATCCCTCCTCTCCAGAGAAGGCCTTCCTCTTTCTCTTCCGCAGCTGCGGTGGTGGAGTCGGAGGCTTTTGCTTGGCTATGTTCTGCAGGTGGTTCTGGTGGCAGGCCATATGCCATTGCTCCAGGCTGGACAGGTGAGAGTAGTAGGTCTGCATGTACCACTCCCAGTAGACCTGCTGCCAGTAGAGCTCCTGGTTCGTATAATAAGCTCCAATGTTGCCAGGCAGCCGAGGGGACTCGCTGGTATGGAGACCGGCATTCCGCATACAGTAGGGAATCGGCGTAGAGTGCCAGTGGCTTGCACCTGCTGTGGACACATATGGCATGAAACTGAAGACTGCTTGCTTCCATTACTGTACACCAAGGATGATAATGATCTGTTTATGATTTCCCCAGCTACAAAGAGTACTAAAAATCTAGAGTATTTTACGTATGGATGGATTGGCAGTCAGCACATGTGGAGAAGGCTGATGGCTGTGTACCTCCACCAGGCCTTAAAAACATCAATTTAATTAGCTTTTTCCTTTTTCCCCCTCTTTATCATACATAGCAAATTGGTAAGGAGCACACCTGTGGGATGCTGAAAGATCTTTATGGGCGGTGCCTCTACAGCACCACTAACATGGCCGACCACATGCGAGGGGGCCACAGCGATTCCGCAAGGGAAGGGTGCCGGCCCATAGGAGTCCACACACATCACTGTCTCGTGGGGGGCGCGGGAGACGACACAAAACAATTAATTCGAGTCAAATATGGTTGATTTAAACAGTAAACAAATGAAACAATGAAATGTTAAAAATGAATGAAAGGAGCAAATTTACATTATAAGGAAGACAAAATATTAAAGTTGAACTAAAATGACAGAAACGGATGTACATTGTTTCAAATACATTCTGCAATCTATGAAAATAGACAGTTATGGATGAAGAACCCACCCGCAGGCTGGAGGTAGACTGGATTCATCTGCCTTGGAAGCTGCCCATTAGCATGGGCTCGGGCAAAGTGCCTCTGCCTCTCCTTTGCCATCAGAGCTACAGAGTTTTAAGAGGAGAAGAAGAGCATTCATAATATGCAAACTTTATATACTACATGCTTTAACACTGCACTGCCAAAGGAGTTAGCTGACAGATGTTTCATCATTCCCCATTCGATAGTTCACTGAAAGAGTTCACTGTTAGAAAGCTCTTAACATGTCATGTCAGTTACGATGCCCTGGATTGGGGAGGATGAACAAACCAAACCATGTGGGCCTTTGTGTCGCTTGAGAAGACTGGCACACAGATACCATATCAAAGCTTGAGACTTATTTTTTGTGTCCTGAATCCTTCCTGAAGTAGCTAAGAAGCTTTGCTTCTATCCTGAATCGCTCAGTTAGTAGAGCATCAGACTTTTAATCTGAGGTCCCTGTTCAAGTGAAAATATTGTTACTTTGCCACTAACATGTGCTTGAGAAGTTTCTTGAAATACCTCTAGATCAACCTAAGTCAAGGGACAGGACCCTGTTGCCTTGAGCCTTGCCAATTAAACTGACATGTCACATCTGTTTCCCCCAGCTGTGATTCTGTGCATTGGCTGTTATCCCAGGTTAGGCTAGCTAGTTCTCCTGGCAAGGATGAAAACTCTAAATCCTTCCTACTTTAAAAAATCAACACTTCTGAGCCTATCCTTTTTGAGTTCATTACTGAGATCATTCTCATAGCAAGTTCATTACACCTTGTGCACTTATTGTAGTGCGGTGAGCAGTTTCTCTATTAGAGTAGTTCAAGTCACAGAATCCATTTACACTTGAATGAAAGTTGAACATTAACACTTGTGCACGTGTGCCGGCTATTAGCTAATGCATAAGGGAAGTCATTTCGGAACAAACCTGTGAGGCAATTGTCTTTCAGGCAAAGTGTCTGTATTCAGGCAAGGACATGTGCATGTTCAAGTCCTTGCCCTGTACTTCATTCTCTGCAGTTTACTGAGAAAGACCTGACAGCAGTTGAATACCTTTGGTTGTTGTCTGCTACCTCGTCTCTGTCTCTCTCTGTGTTCGTATGATAGGCACCACTGCATGCCATGCACCAGGCCGCCTTTCTTGTAGGGCTGTCTCTCACGACAACTATGGAGTGCATAATTGAAGACAAGGTAAAAGGATTCCCTTAGGATTTGCATACATTTGGTTTTTGTCTGGTACATCGCCTCTGTCTCTCTTTGTGTTAAATGGAGCCTGCTCAGATGATGGTGTTGACAGCTTCTAGGTTTTTCACTAGATCCAAAGCAGTGTCAAACCTGTTTTTACATTTAAATGTTTTAACCTGGTTTTGTTCACAAAATAAGAACAATACACATTATAAATGTTAGGTAGCTACATATTTATACTTCTTGTACAAACTAAGAAAATAATAGAACACTAATTTAGTTGTTTGACATATTGACACCTGAGCAAGACATGAGTGAGGGATAAAAAGGCAGGATATTAGTCACACAAAGTACTGCCAAAAAGGTTTAAAAACACAGATGTGGGGAAGCCCATGAAGCCCACTATATAGCTTTGCTGTTACTGTAAAAAGGCCAGTTGAAATATAACCACAGACAGTTATGGACTGTAATTAATATGAAACTACATGATGATATTGGAGCTATATAACTTACTTCTTTAATATAGTATTCTCTAAAATAATGTAAATACATTGAATATATGAATAAAAGTGTAGTAAAATCATCCAGTGTTGTACTATATTATTTTCAAAGCAGGACCTTAGGTACTTATAGCCAAGGACCTGTGTCAAATCAATTTGCCCTATTACGATTGAACGTTTACTATTACTATTACAATTGTAACGTGAATAATGTGATACAAATAGAGCTAATGAAGTACAAACTCATATAACTCACAAGTAGCTGCTACTTTGTTAAAAGTTATAAATGTCAATTAATTATTCATATTGTTCTTTGTGGGGAATTCAGTAGGTTGACTAATTCAAGCAACTCTCAAAGTATCTGCATAACCTGAACCATACATTATGAACACATCCATTAAAATAAAGTTGAATTCATGGAATATTAGGCAAGGAATGAAAGGAAGAATTAAGTAGGTCCAGCAACTAAGGGAATCCTCTCACCTTGTCGTCAACTGCACACTTCTTAGGGGTCACAAGAGATGCTCTCACTGGAAAGCAATCCTGGTGCGTAGCATGTGGCGGTCCCTGCCATGCGAACACAGAGAGAGACAGAGACGAGGTACCAGAAAAAAACCCCAAATGTATTCAGCTGCCAACAGAATCCTCTCACTTGTCTACAATCGTGTACTCCGCAGCTGTCACGAGAGATGTCCTCACTGGAAAGGTGTCCTGTTGCGTAGGCTCTGCCGTATCCTGCCGTACAAACACAAAGAGAGACGGGGGGGACAAGGTACCAGAAAATAACCAAATGTATTCAGCTGCTAAGGGAATCCTCTCACCTAGTCTTATGCACTCTGTAGGTATCACAAAAGACATCCTCAATGGAAAGGCATCCTGGTGCACAGCATACAGTAGCCACTTCTCATTGACAAGATGTCACGGCCCCTGGACCCGCCCCACGACTGTCCGCTTGCTTGTGTTCTTAACCCAGCCAACCAGGCTGAGAACAAGTCGTTTCCGCTCGGTGAACTGGGAGAAAGGGACAGTGTGTGGAAGCCCAACCCCAGTCATGTAGGTTTGCTTCTAACAGTACCATTAACATCACCCACTCTGGTGCACTAGTTTGAGTGTATTAGAACTAGTAGCACTGCTGAAGCATTACATGTATCTATAGCAAATATCTATAGCAAATATTCTGACCATGATGAAGTGATAGGTTGGTTAAGGCAAACTGAGTATGCAATACATGTTGCTTAGGTCACTTGCTCTAATTGTACACAACTGTAAATCTACACAACTGTACATTAGTTAAAGTCTACACAGTGTCAGTGATGTGAAGTACAACTGAGAGTTCCCCTGTTGTATTCTTCCAACAGACATTTTCACAGTCAAGTTCTGCGTAAGTGGGGGAAAAATAATATGAGCTTCACATCAAAGAACATTTTAAACAAATGGACTGATGACTGTATGGCTTACCCAGTATAGCGAGAGTTCTATATACACTCCAATTAAGACTGACATTCTAGACTTAATCTCGTATTTACCGTTTCATCTATATTCTAATTTTAAAGAGCATAAAGCTAAAACAACAATACAATGTCATTGTCTAGTCCGTTATGAACTGCCAGTTATATGCATGCTAGACATGTTTATATGCAAATATTCAACGGCATGTTTAAGAACTGCACATCCTGATGAACAAGATGCAGAGCAAAAACACACAATTCAAAATACTCACCATTACTCACACAATACTCACCATTCAAGAACAGACACCTGTGCCAAAGTAGGGAAACACATAAGAATATTGATTGTGTAAAATTTAAAGAGGAAGTCGCACCGATAAAAGGCGCGTTAGTTATTGTGAGTTCCACAGCGGTGTGGTAGTCTATAAGCCTATAAAGGGAAGGAAACAGTGAAGTGCACAGAGTAAAGAGGTATCTTAGCACTTAACACATACTACTAGGGCTGTGTGAAATAGCCAGTAATTATTTAATTTGCATTAAAAATCAACAGAAAAAATGAAAAAATGAAAATTATCTTTAGATGCAGCTCTAATTTATTCTGATAGAAGGGATAGTATGCATAATTAGAAAAATATTTGAATCTTTTTTTTTACTGTAAAAGAAGGCTTGCATTTGAAAAGTTAATGTGGTGGCCTTTTATTATCTAGCTATAAGAATATATATATATATATATATATATATATATATATATATATATATATATATATATATATATATATATATATATATAAAGTTCCTCCGATAAGTTTATATATATATAAAAGTCCTCCGATGGTCGGGGGCGGGGGGGTAAAGCAAAAACAAATTTATAAATTTTTAATATTTCGCACGTACTTTAAATAAAATATTTAGTTATGATTTACTTCTAAATGTTTACTTTTGATACATTCAATAACTAACGTTAATGCGATTTATGTTGCCTAGCATTAGGCTAATGAAAATGAAGGTTGCTGCGTTTATCAAACTATTAGTATTTATTTAATGATCCAGTGTGACCAGCATATGGACGATTTTCGAAAAATGCTTTAACTAGCTAATATATTGAAATGTTAGGCGTTGTTAAAGCCTAGTATAGTTAATAGACTAAAACAGACCCAAGCCTCGCATTCACGCTATTAACGCGTTCGGTTAATTGTTTTTTAAAAGAACGTCCACTGTTACATAAAAAGCAAGTTGTGGTTGATCTCCATTATGAAGCTAAATTCTTCCATTAAACATTTTGGCACTGTTGAATGCTGGTTCATTTTGAAAAACTGTTTTATAATTCGTGTAGTTAGATCATTTGGCTCACGAAGATGAATCCATGTGCTCCAAGTTATCCGATGGCCTCGTTGTACGTCGGAGACCTTCAGATATTACCGAGGAAATGCTATACGAGAAATTCAGTCCTGCTGGCCCAATAGTCTCCGTACGGATTTGCAGGGACGCGATGACCCTCCGCTCACTTGGATACGCATACGTGAACTTTCAGCAGCAGGCAGATGCTGAGCGTGCTTTGGACACTATGAACTTTAACATCATCAAAGGCAGACCTGTGCGAATTATGTGGTCCCAGAGAGACCCCTCTCTGAGGAAGAGTGGAGTTGGCAACATCTTCATCAAGAACCTTGACAAGTCTATTGACAGCAAAGCTCTTTACGACACATTCTCTGCCTTTGGGAACATCCTTTCCAGCAAGGTGGTGTGTGACGAGAATGGCTCTAAGGGCTACGGCTTTGTGAACTTCGAGAGGCACGAGGATGCCCAGAGGGCTGTGGATGAGATAAATGGGAAGGAGCTGAATGGGAAGAAGGTGTATGTGGGTTATGCCCAGAAGAAAGGCGAGAGGCAGACAGGGCTGAAACGAAAGTTTGAGCAGATGAAGCAGGACGGTATGACTCGCTACCAGGGAGACAACCTGTACGTCAAGAACCTAGACGACGGTCTGGACGACGCGCGTCTACATAAGGAGTTCTCTCCGTTCGGGACCATCACAAGTGCCAAGGTGATGATGGAGGGCGGCCGCTCCAAAGGGTTCGGCTTCGTGTGTTTCTCCTCGCCGGAGGAGGCCGCCACGGCCATGACGGAGATGAATGGGCGCGTTGTAGGCACCAAGCCGCTGTACGTGGCTCTGGCGCAGCGCAAGGAGGAGCGGCAGGCCCACCTCTCCAACAAGTACATGAAGCGCACGGCCAGCGTGAGTGCCTTGCCCAACCTCGTGCTCAACCCCTACCAGCCTGCCCCGCCCTCCGGCTACAACATGGAAGCCATTCCACAAGCTCAGAACTGGCCTGCCTACTGCGCAAGCAGCCAGCTGGCACAACTCCTCCCCAGCCCTTGCTGGGCCATGCAGTGCGTCCACCCACAGCAAGTCCAGGATATGCCGAGTGCCATCGGTCCAGCCGCATCCTGCCCGCAGGCCTTCAGCGCCATCCGACCAACCACCGCCTGCCAGGTCCCACGCACGATGGCCTATCAGACCATGGCATCTGAGGCTCCGGGGACAGGGATGGCCAGCGCGGAAGCTGCCAACAAGGCGTCGCTGGTGAGAGCAGTACCACAGTACAAAACCACCTCAGGCGTTCACAGCCCACAGCAACACCTGGGCACACAGCCCTTAGATATAAATGTCGAACTTACCATTTATCAGTCAAATCAATTATAAAACATTTATGTTTCTCAACCCACAGCAGCACCTGGGGGCAGAGCTCCAGGTGCCCGTGCAGCTAGCTGCGGTCCATGTGCAGGGTCAGGAACCTCTCAGTGCCTCCATGCTGGCTGCTGCACCTCCACAGGAGCAGAAGCAGATACTGGGTGAGCGTCTGTTTCCCCTGATCCAGAACATGCAGCCCACCCTTGCAGGGAAGATCACGGGTCTGTTCCTGGAACTGGACAACTCGGAGCTACTGCATATGCTGGAGTCTCCTGAGTCTCTGCACCCTAAGGTGGATGAGGCAGTCGCTGTGCTCCAGGACCAGTGCGCGCAGGAAGCCGCTCAAAAACTTTAACCAGTGCTGCGCTTCTGGCTGTCTAATGGAAGAATAAGCAGTAAAAAAAATTAACATTTTAACTGAAAAAAATAAACATTGAAACTGAAATGCATTGAACATTGAAATATTTTTGCCATGTCTGTAGACATCAAGCCTGTAAGGGTTGGCACCAGGCCGAGGCCCCCTCGACCAGAGGGAGGCGTCGAGTCAACCACGCCACTGATCAGGATCAACACCCAACAGCTGGGCTAGACCTTATATAAGCCCAGTGACCCAATCATTCAGTGCTGGGTTTTTGATAAAGTTTTGAGCCAAGCTCCTAGCCGGTAACTCTGGGTATTGAGGTCTGTGAGCCCTTGTGCTATGCCTCTTTTCTGTTCTGCGAGGGTGTCAGTGTTTTTACACGTCCCCTCCCTTCTCCAGTTTTCCCCTCTCGAGTCTGTCTCTCTCCTGAGGCTTCCCTTAGCCATTCAAGTTTCTCCCCGTTTTCTGGTTTTGTTTGGGAGCTTTTAGTTCGAGTTTTCCCCAGTGCATCGGGGTTGCCATTTCTTTCCGTGGCGTTCTTTGTTCTCCCCTTTTCCACGCTCACCGAGGTGTTTCGTTTTTTCCTCTTGTTTTGCTTGATCCATGCTCTAACTGTTCTGCACACGAGCCCACCATTGTTAGAGTGTGGCTGCTTACCCAGTAAGCTATTGGTGTCCTCACCTAGCTGACCTGGATTCAAAACCACCTTACAAAGTCCAGGCCTTGGTTATTCTAAGCTTAAAATGAAAACGACAGAAAAAGGTAAAATCATTTCAAGTTTGGTTTATTTGTCGCATACATAGTCATACACAATATAACTCACAGTGAAATGGTTGAGTGCTCTGTCCAATCTGAGGAAAAAGAAAAACAGGGGTGCATAGAGAAATATATTCTATATATATACAAAAATATATTAATAGTGCATGTACAATATATATATATATATATATATATATATATATATATATATATATATATATATATATATATATATTATGTTTATATGTACAATGTATATATGGATATTTATATATGTATGTACAGAATGTACAGTCCCATCTTGCAATTGACATATTTACAGTTATATGTTACATGGTGGTAATTGAACATATTACAGTTATATTGAACATATTACAGTTATTTCTATTACATATTACAGATTTTGACATGAACAGCTGATCATTTTTTTGTTTTTATTCCTCTTAAAGTTTGAATGTTCAGATTGTCAGTTCTTACAGGTCATAGCTGATCATTAGATAAGTGTATTGGGTTGCATTAATATAAATGTAAAGATCAAAAAAACAAAACCCCACAGTGTAGCTTAAAATAGAGAATAATTCTGTAATATTCCTTTATGTACAACACAATTTCAAATGACCTTATTAACAAACCAGTAAAGACAGGACGAGAAGCAAAGGTCACTTACATGTATTAAATCTTGAAGCAAACAAACTGCAGCTGCAAGTGCCACACTGCCATCCAGTTCCACTCTCTGGTCTGGCGACGGTCATATTACAGGAGCAACGAGAGGCTGCCAACAGTTTCTTTTAGCTTGTCTACTGAGACGGTGAAACTGGCCAACCAGGTGAAAAGCATTGTGAAGGAGAAACGACTTCGACTGCCGACGTGGGAAAGTAGCAGTCAGAGCAGGTCTATTGGAGCAGTGCGATGGACTCTGCCCAACAATGGGCTGCAAGCCCACATCTCTGCACATAGCAACAGTATGTGGTTCCTAGGTGCCCAGTCGGCTAGTTTTAAAGTTCAATTCAAATATTAAATAAAAATGCAGACTTCAGAATTGGTTAAAGAGCATAACTGTGCATGTACTTTATTGTAGGTTAACATTAACACGCATTATTGAGGCACCCTCTGGAGAATGTCTAAAAATCAGAGAACCCACATTTTCATACATTTTTCAGTAGTGGTTATGTATTCACCCCACATTCCTTTACATATTTGCGTTTGTCTTCATGTCCATTGCATCCAAACCATACATTTGTCAATATATGCAAAGTAATATAAAACACCCACACCAGTTGGAACCTGTTAACACCACATTCCAAGACATTTCTCTTGACCTTATCCTAAAGAGATGGTCCTGAGCCTGATGGAAATAATATCTCATACTTGTAAGTGTGCTGGAGCCTATCCACCATCCTTTGCAGAAGCCTGCAGAGGCCTTTACAGCGGCATGATGAGGGCAGAGTTGGCACAGAATTTCAGGCAGCTGGAGCTTAAGAAGAAGCTGGAACCCATGCTGCCTGTCCTGGACTTCATCGCATGGTCTCTACTCAAACATAACCAGGATGTAGTTTCACAGCTTTGGGTCCTCAGTAAACAGCGATCCTGGAGAACTTCAAAATCCATTCCAAATTCATTGTGGAACTGGATCTGCAGTGCTGTGGATGAGGTCACATTGGACCCCATGACCAAACATGCGTGGCTGCTGCTGTCTGATGACTGTAAGAGGGTTCAGGAGTACCTGACTAAGATGAAAGTTCAGCTCACCTCCCAGCGCTTTGACACTTGGCCCTGTGTGCTGGGCTGGGAGGACTTCTCTTCCAGCTGTCTTTCTATAACTCACAAATCTAGACATTTATTGGAAACGTCCGGGAGAAGCTGTAACCCCTCTTTGTACTGCTAGATGGCCGCACTCTCATGACACTGCACTCATCAAAAGCAGCACCAGAGACGCACTGAGTCATATTCCCGAACGCACCTCTCAGGCCAGCTTATTTGCACATTTTGTCATAAAACTTAAGATGTCTGTTTTATTAAATTACCAAAAACTTTTTTTCAAAATCAAAGTATTTGTAGCTACAGAAAAACATGGCTAATCACAAAAATGAGAAATAACGTCACTGATATTTGCAACATGTGTTTCTAACATGCACAGGCTCTTGAGGAGCACCTAAACCCTCACACAGGGGTGTCTGCTTGTCATAGTACTGTAAGGAAGGGCTTTGGCGAAACAGGCCACAGAAAGCAGCATATGAGAATCCACACAGGTGAAGAACCCTTTAGCTGCCCAGTATTTCAGAAGCAGTTTGTGCAGGCGGGTAATGAGCCGCATTCGTACCCATTCATATAGGATGTTGGGAGCAAAACGGTTAAAGACTTGAAAAGTATGTTAACAATCAGTTAACAATCAGATTACTGTTGTTAGGTTGTTAACAATAGAGTAATAAATGGCTAATATGCTTCTTCCCAGTTATGCCTTTGCTTGATCTATTTTGGTCTGATTTGGTGCTTGTCTGGGCAAGTGTGATAAAAAGTATTTTTTCGTTTGTTTTTCATTTAGTTCCTTTTTATATCGTGTTCTGTTCCATTTTATATGTTGTCTATTATCCCTTTAAAGTCTGTCAAATTAATCAAATGTGAAGATTTCACTCTGTTCAGATTTGATTGAAAAAGAGACCAACCACTCCCTGCATCTTTCATTTTGCATATACAGTGCATTTGCAGTTAACCGTTTCTTGTTTGTATTAATCGCGTGTGATTCTTGTGAGTGCCGTTAGTGTTCTGTGTTAAATGTTAATAAATGTACGTCCCAGACGTTGGAGTCTGTGCGTCCTGCCCCTCACCCTGCGGCACTCGGGCCACCCCTCGTTACGCTACTGTTGCAACTCAAGAGCGAAGCACCATTTTAAAGTCTGGTTTCCTTTCTCTGTCTCACTTTCTGAAATTTTTATGTCTGTGTTTTTTTAAACTTAAAAATAGAAAGGATATTAAAACTCCCTTTCACTTAATAGCCTCTCATCCAATGAGCTGTTAGAGAAAGTAATGATAGTTAGATGAATATGTTTATAGATTTCACTCCGAGAACGTTGTCTGAGGTTAATATTGTACAGTTCATGATGCCCAGGGTTGCAATCAGCATGTTTAACAGTGATGTGCCACACAGTTGTCTGTGGTGTTCTCTATGACCATCACAGAGCATCACACATAACTGGTAAAATTGTATCTCAATTAGTATATTTGTATATTATACTATTGCAGCAGCATAACTTTATGATGCAATTAAAAAACATTCCCCATCCCTCTGAATGCCGATCACATTACATATCTGGGTATTAGATTCTCTCTGCAGTTGTCAGTTATTCAAATTTAATATCATTCCAGTTTTTAAAACAATAAGTGACAAACTTCATTGATGGACAAATTTGCCCCTTATACTCTTTGGAAGAATTGCAACAATTAAAGTGATAATGCCTAAGATAAACGATTTGTTTTCAATTATTGCTATCCAGCTCCAGCAACCTGGTTTAAACCTTTGGACACCATCATAACTGGAAAAATAAATCACAAAGAATCAAACTCACAATGATACAGAACTGTAGTTGATTATTGCAAATAAACTACAATATGTAATACAATGGATTAAACCCAGTATATCAGACAGAATATGGATAGACATAGAACAAACATTATGCAGAGATATAAAAGTCAGACTTACCATCAAGCAAATCAATTCAAAACATCCATGTTTCAACTGTTTGACAGAGGCCATAACTCTAACAGCCTGGTGGAAATTCCACAAGATAACAAAGAACTATTCATTCTCGTATTTGGAACAATCAAGACTTTACCTTCAACAACAACAAAAATTATTAAACTTTACACCTTGGATAGAAAAAGGCAAACATATTCCTCATAACACTACTTTCATGTCACTTCCACAAGTATCCCAAAAGTATGATATAGTAAGCACCCAAATGACCAGCAACACTAATCTACAATGCATTCACTACAAAATAATGCATGGAGTACATTATACTACACATAAGATGTTTAAAATTGGTTTCATGGACCAGCCCCTTCATACATGAGGTCAATGGTCAAAGCCCGATCTGTACCTCGAGTACTTCGAACCTCAAGTACGGCTCGGCTTGAAATACCTTGCTTCGGGTCTCATGGACGACAAGCATCGAGACTATTTTCTGTCCTGGCTCCAAGATTGTGGAATGAACTCCCGCTTGCTGTCCGGACAGCAGAGTCCTTTGCAGTCTTCAAACCCAGACTGAAGACCCATTTATTTGCAGAATATTTAAAGGACAACTGACACTGCTCCCTTATTGACTGACCAATTTAATACTTATTGTAGGGCATTTATGCTTTTTAACAAACTCTAGCACTTATTGTTTATAGCATTTATCATTGTTTAAGACAGACCTTATGTATTTTGCACTTCTAAGTATTAGCATTTATCCCTGTATTCTACAGTATTCTTGTTCATTGGTATGTTTAATTCTAACCTATTATACTGTACTTGGACATATTCTATGAGTAAATGACAAAGCACTTTTGTAAGTCGCTCTGGATAAGAGCGTCTGCTAAATGCCGTAAATGTAAATGTAATTGTTTCACAAGCTCAGCAATCCTACTTACATACTGTCACGATACGGCCCCTGCTTCCAAACGTCTCCTTGCTTGTATGTGTGTGTGTCAGTTAGGTGAGTAAGCGACTGCAGTGTCCTGGACCTGAATGCCTTTGAGAGGCAGGTGGAGCTGGTCCTCCATGGGGATTCTCCCTTGGGGGGGCTTTCAGAGAAGCGTCGTTGTCCTATGAGGACACTCCCTCCGTGAAGTCTCGCAGCCCCAGAACTTAAAGCGCCTACGCCTAAGCCTCGTAAAGACAAGGAGGCAACGTCACCAGTGCCCACCCCTGAAACGGACAAATCAGCTGGTGCGCTTCCGGACCTGCGGGCGACAAATCGTGAGCAGCCGCCTCCACCCAAGCCATCGAGGGAAGATCCCGCCCAGCCGGTCCAACCCAGCCGAAGATAGGAAGACTGGCTGGAGCTCCTGATGATAACTTCCCTGGACTGTTTAGTAATTCCTTATAGGAAGACTGGCTGGAGCTCCTGATGATAACTTCCCTGGACTGTTTAGTAATTCTTTATGTAGTCCTGATCACATACCTATCCTGATCACCGCACCTATCCTTGTCTCAAATATTGCCCACACCTGAGTCCTATTCCCCTCATTACCAACCCCTTTAATAAGCTTCTCCTCATCGCATACTAGTCGCGAAGTATTGCTTTCCTATACGGCGTACGAGCGTTTCCTCATCCTGTGTGGTTTCCCGGTTATTGACTCCTGCCTGCTTTCTAGACCTCGTCTCCTGCCTGACCCTCCGTCACCTCCTGAACGCCACCCCGTGTACGACCCCGGACCGACCCGACCACGCTTACCTGTCTTACTACACGTATTAGTACGGCTGCTAAAAAAAGACCTCTGCAACCGGACCTATATTTAACAGCATATCAGTAGGATAGTAGTAATACTGTAGTAATAGGTTTCTAAAAATGTATTATATGCACTATTTTTACAGCCTCTGAAAAAACATTTGAGGGTTAAGCTGAAATGTTAACACTTTCCTATTTATGTTCGCTGTATAAAATAAAATAAGTGCATGTGACTGCAGTGAACAAGGAATATGTTGTCAATATTTAGATAGATGACAGCATGTTCTTTATTTTTGCATCATATTAATTGTTAATAATTTGCTAATGATAAAAAAAGTTTCTGCGTTTTCATTACGAAATAATGTCATTTGGTCATATTTATAGTGCCTTAAGGCCATTTCAAATTTAACAGTAATGGATTTTCAGCGTAAATTTGCATTCCTGCAAAAATAAAGGTCTGTATTTTCAATATTTAAACATATGAGCTCAGAATGGTCAAATTACGGAGCAGTAGAGTTTGTTTCCGTTCTTTTATTGGACTGGTTCATTGTCGCGAGAGCGACCGTTTAGGCGAAGTCGGT
This sequence comes from Electrophorus electricus, assembly GCF_041902795.1. Taxonomy (NCBI): domain Eukaryota; kingdom Metazoa; phylum Chordata; class Actinopteri; order Gymnotiformes; family Gymnotidae; genus Electrophorus; species Electrophorus electricus. Next base: position 1,121,102 of record NW_027658725.1, on the reverse strand, counting down.
GAGTGCGCGGCCGAGCTGCTCGCGCTTGAAGATACGGTAGACTCACCGCATGCAGCACTTGTACGCTAGCAATTTAATTTCTTCAGACTGGAAATACGATAATGCTAACGTTTGTTGTCAGAAATATACTAGCTTCTCCTTTCGATCGAGGGTATATTTTTCAGTCATAGTTATAACGCCGAAAGGTGGGTTTCGTGTTAAAGCTTTTCAGTTCGTTTTTTTTTCATACTGTTGTGCTGCGGTAGTTTTGTAGTATCAGTCGAGGAGGCTAAAACCCTAACGGGTTGTTTTGTTAGTTTGTTTGCCAAACAATGATTACCTGCCGTTTTTGTAGCAAAGAACTTGATGCTTTGAAGGGTTGTGTGCTGCACTGAAACGAAGCCACTTGTTTTTTCAAATGTGTTAGCATTGACTGCAAGCAGACGTTTTGTACTTATGCAGCTTTTAAAGCTCATTTCTATTGTGTTCACAGTGTGCCTGCACCCCCTGTTACTGCTAGAGCCGTTGTTACAGATTTGAAATGTGCAATTTCGCTGTGAGCGTCAAATTCACACAGCGAAGAACTTGTGACTTAAAAGAACATATAGTGGAGGGACGACCTGTGGCATGTCCAGTAACTGGTTGTAAAAATACGTTCACCGTGAAATCATCATTTACTGCTCATATGTCTAGGAAACATCAAGAATGTTCGACTGCTAGCATAACCTATGTGACATGTACAAGAAAACAATTTCTCTCATTTGTACTTGAGGATGCTTCCCAGAGCTCAAATGATGCAACAACAAATGAAAGCATTCAGTTGCCACCGAATTTGAAGGAGACCTTTCTTGGGAATGTATGTCTATTCTACCTACAGTTAGAAGGGCATCACCTTCTTCCAGCTTCAACAATACAGACTGTTGTTGAAGAGATGTAAAATGTGCATAAGTAGAGACAGGAATATACTTTGGGTAAACTACATTCACTTTTAAAAAACATGTTTTGACATGTGTCTAACAGATAATGCTATTGCTAAAATCTGTGATTGTGTTAAGGATTCAGATCTGTTCTGTCTGTCATCCGGGACCACTAAGGACAACATATTCAAGAGCTCAAGTATTCAAAAAGATGTTCAAATACATACCTGTGTTACAAACATGAAGTAGTTTATTAGAATCAGAATTATGGACGAATTCAGTGTCTTGTGTCTTCAGTCTTGTGAAGTCCAACCAGTTCTTCATTGAAAATCCATGATGCCTGATGCTAATTCTGTACCAGAATGCTTTTGAAATTGTAAATCCCTTCAGCTCTGCTAAGAAAAAAGACAACGTTGTCGCAGTCTGTCTTTTTTTGGCAAATTTACCTGTTCGTGTACGGTCCGATATCGATCACGTCCCTTGTCTTACTGTGTGGAGAAAATGACTTAATTGGAAAATTAAATGACTTAATTGGAAAATTGGAAGTGCTAAGGTTTTCTCAGAGATGTTAGTGGATTTAAAAGATTTGGATGTAAATGGAATTATTGTAGGTGGTGAAACGATCCACGGGGCTCTTTGTTGTATTGCTGGTTATAATTTGGGTTTACACAGCATTGGCGGGTTTACTGAAAACTTACTTTAATTTTGCAGGTACTGTGAAATCATACGAAGTGAGTTTCAGAGTGATGATCCAAATGTACGTGGTCCCCAGGGCACCCCTGAAAGTTCTAATTATGCTGTTGGTGATCTAGACATTGAAGCTGTGGACAGTCGAGATATCAAAGGCATAAAGGTAAACTGTTTTCAATACTCTGATATCTTTTCATGTTTGTCAGCCTGGTCTCCCACCTTGTTTAGGCCTTGACATATTTGAGTGTGTGTTGTTCTATGACGTTGCACTGTACTTGAAGCATTTCATTAAGAAAAAAAAATGCCTTACATATTCATTATTGAACTGGCACATCAAGCAGTTCAAGTGCAAAGGATCTGATGCTTTTACAAAGCTATGTTCTGTTAACTCTGGGGTGTCCAAGCTTTCAGGTCAAGCTATCCAGAATTGGAATTTCCTAATGTTGCTGCCTTTATTAATTGGTGACAAAGTGCAAAATCCAGATGATGATGTGTGTAAATTAACTCTCCAGCTTAAAGATATTGTTGATATGATTTGCACACAGACGATTTCTTTGTCACAGGTGGCCTATCTTGACATTATAATCCAAGAATATCTGGAATCTGCGTTTATTTCCTGAGTGTAGCGTGCGGTGGCCCGGGTGCCGCAGGACGAGAGGCAGGACGAACAAGGTGCAGGTGTGTGCAGGTGTGGTTACAAACAAAACCACCCTCCCACTGCACGTGGCGGGCCAAACCACGTGACTCGGGGGAGGCGAGCGTTCCGTGACAGTGAGAGTCCACTAAGACCAAAACATAATTTCTTGCGACACTATCCAGCACTAATTTTTAAATTTGGCCCCTTGATTAGGTTGTGGACAATGCGTTTTGAAAGTAAACGCAGCTACTTCAAAAGGTGTGCCAGGCATTTGAAAAACTTTAAAAAATATCTGCCTAAATTTATCCAAAAGACAGAAGATGTTTCAGTCATGTCTTTCAGCTGGACCTGGACGTTGTCAGCTTCTGCAAGTCAAAGACAGTTGTACCTTCTACCCCAACCTTTACAGTGATGCAATTAAACATGCAGTTAGAGAGTTTGGCTTTTCAGAACACAGTACTAGTGTTTCCACAGAGGTGCAGTGTAAGGGTGCATCATATAAAAAAGGACATTTTCTTGTATCAAAAAATGATGAGCACATGGAGTTTGGAGAACTTCTCATTATTTTAATTCAAAATGATACATCTGTGTATTTTGTAATGGATATACATAACGCTGACGTTCATTTTGAATACCATCTGTACTTTGTGACAAAACACAGTTCAAGGCTGGAATGTCTTAACATTAACAACTTGGTAGATTTTTACCATTGTACATTGTTAATGGGCACCAAGTCCTTCCACTGAAACACAGTGTATTGTCGAGGTAAACATGATCTGTGATGGAAACCATACTAAAAATTCACACATACTATGTAAGAAACGTATCACAAAATGAAAAGGTTTTTTTTATATATACACATACTTGATATCAGTGTAATGACAGTTTTTCCTTTTATTTGTACAGTAAGCAATCATCCATGATTCCAGAAATGACTGACTTGGGGCAAACATGGTTACACACCGCCATCTGTGAGGTCTTGCCTGACCTTCCAGAGATGATGAAGGATATTCTAGAAGAGACCTAACATTCCCTTGGGGTGGAGACATGATGATTTCAGCAAGTTCGGCCAAACGCTGAGCACTCGCGTCATGACCGACGAGAGCGGCAAGTCCAAGGGCTTTGGCTTTGTGAACTTCGAGAGGCACGAGGATGCCCAGAGGGCTGTGGATGAGATAAATGGGAAGGAGCTGAATGGGAAGAAGGTGTATGTGGGTTATGCCCAGAAGAAAGGCGAGAGGCAGACAGGGCTGAAACGAAAGTTTGAGCAGATGAAGCAGGACGGTATGACTCGCTACCAGGGAGACAACCTGTACGTTAAGAACCTAGACGACGGTCTGGACGACGCGCGTCTACGTAAGGACTTCTCTCCGTTTGGGACCATCACAAGTGCCAAGGTGATGATGGAGGGCGGCCGCTCCAAAGGGTTCGGCTTCGTGTGTTTCTCCTCGCCGGAGGAGGCCGCCACGGCCATGACGGAGATGAATGGGCGCGTTGTAGGCACCAAGCCGCTGTACGTGGCTCTGGCGCAGCGCAAGGAGGAGCGGCAGGCCCACCTCTCCAACAAGTACATGAAGCGCACGACCAGCGTGAGTGCCTTGCCCAACCTCGTGCTCAACCCCTACCAGCCTGCCCCGCCCTCCGGCTACAACATGGAAGCCATTCCACAAGCTCAGAACTGGCCTGCCTGCTACCCGAGCAGGCAACTGGCACAGCTCCACCCCAGCACCCCCTGGGCTACGCACAGCATACAACCACAGCATTTCCAATACATGCCGAGTACCATCAGGCCGGCTGCAGACCAATCTCTGGGCCAGGAACCTCTCACTGCCTCCGTGCTGGATCTGGAACCTCCGCAGCAGCAGAAGCAGATGTTGGATGATGGATGGTCTGTTTCCCGTGATCCAGAACATGCACCCCAAACTTGCAGGGACGGGTTTGCGCCTGGAGATCGACAACTCGGAGCTTCTGCATATGCTGGAGTCTCCTGAGTCTCATTGAAACACTGAAACTGAAAAAATAAAAACGCATTAAATATTTTAAATATTTTTGCCTGGTCTGTAGACTCCAGTTTCAGGCCTTCATTGCAGTAAACTAAAACAACATGTAAAAAGGCTAAATGATTGAGACGTGTACAGTCCGTCACTCCTTTCTTTTTGTTCCTCTTACTGTTCGAATGCTCAGAATGTCAGAATGTTTTTGCAGTTGACAGCTGAGCATTAGGCATGTGTATTGGATTGTATTAATAATACAATTGAGGATTCATTGCTGTTCAGGGACCCAGCAGTGGTAACTTGGCAGTGGTAGGGCTTGAACTAGCAACATTCTGATTACAAGTCAAGTAACCTCTGAATAGTATTATTATGATTAATATTATTAATATATCTTACACTGAGGTCTGCTGAAGCCTACCCAGGATCCTTTGCAGCAGCCTGCCATATGCAGAAATCATTATGAAAGGACACAGAATCTCTAAACTCCCTTGTTTTATGTTATTAGTTTGTCTAATTCAATGTTAAAGCACTTTCCCCTGTAAACACTCTTTTTATGACCTCATTTCACCGTTTCATGACTTTATGCCACGAACCAACCAACTATTTTTTTATACAACTCTTTTCAAACACTTTAACCATTGTGGGTAACTACACTATTATACACCTATAATTCTTGTTATGCTATCTATTGTATTGCCACTGTCGATACATCGATGTTAGGAGAAATACCTCATGAATACTTTAAATGAATCCTTAAAATGACACCTATTCCATTTACTAATGCTAAGCTTGCTACAGTCTGAACTTCTAGCAAGTCAAGAGAAGTCTCATGCAGTTTCTGTATTTTCTATAATTGCATAATATATGGATGGTTTTAAACTCAATAACATACGCACTTGCAAAATACGTGAATATAAAGGAACAAAAATAAATTAACATAACCACATACCTAAACATCATCTGGTACCATCACCCCATCACCCCTCAATGCAGTATGAGGATGGTCAGATTGTTGTATTTACTAATAGTTACCACTAGTATTAAAATAACAGTAAGCCCAAATCGTTCGACTATGTCCTCTTAAACAAACCTGTGATTTTTTTAATATTTGGATCACATCCTGCAGAATAAAACAATCAGGAAATACAGTTGAGTTGGCCCATACCGCCCTCACATCAGTGTGATTTCCATCAATGATGTGTTATGGCTCTGGGTAAGGAACAATGTTATATTGTTCAATAAACTTCACAGGATGCAAATTTTTCATTGTTTTAGCAAAGTTTTCGCTACCTCTATACAGCAAACACCAGAATCGACAAGGTTTACATTAATTATAGTCAGTAGAATTAAAGGGAAGAGGCCATATAAAAGGCTGGGATCTACGTTTAGCGGACTCGGCACTGTGTTACTAGATATTCCCCACCTTCCAGTAATTTTATTAAGTCCTCTTTAAACAGAAAATAAAGATGCAGAATTAATTGAAGAGAGTAGTAGGTCCATTATTTATTTTGAGCTCAGCGTTACATACAAACGAGGCATAGTCCAGAATATGTCTAATAATCACACAAGGAACACACATTTTTATCCAGTTTTCACAACTGATTATGTGATTGCCACACCTTCTCTACATACTGGTGTTTGAAATCTCCACCACTGTGTTCAACCATACATTATTCAATATATGCAAATTGAGATCTATCATTGTACAAATTGAAGCTTGACCCCAGTATATCCTATTGGAAGATTTTCCTGTTTTTTTTTGTTGTTGTTGTTTTTTTTGGGTTTAACAAAGATGATCTTAACTCATACCATCAAACACCTGCAAGATGATGTTGCAGGTCAGTATCACCCTGCTCTTATGGTAAGATAATGAACCTTGCTTAGCCATAGAACTCTCGAAGAGGCTTTCACGTCTTTTAAAAGCCGGGATCTTTCCCAATACTTAGGAAGCTATTTCTCACGGGAACAGTCCAGAGTCATCTGCCGTAGACTTCCACAGAGGCCTTGAAACCACCTGCATCAGAGCCTCTGCTCTGCATTTACAGACCCAAAAAGGCCTTAAGATACCCCAGAAACATTATTCCTCTTTATGCTTTCAAACACAGTCTTGCACCACTCTGCACCTGTTGCAGAGAGCTTCAAAGCCTATTATAATTAGATCACAGATCGCCTCATGAAAATACCTTTACCCCAAAACATTTTATTACCTCAGGTGGAACAGTGTGTATAGGCCTAGACCTCTTTAGATGTAATTTAGAACCGCCGGTGACCGCTGTATGCGTTTCTTTGGTTGTACAAGCTCCACTGGAGGACTCGATGAATAGTTGATGATGGAAGAGGGGTATATCAGATTCACCCCTTCTGCCTCCATGTGACAAATTAACACACTGCATAAACTTTTAGAAATAAATCAGTCTTTTAACAAATGGTAAACATTCTCTAGAAAAGATTATCTTGTAACAATTCATTGAGTATATGAACTGTTTTTGTGTCCTTATATCTATAAATGAAAAGTAATAAAACATTATAGATGATAAATAAATTACATAAAATGTATAAAAGTTCACAAATAAGAAAGTACCTGAGTCTGCACTTTTCTCCACAGATTCAAGAAACTCGTGAAAGTTGGAAGCTATAGAAACACATAGTACAGAATTATAGACTGACTGAGGTGTGAGCAGAAAGATCGCCATGATGTCCTTATATCTAAAGCACTCAAAGCATTGATGCTATGTAAATAAACTGTGATCCGATTGGTTCAATCTAAGTAAATAGATTCACCTACTTTGAAGTTAAAGTTTTCTCAAAAGGTTAGAACTGGTTGACTATACTTTGCCGTGTTCTGTAATAGAAAATGTAAACATTTATATCTAAAATATTGCACGACAGAAATCAATTCAAGACTAACCTCTAATGACCGCTAGATGGGGGAAGATATTAAGTAATAAATGAGTCCAGATCCTCATGCCCTACAATACGGTGAGACTCTGTTTTTACGTGTGATGGAAAATGATACGAAACTATGTATTATGTGATTCATATAAAATCACACTGATCCTTTTGTTCTTAAATTAATAATGCTGTTTGCACATTTGTATCCGCCTGTTGCTGATTAAGTTGAACATGTATCAGGAACTGTTAACATCAAGGTCAACTTGACACACAACCCACACTGTTTCGAGTCAGTTTGGGTTGGTTTGTGGAAAAAAACAAGCTGAGAGCTGATTGGCTTATAGCCACAGCAACAAAGGAAAGAAGAGCTGCTTAAGAAAAGATGATTGGTTAAAGACAGCACAGGAGTAGTATAACTAGCCACGATTTTGTATACTCGGGGCTCCCTACCTGAGGAGAGCCAAACATTTATTTTATTCTTTTTCTTATTAAATTACTCTCTTAATCACGTCTGACTTGCTGTTTGTTCAAAATTCCACAACATATGTCATTACTACGCCGCACAAAAAAGACCGCCATATTTGTAGTTCCACAATGTGAAAAGGCGTCATTTTCTATGCAAACGAATGAATAAACACCATGCCATGCCTTGCTGTATCCCCTCTTTGCACCGCTGGACAGACACACTCATGACACTGTACTCATCAAAAGCAGCACCAGAGACGCACTGAGTCATATCCCGCTACACACCTCTCAGGCCAGCTTGTTTGCACGTTTTGTCATAAAACTTAAAATGTCATTTGTTGCCATTATATATAAAATTACCTATTTAAAAAAACAAATAAATCAAAAAGTACTTGTGGCTAGAGAAACACGTGGCTAATCACCTACAAGAAATAATGTCAGTGATGTTTGGGGCAGGTGTTTCAAACTTGCCCAGACTCTTGAGAAGCACCTAAACGCTCACACAAGGGTGTCCGCTTGCCAGAGTGCTGCAAATACTGCAGGAAGGGCTTTGGTGAAACAGGCCACATGGAGGAGCAGAAGACAATCCACACAACTGAAGAAGCCCATAGCTGCCCAGTATGTCAGAATCCACACGGGAGAAGAACCCTGTAGCTGCCCAGTATGTCAGAAGCAATTTGTGCAGCTGGGTAATGAACCATATTTGTACCCATTTGTATGTGTGGAGCAAATCAGTTGAAGACTTGAACAGTATGTTAACAATCAGTTAAAATTACTGTTGATGACAAGAAAACAATGGCTAATATGTTCCTTCACAGCTATGTCATTGGTTGATCTATTTTTGTCAGATTTAGTGCTTGTTTGGGCAAGTGTGTTAAAGTCTTCCTTTGTTTTTGGTTTTGTTCCTTTTCATATAGTTGTTTATTCCTTTTTGTCTAGTGATGTCCATTATCCATTTAAAATCTGTCAAATTAAACAAATGTGAAACGAATTCCATAGTATTCAGATTTGATTGCAAAAGAGACCAACCACTCCCCGTATTTTGAATTTTGCATATACAGTATATGTGCAGTTCCAGCCTAGTCCACTGATCCAAAATCTGGCCCAGATGTATCTGTTGACTGCAAATTTGAATGATTTCTGTGCTCTGCAGCAAAGGAGCGTTTGGTTACTATCTGATGGATTAAAATAGGCTTGTTGGTAGCAAAGACATCACTAAAGTGTACAGAGCAAAGGTACTCCAGGACCAGGATGGGTAAGTAGCAGCTTGATCAGTGGAATCTTCTGTGAGACGTAACAGGACGTCGGTCTTAAATGTAATGTTAGATCAAATGAAAAACTTTAGTGGATTGAAATACAGATAAATAAATCCACTAAAAGTGCATCTGCATCATTGGTTAAAAAGTTGTTCTGCTAGTTGTCTGATTTTGTTCCAGTAATCTAATGTTTCCTGGCACTAGGTGGTTCAAGATTATATTGGTGTTTGCTTTATTTCTGTGTTTTTTTTAACCATAGTCTGCTTGTTTATACTGTCTAACAAATGCAATACTGAGTAGTGAAACACTGACACAATCCCTTTTGGAAGTCAGACATTTGTAATAATTTCAATAATCTACAGTTGTAAGTCAAGAGGGCAGCACCATTTTAAAGTCTAGTTTCCTTTCTCTGTCTCACTTTTTGGAATTTTTCCGTCTGTGTTTTTATTAAAGTTAAAAATGGATAGGGTATTAAAACTCCCTTTCACTGACGTCTCTTCCACTGAACTTGTAGAGAAAGTGATGATATGAAGATGATTATGTTTATCACATTCACTCAGAGATCATTGTCTGAGGGTCATGTTGTACAGTTCACGATGCCCCGGGTTGCAATCAGGAGGTTTAACAGTGATGTGCCAAACAGTTGTCTGTGGTGTTCTATATGATCTAAAAGTCAGACTTACCATTTATCAGTCAAATCAATTAAAGAACATTCATGATCAACAATTTGTGGGTGGCCATGATACTAACAGCGTGGTGGAAATTCCACAAGATATCAAACTCCACACTAACATAAACATAACACTGCTTTCATGTCACTTCCACAAGTAGCCCAAACATAAGATATAGAAAGCAGGTAAGAGCGGAGCAGTCAATGTGCCTAATATGACTGCAAAAGCCTGGCAGGACAGGAGGTATTCCTGCTTCTGCTAATCAGCAAAAGGAAGCTCCTGGCAAAGTGACGTGGACTGCAAAAAAATCACCAGGAAGGTCAAGCTACAAACGCCAGAGAGGAGCAGGGAGCACCAAAAGTTCCATAGCATCCTGCGGAAAGAGTACCACATAAGCATGGAAACAGTACAGCAACCCATGGTATGAGCATGGACAGATGAGGAAGAGCTGCTAGAACAGTACGTCCCCAATAAGCAGGCAGGATGTGGATCCGTCTCACTATTTCATCGGCAGAAATGCAGGAGCAGGTGATAATACTCCTGGGCCCAGCACTCTTCAACCTGGGTACTTTAAGGAGAACACGGCAGCCTCCCAAAAGTGATACAAAGTCCCAAAATGGCTATTACCTGTGCTGAATAACAGTATGAAGGACAAATCTACCCCTGTCCAAAGTTTAATTGATTTAACTGAATGCCAACTATACTACCACCATCAATCTGTGTAAGGTGTACTTGCAAGTGCCTTTAGCACCAAAAGCAAAAGAACTCAGTGTTTTCAACACATTTCATCCAAGCATCATCATGTGAAATGTTGTTCTTTTCGGAAATTCTTCATCTAAATATGGTTGTGTTGCTAATGAGATCATATTATTTGTTACTCTTTAAACCTTATTATTCCTTTAAGATTCAAAGTCTACTGTGTTAGGAAACCTATGTGAGAATATAAAATCAGCAGTTTCTGCATGCTTGTGTGATGAATACAGAAAGTGATCTCTTATACCTGCGGAATTAAGGCTTCAAATGTCTTGGTGTTCAGACGATATGGAGAGGCTCTGGGAATCTGGAAGGATAAACGTTTGTTTCATTTTCAGGGACTGTTGATCATTTATTTGTCCATTCATTTATTACACTATTAAGGGATTATTAATGTGCACTGGGAGAACAGTATAAAGTTATCAGTCTTCTTTATCAGTCTTCTAACTAAACAGCCTGGTCTTGTAAGGTAACCACATGCACACCTTTCCCTCAGTGATGGCAAGGAGTGGTTTAAACTCACCATGTCATCTGTGATTCTGAGTGTGAGTGCTCCTGCATTTTTCTACACAAAGCCTGCTGAGTTGGCAGTGAAGGCAGAGATGCCCATATACAGCATGTTGCTTTCATCAGGTGGCAGTGAAAATGGTGTCGGGGCAAAAGCGGGTTTCTTGTGCACTCCAATGTTGTAAAACTCCCCCTATATAGAGAGCAATGCAGAGATTAACTTATTCTTTTACAGCTCCTGGGTCTTGATTCTTCGTTCAGATTAAACTGTTTTATCCGTGTAACCTTTGTGTAACCTTTTTTTCCTACAAAAGCCCAACAGTGCTTTCTGGATACACTTAGGCACAGTTTTGCAAGTGCTCCTGTTATTCCCTGTTAATTCAGATCTTTGGCTCAGAAAGGCTTTCTTATGATCATTATGGTCATTATTCTTATGCTTTGACAACTTGTGCCTTTTTTAACTTGTGCCTGAAAACCCCTTTACCTATGCCAATGATAAAACACTGATGAACTCCTGCAAACAAGTTGTAGTTTATTAATTAGTGCATTAATCTTAGTTTGGGATCTTTAATGACCATCTTAATCTGTGTATATTATTTGATTGTTGGTTCTTTCCTAGCTGAATGTAACTTCCTCTCACAGTAGTGTACAACTTCCAAGCTTATCAAAGGATAGTGTTGTAGTCAGGACCATTAAAAAATCATTCAAGCAAAGACCAAGATTTTGTAGTGTTTGAATCTGAGACAAGAATGAGACTTATTTAACAATGATTTTACTTTAATTATACCACTCACTGATAATGTATTGTAAATTGTCATTGTCATAAATAATTGTCATTATAAAGGCAGCTGAATATAAACAAATATAAAGCAAAAAGGTTCATATGGTCATTTTTATTATTAAATTAAAACATAGTAATACTTAAATAATTGCTATCTGCCCTTGGGTCAATCATGGAAAGGATTAATTAGATGTGTTCTGTAATGTGTTAAATCCTCTCGATAAATGCATAGCTTTAGCTATATTATAAAACATATGATGAGTCCTTTTCTCATTATTACTTGTGTACAACAAAAGTTTGTGTGACAAGCAGCAACATGTATATTTGCCAATTTATGAAAACGGGAGTATGCGCAGTGGGAGAGTAAATATCTTTTAAAATGACTCTCAATTAATGGCAATGCATTTACAATAAGTCTCTTGCCACAATAACAACACTGTCTGGATTTGCCATCAGCTGGTTGATTGCAGCATCGTGCAGCCTGCAGCCTAGCATTTGTTTGCAGGGGAACATACACTGCCATAATTATTACCATAATGAATTTTTTAAGGAGAAAGAATAGTCTGTACATTAATGTTAAAAATTCCAGATCCAGATAGCAGTGTTTATGTATGTCAGTGGCTGTGCACCAGTACTTGTGAATGTACACACACAAACCTCACCCTTTGGGTCTTCCCCAAGTCCCCTGTCCTGTTCACACTACTAGCTAAGAGCAACCAGCTAACTTGATAGCAGTGTGACTCAATAATAATAATAATAATAATAATAGTAATAATAATAATAATAATAATAATAATATGGCGCTTCCATGCACATCAGCAAGCAAATAGGAACACTAGCACTTGCATGAAATTAAGCATATTAGCATTTCAGAAGGCAGATTATTTAGCCTGCTAAAATAGCAGGTGTGGCAGCAAATGTCTGTTCAAAACACTATGTCACAGGTATGAGTATCATGTATTTGATATAGTATGATTGTTCATGTTTGTAAATTTAAAGCTTACAAATGCTGTATTTACAGTGTATTGCAGGTTATTAAAATGTGGCAGTAATTATTAGGATATAGAGAATTGTAGTGTTTAAACAAATCATTATGTCAGAAGTATGTTTAGGGGAGAATACACCCTGACCCACCCAGAGTTAACACACACTTACCTTACATTATTGATCATAAACTTGAATAGCTACAATACTGTCTGCTAATCATGCAGTTTGAAGTTTGCAAAGTGTGTACCCAGACAAAATCTGTGTTAAAACTTTCCTTTAACACTGAGTCATACATGAGTCAGACATGATTCTGAATAAATGAATGAATGAAAAAATGAAAAGCCTTATTTCATTTCAAACTGCACTTCAGGAACACTGAGCTCAAGTTCTGAGGAAACTTCCCTGCATATTTTCAGGGGTTTTCTGCCTCACCATGCCTGAATCACCTCATAAGGAGCTTGATAATGAGGAGACAGGGTGACTGAGGCAGTGAACACTCCTCACTGAGCATACTGGCTTCCAAGAGCTGGAGCTGGGAAGACCTATAGGTCTGTGACACACACTCCCACCCAGTCCTGATACTAAGAAGGTGGAACCTACAGGCTAATATGCAGCTGCCTGTGCATCAATAGGCGTCTGGGGTGTCCATCACTCAGGGAGGCGTGGCTGAGGGCGTGGCCTTGCAGACTCTGAGAGCTGGCTGAGGTAATCTCTAAAGGAGAGAGTAGTCACCAATAATCATGGAAATGTAGCCATAACTGTACAGTATATTTCACAGCCATGTATATTACATATCACAGACCAGGCTTACCAGAATAAATATTCCACACATACAGCTCATATATATCTCTCTGTGTGTGTGTGTGTGTGTGTGTGTGTGTGTGTGTGTGTGTAAAAACATGCTCCTGTTTTAGTCTCAACACAGACAGATATACATGTAGGAGTAGCAAACTGAAGTAAGAGCTCACCTTCACCAGTACATAGTCTCCAGCTTTAACAGTGACAGGGTTGGTATCCGTGGGATAAGAAAGCAAATCCTTTCTTGGAAAAATAACCTTCACATTCCCATCATTCCGACCACAAAGATCTTGAGATGACTTCTTACTTTCCTGCAGAAAACAGACTCAGTCAAGCAAAAACAGCAGATAACATTTGTACAATATAAAAGGTTTGACTAAGCACTGTAGCAGACAGAAATTCTCTCCTGCTCTTACATTGCCTCCAGATACCATGCCACAACGTCTCACTAGTGTTATCCAAACCAAGGGTGGTTATTCCCACTGTTATGTAGATGGTCATAAAATTCTGTTATCAGTGTGTATATCGGTAGATCCAATCTCAGCATGACTGGTAGCGCATATTAACACACAAGTGGCAAACACCTTGTGGTAGTTTTCTGTGCATTCGCCAGGCATGTCCTCAAAAGAAGGACACTAACAAGAATCAAAATTAACTAAGACCCCAATCTTCAAACAGTTATTGATGGCAGGTAATACACTAAAGACCACAAGCACAGGGAAACCAGTCATTGGGATTTCCCGGTACCAAAGATGTGAACTGCTCTCAACACTTCAAAAATAACAAAAAGCTCAAAGCATCCAAAACAGACACAATGCTATGCCTAACCAGGGAAGGGTTTCAAATGAAAGGGCCACAGAAACCCATGCGGCAATCGCAAACTAACACCACAAACGGGAAAGTGACCATACAACTCAAATAGACTAAAATAGACCAAACAATGCCCTAAATACATAAACACATAAACTCTATTTGCCCTCCAGAAAAGAACAAAGCCAAAACCAAAATGAAATGCCAAAAGGTGCTAGGGCTGAGCTGATAGACAATGCCATTGTTCATCATCGTTGTCAGACAGACCTCATGATGTTGATCCAGCAGGTCTAAATAAGATAAGGGAGGAGAATTTACTGCAACTATTTATTTTCTTGCAGAAATCTAGTTAAATCGATATGCAAAACATGATGACCAAGACACACAGATGCAGCAATCCCAAATTATTAACAGCAGAAGTGCTCCAAACACAGTTGTAACACAGCATGGCTTCAACCCACTGCAGTACTCACTCCCTCCACTAGGACAAGCTGTTTGCTGTCGATGAAACTGGTGTTGACCTTAGCCGCATCTTCTCGGAATGTAAAGATAAGCTCCTCCAGGCGACAGCTTCTTCACCTCAGCTGGGATATCGTCCCCGAGACGGTGGTATGCCTGAGTTTTCTGTGGGTGTGGTACACACATCTTCATGTCAGAAGGTAAAGCCCAACTGGCAGCCACAAGACCCTTTCAATTCTCCAAATGATAATAGACAATGGTGAATTTCTTGATAGAACCATCACATGAACCAGGGAGAATGTCTGTTTTTTGATAGTGTTAAACACAATGACAAAATAGGATCTCACCTTCCTCATGCTGTAGGCAAACAGGAAGGCTACATTATAGCCCACTTCCCTGATCAAAGAGACCGACTGCTGGTGGTCCTCCTCTGTTTCCCCACAGAAGCCTGTGATGAAGTCACTGCTCAGACTGACCCCTGTAAAAAGAAATTATACATAGATATTTATTCACACAAGACCTATTATAGCTACAATAATTTTATAATTACATACTGAATGTTTGGTAATGATAGGACACCTGGTATTATCTTTCGAATGTTTTCCACAAGCTCAAGGTAGGCTTCCCTAGTATACCTATGAAAACATCCCAGAGCATGATGACTTAAAGTGAGAACTAAGTTTTAACACATGAGACATCAAGAGATTTGAGATAAGCAGGCTAATCTCTACTGTGCTTGTGGTGAGTGCTGTCGTTCTAGGAGCGTTTCTCACCCACGCCTCATGGTCTGTAAGACTCTGCTGCTGCCACTCTGAGCTGGCAAGTGGATCTGCTTACAGATGTTCCTCCGCTCTTGGATTAGCTATAACACCTTCAGGAAACATACTCACCCACCCCAGCACAGGTCAAACGAAAACAGCACAAATTGACTATGGCAGTCAAACCTTATTTCACATATCTGATAAGCATAAGGCTTTTTCAATCTGATAATCTATTAATGATCTCTTCTACTGCTCACATCCAAATTTGCGAATCCTAAATTATTATCCAATCTGCTGCTTAAAATGGCCTATGAGCAATATCTGCACATGAATTCAGACTATAAGAAACCGTTCAACTAAATACTTAAACTCTTTGAACATCCACTACACCACACAAGCCATAAACAGTCAGGGCCGGATTACCAATAGATTACCAGAGCAGGCAGTGACCTGTAGGCCCCACACCTTTTAGGGGCCATGCAACAAGGAATTAAAAAAAACAAACATATTAGGAGATAATTTGCAAGGGAGGCCCCAAGATTATGACTGCCTAGGGGCCTCCACAGGGTTTAATCTGCCACTGTAGGCAGTGTACATGTACATGCCCCTAAATGTAATTGGTAACATATTCCATTACATTACTCAAACGAGGAACATACTTTAAAAACTTTGGAATACGTCAACATTGTCCAAGACTATTTCAAATATAACTCACTTTAATTACATTTAAATTACATTTAACAGCATGTATTCTGTGTTCTGTATTTTGTCACCTGCAATGAAATACATTTTAAAAGTACCTTCCCCACACTAGTCATGGGTATCCCAACCAAAAACCACATGCTCACATCCATGACTCTGGGGTTTCTACCTCATCAGGAAAGTCTTTAGGATGTGGCCAGGTGAAGCGAATCCTTGTCAGGGTTTACGAGGGAGACGTGGTGTAGCAGGTCAGAGAATCGTAGGCCTCCTTGCTCATCACGGGAACACGGTGCTGAAACCACGGCTGAGGTGCGAACCAAGCTCCGAGTTGCTGGCCCCGTCCCCAGACACGTCTCTGTAGCTGTTCACGTTTTGACCCAGCAGGGTCACTTCCTTCACCCCCTATGGCCATGATCATTTCATATACTTAGTGTTCACATCTGGCCAAGTTTCACACACAGAAACTAGTAAAGCCAGACTGCACACATAGTCGCTGAAGGGAAGAAACCTGGTCAGACAGCATGCGCACTTCTTCAAGTATGGAGGACACAGGTCTGCTCCTATCCTTCCCCCAGGTAAACGGCACAATGCAGTAGCTGCACATGTTGTCACAGCCCCGCGTGATAGACCTACAGCAGTCAAAGAGGGACAAAATATACTGGATAATCCCACTGTAAGACAAGGTGCCACCAACAAGGCTTGCAGTACACAAGGTCTGTACTGTCAACAGCGTGAAAGGACTTTAAAAGTATCGACCCCCTGATATCAAACCATTGTTTGAAGTGCTACATCTAAAAGCATGAAGGAGCTGAAGATGAGCCACCACGGTGTTTGAAGTTTTATATCCCTTCATAAGTGTAGGAGGGTCAGTCATGTATAAATATTTAACCAAAAAATGCAGATTGACAAGTGTTCAGTAAAATGATAATAATAAACAACTGAACTATGAGCATTTGCTGTTTTTGGCTTTATTGTAGATGCAAGTCCCATGTTTCATCCAATATGGTAGCAAATGCCTTTAAATTATAGCTGACTTTTCTGTATTTTAATCTAACAGTTGCTGTTCAGATTAAATTCAGTGTATTAGAGTTGAATATGAAAACACCAAAAACTGTCTATACATGTTAACTTAAAAATTGAACTGTACATGTGAGACTGTTATTTTACTCTTTACCATCTTTACAAAATCACACAGTGCAAAGTTAATTTAAGAGTTAGTGTTTAGTAGGAACTCCTCCCTTATAAATCAGCCAGATATTATTATGGCACTCACACAAAGGCACTGTGTCCTGAATGGTGAATGGGCATGACATCAGCATATGCCTCTTCCAGGGAGAGCAGGACATTGCTGGTCCTCTGACCCCCATGGGCCAGTGCAAGGAGTCGGAGAAGATCTCTGTAGGCATCTGGCCCTGCTACAACATCCACCACCCTCTCCTTCTCCAGCAACTCAGTCTTCAGTCTCTCTGCCAAGCAACCTACAAGAGAGCAAGCACACATATGCGTATACGGGCACGTGAACCCACACACAAACATACATGCGCACATACGAACATTTCAGACTGAGAGATACATTTGAACGTGAATGAAGAACTATGGTGAAGTGAGAAGTTACCCAGGACTCCTATCTTTAATGGAGTGCTGCTCTTTAGACACTTCTTTTTCAGAACTGCTGGATGTTTGAGTCTGTTCCAGATGGTCTGCTCTGCCTTTTCCCTGTCACAATGATTTTTATTTTTTCCAACAGAAAATAGCATTACATCCAAGCAAAAAATGTCACTGAAGTCAAGGACTGCTGTCAAGTTGCACAAGATTGGCAACGTATAGATTCACTGTGTAAAATACAAACAGAAATAGGCTTTTCCTACCTTATGGAGCATGTGACAAGAAGCACCACATCTGCCTGTATAAAAAAAAAAAAAATTAGGAAAGATGAGAATGAAAGCTTTCAAATAAAGGAAGCGCTGTGTTTATCAAGGGTCAAAGGTCAAGGCATTGACACTTACCTCTGATAGTTCGTGGGTCCGAACATATCCACCCTTCTGAAGAATGGACCACGCAATTTCAGTGTCGTTGACGTTCATCTGACAGCCGTATGTTTCCAAATACACTGCAAGATGTAAACACCAAAATAAAATTGGCAACGACTACCGGCATACTGACACATGGGAATTAAAATCCTAAAGCCTGAACTATCATGGCAACAAATGCAGTTACATACCTTTCCGTAGCTGCGCCAGACCACTTTCTTCAGGAAGATACGATTCCTCATGTTCCTGTTGCGTCTCAGTTGAACTTTTGCCTGAAGAACTCTTAATGACGACAGCTTGGTCTTAAATGTGCTCACTCTCGTCTCATCAGTCTCATTAGTAGGAGTGCTAGACAGAGACACTGAGCAATAACCTCTGCATTTGTCGGCGAGTCGAGATAAACACTTTTGAACAGAAAACACTAGAAGTCTAAGCCTGCGGGCAGACATCATGTCTAAACGGGAGATTCGGCTACAAAGCCATGAACAAGACAAGAAACTCAATTTAACTTTAAAAGTAACGTTAGCTAAGGCTAAGTGCTAACTTAGCAATGGTGCTGTGGTTTGCGCAGAACAATTTTATATACAAAAGTATATTATCAGCGAGCTAACAAATCTGTACAAGCAGCCAATAAATATAAAAATATCTGTAGCTTAGTTAGGTAACCTAATAATTCAGCTGTAACATACACTCACGTATGACCCCACACGGTTAACATTGACATGCAGTTTTGTAATTTTCAAAATAACGGTTTCATTAAAACGTAACAGTGATACTCGTGTTTCAGTTCTAAGACAAGTAAACGGTGTAACTTGGGAGGGAGATCAATCGCAAAAATATCGATTTACGTTTTTTAATTCATATTTTTGTAATTAATATTTTTTAATTAATATTTTTTTAATTAATAGTTTTGTGAAATCTTATATTTAACATAAACGGCTACTTTTATTTTGCAAGTGTTTACTTGTTAGTCATAAGTAGTGTTTTGTGAGATGATTGTTCGTTTTCACACATGGCTCTCTGTCCCTCACCTACTCTGATCTAATGACGAATGCGTAATTTATTTTATAAGTGGACTTCACACTTCGTTCTGTTACCTAAGGGTCAGTACAACATACTCGTTTAAATGTGCTGATACAAAGATTGTGAAACAATTAATGTTTTTAATTAACTGATTAAAGTTTTACTCTGAATGAACACATTTTACGAATATATAGGAATGTTAACCTTATTACATTGTCTTTGATGAGGAAATGGGTATTTTGGATGTTTTAACCTTTTAAACATGTTTTAACCTTTTAAACTTTTAAATATTACCGTAAGGTTGTAAATACGTTCATTAATATTTTAGGTATTTTGATTATTCATTTTGCAATTTTGATTAAAAATAAATAAATAAATAAAATTAAAAATCAAGTTATTTAAACATGTCCAAGAATTGCTGTCCACTCTCTCATCTTTGGATAACCATCTTGGTAAAAATGCGACCTTTGACATCAGTGACCTCACAACTTTAAAAAAGGTCTATCTTCATTCGCCTAAAGGCATAAACTGCATGCTCCTATAGTATGTCAGTTCATTTGAATTTCTCACTTTGTCCCCATACTCAGATGAGTTAAAGCTAAAAATGTCCACCCCATTGTGATGAAATATTGAGTTAATAAACATTATTTTAGAATATCAAAATATATGTTTGAAATGCTAACTTTAGCTAAAATTGTCCACCTGCTGACATGACAGTTGCACAATACAGTGAACATATACTTGCATATACCTTCTTTGCTGTTTTCTTGTTGTTTTGTTTTAAGTAATATTTCCTAATAACTATTAAACTATTGATGTTCAGCTACGACAGGAGCTGCAGTAGCAAAGAGGAAAAGGTCCAGGTGAGATGCAGACCCTTGGAGGAAAGAGACAATTACCTGTGAAATTAGAGAGAGAGAAAGCGCTGTAGAAAAGGTGAGGAGATTTTAACAAAAAAGGGAATTCATGACTGAAAAAGAAAGGTATGCCAAAAAAAACCCAAAACAAAACAGAGTCGAAAGGAATAGTTGCCATGACAACTAGACATTCTTGAAGAGCTATAAACTGTGTTATCAAGGTGTATTTTAAATGTTCATAACTTTGCTTTTAATGGCTTTAAACGTTATATATAGCTTAGAAGTATGTAGAGGTTGGAGGAATATGTGTGGCTATATTTGGGCTATTTCTTCTGTTTGGGTATGAGTGGTTTGTAGCATTTAGCATTGGACATTGAGAGTGCTGAAAAGTCTAAATGTGTCTGTGAAAGCTTTAGAAGTATAAAGTGATTGATTTTTAAATTAGTAATGAAAATGCTGAGGTAATAAAATGATATTGTAAGCAGAAAAGTATGGATGGTCCCGAATAAACTGGTTTCATGCAGGAAAGACCAGTGTAGGCTTCAGCATAAATCTTCAGGAGGCCTCTTTGAAAAAGCCTCTAGGGGATTCCGTTGAAGGGAGAGCCTTGGTTCAAGGATGGGACATCCCGGCCAAGCACTGGAAGAAACAATATGGAGATCACCAAAAGAAACAATATGGGCATCCGGTGATATAGAATAGGATCGTCTTTTAAAAAAATAGAAGTAGTTCAGGTTGAACATAATAGTACCAAGAACTTGTTGGTGTAACTATTAAATATCAATTAGCATATATTGAATAATGTATGGTTTGAACATAATAGTGGAAACCTGGACAAGTATTATGAAAAAATAAAAATGGTTATGCAAGTGTCCTTGAAGCGTTTGGTTACTATCTGATGGATTAAAATAGGTTTGTTGGTAGCAAAGACATCACTAAAGTGTACAGAGCAAAGGTACTCCAGGACCAGGATGGGTAAGTAGCAGCTTGATCAATGGACTCTTCTGTGAGACGTAACAGGGCGTCGATCTTAAATGTAATGTTAGATCAAGTGAAAAACTTTAGTGGATTGAAATACAGATAAATAAATCCACCAAAAGTGCACCTGCATCATTGGTAAAAAGTTGTTCTGCTAGTTGTCTGATTTTGTTCCAGTAATCTAATGTTTCCTGTGGACTAGGTGGTTCAAGATTATATTGGTGTTTGCTTTATTTCTGTGATCTTTTTAACCATAGTCTGCTTGTTTATACTGTCTACCAAATATTGAGTAGTGAAACACTGACACAATCCCTTTTGGCGTCAGACATTTGTAATAATTTCAATAATCTACACTTGTAAATCAAGAGGGCAGCACCATTTTAAAGTCTAGTTTCCTTTCTCTGTATCACTTTCTGGAATTTTTCCGTCTGTGTTTTTATTAAAGTTAAAAATGGAAAGGGTATTAAAACTCCCTTTCACTGACATCTCTTCCACTGAACTTGTAGAGAAAGTGATGATATGAAGATGATTATGTTTATCGCTTTCACTCAGAGATCATTGTCTGAGGGTCATGTTGTACAGTTCACGATGCCCCGGGTTGCAATCAGGAGGTTTGACAGTGATGTGCCACAGTTGTCTGTGGTGTTCTATATGATCATCACAGAACATCACACATAACTGGTCAAATTGTATCTCGAGTAGTATATTTGTGTATTATACTATATATTAGCAGCATATCTTTATGATGCAATTAAAAACATTCCCCATCCCCCTGAATACCAATCATATTACATATCTGGGTACTAAATTCTCTTCCCAGTTGTCTGTTATTCAAAATAAATAGTCATCCAATTATTAAAACAATAAGCGACAAACTTCATTGATGGACAAATTTGCCCCTTATGCTCTTCGGACAAACTGCAATAATTAAAATGAGAATATTACCTAAACGAAATTGTTTGTTTTCAATTATTCCAGTGCCACCAACCTGTCTAAAATCTTTGGACAACATCATAACTTGATTCTACTGGAAAAATAAATCACATAGAATCTAACTCACAACATTACAGAACTGTAGTTGATTATTGCAAATCAACTACAATATGGAATAAAATGGATAAAACCTAGTATATCAGACAGAATATGGATAGACATAGAGCAAACATTATGCAAAGATCTAAAAGTCAGACTTACCATTTATCAGTCAAATCAATTAAAGAACATTCATGATCAACAATTTGTGGGTGGCCATGATACTAACAGCTTGGTGGAAATTCCACAAGATATCAAACTCCACACTAACATAAACATAACACTGCTTTCATGTCACTTCCACAAGTAGCCCAAACATAAGATATAGAAAGCAGGTAAGAGCAACTATCAGTTCAGAGACATTAAACTCACGTGCATCCATATCAGTATTATAAACATTCCTAATACAAAAAAACTATCACATAAGATATACAAAATAATAATGAAATCAAATCGCATAATTACTCTCCAATCGAGACAATGGGAGGAAGATTTATTACTAACCCCCGACGCCACAGTCTGGATTAAAATGTATAATAATAATTACCACATGACAGCAACACTAACCTACAATGCATTCAGTACAAAATAATACATAGATTACATTATACTACACATTGGATGTTTAAAATTGGTTTCACAAGCTCAGCAATCTGTACATACTTTACTCCAAACACAGCTGACGATTACATTCACATCGTGTGGCAGAGCACACCTATCAAGTAATTTTGGAAATAGGTCATCACACACATGTCCCATGATTTAAATAACCCTATCCATCCAACACCATCTTTATGTCTCCTAGGAGACATGTCATCAACCAATGTGTCAATAGAAAAAAAACAGGATAATATATATATATAACATTATTAATTGCAAATACAAACATACTCATGAATTGGAAAACAAAAAATAATATTAGTGTCACCGAATGGAAAAATCTATTGATAGACTACATATCAATGGAAAAAAATCTCAGAATGAATCAATAAGAACCAATAACCTAGACTGGACTCCTTTGATAAAAAGTTTACAGAGCTAATCCATAAATGATAAATATCCCAATCTAGTACGTGTACATATACAGTGCACTCGCACATAGCCTCTCTCTCTCTCTCACACACACACACACAGGCAGACGCACACAAGCAGTCACACACGAACACACACACACACACACACACACACACACACACACACACACACACACACACACACACACACACACACACAACACATTCCCGTAATGGTGCAGGTGGCTAATACTTAAAATACTCTATCTGCATTTCCCGTTTGTCTGTTTCGTCTCTGTTCGTCTTATTTTTCCTCTCTCCCCTATTCCCGTTTCCCCCACGTTATTTATGTCTGTTCATACGTTTTATACACCCGATATAGTTGGACACAGTGAGAAGTTAGAAATAAATAATGAATAAATAATAAAGTTCTAAAGGTCCTCCGATGGGCGGAAATCAATTGATATATTTATTTCTCCAGATTTCTAACTCGGAGAGAAAAAGACGTCCTTTTACAAATCGCACCTCGTTGTGGAACTCTACTAAGGTTTACAATCCAGGCGATGATTTTTAACCTCAAAGAACATAGGCCTGCTCCAAGGCAAACTGATTTCATCCCATTAATTAACTTTAATGCGATGTTTTTTGCCGAGCATTAGGCTAAAGAAAATGAATGTTGCTGCGTTTATCAAACTAAAAGTATTTATTCTGAGCCATGCGGTAAATGATTCAGTGTGAGCAGCATATGGACGATTTTTGGAAAATGCTGTGACTAGGTAATATTTTGAAATATAAGGCGTTGTTAAAGCCCCTCATTCACGCTATTAACGTTATAAGTTAAAATAATTGAATAATTCATAAATAAATAAATAGCGTTTGTATAATATTTAAAAATAAACATTTACGTAAAAGCACTCTTACGTAACAACCAAGTTGTCATGTATTTGAATCTAAAGCTAAAGTGTTGCTTTGATCGCTTTGGTCGGTCGACACTTGCCTGGCTCTGTTGAATTGCTGTTTCAAACTGTTTTATAATTCGTGCAGTTAGATCATTTGGTTAAATCATTTACGATTTTATTTTATTCATTTACTACTTTCGACTACGATTTCCAGAAAGGTTGACCGACGATCCTCACGAAAATGAATCCAAGTACTCCAAGTTCGCCGATGACTTCGTTGTACGTGGGTGACCTCCATCCAGACGTTACCGAGGCCATGCTATACGAGAAATTCAGTCCTGCTGGCGCAATAGTCTCCGTACGGATTTGCAGGGACGCGATGACCCTCCGCTCACTTGGATACGCATACGTGAACTTTCAGCAGCAGGCAGATGCTGAGCGTGCTTTGGACACTATGAACTTTAACATCATCAAAGGCAGACCTGTGCGAATTATGTGGTCCCAGAGAGACCCCTCTCTGAGGAAGAGTGGAGTTGGCAACATCTTCATCAAGAACCTTGACAAGTCTATTGACAGCGAAGCTCTTTACGACACATTCTCTGCCTTTGGGAACATCCTTTCCAGCAAGGTGGTGTGTGACGAGAATGGCTCTAAGGGCTACGGCTTTGTGCACTTTGAGACCCGTGAGGCTGCGGAGAGAGCAATTGAGAGACTTAATGGCATGTTGCTCAATGACCGCAAAGTGTTCATTGGCCACTTCAAGTCTCACAAGGAGCGAGAGGCTGAGATGGGGGCCAGGGCCAAAAAGTTCACCAATGTGTACGTCAAGAACTTTGGAGAGGACATGGACGACGACAAGCTGAAGGAGATCTTCAGCAAGTTTGGCCAAACGCTGAGCACTCGCGTCATGACCGACGAGAGCGGCAAGTCCAAGGGCTTTGGCTTTGTGAACTTCGAGAGGCACGAGGATGCCCAGAGGGCTGTGGATGAGATAAATGGGAAGGAGCTGAATGGGAAGAAGGTGTATGTGGGTTATGCCCAGAAGAAAGGCGAGAGGCAGACAGGGCTGAAACGAAAGTTTGAGCAGATGAAGCAGGACGGTATGACTCGCTACCAGGGAGACAACCTGTACGTCAAGAACCTAGACGACGGTCTGGACGACGCGCGTCTACGTAAGGAGTTCTCTCCGTTCGGGACCATCACAAGTGCCAAGGTGATGATGGAGGGCGGCCGCTCCAAAGGGTTCGGCTTCGTGTGTTTCTCCTCGCCGGAGGAGGCCGCCACGGCCATGACGGAGATGAATGGGCGCGTTGTAGGCACCAAGCCGCTGTACGTGGCTCTGGCGCAGCGCAAGGAGGAGCGGCAGGCCCACCTCTCCAACAAGTACATGAAGCGCACGGCCAGCGTGAGTGCCTTGCCCAACCTCGTGCTCAACCCCTACCAGCCTGCCCCGCCCTCCGGCTACAACATGGAAGCCATTCCACAAGCTCAGAACTGGCCTGCCTACTGCGCAAGCAGCCAGCTGGCACAACTCCTCCCCAGCCCTTGCTGGGCCATGCAGTGCGTCCACCCACAGCAAGTCCAGGATATGCCGAGTGCCATCGGTCCAGCCGCATCCTGCCCGCAGGCCTTCAGCGCCATCCGACCAACCACCGCCTGCCAGGTCCCACGCACGATGGCCTATCAGACCATGGCATCTGAGGCTCCGGGGACAGGGATGGCCAGCGCGGAAGCTGCCAACAAGGCGTCGCTGGTGAGAGCAGTACCACAGTACAAAACCACCTCAGGCGTTCACAGCCCACAGCAACACCTGGGCACACAGCCCTTAGATATAAATGTCGAACTTACCATTTATCAGTCAAATCAATTATAAAACATTTATGTTTCTCAACCCACAGCAGCACCTGGGGGCAGAGCTCCAGGTGCCCGTGCAGCTGGCTGCGGTCCATGTGCAGGGTCAGGAACCTCTCAGTGCCTCCATGCTGGCTGCTGCACCTCCACAGGAGCAGAAGCAGATACTGGGTGAGCGTCTGTTTCCCCTGATCCAGAACATGCAGCCCACCCTTGCAGGGAAGATCACGGGTCTGTTCCTGGAACTGGACAACTCGGAGCTACTGCATATGCTGGAGTCTCCTGAGTCTCTGCACCCTAAGGTGGATGAGGCAGTCGCTGTGCTCCAGGACCAGTGCGCGCAGGAAGCCGCTCAAAAACTTTAACCAGTGCTGCGCTTCTGGCTGTCTAATGGAAGAATAAGCAGTAAAAAAAATTAACATTTTAACTGAAAAAAATAAACATTGAAACTGAAATGCATTGAACATTGAAATATTTTTGCCATGTCTGTAGACATCAAGCCTGTAAGGGTTGGCACCAGGCCGAGGCCCCCTCGACCAGAGGGAGGCGTCGAGTCAACCACGCCACTGATCAGGATCAACACCCAACAGCTGGGCTAGACCTTATATAAGCCCAGTGACCCAATCATTCAGTGCTGGGTTTTTGATAAAGTTTTGAGCCAAGCTCCTAGCCGGTAACTCTGGGTATTGAGGTCTGTGAGCCCTTGTGCTATGCCTCTTTTCTGTTCTGCGAGGGTGTCAGTGTTTTTACACGTCCCCTCCCTTCTCCAGTTTTCCCCTCTCGAGTCTGTCTCTCTCCTGAGGCTTCCCTTAGCCATTCAAGTTTCTCCCCGTTTTCTGGTTTTGTTTGGGAGCTTTTAGTTCGAGTTTTCCCCAGTGCATCGGGGTTGCCATTTCTTTCCGTGGCGTTCTTTG
Organism: Electrophorus electricus; assembly: GCF_041902795.1. Classification (NCBI taxonomy): domain Eukaryota; kingdom Metazoa; phylum Chordata; class Actinopteri; order Gymnotiformes; family Gymnotidae; genus Electrophorus; species Electrophorus electricus. The sequence continues at coordinate 1,094,446 of NW_027658725.1, read as the reverse complement.
TTCTCCCCTTTTCCACGCTCACCGAGGTGTTTCGTTTTTTCCTCTTGTTTTGCTTGATCCAAGCTCTAACTGTTCTGCACACGAGCCCACCATTGTTAGAGTGTGGCTGCTTACCCAGTAAGCTATTGGTGTCCTCACCTAGCTGACCTGGATTCAAAACCACCTTACAAAGTCCAGGCCTTGGTTATTCTAAGCTTAAAATGAAAACGACAGAAAAAGGTAAAATCATTTCAAGTTTGGTTTATTTGTCGCATACATAGTCATACACAGTATAACTCACAGTGAAATGGTTGAGTGCTCTGTCCAATCTGAGGAAAAAGAAAAACAGGGGTGCATAGAGAAATATATTCTATATATATACAAAAATATATTAATAGTGCATGTACAATATATATATATATATATATATATATATAATGTTTATATGTACAATGTATATATGGATATTTATATATGTATGTACAGAATGTACAGTCCCATCTTGCAATTGACATATTTACAGTTATATGTTACATATTACAGTTATATTGAACATATTACAGTTATTTCTATTACATATTACAGATTTTGACATGAACAGCTGATCATTTTTTTGTTTTTATTCCTCTTAAAGTTTGAATGTTCAGATTGTCAGTTCTTACAGGTCATAGCTGATCATTAGATAAGTGTATTGGGTTGCATTAATATAAATGTAAAGATCAAAAAAACAAAACCCCACAGTGTAGCTTAAAATAGAGAATAATTCTGTAATATTCCTTTATGTACAACACAATTTCAAATGACCTTATTAACAAACCAGTAAAGACAGGACGAGAAGCAAAGGTCACTTACACGTATTAAATCTTGAAGCAAACAAACTGCAGCTGCAAGTGCCACACTGCCATCCAGTTCCACTCTCTGGTCTGGCGACGGTCATATTACAGGAGCAACGAGAGGCTGCCAACAGTTTCTTTTAGCTTGTCTACTGAGACGGTGAAACTGGCCAACCAGGTGAAAAGCATTGTGAAGGAGAAACGACTTCGACTGCCGACGTGGGAAAGTAGCAGTCAGAGCAGGTCTATTGGAGCAGTGCGATGGACTCTGCCCAACAATGGGCTGCAAGCCCACATCTCTGCACATAGCAACAGTATGTGGTTCCTAGGTGCCCAGTCGGCTAGTTTTAAAGTTCAATTCAAATATTAAATAAAAATGCAGACTTCAGAATTGGTTAAATAGCATAACTGTGCACGTACTTTATTGTAGGTTAACATTAACACGCATTATTGAGGCACCCTCTGGAGAATGTCTAAAAATCAGAGAACCCACATTTTCATACATTTTTCAGTAGTGGTTATGTATTCACCCCACATTCCTTTACATATTTGCGTTTGTCTTCACGTCCATTGCATCCAAACCATACATTTGTCAATATATGCAAAGTAATATAAAACACCCACACCAGTTGGAACCTGTTAACACCACATTCCAAGAGATTTCTCTTGACCTTATCCTAAAGAGATGGTCCTGAGCCTGATGGAAATAATATCTCATACTTGGGAGGACATGGACGACAACAAGCTAAATGAGATCTTCAGCAAGTTCGGCCCAACGCTGAGCCGTCGCGTCATGACAGACGAGAGCGGCAAGTCCAAGGGCTTTGGCTTTGTGAGCTTCGAGAGGCACGAGGATGCCAAAAGGGCTGTGGATGAGATGAACGGGAAGAAGTTGAATGGGAAGCAGCTGTATGTGGCTCGTGCCCAGAAGAAAGGCGAGAGGCAGACAGAGCTCAAACGCAAGTTTGAGCAGATGAAGCAGGACGGCACGACTCGCTACCAGGGAGTGAACCTGTACGTTAAAAACCTAGACGACAGTCTGGACGACGAGCGTCTGCGTAAAGAGTTCTCTCTATTCGGGACAATCACGAGTGCCCAGGTGATGACGGAGGGCGGCCGCTCCAAAGGGTTCGGCTTTGTGTGTTTCTCCTCGCCGGAGGAGGCCACCGAGGCAATGAAGGAGATGAACGGGTGCATCGTAGGCACCAAGCCGCTGTACGTGGCCCTGGCGCAGCGCAAGGAGGAGCGGCAGGCCCACCTCACCCACCAGTACATGCAGCGCATGGCCAGCGTGAGTGCCGTGCGCAACCCAGTGCTCAACCCCTACCAGCCCGCCCCGCCCTCCGGCTACTTCATGATGGCCATTCCACAGGCTCAGAACTGGGCTACCTGCTACCCGAGCAGGCAACTGGCACAGCTCCACCCCAGCACCCGCTGGGCTACGCACAGCATTCAGCCACAGCATTTCCAATACATGCCGAGTACCATCAGGCCCGCTGCAGACCAATCTCTGGGCCAGGAACCTCTCACTGCCTCCGTGCTGGATCTGGAACCTCCGCAGGAGCAGAAGCAGATGTTGGGTGATCGATGGTCTGTTTCCCGTGATCCAGAACATGCACCCCAACCTTGCAGGGACGGGTTTGCTCCTGGAGATCGACAACTTGGAGCTTCCGCTTATGCTGGCTGAAAAAATAAAAACGCATTAAATATTGAAATATTTTTGCCTGGTCCATAGACTCCAGTTTCAGGCCTTGATTACAGTAAACTAAAACAACATGTAAAAAGGCTAAATGATTGACACGTGTACAGTCGGTGACTCCTTTCTTTTTGTTCCTCTTACTGTTCGAATGCTCAGAATGTCAGTTTTTGCAGTTGACAGCTGAGCATTAGGCATGTGTATTGGATTGTATTAATAATACAATTGAGGATTCATTGCTGTTCAGGGACCCAGCAGTGGTAACTTGGCAGTGGTAGGGCTTGAACTAGCAACATTCTGATTACTAGTCAAGTAACCTCTGAATAGTATTATTATGATTAATATTATTAATATATCTTACACTGAGGTCTGCTGAAGCTTACCCAGGATCCTTTGCAGCAGCCTGCCATATGCACAAATCATTACGAAAGGACACAGAATCTCTAAACTCCCTTGTTTTATGTTATTAGTTTGTCTAATTCAATGTTAAAGCACTTTCCCCTGTAAACACTCTTTTTATGACCTCATTTCACCGTTTCATGACTTTATGCCACGAACCAACCAACTATTCTTTTATACAACTCTTTTCAAACACTTCAACCATTGTGGGTAATTACACTATTATACACCTGTAATTCTTGTTATGCTATTTATTTTATTGGTACTGTCGATACATCGATGTTAGGAGAAATACCTCATGAATACTTTAAATGAATCCTTAAAATGACACCTATTCCATTTACTAATGCTAAGCTTGCTACAGTCTGAACTTCTAGCAAGTCAAGAGAAGTCTCATGCAGTTTCTGTATTTTCTATAATTGCATAATATATGGATGGTTTTAAACTCAATAACATACGCACTTGCAAAATATGTGAATATAAAGGAACAAAAATAAATTAACATAACCACATACCTAAACATCATCTGGTACCATCACCCCATCACCCCTCAATGCAGTATGAGGATGGTCAGATTGTTGTATTTACTAATAGTTACCACTAGTATTAAAATAACAGTAAGCCCAAACTGTTCGACTATGTCCTCTTAAACAAACCTGTGATTTTTTAAATATTTGGACCACATCCTCCTGCAGAATAAAACAATCAGGAAATACAGTTGAGTTGGCTCATACCGCCCTCACATCAGTGTGATTTCCATCAATGACGTGTTATGGCTCTGGGTAAGGAACAATGTTATATTGTTCAATAAACTTTTCACAGGATGCATATTTTTCATTGTTTTAGCAAAGTTTTCGCTACCTCTATACAGCAAACACCAGAATCGACAAGGTTTACATTAATTATAGTCAGTAGAATTAAAGGGAAGAGGCCATATAAAAGGCTGGGATCTACGTTTAGCAGACTCGGCACTGTGTTACTAGATATTGCCCACATTCCAGTAATTTTATTAAGTCCTCTTTAAACAGAAAATAAAGATGCAGAATTAATTGAAGAGAGTAGTAGGTCCATTATTTATTTTGAGCTCAGCGTTACATACAAACGAGGCATAGTCCAGAATATGTCTAATAATCACACAAGGAACACACATTTTTATCCAGTTTTCACAACTGATTATGTGATTGCCACACCTTCTCTACATACTGGTGTTTGAAATCTCAACCACTGTGTTCAACCATACATTATTCAATATATGCAAATTGAGATCTATCATTGTACAAATTGAAGCTTGACCCCAGTATATCCTATTGGAAGATTTTCCTGGGTTTTTTTTTTTTGTTGTTGTTGTTTTTGTTTTTAACAAAGATAATCTCAACTCATACCATCAAACACCTGCAAGATGATGTTGCAGGTCAGTATCACCCTGCTCTTATGGTAAGATAATGAACCTTGCTTAGCCACAGAACTCTCGAAGAGGCTTTCACGTCTTTTAAAAGCCGGGATCTTTACCAATACTTAGGAAGCTATTTCTCACGGGAACAGTCCAGAGTCATCTGCCGTAGACTTCCACAGAGGCCTTGAAACCACCTGCATCAGAGCCTCTGCTCTGCACTTACAGACCCACAAAGGCCTTAAGATACCCCAGAAACATTATTCCTCTTTATGCTTTCAAACACAGTCTTGCACCACTCTGCACCTGTTGCAGAGAGCTTCAAAGCCTATTATAATTAGATCACAGATCGCCTCATGAAAATACCTTTACCCCAAAACATTTTATTACCTCAGGTGGAACAGTGTGTATAGGCCTAGACCTCTTTAGATGTAACTTAGAACCGCCGGTGACCGCTGTATGCGTTTCTTTGGTTGTACAAGCTCCACTGAAGGACTCCATGAATAGTTGATGATGGAAGAGGGGTATATCAGATTCACCCCTTCTGCCTCCATGTGACAAATTAACACACTGCATAAACTTTTAGAAATAAATCAGTCTTTTAACAAATGGTAAACATTCTCTAGAAAAGATTATCTTGTAACAATTCATTGAGTATATGAACTGTTTTTGTGTCCTTATATCTATAAATGAAAAGTAATAAAACATTATAGATGATAAATAAATTACATAAAATGTATAAAAGTTCACAAATAAGAAAGTACCTGAGTCTGCACTTTTCTCCACAGATTCAAGAAACTCGTGAAAGTTGGAAGCTATAGAAACACATAGTACAGAATTATAGACTGACTGAGGTGTGAGCAGAAAGATCGCCATGATGTCCTTATATCTAAAGCACTCAAAGCATTGATGCTATGTAAATAAACTGTGATCCGATTGGTTCAATCTAAGTAAATAGATTCACCTACTTTGAAGTTAAAGTTTTTCTCAAAAGGTTAGAACTGGTTGACTATACTTTGCCGTGTTCTGTAATAGAAAATGTAAACATTTATATCTAAAATATTGCACGACAGAAATCAATTCAAGACTAACCTCTAATGACCGCTAGATGGGGGAAGATATCAAGTAATAAATGAGTCCAGATCCTCCTGCCCGACAATACGGTGAGACTCTGTTTTTACGTGTGATGGAAAATGATACGAAACTATGTATTATGTGATTCATATAAAATCACACTGATCCTTTTGTTCTTAAATTAATAATGCTGTTTGCACATTTGTATCCGCCTGTTGCTGATTAAGTTGAACATGTATCAGGAACTGTTAACATCAAGGTCAACTTGACACACAACCCACACTGTTTGGAGACAGTTTGGGTTGGTTTGTGGAAAAAACCAAGCTGAGAGCTGATTGGCTTATAGCCACAGCAACAAAGGAAAGAAGAGCTGCTTAAGAAAAGATGATTGGTTAAAGACAGCACAGGAGTAGTATAACTAGCCACGGTTTTGTATACTCGGGGCTCCCTACCTGAGGAGAGCCAAACATTTATTTTATTCTTTTTCTTATTAAATTACTCTCTTAATCACGTCTGACTTGCTGTTTGTTCAAAATTCCACAACATATGTCATTACTACGCCGCACAAAAAAGACCGCCATATTTGTAGTTCCACAATGTGAAAAGGCGTCATTTTCTATGCAAACGAATGAATAAACACCATGCCATGCCTTGCTGTATCCCCTCTTTGCACCGCTGGACAGACACACTCATGACACTGTACTCATCAAAAGCAGCACCAGAGACGCACTGAGTCATATCCCGCTACACACCTCTCAGGCCAGCTTGTTTGCACGTTTTGTCATAAAACTTAAAATGTCATTTGTTCCCATTATATATAAAATTACCTATTTAAAAAAACAAATAAATCAAAAAGTACTTGTGACTAGAGAAACACGTGGCTAATCACCTACAAGAAATAATGTCAGTGATGTTTGGGGCAGGTGTTTCAAACGTGCCCAGACTCTTGAGAAGCACCTAAACGCACACACAAGGGTGTCCGCTTCCCATAGTGCTGCAAATACTGCAGGAAGGGCTTTGGTGAAACAGGCCACATGGAGGAGCAGAAGACAATCCACACAACTGAAGAAGCCCGTAGCTGCCCAGTATGTCAGAATCCACATGGGAGAAGAACCCTGTAGCTGCCCAGTATGTCAGAAGCAAATTGTGCAGGTGGGTAATGAACCATATTTGTACCCATTCGTATGTTGGGAGCAAATCAGTTGAAGACTTGAACAGTATGTTAACAATCAGTTAAAATTACTGTTGATGACAAGAAAACAATGGCTAATATGTTCCTTCACAGCTATGTCATTGGTTGATCTATTTTTGTCAGATTTAGTGCTTGTTTGGGCAAGTGTGTTAAAGTCTTCCTTTGTTTTTGGTTTTGTTCCTTTTCATATAGTTGTTTATTCCTTTTTGTCTAGTGATGTCCATTATCCATTTAAAATCTGTCAAATTAAACAAATGTGAAACGAATTCCATAGTATTCAGATTTGATTGCAAAAGAGACCAACCACTCCCCGTATTTTGAATTTTGCATATACAGTATATGTGCAGTTCCAGCCTAGTCCATTGATCCAAAATCTGGCCCAGATGTATCTGTTGACTGCAAATTTGAATGATTTCTGTGCTCTGCAGCAAAGGAGCGTTTGGTTACTATCTGATGGATTAAAATAGGCTTGTTGGTAGCAAAGACATCACTAAAGTGTACAGAGCAAAGGTACTCCAGGACCAGGATGGGTAAGTAGCAGCTTGATCAGTGGAATCTTCTGTGAGACGTAACAGGATTTCGGTCTTAAATGTAATGTTAGATCAAGTGAAAAACTTTAGTGGATTGAAATACAGATAAATAAATCCACTAAAAGTGCATCTGCATCATTGGTTAAAAAGTTGTTCTGCTAGTTGTCTGATTTTGTTCCAGTAATCTAATGTTTCCTGGGACTAGGTGGTTCAAGATTATATTGGTGTTTGCTTTATTTCTGTGATTTTTTTAACCATAGTCTAATTGTTTATACTGTCTACCAAATGCAATACTGAGTAGTGAAACACTGACACAATCCCTTTTGGCATCGGACATTTGTAATAATTTCAATAATCTACAGTTGTAAATCAAGAGGGCAGCACCATTTTAAAGTCTAGTTTCCTTTCTCTCTCTCACTTTCTGGAATTTTTCCATCTGTGTTTTTATTAAATTTAAAGATGGAAAGGGTATTAAAACTCCCTTTAACTGACATCTCTTCCACTGAACTTGTAGAGAAAGTGATGATATGAAGATGATTATGTTTATCGCTTTCACTCAGAGATCATTGTCTGAGGGTCATGTTGTACAGTTCACGATGCCCCGGGTTGCAATCAGGAGGTTTAACAGTGATGTGCCAAACAGTTGTCTGTGGTGTTCTATATGATCATCACAGAACATCACACATAACTGGTCAAATTGTATCTCCAGTAGGATATTTGTGTATTATACTATATATTAGCAGCATAACTTTATGATGCAATTAAAAACCCCATCCCCCTGAATACCAATCATATTACATATCTGGGTATTAAATTCTCTTCCCAGTTGTCTGTTATTCAAAAATAAATAGTCATCCAATTATTAAAACAATAAGCGACGAACTTCATTGATGGACAAATTTGCCCCTTATGCTCTTTGGACAAACTGCAATAATTAAAATGAGAATATTACCTAAACGAAATTATTTGTTTTCAATTATTCCAGCGCCACCAACCTGTCTAAAATCTTTGGACAACATCATAACTTGATTCTACTGGAAAAATAAATCACATAGAATCAAACTCACAACATTACAGAACTGTAGTTGATTATTGCAAATCAACTATAATATGGTATAAAATGGATAAAACTTAGTATATCAGACAGAATATGGATAGACATATAGCAAACATTATGCAAAGATCTAAAAGTCAGACTTACCATTTATCAGTCAAATCAATTAAAGAACATTCATGATCAACAATTTGTGGGTGGCCATGATACTAACAGCCTGGTGGAAATTTCACAAGATATCAAACTCCAGACTCACATAAACATAACACTGCTTTCATGTCACTTCCACAAGTAGCCCAAACATAAGATATAGAAAGCAGGTAAGAGCAACTATCAGTTCAGAGACATTAAACTCACCTGCATCCATATCAGTATTATAAACATTCCTAATACAAAAAAACTATCACATAAGATATACAAACTAATAATGAAATCAAATCGCATAATTACTCTCCCATCGAGACAATGGGAGGAAGATTTATTACTAGCTCCCGACGCCACAGTTTGGATTAAAATGTGTAATAATAATTACCACATGACAGCAACACTAACCTACAATGCATTCAGTACAAAATAATACATAGATTACATTATACTACACATTGGATGTTTAAAATTGGTTTCACAAGCTCAGCAATCTGTACATACTTTACTCCAAAGACAGCTGACGATTACATTCACATCGTGTGGCAGAGCACACCTATCAAGCAATTTTGGCAATAAGTAATCACACACATGTCCCATGATTTAAATAACCCTATCCATCCAACACCATCTTTATGTCTCCTAGGAGACATGTCATCAACCAATGTGACAATAGAAAAAAAACAGGATAATATATATATAACATTATTAATTGCAAATACAAACATACTCATGAATTGGAAAACAAAAAATAATATTAGTGTCACCGAATGGAAAAATCTATTGATAGACTACATATCAATGGAAAAAAATCTCAGAATGAATCAATAAGAACCAATAACCTAGACTGGACTCCTTTGATAAAAAGTTTACAGAGCTAATCCATAAATGATAAATATCCCAATCTAGTACGTGTACATATACAGTGCACTCGCACATAGCCTCTCTCTCTCTCTCTCACACACACACACAGGCAGACGCACACAAGCAGTCACACACGAACACACACACACACACACACACACACACACACACACACACACACACACACACACACATTCCCGTAATGGTGCAGGTGGCTAATACTTAAAATACTCTATCTGCATTTCCCGTTTGTCTGTTTCGTCTCTGTTCGTCTTATTTTTCCTCTCTCCCCTATTCCCGTTTCCCCCACGTTATTTATGTCTGTTCATACGTTTTATACACCCGATATAGTTGGACACAGTGAGAAGTTAGAAATAAATAATGAATAAATAATAAAGTTCTAAAGGTCCTCCGATGGGCGGAAATCAATTGATATATTTATTTCTCCAGATTTCTATCTCGGAGAGAAAAAGACGTCCTTTTACAAATCGCACCTCGTTGTGGAACTCTACTAAGGTTTACAATCCAGGCGATGATTTTTAACCTCAAAGAACATAGGCCTGCTCCAAGGCAAACTGATTTCATCCCATTAATTAACTTTAATGCGATGTTTTTTGCCGAGCATTAGGCTAAAGAAAATGAATGTTGCTGCGTTTATCAAACTAAAAGTATTTATTCTGAGCCATGCGGTAAATGATTCAGTGTGAGCAGCATATGGACGATTTTTGGAAAATGCTGTGACTAGGTAATATTTTGAAATATAAGGCGTTGTTAAAGCCTCTCATTCACGCTATTAACGTTATAAGTTAAAATAATTGAATAATTCATAAATAAATAAATAGCGTTTGTATAATATTTAAAAATAAACATTTACGTAAAAGCACTCTTACGTAACAACCAAGTTGTCATGTATTTGAATCTAAAGCTAAAGTGTTGCTTTGATCGCTTTGGTCGGTCGACACTTGCCTGGCTCTGTTGAATTGCTGTTTCAAACTGTTTTATAATTCGTGCAGTTAGATCATTTGGTTAAATCATTTACGATTTTATTTTATTCATTTACTACTTTCGACTACGATTTCCAGAAAGGTTGACCGACGATCCTCACGAAAATGAATCCAAGTGCTCCAAGTTCGCCGATGACTTCGTTGTACGTGGGTGACCTTCATCCAGACGTTACCGAGGCCATGCTATACGAGAAATTCAGTCCTGCTGGCGCAATAGTCTCCGTACGGATTTGCAGGGACGCGATGACCCTCCGCTCACTTGGATACGCATACGTGAACTTTCAGCAGCAGGCAGATGCTGAGCGTGCTTTGGACACTATGAACTTTAACATCATCAAAGGCAGACCTGTGCGAATTATGTGGTCCCAGAGAGACCCCTCTCTGAGGAAGAGTGGAGTTGGCAACATCTTCATCAAGAACCTTGACAAGTCTATTGACAGCGAAGCTCTTTACGACACATTCTCTGCCTTTGGGAACATCCTTTCCAGCAAGGTGGTGTGTGACGAGAATGGCTCTAAGGGCTACGGCTTTGTGCACTTTGAGACCCGTGAGGCTGCGGAGAGAGCAATTGAGAGACTTAATGGCATGTTGCTCAATGACCGCAAAGTGTTCATTGGCCACTTCAAGTCTCGCAAGGAGCGAGAGGCTGAGATGGGGGCCAGGGCCAAAAAGTTCACCAATGTGTACGTCAAGAACTTTGGAGAGGACATGGACGACGACAAGCTGAAGGAGATCTTCAGCAAGTTTGGCCAAACGCTGAGCACTCGCGTCATGACCGACGAGAGCGGCAAGTCCAAGGGCTTTGGCTTTGTGAACTACGAGAGGCACGAGGATGCCCAGAGGGCTGTGGATGAGATAAATGGGAAGGAGCTGAATGGGAAGAAGGTGTATGTGGGTTATGCCCAGAAGAAAGGCGAGAGGCAGACAGGGCTGAAACGAAAGTTTGAGCAGATGAAGCAGGACGGTATGACTCGCTACCAGGGAGACAACCTGTACGTCAAGAACCTAGACGACGGTCTGGACGACGCGCGTCTACGTAAGGAGTTCTCTCCGTTCGGGACCATCACAAGTGCCAAGGTGATGATGGAGGGCGGCCGCTCCAAAGGGTTCGGCTTCGTGTGTTTCTCCTCGCCGGAGGAGGCCGCCACGGCCATGACGGAGATGAATGGGCGCGTTGTAGGCACCAAGCCGCTGTACGTGGCTCTGGCGCAGCGCAAGGAGGAGCGGCAGGCCCACCTCTCCAACAAGTACATGAAGCGCACGGCCAGCGTGAGTGCCTTGCCCAACCTCGTGCTCAACCCCTACCAGCCTGCCCCGCCCTCCGGCTACAACATGGAAGCCATTCCACAAGCTCAGAACTGGCCTGCCTACTGCGCAAGCAGCCAGCTGGCACAACTCCTCCCCAGCCCTTGCTGGGCCATGCAGTGCGTCCACCCACAGCAAGTCCAGGATATGCCGAGTGCCATCGGTCCAGCCGCATCCTGCCCGCAGGCCTTCAGCGCCATCCGACCAACCACCGCCTGCCAGGTCCCACGCACGATGGCCTATCAGACCATGGCATCTGAGGCTCCGGGGACAGGGATGGCCAGCGCGGAAGCTGCCAACAAGGCGTCGCTGGTGAGAGCAGTACCACAGTACAAAACCACCTCAGGCGTTCACAGCCCACAGCAACACCTGGGCACACAGCCCTTAGATATAAATGTCGAACTTACCATTTATCAGTCAAATCAATTATAAAACATTTATGTTTCTCAACCCACAGCAGCACCTGGGGGCAGAGCTCCAGGTGCCCGTGCAGCTGGCTGCGGTCCATGTGCAGGGTCAGGAACCTCTCAGTGCCTCCATGCTGGCTGCTGCACCTCCACAGGAGCAGAAGCAGATACTGGGTGAGCGTCTGTTTCCCCTGATCCAGAACATGCAGCCCACCCTTGCAGGGAAGATCACGGGTCTGTTCCTGGAACTGGACAACTCGGAGCTACTGCATATGCTGGAGTCTCCTGAGTCTCTGCACCCTAAGGTGGATGAGGCAGTCGCTGTGCTCCAGGACCAGTGCGCGCAGGAAGCCGCTCAAAAACTTTAACCAGTGCTGCGCTTCTGGCTGTCTAATGGAAGAATAAGCAGTAAAAAAAATTAACATTTTAACTGAAAAAAATAAACATTGAAACTGAAATGCATTGAACATTGAAATATTTTTGCCATGTCTGTAGACATCAAGCCTGTAAGGGTTGGCACCAGGCCGAGGCCCCCTCGACCAGAGGGAGGCGTCGAGTCAACCACGCCACTGATCAGGATCAACACCCAACAGCTGGGCTAGACCTTATATAAGCCCAGTGACCCAGTCATTCAGTGCTGGGTTTTTGTTAAAGTTTTGAGCCAAGCTCCTAGCCGGTAACTCGGGGTATTGAGGTCTGTGAGCCCTTGTGCTATGCCTCTTTTCTGTTCTGCGAGGGTGTCAGTGTTTTTACACGTCCCCTCCCTTCTCCAGTTTTCCCCTCTCGAGTCTGTCTCTCTCCTGAGGCTTCCCTTAGCCATTCAAGTTTCTCCCCGTTTTCTGGTTTTGTTTGGGAACTTTTAGTTCGAGTTTTCCCCAGTGCATCGGGGTTGCCATTTCTTTCCGTGGCGTTCTTTGTTCTCCCCTTTTCCACGCTCACCGAGGTGTTTCGTTTTTTCCTCTTGTTTTGCTTGATCCAAGCTCTAACTGTTCTGCACACGAGCCCACCATTGTTAGAGTGTGGCTGCTTACCCAGTAAGCTATTGGTGTCCTCACCTAGCTGACCTGGATTCAAAACCACCTTACAAAGTCCAGGCCTTGGTTATTCTAAGCTTAAAATGAAAACGACAGAAAAAGGTAAAATCATTTCAAGTTTGGTTTATTTGTGGCATACATAGTCATACACAGTATAACTCACAGTGAAATGGTTGAGTGCTCTGTCCAATCTGAGGAAAAAGAAAAACAGGGGTGCATAGAGAAATATATTCTATATATATACAAAAATATATTAATAGTGCATGTACAATATATATATATATATATATTATGTTTATATGTACAATGTATATATGGATATTTATATATGTATGTACAGAATGTACAGTCCCATCTTGCAATTGACATATTTACAGTTATATGTTACATGGTGGTAATTGAACATATTACAGTTATATTGAACATATTACAGTTATTTCTATTACATATTACAGATTTTGACATGAACAGCTGATCATTTTTTTGTTTTTATTCCTCTTAAAGTTTGAATGTTCAGATTGTCAGTTCTTACAGGTCATAGCTGATCATTAGATAAGTGTATTGGGTTGCATTAATATAAATGTAAAGATCAAAAAAACAAAACCCCACAGTGTAGCTTAAAATAGAGAATAATTCTGTAATATTCCTTTATGTACAACACAATTTCAAATGACCTTATTAACAAACCAGTAAAGACAGGACGAGAAGCAAAGGTCACTTACACGTATTAAATCTTGAAGCAAACAAACTGCAGCTGCAAGTGCCACACTGCCATCCAGTTCCACTCTCTGGTCTGGCGACGGTCATATTACAGGAGCAACGAGAGGCTGCCAACAGTTTCTTTTAGCTTGTCTACTGAGACGGTGAAACTGGCCAACCAGGTGAAAAGCATTGTGAAGGAGAAACGACTTCGACTGCCGACGTGGGAAAGTAGCAGTCAGAGCAGGTCTATTGGAGCAGTGCGATGGACTCTGCCCAACAATGGGCTGCAAGCCCACATCTCTGCACATAGCAAGAGTATGTGGTTCCTAGGTGCCCAGTCGGCTAGTTTTAAAGTTCAATTCAAATATTAAATAAAAATGCAGACTTCAGAATTGGTTAAAGAGCATAACTGTGCACGTACTTTATTGTAGGTTAACATTAACACGCATTATTGAGGCACCCTCTGGAGAATGTCTAAAAATCAGAGAACCCACATTTTCATACATTTTTCAGTAGTGGTTATGTATTCACCCCACATTCCTTTACATATTTGCGTTTGTCTTCACGTCCATTGCATCCAAACCATACATTTGTCAATATATGCAAAGTAATATAAAACACCCACACCAGTTGGAACCTGTTAACACCACATTCCAAGAGATTTCTCTTGACCTTATCCTAAAGAGATGGTCCTGAGCCTGATGGAAATAATATCTCATACTTGTAAGTGTGCTGGAGCCTATCCACCATCCTTTGCAGAAGCCTGCAGAGGCCTTTACAGAGGCCTCTGCCCTGTACACAAATCATTCTGAAAGGACACATACCATTCTGTGATTATGTTATTAATATGTCTAATTCAATGTTAAACCTCTGTTCTCTTTTTATTACCTCAAGCACCAGACCTGAGGAATTTGCACGGTCTCAAGGAGTGCGTGAAGTTTATCGCTCAGTGGAAACAAGAGGTGGAGCGTGTCTGTAAGCCTGACGAGGGCGCTGCAGCTGCATCCAGTAGCAGTAATGACTGCGGTGGAACCGTACACCCCCACACTGTTGCCAGCACATTTTTCAGTGGGCCAGCCGTCTCAAAGCTGTTGATACAATGTTCAGTCTACGTGAAGGGCAGCAGGAGAGAGGCAGTGAAGGAGACCAAGCAGAGAAACACTGAATGGGCTAAAGAACTCCAGACAGTCTCAGAGCGGTGCGGCATGATGAGGGCAGAGTTGGCACAGAATTTCAGGCAGCTGGAGCTTAAGAAGAAGCTGGAATCCATGCTGCCTGTCCTGGACTTCATCGCATGGTCTCTACTCAAACATAACCAGGATGTAGTTTCACAGCTTTGGGTCCTCAGTAAACAGCGATCCTGGAGAACTTCAAAATCCATTCCAAATTCATTGTGGAACTGGATCTGCAGTGCTGTGGATGAGGTCACATTGGACCCCATGACCAAACATGCGTGGCTGCTGCTGTCTGATGACTGTAAGAGGGTTCAGGAGTACCTGACCAAGATGAAAGTTCAGTTCACCTCCCAGCGCTTTAACACTTGGCCCTGTGTGCTGGGCTGGGAGGACTTCTCTTCCAGCTGTCTTTCTATAACTCACAAATCTAGACATTTATTGGAAACGTCCGGGAGCAGCTGTAACCCCTCTTTGTACTGCTAGATGGCCGCACTCTCATGACACTGCACTCATCAAAAGCAGCACCAGAGACGCACTGAGTCATATTCCCGAACGCACCTCTCAGGCCAGCTTATTTGCACATTTTGTCGTAAAACTTAAGATGTCTGTTTTATTAAATTACCAAAAACTTTTTTTCAAAATCAAAGTATTTGTAGCTACAGAAAAACATGGCTAATCACAAAAATGAGAAATAACGTCACTGATATTTGCAACATGTGTTTCTAACATGCACAGGCTCTTGAGGAGCACCTAAACCCTCACACAGGGGTTTCTGCTTGTCATAGTACTGTAAGGAAGGGCTTTGGCGAAACAGGCCACAGAAAGCAGCATATGAGAATCCACACAGGTGAAGAACCCTTTAGCTGCCCAGTATTTCAGAAGCAGTTTGTGCAGGCGGGTAATGAGCCGCATTCGTACCCATTCATATAGGATGTTGGGAGCAAAACGGTAAAAGACTTGAAAAGTATAACAATCAGTTAACAATCAGATTACTGTTGTTAGGTTGTTAACAATAGAGTAATAAATGGCTAATATGCTTCTTCCCAGTTATGCCTTTGCTTGATCTATTTTGGTCTGATTTGGTGCTTGTCTGGGCAAGTGTGATAAAAAGTATTTTTTCGTTTGTTTTTCATTTAGTTCCTTTTTATATCGTGTTCTGTTCCATTTTATATGTTGTCTATTATCCCTTTAAAGTCTGTCAAATTAATCAAATGTGAAGATTTCACTCTGTTCAGATTTGATTGAAAAAGAGACCAACCACTCCCTGCATCTTTCATTTTGCATATACAGTGCATTTGCAGTTAACCGTTTCTTGTTTGTATTAATCGCGTGTGATTCTTGTGAGTGCCGTTAGTGTTCTGTGTTAAATGTTAATAAATGTACGTCCCAGACGTTGGAGTCTGTGCGTCCTGCCCCTCACCCTGCGGCACTCGGGCCACCCCTCGTTACGCTACTGTTGCAACTCAAGAGCGAAGCACCATTTTAAAGTCTGGTTTCCTTTCTCTGTCTCACTTTCTGAAATTTTTATGTCTGTGTTTTTTTAAACTTAAAAATAGAAAGGATATTAAAACTCCCTTTCACTTAATGGCCTCTCATCCAATGAGCTGTTAGAGAAAGTAATGATAGTTAGATGAATATGTTTATAGATTTCACTCCGAGAACGTTGTCTGAGGTTAATATTGTACAGTTCATGATGCCCAGGGTTGCAATCAGCATGTTTAACAGTGATGTGCCACACAGTTGTCTGTGGTGTTCTCTATGACCATCACAGAGCATCACACATAACTGGTAAAATTGTATCTCAATTAGTATATTTGTATATTATACTATTGCAGCAGCATAACTTTATGATGCAATTAAAAAACATTCCCCATCCCTCTGAATGCCAATCACATTACATATCTGGGTATTAGATTCTCTCTGCAGTTGTCAGTTATTCAAATTTAATATCATTCCAGTTTTTAAAACAATAAGTGACAAACTTCATTGATGGACAAATTTGCCCCTTATACTCTTTGGAAGAATTGCAACAATTAAAGTGATAATGCCTAAGATAAACGATTTGTTTTCAATTATTGCTATCCAGCTCCAGCAACCTGGTTTAAACCTTTGGACACCATCATAACTGGAAAAATAAATCACAAAGAATCAAACTCACAATGATACAGAACTGTAGTTGATTATTGCAAATAAACTACAATATGTAATACAATGGATTAAACCCAGTATATCAGACAGAATATGGATAGACATAGAACAAACATTATGCAGAGATATAAAAGTCAGACTTACCATCAAGCAAATAAATTCAAAACATCCATGTTTCAACTGTTTGACAGAGGCCATAACTCTAACAGCCTGGTGGAAATTCCACAAGATAACAAAGAACTATTCATTCTCGTATTTGGAACAATCAAGACTTTACCTTCAACAACAACAAAAATTATTAAACTTTACACCTTGGATAGAAAAAGGCAAACATATTCCTCATAACACTACTTTCATGTCACTTCCACAAGTATCCCAAAAGTATGATATAGTAAGCACCCAAATGACCAGCAACACTAATCTACAATGCATTCACTACAAAATAATGCATGGAGTACATTATACTACACATAAGATGTTTAAAATTGGTTTCATGGACCAGCCCCTTCATACATGAGGTCAATGGTCAAAGCCCGATCTGTACCTCGAGTACTTCGAACCTCAAGTACGGCTCGGCTTGAAATACCTTGCTTCGGGTCTCATGGACGACAAGCATCGAGACTATTTTCTGTCCTGGCTCCAAGATTGTGGAATGAACTCCCGCTTGCTGTCCGGACAGCAGAGTCCTTTGCAGTCTTCAAAGCCAGACTGAAGACCCATTTATTTGCAGAATATTTAAAGGACAACTGACACTGCTCCCTTATTGACTGACCAATTTAATACTTATTGTAGGGCATTTATGCTTTTTAACAAACTCTAGCACTTATTGTTTATAGCATTTATCATTGTTTAAGACAGACCTTATGTATTTTGCACTTCTAAGTATTAGCATTTATCCCTGTATTCTACAGTATTCTTGTTCATTGGTATGTTTAATTCTAACCTACTATACTGTACTTGGACATATTCTATGAGTAAATGACAAAGCACTTTTGTAAGTCGCTCTGGATAAGAGCGTCTGCTAAATGCCGTAAATGTAAATGTAATTGTTTCACAAGCTCAGCAATCCTACTTACATACTGTCACGATACGGCCCCTGCTTCCAAACGTTTCCTTGTTTGTATGTGTGTGTGTCAGTTAGGTGAGTAAGGGACTGCAGTGTCCTGGACCTGAATGCCTTTGAGAGGCAGGTGGAGCTGGTCCTCCATGGGGATTCTCCCTTGGGGGGGCTTTCAGAGAAGCGTCGTTGTCCTATGAGGACACTCCCTCCGTGAAGTCTCGCAGCCCCAGAACTTAAAGCGCCTACGCCTAAGCCTCGTAAAGACAAGGAGGCAACGTCACCAGTGCCCACCCCTGAAACGGACAAATCAGCTGGTGCGCTTCCGGACCTGCGGGCGACAAATCGTGAGCAGCTGCCTCCACCCAAGTCATCGAGGGAAGATCCCGCCCAGCCGGTCCAACCCAGCCGAAGATAGGAAGACTGGCTGGAGCTCCTGATGATAACTTCCCTGGACTGTTTAGTAATTCTTTATGTAGTCCTGATCACATACCTATCCTGATCACCGCACCTATCCCTGTCTCAAATATTGCCCACACCTGAGTCCTATTCCCCTCATTACCAACCCCTTTAATAAGCTTCTCCTCATCGCATACTAGTCGCGAAGTATTGCTTTCCTATACGGCGTACGAGCGTTTCCTCATCCTGTGTGGTTTCCCGGTTATTGACTCCTGCCTGCTTTCTAGACCTCGTCTCCTGCCTGACCCTCCGTCACCTCCTGAACGCCACCCCGTGTACGACCCCGGACCGACCCGACCACGCTTACCTGTCTTACTACACGTATTAGTACGGCTGCTAAAAAAAGACCTCTGCAACCGGACCTATATTTAACAGCATATCAGTAGGATAGTAGTAATACTGTAGTAATAGGTTTCTAAAAATGTATTATATGCACTATTTTTACAGCCTCTGAAAAAACATTTGAGGGTTAAGCTGAAATGTTAACACTTTCCTATTTATGTTCGCTGTATAAAATAAAATAAGTGCATGTGACTACAGTGAACAAGGAATATGTTGTCAATATTTAGATAGATGACAGCATGACAGATTTAGGACATTAACAAATATGTTATTTTATCTGCCCATCACAGCATATAATTGAAAGAAAATCATTATGGTTCAGTTGCTCTTCATTAGTTCTTTATTTTTGCATCATATTAATTGTTAATAATTTGCTAATGATAAAAAAAGTTTCTGCGTTTTCATTACGAAATAATGTCATTTGATCATATTTATAATGCCTTAAGGCCATTTCAAATTTAACAGTAATGGATTTTCAGTGTAAATTTGCATTCCTGCAAAAATAAAGGCCTGTATTTTCAATGTTTAAACATATGAGCTCCGAATGGTCAAATTACGGAGCAGTAGATGGTTTTGTATACTCGGGGCTCCCTACCTCGGGAGAGCCAAACATTTATTTTATTCTTTTTCTTATTAAATTACTCTCTTAATCACGTCTGACTTGCTGTTTGTTCAAAATTCCACAACATGCGTCATTATTACGCTGCAGAAAAAAGACCGCCATATTTGTAGCCCCAGAATGTGAAAAGGCGTCATTTTCTATGCAAACGAATGAATAAACACCATGCCATGCCTTGCTGTATCCCCTCTTTGCAGCGCTGGACAGACACACTCATGACACTGTACTCATCAAAAGCAGCACCAGAGACGTAATAAGTCATATCCCGCTACACACCTCTCAGGCCAGCTTGTTTGCACGTTTTGTCATAAAACTTAAAATGTCATTTGTTGCCATTATATATAAAATTACCTATTTAAAAAAATAAATAAATCAAAAGTACTTGTGGCTAGAGAAACACGTGGCTAATCACCTAAAAGAAATAATGTCAGTGATGTTTGGGGCAGGTGTTTCAAATGTGCCCAGACTCTTGAGAAGCACCTAAACGCTCACATAAGGGTGTCCGCTTGCCATAGTGCTGCAAATACTGCAGGAAGGGCTTTGGTGAAACAGGCCACATGGAGGAACAGAAGACAATCCACACAATTGAAGAACCCCGTAGCTGCCCAGTATGTCAGAATCCTCACGGGAGAAGAACCCTGTAGCTGCCCAGTATGTCAGAAGCAATTTGTGCAGGTGGGTAATGAATCACATTTGTACCCATTCGTATGTTGGGAGCAAAACAGTTGAAGACTTGAACAGTATGTTAACAATCAGTTAAAATTACTGTTGATATCAAGAAAACAATGGCTAATATGTTTTTTAACAGCTATGTCATTGGTTGATCTATTTTTGTCAGATTTAGTCTTGTGTTAAAGTCTTCCTTTGTTTTTGGTTTTGTTCCTTTTCATATAGTTGTTTATTCCTTTTTGTCTAGTGATGTCCATTATCCATTTAAAATCTGTCAAATTAAACAAATGTGAAACAAATTCCATAGTATTCAGATTTGATTGCAAAAGAGACCAACCACTCCCCGTATTTTGAATTTTGCATATACAGTATATGTGCAGTTCCAGCCTAGTCCATTGATCCAAAATCTGGCCCAGATGTATCTGTTGACTGCAAATTTGAATGATTTCTGTGCTCTGCAGCAAAGGAGCGTTTGGTTACTATCTGATGGATTAAAATAGGCTTGTTGGTAGCAAAGACATCACTAAAGTGTACAGAGCAAAGGTACTCCAGGACCAGGATGGGTAAGTAGCAGCTTGATCAGTGGAATCTTCTGTGAGACGTAACAGGATTTCGGTCTTAAATGTAATGTTAGATCAAGTGAAAAACTTTAGTGGATTGAAATACAGATAAATAAATCCACTAAAAGTGCATCTGCATCATTGGTTAAAAAGTTGTTCTGCTAGTTGTCTGATTTTGTTCCAGTAATCTAATGTTTCCTGGGACTAGGTGGTTCAAGATTATATTGGTGTTTGCTTTATTTCTGTGATTTTTTTAACCATAGTCTGCTTGTTTATACTGTCTACCAAATGCAATACTGAGTAGTGAAACACTGACACAATCCCTTTTGGCGTCAGACATTTGTAATAATTTCAATAATCTACAGTTGTAAGTCAAGAGGGCAGCACCATTTTAAAGTCTAGCTTCCTTTCTCTGTCTCACTTTCTGGAATTTTTCCATCTGTGTTTTTATTAAAGTTAAAAATGGAAAGGGTATTAAAACTCCCTTTCACTGACCTCTCTTCCACTGAACTTGAAGAGAAAGTGATGATATGAAGATGATTATGTTTATCGCTTTCACTCAGAGATCATTGTCTGAGGGTCATGTTGTACAGTTCACGATGCCCCGGGTTGCAATCAGGAGGTTTGACAGTGATGTGCCACACAGTTGTCTGTGGTGTTCTATATGATCATCACAGAACATCACACATAACTGGTCAAATTGTATCTCCAGTAGTATATTTGTGTATTATACTATATATTAGCAGCATATCTTTATGATGCAATTAAAAACATTCCCCATCCCCCTGAATACCAATCATATTACATATCTGGGTATTAAATTCACTTCCCAGTTGTCTGTTATTCAAAATAAATAGTCATCCAATTATTAAAACAATAAGCGACGAACTTCATTGATGGACAAAGTTGCCCCTTATACTCTTTGGACAAACTGCAATAATTAAAATGAGAATATAACCTAAACGAAATTGTTTGTTTTCAATTATTCCAGCGCCACCAACCTGTCTAAAATCTTTGGACAACATCATAACTTGATTCTACTGGAAAAATAAATCACATTAAATCAAACTCACAACATTACAGAACTGTAGTTGATTATTGCAAATCAACTACAATATGGAATAAAATGGATAAAACCTAGTATATCAGACAGAATATGGATAATATGGATAACAGCGTGGTGGAAATTCCACAAGATATCAAACTCCACACTAACATAAACATAACACTGCTTTCATGTCACTTCCACAAGTAGCCCAAACATAAGATATAGAAAGCAGGTAAGAGCGGAGCAGTCAATGTGCCTAATATGACTGCAAAAGCCTGGCAGGACAGGAGGTATTCCTGCTTCTGCTAATCAGCAAAAGGAAGCTCCTGGCAAAGTGACGTGGACTGCAAAAAAATCACCAGGAAGGTCAAGCTACAAATGCCAGAGAGGAGCAGGGAGCACCAAAAGTTCCATAGCATCCTGCGGAAAGAGTACCACATAAGCATGGAAACAGTACAGCAACCCATGGTATGAGCATGGACAGATGAGGAAGAGCTGCTAGAACAGTACGTCCCCAATAAGCAGGCAGGATGTGGATCCGTCTCACTATTTCATCGGCAGAAATGCAGGAGCAGGTGATAATACTCCTGGGCCCAGCACTCTTCAACCTGGGTACTTTAAGGAGAACACGGCAGCCTCCCAAAAGTGATACAAAGTCCCAAAATGGCTATTACCTGTGCTGAATAACAGTATGAAGGACAAATCTACCCCTGTCCAAAGTTTAATTGATTTAACTGAATGCCAACTATACTACCACCATCAATCTGTGTAAGGTGTACTTGCAAGTGCCTTTAGCACCAAAAGCAAAAGAACTCAGTGTTTTCAACACATTTCATCCAAGCATCATCATGTGAAATGTTGTTCTTTTCGGAAATTCTTCATCTAAATATGGTTGTGTTGCTAATGAGATCATATTATTTGTTACTCTTTAAACCTTATTATTCATTTAAGATTCAAAGTCTACTGTGTTAGGAAACCTATGTGAGAATATAAAATCAGCAGTTTCTGCATGCTTGTGTGATGAATACAGAAAGTGATCTCTTATACCTGCAGAATTAAGGCTTCAAATGTCTTGGTGTTCAGACGATATGGAGAGGCTCTGGGAATCTGGAAGGATAAACGTTTGTTTCATTTTCAGGGACTGTTGATCATTTATTTGTCCATTCATTTATTACACTATTAAGGGATTATTAATGTGCACTGGGAGAACAGTATAAAGTTATCAGTCTTCTTTATCAGTCTTCTAACTAAATAGCCTGGTCTTGTAAGGTAACCACATCCACACCTTTCCCTCAGTGATGGCAAGGAGTGGTTTAAACTCACCATGTCATCTGTGATTCTGAGTGTGAGTGCTCCTGCATTTTTGTACACAAAGCCTGCTGAGTTGGCAGTGAAGGCAGAGATGCCCATATACAGCATGTTGCTTTCATCAGGTGGCAGTGAAAATGGTGTCGGGGCAAAAGCGGGTTTCTTGTGCACTCCAATGTTGTAAAACTCCCCCTATATAGAGAGCAATGCAGAGATTAACTTATTCTTTTACAGCTCCTGGGTCTTGATTCTTCGTTCAGATTAAACTGTTTTATCAGTGTAACCTTTGTGTAACCTTTTTTTCCTACAAAAGCCCAACAGTGCTTTCTGGATACACTTAGGCACAGTTTTGCAAGTGCTCCTGTTATTCCCTGTTAATTCAGATCTTTGGCTCAGAAAGGCTTTCTTATGATCATTATGGTCATTATTCTTATGCTTTGACAACTTGTGCCTTTTTTAACTTGTGCCTGAAAACCCCTTTACCTATGCCAATGATAAAACACTGATGAACTCCTGCAAACAAGTTCTAGTTTATTAATTAGTGCATTAATCTTAGTTTGGGATCTTTAATGACCATCTTAATCTGTGTATATTATTTGATTGTTGGTTCTTTCATAGCTGAATGTAACTTCTTCTCACAGTAGTGTACAACTTCCAAGCTTATCAAAGGATAGTGTTGTAGTCAGGACCATTAAAAAAATCAATCAAGCAAAGACCAAGATTTTGTAGTGTTTGAATCTGAGACAAGAATGAGACTTATTTAACAATGATTTTACTTTAATTATACCACTCACTGATAATGTATTGTAAATTGTCATTGTCATAAATAATTGTCATTATAAAGGCAGCTGAATATAAACAAATACAAAGCAAAAAGGTTCATATGGTCATTTTTATTATTAAATTAAAACATAGTAATACTTAAATAATTGCTATCTGCCCTTGGGTCAATCATTGAAAGGATTAACTAGATGTGTTCTGTAATGTGTTAAATCCTCTTGATAAATGCATAGCTTTAGCTATATCATAAAACATATGATGAGTCCTTTTCTCATTATTACTTGTGTACAACAAAAGTTTGTGTGACAAGCAGCAACATGTATATTTGCCAATTTATGAAAACGGGAGTATGCGCAGTGGGAGAGTAAATATCTTTTAAAATGACTCTCAATTAATGGCAATGCATTTACAATAAGTCTCTTGCCACAATAACAACACTGTCTGGATTTGCCATCAGCTGGTTGATTGCAGCATCATGCAGCCTGCAGCCTAGCATTTGTTTGCAGGGGAACATACACTGCCATAATTATTACCATAATGAATTTTTTAAGGAGAAAGAATAGTCTGTACATTAATGTTAAAAATTCCAGATCCAGATAGCAGTGTTTATGTATGTCAGTGGCTGTGCACCAGTACTTGTGAATGTACACACACAAACCTCACCCTTTGGGTCTTCCCCGAGTCCCCTGTCCTGTTCACACTACTAGCTAAGAGCAACCAGCTAACTTGATAGCAGTGTGACTCAATAATAATAATAATAATAATAATAATAATAATAGTAATAATAATAATAATAATAATGATAATAATATGGCGCTTCCATGCACATCAGCAAGCAAATAGGAACACTAGCACTTGCATGAAATTAAGCATATTAGCATTTCAGAAGGCAGATTATTTAGCCTGCTAAAATAGCAGGTGTGGCAGCAAATGTCTGTTCAAAACACTATGTCACAGGTATGAGTATCATGTATTTGATATAGTATGATTGTTCATGTTTGTAAATTTAAAGCTTACAAATGCTGTATTTACAGTGTATTGCAGGTTATTAAAAAGTGGCAGTAATTATTAGGATATAGAGAATTGTAGTGTTTAAACAAATCATTATGTCAGAAGTATGTTTAGGGGAGAATACACCCTGACCCACCCAGAGTTAACACACACTTACCTTACATTATTGATCATAAACTTGAATAGCTACAATACTGTCTGCTAATCATGCAGTTTGAAGTTTGCAAAGTGTGTACCCAGACAAAATCTGTGTTAAAACTTTCCTTTAACACCGAGTCATACATGAGTCAGACATGATTCTGAATAAATGAATGAATGAAAAAATGAAAAGCCTTATTTCATTTCAAACTGCACTTCAGGAACACTGAGCTCAAGTTCTGAGGAAACTTCCCTACATATTTTCAGGGGTTTTCTGCCTCACCATGCCTGAATCACCTCATAATGAGCTTGATAATGAGGAGACAGGGTGACTGAGGCAGTGAACACTCCTCACTGAGCATACTGGCTTCCAAGAGCTGGAGCTGGGAAGACCTATAGGTCTGTGACACACACTCCCACCCAGTCCTGATACTAAGAAGGTGGAACCTACAGGCTAATATGCAGCTGCTTGTGCATCAATAGGCGTCTGGGGTGTCCATCACTCAGGGAGGCGTGGCTGAAGGCGTGGCCTTGCAGACTCTGAGAGCTGGCTGAGGTAATCTCTAAAGGAGAGAGTAGTCACCAATAATCATGGAAATGTAGCCACAACTGTACAGTATATTTCACAGCCATGTATATTACATATCACAGACCAGGCTTACCAGAATAAATATTCCACACATACAGCTCATATATATCTGTGTGTGTGTGTGTGTGTGTGTGTGTGTGTGTAAAAACATGCTCCTGTTTTAGTCTCAACACAGACAGATATACATGTAGGAGTAGCAAACTGAAGTAAGAGCTCACCTTCACCAGTACATAGTCTCCAGCTTTAACAGTGACAGGTAAGAATTGATGTGCGTAGACAACTACACAGGGTGGCCGGAAGCGTGGCCAACAAAACGGGAAGACAGTGCTTCAGTGGTAAAGTTCCTGGTGAACCAGTACATTCCTCACCATGGGTTTCAGAGAAAGGTGAGATCAGATAATGGCACTCATTTTACAGCGCGCAATTTGCAGGAGTTAGAGAAAATGCTGGGTCTGAAACATTCATTTGGGGCAGTGTATCATCCTCAGTCTCAAGGTAAGGTGGAAAGGATGAATCTAAATGCGAAAAACAAAGTGGCCAAAATCTGTGCACAGACAAAATTAAATTGGGTTGATGCCTTACCTTTGGCATTAATGCAAATTAGATGTTCAGTAAATGCAACAACTGGTTTTACCCCTTTTGAATTGCAGACAGGTTGAGGATTTCCAGGACCCCAGGGACCCTTAACAATAAATGAGAAAAGAAAAACATCTCACACACACATCATACTTTAATGAATTGCAAAGTATCGTTTCAGCTTTCTCCACGCAGGAGGGGGACCGGACGGGGAGCAGACAAACCCAGACGATACCCGTTACGGACTGGGGGCTGCTGAGAGTCATCAAGAGAAAATGGAGTGAGCCGAGGTGGACAGGTCCATTCCAGGTGACAGAAAGAACCAGCCACGCCGTACGCCTGAAGGGTAAAGGGGAAACGTGGTTTCATCTGAGCCAGTGCGCCGCCGCAGAGTCACCGCAGAGGAGTCTGCAAGAGACAGCGAGGGACCTTGCTGAAACATCACCTAACTCACCTGACCCGGAAGGGGCAGAATAATCCCCGGGAGCAAAAGGGTCAAGGTAGTCCACCCTTAGACCCCGAAGTAAGAAGAACAGAACACCAGTGATGACTTCTGGACAATTGTGTTGTTTGATTATTTGTTGGTGTATTGTGTTGTGTGTTTCCATTTACAGTTTGGTCACGCTTGGGTTAAATAATAGCATGGCAGTAGGAAAGGATTAAAACATTAACAACAAGACGGTGAAGAAGAATGGGGGTAGAGATTGGTGGATGTGTAGCATGTGCAGCCGCAAGACCCAGACTTATAACCACCCCGGCACCCCTATTCCCACAAAAAGACCCCAAGGGTTATGCGTGCATGATTGGCCTGACTAAGGAAAGAAACCCTAAGAATTGTGACACTTTGAGCGTTATTTTCCCCCCCATCAGTAACAGAACCAGGACAGGACTATTTTCACCCGAAAAGGGGGAGGGGAACTACACGTGCTTCGTTAGAAGTTCAAGCACACCTCAAGTACACTTGGCGCACATCCCGGCGGAATGGTGTAACCGCACGGTCACTGGGAACGAGTCTGTGGGTTCATGGGCACGAGCAGGATTGTATGATTATTGTGGAAGGATGACTTTGGTTGTTAACATGCCAGAGAATTCGGAGGCGACATGCGCCATGGTCAGGTTAGCAGCTCCTTTATTACTGATAGGCAAAAAACTACACAGGGACCCGGTAACTGATGCAGCAAGACAGTAGCGAGAGGCATACCATTTTGATTTAACAAGGAATACCCCCACATACATAGATGCAATAGGAATACCTCGCGGAGTTCCGGACAGATATAAGTTAGCAGACCAGATAGCAGGGGGATTTGAGAATATTCCGATACTTTCTGCATTATTCCCCATTACTCCAAATAAAAATGTGGATCGGATTAACTATGTACATTATAATGTCCTCAGGCTAGCCAACCTGACTAGGGATGCAGTGGAAGGACTTAGAGATCAGCTGGGACCAACCTCACTGATGGCGGTCCAAAATCGTATGGCATTAGACATGTTGTTGGCGGAAAAGGGGGGTGTCTGCGCTATGCTTGAGGATGTGTGTTGTACATTCATTCCTAATAATACCGCTCCGGATGGGTCAGTTAGTAGAGCATTGGATGGTTTGAAGACCCTATCAGAGGAAATGCATGAGAATTCAGGCATAAACAACCAGTTGGAATCCTGAATGGTGAGCCGGTTCGGTCAGTGGAAAGACTTAATTGTGTCATTGATGGTTTCATTAGCCACATTCACGGGAATTGCTGTGACATGCGGGTGCTGCTGTATTCCATGTATTAGGGCGTTAATGGTTAGACTAATTTCAGCTATGATAGAAAGGAAAGATGTGCATGAGGGTACCACGATGATGCCACTGATACAGGGGGAAAGGGACGTAGAGACAGGAGATGCCAGAATAAAGGAGTGTGATTGGTGATCTCTTTGTAGAGATCAAAAGGGGGAATTGTGGAGTTTCAGAAATTAAATGAATGCTAAGCTTACACTAGTAGAGAATAATGTGCAGAATGGAATAGGACTAATGCTTGAATAAATAAAATAATTACTGTATGTCCAGACATAACAGGAAATGCCCTAGACGTGCATATGTGTGATTATGCAAGAAGACATGTGTACGAGACGGTCAAACAGAGGTGACGGCTGAGATGGAAAAACACAAAAGCAGAAGTGGCACAAGGCGAGAGAAATATGTCTGTCTGTTGCAAAGTTATGCTTTAGATCTCACTCGCACTGTGTTGTGAAGTGACATCTCCAGAGCTCTGCATTAATAAAAGGCCACAGGGTAACACATTGTTTCCTGTCTCTTCTTTCCTGCATCAACGGACATGACACTAACTAATGATATAACAGAATCTGGCCCTTAGCTATTTTATTAGCTTTTTATCAGGGCACGCTTAGTAAAATGTCACATCTCTACATCAACTTTTTATAAAAATTAACAGGCAATCAAATTATTTTGGCTATACTAAAACCTGTCCTGGAGCAATGCCTAGCTAGCTGGATAGCTAACACTAACATGCAAGACTGGGTTTGTTTTGCAGAAGTAGCAGATGCTAAATAGCTGCCTTGTAAAAGAGGTTTGCATTGGGGACTGTTTGTATTTGATGCATGCACTTTAGGTATTATTGCATAACGCTATTTGTGATGTATTTTTGTTTTTCAATCAGTCACATTCCGAGCCAAACTTCTCTTAGGTATCTTGTATCAGTGGAGAACTACTTTTGAAGGCATTGTTACTAGCTAACTGTTAGCTAGCAAGGTAACAAGGTAACTCTTTTTAAACAACAAAAAGAAAAAACACTTTACTGTGATTAACAACTATGAATTTACTAAGTTGTGATTGTTTCATAGAAGGTCTGATTAGCTAGCCTAGCTAAAGCTATGTTTGATACGTTTTGATACGTCTAACGACACTGGCATTTTTGGACAAGAATAGCTTTATAGTTGCTTAGCTAATGTCACAGAATTAAAAGTAGAATCAGAGGGAAATGTTGAATATTGTGTCATTGCACCAGCCATGAGGCATTAAAGTGTCTGGACAAGAACATAGCTAGCTAGCTAACTGGCTTAGATCACTACTGCAGCTCTCACACCTCGGTTTATTACATCATAATAGGTAATGTGGAATTTTTAAGGACCATTGTTGCGTCTGATAACCCGTTCAGAAAAGGTGTTCTTCAGCTGAATGAACAGATACTGAAACGAACACTAAAGAGATCATCCAACATTCAAGATATTTCAGTAGACACACTAGTGGAAGAGCTGCTGAGGTTCCTGAGCCATGAATGTCCGGCCTCCAGCATCTACTCTGGACAGGTATGTCACCGCCTTGCACCAGGACGCAGAGATCCATGAGCATGACTGAGATGTAATTATAACTATATACACCTCATTAGTCTGATGCTAATGAGCACACATGCACACCTGCCGTCCAGTTCTTTAACATCCATATCCATCACCTTGATTTATCTTAGTAAGTTGCTGCTGAAGCTCTGTCTCTCTTTCTCCCTTTCCCCATGCCTCCTTCCCTTCCTGTAGGAGTGTGGATACACCACTGGCGTTGTTGCCTGATGCACCTCCTTTGGAAGAGGACACGGTCCACTGTCAGAACTGGCAGGAGACAGTGGAGCCGCACACACTCGCCTCTCTCGGCTCCCGGGAGATCGAACGGCAGGCTGTCATATATGGTAAAACAGCAAATGTGGTGCACAGCAACTGACTATAAAAGACAACTCCCAGTACACAGTTAACATGTAAAATGAAAACAATTATTTACTGATCTAACTTAAACTAAATAGCTACTAAATCTTTTGAACATACAGTATTCTATTTATTATGCACATATGATAATTCTATCCTGACTCATGAAAATGTGGAATTCTGAATTGTGTAACGTTTGTAAGAAATTGTAGTGACTTTGCTATATCCTCTTCCTCAGAGCTGTTCACAACGGAAGCATCTCACTTGCGGACTCTCAGGGTTCTCGATCAGGTGTTCTTCCAGAAGATGAGGAACCTTTTGACCGTCGAAGAACTTTCCTGTATCTTCCCCAACCTGCCCCAGGTCTACAGTCTTCATGGTCAGTCTCTCTGTGTGCGAGCGTGTGTGTGTGCGCGTGCAAATCCGCTCCATTTGTCTTAGTGTGTTTTCAAACCTAAATTTCTGAAGCCTACTTGGTGTCTAAATCATAATCAAGATTAAAGAAGTGTAAAACCCACCCAAACTGAGAATTTAATGACAGAACAATATCAGCTATCGGCACCATGCCATTACTGTGAGCAGGTATGGACTGGAGGCTGTACATGTTGTTTCTGCGGTGGCCTTCATGACACAAGTAGAGTTCTGTTGCCCACTGACACAACTTTCTAACAAACCACATATACACTGGCTCGCTTAAACAGATTCTGTTTTGTGGTGTTGCATTTGTGTTTCAGCGAATCTGTGTGAGTCCATGAAGAGGCTGAGGGACTCTTCTATAGTTCAAGGCATCGGAGACATCATGGTGTCTAGAGTGAGAGCTGGCTAGTGTTACTCCCTTTCTAGTTCACATCATCTTTTGGTGCTGTCTAAAATGAAGGGGTTGTTCTGTGTAGTGTGGGATATACTTGTTGCTTTACTTGATATGTCAGTAGCTCATGTGTTTGTGTGTGTGCGTGATAGTTTGAAGACGCTGCAGGAGAGGAGTTCCAGGAGCAGGTGTCTCACCTGTGCAGTCAGCAGAGTCAGGCACTGGAGCTCATTAAAAATAAATGCAAAGACCCGCGTTTCGCGCACCTTATACAGGTAACACTTTTTAGAGGTATAAAGCCTTTGGACAAACCTACAAACACTAGAGCTTCTGCCATATTTGTTAGTGGGCTGGGTTGTGAATTGGTTGACCCATACTTTGAATTGGAGACTATCCAGTCTTTTATATTTGACTTTTATTGCAGCACATAACTTCTAGTGATGCTGTTTTAGGTATAAATTGGTGTTGCAGTCAACAGAATCCACATTTGGACTTAGATGTCCTTGGCTCATTCGTGTGTGTGTGTGTGTTAGGAATGTGAAGCCAGCCCTCACTGCCACCGACTACAATTAAAGGACCTTCTAGTGTCTGAGATGCAGAGACTCACCAAATACCCCTTGCTGCTGGATAACATCATCAGACACACAGAAGGCATGTATAGAAACACTCACACACAATGTATTGAACCATGAAAACACTTCAGTATACACACACATACCAGTTTACCAAGGAGGCAAGCACACACACCCTTTCTCCTGGATTAACACTAGTATGTGCCCCCACAACAGCTGGTTCTCCAGACCTGCAGACATTGGTGAGGGCACAGGCGTGCTGCCGTGGGATACTGCGAGCTGTCAATGAGGTCGTCAGGGAGACGGAGCACCGGCGACTGCTCAGCCGTTATCAGCGCAGGCTAGACTTGTCCCCTCTGGAGAGGCAGGCCAGTCCTGTCGCTGCTCAGTTCAAGGTACGGCCTTACTATGTATCCACCATCTGCCTTCCAAACAGCTTCTCTGGTCTTGGAGCACCTGATCCAGAGTATGAATTATTAACTATATTCTTTTTCTATGTAGAATCTGGACCTGACCACTAAGAAAATGATCCACGAAGGACCGTTGACTTGGAAAGTTAGTAAAGATAAAGCTATAGGTAAGAGATCATCACAGCTGAACAAATCACATTTTTGTTTTTCCTCTTGCAAATGATTACTTGACAGGTCCATTCTCACTCTGTGTGTGTGTGTGTGTGTGTGTGTGTGTGTGTGTGTGTGTTTCAGACATTCATGCTCTGCTTCTCTCAGACATGTTGGTGCTACTCCAAAGGGGTTCAGGTGACCGTTTGATCTTGCGATGTCCAGCGCGCTCACTGGGTGGGGTTTGGGGTAGGAACACGGACCTCAAAACCCCCTTTTGCCCCGTTGTTCGCTTGGATTCATCTCTTGTCAGATCTGTGGCTACAGGTATATTTGTAGTTATTCTTACAGCTATGAATAGCCAGAATAGATGAATGGGTCTGGAATAACTATGTCTTTATTTTATTTTTAAAAAATTAAGAAGCCAGTTACAAATTGCATTTTTGTTAGTTTGAATACATTGTTTGACAACCTGCTCTTCTCTATCAGATAACAAGGCCTTGTATGTGATCAGTACATCAGAGAGACAGATATACGAGCTGGTGGCTGGGACTTCCTCTGAAAAAAACACGTGAGTTTGTTTTTTTGTCTCTCTCTGACCCACCATCTTCTCATCAAGGTCAACCAGTCAGCACTGCTGTGTCTGTTTTGTGATAACATTTATGGTGTCAGGCCATTTATGTTCAGATGATTTTAACAACATTGTGCTGTTGTAGAAATTGGGACCTGATGGCTTTAGCGATGTTTCCACAGATGGAAGAACCTGTTAGAAAAGACCATCTCCTCGGCCTCTGGAGGCATTGAAGCCACCGAGCAAGGATCAACAGCTCCGTAAGTACTCAGGATTTTTAAAGTTTTCTAATGCTGCTGTAATGCTGTTAACAGAAGGCAGAATTTCAAAGATGCACTTACAATGATTGGACTCCTGACATCTCCTCTAGGTCTGCGGTTCTACGGTTGCATGGTAATCATGTCGGTCGTCTAGGTAAGCCCATGTTTGTTTTTGTTTGTATACAATGTCATAGGATTTGCTCTCTGTGGTACTTATGGCTGATGCCTTTGGTCCCTAGATGGCTCCCTAACAGAAGAGTCTGGTTCGATAGAGAGAGATTCACAGAGTGATGATGAAAATGTTCTCACACCTACTATCCCAACTGACCAATCAGAAGCCTACATGCATACTGGTGGGCAGGGTTATGTGGGAGGACAAGCTAAAGTGGCTGATGCTGCTCTTCAAGATGGTAAGAATTTGTTACACTCCGTTACACAGTAATTGTTGCACTATGATAGTTAAACAGTATATTTCTGGTGGTGGTGGTGGTGTTTTTATAAATAGAATTTTAGCAGGCTCAGATATTTACCAACTTTTTTGCACCCTTTGTGTTCTGCCAGTCAGGACACTAAGACTGTTGATCCTTGGATCCTTGGATCCTTTAGAGGCTGCCAGTCAGAAGCAGAAAGTGACATCATTGTCCTCACAGCAAGAAGGGCAGGAGATGCCTTGCCAGTCACCAAAAGGCCGTTCACACCTGGAGATGCTGAGGCATGAAACGAGGCCCTGCCAATCACGAGCAAGCATACGGCAGCGCATGATAAAAAATGTGGATGGAATCTTTCAAAGAATGGAGGGACTGATGAAAAACCTGCATCAGCTTAGGGTAAAGTGGATATATTACTCACTCTCTCTCAAATACACACACACACACATACACACACACACACACACACACACACACACACACTATCATTGCAGCTAACTAGCACTTTCATGTTATGTTTTAAAAGAATGGCTTTGTGCACTTGTGAGATCCTGGTTAACTCCTTGTTTTCATTTTCATAGGAGATTGAAGCACTGTAGACTGCTTACAATGGTGTGAAAAAAGTTACCTGTCAGTCAGTTCAGATGACACCATCCATGGGTCTTCCTCCATTATCAGGACACCATCTATTTATCTTGGGTCGAGCGATGGTAAGTGTGTCAAAGAAGCAATTTATAAATACTGGGGCTAAATCTGTTTAATGCTGTACCACAATTCTTTTTGATTGTACCAAAAAAAAGATCTAGTCTGGAATCACTGGGATAATTTTGGGTTGAGTTTAAATGGAGCCCACTGTTTCAGTTGTGAACTGTCTTTTGTGATGTTTCTTTAACCCAGTCCCCCACTGCGAGTAAGCCTGAAAGGCTGGGCCAGGCCAGCACTGAAAGCATGCCTAGACTGCTCATGCAGTCCTCCACCAACGAGCTGCTCACATGCCTGGGTGTGTTCTTGTGCCGGCGTTGCTGCCTGCTGAAGGACCTGACTGCTGACGAGCCTGTGCAGTGGCTGCGCATTGTGGACCGCTACGTGACACTGACAGAATGGCAGGAGCAAAGCTTCCTCATTCCAAGCACCATGGTCTTTCTCTACATGCTGTGCCGTGACATCATTTCAGCTGAGGTGGCCACCAAGGAGGAGTTGCAGGCCGTGCTGCTCACATGCTTGTATGTGTCTTGCTCCTACATGTGTGAGGAGATCAGCTACCCAGCCAAAGCTTTCCTGGTGGAGGAAAACAAAGGGGCCTTCTGGGCCCGATCCCTGGACATTGCTAACCGCATGAGTGGCAAGATGCTGCAGATTAACAATGACCCGCAGTATTTTTGGCAGGTCTTCACTGACCTGAAGAACAAGATGGTTCATTAAAGGATTAAACAATAAAATATTTTATTAATTAAACATTTTGTTAAAAAGTTCAAGTTCAAGAGGTTTTATTGTCATTTCAGCTATATACAAGTACACAAAAAAAACAAGACAATGTTCCTCCAGGACCATGGTGCAACATAAAAACAACAGTGCAACAGACAACATGCTACACAAGTGCAAACAGTCCAATATACTGCAAAATGTCATTAAATAAACATTAAATAAACAATAATAAATACAGGACAGGACAAATACAAAATACAAAATGAGTAGACAGTGCAATTTAGTACAGTACACAGTACTGGGCATACGTAAAGCGAGTTGTGCATAGCAATCAGTGATATGCTACCCTGAACATAGCAGTCACCGGTAGCAGCCAGAACAGTTCAGAGTACAGTGCTGGTTTAGTACAGCACTAGTCCGATGCAAAACAATGTGTGAGTGTCTGTATAGATATGTATGTATGTATGTGTGTGTGTGTGTGTGTGTGTGTGTGTGTGTGTGTGTGTATGTGTGTGTGTGTGTGTGTGTGTGACTGTCTATAAGCATGTATAAAAGTGCCCATTTTGGAATCTGAATTGGAATTGGAGTTAGCCAGAGTTCAGGAGTCTAATGGCTTTAGGAACGACACTAGCGTTGATTTTGATTCTAGCCACAGTTCTAGTAATAAGCAGAGTTACAACTCTGCATGCAAAGTCACTGAACGTTTGACTGTTAATTCTGTAGCAAGCATAATTGAAAAAATTACATGTCCTAAATGCATGTGTGGTAAATACATTGACATTAGTATTTTTAATTAATTTCTAACATTCGGAGACATTCAGAGGTGTTTCTATTAGGCCCAGAGTTAGCTAGGTCCCCACTGTCTAATTACTCAATGAACCTCAATGGTCTCCCAATCACATCTTATCTAACGGTTAAAGATCTTGGAGTTATGGATCCCACTCTCTCGTTCAAAGCTCATGTAAATAAATAATGTTTCTAGGACCGCCTTTCTCCATTTTTAAATTGACTTTATTAAGAAAATTCAATTCAATTCAATACAAACACTCCATCACAAAAACCTCACAAACAATATCTACCAGAGGACACAGACTACCTTCACTCTATACATTAATAATTAACAATACAATTTACATCTGTAAATTAGGTATACATCCATTTATATGTCCAAAAGAGTCCAGGGAATTTTTCCTCTCATATCAAACGTCTTCAACCTTTTTAACTCACACACAATCTGTTTAAAAACTATTTCTGCAGGTATTATACATTGCTCAATAATCATCTTACATCGTGTTTTCCAAATCTTCGAATTTGGCACACAAACAATCATCCAACAAAGGTCCTTCACACTCAGTCAAATTCTCATTAAACACTCCATACATAATACTTTTCCTGTTACGATCCCATTTAAACCCAATACCTTTCATTTTCTCCCAAATTTCAATAGTCCTTGTGCACTGCAGTAATATATGTTCTATCATTTCATCGGCTATGCAATTTTACATCGTACAGGCAATCTTCCAACAGATATAAGCCATGCAGTATCTCGAACATTTTCCAAGATACTTTTAGACTGTACATTTTTAACACAGGTTTCACATTCTGTCACTGTCAGACCCTTATAATTGACATTCCCCCAAAATCACAGTCTTGTATTGTTTTATCTATCATTTTATTTGGGGACTTATTCCAATCAATATTAAGCTGCCTATATTTAAACAAAAAATCTCCATATAGTAATTTAAAATAAGGAGCATGTTTCCTTGACTTGCCTCTTTTCTTTCCACTGATTTACATCTCCTACCCAAATTGCTTTCCGAAATATAGCTTTCGTTACATTTTTGCAAAAGGCATTTTCTAATTTCTGAGCTAACTCAACTCCCCCTAATCCGCCTTCATCTTTTGACTTGTACATAATTTCCCTTTTTGTCACTTCTGTTATTTCCCCAAATAAAACGAACACACATTTTATTCAGCCTCTTAATACATTTCTCATCCGGAGGGAAAACCATAGCCAAAAACAACAATTTCGAAAAAATAAAGGTCTTAACCTCCTGTATTCTAGTCTTATAGTTTGACACCCTCCATTTTCCCAATTCTAGTTTAATTTCACACTCCTTTTTCTCCCAATTCCGTTCGCTACATCTACCATTTACTACCATCAAACCTAATATTTTTATTTCAGTTTTTATTTCTACATCTATTGGTACAGGTTGCCCATCTCCTATCCATACCCCTTCACTTTTACTTTCATTTAATTTTGCTCCAGCCACAACTTCATACATTTCAAAGTGCCTCTTAACTATATGAAACTCATTTTGATTCTTGACATAAGCCGTCACATCATCTGCGTACGCAGATATTTTCCATCTTTCCATACCTAACATGTGAACACCTTGTAATTGCTGATCATTTTTAATTTTATATAATAGTGGGCTAATAGCGATGACATATAATGCAGCACTCAATGGGCATCCTTGTTTAACCCCTCTATGTATTTCAAAATCTTCAGTTAACACACCATTAACATTAATTTGGACTTTTGATTTACTATACAATAATTTAATCATATTTACAAACCTCTCTGGAAATCCATAATGTTCCAATCTACACCATAAGTAGTCTCTAGAAATATAATCAAAGGCCTTTTTCTGATCCAGTCCTATTATATAAAAATCCCTCTCAGACCCTTCAATAACCAAACTCCTTATTACTCCTAAACTATCCCCCATGTATCTTACTCTTATCGCACATATCTGTTCCAACTCTATGATATCAGTCAATATTTCTGACATCCTATTAACAATTATTTTTGCACAAATTTTGTACTCCAAGTTTAATAGGCTGACCTGTCTCCAATTATCCAACTTACAAGGATCTCCTTTTTTTATATATTAATGATATCACACTATGATAAAATGAATCATGCAATTGCCCCCCATCTAATGCTTCATTAAAAACATCAGCTAGAAGATCAGCAATTTCACTAACGCACACCTTATGAAATTCAGCAGGTAAACCATCGGCTCTAGGATTCTTGCGTGGGTTTCATTCCTCTATTGCTCTGATAACTTATTTTTTCCTAATTCATTCTTCCAACTCCTGCAGCTCCTCCCCTTTAGAAATCTAAAATAATCACCTGGAATGTAAACCTAGCCTAGAGGACCTTTAGAGCTTTATTATTAAAAAAAGACAGACAGATGAACAGAAAAATGCAAAATGTATATAGAATATTTTTAAGTATTCGCCATCTCCACCATTATAGGAATGATGTGTGTGTGTGTGTGTGTGTGTGTGTGTGTGTGTGTGTGTTTATGTATGTATGTATGTATGTATGTATGTATGTATGTATATATATATATATATATATATATATATATATATATATATATGGTTACGTGCGAGTACATGTATGTTGGATTGTATATGTACACGTATTAGAGTGTGATATTTATCGTTTATGGATTGGCTCTGTATGGATTTTATCAATGGTCTCCAGTCTAGATGATTGGTTCTGTTATTGATTAATAATTAATAGAATTATTCTATTGATATATAGTCTATCAATAGATTTTTCTATTGGGTGACACTAATATTATTTTTTGTTTTCCAGTTCATGAGTATGTTTTTTTTGTTTGTTGTTTTTTTGCAATAATATTTTTATTATATCAATATAATAATGTTATACATAGTATCCTGTCATATTGGTTGATGATATGTCTCCTAGGAGAAATAAAGATGGTGTTGGATGGCTATGGTTATTTAAAGCATGGGATATGTTGGTGATGATGACTTGCCAAAATTGCTTGATAGGTGTGCTCTGCCACGTGGCGTGAATGTAATCGTCAGCTGTGTTTTGAGTAAAATATGTACAGATTGCTGAGCTTGTGAAACCAATTTTAAACATCCAATGTGTAGTATAATGTACTCTGTATTATTTTGTACTGAATGCATTGTAGGTTAGTGTTGCTGTCATGTGGTAATTATTATTACACATTTTAATCCAAACTGTGGTATCGGGGGCTAGTAATAAATCTTCCTCCCATTGTCTCGATGGGAGAGTAACTGTGAGATTTGATTTCACTATTGTTTTGTATATCTTAGATAATAGGTTTTTTGTATTAAGAATGTTTGTTTATAAAATCTGATATGGATGTAGGTATCGGAATTGATTTTTGAACACATAGGTGATCTTAGCTGATGGTATTGTAGGAACTAGGGGCTTTCTATACCATATTTTGGGGCTAGTTGTGGGCGTGACATGAAAGAAGTCTTATGATAAATATGTTTAAGGTGTGTAATGCCTTTTTCTATCCAAGAGGTAAAGTTTAATATTTTTGTTCATGGTAAAGTCTGGATTGTTCCAAATGGGAGAATGACTAGTTTGTGTGAGTGTGGAGTTTGATATCTTGTGGAATTTCCACCAGACTGTTAGCATCATGGCCACCTTCAAACTGTTGAAACATGGATATTTTTGAATATGAGTCTGGGCACATTTGAAACACCTGCTGCAAACATTACTGACATTATTTCTTGTTTATGTGATTGGCTGTGTTTCTCTAGTCACAAGTACTTCTGAATGCTCCTCCAGAGCACCCAGAAACCCTCATAGTGGGTTTCTCAACTTGCTCAGACTCAAATCTGAATATCGGCATCTGAAACATCTTGGAGAGGAACAAAAAACACAACACATTTGATTAAATTGTTCTGGTCACCAGGACCGGAGCTCAACCCAGCTCTGGTAAAGGCTACCAGTGCACTGAAGGGGTCCATGCTCTAAACTCTGGAATCCCGCCGGACTGAGGCGTTGGGAAAGCGGTTTCTCTGTATGCCCAGTCATGATGAAAAGATTGTGAATCTTTTATGTGAATGTTTACGTAAATATGAGATTTTACACTCAGAATGTAAATAAAGGTAAGTAAATAAACACATTGTAGTTGATGGTTTTAACAATACCCAGCGTTAGCCTACTTGATCGAATAAACTAATATTATTAACCTATTAATAATACAAAAAAAAAATCTGTATTAACAATTTACTATTTGCCATTACAACTCTGCCTTGAGATCTGAAGTAAATGACTTTATGTAATATAGAATGTAATGTGAAAAATAAATTTGGTAAATTCTGGCTTTAAAAAAGTTCTTTCAGTGTTACTACCACCTGTTGTAGATCGACAGTCACACACCCCCTCTGACAGCCGTGCTGGGCGGTTGAATGGGGTTTGTGTGTATAGGATATAATAATACTGGACGCTGCAAGCAAACGCGCGGCCACATGCTCTACGTCGGCCCTGCAACGAGTTGGGGAGTATACGGCAGGAGGAGAGAAAAAGCTTTGACTAAGTGCATCCTCACCTGGGCACACTCCGCATCATTTCCCCTTATGGAACATCCATACCTCCAGGGCGCTACACTCCATCACTCATACCCAGCACAGCACATACTCACCTGGACACACTCCTCACCATATCCCACTCTACATTCCGGAGCTCCAGACCTCCAGGATTGCAGCGCGCCAGCCGACCCTTTAGGGACCACACTTAAGCCCCCCTCCTTGGGCTAAACCTCTTAGATTGGATCAAGGGCTAATTTTCAATGGATCGCAGCAACGTAGCTGCTCTGCCACTCACAAGAACCTGGCCCAGAATCAGGTCATTTAAGGTCAATTAGCACCAGGTTCTCCACAAACATGCTTTGCAGCTGAATCCCTGGTCCGTTCACACGTGTCTTTGCTCACTGGGGTCCGGGAGGATTCTGATTTGGAGGCGTTCAGTCATAATCCCACAGGCACCAAATGTCTGAACCTGCGGTTCCTCTCATACTGAGCAGGATTACTGTTGCAACACCACATCATCAGTAGGGTAAAACTAACCTGTCTCATGACGGTCTAAACCCACCTCACGTTCCCTGTTAGTGAGTGAACAATCCAACGCTTGGTGAATTCTGCTTCACAGTGATGGGAAGAGCCGACATCGAAGGATCAAAAAGCGACGTCGCTATGAACGATTGGCCGCCACAAGTCAGTTATCCCTGTGGTAAATTTTCTGACACTTCCTGCTTAAAACCCAAAAAGCCAGAAGCCTCACTTTCACGGTCTGTATACCTACTGAAAATGAAAATTAAACGAGTTTTTGCTGTTCTGCTCCATGGGAGGTTTCTGTCCTGCCCGAGCTCACATTAGGACACCTGTATTACGCTTTAACAGGTGTAACCCCCCCCAGTCAATGAGAACATTTTTAATATCTGTGGGAAAAGAGGGAGAAATGTATCCAACAACTTTCTTTTTTAATGTGCAACACAGTCAAAATTGTGAACTCAACTACATGCAAAAACCACAAAAAGCATTTACAAACTGGAAACTCTTACTGCATAATTAAAACATTATACAACTTAAGAAAAAACATAACATAAAACATAAAACATCGGTAAATATGAGAATTCAAACAACAAAATGAACCAAGCTTATTCAAATTGAAAAGTAACAGCAGTAACTCTAGGCATGACCCATGGCCTTGAGGACCTGTTCGGCAGCGGTGTGGTGGGCCTCCTCCTCCATGTTGTTGTTGTTGGGGCAGGGGAGAACTTCGGCAGCACCGCAGAACGGTTCGGATAACCCTGGTACCAGCACGCTGTAGTTGACACAGAGTAAGCCATTGGTGTTGGTATGATAGCGCACGTTGTAGAGTGGCACGCCGAACCCATACATTTGACACAGGAAGTGCACAGCATTGCACGTCCGCGAGAAGTGCTGTGGGCGGGGGTCGTGGGAGGCCGCCCCCACTGACTGGAAGCGCGTGGATGTGAGAAGAGCCTGGCGGACAGGTGTAGGACCCGGAGAGGCGAAGGCGCCCACTTCTTCACACTCGTCATGTCTGCGCTTGGAGCTGCCAGAGAACCAGTGGGCAGTGATGAAGATTACTCATATAAACCTTACTCATATAAACACCACCTGGATTGGCTTTGACATATTCAGGTGGATTTGGGCATGTCATCCAAAGCACACAGAAGCAATAATCTGTTAATACACCATAATTCTATAATCCCAACCCATCAATAAGAACCCTTAATGGCAATTGAATAGAGAAGGCAGCATACCGTACTGAGTCTGCATTGTCTAGGGTGTTGGAAATTCAGGTTACTGGCCATCATAAATATATTCCAGGTTTACAGTTAATGAGAGGGAGATGGTACTCTCTCTCCATCCATCACTACACCTACGAGACAGTCTGTAAGGAGGCCACACTCTAAGTGATGTGAAGGCGTTTACTCCAGACCTTTTTGTGTATTAAATGGGTTTGTTCTAGACCTTTGCTAGCTCTCTAGTGCAGGATCTAATAACGTAATGACAAACAGCTGGCTGAGAAACAAGCAGCCATGGGGCCAGTTACTCATGGTCCCGTTAAATAAGAGGATTCAGAACAAACTGAGCAGTTATTACTGTATAGTTCATCCATTATTGATGTTAATTTCTCAAATTAAAGATGTGGTTTTGCAGCTTAATCTCAATGGAATTTTTTAAATTTAAAATGCTCTGAGTTAGACTACAGAGTCAGTACAGCATATGTGTGTGTGTGTACACATGTGCATGTGTGTGTGTGCGCGCGAGTGTGTGCGTGTGAGCACGAGTGTGTGTGCGTGAGTGTTTGTGCGTGCGTGCGTGTCTAATTGCGCACAAACGTTTCTTGTGCAATGTGAAAAAACAAAGAGCTAGATAGAAAAAGAGAGGGAGATTGATCAAACAAGGAGGGAGGACCTAGCTAAGCTAGGACTGAGGGGAATGACTTCAGGGCAGAGGTGGGTAGATGAATGGCTAAGATGATGGACTGTTGGATGGACTGATGGTGTTCAGTGTAGACCCAAAACAGGGCCTTAAAATCCAGCCTTAGGGGAAACCCACTTAAAGACAGACAAGTGAAGGTTGTAGGTCACATACCTACAATGTGCTTCCCTCACTGTCTATCCATCGGTACGTTACTGATACATACCTGTAGATGGATAAACAGATACATACATAACAATACATACCTATAGAGCGATAGATACATACAAACATACATGCACACAGAAAGACATAAAGAAGAATTTTAGGTCTACCTTTGATATCGAAGAAATCAAGAATTGTCCTAACTATCACACACACAGGCACTAGGTTAGCTAGCTAACTATTTGACGAAACTGAGTACACAAACGCTATGGTAAAAACCTGTGTAAAAAGACCAAAACCTGAAGTAAATTGTTAACTGGAGATGGTAAATGTCATTAATGCATTATGAGCAAAAGATAAACTCGTATGTCAAATGAGCCAGTATGAAGCAGAACTAGCTAGCTAGGTTTACTCTTTAGCTTGCTAGCTAGCTGGTTTCTGTGGCTCGTTTAATGGGGGCGAGTCTGCACGCTAATTAGCTGCTATCACGGCGAGCGTATTATAGCAAAGAAACTAATGTTGGACTATAGGC
This sequence comes from Electrophorus electricus, assembly GCF_041902795.1. Lineage (NCBI taxonomy): Eukaryota > Metazoa > Chordata > Actinopteri > Gymnotiformes > Gymnotidae > Electrophorus > Electrophorus electricus. The sequence goes on along the minus strand of NW_027658725.1, from coordinate 1,051,585 downwards.
ACAGTCTATATTGTGAGAGACACATTACCCCCAGATATTCAGATATGCTCAAAATGCCCCCCATATAGCGAGGTAATAAATAAAAATATTGCACACACTAGTTGTGTCAGCTGCTGTTGGTGAGACATTTTATGTTATAACACCCACCACTGCTGTCTATTGTCGCACTTAATTTCAGACAATATTACTTTTTTTCTGTGTAAAGTCCCCTTTACTGTCTTGCTGGAAGCTTAATTCTGGACATGAGTGTACCAGTGCAGTGGTGACTTCTCTGGGTCAGGATAGTCAGGGTCAACAGGGGTGTGTGAATGCCAAGGTTTTAGCCTTTTGAATTTTCCTGTGCCCATAATTACAATAATTTTCTAATAATTAATCTGTTTTTTTTTTGTTTTTTTTTTTGTGGTAGAGACATGTTAGGCAAGACAGTACAGGTTGTACCCTTACTGCTTTGCTCAGAGCAAACTGGCTTTCAAAACACATGTATTTCATTTTTTTAGTTCTAACATGTTGGCTTTACCTGAAGTTCTTCTAACGACACTTCAGTGTGGCAGATTCTCTTCTGACTGGTTATCACTGGGCTACTACACTGAAGTATTCTCATATGCTATCAGTAAATATGCCACTTACTTCTGTGTCACTCCACATGTAAACATGGTTCTCTTTACAGAAAATAGTTTAGTGGTGCAATAGCTTATCCTCTTTCCTATCAACTTCTATATCACTTCAACTAAGTCAATCAAATCAAAATCAAAATTTATTTGTATAGCGCTTTTTACAACAGTTGTCACAAAGCAGCTTTACAAATGTCCAAGTCCAAGCCTCCAGTGAGCAAGACAAGGGCAACAGTGGCAAGGAAAAACTCCCTAGAACATGAGGAAGAAACCTTGAGAGGAACCAAGACTCAAAGGGGGGCCCATGCTTCTCTGGCCAACAATGGTCACCACAATAATGACAATTTTAAGAGGAAAAAAAAGCAATTAATATCTAGTCTAACTTTCTAGAGGTCCTAATCTTGTCCCTAAGTACACAGAAAAAAAACAAACAAACTCAGCAGGATTACAAGTATATTTACATTTACAGCATTTAGCAGACGCGCTCATCCAGAACGACTTACAAAAGTGCTTTGTCATTTACTCATAGAATATATCCAAGTTCAGTATAGTAGGTTAGAATTAAACATACCAATGAACTAGAATACTGTGGAATACAGGGATAAATGCTGATACCTAGAAGTGCAAAATACATAAGGTCTATCTTAAACAACGATAAGTGATATAAACAATAAGTGCTAGAGTTTGTATATTTACCCCTAACTATGCATTTCCTTCTAGCACTAAGTGTTTTCTGCAACTTTACTGTTAATGAAAGTGACTTTAATCCATTGTTTAGGCTACATACTCATCAGTTCCTGGTTCTCACAAAATATGCCTTTAATTGTATTGGAAGCTACATGGTCAGTGTAGTATGACTAAGATGTTAAGTCTAATTTCCTCCCTAGATTGGGGAATTATCACGAAGGAAGTGCTTGGGAGGTCTAATGATTTCCAGGGTTACGTTCTCAGGAATGTTAGCTCCTGGTAGGGTCTCCCATGGCAACCAGGTCTGGGGTGGAGACTAGACAAACACAAGCCATTAACACCCTTATGATCAAAAGTATGAGAAGTATAAGAGGATCAGCCCAAAGAGACAATGTGGGGGGCTGTGCAGTGCCTGGGCAGTGAAACAGATTATCTCTTAAAGGTTAAATCCCTTAAAGGTCTTAATCCTGCTCATCCCACATGCTGATGTGTGAGTGAAACAGTGCATAGGTGTAGAGACCTGGACTTGGCGAGATGCAGGCCTATCCTTGCAGTCTGGTGCTATTCTGTTACTAGAGGACCTGAACACGCTTCTCCAACAGTATATTCTTCTGGGCCTGATGACAACGCACACACACATGAACACGCACACACTCGGGCACACAAACAGACATACAGATACTGTTTAATTTCTTCACATCTGTAGATACACTAGCATAAGTTGATATATACGTTTATGAGTTTGATTATGAGCTGATTTCAACTTGACACGTACAGAGTATATAATATACATAGAGAGTGCATAGTTTTACCAGATTGAGTGCTACAGATTCTTGTAATGAAAGGTGACAAACCCAGCCATATGAAGAAAACAAGTACAGGGTTAATCCCTTAAAGGTTTAAAGAAGTCTCCCTTAAAGGTCTTAGTCCTGCTCATACCACATGCTGATGTGTGAGTGAAACAGTGCAGAGGTGTAGAGACCTGGACTTGGCGACATGCAGGTCTTTCCTTGCAATTAATGCTGCATTCTGCTGCAGGAGAACCAGAACATGCTACTCCACACACACACAGACACACACACACACACACACACACACACACACACAGATGCGCACATACAGGTGCACAAATATACACAGATACACATTCTGTTTAATTTCTTCACATCTGCAGACTAGAGTAAGCTGAGGGTATAGTGTTAAACCAGGTACTACATAAACAGTATATAGTATATATACACAGAGGGTATAGTGTTAAACCAGGTACTACATACAAAGTATATAGTATATATACAGAGTATATAATTTTACCAGATGATCATGCTGATCTTTGATCTCCTGGTTCTTCATCTCCAGCGCCACTTTCAGGCTCATAATGTCCTCCTCTATAGGCTGGTATAACACACACATATGCATAAGCACACGCGTACGCACGCACACACCCACACACACGCGCGCACACACACGTGCGCACACACACGCGCACACAAACACACGCATACATACACACACGCACACACACGCGCACACACACAGGCACACACGAATCATCACTACAGCCAGTACAATGGAAAGGTGGGAATGTGTACTGAATGTGTACTGCCGCTATAAGTGAAAGATGGAGGTACTGGTGTATGTGTACTGACACTATAAGGGATCTCTACCTGCAGTGACAGTCTGAGCTTCTCAAGTTCTTCCTCCAGAGATTTCTTCTCCTGTTCACAGGCCATTTTCATATCTGCCAGAGCAAGTATCATTACTGCTGGATATATATAGAACACAGATTTTATATACTACATAATTACTACTGGATATATAAAATATACTATATATAGTACTATACATATATTAGTATCACTTTTATTGGAGCCTAAAGGCTAACATTCATTATTAGTTATGTTAGTATTATTGCATTTCCATAGTACTTACTCTTGATGGACCTGTTATGCTCCTCCTCCTCCTGCTGTTTCTGCAGGAGCTCTGTCTCCTCCTGCTGCTCGTGTTTCAGCATCTCCTGAAGAACCTGGAGCTCCTTCTGCTTCTGCAACCTCAGCTCCTTCAGCTGCTCCAACAAACTGTTCTCCAACTCCTCCTTCTCACACCGCAAACACTCCAATCGGGCCACAGGCCACACTACTGACACAGAACCACACACACACACACACACACACACAGAGACAAACAGAAAGAAAGACAGACATATGAAATTAGAAAGCGATATAGGGTAGAAATAGATTGATGTTATTCAGGGACCTCATTTATAAAACTTTGTGGATTCCAAAGTGAAAGTGTGTGTATTCTGCACAAATAACAGGAAATGGCATATATTCCCCCAAAAATTTGATTTCTAAAGACTCAAGTATGAATTATTGGGAGATAGAGGCGACAATGCAACGCTAAAGACAAAAAAGGAATTTTAACCGCAGTTATGAGTGGAAGCACCAGCAACCGCAGGTGTGAGTGGCATTATATTTACATTTACCTTCCACATCCTTTGTGTCTGTATATTCGTCCTCGATGCGTCCAGTACACCATCTCCAGAAACGTCTCATTTTTTCTCTGTCCTCTTCAGTGTCTTTCCACAGACTGATCTGTAAAGGTGTTCATGGGATTCCCCTCACATGTGACATCAGGCCACAGGACATATGGGGTTCTAAAGTTCCAAGAGTGTAGATGAGTTGTTTTTCTTTGAATTTCCTAATTTCATTGCTGCCATAGCAACAACTGGCAATGCAAACAGATGTGTCATTAATGCAGTGACTCTACCTCAACATGGATTGATTAACCATGTACGGCTCACCGGAGACTGTGATACATATAACATCCCAAAGTGTACTTCATTCTGAGCAAAATCTAACTAGCTTCATTACTGCTGAATTATGAGGGGCCATTTAGGGACAAATCAGGGAAACACGACTTGTACATACATATGAAACATTTTCACATAAATAACCTACTACTTACATTTGTGTATAATAATTTAAACTTGCATATACACGCACTTGCCCACTCAATCCCTGGTGCGTAAACATAGAGTTGCACTATGCTTATGTTGGTATGGGGTGTCTGTTTGTATATAACAATTTTCTGGGTGCCTGGAAGTCATTTCATTGTAACTTCAAGGCAAATATTTAACATGTGTACAGTGCGTATAATAGACAGAGGAAGACTGTTGAACTATCAATATTACGACAGTTATTGACATTTGTGTAATAAGTAGTGCTTCTCTTAATGACAAATGTAACTGTTTTCCCATATAGAATTGTGTGCTTTATATTGTTTGGAAGAACGTTTTCTTCTCATTTAGAAATATGTTCACTAAGTGCTCAGATTGTCTTATTATTTATTATGCTCAGTCTCAGCATTTTTGGCAGATTTCACCACGTTATTACGAACGTGGATACGTTATCTTATAATTATAAGCAGTGTGAGATGTGAAGCTAAGCGAATCACATGTGCAGAATTTCTAACAATAGCCTGTTTTGTATAGCCTGGCTAACTGACCAATCAGTGAAATTAAATGTGGCTGCTGAGCTTGTTGCAGCTGGGTCAATTTAATTTGATTTAATTGTGTTTAATTTTAAACTCAGCTGCGTGCCATGAGACACAAGTTAATCTGAGCATTTTTTTTTTGTTCTAGCTGCAAGCTAACGCCGATTTAACCTAGCCATGTTTTACAGTTATCTTGAAATAATTGAGGTGCATCGCTAGAGGGTGCTGTTCACTTTTTTCTATTTTCTTTGTGTATTATTGATCAGGAAAAAAACTTTAAAATAGATGAGGTGGACGTTTTCTAAGTATGATATGGAATTTGAGTATATGAGTGAATGTTACTATGTAAATGTGTAAGAATTTGGGGATAAGATTATTATGAGATTATTTATAATCAAACGACTACATTATACAACCACATCTTCCTTTTATTTACATATTATACAGATATTTTATTTACAGAGCAGCTCCTCATTGGTTTAGCTCAGAAGCTTCTTTTTGATGTCCTCTTTCTCCAGGTACTCCTGCAGAATTTGTAGATAAAATTATTATGAGATTATTTATAATCAAACGACTACACTATACAACCACATCTTCCTTTTATTTACATATTATACAGATATTTACAGATATTTATATTTTACGTACAGAGCAGCTCCTCATTGTTTGGCTCAGAAGCTTCTTTTCAATGTCCTCTTTCTCCAGGTACTCCTGCAGTTTAGGCATCTCATCTGCCAACCGCCTGAGGGCAGAAGAGACGTGGTGTGAAGTTTAGCCTGCTCTTAAAGGCTACAGTAATAGTACATCTATGAGGCTAAAAGCAATTATTATATGAAACCTTATAGAGGTCATTTGGAATGATCTCTTTCGATCAACCCTAATGTAACCCTTACAAACTTTCATGAACTCATTTGAATAACACTACCATAGCCCTTAAGAACTTTCCTAATTTTTTTTAGGATGTTCTGAACAGATTATCTCTTAAAGGTTAAATCCCTCAAAGGTCTTAGTCCTGCTCATCCCACATGCTGATGTGTGAGTGAAAAAGTGCAGAGGTGTAGAGACCTGGACTTGGAGGCATGCAGGTCTTTCCTGGCAATTAGTGCTGCATTCTGCTGCAGGAGAACCAGAACATGCTTCCACATCCAGTATAATTTACTCGTTATTCTTTTCATGAGCCTATACACACACACACACACACACACACACACACACACACACACACACACACACACACAATATATATATATATATATATATATATATATATATATATATATATATATATATATATATATATATATATATATATATATATAAAAACATATTTATATTTTTCATATTGGCTTTTACTTTGTTTAAAAAAGGAGGGAAGATAGGTTAAAAAATAAAATATTGTGCAGTGACCATAACTCTATTAACATGCTCACTCAGAGTTAACACAGATCACCACACGGGAGTGATGTCCGCGTTGAAATACCTTTAAATATAATTTTCTTGAATATCAGTTGTCCTTCACTCTGGCAATGGTCATTTTCATGTGTCTTACTTGTCCGTTTTATGCTTATTCATATCCCCCAAAAGTCTGTTTAGACAAGCGGTACGTTTAAGCTCTTTCGTGGTGCTCTGTGGTATCTTTACGCATCGCATGTCTTGTCTTAAACTGGTTGTTTTTCCACAGCTTTATCGTGGACGTTGAGCCAAAGCCATCATTTAGGGCCAGCCGACGTTTATCTGTCTAAAACGGTATCTGGAGAGAGAGTCTAGCTAACTGGAAGATGTCCACGCTTGAAGAAAAATCATGGACAACAAGAAGATGGAAACAGACGGCGGAAAAGAAATCATATCTGCTTATATACACGCAGTGTCCCCGATAAAAAAAAAATGTCAACGTGAAACAACAAGTAGTTAAATGCAATAATTCAGATGGGCAGAGATGAACACCACCACTGGAGAAACATGAGGGTCGCGGCTGACAGAAACTACACCAGTTAAATTAATAAAAACAACAAAAGTATTAAGTAAGTAACGATGACAAATCACTGTTAGAAATGTAACTGTTCGGGCAACCAATGGAGCGCAATGAGTTTCCTAGTTGTACCTGGTTTTGTGATCGCTAATGGCGAACGTTTGCTGCTAGCTAGCTATTTCTATTAGCTCGCTAGTTAGCTCTATATTAGCTAGCAAACGTCAATCTATACCATCAAACCTGTACGTTTAAGCAACACCACATAAGTAGCCATCTATATCACTCTAAATGGCACCTTTCCAAAGAATGAAACAAAGTAGCTAATTAATCTTCGCTATCTTGTTAATAGCGACATAATTGTATGGAAATGCAGAGTTTCAGTAGCTAGTTGGCGCTATAGCTTGCTAGCTACGAAGCCGCCGTCTTAGGATGTCAAACCCAGACTTGCTAGTGGGATGCTTTTTCCAGCATGACGGAGCACCATGTCACAAGGCCAAAATGATGATAACCAAGTGGCTCGGTGAACAAAACATTGACATTTTTGGTCCATGGTCAGGAAACTCCCCAGATCTCAATCCCATTGAGAACCTGTGGTCTCTCCTCAAAAGATGGTAGAAAAAGAAAAACTGATCAACTCCAAGCACTGATTAGGCAAGATTGGGTTGCCATCAGTTAAGACTTTGCCCAGAAGCTGATATCCAGCATGCCAAGGTGAATTGCAGAAGGGTCAACATTGTAAATATTAAGTCTGCTTAAACTGGATGTATTTGTCAATAAAAAGTAAAAAAATATTATGAAATTACTTCACTATGCCATATAAACATCTGACAAAAGGATCTAAAAACTTGTAAAACCCAAAATTTGTCAATCTCAAAACCTTTGGCCACAATTGTACACACACACACACACACACACACACACACACACACACGCTTAGCGTATGTTTGTATAATGCACAATAACGGACCTCAATCACACACGCTACAGTTTTTACCAGTGAAGGATATGCAAAATGTCTGCTATTGTCAAGACTGCAGAATTTACCAACCATAACAGGATCTGCAGTTCCCAGATGTGAAGTAATGGATGTAACTTCATCCCCAAAGTAACACTTCCAGATGAATCTTTCTCCTCTTTTCTGCATTTGTAGGTGGGTGGGTTTGATAGTGCTGATCACTTGCAGAGTGTAGAGGCCTGTGACCCCATGACCAACATGTGGAGAGACATCCCCATGGTGCTAAACCCACAAAGCAACTATGGCATGGAGGTGGCAACACATTCTCTCACCAACACACACTCACTCACAGAGGCGGTGATGATGATGATTGCGGCAGTATTTTGTGAAGTAATACAGTCTCACAAAAAGGACTATGCAGGTGTCTGCACAATAAAGGAAGACTACAGTCTTCCCCGTTTCACCAAAGACAGTGGTTACACTGTCACACTTAAAATACACTACAGTTAACACTTTTAATAGAGGTTTAATTGAGGACAAACCTGGAGAGACCTGTAGCTCATCTGAGTGCAGGTAGTGTTGGATTCTCTCTTGGTTGGGTTTGATTAGCTTGACTAATGATTTAAATGAACTGAAAAGCAACTTAAAAAGTCTTTACGTTTTTTATATACCAGCTGTTCTTAGTGACACATACTCAGATCACATTTGTGGTCTGAAATTTCTGTAAGTTTTGTTATTTTGATCATTAGTCATTTTCATAAAAAACATGCTCTAAAACACAATATTTTTATCTGGATTTTGGCAGAAATGTTGCTAGTAGTTTATAGAATAAAACACATCTGCTCAGCCTGGTCAAACATATACCCATCAATTGTAAAATTAGAGAAACTGATAATTTTGTAGTGGTCTTATTTTTTTTCCCAGAGGTGTGTGTGTGTGTGTGCGCGTGATGTGCGTGCGTGTGCGTGCATGTGCGTGCGTGTGTGTGTGTGTGCGTGCGTGTGTGTGTGCGTGTGTGCGTGTGTGTGTGTGTGTGTGTGTGTGTGTGTGTGTGTGTGTGTGTGTGTGTGTGTGTGTGTGTGTGTGTGTGTGTGGTTCTGTGTCAGTAGTGGGGCCTGTGGCCCGATTGGAGTGTTTGCGGCGTGAGAAGCAGGAGTTGGAGAACAGTTTGTTGGAGCAGCTGAAGGATTTGAGGTTGCAGAAGCAGAAGGAGCTCCAGGTACTTCAGAAGATGCTGAAACACGAGCAGCAGGAGGAGACAGAGCTCCTGCAGAAACAGCAGGAGGAGGAGGAGGAGCATAACAGGTCCATCAAGAGTAAGTACTATGGAGATGCAATAATACTAACATAACTAATAATGAATGTTAGCCTTTAGGCTCCAATAAAAGTGATACTAATATATGTATAGTACTATATATAGTATATTTTATATATCCAGTAGTAATTATGCAGTATATACAATCTGTGTTCTATATATATCCAGCAGTAATGATACTTGCTCTGGCAGATATGAAAATGGCCTGTGAACAGGAGACGAAATCTCTGGAGGAAGAACTTGAGAAGCTCAGACTGTCACTGCAGGTAGAGATCCCTTATAGTGTCAGTACACATCCACCAGTACCTCCACCTTTCACTTATAGCAGCAGTACACATTCAGTACACATTCCCACCTTTCCATTGTACTGGCTGTAGTGATGATGCATGTGTGCGCGTGCGTGTGTGCGCGTGCGTGTGCGCGTGTGCGTGTGCGCGTGTGTGTGGAGTAGCATGTTCTGGTTCTCCTGCATCAGAATGCAGCACTAATTGTGAGGAAAGACCTGCATGTCGCCAAGTCCAGGTCTCTACACCTCTGCACTGTTTCACTCACACATCAGCATGTGGTATGAGCAGGACTAAGACATTTAAGGGAGACTCCTTTAAACCTTTAAGGGATTAACCCAGTACTTGTTTTCATCATTTCGTTGGGTTTGTTACCTTTCATCACAAGAATCTGTAGCACTCAATCTGGTAAAACTATGCGCACTCTATGTATATTATGTACTCTGTACGTGTCAAGTTGAAATCAGCTCATAATCATACTCATAAACGTATATATCAACTTATGCTAGTGTATCTACAGATGTGAAGAAATTAAATAGTATCTGTATGTCTGTATTTGTGCCCGTGTGTGTGCGTGTGCATGTGTGTGTGTGCGTTGTCATCAGGCCCAGAAGAACATACTGTTGGAGAAGGATGTTCAGGTTCTCTAGCAACAGAATAGCACCAGACTGCGAGGATAGGCCTGCATCTCGCCAAGTCCAGGTCTCTACACCTATGCACTGTTTCACTCACACATCAGCATGTGGGATGAGCAGGACTAAGACCTTTAAGGGATTTAACCTTTAAGAGATAATCTGTTCAGAACATCCTAAAAAATTTTAGGAAAGTTCTTAAGGGCTATGGTAGTGTTATTCAAATGAGTTCATGAAAGTTTTTAAGGGTTACATTAGGGTTGATTGAAAGAGATCATTCCAAATGACCTCTATAAGGCTTCATATAATAAGCGCTTTTAACCTCACAGATGTACTATATCTGTAGCCTTTAACAGCAGGCTAAGCTTCACACCACGTCGGTTGGCAGATGAGATGCCTAAACTGCAGAGGTACCTGGAGAAAGAGGACATTGAAAAGAAGCTTCTGAGCCAAACCAATGAGGAGCTGCTCTGTAAGTAAAATATAAATATCTGTAAATATCTGTATAATATGTAAATAAAAGGAAGATGTGATTGTATAGTGTAGCCGTTTGATTATAAATAATCTCATAATAATCTTATGTACAAATTCTGCAGGATTACCTGGAGAAAGAGGACATCAAAAAGAAGCTTCTGAGCTGAACCAATGAGGAGCTGCTCTATAAATAAAATATCTGGTAGTAGTATTATTTAAAGTGTCAAATGTGATGAAGTGTGCCCAGGTTCAAAACTACTTTATTGGGCATGACTGTGTGACCTCTTGAGCCCGGAAGTCTGGAGCATTGGTTATTTAAAGGGTCAAATGTGATGAAGTGTGCCCAGGCCCAGAGCTGCTTTGTTTGGCATGATTGGGTGACCTCTTGGGCCTGGAACTCTGTTTCTAGTTTCATTTATAGGGTCAAACTGCATGGTGTGCACAGGCCCAGAGCTACTTTGCTGGGCATGTCACACACACGGGGAGTTCCATGCACAATGCCTTTACAGATCAGTCTTTGGAAGGGCACTGAAGAGGACAGATCGAAAAATGAGGCGTTTCTAGAGCTGGTGTGCTGGAGGCATAGAGAATGAGAATGTAGATACAAAGGAGGTGGGATCCAGGAGAGAACTAATAAAGCAAACCAATAGCAGAAAGCAGAAGTGGCATCTAAAGAAAACGAAGATAGATTGGAAAAAACCTCCTACAGTTGGTATGGATGTTTGATTTTTTTTTTTCTGCTTTTTGGCCTTGCCTTTCTAAATGGATGAATTTAAACCACATGTATAAAAAAACATAGTAAACTAAATCATCTTTGCAATAAGGGACAAAAACTGACTTATTGAAAATGCTTTTATCCATATATATATATATATATATATATATATATATATATATATATATATATATATATAATTATTCTTATATATGATATGATGTGACATAATATTATATGAAAATGAAATTAAACACAATGAGGGATCCTCAAAATAGTTTTAATGACTTTAAAAAAATTATTTAATTGCGAAATAATCAAGTGATTAAAGTAAATAAAAGTTATCAGTCTTAAACGAATACGTACCACGCAGTCTTTAAAAAACTAAAACTCGCTGTTTAAAAACTATTTTGTCCCAGGCCTGCTGATCCAGAATACACACTGATCCACAACCTATCACAACCAAGGGGACTGTTAGAAACTGGTTTAAAGTGACCAGTCCTTCAGGTTTGATCTCCTCCAAGTTACCCTCTACCTGCCAGAACCCAAAATGAAGCAGTGGCCGGACTCTTTGGAAATGCAGCAGTGGCCTGGAGCTCGAGAGGGGCAGGTGTAAAGGGTTTAGTATGAGGAGGGGTGCTTAAGTCTGGGCCCAAAAGGTTCGGCTGGTGCGCCAGGTTTGTGGAGGTGTGCATACCTGGAGGGTAAACGAGACAGGGTGTGGCGTGGCCAGGTGAGGGTGCAGTTTGGTGGGAATGAGTGATGGGCGTATGGTGCCCTAGAGGTGTGGTTGTTCCAGGAGGGGCAAGGTGGTATAGTGTGGCTGGATGAGGGGGTGCTTCGCTGGTCATGTGCTTGTGAGTTATAGGCCTGGAGGTCTGGTGCTTTGAATGACAGAAAGGGTCTGATTTGTGCCCAGGTTTAAAAGTACTTTGCTGGGCAGGACTGTGTGACCTCTTGGGCCTGGAAGTCCGGTGCTTTGAATCATTTAAAGGGTCAAATGGCCTGAGGAGTGCCCAGGTTTAAAGCAACTCTGCTGGGCATGACTGTATGACCTCTTGGGCCTGGAAGTCTGCTGCTTTGAATGATTTAAAGCGTCAAATGGTCTGAAGTTTGCTCAAGTTTAAAGCCACTTTGCTGGGCATGTGGTTGTGATTTAGAGGCCTGGTGCTTTGAATGACAGAAAGGGTCAAATGGTCTGAAATGTGCCCAGGCATAGAGTTTCTTTGCTGAGCATGATTGTGTGACCTCTTGAGCCTAGAAGTCTGGTTGTAGTATTATTTAAAGGGTCAAACTGCATGAAATGTGCCCAGGTTTAAAGCTACTTTGCTGGGCATGCTTGCGTGTCCTCTTGGGCCTGGAAGTCTGGTTTTTCAATTTATTAAGGTGTGAAATGGCCTGAAGTGTACCTAAGCCTAGAGCTTCTTTGATGGGCATGACTTTGTGACCTCTTGGGCCGGGAAGTCTGCTGCTATTAATTTATTAACAATCACAAAACCAGAGACAACTAGGAAACACCTTTCGCTCCATTCGTTGCCCACACGGTTACATTTCAAACAATGATTTGTCATCGATTCTTACTTAATGCTTGTGTTGTTTTCCTTCATCTAACTGGTATAGAGTTGTTGGATTTTTTGGGGAGGCACTGCGTGTATATAAGCAGATATATGTATATGTGTATGATGTGTATGTGTATATGTATACTATGTATATGTATGTGATTCCTTTTATGTATATGTACATGTATATGATTCCTTTTATGTATATGTACATGTGTGTGTATATATATATATATATATATATATGATTTCTTTTCCGCCGTCTGTTTCCAACTTCTTGTTGTCCATGATTTTTCTTCAAGAGAGTGGACATCTTCCAGTTAGCTAGACTCTCTTTCCAGATACCGTTTTGGACAGATAATTGTCGGCTGGGCCTAAATGATGGCTTTGGCTCAACGTCCATGATAAAGCATCAAACTATTGGCTCTGGAAAAACAACCAGTTTAAGACAAGACATGGGGTGCGTAAAGATACCACAGAGCACCACGAAAGAGCTTAAAGTTACCGCTTGTCTAAACAGACTTTTGGGGGATATGAATAAGCATAAAATGGACAAGTAAGACACATGAAAATGACCATTGCCAGACTGAAGGACAACTGATATTCAAGTAAATTATATTTAAAGGTTTTTCAATGCAGACAGTGCATAATGTCTCCAGTCTTGGACAATAAAGCATTCATGTGAGTATTACTGAAAAACACTAACCATAAGAGAAAAAAGCATATTTTTTCAAGTGTTGCGTCCTGTGTTCGTTTGGTGTGTGTGTGTGTGTGTGTGTGTGTGTGCGTGTGTGTGTGTGTGTATATCCATCAGACAAGCTACATTCCTCCTGCATCCTTCCACTGTTGACAGCATTTGACCTCACTCTCAACCACTCTCCTCCGACTCACAAAGCGGCCAATGTTCTGGACCTGATCTTCACCCGTACCACCACAACATCGGACATCAGTCACTCCCCTCCACCTCTCGGACCATCACTTTCTATCCTTCTCTTTCTCCCTTCCTTCTCTTTCCATCCAGATGCTCTTATCCAGAGCAACTTACAAATGCGCTCATGGCAGTGGTAGCTCACTGGTTAAGGTACTTGATATTTGTTAGAGTCTGGGTTCAAACCCTGCCACTGTTGGGCCCCTGAGCAAGGCCCTTAATTCTCAATTGCTCAAGTTGTACTCAGTCATAATTGTAAGTTGCTTTGGATAAAAGTGTCAGGTAAATGTGCTTTCATTTCCTCATAGAATACATCCTAGCCAGTACAGTAGGTTGGACCAAGATACCAATGAGCTCAAATAATGTACAGGGGTCAATGCTGATGCCTAGAAGTACAAAATACAAAATGTCTATCTTAAGCTCTAGTCCTTATTGTTTGTTAGACAACACCAGTGTAAAACAATACCCTACAATAAGTACCAATTTGGTCAGTATAGGAGCAGGGTCAGCTCCTGTTCTTAAAACCCACTCAATATTGTATCTCTGTTTTTAATCCTTTTCTCTGCCCAGGACACTAGTGGCTCTTCAGGCTCTGGCAAAATATAGCACTGCAACCTACAGTACAACAGACACCATTGCGGTGACTGTGACGTCGCCGCACGGCTTGAAGACCCAGTTCATGGTGTACCGGAACAAAAGACTACTGTACCAGCAGATCCAGCTGCAGGAAGTGACTGGGGTTTACAATGTCAGGGCATCAGGCCAAGGCTTTGTGTTTGTGCAGGTTAGTCTGGTGCCACTTCCTGTGCTGATCATGGGGCACCTTGGTGTGGATATGCTTGAAGACCATTTTGAATAGTTTCTTGGGTGTGTAAATGACTCTAGGGATCCTGTATGCTACTAATATTTCTCTTCCAGTTCACCCAGCACTACAACATCCCTCCTCCCAATGACTTCTCCTCCTTCAGTATCTCATTCAACACAACATCAAACTGCAGTGCCCCAAACCTGTCTGTGGGGGTCACTGTGACTGTCAGCTCAGCTCTACTAGAGAACAAGAGGAAAGAATGGCTTTGCCCATGTAACCCTTTGACTTTGCTTTAATTTGTCTTTCGGGTATAATGATAACAGGACTGAGACGGACATGGTGGTCATTGAGGTCAAGCTGCTGTCTGGGTTCAGTCTGGTTGAGGGGTCACTGATACCAGTATCTGGCTCTATAGCGGTAACTTTGACCTCACTGAAAATACCCATCATGCATTAGCTGGTTTGCTTATAAATAATCTGTCTACAGGAGAATGCCACTGTAAAGCATGTGGATCAAAAGGAGAGAAACGTCATCATGTACTTGAACGGGGTAAGAACAGGCTTTCACTAGTTCAACAGTTTCAGATCAACTTGCTTGCAAGATGAACAGTATGTTGTATGTTGGGACAAACATTAACAATGGTCTACGTGATTTTGTATGGTGACGCAGCTGTCTCCCTTCCCCGAGCTGAAGAAGGGAGAGACCTACACTCTGGTTATCCAGCAGGATATAGTGGTGCAGAACCTGAAGCCAGCTGAAGATCTACGACTACTACCAGCCCAGTAAGAACCAGTCCCATTATCCTCAGATTCCATAATGGAAGATGAGGGTTGGGACAGATGTTACATGAGTCATTTTTGGAAGTAGAAATGACCAACCTTATTTCACGTCACTCTTCAATATGTAATTAAGGAACAAGATCATATGAACTGAATTATAATTACACTAAATGTGCTATAATGTCCTCCTGTGTAGCATGAATAAGAACCTGTTTTCCTTTATTCTCTCCTGTAGGTGATGTGGCCTTTACAGAATACACGTCTCCATGTAACAAACTGTAGACTACGTGACCTGCTGCCTGCACTAATGTTGGCCACGTTGTACTGCATTGTACCATGAGAATCTGTCCTTTTACCTGAAGTGTAAATCAGATCTAATGCTACTGGGTGACTGTTCTGTAATTACTCGGTTATTTAGTTGTATTGAAATGAAATTCTCTTGTGCAGTGTACAAATGCCTTGTCTCTTTTCTTTCTCTACTCTTCACTCTTCACCAGTGTTCCCTCATCTGATGCTGTATTGCCACTCAGCTTAATTTTAAAACTTGCCATGCAGAGCAAGGCCATAATCATAAACTGAACAGGTCACAGGGAATTCACTCCCTCATAAGAGAATTGAGGGGCAAAGTATACTAATGCTCAGAAATCTATGCATTTGTATGAAGACGAGTCCAGATATTGTGACCAAGGTTTAGGAAGTGATGTACAAGTACATTTGGGTGTGCATCAAGGACCTCTTCTCACTTTAACCTCTCCACTTCTCTCCAGCCCCCTCTCTTCTCATTCTGTCTACTAATCTCCTTCCCAGTTGTCTCTGCTCTCCCACCGTCTCCCCCCTCCTCTGGTGCTTCTCTCGTTTCTTTTTAGTTATGTATTTGTTTGAATGACCACACCTCCACATGCTGGGGAGTACTTTACTATTCTTAATGATGTGTGGAGATTTTATTAATTTTTTAAAGTCCATTATCATCTAAGGCATCTCTTAAATTGTCACTTGTCCCTGTCCTGTTTAGTGGCTTCATACCCTCCTTTTTACTCTCAATGAACCAGATTGGACAGGAAAAATATATTTTAGTCAACAAGTGACAGCCTCTCGGTGCATCTATGAAGCCTATATGAGTGTGTACAGCAGGATGAGACGAGTGTAATGGCATTATGGGCTCTATCTCTCTCCTTCACCTACCGGTATCCTCATACACTCTCCTTCGAATGAAAGCATGACCATGAAAAACAGCAGTAAACAATGAGGAATGGATTATTGGTGATTTATCTGATTGGTAGTTGTCAGGAAAGACTGAGGACTCTCTTCAACATTTGTATCTGACTAGTATTCATTTTCTCACGGTGAAATTTTTTTTTTTTCTGAAAATATGTTATTGCTACTCTTCCTCTTGTGCATGCCTTGCTGTCAATGAAAGCTGACTAATGAGAATCTTTCACTTTTTAAAAGTAACACCAATAAAGCCATTTATCATAAACAGGTACAGCTACACAGGATATTATATGAGCATACAATACATTAAAACTGCTACTCTACATGTTCACATGCATCACTACAATGACTGACGCATTAGACTTCATGTGGGATTTCTAATATATATAACTAAATATCAAAGCATTGTTAGTTGGATATGACGGTGAGCGTTGTTGGATTCTGCATGGACCACCACAAACCCAGAACTGTACAGTACATCCCTCCCCCACCAGATCTCTATCAGGTCCTGTAAAATATACAGAACACTTCTACATGTTTATCTCTGTTTAAAGTGAAGAGACACGTCCATGCAGTGTCTCTGTTTAAGCATGTCCATCTGACATTAATAAGATCAATGTAATACATTTTCATGGAAAGGAAAAATAAAATTCTATCTGAAAAGGATGTTAGGACGTTTTGAGAAACAACCTTCATGTTGTTATAATTTTGATCATAATTCTGTGTCTGAAAGATAATTTTGTATTCCTCACAACTCCAGCCTACATCTAACCTTCATCAAGACTAGATGTATGAAAGGAATAACAATGGCTCCAAAATATTTCTAAACAAAAATAAAGTGAAACATGGATATTTGATGGATTCAAATGCTCAACAAATAAACAGCCAAACTCAATTCCACCCATGTGAGAAGGAAACAAACAAACCAGAAGTGAACATTAAGGCCTGTACAATTAATGCAGCCTCTGGTACTACCGCAATATTACTGTTATGCTTAATATCAGCCCATTATCATTTCTAGCTCTTGGTACTCACTCGTAGGTTCCTTTAATTGGTTAGATAATGGCTGAAAAGAGTTTGAACAGGTGATTCTTATGAGCTAACTTTAATGAGAGGCTTAAAAGGAATGCAGACAAACTGGGATCTTGTGTCTGTCTGTGCTTCTCCCAGGGGGAAGGGTTGGTGTATGAAACTGGGTATTGGGGTTTCCCATGTCTAGCAGTACAATGTGGTGGAGCAGAAGGTAGTCATATCCTGTGCTTATGTTATGGCGTTACCTTGTATGTGTTTAAGAGAGTTGATTTTCATGTTTAAATGCCTTTTTGTCTTGTAGGTTCTGGTTACTCCTCCCTGTCATATTTCAGCTGAGGGATGCAGAGGGGCTTGGTGGTGAGAAACTGTTCAGATCAAACCACAAATGGTGATGCTTTGTGTCTATTCAGGAATTTAAGCAATCTCTGCTCTGTTCATCCCCTTCAAGTGTGGAACAAATCTGCACCACATTGGTATGGTGTAGCAACATCAGCTTCTGTGGCTCAGCCCCAAGAAGTTGGCTACCTACCTTATCTGACCAAGATGGAGGGCTCTCCTTCCAGTGTTGCATCTAAGCAAAGTAGCTCTGTGTTCCCTCAGCAAGGCCTGGAACCCAGTCAGACTGCGGGAGGATGTTTAAGGAGTGGTTCCAGAAGTCAAATGGATTCAAGTGCACAGACTGCAAGTGGCTCTGCTGGGTATTACCAGTCTGTGTTCCAAGGTGGCCAGCAATTCCCTGGACTTGTAGCCAAAGCTCAACTGCAGGATTCTTCTGGTAATGGTGAAATTCAGTTTCAGGGGCAGAGTGCTAATCGTGTCTTTGGCACCCCCCAGACTTCTAGTGGTCTGTTTCAACAAGGTGTCTGGCATCAGGGGTCTGCTGGCAGCTTGGACTCTATATCCAGTGCTCAAGGTTCCCCAATTCAGTATACTGGTTCAACAATGCACGCTGTGTCTGTTCAATCTGCTCCTACCCATCAGGGAGACTACAGGGCTCCATCCTCAGGCCACCCAACATACCATCCTTCAAAGAAGGTCCAACCTTCTCGTGTTCCTTCCCCTCAATCTCAAAGCTACACACAGCTGAAATCCAGACTCTTAGCTAGCCAAAGTGCCAGTGGGAGTTCTGGTGTAACCTCTACTAGCCGACAGCCCGTCAAGGATACTGAACAACATGGCAGCTCTCGCGGGGCTGTTCCTTTTCGGTTTGCAAATGGATGGCAGACATGGAGAGGGCAGACTAGCCAGTTGCAGATGCAGGGCTCCAGTGCTGGTTCTTCTATTGCCTCTACAAGCCAACAGTCTGCCAGTGATGCTCCACAAAAAAGCAGCTACTATGGGCCTTTGCCAGCCCAGGGTGCAGGTACAGGGCAGACCACTGGCTGGCAGTCTGCAATGCAACCTGCCCAGTTCCAAATGCAGGGCTCCTGTGTGGATTCTGGCTTGACCTCTACTAGCCAACAGCCTGTCAAGAATGCAGCGCAACATGGCAGCTGTCGTGGGTCTGGTCCTTCTCAGACTGCAAGTAGATGGCTGACATCGAGCAAACCATTTGCATCACAGACGCGGGGCTCCAGTGTGAGTTCAAATGTCTTTACTAGCCAACAGTCTGCCAGTGATGCTCCACAAAAAAGCAGCTACTATGGGCCTCTGCCAGTCCAGGGTGCAGGCACAGGGCAGAACACTGGCTGGCAGTCTGCACAGCAAGCTGGTCAGTCTCAAATGCAGAGGTTGAGCTCCACCCACCAGCAGTCAGCTGGTGATGTGCAAAAAAGCAGCAGTTATTATGCACCTGTGCTTACCCACAGTGTAGGAACCCAGCCCTCTAGTTATGATCATGCTTCAATACAGACTGGACCTGTGCTGGGTACAGGTATGTGGCAGTCCACTAGCCAACAGTCTGCACTACAGACTGCCCAGTCCCAAATGCAGGGCTCCAGTGCTGGTTCTGGTGTGACATCTAGTAGCCAACAGTCTGTCAGTAATGCTCCACAAAAAAGCAGCTCCTCTAGGTTCCTCCATTCTCAGGTTGGGAGTACATGGCAGACAGGAAGCCACCAGTCTGCCCAGGCCCAGTTGCAGGGTTCCGGTACAAGTGCTGCGATGACCTCCCCCAGCCAGCGATCCAATGATGCTGCTCAAAGCAGCAGCTCATGTAGGGCCTCCCCTTCACAGGTTGGGAGCATGGGCCAAACTTGGAGCCACCAGACTGCATTGCACACTGACCAGTCCCAGAAGGGGGTCCCAAATCCTCCCCAAACTGCCTCCCGCACAGTAACCTTCAACCAATACAACCCAGCAAGTCAGACCCCATCCAGCATGAATGGGTTGTCCAAAGGGCATCTTGGCAGCTACTCTAGTGGGTGGGGACAGAATGCTGTGATGCAGGCAGGTGGAAGACAGCCAGTATTTGCTGTAGATTTTAATGTGGGCCAACAGTCTTCTGACGTGCAGTTACCCTACACTGGTTCCCCATCAAGTGTGTCCAGTGGTTCTAGCAGCTACAGCTTCACTCAGGACTTGCCTAGTCACTCCAACTACCACCACAGTAAACCCCAACTGCCTCCTACTCAGTTCAGTGGGATGGTCAAGCACTAGGCTCAGGCTAATGCTGTTCAACAAAATGATGCTGAAACTATTCTTGGTTCTTCTTAATCCTGCTTTCTTAAATAAAATGTGTTGGCAACACTGCTGTCTGCTTGGTTTCTGTTGGTTAAACAATGCTGTGTGAAATTTGAAGGGGACACTAGACAAACAGGGGACTCTGTAGTGAGGTGGCTCTTTGGTTTGTTTGTTTTTTTTGGCCCCCTTTTTCTTGTATGCCACAATTACACTAGTTAGAATGAGGATGTCCAAACTGCTTGAGGTCTAAAGCTGTGTGGGTTTAGTGCATGTTCAGCAGAATTCACTCTGACTGTTTACAGTTCACATTTTCACATGGACCTTCATAAGACTGTATTTGAAATGGGACCTGTGAAGTACACTGACAACTGTGTGGAAGTCCTCATTCTGAATTGAGGGTTGTTTAAAACTGGCTCATGTTTACCTAAATGGTGTTCACTTTAAGGTGTATGGGAAGTGTTTTCGTTTAGTTGGTTGGTTCCTCTGTAGTGATTCTATTGAGGCTGAAGGAGCAATGCAGTTTTAGTTGAACTTGGTTTAACACATAAATCACTTATGTAAAAATTGTGTGAGGTGCTGAGACACCACCCAGTCATTTTTAGAAGAGGGTGATTTTGAAAGAAGGTGAACATCCTCTTAAAGAACACTACAAAGTCTTCCTTTCTTGAGAAACTTTTTTTTTCTTTTCTAAAAACATTTGTTGAAGGAAGAGGTTGGGGGCACAAACTTAAATCATTAATCAAATAGATAAGTCAGATTTTTTAAAAAACACAAATGCTTTATGAAACCTGGTTAAAGAGCTGGCTGAGGCTGTGTTCAATATGAAGTGCAGGATCTACAGTCCCTGTTTTCTCCTTGTCTTTATTGTTGATCTGTGTGAATGATGTTTCCACTTGTTTCTTGTAACCTGGTTCATGGTCCCTGTAACTTCTCTTTCCTAAGAAAGCAAAACAGGTTGAGCCTTATACTGAAATGAGGATGTAAACGCGTATGTACAATATATATTTATTTCAAGATGGCACCAGTGAAGTCGGCTGCCGTCACGACTGCTCCATCCACACCTGTCACTTTTCGCTATCTTCTTTGCCCTTTTTGTTCTTCCTGCTATTCCTGACATCTATAAAGCCCTTCTTTCTTTCTTCACCACGATACGCATCTCATACAGCAGAGATGCTCTTATTTCTCTTAGTCTACATAGCACTCACCTCAAGCCGTCTCTAACCCCAGACCCAAGATGGCCGACGGAGATCCTGAAGGAGAACAAAAGACGCGACATTAGGAAAAGGCCTCGAGGAAAACGAGCCACCGTCAGGAACAGGCTGAGGGCTCAGGCACACCAAGCTCCCTTACCTAGCATCCTGCTAGCCAATGTCCAGTCTCTGGACAACAAGCTCGACGACCTCCGGGCCAGGATAAAGTTCCAGAGGGACATTCGGGACTGCAACCTCCTCTGCTTCACCGAGTCGTGGCTGAACTCAGCGGTACTAAGCTGAAACGGGAAACTCCAATTCAGAGGAAGGTCACACGCTGGACAGACCAATTGCTGGCTACTCTGCAGGACGCTCTGGATGACACGGACTGGGACATGTTTCAGTGCAGCAATGGTGATGTCAGCGAATTTATGGAGGCAGTAGTAGGGTTTATTGGGATTCCAAGAGCCACTATCAAGAAGTTTCCCAACCTGAAGCCCTGGGTGGACAAAACCATCCACGAGGCTCTGAACTCTCTCACTGCCACCTGCAACGCGGGGATCATCAGTGGGAACATGGAGGAGTACAAGTCTGTGGCATACAGAGTGTGCAGGGCAGTGAGGGAGGTGAAGCGGTGCTATGGGAGGAAACTAGAGACATAGTTCCAGCAGAGTGGCTCTAGATCCCTGTGGCAGGGAATATGGACCATCACGGACTACAGAAGCCCACCCTGCGGACTGATGAGTGCAGATGAGTCTCTGGTGAATGAGCTAAACACGCTTGCTTCGAGGCTACATCTAGCAGTGCTAATGCTAACAGCGCTAGCGCTAACAACGCTAATGGTGCTATCGGAGCAGCCAACATGCGCAGAGCCCACCATAAGCCAGCGCCCTCTCATCATCATGGAGAGTGACGTGAGGAGAGTATTTAAAAGGGTGAATACCAGGAAGGCGGCGGTAGAGTCCTCAAAGCCTGCGCAGACCAGCTAGCCCCGGTATTCACTAACATCTTCAACCTCTCCCTGATGCTCGGTATCGTCCCATCCAGCTTCAAGTGATCCACCATCGTCCACGTCCCAAAGAAAGCTCGACCCTCTGGCCTCAATGACTACCACCCCATTGCCCTCACATCAGTCGTGATGAAGTGTTTTGAAAAGGTAGTCAGAGACTTCATCACCTCTTCACTGCCAGCCTCCATGGATCCACTGCAGTTTGCATACCGCCACAACCGCTCCACTGATGATGCAATTGCACATCTGCTCCACACCACACTGACCCACCTGGACAAAGGGAGGGGTAATTATGTTAAAATGCTGTTTGTCAACTACAGTTCAGCATTTAATACCCTCATCCCCTCCAGACTCACTACTAAGTTGGAGGATCCAGGATTGCATCCATATGACAAGAGGGCCTACCTGGAGGAGATTAAACACCTGGAGAGCTGGTGCCAGGAAAATAATCTCCTCCTTAACATCAGCCAGACAAAGGAGCTGATTGTGGACTGCAGCAAGAAGCAGGAGCGGCACTACCAACCTGTGAGGATCAATGGAACCACGGTGGAGAGAGTAGACAGTTTCAGGTACCTTGGAGTTCACATCTCGCAGGACCTGTCCTGGTCCCGCCACACCAACTGCCTGGCAAAGAAGGCTCGTCAGCGTCTTTACCACCTCAGATGCTTAAGAGAAAGAGATCATTCCAAATGACCTCTATAAGGCTTCATATAATAAGCTCTGTTAGCTTCAGAGATGTACTATATCTGTAGCCTTTAACAGCAGGCTACGCTTCACACCACGTCTCTTCTGCCCTCAGGCGGTTGGCAGAGATTGCTAACCTGCAGGAGTACCTGGAGAAAGAGGACATCAAGAAGGAGTTATCAACAATTCTTATCAATGCACATGTTCTGGAAAAAACTTATGTGAGGGAAAGGCTATCATGTTATTTAAATAGTCAGAATTTTAGCACAGAGTTACTGTGTGTGGTTCCCACAAGTGGATATATTTCAAAACACTATAAAGCTCTTTATGACAGTCCTGTGAACTTGAATAAAGCCTTTTCCAACCCTTCAATGATGCACCGGTGTGATGTTGAATTGTCTTTGAAAACTGAAACATTCTCACAAAACAAATTCAGTGCATTGCAAGCATGTTTTGCATCGATTCTAGTGTTAAATCAAAGATGAGAAATAATACCCGTTTCTTGAAATATTGCAAAATTTGTCTTTGAATTTGGATAAGCAATGCTATTTACTCATATTTACATAGTGCGCTATGTTGTCAAATTTTTATACCAGCGTCTGATTAGCTTTCGATTTCAACAGGAAAAAAAAGGAAAAAAGAAAATGGTATATATTTTGCAAAATGAGTGAGACCTTTCTCTGGGACAGCTCCTTTTTAAACAGCATGCTGATCTCTTGCCAATAAATTCATTGAATGAACTCTAAATTGATAAAAGGAAAATTGTAACAAATCAATAATACCAACTGACCAGAATGTGGACAAGAGCCAAAAGTCGAAACACTAACAAAACTAGCTGCAGGAAATGGGCTCGTTGGTCTAGGTGTCTGATTTTTGCTTAGGGTGTGAGTGGTCCCAGGTTCAATTGGTTGATGAGCCTTTCATCTTTACTTCTGATACATAGTTGCACTGCACCATGCGTCATTGTCTCCTTATGAAATGAGCAAAATAAATGACTTCTGCTTCTTACGAATGTCCAGTAAAAATGGCACTAGATTGCCCTACTAAGAGGCTTGTTATTCTAGGCTTGCGATAGTAGCTTTGGGTGCAAGAGTTCCTATGTTCAACTGGCCCAAAAGCCCACCTTGACCTTGAAACACTGGTTGCTGTGAGAGCATTTAGGTTTGTGTTTAATTTTGGTAAGTGAAGTTCAGCTTCAGACAAAGCAATGGTGCCCACGTCCTTTCCTGGTGATCCAGTGTCCCACAGAGAATACATTTTGTACTGTTTACTCTAAAATAAATGAAAGAGTGCATTAACTCTAACACTTGTGTTACCTTGGGTTTAGAAATAAACTCTCTGGGTCCAAAATTGGCTTGTTATGTTTTTAGGAATTTACAATGGCAACCCTCACCTTAAAGCAATGTCTATGTCTAGAGATAAATGGGTCGCCCTAGGAACAACATTAAAGCTAGCGCTTTAAAAGTCGGTGACTTCCCTCTGTCCAAGGCCTAGATTAAAGCCATTGAATTTCATGTGGCTAAATGAAATCATTGATGCACAAGCCTCACGGTCATGGTTTTTTTTTTTTAAGTGCATTTTGCCCTGTCATTTCCAATGTGTATTTCACAGGCTAAACACGTTGAGGCCGAATGATGCAGCGCCAAGAAAATCTCCGTGCACCATCTGGTCAAGGCTTAGATTAGAGCCAGCAAGTTTGGTGTCGATAGGTCAAAGCACTAGTGTGCAGGCCTTAGGAGTGTTCTTTTCAAAGGCTATGTAAAGATGATATCGAAGGACTGGCTATAATGTAACAGTCAAGTTATATTTGGCTTGCAACTAGGCTCTGTAGGGTGGAAGAACTACAGGGCCAGAAATGGGTTGTCTTTCGGTACCTATTACAGATACACCTCTTCGTAACATTTGGGTGAAGTAAGAAAGCCAGCTATGGTGGAAACACAGCATAGCCAAAGGCATAAAAAAAGCCTGAAATTATCATGCCTTTGATAGCCAAATAAGACAGCTCAGCACGTGGAAGGTCACAATGAGAAGATGGCTTGGATTCCTTCACAAATAGCAAAATGGGTTTTGTGTGCAGACTCACAGATCATGAACAGTAGAGCACACTCACATAGTCAGCAGGACTCAAACCTGCGTGGGGAAACCCCATTGGATTTCTAATAATGGAAATTATCATACCTTTTGTTGTGGAAATGTACTTTGCTTCGCTTTACTTTGCTTTGTGTTTCTATAGTCACAGCATAACAGTCCGTACCTAGGCGTGAGAGCCAAGGACATCAGCGGCTAACATGCTGTTCTACAAAGAGAGCTAGAAGAAGACTGTTCTAACCGTAGAGATAGAAGACCCCACCTGCGCTCAGGCTAACCAAAACATAAAGTTCAGATACGTTGTAGGAGCTGTTTTTTCTTTCTTTTCTTCTCTGTGTACAAGGGGAGAGGGACTTGTACTGTGAGTCAGTTCTCTTTCTCTGTTATACAGGGGACAGAACTCAATAAACTTATTCAATAAACTTACTCAATGCATACGGCTGTCCGTGTTTGATGTGTTCTCATTTTTCCACCACACCTTTGATGGCCAAATAAAACAGCTCAGCACGTAGAAGGTCACAATGAGAAGATGGCTTGGATTCCCTCACAGACAAAGTGAGTTTTGAGTGCAGACTCACAGATCATGAACAGTAGAGCACACTCACATAGTCAGCAGGACTCAAAACTGCACAGGGAAACCCCAATGGATTTCTAGTCCATTGTCCTCTCGGCCATGGCTACGACATAAATCATCAACAATTCTTATCAATGCACATGTTCTGGAAAAACCTTTGTGAGGGTAAGGCTATCATGTTATTTGAATAGTCAAAGTTTTAGCACAGAGTTACTGTGTGTGGTTCCCACAAGTGGATATATTTCAAAACACTATAAAACTCTTAATGACAGTCCTGTGAACTTGCATAAAGCCTATTCCTTACCCTTCAATGATCCACTGGCGTGACGTTGAATCGTCTTTGAAAACTGAAACATTCTCATAAAACAAATTCAGTGCATTGCAAGCATGTTTAGCATTGATTCTAGTCTTAAATCAAAGATGAGGAATAATACCCGTTTCTTGAAATATTGCGAAATTTCTCTTTGAATTTGGAAAAGAAATGCATTTTAGTCATTTTACATATTTTTGAACCCTGAGTGATACCTTACACCTTGGACAGCTCCTTTTTAAACAGCAGGCTGATCTCTTGCCAATAAAGTCATCAAATGAACTCTAAGTTGATAAAAAAAATAATTAAAAATTTTAACAAATCAGTAATGCCAATTAACCCCTATATGCGCCAACGCAGATACATACACATACAATTAGATGGAAAATAGCCTTCTGTAATTACAAAATTGACTTATTCAACCGTACCTTGTTCAGTAAAGTTCACCTATGATTAGGTTTAATTCACTCTATTGTCTTCCAACTTTATAACTGCTGAAATCTGTCAAGTGAAATGACATATAAATGCTTGCGCTCACCTTTATATACTTGTAGTGACGTCAAAGATGTTGTCATGTCATATGCATTGTGACATTTCTAGAATGCTGCACTGACATTTTGGTTATTGGGAAAATAAGTCAATAGTTCAAAAAATATTTGAAATCCCTATTTTTAGCAGCAGCCGAGTAAGTAGCTGATAGATGGGTACTGGTAGATGGGTACATCTTTCTTCAAAAGAACCCTTATATGACTTTCAATTTTTTTTTCTTCATGTAAAGAGACCCTTTTATGTGTAACAAAAAAATAATGTGATTTGTCAAACATCCAATTTCAAACAAAATATGCCCCAAAAAAGACCAAACCAAAGACTTAAAGAATACTAATAAGAGATTAATTATCTGCAAAATTTACAAAGATTTGTACTGTAAAGCATGACATTTACTGTTTGTGAACAAATCAGGATCAATAATATCCAGTAAAGTGGTGGGTATATTTTGGAGAAAAGTTACATATTAAACTTATTTTCCTCAAAATCTTCATTTTGATTAACATTTGAGGTATGAAACCTAATAAGTAAGAAGTTCCTGAAACATTGGTTGTACATGCACTTGCATAAAGTGATCAATCGGTCTGGCTACAAACCGGCACATTCTACAGAAACGGCCCTCATAGCATGTGACGAAAAAACTTCATGCTGGTAAAGCTGCCAAACAGTCATCTGTTTTGATTCTTCTAGTCCTTTCAGCAGCCTTTGACATTCTTCTCTAATCTAACACGGTCTTGCAGATTTCTCCTTTGTAACATATGAAAGATTCTGCCCTATCTCTCGCAGGACGCTACCCAGGTGCTTGTGTAGTCTTTTGTGATCTCAAAGCTAGACTACTGCAACTCGCTACTTGCTGGTCTTCCTCTAAGAGCCATCGGCCCGCTACAACTTGTCCAGAATGCAGCAGCACGACTGGTCTTCAATCTTCCGAAGTTTACACATTACTCCACTGCTGCACTCCCTTCACTGGCTCCCAGTAGCTGCACACATCAGATTTAAAACCTTGATGCTTGCCTACAAAAGCCAAAAATGGATCATCCCCTTCATACATGAAGTCAATGGTCAAAGCCCGATCCGTTGCTTGAGCACTTTGAACCTCAAGTACGGCTCGGCTTGAAATTCCTTGCTTCGGTTCTCATTGACGACAAGCATCGAGACTATTTTCTGTCCTGGCTCCAAGATGGTGAAATGAACTCCCACTTGCTGTCCAGTCAGCAGAGTCCTTTGCAGTCTTCAAATGCAGACTGAAGACCCATCTATTTGCAGACTAGTTAAAGGACAACTGACACTGCTCCCATATTGACTGACTAAATTTGTACTTATTGTAGGGTATTGTTTATGTTGTTTAAAAAACTCTAGCACTTATTGTTTATTGCACTTATCATTGTTTAAGATAGACCTTATGTATTTTGTACTTCTAGGTATCAGCATTGATCCCTGTATTCTACAGTATTCTAGTTCATTGGTATGTGGGACTCTAACCTACTGTACTGTACTAAGATATTCTATGAGTAAAGGACAAAGCACTTTTGTAAGTCGCTCTGGATAAGAGCATCTGCTAAATGCTGTAAATGTAAATGTAAATGTAATCAAAAACCAGCCATTTTTGCACATTTTCAGCAAATTGATGTTTCAGGCTTTATTGATGATTTGAGCGTTGCCTTGTAAAGAACGATAACATCCTCGTGAAACGTGACGAGATGGGGGAAACATCTTCACTACCTATCATAAGACAAAAAAGTTATTGATTTTTAAAAAATGGATATAACTGTGATATTCTGTCTAACAACTAAATTGTCATATGTGTTTCTAGCAATATGTTCTTACCTGTAGTTGCAGCAGCAGCTACAGTGTTAGGGTGCTCCTTGCTTTTCTTTTTGAGTTTCTAACAAAAACAAAACAATGATTTAGTAGAAAAATATCAGAGCATAAGTAAATTTATAACTAAAAGTACATATACAAACCAGCAATAATGCAACAGAATATAATTTAGAACAAATTATGTAATTTATGCAAAGTGATATATACACATTCAGTGTGAAATGAAATTCAAATATGCACTACTTTAAAAATTAATAATGTAACAAAATCTAAATAAGAAATAAGTCAAATGTTTTACCTTTAAGTTCTTTGAGACCTTACTGAAGGGGAATAGGAAATGCAATCTCCCCTTCTGGGCTTTCATGGTTTTGCTCTGATTGTCCAGAGCAGGCTCAGTACATGGTGACCTAGCAGACATCTCAGACTCTAGTGATGGAGAGCTATGTATATTGATACTGAACAGGGAAGACCAATCATCGTGTGTGCTGGGGGACTCTTGAGCCTTCTTCACAGAGGGTGGGACAACCAACTCCATAACTTGGCTTGCCATGACGTCAGAGGAGGTGTTCATACTATCTGTGCGTAGCTCTGATGATGCCTGTGATGCTTTCAAGTCATCCTGCTCTAGAAAGATTTGCATGACCATACCACAGATCTCACAAGATGAGACCCTTTCAAGGTCAGGATTTATTAAATGACGGCACAAAAACTGCGTCCTTCCTTTTATGCGGGGAGTGATGTCTTGCAACAGTTCAGCAAATTCCTCCATCTCATCATCAAAGCGCTGAAGCATATCCGAAACCGGAGAGCCAGCTATAGCAATGGTACTTATAGGTCTAGATGTACCATCGTCTTGGACATCTGAGGATAACGATGTCAAACTCTTAGTATCTCCTATCAGAACCTCACTCATTGCTTCTGAATTTGTATCTTCCATAGCAGAGTGGAATTTCATCCAAATTTGGTCTCTCTCATGGTCATCCAGGCAACTGCGATGCGTATCAATAACTGCAGTCCTAACATCTCTGCTTAGAGAGTCTATATGAGCTGTCCCCTCCTTCACGTGGACTGAAGCTGAATGATTTATCTCACAAGATCTGGTACGGAAAGCATTCAGCAAATCTGCAGTTTCCTTCTTGGAATCTGAAAGCAACACTGATCTTACATCAACATCTAACATTTCTTCCAGAGATGAAAGAAGACCCATCACAGTTACTTCAGTGACAATGTCCGCAATGAATGAACCCATATGAGAGATCATGACCTTTGTCTCCTGTGAAAGAAAGGAGAGATAACATAGAAAGGCGAACATTGAAAATGGCTCCAAAATGGTTTTGGTTGTTTGATTTACAATTAATATGAATCCCATTTAAAATATGTTGATGTCTAAGCAATGTAGTATGACTTATTAGACTAGGGATTGCTTTCCGGATAGATGTCCACTGCCTAAAAGAATGTGAATAAAAGCATTCTTTAGAACTATAATTAATATTTCTGCTAAAAATCTGATGCATTCAAACGTATACCAAAAATAAAAATGATAAATTGAAGAAGAAGAAGAAGAAGAAGAAGAAGAAGAAGAAGAAGAAGAAGAAGAAGAAGACAAGGTTTAAAAATGGCATACTCATGAGTCAGAGCCATCACAAAATGGGTCAAGATTGGTGCAATATCCAGCTTCTCCAAGTCTGGGATGATTTGTTTGGCTCTATCAAGGAGCATTTTGCTGTCATTCCTCACAGGTTTATTCTTCTCGTCTTGTCTCGTGCTTTTTAACTTGCTCTTGTTTTGAGAACCATAGAGGAGGTTGAATAAAAAGACATTAAATATCAGGATAACATAACAACTGTGCTGACATCTCACTTTTTAGCAACAATTCGATTTTCTGATGAATAACAAATTTGGCCATTGTAAACTCACCTTTTTAAATACTGAAGAAGCCTGTGCCACTTTTGGAGGTGAAGGAATTTTACTATGGAAACAACAAAAATATATAAGGAAATGTTCGTTTGTCATTCTTCAAACATCAACAGCCTGAACTAAAATCCATGGTTAAATTATTTTGAGAGAGCTTGTGTCTAAGTTTATAGATTGTTATTCTTATTCTCTATTTAATGGATGAATCTCTGATAGAGCTCTGGTCCATGTTGTATTTTGTTAATTGCACAATACAATCAAAATTATTTTATTCTACTTTAGCACATTATAAGGAAAATAAGACTAATTCCTTTAACATTACTTCCTAATCTTTTAAAATAACAAGGCTGATGAAACATGTTTAATCTGTTTCATGTTTCATCGTTCCGATACTTTGGAATAGTCCAGAAAGTATTTATAGTATCTATTGGTGTTTAATACAGATTAAAGAGTGGCTTGTTTAGCTTAGTCTAATTGTTCAGCTTGTTTAGTCGGTTTAATTTAAATTCTGTTTAAATTAATTTCATTTTCTACATTTATATTTTGTGACTTTTAACTTTTATTTGATCAATGTTTTATTACTGAATACTGTTCGTTCATTTCAGTGTAAAGCACCTTGAGATTTTGGGTTCTATAAGGAATATGCTGTATAAATAAGAATCATTTAAAATTAATATTGTTATTCTAAGATTTTTTAACATTGTAGTGCCTTACATCTTCCTGCCAAAAAGACGCTTCTGTTTCTCCATTTGTCCTGGTCCAAGTTTTCTTAGGACTCTCCTGGGATACTTTGATCTGAAAAGGCGATATGAAGTCAAAAGCATAAATCATTTTTACAGTTTGGTGGACAGACAGCAATCTAACATGTAAGCAGGCAGGCTTGAGGATCAGAAGGCAGACAGTTATACATGTGAATGGCAGTCAGTTCAGAAAGACTGTCAGTATGCAGACCAACACTCATGAAGGACAGAAAACAGGCAAGAAAGCAATCAGAATGGCAGCACACCTTTACAGGCAAATTTCAACAGGCAAGCAGCTGGGTATGCATATCCCTAAACCATTAGTTCCAAAGGCTAAATCTTACTGCATTGAATACAAAAAGTTTATGAATGGTTTAAACTGATTTTATTAGTGGTTAATAATTAGGTCACAAACAACTTAAACATCATTAAATAAACAGTCATGACACATACACAAAAGGGGCAGCAGGAATGTGTTGACCTGTAGAATGTGTTGGTGGGTATATGGAAGTAACTTATTAGCTAACAAATATCTGACCCCACGTAATGGTGACTGTTGGAGAAGGCAAACTAAGATAAGTAACCAGTCAGGTTAGCAGTACATATGAAGGTGAGCTAACTAGCCCATATGGCAAGCAACACGTCAGCTGCTCTTTTTATGCATTTAAACTGTTCATTTATAGCCATTAACAAGGTACTTTAAAACTCTAGACTTTTCAAGAGGTAACCCATATTTCAAAAACTGATACTCCACCGTCAAATGTTTCTTTCTAAGAAAACAAGCTGTAAGGTAGCAAGCAAATTTCCAGAAAACACTAATGTCTGCTGAGAGCCCTGTTTTCTTTACTATTTAGGTTACTTTACTCATAACAAGAAGGCACAGAAAGCACACCCATATGTATGCACAGGTTATGTCTTGATTTTATATGTTGCAGCTGACCAAAAGGGTCGCTGCTACCTTTCATGGTGTTACAATAAATTATCATCTTTTGAGTTAAGGGCCAAAAAATTTGCTCATAACATAAAACCCATTTCCGCTTCACTGCTTCAAGCAATAAGTCCTTTTTTTTGATAATTCTTTTACATATATTGGTTTCCACAACGGGACGAAAATGACAGGGACTGAAACGCACCCATTAACATTCACTAGCTTACGTGTTATCCAACAGTCATTTCCAAATATTCAACCTGTGGCTCGGCACCGCTAAAATGATTTCATAACGTAGACGGCATCTGACAAAATCAACACATAACCGACAACTGCTGTGAAAGTTAGAAAACACAGAATACATACATTGTTTTCACTCACACAGCGCACAAAGTGTTAATGGTCAAAATTATCAAATTAAATTGTTTATATTAAACAGATTCTCTCTAGTGAGTGAACAGAGCTAGACGCAGAGAGAGGGGTGCTACTGTGGACCGACTCTTCTCTGCTAAGCAGAGCTGTTCGTCTCAAACTGCCCGCACTTAGGAACGTTATACGCACCTGCAGTGTGTACATACGACATCGAAATACGTCACCAAGTGTGGGCAGACGAGAAAGGGCGGGTATGGTGATGAAATTTGGTTTAATCACTTATATTACTTTTCTTGTACCTTTAAAATAGCAAAATCTAAATAGCATGAAAAGCAGTCGCTTATGCTTGACATAAAGCCTTGTGTGAGAAAACAGGTGGAACGTCAATGCATTCCATAACTATATAAAACTACAGCAGACAGACCGTTCATCATAAAATTAGAAAAGCTCTAGCTATAGTAGCTAAGCGGACATTTAGACAGACAAACAACCCAAACTGCAATACAGACAGAGGTGGGTAGAGTAGCCAAAAAGTAAAACCACTAAATTATCTGTTAAGTGGACGTACCGAACCAGGAATGGGTTTGCTCTTCCTCGACTCGTTTTGGCCAAGGGTGAGCGAGGGACTGTGGGTTCCATCAGTGCACATTCCTTGACCAATGTATTCTTAATGATCCATTTTATTTCTCATTCACACTACATCAAAGACAGTTCACTTAATTTTCAAATCCAGTGTGCATGCCTTAAAAGTATGCAAACTGTTCAAAACATATGCCTTAAATTAGAAAATGATATGCTGCTGATCATTGAAATAATCAACTTTCTGGAGAAGGAGAACCAGTCTCGATTGCAGTGGCTCGCACTGCTCTGTGCAAACAGTGTGCACAGAAAACAGGGATCCTCACGATTCTTTCCCAGCTGTTCGTCTTGGTTTTATTTGATAATGATTCTCTCATCAGAAATGCAAAATCTAAGTACTGAACTCTGTTAAAATTCTTATAATAAATGCATTTATCTATTATATTTACACATATTTTCTGTGTTTGAACAGGCATGGTATGGATATATATACTTTGACATTTCCCAGATCTATAAACAAATCTCACATACAAGACAGAATTCTGATACCGCACCTTTTGCAAAATTGTACATTTGCCATTAGATCATGTTTGGCTTGTGTTTTAACCTGTGCTAGAAGCCTCCAGGGTAAAACACAAACCAAACATGATGCCTTGCCGGCTCCTGAATATCCCTTTCAGTATCTACAGATAGACTACGCACATGCCACCTTGTAGTCAGTTGAAGTACCTGCTGGTGATTGTAGACAGGTTTTCCAAGTGGACTGAGGCATTTCCTTGTTCTTAGGTTAAAATCCTAGCCAAGGAGATAATACGGAGGTACTGTGTGCCTTGGGTAATAGATTCAGGTTAGGGACCCTGTTTCATTTCCAAGGTAACTCAGAAACTATGCACCTACCTAACTATTGACTGGAAATTTCACATCCCTTATCATCCTCAGTCATCTGGCATTGTTGAGAGAATGAAACATACCTTGAAAGAAAGGTTAACAAAGGCTATGATGGAAACAGGAAAAAAGTGGATACATCTACTGCCAGCGGTGTTATGTGAGATCAGAATGACGCCCAGTGCCACCAATAAATTGTCACCGTTTGATGTAACTTTTGGTAGACCATTTACCATCCCATGGGTCAGATGTAACCCAGGTGTTTCTCATTCAGGTGACATGGACGTGATCTTGGTGGACTACACCCAAATGTTGACTGAGAAATTGAACAGTGTGCATGGTAATGTCGCTTGCTCTCTCCCTCTTCCAGCAGACAAGCCTACTCATGCATTTATTCCAGGTGACACTGTTTTGGTCAAATCACTGAACCCTTGGAAAGCTGGTAAAGCTGCGTATGGACCCCCAACAACCGTGATCGCAGTGACCCGAACCGCTGTGCTTACATCGGGATCAGCACAGTGGATACACACCAGCCGGCTGAAGAAATCACCAGTAGCTGACGCGTCCGACAAGCAAAATGCACCTAAACACATTCACATATAGTACAAAATTTGTTATATGATTTCATGCTGAGGGACTGGCCCTTGGCTGCACCACACACCAAGGAAGTACTCCTTGGCCCTGTATGTCAATACACTTTAGCATTGGTATTATAACTTGATAGATATCCTTTCTGCCTATTAACATCCTTTTGCTGACTCTTTGGTCCTTTCCTGAAAGGTTCTTGCAAAACCTTACTATAGGAATAATGGGCCCCATTCATTTGATAATATTGCCATTATTTTCAGTCTCAAAAAGTACAAAATGGGGGATAGTGGGCTTTCAGAGTCATCAACAACAGTGTAATGGTAAATTAGCTTGTGTGGTCTCCCTGGTAGCGGTAGGAGAGGTGGAGCCAGGGAAGGACTGTCTGGTTTGTCAAGCATTCCATACACCCTGGGTACCAGTCCTGGTAGATGATGTTATGGCAGCAGCACTTAATCATAATTCATCCGACTGTCAGATCAATATGGGAGTACGGTTTATACGAAATGTATCTAAGGCAGCAGCTGCCAGTGGTAATCTCCCCGCATGGGCCTTGTTTGGTCGTTCATGGCCAAACCACAGGACAGACTGTGACATTGGCATTTGTAAATGGTATTACCCCCATTTCAGAAATATGACCCTAGCAGTATTACCTGTGAAAGGTAGCACCTGTCTATGTTCTGCAGGCTTGCCTGATTGTCCATTTTTTGGTCACACGCTGTGTATAAATGAGGTATGGACATTAGGCACGGGACTGGGCAAATGCACAATAAATAATATAACAGGCACACCGTCTCTTTGCCCTGCGATCCTGGGCACTGGCATATCTGCAGCTATCATGTGGGTATGCGGTAGGATGGAATACTCCAGCCTACCCACTTTGATTGTTAGTCATACCCGTCATCAATTTCCCTGAAAAGGATGTTGTACCCCAGCATTAACTATCCCATCTCTGGTCATATATACATGTTCGCAGTTGACATCTGACAGAGCTAAAAGGTCTGTAATTAATGGCACCCCTAATAGGTATGGTGGGTATGTACTGGCCAACCCATGGACTAATCCTGGAATGAACGCGGGTGGGAGTTTGTTCCTGGGAGGAGGAACTACTGCAGCCCTTAATAAAATTAATGGTTTGGCATGGCAGGTACTTAATTTAGCCAATAGGAGTGAAAACGCCATGGCATTACTCAATGATAAGGTAAATAAGATCCGTACCGCTGTCATGCAGAACCGCCTAGCCCTAGATCTCCTCTTGGCAAAGGAGGGAGGCATCTGCAAGGTCATTAATGAAACGTGTTGCTTTGACATCCCTAGTTACTATAACAGCATTACTGACATCATTTTGCACATGAAGACCGCTATTGCTGAGCCTCCACCCGCCGATGATTCTTGGTTCAGTTGGTTAACTGAGCTTGTCGGCCCTTGGGGATCTTGGCTCATAAACATATGTTTTCCCGTACTCCTGATTATTGTGTTGATTCTTGTTTGTGGACCCTGTTTATTGTCACTCCTGTCTTCTTTCATAACTCTCATTTCTACCTCCGTGATTAATCATGCTAATGTTGCCTTGGTGCCTGTGTATGAGAAAGGTCTATATACTGATATGTGATTCCTTTGGAATCAAAGAGGGGCGTGTTAGATACTGGAGCCTTTCTGTCTTCAGGCACTCAACGCAAGGTCTCTGCCTATCAGCCATGACATGGCGGTTTGACCGCGAGCTGGTCGCCCGAGGTCATCCGCTCCCTCTTCTTGTCTTCTTTACCGCTCCCTTTCTCTTTCTCTCTCTCCCTGTCTCTCTTTAAGGACAGCAGTGGCTCATGACGGGCACGGGAACAGCTAGTGGCTCGTTCATGCAGAGAACATCTAATCTTTACTAACCTTGTTTCTTTCCTTTCTACATAGACCCTTAGAACATGCCTCACTTTTCCCCGTCATCCTGTAGATTTAGATAGTAGATTTAGGACACATATATACTCTGTGCTTTCCTCGATAAAGTGGAGCTCTCTTGATTCACTACCTTGGTGTCAGTGTCTCTTGACTTCCCCGGATCCGACTACAGAGGATGGATGGCAGTGGGTTACTTGGAGGAGATTGAACCTGAAGGACTGGTCACTTTGAACCGGTTTCTAACATTTGCTTTTGTGTCTAGAGCAAGTAGAATTAAGGGCGTAGGGCACAGAAGACCTGTCTTGTGTTTTTATGTTCGCTTTAACAGAGACCTCTTGTGGTGACTTGTCACAACTACGGCAAGAGGCAGCAGCAGATGACACCAAAGATCACATTAGCTTGGACTTTCATGTTCTATTTGTGCTTCATTATGCGTACAGTAGTCGTGGCATGTTTTATTTTTCGCTTCATAGCATCTCATAACATAGTAAAGTGAACAGTGAGAAAGTGGAACCAAAGAAAGGACTTAACGTTGGGTCCCATGACAGTGTTGCAGTAAAGAAAGGAAAATAGGACATAGCTCACATTTCTTTTCAAGTAGCTCGCTCTCTCTCTCTCTCTCTCTCTCTCTCTCTCTCTCTCTCTCTCTATCTATCTATCTATCTATCTATCATTCTCCCTCTCTCTTGCTGTCCCAGACAAATTGGGACACACGTCTGTGCTACTGGTTTAGGGTTAGGATTAGGGTTAGTTTTTTTTTGTTTTTTTTTTAACAATACCCATATTTTTATACATTATATATTTTATATATTTTAATGTTGATTGTTTTGGTTCTGTGTGAAGTTAAAATATTTTTTTATGCTGCACTTGGCCTCAATTAATGTATTTTAAACATATTGGATGTGAGTCCTTGACCAGCATGTCAATAAAGCTTCATCCAGTTGCTCTTGTCACAATGTGTTCAGTTCTTCTTAAAAGGGTAACATCGCAATTCTAAATTGTATTACAGTAAAGCAAAACATTAAAGGTTATTTGGTTGTACTATTCTATTGATCCTATAGTCAGTGGCTATCAATAAGAAATGATCAAGCACAGTTTTATTGGGTGTGTGTCTGGAAAGAGAACTACAGCACCCGGTAAGATTTTTGGTTCAAGATTAATCATCATGCAAATGATTGTGATTAACACTTTGTCTGTTTAATTAAACTGTTATACTATAAACCTAATATTTTAATAGGGCTGGCAACTTTCTAGATCCGATTACTACACGTGTGTGAAGTACAGGTGCTGTAGCTATACAAAATACCAATGTCCACAGTAGCCTAATTACAATATATGCATCCAAAATAAACACCAGAAGCCTGGACTAATGCTAATGTACATAAGTGCACTAAATCTAGGTAGAACTGTTCGATAGGTAGGATAACAAAACACTTGTCCCGCCATACAAAAGAAATGAGAGCGTGATAAGGACTCCAAGTCGCCACCAGATGGCGCCCGAAACCGCTTAAATGTATTCCAGTCGGAGATGCCTTTTACCTTAACATGCCAGGATACACACTCACTGGATGTTTAATCTTTCGAATGGGTAAGCTATATTTTTATAGTCAGGAAAGATTTTTTATTATTATTAATCAATTAAGTAATTCAAGCTGTTGCATTTTGCTGAGTTGAGGGAATATTGCATAACCCTGTAATAGCCAAATAATTAGATTTGATGTGCTATTTTGTGGATTAATACCATACCTGGCATGGTTTTAATGGCACATGGTCAATACTTGCTGTCAAAATACAGAGGTTCATAAGAACCTCCTTCCTTCATAAGGAGACTCCTGTTTTTGAAACTGTTTCGCGCCAACACCACTGTTTCTGCATACTAGCTCTTACTGCTTTTTTGCAACATGTTTATTCTTCGCCGTTAGCGATAGTTTTATCTGTGAGAAGTGTAGATGAATTGCTGTTCTGTGACGTGGGAGACAAGGCAGGATGCAAAGACGAGCCGTGGTTCACATGAGACACATGTTTATTAACACACAAAACAAAATGAAACCAAACACGAAGAACATTAAGCACTAACATCGGAGGCTCGTCGCTTTCAGAGTCCTCTGACCCGGTCTATAAACCACAGGAAGGATCCTCATGGCGGGCCTCCTCCACCTCCACTGATGGATCCTCAGAGCAGTCGGATTCGGTGTCTGACCTGAGGCCGACGTCAACATACTCCTCACTCCTGCTGTAATCCTCATAGTCCTCCTGGTAGTCCGTGGGGGGATAGTAGGACCCTGCAGAGTCTGACCCTGGATATTGGTAGTCGTAATCGTACGGGTCCCGGTAATCCAGTGAAGGTAGGCAGGACTCTGCAGCATCTGATCCTGGACCACCACCAGGGCCCCCCCAAAATCCTCCAGAGATACTCTCCCCCGATGTGAAGACAGGGAGTGTTCCCACAAGTATGGAGGATTCTCCTGCATGGGTTGGGTAGAAGCAGCTACACTGCTTCTTCCCCTTTTTCTTCTTTCCCTTGGCTCGAGGCAACCTTCAACGGTCGGTGTTCCTGTGACGTGAAGCCGGATGCAAAGATGAGCTGCGGTTCAGATGCCACAGACGTTTATTATCATACAGAACAAGACAAAACCAAACACGAAGAACATTAAGCATTAACACTACTTAGAACATAACAGGCAGTCTTAAAACACAACAAAGCAGCATACATGGGGTCAAACACTGACAAACAACAACAAAACAAGGGTTTAAATATGTGTGCTCACAATTAAAAGAACTATAGACAGATGCTGGTTCACTCCTAACATCTGCAAATTAAAATACAAGTTGGTTATTTCTCAAAAAGGACTGAAGCTCTTCCTCCGTCAGTGAAGCACCCTGGTAGTGTTCTCATATGTGGCGATGGAAGTGACGTCCATGTAAATAGGTGTTTAATCACTGCCATGTGCTACTTGGAAAAGAAATTAATCTTTTAGTATGAACAATGTTGGGGATAAAGAATGGGGACTTGTACATCTCCAATAGCGATTAGAAGACAATAACTGACACTAGGACACCTCATCTAAATATGTCGACTTGACAAGTATAGTATTATTCATGTTATACATCTATGGGTTAAAAATATGGAAAAAGTGTTTTAACAAGAACGCCAGAGGGGGCATTTACTATTTTGTGGAGAATAAAAAATGGCTCATTTTAATGTGTTAAAATTTTTTAAATTCTTTTGCAGAGAGGGAAGGGTGAAAGGACTGAGAAAGAAGGTTAGCACCTGTCAACCGGTGCTGGGAGTAGGCCTCACTCACCTGTCATGCACAAGAGACCTGCAGTCCCAGGGCACAGTAAAGGCTAATTTACTCCCTACATATATAAGCTTGTAAAACTTGTTTCTGTTAGAGTGCTCCTAGACTGAGGTACCTACATTCCCAAGTCTGAAAGGTGAGATTCTACCTGTGCACGTAGAAAATCAGGTAGGCTGTTTTTGTCCTGCTCTTCAGGATGGCTGGCTCAGTGCTTCTTGATACTTTTAAGTCACTGAATGACAACCAGCTCTGTCCTTCTCCCTCAGCTGTGTCACTGATATAGTGGCCTGTCGGAGTAGTCGGTGGTCCTTAGTCATTTAATAGTTTCTACTGCACGTGTATAAATAATGTCAGATTACTCACCATGGTCCATGCTGTCACCTAAATGAGAAACCACTGCCTGGAGTCTGTAGGTGCCAGTGGGTGCACATTCCTGCAACAAACAAATACATCTTTTTTTTCATACGATTAACTGAAAACGCATCACGGATCGAACGCCATCTCTGTATTAACAGGCCTCTTTCATTCTCTCTCATTCTGTCTCTGTGTCTCTCTCAGCCTGTATCTCTCTTCTTTTTGGTCTCTCTCTCTCCTCACCGGTAGGCTTACTTGCTGTCCTCTAGCTCCCTGTCCTTCTCCTCTCTCATTTACTACTGATGGGTTAAAAGAACTTAGTCATTATGGCAGATACTTATACACAGCCGTATTATCACTCCACTGTAAGAAAATGGCACAACTCTACCTGGCTGGGGACTGGAGTTTTCCCCCAGTTTATCATTTTGCATTTCTTGCGGTTTGTCCTGGGTTCCCGCTGCTCCACTGAGGACAAACCACAAAGCCATTCAGTCGGCATTTTGTAGCTAAATGGGAATGGGTGGACAGAGAAGTATGTGGGCACGGGTTGATGGTACGAGCTCACCTCGACTGCTGCCTGAGAGAAGCCACCCCAGGAAGGGCAGAGAGATCCAGCTCGGACGGGACGTCCATCACGTCTGAGAGCTTTTGGCCCAGCATGTCAAACCGCTTAAGGTGGAGGACGAAAATACTGTTCCAAGAGGAAAAGTGACTTAAGGACTGGAAGTGTGTGTGAGTGGAGGAGGGTGTGTGTGTTGGACTGGTTTAAAACTCATTCTTTAAGGTCATCTACGTCAGACGAGACTCACCGTGGCAGTGTGAAAAACTCCACCTCTTCAGTTGCCTCGCAGCCTGCTTCACACTCACAAAAACGCTCCAGTAGTGTTGGCTGAAAAAAGAAAGAGACCCTTTCATTGAGAGTGATAAAATCAAAATGGTAGCATGTCATAACTGTATTCTCTCCTTTACAACACAGTAATGAAGCCTTATCCAAAGAGGGTGTGTGAGGTGACCAACCTTAAAGTAAGTGTGTAGGCTGTCGGTCGTAGCAGGGCTCAGATTTACAGAGAGGTGGTTGTAGACATCCACTCTGCAGCTCTGCTTTCCACAGCTTTCACAAAATGGAGAACAGAAATGTTACAACATTTGCACAGAAATAATCTCCTGCATCCCTTATACAGTGTGTGAGTTATCACATGCTAATTTGCTCAGTTTTACAAGTAGATAACATCTTATCTAATGTGAAGCATCAGAGCAGAAAACATTTAGAATGCTCAGTCCATGTCTGTTATGTTTTCCCAAACTCACACACACTCTGAGATTTGAAAGCTATGTGATGAATACAAGCTGAACTTGTGAGCATTTTAAATGTTCATATTTAAGTTATGTATGTTATGAAACTTTCATGAATACTTTAAAGAGATGTCCGGAGAAAGCGCCTACTCTCCGTGAGAAAATGTACTTTAAACAAACATGTTAAGACTGGTTAAGACCAGTCCATTAACACAAAGGAGATATGCAACAGTGATACCTAATTACCTGGTACATGTGAGCACAGACTTGATATGAAACTCAAAGTTTGCCACAGGGCAGATGTAAGAGAAGAAAGAGGCCCTGAGTCTCTCTCCCTCCTCTTTCAGCTGCAGTAAGCAGAGCATCAGGAACTCATGAGCATCCTGTGGAG
This sequence comes from Electrophorus electricus, assembly GCF_041902795.1. NCBI lineage: Eukaryota > Metazoa > Chordata > Actinopteri > Gymnotiformes > Gymnotidae > Electrophorus > Electrophorus electricus. The sequence goes on along the minus strand of NW_027658725.1, from coordinate 1,010,056 downwards.
GACAGCACAGGAGAACATCAGAGGAGGATTTGCTCCTGGACTTCAACAGCAGCACGGTGAGAAAACAAAGGTGGCCATGTGCAGTTCCTGCAGGGTACTGCGTGAGGTTCTGATGTGTTCTGAATGGCTGAGGGGGCCATTTAGCTGGACCTGTTCATAGTCCTCTTCGAATGCAGGGCAGCGGGCTGAAACACACTCAAGCAGGGCTCCCAGGAGCTGCACCTTCTGCTTTGTGCTGCGAGTGGTGAGTTGGGCCTGCTGCAGATCTGAAAAACATCTACACACAGCAACAGGGAGACCAAGTGGTTTATATCTCTGAGCATCACAGCACCTCCTTAAGCACTCATGATTAAACAGTTCATTTAGACCCATGTGAAGCCTCTGGTTCTGAACGGGTACCTGAGCATCTGGCAACTAGAAGGATCCGTCAAGCAGGATGACTGAGCTCTGATGGGTCTCCAGAAGCAGGAGATACTCAGTAGGCACTGCAGAGTGGCGTTCATATAGCAGCTGTTCCCAATGTTGGGAAACCTAACAGGTCATCCATGTTAAAAATAGATTTAGTGCACAAGCTCTGAAACATCCAGGCCACTACATGTCAGTATAATGGCTGTTTCATAATGTGAAGAAGAACTGCTAAATGACTTACTGTTCATTTAATTACAATATGTTTGTATTTGTATAGGAGAAAAAGACTGAGCTTCACCTGTGTAAACTGTAAAATCATCTACTCTTAATAGGCTGTGTAGTAAAACGCGGTGTGTATTCTCGTCTTTACCCGAGCTGCCGAATGTTGAGGTGTTCGACAGCGGAATGGATGGGGGTGTGGCCTTGGCCCTCACCCTGACCAATCTGACGCATCCTTTTACTCCTGAGGACGTGCAGCAGCTGTCGCAATAAATTCCGCGGCTGAACACGAGTGTCTGCCTGCATCAGAACAGCCGGAAACCTGAGAGACAGAAAAGAAGGGAGAGATGAATACAGAGTGGCCAGTTATGCACAAAATGTTCACATAACAACCCTTAGACAGATAAAGGTGTGAAGAATGAAAAATACAATGATGTTTTTTCTCGTTTTATGCCCTAAGGAAGTTACAATGGCAGTGCCATTGGGTAACCACCATGCCACACTTTTCTCTGCCACGAAGATGAATTTTGATAATGTACCCACCTCTCAATGCGCACGGAGTCCACATCTTTATCTGCAGCCTCTGTATAGAGAACAGAAACTTGGAGTAAATGTCCTTAACCAAAAACAGACTATGCATTTGAACAACATGATCAAATCTGCTGAGCTCTAACCAGGAACAATCACTGCTGTAGTCCTGAGCGACTCATATGAGGAGGAGGAGGAGGCTTGACCAGGAAGGCACGACTGGGTAGAAGAGGCATTGTGGGATATGTCCACAGGTGAAAAGGAAGAAGCAGTACTGAAGATCAGGGACCCCTCAGAGGAAGAGGGGCAAGAAGTGGAGGTGGTCACATTCGCGGCGTGACCGTCTAATGCCACGCAGGAGTCAGACACTTTGGAGGATGAGATTATGTGTCTCCACCAACTTCTATTCGTTTTCTCCTTCTTTTTCTGTAGAAAAGCATTGTAGAAACGTATGGATTTGTATATGCAGTATTATCGCGACTTAGCGATATCTCGGTATTCTTACAAGAATCTCATTTTGATTTAAAAAAAACAAAACAAAACTTTTTAATCATCTGCATTTGCGCTATTTTTTTTTACAGGAAAATGCTAATCAGTTACGCACTGTAACGGCCCGAGTGCCGCTGGTCAAGGAACAGGACGTAGACTCGCTCCACGGAGACGTTTATTAACGATTATTAACATACGATACAGACACCGGCACTCACGTATAACACAAACTGTGACCGTGAACATGATCAACGACTGACAATAAGGCACACACTAACAAGGGTTTAAATACATACAAACATGACAAGAGTAAACCGATGCAGGTGTGTGCTGAACAACATAGGCAAGGTTACACACGAGACAGTCAACGCGGCGGGCCATACCACGTGACCAGTGGAAGCGTTCCGTGACATGCACAATAAATCTTAATCCTTTTCAGATTATCGTATTTAAAATCGTTCCCAAAGTGTAGGAAAAAACATACATACCTTCATACACGAGCAAACACAGCCCATCCTGTTCGAATCTGTGATCTACTCGATTAGAGAATTAAGTAAAATATCAAATATGGTTTTTACAGGTCCTTTAACTGATATTCGCGATACAGCGCACCTCATTGTTTTGTTTTAAAACGGAGTTTTGACTCTTAGATGTTATGAATATGTATTATTTCGTCATTACTGATGCAAGTTCTCAGTTCTCATACGTTGTCACCCTCTTGAAAATAAATATTATTTACGTGTGTGTGTGTGTAAGCGTTTCAAACGTAAGATTCTTTAACTTCCGCAGTATAGTTTGGTAAATTCAGGTAGCGTAATGTTTTTTCCTAAAATCCTCACTGTCTCGCCCTGTGGTAAGGAGAAATGTTCCAAATATGACAGGTTACGTTTTATCATAGATAACTGGCTACAAATTTACATTTGCGCCCTAATTTCTCTAGACATACATCTATAAGCATTGTTACTTTAAGACGCAATTAGTCTTGCGCTCTGGCAAACGTGTGCACCTGTAAATAATTACAATTATTTTAATGTACAACTTATTTTATTGTATAACCACACTGTAAATAGAATCCATAAGAATGTATTCAAAGCCAGAGTTGTAACGTTCAGTTATTTTTACAGGTAGAGGATTACTGTGCTTCTACTATCTCTTAGCAACAAGTGATTTTTTTTCCTTCAGTATGACATGTGGGATAGTTTAGGGAACCTGATTTTTTTGTTAGATAAATATGTGTGGGTTATGACCGTTAAAAAGACCTGAACAAAAAAAATGTTTGGATTTTTATTCGCTGTCACCTTTCATCACGGGCAACATAAAAATTCACACTACTGCAATATCGCTAACATGTTACTGGCATGCGAATAAGACACCTGAGCACAGAGAGAAACCCAGTGTTATGATTACAGTTGACATTGGAACTAGCTAGATAGCTCATATTAAGACACTTCTTTGGAGAACACGTGCTAAAGTGTTTTCCCCACAATCTATATGCACAATTTATTTGCCAACTGTGACCAGAGAGAGAACATAGCTTACTCACAGCCTAGGACTTGAATGGATTTTGATGAGGACTGCATATGCCTGGGATCAATTCAAACACGTCATGACGATGATATAAAACCTGATGAAACAAGCTTGACAAGCAGCAGTTCCGTTTTTCCGTGAAAGTATCAAGCACAGATGAAGACGTTTCTATGGTTATCTCGGTTTTATAAATATTAGCCTATAGAGTTGGGCTTAGTACGTGAATAAAAGATGGAATTAAACATGCATAAATTACGGTGTCCTGGAAAACCCATCGTGCTGCAAATACACAAAGCATATTCATCAAAGTGGTAACACACTTTAGAAATGCGGTGCAAATTTAGAAAACGCATACAACTTCAGGAACAAATCCTGTCACAACACAACGGAATTGCTGTTTCCGGAGGACACGGAAAGGGGTGGACTTCTATGAGATTAGCGTGAAGTCTATTGGAAGTAGTGACAACTGAATAAAAAGGGTTGTTTTTTTTCCAGTTACCACGGTGTTATCAAAGGTAGGTATGTGATACAGAATGGAAGACTGACCTATTCATGCTCTGCATTCTTGCTTATTTATTTATACATAAGGCAGCCTTAAAAACATGGGATGGAAATCCCATTTAACACAATATGGACTGTTTTACATTCAGAGTGAAATAAGTAACATTCACCTTTTAATATATATTATATATTTATTTATTTTAAATGTTAAAATTCTTAACTAGGTCAGTGTTTTAGTTAGCTGCAAAAATGCCCCCATATTGAAATTTGTATTTCTAATGTCACAAGAACACTTTATTGACCTATCTCTGCCTAGTCAGCCTATAGAGGTTTAGCACACCCACTTAAATTGCCTTTCTCAGGCATTTCAGCTCTGAGTACCTTTTGAATGAAGCACAATACAGGGCAGCCAATCATAAAGGAGCTCATTTATCTTACATCCGTCTTAAAGGTGCAGTAGCAACAGGTGTCTGTTGAATTCCGAGCGATATCTATAGAGGTTGGAAATTGGTTGTGTAAAAATGAATTGTGATTATTAAGCCACATAGATGTAAGTGGACATCAAGGGAAAAAATAGTGTGGGTGCCAAGTATGGTGATTGTATCTTAAAAGCTCTAGGAAATGTGACATTCAGAATGTTTGTGAGACAAAAAAAAAAAGATATAATTACTATCCATGGTTTAATTGACTGTGTTGCAGACAACATAGGCAGAGATTAGACTGAAAAATGTCAGAGTATTTTTAATGCTGTTTATTGCTGTCGTCAGAGGTTATGCAGCCATATCCTCCCTAGCAAGTACGGCGTCTAATACCTGCAGACACAAAAACCGTGTTGAGCAATATTTAATTACATCTACTTGAAATGCATATTTAATTGCATTGTTAGTATTCATGGAAAACAAGTGTTAGGATTGCTCTGCTGCATTGCAAACTTTCTCACTCTAACAACTGTGGATTCCATCTCCTCAATCAGTTGGTCCATATCATGTTCACAGAAATCATATTGCATCTTTATGAAAGAATTCAGTTTCAGTTCCAGCTATGAAGAGAAACAGTGTTAAGCAATATTTAATTACATCTACTTGAAATGTATAGTTCATAGCATTGTGAGAATTTATGGAAAACAAGTGTTAGGATTGCTCTGCTCCACTGCAGACTTTCTCACTCTAGCAAACATGGCTTCCGGGTCCTCAATACATTCATCCCAGTCATTGTGATCATAAATCTGATTCAAAGGAGTCTTTTCAGGAAGCATCATCTTGAAATTCATATCTGGAGGTTCTATCTTTTTGAAAGACTTCAGTTCCACCTGTAGATATAAGTAGAAATATTGTTGAACAGTATTTAAATACATTAAATTGAAATATGACTTTAATTACATTTTAATGCATTTGGAATTTATAGTTTGTATTGGACTGGAAAGGAAACAAATACAATTTTTATCGCATAGCCGTTATCACATAGCCTGCAGGCCTAATGATGTAAAAATGTGCCCCCAAATATCAAATGTTCAACAGAAATAACAGGACCTGACACACTAAGGTACCGTAGACCCATTCAAATTGTGCTATTGGAATAATAAATTCCAATGCATTCAGTCATTTTAGCTAGTGTTGATTTTGATTCTAGCCACAATTATACTAATAATCAGTGTTACAACTCAGCATGCAAAGTCACCGAACAGTCGACTGTTAATTCTATATTAAGGAGAATGTAAAACAAACAAACAAAAAACCCACCAACAATTTTTTTTTTCCTGTAATTGACAAAGATTGCATATGCTAAATGTATGTGTCCTAAATATATTCTAAATAAATTGACATTAGTGTTTTTAATTAATTTCTCCAACATTTGTTGAAATGCATTTGTAATTTATATTCAAAGACATTTCAGTGTACTTAAGTACAAGCATTAAATTAGCATCACTTCTTCACCATAGCTATTTTTCCATTTTTTGTGGCTTTTGTCCCTTGCCTCAGTATGGCTTTAAATCATTTGTCTTGGTTCTACTTTACTTACCATGGCTGATTCAGTTCTCTCAGTAGGCAAGTCATTCTTCAGTAAATACTTTGGTCTAGTATCTGTTTAAAAAGTAACAGAAAATGTCTTATTAGCGTTGTATAGATACTTAGAACACTTCTACGTAGATCTCTCTCTCTCAGACACACACACACACACACACAGTTCATCCAAGTGGTGGCTGTGGTCAGAACTTACCCTTAAAGAAGTCATCCACTGAGGTAGTGTTCCTTCTCTTAACACCCTTCCGACAACAGCAAGTGAACAATAGCACAAGCTGCGTGAATATTCTGGCAGGGATCTGGGCTCGTGTCTTTTCGTTCTTCTTTTTCCTATATTTACCAAATATCCCATGCTTTTCCTTTTCATACTTGTCAGAAAGAACAGGTTCCTTGCGTCTTGGATTGCAGTCGTAACTACCGGACTGACCCATAATAAATTTAGTTTTGAAAATCCAAGTGTAACCGTTATCTGTGATCTGTAGACTAAAAATGGTTCACAGAAATTGTTCATTTGAAAAATCTGTTCTTTGACTACATCATAATTGCATAATTGATGCGGCTGCATTATGACATCACACGTCACCTCTGCAATAGTTTTCAATTTATACCAACCTTAAAGAGAAAATGATTAGCAAATGTAGTTGCTAGTGATTGTCTAGTGATTGTAAGCAACGACTATTCGTGCTCTGCATTCTTGCGTATTTATTTATGCTAGGTATTTTTTGCATTATGCTTACTACAGAATTAACAGTCAACTGTTCAGTGACTTTGCATGCAGAGTTGTAACACTGCTTATTACTAGAACTGTGGCTAGAATCAAAATCAACGCTAGTGTCGTTCCTAAATCCCCAATCAGCTAGTCGTAAAGTTAACATTCAAATAGAAAATAAAGATACAGACTTCAGAATTAGTTAAAGAGAATAGCTGAGAGAATAGAATAAATTATCCGTTACTACCCCTGTCTTTTATCATCCCTCCATCCCTCCATCCCATGCCATCTCCCTCTATTATTTGCTTTTCTATTTTTTTCTGGTATCTTATCTCTTTTTAAAAAAAACATTGGCCAAAAGACTAACTAAAACACTGACATACTTAGGACCTTTAATATTTTTTAAAAATATAACATTAAAAGGAGAATGTTACTTATTTCACCCTGACTGTCCACTTATATATCTGTTTTGAGTATGATTTTCCTTGTTCAAGTGAAAACAGTAACAAATGTAGCATGTCACCCATAAAGGACATATCTCTCACTGAATAAAAACTTGTATGCTTCAACAGTGTACAGTGGGAGAAATGGCGATCACCTTTAAAATGATTTCTTACTGTAGGCCTATTATAAACAACATGGAGGAAATAAAAATAAAAATACTTGAGTTAGACAGTGGACACAGGTTGCTAATAAATCAAGTAAATGAAACTGGATGGACTGCTTAATTATGTAACAACACAACATTTATGGCGACGAAGATGTTTCAGACATATACATTCTTACGTGATGCTGACCTCGATATCCATATTTCACATTGATACTGTAACACTATAGATGAACCTAAACCTCACATTCTCGTCACGTTGATAAGCTTTTTGAAAGTTTGATCATGATCAAAGATCATGATCTTTGTTTTCTAAGTGTGTTTCCAAATTGCCTTTGACTGCTGTATGCCTAATTGCGGCATTTAGCACCTCATTTCGTCTCTAATTTTTGACATGTACTCTTGACATAAGTCTTGCATAAGTGGAAAGTCGATCAGCCCCCATTTAAAAATGGTAAGCTTTTACTGTCACGTTAATAACATCACGCACACATAATGCTTCGACTGTCCTACACTTTAAATATCTTTTGCACATTATGGAGTGTGAGCATAGTTACCAGTTCCCTTCATGCAAAAGGGTTGTCTTAGGTTACTGTAAAGTCTAATGCACATTTGGAATTATTAAAAGTAGTTTATAATCAATACGAAATTTTACTGGGAGCCAAAGTAAAGTAGCTAAGATATGATTGATGTGATCAAATTTTCTAGCTCTATTAAGAACTATGGCTGCTGCATTTTGAACTCGCTAGGCACTTTAGGCACTTAATAGCACAGCTAGATAGTAAGGGATTACAGTAGTCCAATATTGAAGTAATAAATGCATGGACTACCTTTTCTGCATTATGTGTGGAGAGCATGTTCCTAATCTTTGAAATGTTTCTAAGGTGGAGAAAGGGGGTCCTAGAAACATTATTTATTTACGTGAGCTTCGAACGAGAGACTGGGATCCATAACTCCAAGATCTTTAACTGTTAGAGAAGATGTGATTGGGAAACCATTGAGGTTCATTGAGTAATTAGAGAGTGGAGACCTAGCTGACTCTGGGCCTAATAGAAACACCTCTGAATGTCTCTGAATGTTAGAAATTAATTAAAAATACTAATGTCAATGTATTTACAACGCATGTATTTAGGACGTAATTTTTTCAATCACAACAAAATATGTTGTTGTATTTTTTGCATTATGCTTACTACAGAATTAACAGTCAACTGTTCAGTGACTTTGCATGTAGAGTTGTAACACTGCTTATTACTAGAACTGTGGCGAGAATCAAAATCAACGCTAGTGTCGTTCCTAAACCCCAATCAGCTAGTCGTAAAGTTAACATTCAAATAGAAAATAAAGATGCAGACTTCAGAATTAGTTAAAGAGAATAGCTGAGAGAATAGAATAAATTATCCGTTACTACCCCTGTCTTTTATCATCCCTCCATCCCTCCATCCCATGCCATCTCCCTCTATTATTTGCTTTTCTATTTTGTTCTGGTATCTTCTTATCTCTTTTTAAAAAAAACATTGGCCAAAAGACTAACTAAAACACTGACATACTTAAGACCTTTAATATTTTTTTTAAATATAACATTAAAAGGAGAATGTTACTTATTTCACCCTGACTGTCCACTTATATATCTGTTTTGAGTATGATTTTCCTTGTTCAAGTGAAAACAGTAACAAATGTAGCATGTCACAAATATATACATGACTATGTATGAAAAATGAAAGACATCAACATGAAACACTGGAGCTGATTTCAGTTAAGCACCTAGTTATGGAAACTATAAAGACTAACATTGTCATAAAAATGTTGTGAAAGTTAATGCTTAGAAGATTACAAGTGGCTAAGACATACCTTGTTATAGGCTGTGCTTACTGATGTACATCAGGTGGACATAGTGTCAAAGCAGAGGGTCTGATGGAGCAGGTGGAACATCAACATTTAAAACAAAAATGAACTGCTTGTATTTAGTGAACTAAATAAAGCATAAGCGTCCTATGCATGGCATACAGATCCATATAAGCTTTGATAAAATCCATCCTCATGTAAAAGATGTATTGTCCCAATCATAGTAAGTGAAAACTATGACATAAAAAACTTTCTTTACCTAATATAAGCAGGCAATTATCTTTTAATTTGACCTACCCCAGTAAATCACGGTACCTAAGTTGATGAATAACAGGAATAATCACAAACTTCTAATGAATCAAAGTAATATATAATTACAATTATAAAGGACTAATTTGGTTTGTCTCCCCCAAAGCCATTAGAATGTTCTTCATATAACAGGTGAAAATGACCTACACCAATGTGATATACAAACCAATCCTGCTTTTATTTCACAGAAGAGCTGAGCAATTATGGGGAGGCACCCTAAAAAGTTGAGGGTGGAATTACCTGTCAATAAACAAAATACAGAATAGATAAGCAAAACTATTCTGTTGCATCATCTTTGAAATGACGCTGCAAGGAAAATGTTGATATGAATAAATGCTTGTATTCCTTTCTGATACAAGTCAAAAAATATCTTTAAAGTGGGTCAAACATGAGAACTATGTGCATTCCTTCACAAACATATACAAATCAATGAAAAAATCTCCCCTAATATGTTTATATACACAAGTGTCTGTGGGAGCCCCAAAGCTATATTATGCATTCAAATAACAAAATATATAATCACAGTCCCTACAAAAAATGAAAGTAAAAAAGCAAACAAACAACAAAAAGGGGAAAATCATAAATGAAAATATCCCAAAAATAATTTACTAATGTCATGTTTGTAAGCAGCCCTGCTTTCCTGCTTCCTAAAATGGTGACATATTTTAGGTACTCAGGCCACTGGAAACAAAAATATACACAGTAGTTCTTCCACACATTTAGAGGAACCTGATTTTTTTGTTAGATAAATATGTGTCGGTTATGACCGTTAAAAAGACCTGAACAAAAAAAATGTTTGGATTTTTGTTTCCTGTCACCTTTCATCACGGGCAACATAAAAATTCACACTACTGCAATATCGCTAACATGTTACTGGCATGCGAATAAGACACCTGAGCACAGAGAGAAACCCAGTGTTATGATTACAGTTGACATTGGAACTAGCTAGATAGCTCATATTAAGACACTTCTTTGGAGAACACGTGCTAAAGTGTTTTCCCCACAATCTATATGCATAATTTATTTGCCAACTGTGACCAGAGAGAGAACATAGCTAGCTACCTTACTCACAGCCTAGGACTTGAATGGATTTTGATGAGGACTGCATATGTCTGGGATCAATTCAAACACGTCATGACGATGATATAAAACCTGATGAAACAAGCTTGACAAGCAGCAGTTCCGTTTTTCCGTGAAAGTATCAAGCACAGATGAAGACGTTTCTATGGTTATCTCGGTTTTATAAATATTAGCCTATAGAGTTGGGCTTAGTACGTGAATAAAAGATGGAATTAAACATGCATAAATTACGGTGTCCTGGAAAACCCATCGTGCTGCAAATACACAAAGCATATTCATCAAAGTGGTAACACACTTTAGAAATGCGGTGCAAATTTAGAAAACGCATACAACTTCAGGAACAAATCCTGTCACAACACAACGGAAGTGCTGTTTCCGGAGGACACGGAAAGGGGTGGACTTCTATGAGATTAGCGTGAAGTCTATTGGAAGTAGTGACAACTGAGTAAAAAGGGTTGGTTTTTTTCCAGTTACCACGGTGTTATCAAAGGTAGGTATGTGATACAGAATGGAAGACTGACCTATTCATGCTCTGCATTCTTGCTTATTTATTTATACATAAGGCAGCCTTAAAAACATGGGATGGAAATCCCGTTTAACACAATATGCACTGTTTTACATTCAGAGTGAAATAAGTAACATTCACCTTTTAATATATATATATATATATATATATATATATATATATATATATATATATATATATATATATATATATATATATTTATATTTATTTATTTATTTTAAATGTTAAAATTCTTAACTAGGTCAGTGTTTTAGTTAGCTGCAAAAATGCCCCCATATTGAAATTTGTATTTCTAATGTCACAAGAACACTTTATTGACCTATCTCTGACTAGTCAGCCTATAGAGGTTTAGCACACCCACTTAAATTGCCTTTCTCAGGCATTTCAGCTCTGAGTACCTTTTGAATGAAGCACAATACAGGGCAGCCAATCATAAAGGAACTCATTTATCTTACATCCGTCTTAAAGGTGCAGTAGCAACAGGTGTCTGTTGAATTCCGAGCGATATATATAGAGGTTGGAAATTGGTTGTGTAAAAATGAATTGTGATTATTAAGCCACATAGATGTAAGTGGACATCAAGGGAAAAAATAGTGTGCGTGCCAAGTATGGTGATTGTATCTTAAAAGCTCTAGGAAATGTTACATTCAGAATGTTTGTGAGACAAAAAAAAAAAGATATAATTACTATCCATGGTTTAATTGACTGTGTTGCAGACAACATAGGCAGAGATTAGACTGAAAAATGTCAGAGTATTTTTAATGCTGTTTATTGCTGTCGTCAGAGGTTATGCAACCATATCCTCCCTAGCAAGTACGGCGTCTAATACCTGCAGACACAAAAACCGTGTTGAGCAATATTTAATTACATCTACTTGAAATGCATATTTGATTGCATTGTTAGTATTTATGGAAAACAAGTGTTAGGATTGCTCTGCTGCATTGCAAACTTTCTCACTCTAACAACTGTGGATTCCATCTCCTCAATCAGTTGGTCCATATCATGTTCACAGAAATCATATTGCATCTTTATGAAAGAATTCAGTTTCAGTTCCAGCTATGAAGAGAAACAGTGTTAAGCAATATTTAATTACATCTACTTGAAATGTATAATTCATAGCATTGTGAGAATTTATGGAAAACAAGTGTTAGGATTGCTCTGCTCCACTGCAGACTTTCTCACTCTAGCAAACATGGCTTCCGGGTCCTCAATACATTCATCCCAGTCATTGTGATCGTAAATCTGATTCAAAGGAGTCTTTTCAGGAAGCATCATCTTGAAATTCATATCTGGAGGTTCTATCTTTTTGAAAGACTTCAGTTCCACCTGTAGATATAAGTAGAAATATTGTTGAACAGTATTTAAATACATTGAATTGAAATATGACTTTAATTACATTTTGATGCATTTGGAATTTATAGTTTGTATTGCACTGGAAAGGAAACAAATACAATTTTTATCGCATAGCCGTTATCACATAGCCTGCAGGCCTAATGATGTAAAAATGTGCCCCCAAATATCAAATGTTCAACAGAAATAACAGGACCTGACACACTAAGGTACCGTAGACCCATTCAAATTGTGCTATTGGAATAATAAATTCCAATGCATTCAGTCATTTTAGCTAGTGTTGATTTTGATTCTAGCCACAATTATACTAATAATCAGTGTTACAACTCAGCATGCAAAGTCACCGAACAGTCGACTGTTAATTCTATATTAAGGAGAATGTAAAACAAACAAACAAAAAACCCACCAACAATATTTTTTTTTTCCTGTAATTGACAAAGATTGCATATGCTAAATGTATGTGTCCTAAATATATTCTAAATAAATTGACATTAGTGTTTTTAATTAATTTCTCCAACATTTGTTGAAATGCATTTGTAATTTATATTCAAAGACATTTCAGTGTACTTAAGTAAAAGCATTAAATTAGAATCACTGTTCACCATAGCTGTTTTTCCATTTTTTGTGGCTTTTGTCCCTTGCCTCAGTATGGCTTTAAATCATTTGCCTTGGTTCTACTTTACTTACCATGGCTGATTCAGTTCTCTCAGTAGGCAAGTCATTCTTCAATAAATACTTTGGTCTAGTATCTGTTTAAAAAGTAACAGAAAATGTCTTATTAGCGTTGTATAGATACTTAGAACACTTCTACGTAGATCTCTCTCTCTCAGACACACACACACACACACACACAGTTCATCCAAGTGGTGGCTGTGGTCAGAACTTACCCTTAAAGAAGTCATCCACTGAGGTAGTGTTCCTTCTCTTAACACCCTTCCGACAACAGCAAGTGAACAATAGCACAAGCTGCGTGAATATTCTGGCAGGGATCTGGGCTCGTGTCTTTTCGTTCTTCTTTTTCCTATATTTACCAAATATCCCGTGCTTTTCCTTTTCATATTTCTCAGAAGGAACATGTTCCTTGCGTCTTGGATTGCAATCGTAACTACCGGACTGACCCATAATAAATTTAGTTTTGAAAATCCAAGTGTAACCGTTATCTGTGATCTGTAGACTAAAAATGGTTCACAGAAATTGTTCATTTGAAAAATCTGTTGACTACATCATAATCGCATAATTGATGCGGCTGCATTATGACATCACACGTCACGTCTGCAATAGTTTTCAATTTACACCAACCTTAAAGAGAAAATGATTAGCAAATGTAGTTGCTAGTGATTGTCTAGTGATTGTAAGCAACGACTATTCGTGCTCTGCATTCTTGCGTATTTATTTATGCTAGGTATTTTTTGCATTATGCTTACTACAGAATTAACAGTCAACTGTTCAGTGACTTTGCATGCAGAGTTGTAACACTGCTTATTACTAGAACTGTGGCTAGAATCAAAATCAATGCTAGTGTCGTTCCTAAATCCCCAATCAGCTAGTCGTAAAGTTAACATTCAAATAGAAAATAAAGATGCAGACTTCAGAATTAGTTAAAGAGAATAGCTGAGAGAATAGAATAAATTATCCGTTACTACCCCTGTCTTTTATCATCCCTCCATCCCTCCATCCCATGCCATCTTCCTCTATTATTTGCTTTTCTATTTTTTTCTGGTATCTCCTTATCTCTTTTTTAAAAAAAACATTGGCCAAAAGACTAACTAAAACACTGACATACTTAGGACCTTTAATATTTTTTTAAAATATAACATTAAAAGGAGAATGTTACTTATTTCACCCTGACTGTCCACTTATATATCTGTTTTGAGTATGATTTTCCTTGTTTAAGTGAAAACAGTAACAAATGTAGCATGTCACCCATAAAGGACATATCTCTCACTGAATAAAAACTTGTATGCTTCAACAGTGTACAGTGGGAGAAATGGCGATCACCTTTAAAATGATTTCTTACTGTAGGCCTATTATAAACAACATGGAGGAAATAAAAATAAAAATACTTGAGTTAGACAGTGGACACAGGTTGCTAATAAATCAAGTAAATGAAACTGGATGGACTGCTTAATTATGTAACAACACAACATTTATGGCGATGAAGATGTTTCACACATATACACTCTTACGTGATGCTAACCTCAATAGCCATATTTCACATTGATACTGTAACACTATAGATGAACCTAAACCTCACATTCTCGTCACGTTGAGAAGCTTTTTGAAAGTTTGATCATGATCAAAGATCATGATCTTTGTTTTCTAAGTGTGTTTCCAAATTGCCTTTGACTGCTGTATGCCTAATTGCAGCATTTAGCACCTCATTTCGTCTCTAATTTTTGACATGTACTCTTGACATAAGTCTTGCATAAATGGAAAGTCCATCAGCCCCCGTTTAAAAATGGTGAGCTTTTACTGTCATGTTAATAACATCACGCACACGCACACATAATGCTTCGACTGTCCTACACTTTAAATATCTTTTGCACATTATGGAGGGTGAGCATAGTTACCAGTTCCCTTCATGCAAAAGGGTTGTCTTAGGTTACTGTAAAGTCTAATGCACATTTGGAATTATTAAAAGTAGTTTATAATCAATACGAAATTTTACTGGGAGCCAAAGTAAAGTAGCTAAGATATGATTGATGTGATCAAATTTTCTAGCTCTATTAAGAACTATGGCTGCTGCATTTTGAACTCGCTAGGCACTTTAGGCACTTAATAGCACAGCTAGATAGTAAGGGATTACAGTAGTCCAATATTGAAGTAATAAATGCATGGACTACCTTTTCTGCGTTATGTGTGGAGAGCATGTTCCTAATCTTTGAAATGTTTCTAAGGTGGAGAAAGGGGGTCCTAGAAACATTATTTATTTACGTGAGCTTCGAACGAGAGACTGGGATCCATAACTCCAAGATCTTTAACTGTTAGAGAAGATGTGATTTGGAAACCATTGAGGTTCATTGAGTAATTAGAGAGTGGAGACCTAGCTGACTCTGGGCCTAATAGAAACACCTCTGAATGTCTCTGAATGTTAGAAATTAATTAAAAATACTAATGTCAATGTATTTACAACGCATGTATTTAGGACATAATTTTTTCAATCACAACAAAATATGTTGTTGTATTTTTTGCATTATGCTTACTACAGAATTAACAGTCAACTGTTCAGTGACTTTGCATGTAGAGTTGTAACACTGCTTATTACTAGAACTGTGGCTAGAATCAAAATCAACGCTAGTGTCGTTCCTAAACCCCAATCAGCTAGTCGTAAAGTTAACATTCAAATAGAAAATAAAGATGCAGACTTCAGAATTAGTTAAAGAGAATAGCTGAGAGAATAGAATAAATTATCCGTTACTACCCGTCTTTTATCATCCCTCCATCCCTCCATCCCATGCCATCTTCCTCTATTATTTGCTTTTCTATTTTGTTCTGGTATCTCCTTATCTCTTTTTAAAAAAACATTGGCCAAAAGCAGCTGCATCATTACCTGGTTTGGGAACTGCACCACCTTTGACCGCAAGACCCTCCAAAGAATAGTGAGAACAGCTGAGAAGATCATTGAGGTCTCTCTTCCCTCCATCACCAACATCTACCTAACACGCTGCATCCGGAAAGCCACCAACATTGTGAAAGACCCCACACACCCCTCACATGAACTGTTCACCCTTTTGCCATCTGGAAGAAGGTACCGCAGCATCCAGTCCCGCACCTCCAGACTGTGCAACAGCTTCTTCCCAGAAGCCATTAGACTCCTGAACTCTGGCTAACTCCAATTCCAATTCAGATTCCAAAATGGGCACTTTTATACATGCTTATAGACAGTCACTCACACTCACACACACACACACACACACACACACACACACACACACACGTACATACATACATACATACATACATATCTATACACACACTCACACATTGTTTTGCATTGGACTAGTGCTGAAGTCAAACGTCACACAAATAAACTATGCACTCCTGTTGCAGTCTTGCACATTATCCTACTTGCTGCTAGAGTACTGTACTAAACCAGCACTGTACTCTGAACTGTTCTGGCTGCTACTGGTGACTGCTATGTTCAGGGTAGCATATCACTGAATGCTATGCACAACTCGCTTTACATATGCCCAGTACTGTGTACTGGACTAAATTGCACTGTCTACTCATTTTCTATTTTGTATTTGTCCTGTCCTGTATTTATTATTGTTTATTTAATGTTTATTTAATGACATTTTGCACTATATTGGACTGTTTGCACTTGTGTAGCATGTTGTCTGTTGCACTGTTGTTTTCAGGTTGCACCATGGTCCTGGAGGAACATTGTCTCGTTTTTGTTGTGTACTTGTATATAGCTGAAATGACAATAAAACCTCTTGAACTTGAACTTCAACTTAAAGTCCCTCCAGACAGGCCAAGCCCTACAGCCTTGTACTGGGCCGCAGGATCAAGCAGCGCCTGTGGGAAGCGCTCTTCTGTCTGACTCTGCGAGAGGAAGTGAAGCCTGATGGACAGTTCGACGTGACTGAGAGCTTCTCTACTCCAATTTTCAACAGCTTCGTGCCGCACTTTGAAGTGGACATGAGTGGAGAACCCATGCCTGAACAGCCTAAGAAGAAAAGCCGAAGACACTGACTTTATTATTACTATTGTGATTGTTATTGTCATCCTTGTTTGCATTATTACTATTATTCTTCTTATTATTGTGATTGTTGTTATTAACTTTTTATATTCTATATGTAGAGTTTCTGTATTGTTTAAAATTGGTTTAAGCTTTTCTTAATTTTAAATTTAGTCAATCAGTGTGTCCCTTGTAAAATAATTGTGTAATAGTTCATGAGATGTCACTGTAATAACATTTTAAAATTATTTTGCATTATAATAAATTTACTGTAAATAACAATAACTTTAAATGTTTAAGGTGTGGCATCTTAAATAAATTGATAGAATTGTACTTTTTTCTAACGTTACAATTCGAGTCTTAATTTACATCTCTTATCAGTGGAAGATGCACTTGCTCACACCTTTCCTTTAGATTCCTTTTGTACACGCTACAGACTGTGACCATGAGATGCTTGAATGAAAATTGAACATTCACCCTTGTGTATGAGTGCCGAATGTTAGCTAATGCATCATGATGAGCCTATCCTTGTTGAGTTACTTACTGAGATCATTCTCATAGCAAGTTCATTGCACCTTGTGTACTTGTTGTAGTGCAGTGAGCAGTTTCAATCTTAGTTACAATCTTAGTTATCAAAGACTCATTCCACCCAACCACAATACATCAGAGAGCTGTTTTGCATGTCAGTGCATCTTCACCTTGAGCCACAAAGTTAAATAGCTTTTAGGCCTGGTTCAGGCTTCAGTTCTTACTTCACAGTATTCTCACTGCTGAGCTGAGTATAGAATTCATTTTGTGAAAATAAACGTTTTCCCTCAGAATAGGGAGACATATCTAGAGTTGTGGGGCACAGCAGAACCACTTCAAACTGGCAGTGTTTGAGTGCTGTCATATGGCAGATTAGGTCTAGTGGAGCTCATTTGATGGTGCAGATAAGAAATTTGGGTAACATTACTGAAGGGCACTGTTCAGAGTGCTAGATGACTCCCACATAAGCCCTTAATGACAATTGACATAAACATACTTGAACATTTATAAATGCTTATGCCAACAAGCATCAGCTGACATTAAAAGCTGCTTTTGACATCTTTGATATCAAGTTAACATAACTAAATCAAGTGGCACATTTTTGGTAAGATTAGGAGATGTAATAACGCTAGGTGGGGAGAAATTACATCACACATTATAACAACTGACTTTGCAGTTATGTGTTTGTTTTTTTTAACTAAAATTAAATTAAATTTTAACAAAATGTTTAATTAATAAAATATTTTATTCTTTAATCCTTTAATGAACCATCATGTTCTTCAGGTCAGTGAAGACCTGCCAAAAATACTGCGGGTCATTGTTAATCTGCAGCATCTTGCCACTCATGCGGTTAGCAATGTCCAGGGATCGGGCCCAAAAGGCCCCTTTGTTTTCCTCCACCAGGAAAGCTTTGGCTGGGTAGCTGATCTCCTCACACATGTAGGAGCAAGACACATACAAGCATGTGAGCAGCACGGCCTGCAGCTCCTCCTTGGTGGCCACCTCAGCTGAAATGATGTCGCGGCACAGCATGTAGAGAAAGACCATGGTGCTTGGAATGAGGAAGCTTTGCTCCTGCCATTCTGTCAGTGTCACGTAGCGGTCCACAATGCGCAGCCACTGCACAGGCTCGTCAGCAGTCAGGTCCTTCAGCAGGCAGCAACGCCGGCACAAGAACACACCCAGGCATGTGAGCAGCTCGTTGGTGGAGGACTGCATGAGCAGTCTAGGCATGCTTTCAGTGCTGGCCTGGCCCAGCCTTTCAGGCTTACTCGCAGTGGGGGACTGGGTTAAAGAAACATCACAAAAGACAGTTCACAACTGAAACCGGATTATGAGTGATAACAGTGGGCTCCATTTAAACTCAACCCAAATTATCCCAGTGATTCCAGACTAGATCTTTTTTTTTGGTACAATCAAAAAGAATTGTGGTACAGCATTAAACAGATTTAGGCCCAGTATTTAAAAATTGCTTCTTTGACACACTTACCATCGCTCAACCCAAGATAAATAGATGGTGTCCTGATAATGGAGGAAGACCCATGGATGGTGTCATCTGAACTGACTGACAGGTAACTTTTTCTCACCATTGTGAGCAGTCTACAGTGCTTCAATCTCCTATGAAAATGAAAACAAGGAGTTAACCAGGATCTCACAAGTGCACAAAGCCATTCTTTTAAAACATAACATGAAAGTGCTAGCTAGCTGCAATGATAGTGTGTGTGTGTGTGTGTGTGTGTGTGTGTTTGAGAGAGAGTGAGTAATATATCCACTTTACCCTAAGCTGATGCAGCTTTTTCATCAGTCCCTCCATTCTTTGAAAGATTCCATCTACATTTTTTATCATGCGCTGCCGTATCCTTGCTCGTGATTGGCAGGGCCTCGTTTCATGCCTCAGCATCTCCAGGTGTGAACGGCCTTTTGGTGACTGGCAAGGCATCTCTTGCCCTTCTTGCTGTGAGGACAATGATGTCACTTTCTGCTTCTGACTGGCAGCCTCTAAAGGATCCAAGGATCCAAGGATCAACAGTCTTAGTGTCCTGACTGGCAGAACACAAAGGGTGCAAAAAAGTTGGTAAATATCTGAGCCTGCTAAAATTCTATTTATAAAAACACCACCACCACCACCAGAAATATACTGTTTAACTATCATAGTGCAACAATGACTGTGTAACGGAGTGTAACAAGTTCTTACCATCTTGAAGAGCAGCATCAGCCACTTTAGCTTGTCCTCCCACATAACCCTGCCCACCAGTATGCATGTAGGCTTCTGATTGGTCAGTTGGGATAGTAGGTGTGAGAACATTTTCATCATCACTCTGTGAATCTCTCTCTATAGAACCAGACTCTTCTGTTAGGGAGCCATCTAGGGACCAAAGGCATCAGCCATAAGTACCACAGAGAGCAAATCCTATGACATTGTATACAAACAAAAACAAACATGGGCTTACCTAGACGACCGACTTGATTACCATGCAACCGTAGAACCGCAGACCTAGAGGAGATGTCAGGAGTCCAATCATTGTAAGTGCATCTTTGAAATTCTGCCTTCTCTTAACAGCATTACAGCAGCATTAGAAAACTTTCAAAATCCTGAGTACTTACGGAGCTGTTGATCCTTGCTCGGTGGCTTCAATGCCTCCAGAGGCCGAGGAGATGGTCTTTTCTAACAGGTTCTTCCATCTGTGGAAACATCGCTAAAGCCATCAGGTCCCAATTTCTACAACAGCACAATGTTGTTAAAATCATCTGAACATAAATGGCCTGACACCATAAATGTTATCACAAAACAGACACAGCAGTGCTGACTGGTTGACCTTGATGACAAGATGGTGGGTCAGAGAGAGACAAAAAACAAACTCACGTGTTTTTCTCAGAGGAAGTCCCAGCCACCAGCTCGTATATCTGTCTCTCTGATGTACTGATCACATACAAGGCCTTGTTATCTGATAGAGAAGAGCAGGTTGTCAAACAATGTATTCAAACTAACCCAAATGCAATTTCTAACTGGCTTCTTAATTTTTTAAAAATAAAATAAAGACATAGTTATTCCAGACCCATTCATCTATTCTGGCTATTCATAGCTGTAAGAATAACTACAAATATACCTGTAGCCACAGATCTGACAAGAGATGAATCCAAGCAAACAACAGGGCAAAAGGGGGTTTTGAGGTCCGTGTTCCTACCCCAAACCCCACCCAGTGAGCGCGCAGGACATCGCAAGATCAAACGGTCACCTGAACCCCTTTGGAGTAGCACCAACAGGTCTGAGAGAAGCAGAGCATGAATGTCTGAAACACACACACACACACACACACACACACACAGAGTGAGAATGGACCTGTCAAGTAATCATTTGCAAGAGGAAAAACAAAAATGTGATTTGTTCAGCTGTGATGATCTCTTACCTATAGCTTTATCTTTACTAACTTTCCAAGTCAACGGTCCTTCGTGGATCATTTTCTTAGTGGTCAGGTCCAGATTCTACATAGAAAAAGAATATAGTTAATAATTCATACTCTGGATCAGGTGCTCCAAGACCAGAGAAGCTGTTTGGAAGGCAGATGGTGGATACATAGTAAGGCCGTACCTTGAACTGAGCAGCGACAGGACTGGCCTGCCTCTCCAGAGGGGACAAGTCTAGCCTGCGCTGATAACGGCTGAGCAGTCGCCGGTGCTCCGTCTCCCTGACGACCTCATTGACAGCTCGTAGTATCCCACGGCAGCACGCCTGTGCCCTCACCAATGTCTGCAGGTCTGGAGAACCAGCTGTTGTGGGGGCACATACTAGTGTTAATCCAGGAGAAAGGGTGTGTGTGCTTGCCTCCTTGGTAAACTGGTATGTGTGTGTATACTGAAGTGTTTTCATGGTTCAATACATTGTGTGTGAGTGTTTCTATACATGCCTTCTGTGTGTCTGATGATGTTATCCAGCAGCAAGGGGTATTTGGTGAGTCTCTGCATCTCAGACACTAGAAGGTCCTTTAATTGTAGTCGGCGGCAGTGAGGGCTGGCTTCACATTCTTAACACACACACACACACACACACACACACACACACGAATGAGCCAAGGACATCTAAGTCCAAATGTGGATTCTGTTGACTGCAACACCAATTTATACCTAAAACAGCATCACTAGAAGTTATGTGCTGCAATAAAAGTCAAATATAAAAGACTGGATAGTCTCCAATTCAAAGTATGGGTCAACCAATTCACAACCCAGCCCACTAACAAATATGGCAGAAGCTCTAGTGTTTGTAGGTTTGTCCAAAGGCTTTATACCTCTAAAAAGTGTTACCTGTATAAGGTGCGCGAAACGCGGGTCTTTGCATTTATTTTTAATTAGGTCCAGTGCCTGACTCTGCTGACTGCACAGGTGAGACACCTGCTCCTGGAACTCCTCTCCTGCAGCGTCTTCAAACTATCACGCACACACACAAACACATGAGCTACTGACATATCAAGTAAAGCAACAAGTATATCCCACACTACACAGAACAACCCCTTCATTTTAGACAGCACCAAAAGATGATGTGAACTAGAAAGGGAGTAACACTAGCCAGCTCTCACTCTAGACACCATGATGTCTCCGATGCCTTGAACTATAGAAGAGTCCCTCAGCCTCTTCATGGACTCACACAGATTCGCTGAAACACAAATGCAATACCACAAAACAGAATCTGTTTAAGCGAGCCAGTGTATATGTGGTTTGTTAGAAAGTTGTGTCAGTGGGCAACAGAACTCTACTTGTGTCATGAAGGCCACCGCAGAAACAACATGTATAGCCTCCAGTCCATACCTGCTCACAGTAATGGCATGGTGCCGATAGCTGATATTGTTCTGTCATTAAATTCTCAGTTTGGGTGGGTTTTACACTTCTTTAATCTTGATTATGATTTAGACACCAAGTAGGCTTCAGAAATTTAGGTTTGAAAACACACTAAGACAAATGGAGCGGATTTGCACGCACACACACACGCTCGCACACAGAGAGACTGACCATGAAGACTGTAGACCTGGGGCAGGTTGGGGAAGATACAGGAAAGTTCTTCGACGGTCAAAAGGTTCCTCATCTTCTGGAAGAACACCTGATCGAGAACCCTGAGAGTCCGCAAGTGAGATGCTTCCGTTGTGAACAACTCTAAGGAAGAGGATATAGCAAAGTCACTACAATTTCTTACAAACGTTACACAATTCAGAATTCCACATTTTCATGAGTCAGGATAGAATTATCATATGTGCATAATAAATAGAATACTGTATGTTCAAAAGATTTAGTAGCTATTTAGTTTAAGTTAGATCAGTAAATAATTGTTTTCATTTTACATGTTAACTGTGTACTGGGAGTTGTCTTTTATAGTCAGTTGCTGTGCACCACATTTGCTGTTTTACCATATATGACAGCCTGCCGTTCGATCTCCCGGGAGCCGAGAGAGGCGAGTGTGTGCGGCTCCACTGTCTCCTGCCAGTTCTGACAGTGGACCGTGTCCTCTTCCAAAGGAGGTGCATCAGGCAACAACGCCAGTGGTGTATCCACACTCCTACAGGAAGGGAAGGAGGCATGGGGAAAGAGAGAAAGAGAGACAGAGCTTCAGCAGCAACTTACTAAGATAAATCAAGGTGACGGATATGGATGTTAAAGAACTGGACGGCAGGTGTGCATGTGTGCTCATTAGCATCAGACTAATGAGGTGTATATAGTTATAATTACATCTCAGTCATGCTCATGGATCTCTGCGTCCTGGTGCAAGGCGGTGACATACCTGTCCAGAGTAGATGCTGGAGGCCGGACATTCATGGCTCAGGAACCTCAGCAGCTCTTCCACTAGTGTGTCTACTGAAATATCTTGAATGTTGGATGATCTCTTTAGTGTTCGTTTCAGTATCTGTTCATTCAGCTGAAGAACACCTTTTCTGAACGGGTTATCAGACGCAACAATGGTCCTTAAAGATTCCACATTACCTATTATGATGTAATAAACCGAGGTGTGAGAGCTGCAGTAGTGATCTAAGCCAGTTAGCTAGCTAGCTATGTTCTTGTCCAGACACTTTAATGCCTCATGGCTGGTGCAATGACACAATATTCAACATTTCCCTCTGATTCTACTTTTAATTCTGTGACATTAGCTAAGCAACTATAAAGCTACTCTTGTCCAAAAATGCCAGTGTCGTTAGACGTATCAAAACGTATCAAACATAGCTTTAGCTAGGCTAGATAATCAGACCTTCTATGAAACAATCACAACTTAGTAAATTCATAGTTGTTAATCACAGTAAAGTGTTTTTTCTTTTTGTTGTTTAAAAAGAGTTACCTTGTTACCTTGCTAGCTAACAGTTAGCTAGTAACAATGCCTTCAAAAGTAGTTCTCCACTGATACAAGATACCTAAGAGAAGTTTGGCTCGGAATATGACTGATTGAAAAACAAAAATACATCACAAATAGCGTTATGCAATAATACCTAAAGTGCATACATCAAATACAAACAGTCCCCAATGCAAACCTCTTTTACAAGGCAGCTATTTAGCGTCTGCTACTTCTGCAAAACAAACCCAGTCTTGCATGTTAGTGTTAGCTATCCAGCTAGCTAGGCATTGCTCCAGGACAGGTTTTAGTATAGCCAAAATAATTTGATTGCCTGTTAATTTTTTTAAAAAGTTGATGTAGAGATGTGACGTTTTACTAAGCGTGCCCTGATAAAAAGCTAATAAAATAGCTAAGGGCCAGATTCTGTTATATCATTAGTTAGTGTCGTGTCCGTTGATGCAGGAAAGAAGAGACAGGAAACAGTGCGTTACCCTGTGGCCTTTTATTAATGCAGAGCTCTGGAGATGTCACTTCACAACACAGTGCGAGTGAGATCTAAAGCATAACTTTGCAACAGACAGACTTATATTTCTCTCGCCTTGTGCCACTTCTGCTTTTGTCCTATTCCATTCTGCACATTATTCTCTACTAGTGTAAGCTTAGCATTCATTTAATTTCTGAAACTCCACAATTCCCCCTTTTGATCTCTACAAAGAGATCACCAATCACACTCCTTTATTCTGGCATCTCCTGTCTCTACGTCCCTTTCCCCCTGTATCAGTGGCATCATCGTGGTACCCTCATGCACATCTTTCCTTTCTATCATAGCTGAGATTAGTCTAAACATTAACGCCCTAATACATGGAATACAGCAGCACCCGCATGTCACAGCAATTCCCGTGAATGTGGCTAATGAAACCATCAATGACACAATTAAGTCTTTCCACTGACCGAACCGGCTCACCATCCAGGATTCCAACTGGTTGTTTATGCCTGAATTCTCATGCATTTCCTCTGATAGGGTCTTCAAACCATCCAATGCTCTACTAACTGACCCATCCGGAGCGGTATTATTAGGAATGAATGTACAACACAAGCATAGCGCAGACACCCCACCTTTTCCGCCAACAACATGTCTAATGCCATACGATTTTGCACCGCCGTCAGTGAGGTTGGTCCCAGCTGATCTCTAAGTCCTTCCACTGCATCCCTAGTCAGGTTGGCTAGCCTGAGGACATTATAATGTACATAGTTAATCCGATCCACATTTTTATTTGGAGTAATGGGGAATAATGCAGAAAGTATCGGAATATTCTCAAATCCCCCTGCTATCTGGTCTGCTAACTTATATCTGTCCGGAACTCCGCGAGGTATTCCTATTGCATCTATGTATGTGGGGGTATTCCTTGTTAAATCAAAATGGTATGCCTCTCGCTACTGTCTTGCTGCATCAGTTACCGGGTCCCTGTGTAGTTTTTTGCCTATCAGTAATAAAGGAGCTGCTAACCTGACCATGGCGCATGTCCCCTCCGAGTTCTCTGGCATGTTAACAACCAAAGTCATCCTTCCACAATAATCATACAATCCTGCTCGTGCCCATGAACCCACAGACTCGTTCCCAGTGACCGTGCGGTTACACCATTCCGCCGGGATGTGCCCCAAGCGTACTTGAGGTGTGCTTGAACTTCTAACGAAGCACGTGTAGTTCCCCTCCCCCTTTTCGGGTGAAAATAGTCCTGTCCTGGTTCTGTTACTGATGGGGGGGAAAATAACGCTCAAAGTGTCACAATTCTTAGGGTTTCTTTCCTTAGTCAGGCCAATCATGCACGCATAACCCTTGGGGTCTTTTTGTGGGAATAGGGGTGCCGGGGTGGTTATAAGTCTGGGTCTTGCGGCTGCACATGCTACACATCCACCAATCTCTACCCCCATTCTTCTTCACCGTCTTGTTGTTAATGTTTTAATCCTTTCCTACTGCCATGCTATTATTTAACCCAAGCGTGACCAAACTGTAAATGGAAACACACAACACAATACACCAACAAATAATCAAACAACACAATTGTCCAGAAGTCATCACTGGTGTTCTGTTCTTCTTACTTCGGGGTCTAAGGGTGGACTACCTTGACCCTTTTGCTCCCGGGGATTATTCTGCCCCTTCCGGGTCAGGTGAGTTAGGTGATGTTTCAGCAAGGTCCCTCGCTGTCTCTTGCAGACTCCTCTGCGGTGACTCTGCGGCGGCGCACTGGCTCAGATGAAACCACGTTTCCCCTTTACCCTTCAGGCGTACGGCGTGGCTGGTTCTTTCTGTCACCTGGAATGGACCTGTCCACCTCGGCTCACTCCATTTTCTCTTGATGACTCTCAGCAGCCCCCAGTCCGTAACGGGTATCGTCTGTGTTTGTCTGCTCCCCGTCCGGTCCCCCTCCTGCGTGGAGAAAGCTGAAACGATACTTTGCAATTCATTAAAGTATGATGTGTGTGTGAGATGTTTTTCTTTTCTCATTTATTGTTAAGGGTCCCTGGGGTCCTGGAAATCCTCAACCTGTCTGCAATTCAAAAGGGGTAAAACCAGTTGTTGCATTTACTGAACATCTAATTTGCATTAATGCCAAAGGTAAGGCATCAACCCAATTTAATTTTGTCTGTGCACAGATTTTGGCCACTTTGTTTTTCACATTTAGATTCATCCTTTCCACCTTACCTTGAGACTGAGGATGATACACTGCCCCAAATGAATGTTTCAGACCCAGCATTTTCTCTAACTCCTGCAAATTGCGTGCTGTAAAATGAGTGCCATTATCTGATCTCACCTTTCTCTGAAACCCATGGTGAGGAATGTACTGGTTCACCAGGAACTTTACCACTGAAGCACTGTCTTCCCGTTTTGTTGGCCACGCTTCCGGCCACCCTGTGTAGTTGTCTACGCACATCAATTCGTACCTGTCACTGTTAAAGCTGGAGACTATGTACTGGTGAAGGTGAGCTCTTACTTCAGTTTGCTACTCCTACATGTATATCTGTCTGTGTTGAGACTAAAACAGGAGCATGTTTTTACACACACACACACACACACACACACACACACACACACACACACACAGATATATATGAGCTGTATGTGTGGAATATTTATTCTGGTAAGCCTGGTCTGTGATATGTAATATACATGGCTGTGAAATATACTGTACAGTTGTGGCTACATTTCCATGATTATTGGTGACTACTCTCTCCTTTAGAGATTACCTCAGCCAGCTCTCAGAGTCTGCAAGGCCACGCCTTCAGCCACGCCTCCCTGAGTGATGGACACCCCAGACGCCTATTGATGCACAAGCAGCTGCATATTAGCCTGTAGGTTCCACCTTCTTAGTATCAGGACTGGGTGGGAGTGTGTGTCACAGACCTATAGGTCTTCCCAGCTCCAGCTCTTGGAAGCCAGTATGCTCAGTGAGGAGTGTTCACTGCCTCAGTCACCCTGTCTCCTCATTATCAAGCTCATTATGAGGTGATTCAGGCATGGTGAGGCAGAAAACCCCTGAAAATATGCAGGGAAGTTTCCTCAGAACTTGAGCTCAGTGTTCCTGAAGTGCAGTTTGAAATGAAATAAGGCTTTTCATTTTTTCATTCATTCATTTATTCAGAATCATGTCTGACTCATGTATGACTCGGTGTTAAAGGAAAGTTTTAACACAGATTTTGTCTGGGTACACACTTTGCAAACTTCAAACTGCATGATTAGCAGACAGTATTGTAGCTACTCAAGTTTATGATCAATAATGTAAGGTAAGTGTGTGTTAACTCTGGGTGGGTCAGGGTGTATTCTCCCCTAAACATACTTCTGACATAATGATTTGTTTAAACACTACAATTCTCTATATCCTAATAATTACTGCCACTTTTTAATAACCTGCAATACACTGTAAATACAGCATTTGTAAGCTTT
The DNA here is from genome assembly GCF_041902795.1 of Electrophorus electricus. Classification (NCBI taxonomy): domain Eukaryota; kingdom Metazoa; phylum Chordata; class Actinopteri; order Gymnotiformes; family Gymnotidae; genus Electrophorus; species Electrophorus electricus. Next base: position 982,481 of record NW_027658725.1, on the reverse strand, counting down.
AAATTTACAAACATGAACAATCATACTATATCAAATACATGATACTCATACCTGTGACATAGTGTTTTGAACAGACATTTGCTGCCACACCTGCTATTTTAGCAGGCTAAATAATCTGCCTTCTGAAATGCTAATATGCTTAATTTCATGCAAGTGCTAGTGTTCCTATTTGCTTGCTGATGTGCATGGAAGCGCCATATTATTATCATTATTATTATTATTATTATTACTATTATTATTATTATTATTATTATTGAGTCACACTGCTATCAAGTTAGCTGGTTGCTCTTAGCTAGTAGTGTGAACAGGACAGGGGACTCGGGGAAGACCCAAAGGGTGAGGTTTGTGTGTGTACATTCACAAGTACTGGTGCACAGCCACTGACATACATAAACACTGCTATCTGGATCTGGAATTTTTAACATTAATGTACAGACTATTCTTTCTCCTTAAAAAATTCATTATGGTAATAATTATGGCAGTGTATGTTCCCCTGCAAACAAATGCTAGGCTGCAGGCTGCATGATGCTGCAATCAACCAGCTGATGGCAAATCCAGACAGTGTTGTTATTGTGGCAAGAGACTTATTGTAAATGCATTGCCATTAATTGAGAGTCATTTTAAAAGATATTTACTCTCCCACTGCGCATACTCCCGTTTTCATAAATTGGCAAATATACATGTTGCTGCTTGTCACACAAACTTTTGTTGTACACAAGTAATAATGAGAAAAGGACTCATCATATGTTTTATGATATAGCTAAAGCTATGCATTTATCAAGAGGATTTAACACATTACAGAACACATCTAGTTAATCCTTTCAATGATTGACCCAAGGGCAGATAGCAATTATTTAAGTATTACTATGTTTTAATTTAATAATAAAAATGACCATATGAACCTTTTTGCTTTGTATTTGTTTATATTCAGCTGCCTTTATAATGACAATTATTTATGACAATGACAATTTACAATACATTATCAGTGAGTGGTATAATTAAAGTAAAATCATTGTTAAATAAGTCTCATTCTTGTCTCAGATTCAAACACTACAAAATCTTGGTCTTTGCTTGATTGATTTTTTTAATGGTCCTGACTACAAAACTATCCTTTGATAAGCTTGGAAGTTGTACACTACTGTGAGAGGAAGTTACATTCAGCTAGGAAAGAACCAACAATCAAATAATATACACAGATTAAGATGGTCATTAAAGATCCCAAACTAAGATTAATGCACTAATTAATAAACTACAACTTGTTTGCAGGAGTTCATCAGTGTTTTATCATTGGCATAGGTAAAGGGGTTTTCAGGCACAAGTTAAAAAAGGCACAAGTTGTCAAAGCATAAGAATAATGACCATAATGATCATAAGAAAGCCTTTCTGAGCCAAAGATCTGAATTAACAGGGAATAACAGGAGCACTTGCAAAACTGTGCCTAAGTGTATCCAGAAAGCACTGTTGGGCTTTCGTAGGAAAAAAAGGTTACACAAAGGTTACACTGATAAAACAGTTAAATCTGAACGAAGAATCAAGACCCAGGAGCTGTAAAAGAATAAGTTAATCTCTGCATTGCTCTCTATATAGGGGGAGTTTTACAACATTGGAGTGCACAAGAAACCCGCTTTTGCCCCGACACCATTTTCACTGCCACCTGATGAAAGCAACATGCTGTATATGGGCATCTCTGCCTTCACTGCCAACTCAGCAGGCTTTGCGTACAAAAATGCAGGAGCACTCACACTCAGAATCACAGATGACATGGTGAGTTTAAACCACTCCTTGCCATCACTGAGGGAAAGGTGTGGATGTGGTTACCTTACAAGACCAGGCTATTTAGTTAGAAGACTGATAAAGAAGACTGATAACTTTATACTGTTCTCCCAGTGCACATTAATAATCCCTTAATAGTGTAATAAATGAATGGACAAATAAATGATCAACAGTCCCTGAAAATGAAACAAACGTTTATCCTTCCAGATTCCCAGAGCCTCTCCATATCGTCTGAACACCAAGACATTTGAAGCCTTAATTCCGCAGGTATAAGAGATCACTTTCTGTATTCATCACACAAGCATGCAGAAACTGCTGATTTTATATTCTCACATAGGTTTCCTAACACAGTAGACTTTGAATCTTAAAGGAATAATAAGGTTTAAAGAGTAACAAATAATATGATCTCATTAGCAACACAACCATATTTAGATGAAGAATTTCCGAAAAGAACAACATTTCACATGATGATGCTTGGATGAAATGTGTTGAAAACACTGAGTTCTTTTGCTTTTGGTGCTAAAGGCACTTGCAAGTACACCTTACACAGATTGATGGTGGTAGTATAGTTGGCATTCAGTTAAATCAATTAAACTTTGGACAGGGGTAGATTTGTCCTTCATACTGTTATTCAGCACAGGTAATAGCCATTTTGGGACTTTGTATCACTTTTGGGAGGCTGCCGTGTTCTCCTTAAAGTACCCAGGTTGAAGAGTGCTGGGCCCAGGAGTATTATCACCTGCTCCTGCATTTCTGCCGATGAAATAGTGAGACGGATCCACATCCTGCCTGCTTATTGGGGACGTACTGTTCTAGCAGCTCTTCCTCATCTGTCCATGCTCATACCATGGGTTGCTGTACTGTTTCCATGCTTATGTGGTACTCTTTCCGCAGGATGCTATGGAACTTTTGGTGCTCCCTGCTCCTCTCTGGCATTTGTAGCTTGACCTTCCTGGTGATTTTTTTGCAGTCCACGTCACTTTGCCAGGAGCTTCCTTTTGCTGATTAGCAGAAGCAGGAATACCTCCTGTCCTGCCAGGCTTTTGCAGTCATATTAGGCACATTGACTGCTCCGCTTTTACCTGCTTTCTATATCTTATGTTTGGGCTACTTGTGGAAGTGACATGAAAGCAGTGTTATGTTTATGTTAGTGTGGAGTTTGATATCTTGTGGAATTTCCACCACGCTGTTAGTATCATGGCCACCCACAAATTGTTGATCATGAATGTTCTTTAATTGATTTGACTGATAAATGGTAAGTCTGACTTTTAGATCTTTGCATAATGTTTGCTCTATGTCTATCCATATTCTGTCTGATATACTAAGTTTTATCCATTTTATACCATATTATAGTTGATTTGCAATAATCAACTACAGTTCTGTAATGTTGTGAGTTTGATTCTATGTGATTTATTTTTCCAGTAGAATCAAGTTATGATGTTGTCCAAAGATTTTAGACAGGTTGGTGGCGCTGGAATAATTGAAAACAAATAATTTTGTTTAGGTAATATTCTCATTTTAATTATTGCAGTTTGTCCAAAGAGCATAAGGGGCAAATTTGTCCATCAATGAAGTTCGTCGCTTATTGTTTTCATAATTGGATGACTATTTATTTTTGAATAACAGACAACTGGGAAGAGAATTTAATACCCAGATATGTAATATGATTGGTATTCAGGGGGATGGGGAATGTTTTCATAAAGTTATGCTGCTAATATATAGTATAATACACAAATATCCTACTGGAGATACAATTTGACCAGTTATGTGTGATGTTCTGTGATGATCATATAGAACACCACAGACAACTGTTTGGCACATCACTGTTAAACCTCCTGATTGCAACCCGGGGCATCGTGAACTGTACAACATGACCCTCAGACAATGATCTCTGAGTGAAAGCGATAAACATAATCATCTTCATATCATCACTTTCTCTACAAGTTCAGTGGAAGAGATGTCAGTTAAAGGGAGTTTTAATACCCTTTCCATCTTTAAATTTAATAAAAACACAGATGGAAAAATTCCAGAAAGTGAGACAGAGAAAGGAAACTAGACTTTAAAATGGTGCTGCCCTCTTGACTTACAACTGTAGATTATTGAAATTATTACAAATGTCCGATGCCAAAAGGGATTGTGTCAGTGTTTCACTACTCAGTATTGCATTTGGTAGACAGTATAAACAATTAGACTATGGTTAAAAAAATCACAGAAATAAAGCAAACACCAATATAATCTTGAACCACCTAGTGCCAGGAAACATTAGATTACTGGAACAAAATCAGACAACTAGCAGAACAACTTTTTAACCAATGATGCAGATGCACTTTTAGTGGATTTATTTATCTGTATTTCAATCCACTAAAGTTTTTCACTTGATCTAACATTACATTTAAGACCGAAATCCTGTTACGTCTCACAGAAGATTCCACTGATCAAGCTGCTACTTACCCATCCTGGTCCTGGAGTACCTTTGCTCTGTACACTTTAGTGATGTCTTTGCTACCAACAAGCCTATTTTAATCCATCAGATAGTAACCAAACGCTCCTTTGCTGCAGAGCACAGAAATCATTCAAATTTGCAGTCAACAGATACATCTGGGCCAGATTTTGGATCAATGGACTAGGCTGGAACTGCACATATACTGTATATGCAAAATTCAAAATACGGGGAGTGGTTGGTCTCTTTTGCAATCAAATCTGAATACTATGGAATTTGTTTCGCATTTGTTTAATTTGACAGATTTTAAATGGATAATGGAGATCACTAGACAAAAAGGAATAAACAACTATATGAAAAGGAACAAAACCAAAAACAAAGGAAGACTTTAACACAAGACTAAATCTGACAAAAATAGATCAACCAATGACATAGCTGTTAAGAAACATATTAGCCATTGTTTTCTTGATATCAACAGTAATTTTAACTGATTGTTAACATACTGTTCAAGTCTTCAACTGTTTTGCTCCCAACATACGAATGGGTACAAATGTGGTTCATTACCCACCTGCACAAATTGCTTCTGACATACTGGGCAGCTACAGGGTTCTTCTCCCGTGAGGATTCTGACATACTGGGCAGCTACGGGGTTCTTCAATTGTGTGGATTGTCTTCTGCTCCTCCATGTGGCCTGTTTCACCAAAGCCCTTCCTGCAGTATTTGCAGCACTATGGCAAGCGGACACCCTTGTGTGAGCGTTTAGGTGCTTCTCAAGAGTCTGGGCACATTTGAAACACCTGCCCCAAACATCACTGACATTATTTCTTTTAGGTGATTAGCCACGTGTTTCTGTAGCCACAAGTACTTTTGATTTATTTATTTTTTTAAATAGGTAATTTTATATATAATGGCAACAAATGACATTTTAAGTTTTATGACAAAATATGCAAACAAGCTGGCCTGAGAGGTGTGTAGCGGGATATGACTCAGTGCGTCTCTGGTGCTGCTTTTGATGAGTACAGTGTCATGAGTGTGTCTGTCCAGCGGTGCAAAGAGGGGATACAGCAAGGCATGGCATGGTGTTTATTCATTCGTTTGCATAGAAAATGACGCCTTTTCACATTCTGGGGCTACAAATATGGCGGTCTTTTTTCTGCAGCGTAATAATGACGCATGTTGTGGAATTTTGAACAAACAGCAAGTCAGACGTTATTAAGAGAGTAATTTAATAAGAAAAAGAATAAAATAAATGTTTGGCTCTCCCGAGGTAGGGAGCCCCGAGTATACAAAACCATCTACTGCTCCGTAATTTGACCATTCGGAGCTCATATGTTTAAACATTGAAAATACAGGCCTTTATTTTTGCAGGAATGCAAATTTACACTGAAAATCCATTACTGTTAAATTTGAAATGGCCTTAAGGCATTATAAATATGATCAAATGACTTTATTTTGTAATGAAAACGCAGAAACTTTTTTTATCATTAGCAAATTATTAACAATTAATATGATGCAAAAATAAAGAACTAATGAAGAGCAACTGAACCATAATGATTTTCTTTCAATTATATGCTGTGATGGGCAGATAAAATAACATATTTGTTAATGTCCTAAATCTGTCATGCTGTCATCTATCTAAATATTGACAACATATTCCTTGTTCACTGTAGTCACATGCACTTATTTTATTTTATACAGCGAACATAAATAGGAAAGTGTTAACATTTCAGCTTAACCCTCAAATGTTTTTTCAGAGGCTGTAAAAATAGTGCATATAATACATTTTTAGAAACCTATTACTACAGTATTACTACTATCCTACTGATATGCTGTTAAATATAGGTCCGGTTGCAGAGGTCTTTTTTTAGCAGCCGTACTAATACGTGTAGTAAGACAGGTAAGCGTGGTCGGGTCGGTCCGGGGTCGTACACGGGGTGGCGTTCAGGAGGTGACGGAGGGTCAGGCAGGAGACGAGGTCTAGAAAGCAGGCAGGAGTCAATAACCGGGAAACCACACAGGATGAGGAAACGCTCGTACGCCGTATAGGAAAGCAATACTTCGCGACTAGTATGCGATGAGGAGAAGCTTATTAAAGGGGTTGGTAATGAGGGGAATAGGACTCAGGTGTGGGCAATATTTGAGACAGGGATAGGTGCGGTGATCAGGATAGGTATGTGATCAGGACTACATAAAGAATTACTAAACAGTCCAGGGAAGTTATCATCAGGAGCTCCAGCCAGTCTTCCTATAAGGAATTACTAAACAGTCCAGGGAAGTTATCATCAGGAGCTCCAGCCAGTCTTCCTATCTTCGGCTGGGTTGGACCGGCTGGGCGGGATCTTCCCTCGATGACTTGGGTGGAGGCGGCTGCTCACGATTTGTCGCCCGCAGGTCCGGAAGCGCACCAGCTGATTTGTCCGTTTCAGGGGTGGGCACTGGTGACGTTGCCTCCTTGTCTTTACGAGGCTTAGGCGTAGGCGCTTTAAGTTCTGGGGCTGCGAGACTTCACGGAGGGAGTGTCCTCATAGGACAACGACGCTTCTCTGAAAGCCCCCCCAAGGGAGAATCCCCATGGAGGACCAGCTCCACCTGCCTCTCAAAGGCATTCAGGTCCAGGACACTGCAGTCCCTTACTCACCTAACTGACACACACACATACAAACAAGGAGACGTTTGGAAGCAGGGGCCGTATCGTGACAGTATGTAAGTAGGATTGCTGAGCTTGTGAAACAATTACATTTACATTTACGGCATTTAGCAGACGCTCTTATCCAGAGCGACTTACAAAAGTGCTTTGTCATTTACTCATAGAATATGTCCAAGTACAGTATAGTAGGTTAGAATTAAACATACCAATGAACAAGAATACTGTAGAATACAGGGATAAATGCTAATACTTAGAAGTGCAAAATACATAAGGTCTGTCTTAAACAATGATAAATGCTATAAACAATAAGTGCTAGAGTTTGTTAAAAAGCATAAATGCCCTACAATAATTATTAAATTGGTGAGTCAATAAGGTAGCAGTGTCAGTTGTCCTTTAAATATTCTGCAAATAAATGGGTCTTCAGTCTGGGTTTGAAGACTGCAAAGGACTCTGCTGTCCGGACAGCAAGCGGGAGTTCATTCCACAATCTTGGAGCCAGGACAGAAAATAGTCTCGATGCTTGTCGTCCATGAGACCCGAAGCAAGGTATTTCAAGCCGAGCCGTACTTGAGGTTCGAAGTACTCGAGGTACAGATCGGGCTTTGACCATTGACCTCATGTATGAAGGGGCTGGTCCATGAAACCAATTTTAAACATCTTATGTGCAGTATAATGTACTCCATGCATTATTTTGTAGTGAATGCATTGTAGATTAGTGTTGCTGGTCATTTGGGTGCTTACTATATCATACTTTTGGGATACTTGTGGAAGTGACATGAAAGTAGTGTTATGAGGAATATGTTTGCCTTTTTCTATCCAAGGTGTAAAGTTTAATAATTTTTGTTGTTGTTGAAGGTAAAGTCTTGATTGTTCCAAATACGAGAATGAATAGTTCTTTGTTATCTTGTGGAATTTCCACCAGGCTGTTAGAGTTATGGCCTCTGTCAAACAGTTGAAACATGGATGTTTTTAATTGATTTGCTTGATGGTAAGTCTGACTTTTATATCTCTGCATCATGTTTGTTCTATGTCTATCCATATTCTGTCTGATATACTGGGTTTAATCCATTGTATTACATATTGTAGTTTATTTGCAATAATCAACTACAGTTCTGTATCATTGTGAGTTTGATTCTTTGTGATTTATTTTTCCAGTTATGATGGTGTCCAAAGGTTTAAACCAGGTTGCTGGAGCTGGATAGCAATAATTGAAAACAAATCGTTTATCTTAGGCATTATCACTTTAATTGTTGCAATTCTTCCAAAGAGTATAAGGGGCAAATTTGTCCATCAATGAAGTTTGTCACTTATTGTTTTAAAAACTGGAATGATATTAAATTTGAATAACTGACAACTGCAGAGAGAATCTAATACCCAGATATGTAATGTGATTGGCATTCAGAGGGATGGGTAATGTTTTTTAATTGCATCATAAAGTTATGCTGCTGCAATAGTATAATATACAAATATACTAATTGAGATACAATTTTACCAGTTATGTGTGATGCTCTGTGATGGTCATAGAGAACACCACAGACAACTGTGTGGCACATCACTGTTAAACATGCTGATTGCAACCCTGGGCATCATGAACTGTACAATATTAACCTCAGACAACGTTCTCGGAGTGAAATCTATAAACATATTCATCTAACTATCATTACTTTCTCTAACAGCTCATTGGATGAGAGGCCATTAAGTGAAAGGGAGTTTTAATATCCTTTCTATTTTTAAGTTTAAAAAAACAGACATAAAAATTTCAGAAAGTGAGACAGAGAAAGGAAACCAGACTTTAAAATGGTGCTTCGCTCTTGAGTTGCAACAGTAGCGTAACGAGGTGTGGCCCGAGTGCCGCAGGGTGAGGGGCAGGACGCACAGACTCCAACGTCTGGGACGTACATTTATTAACATTTAACACAGAACACTAACGGCACTCACAAGAATCACACGCGATTAATACAAACAAGAAACGGTTAACTGCAAATGCACTGTATATGCAAAATGAAAGATGCAGGGAGTGGTTGGTCTCTTTTTCAATCAAATCTGAACAGAGTGAAATCTTCACATTTGATTAATTTGACAGACTTTAAAGGGATAATAGACAACATATAAAATGGAACAGAACACGATATAAAAAGGAACTAAATGAAAAACAAACGAAAAAATACTTTTTATCACACTTGCCCAGACAAGCACCAAATCAGACCAAAATAGATCAAGCAAAGGCATAACTGGGAAGAAGCATATTAGCCATTTATTACTCTATTGTTAACAACCTAACAACAGTAATCTGATTGTTAACTGATTGTTAACATACTTTTCAAGTCTTTAACCGTTTTGCTCCCAACATCCTATATGAATGGGTACGAATGCGGCTCATTACCCGCCTGCACAAACTGCTTCTGAAATACTGGGCAGCTAAAGGGTTCTTCACCTGTGTGGATTCTCATATGCTGCTTTCTGTGGCCTGTTTCGCCAAAGCCCTTCCTTACAGTACTATGACAAGCAGACACCCCTGTGTGAGGGTTTAGGTGCTCCTCAAGAGCCTGTGCATGTTAGAAACACATGTTGCAAATATCAGTGACGTTATTTCTCATTTTTGTGATTAGCCATGTTTTTCTGTAGCTACAAATACTTTGATTTTGAAAAAAAGTTTTTGGTAATTTAATAAAACAGACATCTTAAGTTTTACGACAAAATGTGCAAATAAGCTGGCCTGAGAGGTGCGTTCGGGAATATGACTCAGTGCGTCTCTGGTGCTGCTTTTGATGAGTGCAGTGTCATGAGAGTGCGGCCATCTAGCAGTACAAAGAGGGGTTACAGCTTCTCCCGGACGTTTCCAATAAATGTCTAGATTTGTGAGTTATAGAAAGACAGCTGGAAGAGAAGTCCTCCCAGCCCAGCACACAGGGCCAAGTGTCAAAGCGCTGGGAGGTGAACTGAACTTTCATCTTAGTCAGGTACTCCTGAACCCTCTTACAGTCATCAGACAGCAGCAGCCACGCATGTTTGGTCATGGGGTCCAATGTGACCTCATCCACAGCACTGCAGATCCAGTTCCACAATGAATTTGGAATGGATTTTGAAGTTCTCCAGGATCGCTGTTTACTGAGGACCCAAAGCTGTGAAACTACATCCTGGTTATGTTTGAGTAGAGACCATGCGATGAAGTCCAGGACAGGCAGCATGGGTTCCAGCTTCTTCTTAAGCTCCAGCTGCCTGAAATTCTGTGCCAACTCTGCCCTCATCATGCCGCACCGCTCTGAGACTGTCTGGAGTTCTTTAGCCCATTCAGTGTTTCTCTGCTTGGTCTCCTTCACTGCCTAGGTCCTCTCTTCACTTCCTCTCTCCTGCTGCCCTTCACGTGGACTGAACAATGTATCAACAGCTTTGAGACGGCTGGCCCACTGAAAAATGTGCTGGCAACAGTGTGGGGGTGTACGGTTCCACCGCAGTCATTACTGCTACTGGATGCAGCTGCAGCGCCCTCGTCAGGCTTACAGACACGCTCCACCTCTTGTTTCCACTGAGCGATAAACTTCACGCACTCCTTGAGACCGTGCAAATTCCTCAGGTCTGGTGCTTGAGGTAATAAAAAGAGAACAGAGGTTTAACATTGAATTAGACATATTAATAACATAATCACAGAATGGTATGTGTCCTTTCAGAATGATTTGTGTACAGGGCAGAGGCCTCTGTAAAGGCCTCTGCAGGCTTCTGCAAAGGATGGTGGATAGGCTCCAGCACACTTACAAGTATGAGATATTATTTCCATCAGGCTCAGGACCATCTCTTTAGGATAAGGTCAAGAGAAATCTCTTGGAATGTGGTGTTAACAGGTTCCAACTGGTGTGGGTGTTTTATATTACTTTGCATATATTGACAAATGTATGGTTTGGATGCAATGGACGTGAAGACAAACGCAAATATGTAAAGGAATGTGGGGTGAATACATAACCACTACTGAAAAATGTATGAAAATGTGGGTTCTCTGATTTTTAGACATTCTCCAGAGGGTGCCTCAATAATGCGTGTTAATGTTAACCTACAATAAAGTACGTGCACAGTTATGCTCTTTAACCAATTCTGAAGTCTGCATTTTTATTTAATATTTGAATTGAACTTTAAAACTAGCCGACTGGGCACCTAGGAACCACATACTGTTGCTATGTGCAGAGATGTGGGCTTGCAGCCCATTGTTGGGCAGAGTCCATCGCACTGCTCCAATAGACCTGCTCTGACTGCTACTTTCCCACGTCGGCAGTCGAAGTCGTTTCTCCTTCACAATGCTTTTCACCTGGTTGGCCAGTTTCACCGTCTCAGTAGACAAGCTAAAAGAAACTGTTGGCAGCCTCTCGTTGCTCCTGTAATATGACCGTCGCCAGACCAGAGAGTGGAACTGGATGGCAGTGTGGCACTTGCAGCTGCAGTTTGTTTGCTTCAAGATTTAATACGTGTAAGTGACCTTTGCTTCTCGTCCTGTCTTTACTGGTTTGTTAATAAGGTCATTTGAAATTGTGTTGTACATAAAGGAATATTACAGAATTATTCTCTATTTTAAGCTACACTGTGGGGTTTTGTTTTTTTGATCTTTACATTTATATTAATGCAACCCAATACACTTATCTAATGATCAGCTATGACCTGTAAGAACTGACAATCTGAACATTCAAACTTTAAGAGGAATAAAAACAAAAAAATGATCAGCTGTTCATGTCAAAATCTGTAATATGTAATAGAAATAACTGTAATATGTTCAATATAACTGTAATATGTTCAATTACCACCATGTAACATATAACTGTAAATATGCCAATTGCAAGATGGGACTGTACATTCTGTACATACATATATAAATATCCATATATACATTGTACATATAAACATAATATATATATATATATATATATATATATATATATATATATATATATATATATATATATATATATTGTACATGCACTATTAATATATTTTTGTATATATATAGAATATATTTCTCTATGCACCCCTGTTTTTCTTTTTCCTCAGATTGGACAGAGCACTCAACCATTTCACTGTGAGTTATACTGTGTATGACTATGTATGCGACAAATAAACCAAACTTGAAATGATTTTACCTTTTTCTGTCGTTTTCATTTTAAGCTTAGAATAACCAAGGCCTGGACTTTGTAAGGTGGTTTTGAATCCAGGTCAGCTAGGTGAGGACACCAATAGCTTACTGGGTAAGCAGCCACACTCTAACAATGGTGGGCTCGTGTGCAGAACAGTTAGAGCTTGGATCAAGCAAAACAAGAGGAAAAAACGAAACACCTCGGTGAGCGTGGAAAAGGGGAGAACAAAGAACGCCACGGAAAGAAATGGCAACCCCGATGCACTGGGGAAAACTCGAACTAAAAGCTCCCAAACAAAACCAGAAAACGGGGAGAAACTTGAATGGCTAAGGGAAGCCTCAGGAGAGAGACAGACTCGAGAGGGGAAAACTGGAGAAGGGAGGGGACGTGTAAAAACACTGACACCCTCGCAGAACAGAAAAGAGGCATAGCACAAGGGCTCACAGACCTCAATACCCAGAGTTACCGGCTAGGAGCTTGGCTCAAAACTTTATCAAAAACCCAGCACTGAATGATTGGGTCACTGGGCTTATATAAGGTCTAGCCCAGCTGTTGGGTGTTGATCCTGATCAGTGGCGTGGTTGACTCGACGCCTCCCTCTGGTCGAGGGGGCCTCGGCCTGGTGCCAACCCTTACAGGCTTGATGTCTACAGACATGGCAAAAATATTTCAATGTTCAATGCATTTCAGTTTCAATGTTTATTTTTTTCAGTTAAAATGTTATTTTTTTTTACTGCTTATTCTTCCATTAGACAGCCAGAAGCGCAGCACTGGTTAAAGTTTTTGAGCGGCTTCCTGCGCGCACTGGTCCTGGAGCACAGCGACTGCCTCATCCACCTTAGGGTGCAGAGACTCAGGAGACTCCAGCATATGCAGTAGCTCCGAGTTGTCCAGTTCCAGGAACAGACCCGTGATCTTCCCTGCAAGGGTGGGCTGCATGTTCTGGATCAGGGGAAACAGACGCTCACCCAGTATCTGCTTCTGCTCCTGTGGAGGTGCAGCAGCCAGCATGGAGGCACTGAGAGGTTCCTGACCCTGCACATGGACCGCAGCCAGCTGCACGGGCACCTGGAGCTCTGCCCCCAGGTGCTGCTGTGGGTTGAGAAACATAAATGTTTTATAATTGATTTGACTGATAAATGGTAAGTTCGACATTTATATCTAAGGGCTGTGTGCCCAGGTGTTGCTGTGGGCTGTGAACGCCTGAGGTGGTTTTGTACTGTGGTACTGCTCTCACCAGCGACGCCTTGTTGGCAGCTTCCGCGCTGGCCATCCCTGTCCCCGGAGCCTCAGATGCCATGGTCTGATAGGCCATCGTGCGTGGGACCTGGCAGGCGGTGGTTGGTCGGATGGCGCTGAAGGCCTGCGGGCAGGATGCGGCTGGACCGATGGCACTCGGCATATCCTGGACTTGCTGTGGGTGGACGCACTGCATGGCCCAGCAAGGGCTGGGGAGGAGTTGTGCCAGCTGGCTGCTTGCGCAGTAGGCAGGCCAGTTCTGAGCTTGTGGAATGGCTTCCATGTTGTAGCCGGAGGGCGGGGCAGGCTGGTAGGGGTTGAGCACGAGGTTGGGCAAGGCACTCACGCTGGCCGTGCGCTTCATGTACTTGTTGGAGAGGTGGGCCTGCCGCTCCTCCTTGCGCTGCGCCAGAGCCACGTACAGCGGCTTGGTGCCTACAACGCGCCCATTCATCTCCGTCATGGCCGTGGCGGCCTCCTCCGGCGAGGAGAAACACACGAAGCCGAACCCTTTGGAGCGGCCGCCCTCCATCATCACCTTGGCACTTGTGATGGTCCCGAACGGAGAGAACTCCTTACGTAGACGCGCGTCGTCCAGACCGTCGTCTAGGTTCTTGACGTACAGGTTGTCTCCCTGGTAGCGAGTCATACCGTCCTGCTTCATCTGCTCAAACTTTCGTTTCAGCCCTGTCTGCCTCTCGCCTTTCTTCTGGGCATAACCCACATACACCTTCTTCCCATTCAGCTCCTTCCCATTTATCTCATCCACAGCCCTCTGGGCATCCTCGTGCCTCTCGAAGTTCACAAAGCCAAAGCCCTTGGACTTGCCGCTCTCGTCGGTCATGACGCGAGTGCTCAGCGTTTGGCCAAACTTGCTGAAGATCTCCTTCAGCTTGTCGTCGTCCATGTCCTCTCCAAAGTTCTTGACGTACACATTGGTGAACTTTTTGGCCCTGGCCCCCATCTCAGCCTCTCGCTCCTTGCGAGACTTGAAGTGGCCAATGAACACCTTGCGGTCATTGAGCAACATGCCATTAAGTCTCTCAATTGCTCTCTCCGCAGCCTCACGGGTCTCAAAGTGCACAAAGCCGTAGCCCTTAGAGCCATTCTCGTCACACACCACCTTGCTGGAAAGGATGTTCCCAAAGGCAGAGAATGTGTCGTAAAGAGCTTCGCTGTCAATAGACTTGTCAAGGTTCTTGATGAAGATGTTGCCAACTCCACTCTTCCTCAGAGAGGGGTCTCTCTGGGACCACATAATTCGCACAGGTCTGCCTTTGATGATGTTAAAGTTCATAGTGTCCAAAGCACGCTCAGCATCTGCCTGCTGCTGAAAGTTCACGTATGCGTATCCAAGTGAGCGGAGGGTCATCGCGTCCCTGCAAATCCGTACGGAGACTATTGCGCCAGCAGGACTGAATTTCTCGTATAGCATGGCCTCGGTAACGTCTGGATGAAGGTCACCCACGTACAACGAAGTCATCGGCGAACTTGGAGCACTTGGATTCATTTTCGTGAGGATCGTCGGTCAACCTTTCTGGAAATCGTAGTCGAAAGTAGTAAATGAATAAAATAAAATCGTAAATGATTTAACCAAATGATCTAACTGCACGAATTATAAAACAGTTTGAAACAGCAATTCAACAGAGCCAGGCAAGTGTCGACCGACCAAAGCGATCAAAGCAACACTTTAGCTTTAGATTCAAATACATGACAACTTGGTTGTTACGTAAGAGTGCTTTTACGTAAATGTTTATTTTTAAATATTATACAAACGCTATTTATTTATTTATGAATTATTCAATTATTTTAACTTATAACGTTAATAGCGTGAATGAGAGGCTTTAACAACGCCTTATATTTCAAAATATTACCTAGTCACAGCATTTTCCAAAAATCGTCCATATGCTGCTCACACTGAATCATTTACCGCATGGCTCAGAATAAATACTTTTAGTTTGATAAACGCAGCAACATTCATTTTCTTTAGCCTAATGCTCGGCAAAAAACATCGCATTAAAGTTAATTAATGGGATGAAATCAGTTTGCCTTGGAGCAGGCCTATGTTCTTTGAGGTTAAAAATAATCGCCTGGATTGTAAACCTTAGTAGAGTTCCACAACGAGGTGCGATTTGTAAAAGGACGTCTTTTTCTCTCCGAGTTAGAAATCTGGAGAAATAAATATATCAATTGATTTCCGCCCATCGGAGGACCTTTAGAACTTTATTATTTATTCATTATTTATTTCTAACTTCTCACTGTGTCCCACTATATCGGGTGTATAAAACGTATGAACAGACATAAATAACGTGGGGGAAACGGGAATAGGGGAGAGAGGAAAAATAAGACGAACAGAGACGAAACAGACAAACGGGAAATGCAGATAGAGTATTTTAAGTATTAGCCACCTGCACCATTACGGGAATGTGTGTGTGTGTGTGTGTGTGTGTGTGTGTGTGTGTGTGTGTGTGTGTGTGTGTGTGTGTGTGTGTGTGTGTTCGTGTGTGACTGCTTGTGTGCGTCTGCCTGTGTGTGTGTGTGTGTGAGAGAGAGAGAGGCTATGTGCGAGTGCACTGTATATGTACACGTACTAGATTGGGATATTTATCATTTATGGATTAGCTCTGTAAACTTTTTATCAAAGGAGTCCAGTCTAGGTTATTGGTTCTTATTGATTCATTCTGAGATTGTTTTCCATTGATATGTAGTCTATCAATAGATTTTTCCATTCGGTGACACTAATATTATTTTTTGTTTTCCAATTCATGAGTATGTTTGTATTTGCAATTAATAATGTTATATATATATTATCCTGTTTTTTTTCTATTGACACATTGGTTGATGACATGTCTCCTAGGAGACATAAAGATGGTGTTGGATGGATAGGGTTATTTAAATCATGGGACATGTGTGTGATGACCTATTGCCAAAATTACTTGATAGGTGTGCTCTGCCACACGATGTGAATGTAATCGTCAGCTGTGTTTGGAGTAAAGTATGTACAGATTGCTGAGCTTGTGAAACCAATTTTAAACATCCAATGTGTAGTATAATGTAATCTATGTATTATTTTGTACTGAATGCATTGTAGGTTAGTGTTGCTGTCATGTGGTAATTATTATTATACATTTTAATCCAGACTGTGGCGTCGGGGGTTAGTAATAAATCTTCCTCCCATTGTCTCGATGGGAGAGTAATTATGCGATTTGATTTCATTATTATTTTGTATATCTTATGTGATAGTTTTTTTGTATTAGGAATGTTTATAATACTGATATGGATGCACGTGAGTTTAATGTCTCTGAACTGATAGTTGCTCTTACCTGCTTTCTATATCTTATGTTTGGGCTACTTGTGGAAGTGACATGAAAGCAGTGTTATGTTTATGTTAGTGTGGAGTTTGATATCTTGTGGAATTTCCACCAGGCTGTTAGTATCATGGCCACCCACAAATTGTTGATCATGAATGTTCTTTAATTGATTTGACTGATAAATGGTAAGTCTGACTTTTAGATCTTTGCATAATGTTTGCTCTATGTCTATCCATATTCTGTCTGATATACTAGGTTTTATCCATTTTATTCCATATTGTAGTTGATTTGCAATAATCAACTACAGTTCTGTAATGTTGTGAGTTTGATTCTATGTGATTTATTTTTCCAGTAGAATCAAGTTATGATGTTGTCCAAAGATTTTAGACAGGTTGGTGGCACTGGAATAATTGAAAACAAACAATTTCGTTTAGGTAATATTCTCATTTTAATTATTGCAGTTTGTCCGAAGAGCATAAGGGGCAAATTTGTCCATCAATGAAGTTTGTCGCTTATTGTTTTAATAATTGGATGACTATTTATTTTGAATAACAGACAACTGGGAAGAGAATTTAGTACCCAGATATGTAATATGATTGGTATTCAGGGGGATGGGGAATGTTTTTAATTGCATCATAAAGATATGCTGCTAATATATAGTATAATACACAAATATACTACTCGAGATACAATTTGACCAGTTATGTGTGATGTTCTGTGATGATCATATAGAACACCACAGACAACTGTGGCACATCACTGTCAAACCTCCTGATTGCAACCCGGGGCATCGTGAACTGTACAACATGACCCTCAGACAATGATCTCTGAGTGAAAGCGATAAACATAATCATCTTCATATCATCACTTTCTCTACAAGTTCAGTGGAAGAGATGTCAGTGAAAGGGAGTTTTAATACCCTTTCCATTTTTAACTTTAATAAAAACACAGACGGAAAAATTCCAGAAAGTGATACAGAGAAAGGAAACTAGACTTTAAAATGGTGCTGCCCTCTTGATTTACAAGTGTAGATTATTGAAATTATTACAAATGTCTGACGCCAAAAGGGATTGTGTCAGTGTTTCACTACTCAATATTTGGTAGACAGTATAAACAAGCAGACTATGGTTAAAAAGATCACAGAAATAAAGCAAACACCAATATAATCTTGAACCACCTAGTCCACAGGAAACATTAGATTACTGGAACAAAATCAGACAACTAGCAGAACAACTTTTTACCAATGATGCAGGTGCACTTTTGGTGGATTTATTTATCTGTATTTCAATCCACTAAAGTTTTTCACTTGATCTAACATTACATTTAAGACCGACGCCCTGTTACGTCTCACAGAAGAGTCCATTGATCAAGCTGCTAATTACCCATCCTGGTCCTGGAGTACCTTTGCTCTGTACACTTTAGTGATGTCTTTGCTACCAACAAACCTATTTTAATCCATCAGATAGTAACCAAACGCTTCAAGGACACTTGCATAACCATTTTTATTTTTTCATAATACTTGTCCAGGTTTCCACTATTATGTTCAAACCATACATTATTCAATATATGCTAATTGATATTTAATAGTTACACCAACAAGTTCTTGGTACTATTATGTTCAACCTGAACTACTTCTATTTTTTTAAAAGACGATCCTATTCTATATCACCGGATGCCCATATTGTTTCTTTTGGTGATCTCCATATTGTTTCTTCCAGTGCTTGGCCGGGATGTCCCATCCTTGAACCAAGGCTCTCCCTTCAACGGAATCCCCTAGAGGCTTTTTCAAAGAGGCCTCCTGAAGATTTATGCTGAAGCCTACACTGGTCTTTCCTGCATGAAACCAGTTTATTCGGGACCATCCATACTTTTCTGCTTACAATATCATTTTATTACCTCAGCATTTTCATTACTAATTTAAAAATCAATCACTTTATACTTCTAAAGCTTTCACAGACACATTTAGACTTTTCAGCACTCTCAATGTCCAAGGCTAAATGCTACAAACCACTCATACCCCAACAGAAGAAATAGCCCAAATATAGCCACACATATTCCTCCAACCTCTACATACTTCTAAGCTATATATAACGTTTAAAGCCATTAAAAGCAAAGTTATGAACATTTAAAATACACCTTGATAACACAGTTTATAGCTCTTCAAGAATGTTTAGTTGTCATGGCAACTATTCCTTTCTCGACTCTGTTTTGTTTTGGGGTTTTTTTGGCATACCTTTCTTTTTCAGTCATGAATTCCCTTTTTTGTTAAAATCTCCTCACCTTTTCTACAGCGCTTTCTCTCTCTCTAATTTCACAGGTAATTGTCTCTTTCCTCCAAGGGTCTGCATCTCACCTGGACCTTTTCCTCTTTGCTACTTCAGCTCCTGTCGTAGCTGAACATCAATAGTTTAATAGTTATTAGGAAATATTACTTAAAACAAAACAACAAGAAAACAGCAAAGAAGGTATATGCAAGTATATGTTCACTGTATTGTGCAACTGTCATGTCAGCAGGTGGACAATTTTAGCTAAAGTTAGCATTTCAAACATATATTTTGATATTCTAAAATAATGTTTATTAACTCAATATTTCATCACAATGGGGTGGACATTTTTAGCTTTAACTCATCTGAGTATGGGGACAAAGTGAGAAATTCAAATGAACTGATATACTATAGGAGCATGCAGTTTATGCCTTTAGGCGACTGAAGATAGACCTTTTTTTAAAGTTGTGAGGTCACTGATGTCAAAGGTCGCATTTTTACCAAGATGGTTATCCAAAGATGAGAGAGTGGACAGCAATTCTTGGACATGTTTAAATAACTTGATTTTTAATTTTATTTATTTATTTATTTTTAATCAAAATTGCAAAATGAATAATCAAAATACCTAAAATATTAATGAACGTATTTACAACCTTACGGTAATATTTAAAAGTTTAAAAGGTTAAAACATGTTTAAAAGGTTAAAACATCCAAAATACCCATTTCCTCATCAAAGACAATGTAATAAGGTTAACATTCCTATATATTCGTAAAATGTGTTCATTCAGAGTAAAACTTTAATCAGTTAATTAAAAACATTAATTGTTTCACAATCTTTGTATCAGCACATTTAAACGAGTATGTTGTACTGACCCTTAGGTAACAGAACGAAGTGTGAAGTCCACTTATAAAATAAATTACGCATTCGTCATTAGATCAGAGTAGGTGAGGGACAGAGAGCCATGTGTGAAAACGAACAATCATCTCACAAAACACTACTTATGACTAACAAGTAAACACTTGCAAAATAAAAGTAGCCGTTTATGTTAAATATAAGATTTCACAAAACTATTAATTAAAAAAATATTAATTAAAAAATATTAATTACAAAAATATGAATTAAAAAACGTAAATCGATATTTTTGCGATTGATCTCCCTCCCAAGTTACACCGTTTACTTGTCTTAGAACTGAAACACGAGTATCACTGTTACGTTTTAATGAAACCGTTATTTTGAAAATTACAAAACTGCATGTCAATGTTAACCGTGTGGGGTCATACGTGAGTGTATGTTACAGCTGAATTATTAGGTTACCTAACTAAGCTACAGATATTTTTATATTTATTGGCTGCTTGTACAGATTTGTTAGCTCGCTGATAATATACTTTTGTATATAAAATTGTTCTGCGCAACTTTTAAAGTTAAATTGAGTTTCTTGTCTTGTTCATGGCTTTGTAGCCGAATCTCCCGTTTAGACATGATGTCTGCCCGCAGGCTTAGACTTCTAGTGTTTTCTGTTCAAAAGTGTTTATCTCGACTCGCCGACAAATGCAGAGGTTATTGCTCAGTGTCTCTATCTAGCACTCCTACTAATGAGACTGATGAGACGAGAGTGAGCACATTTAAGACCAAGCTGTCGTCATTAAGAGTTCTTCAGGCAAAAGTTCAACTGAGACGCAACAGGAACATGAGGAATCGTATCTTCCTGAAGAAAGTGGTCTGGCGCAGCTACGGAAAGGTATGTAACTGCATTTGTTGCCATGATAGTTCAGGCTTTAGGATTTTAATTCCCATGTGTCAGTATGCCGGTAGTCGTTGCCAATTTTATTTTGGTGTTTACATCTTGCAGTGTATTTCGAAACATACGGCTGTCAGATGAACGTCAACGACACTGAAATTGCGTGGTCCATTCTTTAGAAGGGTGGATATGTTCGGACCCACGAACTATCAGAGGTAAGTGTCAATGCCTTGACCTTTGACCCTTGATAAACACAGCGCTTCCTTTATTTGAAAGCTTTCATTCTCATCTTTCCTAATTTTTTTTTTTTTATACAGGCAGATGTGGTGCTTCTTGTCACATGCTCCATAAGGTAGCAAAAGCCTATTTCTGTTTGTATTTTACACAGTGAATCTATACGTTGCCAATCTTGTGCAACTTGACAGCAGTCCTTGACTTCAGTGACATTTTTTGCTTGGATGTAATGCTATTTTCTGTTCGAAAAAATAAAAATCATTGTGACAGGGAAAAGGCAGAGCAGACCATCTGGAACAGACTCAAACATCCAGCAGTTCTGAAAAAGAAGTGTCTAAAGAGCAGCACTCCATTAAAGATAGGAGTCCTGGGTAACTTCTCACTTCACCATAGTTCTTCATTCACGTTCAAATGTATCTCTCAGTCTGAAATGTTCGTATGTGCGCATGTATGTTTGTGTGTGGGTTCACGTGCCCGTATACGCATATGTGTGCTTGCTCTCTTGTAGGTTGCTTGGCAGAGAGACTGAAGACTGAGTTGCTGGAGAAGGAGAGGGTGGTGGATGTTGTAGCAGGGCCAGATGCCTACAGAGATCTTCTCCGACTCCTTGCACTGGCCCATGGGGGTCAGAGGACCAGCAATGTCCTGCTCTCCCTGGAAGAGGCATATGCTGATGTCATGCCCATTCACCATTCAGGACACAGTGCCTTTGTGTGAGTGCCATAATAATATCTGGCTGATTTATAAGGGAGGAGTTCCTACTAAACACTAACTCTTAAATTAACTTTGCACTGTGTGATTTTGTAAAGATGGTAAAGAGTAAAATAACAGTCTCACATGTACAGTTCAATTTTTAAATTAACATGTATAGACAGTTTTTGGTGTTTTCATATTCAACTCTAATACACTGAATTTAATCTGAACAGCAACTGTTAGATTAAAATACAGAAAAGTCAGCTATAATTTAAAGGCATTTGCTACCATATTGGATGAAACATGGGACTTGCATCCACAATAAAGCCAAAAACAGCAAATGCTCATAGTTCAGTTGTTTATTATTATCATTTTACTGAACACTTGTCAATCTGCATTTTTTGGTTAAATATTTATACATGACTGACCCTCCTACACTTATGAAGGGATATAAAACTTCAAACACCGTGGTGGCTCATCTTCAGCTCCTTCATGCTTTTAGATGTAGCACTTCAAACAATGGTTTGATATCAGGGGGTCGATACTTTTAAAGTCCTTTCACGCTGTTGACAGTACAGACCTTGTGTACTGCAAGCCTTGTTGGTGGCACCTTGTCTTACAGTGGGATTATCCAGTATATTTTGTCCCTCTTTGACTGCTGTAGGTCTATCACGCGGGGCTGTGACAACATGTGCAGCTACTGCATTGTGCCGTTTACCTGAGGGAAGGATAGGAGCAGACCTGTGTCCTCCATACTTGAAGAAGTGCGCATGCTGTCTGACCAGGTTTCTTCCCTTCAGCGACTATGTGTGCAGTCTGGCTTTACTAGTTTCTGTGTGTGAAACTTGGCCAGATGTGAACACTAAGTATATGAAATGATCATGGCCATAGGGGGTGAAGGAAGTGACCCTGCTGGGTCAAAACGTGAACAGCTACAGAGACGTGTCTGGGGACGGGGCCAGCAACTCGGAGCTTGGTTCGCACCTCAGCCGTGGTTTCAGCACCGTGTTCCCGTGATGAGCAAGGAGGCCTACGATTCTCTGACCTGCTACACCACGTCTCCCTCGTAAACCCTGACAAGGATTCGCTTCACCTGGCCACATCCTAAAGACTTTCCTGATGAGGTAGAAACCCCAGAGTCATGGATGTGAGCATGTGGTTTTTGGTTGGGATACCCATGACTAGTGTGGGGAAGGTACTTTTAAAATGTATTTCATTGCAGGTGACAAAATACAGAACACAGAATACATGCTGTTAAATGTAATTTAAATGTAATTAAAGTGAGTTATATTTGAAATAGTCTTGGACAATGTTGACGTATTCCAAAGTTTTTAAAGTATGTTCCTCGTTTGAGTAATGTAATGGAATATGTTACCAATTACATTTAGGGGCATGTACATGTACACTGCCTACAGTGGCAGATTAAACCCTGTGGAGGCCCCTAGGCAGTCATAATCTTGGGGCCTCCCTTGCAAATTATCTCCTAATATGTTTGTTTTTTTTAATTCCTTGTTGCATGGCCCCTAAAAGGTGTGGGGCCTACAGGTCACTGCCTGCTCTGGTAATCTATTGGTAATCCGGCCCTGACTGTTTATGGCTTGTGTGGTGTAGTGGATGTTCAAAGAGTTTAAGTATTTAGTTGAACGGTTTCTTATAGTCTGAATTCATGTGCAGATATTGCTCATAGGCCATTTTAAGCAGCAGATTGGATAATAATTTAGGATTCGCAAATTTGGATGTGAGCAGTAGAAGAGATCATTAATAGATTATCAGATTGAAAAAGCCTTATGCTTATCAGATATGTGAAATAAGGTTTGACTGCCATAGTCAATTTGTGCTGTTTTCGTTTGACCTGTGCTGGGGTGGGTGAGTATGTTTCCTGAAGGTGTTATAGCTAATCCAAGAGCGGAGGAACATCTGTAAGCAGATCCACTTGCCAGCTCAGAGCGGCAGCAGCAGAGTCTTACAGACCATGAGGCGTGGGTGAGAAACGCTCCTAGAACGACAGCACTCACCACAAGCACAGTAGAGATTAGCCTGCTTATCTCAAATCTCTTGATGTCTCATGTGTTAAAACTTAGTTCTCACTTTAAGTCATCATGCTCTGGGATGTTTTCATAGGTATACTAGGGAAGCCTACCTTGAGCTTGTGGAAAACATTCGAAAGATAATACCAGGTGTCCTATCATTATTGTAGCTATAATAGGTCTTGTGTGAATATATATCTATGTATAATTTCTTTTTACAGGGGTCAGTCTGAGCAGTGACTTCATCACAGGCTTCTGTGGGGAAACCGAGGAGGACCACCAGCAGTCGGTCTCTTTGATCAGGGAAGTGGGCTATAATGTAGCCTTCCTGTTTGCCTACAGCATGAGGAAGGTGAGATCCTATTTTGTCATTGTGTTTAACACTATCAAAAAACAGACATTCTCCCTGGTTCATGTGATGGTTCTATCAAGAAATTCACCATTGTCTATTATCATTTGGAGAATTGAAAGGGTCTTGTGGCTGCCAGTTGGGCTTTACCTTCTGACATGAACATGTGTGTACCACACCCACAGAAAACTCAGGCATATCACCGTCTCAGGGACGATATCCCAGCTGAGGTGAAGAAGCTGTCGCCTGGAGGAGCTTATCTTTACATTCCGAGAAGATGCGGCTAAGGTCAACACCAGTTTCATCGACAGCAAACAGCTTGTCCTAGTGGAGGGAGTGAGTACTGCAGTGGGTTGAAGCCATGCTGTGTTACAACTGTGTTTGGAGCACTTCTGCTGTTAATAATTTGGGATTGCTGCATCTGTGTGTCTTGGTCATCATGTTTTGCATATCGATTTAACTAGATTTCTGCCAGAAAATAAATAGTTGCAGTAAATTCTCCTCCCTTATCTTATTTAGACCTGCTGGATCAACATCATGAGGTCTGTCTGACAACGATGATGAACAATGGCATTGTCTATCAGCTCAGCCCTAGCACCTTTTGGAATTTCATTTTGGTTTTGGCCTTGTTCTTTTCTGGAGGGCAAATAGAGTTTATGTGTTTATGTATTTAGGGCATTGTTTGGTCTATTTTAGTCTATTTGAGTTGTATGGTCACTTTCCCGTTTGTGGTGTTAGTTTGCGATTGCCGCATGGGTTTCTGTGGCCCTTTCATTTGAAACCCTTCCCTGGTTAGGCATAGCATTGTGTCTGTTTTGGATGCTTTGAGCTTTTTGTTATTTTTGAAGTGTTGAGAGCAGTTCACATCTTTGGTACCGGGAAATCCCAATGACTGGTTTCCCTGTGCTTGTGGTCTTTAGTGTATTACCTGCCATCAATAACTGTTTGAAGATTGGGGTCTTAGTTAATTTTGATTATTGTTAGTGTCCTTCTTTTGAGGACATGCCTGGCGAATGCACAGAAAACTACCCCAAGGTGTTTGCCACTTGTGTGTTAATATGCGCTACCAGTCATGCTGAGATTGGATCTACCGATATACACACTGATAACAGAATTTTATGACCATCTACATAACAGTGGGAATAACCACCCTTGGTTTGGATAACACTAGTGAGACGTTGTGGCATGGTATCTGGAGGCAATGTAAGAGCAGGAGAGAATTTCTGTCTGCTACAGTGCTTAGTCAAGCCTTTTATATTGTACAAATGTTATCTGCTGTTTTTGCTTGACTGAGTCTGTTTTCTGCAGGAAAGTAAGAAGTCATCTCAAGATCTTTGTGGTCGGAATGATGGGAATGTGAAGGTTATTTTTCCAAGAAAGGATTTGCTTTCTTATCCCACGGATACCAACCCTGTCACTGTTAAAGCTGGAGACTATGTACTGGTGAAGGTGAGCTCTTACTTCAGTTTGCTACTCCTACATGTATATCTGTCTGTGTTGAGACTAAAACAGGAGCATGTTTTTACACACACACACACAGATATATATGAGCTGTATGTGTGGAATATTTATTCTGGTAAGCCTGGTCTGTGATATGTAATATACATGGCTGTGAAATATACTGTACAGTTATGGCTACATTTCCATGATTATTGGTGACTACTCTCTCCTTTAGAGATTACCTCAGCCAGCTCTCAGAGTCTGCAAGGCCACGCCTTCAGCCACGCCTCCCTGAGTGATGGACACCCCAGACGCCTATTGATGCACAGGCAGCTGCATATTAGCCTGTAGGTTCCACCTTCTTAGTATCAGGACTGGGTGGGAGTGTGTGTCACAGACCTATAGGTCTTCCCAGCTCCAGCTCTTGGAAGCCAGTATGCTCAGTGAGGAGTGTTCACTGCCTCAGTCACCCTGTCTCCTCATTATCAAGCTCCTTATGAGGTGATTCAGGCATGGTGAGGCAGAAAACCCCTGAAAATATGCAGGGAAGTTTCCTCAGAACTTGAGCTCAGTGTTCCTGAAGTGCCGTTTGAAATCAAATAAGGCTTTTCATTTTTTCATTCATTAATTTATTCAGAATCATGTCTGACTCATGTATGACTCTGTGTTAAAGGAAAGTTTTAACACAGATTTTGTCTGGGTACACACTTTGCAAACTTCAAACTGCATGATTAGCAGACAGTATTGTAGCTATTCAAGTTTATGATCAATAATGTAAGGTAAGTGTGTGTTAACTCTGGGTGGGTCAGGGTGTATTCTCCCCTAAACATACTTCTGACATAATGATTTGTTTAAACACTACAATTCTCTATATCCTAATAATTACTGCCACATTTTAATAACCTGCAATACACTGTAAATACAGCATTTGTAAGCTTTAAATTTACAAACATGAACAATCATACTATATCAAATACATGATACTCATACCTGTGACATAGTGTTTTGAACAGACATTTGCTGCCACACCTGCTATTTTAGCAGGCTAAATAATCTGCCTTCTGAAATGCTAATATGCTTAATTTCATGCAAGTGCTAGTGTTCCTATTTTCTTGCTGATGTGCATGGAAGCGCCATATTATTATTATTACTATTATTATTATTACTATTGTTATTACTATTATTATTATTACTATTATTATTATTTTTATTATTATTGAGTCACACTGCTATCAAGTTAGCTGGTTGCTCTTAACTAGTAGTGCGAACAGGACAGGGGACTTGGGGAAGACCCAAAGGGTGAGGTTTGTGTGTGTACATTCACAAGTACTGGTGCACAGCCACTGACATACATAAACACTGCTATCTGGATCTGGAATTTTTAACATTAATGTACAGACTATTCTTTCTCCTTAAAAAATTCATTATGGTAATAATTATGGCAGTGTATGTTCCCCTGCAAACAAATGCTAGGCTGCAGGCTGCACGATGCTGCAATCAACCAGCTGATGGCAAATCCAGACAGTGTTGTTATTGTGGCAAGAGATTTATTGTAAATGCATTGCCATTAATTGAGAGTCATTTTAAAAGATATTTACTGTCCCACTGCGCATACTCCCGTTTTCATAAATTGGCAAATATACATGTTGCTGCTTGTCACACAAACTTTTGTTGTACACAAGTAATAATGAGAAAAGGACTCATCATATGTTTTATGATATAGCTAAAGCTATGCATTTATCGAGAGGATTTAACACATTACAGAACACATCTAATTAATCCTTTCCATGATTGACCCAAGGGCAGATAGCAATTATTTAAGTATTACTATGTTTTAATTTAATAATAAAAATGACCATATGAACCTTTTTGCTTTATATTTGTTTATATTCAGCTGCCTTTATAATGACAATTATTTATGACAATGACAATTTACAATACATTATCAGTGAGTGGTATAATTAAAGTAAAATCATTGTTAAATAAGTCTCATTCTTGTCTCAGATTCAAACACTACAAAATCTTGGTCTTTGCTTGAATGATTTTTTAATGGTCCTGACTACAACACTATCCTTTGATAAGCTTGGAAGTTGTACACTACTGTGAGAGGAAGTTACATTCAGCTAGGAAAGAACCAACAATCAAATAATATACACAGATTAAGATGGTCATTAAAGATCCCAAACTAAGATTAATGCACTAATTAATAAACTACAACTTGTTTGCAGGAGTTCATCAGTGTTTTATCATTGGCATAGGTAAAGGGGTTTTCAGGCACAAGTTAAAAAAGGCACAAGTTGTCAAAGCATAAGAATAATGACCATAATGATCATAAGAAAGCCTTTCTGAGCCAAAGATCTGAATTAACAGGGAATAACAGGAGCACTTGCAAAACTGTGCCTAAGTGTATCCAGAAAGCACTGTTGGGCTTTTGTAGGAAAAAAAGGTTACACAAAGGTTACTCTGATAAAACAGTTTAATCTGAACGAAGAATCAAGACCCAGGAGCTGTAAAAGAATAAGTTAATCTCTGCATTGCTCTCTATATAGGGGGAGTTTTACAACATTGGAGTGCACAAGAAACCCGCTTTTGCCCCGACACCATTTTCACTGCCACCTGATGAAAGCAACATGCTGTATATGGGCATCTCTGCCTTCACTGCCAACTCAGCAGGCTTTGTGTAGAAAAATGCAGGAGCACTCACACTCAGAATCACAGATGACATGGTGAGTTTAAACCACTCCTTGCCATCACTGAGGGAAAGGTGTGCATGTGGTTACCTTACAAGACCAGGCTGTTTAGTTAGAAGACTGATAAAGAAGACTGATAACTTTATACTGTTCTCCCAGTGCACATTAATAATCCCTTAATAGTGTAATAAATGAATGGACAAATAAATGATCAACAGTCCCTGACAATGAAACAAACGTTTATCCTTCCAGATTCCCAGAGCCTCTCCATATCGTCTGAACACCAAGACATTTGAAGCCTTAATTCCGCAGGTATAAGAGATCACTTTCTGTATTCATCACACAAGCATGCAGAAACTGCTGATTTTATATTCTCACATAGGTTTCCTAACACAGTAGACTTTGAATCTTAAAGGAATAATAAGGTTTAAAGAGTAACAAATAATATGATCTCATTAGCAACACAACCATATTTAGATGAAGAATTTCCGAAAAGAACAACATTTCACATGATGATGCTTGGATGAAATGTGTTGAAAACACTGAGTTCTTTTGCTTTTGGTGCTAAAGGCACTTGCAAGTACACCTTACACAGATTGATGGTGGTAGTATAGTTGGCATTCAGTTAAATCAATTAAACTTTGGACAGGGGTAGATTTGTCCTTCATACTGTTATTCAGCACAGGTAATAGCCATTTTGGGACTTTGTATCACTTTTGGGAGGCTGCCGTGTTCTCCTTAAAGTACCCAGGTTGAAGAGTGCTGGGCCCAGGAGTATTATCACCTGCTCCTGCATTTCTGCCGATGAAATAGTGAGACGGATCCACATCCTGCCTGCTTATTGGGGACGTACTGTTCTAGCAGCTCTTCCTCATCTGTCCATGCTCATACCATGGGTTGCTGTACTGTTTCCATGCTTATGTGGTACTCTTTCCGCAGGATGCTATGGAACTTTTGGTGCTCCCTGCTCCTCTCTGGCATTTGTAGCTTGACCTTCCTGGTGATTTTTTTGCAGTCCACGTCACTTTGCCAGGAGCTTCCTTTTGCTGATTAGCAGAAGCAGGAATACCTCCTGTCCTGCCAGGCTTTTGCAGTCATATTAGGCACATTGACTGCTCCGCTCTTACCTGCTTTCTATATCTTATGTTTGGGCTACTTGTAGAAGTGACATGAAAGCAGTGTTATGTTTATGTTAGTGTGGAGTTTGATATCTTGTGGAATTTCCACCAGGCCATTAGTATCATGGCCACCCACAAATTGTTGATCATGAATGTTCTTTAATTGATTTGACTGATAAATGGTAAGTCTGACTTTTAGATCATATAAGAACACCACAGACAACTGTGTGGCACATCACTGTTAAACCTCCTGATTGCAACCCGGGACATCGTGAACTGTACAACATGACCCTCAGACAATGATCTCTGAGTGAAAGCGATAAACATAATCATCTTCATATCATCACTTTCTCTACAAGTTCAGTGGAAGAGATGTCAGTGAAAGGGAGTTTTAATACCCTTTCCATTTTTAACTTTAATAAAAACACAGACGGAAAAATTCCAGAAAGTGAGACAGAGAAAGGAAACTAGACTTTAAAATGGTGCTGCCCTCTTGACTTACAACTGTAGATTATTGAAATTATTACAAATGTCTGACTTCCAAAAGGGATTGTGTCAGTGTTTCACTACTCAGTATTGCATTTGTTAGACAGTATAAACAAGCAGATTATGGTTAAAAAAAACACAGAAATAAAGCAAACACCAATATAATCTTGAACCACCTAGTGCCAGGAAACATTAGATTACTGGAACAAAATCAGACAACTAGCAGAACAACTTTTTAACCAATGATGCAGATGCACTTTTAGTGGATTTATTTATCTGTATTTCAATCCACTAAAGTTTTTCATTTGATCTAACATTACATTTAAGACCGACGTCCTGTTACGTCTCACAGAAGATTCCACTGATCAAGCTGCTACTTACCCATCCTGGTCCTGGAGTACCTTTGCTCTGTACACTTTAGTGATGTCTTTGCTACCAACAAGCCTATTTTAATCCATCAGATAGTAACCAAACGCTCCTTTGCTGCAGAGCACAGAAATCATTCAAATTTGCAGTCAACAGATACATCTGGGCCAGATTTTGGATCAGTGGACTAGGCTGGAACTGCACATATACTGTATATGCAAAATTCAAAATACGGGGAGTGGTTGGTCTCTTTTGCAATCAAATCTGAATACTATGGAATTCGTTTCACATTTGTTTAATTTGACAGATTTTAAATGGATAATGGACATCACTAGACAAAAAGGAATAAACAACTATATGAAAAGGAACAAAACCAAAAACAAAGGAAGACTTTAACACACTTGCCCAAACAAGCACTAAATCTGACAAAAATAGATCAACCAATGACATAGCTGTGAAGGAACATATTAGCCATTGTTTTCTTGTCATCAACAGTAATTTTAACTGATTGTTAACATACTGTTCAAGTCTTCAACTGATTTGCTCCCAACATACGAATGGGTACAAATATGGTTCATTACCCAGCTGCACAAATTGCTTCTGACATACTGGGCAGCTACAGGGTTCTTCTCCCGTGTGGATTCTGACATACTGGGCAGCTATGGGCTTCTTCAGTTGTGTGGATTGTCTTCTGCTCCTCCATGTGGCCTGTTTCACCAAAGCCCTTCCTGCAGTATTTGCAGCACTATGGCAAGCGGACACCCTTGTGTGAGCGTTTAGGTGCTTCTCAAGAGTCTGGGCAAGTTTGAAACACCTGCCCCAAACATCACTGACATTATTTCTTGTAGGTGATTAGCCACGTGTTTCTCTAGTCACAAGTACTTTTTGATTTATTTGTTTTTTTAAATAGGTAATTTTATATATAATGGCAACAAATGACATTTTGAGTTTTATGACAAAACGTGCAAACAAGCTCGCCTGAGAGGTGTGTAGCGGGATATGACTCAGTGCGTCTCTGGTGCTGCTTTTGATGAGTACAGTGTCATGAGTGTGTCTGTCCAGCGGTGCAAAGAGGGGATACAGCAAGGCATGGCATGGTGTTTATTCATTCGTTTGCATAGAAAATGACGCCTTTTCACATTGTGGAACTACAAATATGGCGGTCTTTTTTGTGCGGCGTAGTAATGACATATGTTGTGGAATTTTGAACAAACAGCAAGTCAGACGTGATTAAGAGAGTAATTTAATAAGAAAAAGAATAAAATAAATGTTTGGCTCTCCTCAGGTAGGGAGCCCCGAGTATACAAAACCGTGGCTAGTTATACTACTCCTGTGCTGTCTTTAACCAATCATCTTTTCTTAAGCAGCTCTTCTTTCCTTTGTTGCTGTGGCTATAAGCCAATCAGCTCTCAGCTTGGTTTTTTCCACAAACCAACCCAAACTGTCTCCAAACAGTGTGGGTTGTGTGTCAAGTTGACCTTGATGTTAACAGTTCCTGATACATGTTCAACTTAATCAGCAACAGGCGGATACAAATGTGCAAACAGCATTATTAATTTAAGAACAAAAGGATCAGTGTGATTTTATATGAATCACATAATACATAGTTTCGTATCATTTTCCATCACACGTAAAAACAGAGTCTCACCGTATTGTCGGGCAGGAGGATCTGGACTCATTTATTACTTAATATCTTCCCCCATCTAGCGGTCATTAGAGGTTAGTCTTGAATTGATTTCTGTCGTGCAATATTTTAGATATAAATGTTTACATTTTCTATTACAGAACACGGCAAAGTATAGTCAACCAGTTCTAACCTTTTGAGAAAAACTTTAACTTCAAAGTAGGTGAATCTATTTACTTAGATTGAACCAATCGGATCACAGTTTATTTACATAACATCAATGCTTTGAGTGCTTTAGATATAAGGACATCATGGCGATCTTTCTGCTCACACCTCAGTCAGTCTATAATTCTGTACTATGTGTTTCTATAGCTTCCAACTTTCACGAGTTTCTTGAATCTGTGGAGAAAAGTGCAGACTCAGGTACTTTCTTATTTGTGAACTTTTATACATTTTATGTAATTTATTTATCATCTATAATGTTTTATTACTTTTCATTTATAGATATAAGGACACAAAAACAGTTCATATACTCAATGAATTGTTACAAGATAATCTTTTCTAGAGAATGTTTACCATTTGTTAAAAGACTGATTTATTTCTAAAAGTTTATGCAGTGTGTTAATTTGTCACATGGAGGCAGAAGGGGTGAATCTGATATACCCCTCTTCCATCATCAACTATTCATCGAGTCCTCCAGTAGAGCTTGTACAACCAAAGAAACGCATACAGCGGTCACCGGCGGTTCTAAGTTACATCTAAAGAGGTCTAGGCCTATACACACTGTTCCACCTGAGGTAATAAAATGTTTTGGGGTAAAGGTATTTTCATGAGGCGATCTGTGATCTAATTATAATAGGCTTTGAAGCTCTCTGCAACAGGTGCAGAGTGGTGCAAGACTGTGTTTGAAAGCATAAAGAGGAATAATGTTTCTGGGGTATCTTAAGGCCTTTTTGGGTCTGTAAGTGCAGAGCAGAGGCTCTGATGCAGGTGGTTTCAAGGCCTCTGTGGAAGTCTACGGCAGATGACTCTGGACTGTTCCCGTGAGAAATAGCTTCCTAAGTATTGGGAAAGATCCCGGCTTTTAAAAGACGTGAAAGCCTCTTCGAGAGTTCTGTGGCTAAGCAAGGTTCATTATCTTACCATAAGAGCAGGGTGATACTGACCTGCAACATCATCTTGCAGGTGTTTGATGGTATGAGTTAAGATCATCTTTGTTAAAAACAAAAAAAACAACAACAAAAAAAAAAAACAGGAAAATCTTCCAATAGGATATACTGGGGTCAAGCTTCAATTTGTACAATGATAGATCTCAATTTGCATATATTGAATAATGTATGGTTGAACACAGTGGTGGAGATTTCAAACACCAGTATGTAGAGAAGGTGTGGCAATCACATAATCAGTTGTGAAAACTGGATAAAAATGTGTGTTCCTTGTGTGATTATTAGACATATTCTGGACTATGCCTCGTTTGTATGTAACGCTGAGCTCAAAATAAATAATGGACCTACTACTCTCTTCAATTAATTCTTGAGTCTGCATCTTTATTTTCTGTTTAAAGAGGACTTAATAAAATTACTGGAATGTGGGCAATATCTAGTAACACAGTGCCGAGTCTGCTAAACGTAGATCCCAGCCTTTTATATGGCCTCTTCCCTTTAATTCTACTGACTATAATTAATGTAAACCTTGTCGATTCTGGTGTTTGCTGTATAGAGGTAGCGAAAACTTTGCTAAAACAATGAAAAATATGCATCCTGTGAAAAGTTTATTGAACAATATAACATTGTTCCTTACCCAGAGCCATAACACGTCATTGATGGAAATCACACTGATGTGAGGGCGGTATGGGCCAACTCAACTGTATTTCCTGATTGTTTTATTCTGCAGGAGGATGTGGTCCAAATATTTAAAAAATCACAGGTTTGTTTAAGAGGACATAGTCGAACAGTTTGGGCTTACTGTTATTTTAATACTAGTGGTAACTATTAGTAAATACAACAATCTGACCATCCTCATACTGCATTGAGGGGTGATGGGGTGATGGTACCAGATGATGTTTAGGTATGTGGTTATGTTAATTTATTTTTGTTCCTTTATATTCACATATTTTGCAAGTGCGTATGTTATTGAGTTTAAAACCATCCATATATTAAGCAATTATAGAAAATACAGAAACTGCATGAGACTTCTCTTGACTTGCTAGAAGTTCAGACTGTAGCAAGCTTAGCATTAGTAAATGGAATAGGTGTCATTTTAAGGATTCATTTAAAGTATTCATGAGGTATTTCTCCTAACATCGATGTATCGACAGTACCAATAAAATAAATAGCATAACAAGAATTACAGGTGTATAATAGTGTAGTTACCCACAATGGTTGAAGTGTTTGAAAAGAGTTGTATAAAAGAATAGTTGGTTGGTTCGTGGCATAAAGTCATGAAACGGTGAAATGAGGTCATAAAAAGAGTGTTTACAGGGGAAAGTGCTTTAACATTGAATTAGACAAACTAATAACATAAAACAAGGGAGTTTAGAGATTCTGTGTCCTTTCGTAATGATTTGAGCATATGGCAGGCTGCTGCAAAGGATCCTGGGTAAGCTTCAGCAGACCTCAGTGTAAGATATATTAATAATATTAATCATAATAATACTATTCAGAGGTTACTTGACTAGTAATCAGAATGTTGCTAGTTCAAGCCCTACCACTGCCAAGTTACCACTGCTGGGTCCCTGAACAGCAATGAATCCTCAATTGTATTAT
Source organism: Electrophorus electricus (assembly GCF_041902795.1). Lineage (NCBI taxonomy): Eukaryota > Metazoa > Chordata > Actinopteri > Gymnotiformes > Gymnotidae > Electrophorus > Electrophorus electricus. Next base: position 948,162 of record NW_027658725.1, on the reverse strand, counting down.
TAATACAATCCAATACACATGCCTAATGCTCAGCTGTCAACTGCAAAAACTGACATTCTGAGCATTCGAACAGTAAGAGGAACAAAAAGAAAGGAGTCACCGACTGTACACGTGTCAATCATTTAGCCTTTTTACATGTTGTTTTAGTTTACTGTAATCAAGGCCTGAAACTGGAGTCTATGGACCAGGCAAAAATATTTCAATTTTTAATGCGTTTTTATTTTTTCAGTTTCAATGTTTCAATGAGACTCAGGAGACTCCAGCATAAGCAGAAGCTCCAAGTTGTCGATCTCCAGGAGCAAACCCGTCCCTGCAAGGTTGGGGTGCATGTTCTGGATCACGGGAAACAGACCATCGATCACCCAACATCTGCTTCTGCTCCTGCGGAGGTTCCAGATCCAGCACGGAGGCAGTGAGAGGTTCCTGGCCCAGAGATTGGTCTGCAGCGGGCCTGATGGTACTCGGCATGTATTGGAAATGCTGTGGCTGAATGCTGTGCGTAGCCCAGCGGGTGCTGGGGTGGAGCTGTGCCAGTTGCCTGCTCGGGTAGCAGGTAGCCCAGTTCTGAGACTGTGGAATGGCCATCATGAAGTAGCCGGAGGGCGGGGCGGGCTGGTAGGGGTTGAGCACTGGGTTGCGCACGGCACTCACGCTGGCCATGCGCTGCATGTACTGGTGGGTGAGGTGGGCCTGCCGCTCCTCCTTGCGCTGCGCCAGGGCCACGTACAGCGGCTTGGTGCCTACGATGCACCCGTTCATCTCCTTCATTGCCTCGGTGGCCTCCTCCGGCGAGGAGAAACACACAAAGCCGAACCCTTTGGAGCGGCCGCCCTCCGTCATCACCTTGGCACTCGTGATTGTCCCGAATAGAGAGAACTCTTTACGCAGACGCTCGTCGTCCAGACTGTCGTCTAGGTTTTTAACGTACAGGTTCACTCCCTGGTAGCGAGTCGTGCCGTCCTGCTTCATCTGCTCAAACTTGCGTTTGAGCTCTGTCTGCCTCTCGCCTTTCTTCTGGGCACGAGCCACATACAGCTGCTTCCCATTCAACTTCTTCCCGTTCATCTCATCCACAGCCCTTTTGGCATCCTCGTGCCTCTCGAAGCTCACAAAGCCAAAGCCCTTGGACTTGCCGCTCTCGTCTGTCATGACGCGACGGCTCAGCGTTGGGCCGAACTTGCTGAAGATCTCATTTAGCTTGTTGTCGTCCATGTCCTCCCAAGTATGAGATATTATTTCCATCAGGCTCAGGACCATCTCTTTAGGATAAGGTCAAGAGAAATCTCTTGGAATGTGGTGTTAACAGGTTCCAACTGGTGTGGGTGTTTTATATTACTTTGCATATATTGACAAATGTATGGTTTGGATGCAATGGACGTGAAGACAAACGCAAATATGTAAAGGAATGTGGGGTGAATACATAACCACTACTGAAAAATGTATGAAAATGTGGGTTCTCTGATTTTTAGACATTCTCCAGAGGGTGCCTCAATAATGCGTGTTAATGTTAACCTACAATAAAGTACGTGCACAGTTATGCTATTTAACCAATTCTGAAGTCTGCATTTTTATTTAATATTTGAATTGAACTTTAAAACTAGCCGACTGGGCACCTAGGAACCACATACTGTTGCTATGTGCAGAGATGTGGGCTTGCAGCCCATTGTTGGGCAGAGTCCATCGCACTGCTCCAATAGACCTGCTCTGACTGCTACTTTCCCACGTCGGCAGTCGAAGTCGTTTCTCCTTCACAATGCTTTTCACCTGGTTGGCCAGTTTCACCGTCTCAGTAGACAAGCTAAAAGAAACTGTTGGCAGCCTCTCGTTGCTCCTGTAATATGACCGTCGCCAGACCAGAGAGTGGAACTGGATGGCAGTGTGGCACTTGCAGCTGCAGTTTGTTTGCTTCAAGATTTAATACGTGTAAGTGACCTTTGCTTCTCGTCCTGTCTTTACTGGTTTGTTAATAAGGTCATTTGAAATTGTGTTGTACATAAAGGAATATTACAGAATTATTCTCTATTTTAAGCTACACTGTGGGGTTTTGTTTTTTTGATCTTTACATTTATATTAATGCAACCCAATACACTTATCTAATGATCAGCTATGACCTGTAAGAACTGACAATCTGAACATTCAAACTTTAAGAGGAATAAAAACAAAAAAATGATCAGCTGTTCATGTCAAAATCTGTAATATGTAATAGAAATAACTGTAATATGTTCAATATAACTGTAATATGTTCAATTACCACCATGTAACATATAACTGTAAATATGCCAATTGCAAGATGGGACTGTACATTCTGTACATACATATATAAATATCCATATATACATTGTACATATAAACATAATATATATATATAATATATATATATATATATATATATATATATATATATATATATATATATATATATATATATATATATATATATTGTACATGCACTATTAATATATTTTTGTATATATATAGAATATATTTCTCTATGCACCCCTGTTTTTCTTTTTCCTCAGATTGGACAGAGCACTCAACCATTTCACTGTGAGTTATACTGTGTATGACTATGTATGCGACAAATAAACCAAACTTGAAATGATTTTACCTTTTTCTGTCGTTTTCATTTTAAGCTTAGAATAACCAAGGCCTGGACTTTGTAAGGTGGTTTTGAATCCAGGTCAGCTAGGTGAGGACACCAATACCTTACTGGGTAAGCAGCCACACTCTAACAATGGTGGGCTCGTGTGCAGAACAGTTAGAGCTTGGATCAAGCAAAACAAGAGGAAAAAACGAAACACCTCGGTGAGCGTGGAAAAGGGGAGAACAAAGAACGCCATGGAAAGAAATGGCAACCCCGATGCACTGGGGAAAACTCGAACTAAAAGCTCCCAAACAAAACCAGAAAACGGGGAGAAACTTGAATGGCTAAGGGAAGCCTCAGGAGAGAGACAGACTCGAGAGGGGAAAACTGGAGAAGGGAGGGGACGTGTAAAAACACTGACACCCTCGCAGAACAGAAAAGAGGCATAGCACAAGGGCTCACAGACCTCAATACCCAGAGTTACCGGCTAGGAGCTTGGCTCAAAACTTTATCAAAAACCCAGCACTGAATGATTGGGTCACTGGGCTTATATAAGGTCTAGCCCAGCTGTTGGGTGTTGATCCTGATCAGTGGCGTGGTTGACTCGACGCCTCCCTCTGGTCGAGGGGGCCTCGGCCTGGTGCCAACCCTTACAGGCTTGATGTCTACAGACATGGCAAAAATATTTCAATGTTCAATGCATTTCAGTTTCAATGTTTATTTTTTTCAGTTAAAATGTTAATTTTTTTTACTGCTTATTCTTCCATTAGACAGCCAGAAGCGCAGCACTGGTTAAAGTTTTTGAGCGGCTTCCTGCGCGCACTGGTCCTGGAGCACAGCGACTGCCTCATCCACCTTAGGGTGCAGAGACTCAGGAGACTCCAGCATATGCAGTAGCTCCGAGTTGTCCAGTTCCAGGAACAGACCCGTGATCTTCCCTGCAAGGGTGGGCTGCATGTTCTGGATCAGGGGAAACAGACGCTCACCCAGTATCTGCTTCTGCTCCTGTGGAGGTGCAGCAGCCAGCATGGAGGCACTGAGAGGTTCCTGACCCTGCACATGGACCGCAGCCAGCTGCACGGGCACCTGGAGCTCTGCCCCCAGGTGCTGCTGTGGGTTGAGAAACATAAATGTTTTATAATTGATTTGACTGATAAATGGTAAGTTCGACATTTATATCTAAGGGCTGTGTGCCCAGGTGTTGCTGTGGGCTGTAAACGCCTGAGGTGGTTTTGTACTGTGGTACTGCTCTCACCAGCGACGCCTTGTTGGCAGCTTCCGCGCTGGCCATCCCTGTCCCCGGAGCCTCAGATGCCATGGTCTGATAGGCCATCGTGCGTGGGACCTGGCAGGCGGTGGTTGGTCGGATGGCGCTGAAGGCCTGCGGGCAGGATGCGGCTGGACCGATGGCACTCGGCATATCCTGGACTTGCTGTGGGTGGACGCACTGCATGGCCCAGCAAGGGCTGGGGAGGAGTTGTGCCAGCTGGCTGCTTGCGCAGTAGGCAGGCCAGTTCTGAGCTTGTGGAATGGCTTCCATGTTGTAGCCGGAGGGCGGGGCAGGCTGGTAGGGGTTGAGCACGAGGTTGGGCAAGGCACTCACGCTGGCCGTGCGCTTCATGTACTTGTTGGAGAGGTGGGCCTGCCGCTCCTCCTTGCGCTGCGCCAGAGCCACGTACAGCGGCTTGGTGCCTACAACGCGCCCATTCATCTCCGTCATGGCCGTGGCGGCCTCCTCCGGCGAGGAGAAACACACGAAGCCGAACCCTTTGGAGCGGCCGCCCTCCATCATCACCTTGGCACTTGTGATGGTCCCGAACGGAGAGAACTCCTTACGTAGACGCGCGTCGTCCAGACCGTCGTCTAGGTTCTTGACGTACAGGTTGTCTCCCTGGTAGCGAGTCATACCGTCCTGCTTCATCTGCTCAAACTTTCGTTTCAGCCCTGTCTGCCTCTCGCCTTTCTTCTGGGCATAACCCACATACACCTTCTTCCCATTCAGCTCCTTCCCATTTATCTCATCCACAGCCCTCTGGGCATCCTCGTGCCTCTCGAAGTTCACAAAGCCAAAGCCCTTGGACTTGCCGCTCTCGTCGGTCATGACGCGAGTGCTCAGCGTTTGGCCAAACTTGCTGAAGATCTCCTTCAGCTTGTCGTCGTCCATGTCCTCTCCAAAGTTCTTGACGTACACATTGGTGAACTTTTTGGCCCTGGCCCCCATCTCAGCCTCTCGCTCCTTGCGAGACTTGAAGTGGCCAATGAACACTTTGCGGTCATTGAGCAACATGCCATTAAGTCTCTCAATTGCTCTCTCCGCAGCCTCACGGGTCTCAAAGTGCACAAAGCCGTAGCCCTTAGAGCCATTCTCGTCACACACCACCTTGCTGGAAAGGATGTTCCCAAAGGCAGAGAATGTGTCGTAAAGAGCTTCGCTGTCAATAGACTTGTCAAGGTTCTTGATGAAGATGTTGCCAACTCCACTCTTCCTCAGAGAGGGGTCTCTCTGGGACCACATAATTCGCACAGGTCTGCCTTTGATGATGTTAAAGTTCATAGTGTCCAAAGCACGCTCAGCATCTGCCTGCTGCTGAAAGTTCACGTATGCGTATCCAAGTGAGCGGAGCGTCATCGCGTCCCTGCAAATCCGTACGGAGACTATTGCGCCAGCAGGACTGAATTTCTCGTATAGCATGGCCTCGGTAACGTCTGGATGGAGGTCACCCACGTACAACGAAGTCATCGGCGAACTTGGAGTACTTGGATTCATTTTCGTGAGGATCGTCGGTCAACCTTTCTGGAAATCGTAGTCGAAAGTAGTAAATGAATAAAATAAAATCGTAAATGATTTAACCAAATGATCTAACTGCACGAATTATAAAACAGTTTGAAACAGCAATTCAACAGAGCCAGGCAAGTGTCGACCGACCAAAGCGATCAAAGCAACACTTTAGCTTTAGATTCAAATACATGACAACTTGGTTGTTACGTAAGAGTGCTTTTACGTAAATGTTTATTTTTAAATATTATACAAACGCTATTTATTTATTTATGAATTATTCAATTATTTTAACTTATAACGTTAATAGCGTGAATGAGAGGCTTTAACAACGCCTTATATTTCAAAATATTACCTAGTCACAGCATTTTCCAAAAATCGTCCATATGCTGCTCACACTGAATCATTTACCGCATGGCTCAGAATAAATACTTTTAGTTTGATAAACGCAGCAACATTCATTTTCTTTAGCCTAATGCTCGGCAAAAAACATCGCATTAAAGTTAATTAATGGGATGAAATCAGTTTGCCTTGGAGCAGGCCTATGTTCTTTGAGGTTAAAAATCATCGCCTGGATTGTAAACCTTAGTAGAGTTCCACAACGAGGTGCGATTTGTAAAAGGACGTCTTTTTCTCTCCGAGTTAGAAATCTGGAGAAATAAATATATCAATTGATTTCCGCCCATCGGAGGACCTTTAGAACTTTATTATTTATTCATTATTTATTTCTAACTTCTCACTGTGTCCAACTATATCGGGTGTATAAAACGTATGAACAGACATAAATAACGTGGGGGAAACGGGAATAGGGGAGAGAGGAAAAATAAGACGAACAGAGACGAAACAGACAAACGGGAAATGCAGATAGAGTATTTTAAGTATTAGCCACCTGCACCATTACGGGAATGTGTGTGTGTGTGTGTGTGTGTGTGTGTGTGTTCGTGTGTGACTGCTTGTGTGCGTCTGCCTGTGTGTGTGTGTGTGAGAGAGAGAGAGAGGCTATGTGCGAGTGCACTGTATATGTACACGTACTAGATTGGGATATTTATCATTTATGGATTAGCTCTGTAAACTTTTTATCAAAGGAGTCCAGTCTAGGTTATTGGTTCTTATTGATTCATTCTGAGATTTTTTTTCCATTGATATGTAGTCTATCAATAGATTTTTCCATTCGGTGACACTAATATTATTTTTTGTTTTCCAATTCATGAGTATGTTTGTATTTGCAATTAATAATGTTATATATATATATTATCCTGTTTTTTTTCTATTGACACATTGGTTGATGACATGTCTCCTAGGAGACATAAAGATGGTGTTGGATGGATAGGGTTATTTAAATCATGGGACATGTGTGTGATGACCTATTTCCAAAATTACTTGATAGGTGTGCTCTGCCACACGATGTGAATGTAATCGTCAGCTGTGTTTGGAGTAAAGTATGTACAGATTGCTGAGCTTGTGAAACCAATTTTAAACATCCAATGTGTAGTATAATGTAATCTATGTATTATTTTGTACTGAATGCATTGTAGGTTAGTGTTGCTGTCATGTGGTAATTATTATTATACATTTTAATCCAGACTGTGGCGTCGGGGGTTAGTAATAAATCTTCCTCCCATTGTCTCGATTGGAGAGTAATTATGCGATTTGATTTCATTATTATTTTGTATATCTTATGTGATAGTTTTTTTGTATTAGGAATGTTTATAATACTGATATGGATGCACGTGAGTTTAATGTCTCTGAACTGATAGTTGCTCTTACCTGCTTTCTATATCTTATGTTTGGGCTACTTGTGGAAGTGACATGAAAGCAGTGTTATGTTTATGTTAGTGTGGAGTTTGATATCTTGTGGAATTTCCACCAAGCTGTTAGTATCATGGCCACCCACAAATTGTTGATCATGAATGTTCTTTAATTGATTTGACTGATAAATGGTAAGTCTGACTTTTAGATCTTTGCATAATGTTTGCTCTATGTCTATCCATATTCTGTCTGATATACTAGGTTTTATCCATTTTATTCCATATTGTAGTTGATTTGCAATAATCAACTACAGTTCTGTAATGTTGTGAGTTTGATTCTATGTGATTTATTTTTCCAGTAGAATCAAGTTATGATGTTGTCCAAAGATTTTAGACAGGTTGGTGGCACTGGAATAATTGAAAACAAACAATTTCGTTTAGGTAATATTCTCATTTTAATTATTGCAGTTTGTCCGAAGAGCATAAGGGGCAAATTTGTCCATCAATGAAGTTTGTCGCTTATTGTTTTAATAATTGGATGACTATTTATTTTGAATAACAGACAACTGGGAAGAGAATTTAGTACCCAGATATGTAATATGATTGGTATTCAGGGGGATGGGGAATGTTTTTAATTGCATCATAAAGATATGCTGCTAATATATAGTATAATACACAAATATACTACTCGAGATACAATTTGACCAGTTATGTGTGATGTTCTGTGATGATCATATAGAACACCACAGACAACTGTGGCACATCACTGTCAAACCTCCTGATTGCAACCCGGGGCATCGTGAACTGTACAACATGACCCTCAGACAATGATCTCTGAGTGAAAGCGATAAACATAATCATCTTCATATCATCACTTTCTCTACAAGTTCAGTGGAAGAGATGTCAGTGAAAGGGAGTTTTAATACCCTTTCCATTTTTAACTTTAATAAAAACACAGACGGAAAAATTCCAGAAAGTGATACAGAGAAAGGAAACTAGACTTTAAAATGGTGCTGCCCTCTTGATTTACAAGTGTAGATTATTGAAATTATTACAAATGTCTGACGCCAAAAGGGATTGTGTCAGTGTTTCACTACTCAATATTTGGTAGACAGTATAAACAAGCAGACTATGGTTAAAAAGATCACAGAAATAAAGCAAACACCAATATAATCTTGAACCACCTAGTCCACAGGAAACATTAGATTACTGGAACAAAATCAGAGAACTAGCAGAACAACTTTTTACCAATGATGCAGGTGCACTTTTGTTGGATTTATTTATCTGTATTTCAATCCACTAAAGTTTTTCACTTGATCTAACATTACATTTAAGACCGACGCCCTGTTACGTCTCACAGAAGAGTCCATTGATCAAGCTGCTACTTACCCATCCTGGTCCTGGAGTACCTTTGCTCTGTACACTTTAGTGATGTCTTTGCTACCAACAAACCTATTTTAATCCATCAGATAGTAACCAAACGCTTCAAGGACACTTGCATAACCATTTTTATTTTTTCATAATACTTGTCCAGGTTTCCACTATTATGTTCAAACCATACATTATTCAATATATGCTAATTGATATTTAATAGTTACACCAACAAGTTCTTGGTACTATTATGTTCAACCTGAACTACTTCTATTTTTTTAAAAGACGATCCTATTCTATATCACCGGATGCCCATATTGTTTCTTTTGGTGATCTCCATATTGTTTCTTCCAGTGCTTGGCCGGGATGTCCCATCCTTGAACCAAGGCTCTCCCTTCAACGGAATCCCCTAGAGGCTTTTTCAAAGAGGCCTCCTGAAGATTTATGCTGAAGCCTACACTGGTCTTTCCTGCATGAAACCAGTTTATTCGGGACCATCCATACTTTTCTGCTTACAATATCATTTTATTACCTCAGCATTTTCATTACTAATTTAAAAATCAATCACTTTATACTTCTAAAGCTTTCACAGACACATTTAGACTTTTCAGCACTCTCAATGTCCAATGCTAAATGCTACAAACCACTCATACCCAAACAGAAGAAATAGCCCAAATATAGCCACACATATTCCTCCAACCTCTACATACTTCTAAGCTATATATAACGTTTAAAGCCATTAAAAGCAAAGTTATGAACATTTAAAATACACCTTGATAACACAGTTTATAGCTCTTCAAGAATGTTTAGTTGTCATGGCAACTATTCCTTTCTCGACTCTGTTTTGTTTTGGGGTTTTTTTGGCATACCTTTCTTTTTCAGTCATGAATTCCCTTTTTTGTTAAAATCTCCTCACCTTTTCTACAGCGCTTTCTCTCTCTCTAATTTCACAGGTAATTGTCTCTTTCCTCCAAGGGTCTGCATCTCACCTGGACCTTTTCCTCTTTGCTACTTCAGCTCCTGTCGTAGCTGAACATCAATAGTTTAATAGTTATTAGGAAATATTACTTAAAACAAAACAACAAGAAAACAGCAAAGAAGGTATATGCAAGTATATGTTCACTGTATTGTGCAACTGTCATGTCAGCAGGTGGACAATTTTAGCTAAAGTTAGCATTTCAAACATATATTTTGATATTCTAAAATAATGTTTATTAACTCAATATTTCATCACAATGGGGTGGACATTTTTAGCTTTAACTCATCTGAGTATGGGGACAAAGTGAGAAATTCAAATGAACTGACATACTATAGGAGCATGCAGTTTATGCCTTTAGGCGAATGAAGATAGACCTTTTTTAAAGTTGTGAGGTCACTGATGTCAAAGGTCGCATTTTTACCAAGATGGTTATCCAAAGATGAGAGAGTGGACAGCAATTCTTGGACATGTTTAAATAACTTGATTTTTAATTTTATTTATTTATTTATTTTTAATCAAAATTGCAAAATGAATAATCAAAATACCTAAAATATTAATGAACGTATTTACAACCTTACGGTAATATTTAAAAGTTTAAAAGGTTAAAACATGTTTAAAAGGTTAAAACATCCAAAATACCCATTTCCTCATCAAAGACAATGTAATAAGGTTAACATTCCTATATATTCGTAAAATGTGTTCATTCAGAGTAAAACTTTAATCAGTTAATTAAAAACATTAATTGTTTCACAATCTTTGTATCAGCACATTTAAACGAGTATGTTGTACTGACCCTTAGGTAACAGAACGAAGTGTGAAGTCCACTTATAAAATAAATTACGCATTCGTCATTAGATCAGAGTAGGTGAGGGACAGAGAGCCATGTGTGAAAACGAACAATCATCTCACAAAACACTACTTATGACTAACAAGTAAACACTTGCAAAATAAAAGTAGCCGTTTATGTTAAATATAAGATTTCACAAAACTATTAATTAAAAAAATATTAATTAAAAAATATTAATTACAAAAATATGAATTAAAAAACGTAAATCGATATTTTTGCGATTGCTCTCCCTCCCAAGTTACACCGTTTACTTGTCTTAGAACTGAAACACGAGTATCACTGTTACGTTTTAATGAAACCGTTATTTTGAAAATTACAAAACTGCATGTCAATGTTAACCGTGTGGGGTCATACGTGAGTGTATGTTACAGCTGAATTATTAGGTTACCTAACTAAGCTACAGATATTTTTATATTTATTGGCTGCTTGTACAGATTTGTTAGCTCGCTGATAATATACTTTTGTATATAAAATTGTTCTGCGCAAACCACAGCACCATTGCTAAGTTAGCACTTAGCCTTAGCTAACGTTACTTTTAAAGTTAAATTGAGTTTCTTGTCTTGTTCATGGCTTTGTAGCCGAATCTCCCGTTTAGACATGATGTCTGCCCGCAGGCTTAGACTTCTAGTGTTTTCTGTTCAAAAGTGTTTATCTCGACTCGCCGACAAATGCAGAGGTTATTGCTCAGTGTCTCTATCTAGCACTCCTACTAATGAGACTGATGAGACGAGAGTGAGCACATTTAAGACCAAGCTGTCGTCATTAAGAGTTCTTCAGGCAAAAGTTCAACTGAGACGCAACAGGAACATGAGGAATCGTATCTTCCTGAAGAAAGTGGTCTGGCGCAGCTACGGAAAGGTATGTAACTGCATTTGTTGCCATGATAGTTGAGGCTTTAGGATTTTAATTCCCATGTGTCAGTATGCCGGTAGTCGTTGCCAATTTTATTTTGGTGTTTACATCTTGCAGTGTATTTCGAAACATACGGCTGTCAGATGAACGTCAACGACACTGAAATTGCGTGGTCCATTCTTCAGAAGGGTGGATATGTTCGGACCCACGAACTATCAGAGGTAAGTGTCAATGCCTTGACCTTTGACCCTTGATAAACACAGCGCTTCCTTTATTTGAAAGCTTTCATTCTCATCTTTCCTAATTTTTTTTTTTTTTATACAGGCAGATGTGGTGCTTCTTGTCACATGCTCCATAAGGTAGGAAAAGCCTATTTCTGTTTGTATTTTACACAGTGAATCTATACGTTGCCAATCTTGTGCAACTTGACAGCAGTCCTTGACTTCAGTGACATTTTTTGCTTGGATGTAATGCTATTTTCTGTTGGAAAAAATAAAAATCATTGTGACAGGGAAAAGGCAGAGCAGACCATCTGGAACAGACTCAAACATCCAGCAGTTCTGAAAAAGAAGTGTCTAAAGAGCAGCACTCCATTAAAGATAGGAGTCCTGGGTAACTTCTCACTTCACCATAGTTCTTCATTCACGTTCAAATGTATCTCTCAGTCTGAAATGTTCGTATGTGCGCATGTATGTTTGTGTGTGGGTTCACGTGCCCGTATACGCATATGTGTGCTTGCTCTCTTGTAGGTTGCTTGGCAGAGAGACTGAAGACTGAGTTGCTGGAGAAGGAGAGGGTGGTGGATGTTGTAGCAGGGCCAGATGCCTACAGAGATCTTCTCCGACTCCTTGCACTGGCCCATGGGGGTCAGAGGACCAGCAATGTCCTGCTCTCCCTGGAAGAGGCATATGCTGATGTCATGCCCATTCACCATTCAGGACACAGTGCCTTTGTGTGAGTGCCATAATAATATCTGGCTGATTTATAAGGGAGGAGTTCCTACTAAACACTAACTCTTAAATTAACTTTGCACTGTGTGATTTTGTAAAGATGGTAAAGAGTAAAATAACAGTCTCACATGTACAGTTCAATTTTTAAGTTAACATGTATAGACAGTTTTTGGTGTTTTCATATTCAACTCTAATACATTGAATTTAATCTGAACAGCAACTGTTAGATTAAAATACAGAAAAGTCAGCTATAATTTAAAGGCATTTGCTACCATATTGGATGAAACATGGGACTTGCATCTACAATAAAGCCAAAAACAGCAAATGCTCATAGTTCAGTTGTTTATTATTATCATTTTACTGAACACTTGTCAATCTGCATTTTTTGGTTAAATATTTATACATGACTGACCCTCCTACACTTATGAAGGGATATAAAACTTCAAACACCGTGGTGGCTCATCTTCAGCTCCTTCATGCTTTTAGATGTAGCACTTCAAACAATGGTTTGATATCAGGGGGTCGATACTTTTAAAGTCCTTTCACGCTGTTGACAGTACAGACCTTGTGTACTGCAAGCCTTGTTGGTGGCACCTTGTTTTACAGTGGGATTATCCAGTATATTTTGTCCCTCTTTGACTGCTGTAGGTCTATCACGCGGGGCTGTGACAACATGTGCAGCTACTGCATTGTGCCGTTTACCTGGGGGAAGGATAGGAGCAGACCTGTGTCCTCCATACTTGAAGAAGTGCGCATGCTGTCTGACCAGGTTTCTTCCCTTCAGCGACTATGTGTGCAGTCTGGCTTTACTAGTTTCTGTGTGTGAAACTTGGCCAGATGTGAACACTAAGTATATGAAATGATCATGGCCATAGGGGGTGAAGGAAGTGACCCTGCTGGGTCAAAACGTGAACAGCTACAGAGACGTGTCTGGGGACGGGGCCAGCAACTCGGAGCTTGGTTCGCACCTCAGCCGTGGTTTCAGCACCGTGTTCCCGTGATGAGCAAGGAGGCCTACGATTCTCTGACCTGCTACACCACGTCTCCCTCGTAAACCCTGACAAGGATTCGCTTCACCTGGCCACATCCTAAAGACTTTCCTGATGAGGTAGAAACCCCAGAGTCATGGATGTGAGCATGTGGTTTTTGGTTGGGATACCCATGACTAGTGTGGGGAAGGTACTTTTAAAATGTATTTCATTGCAGGTGACAAAATACAGAACACAGAATACATGCTGTTAAATGTAATTTAAATGTAATTAAAGTGAGTTATATTTGAAATAGTCTTGGACAATGTTGACGTATTCCAAAGTTTTTAAAGTATGTTCCTCGTTTGAGTAATGTAATGGAATATGTTACCAATTACATTTAGGGGCATGTACATGTACACTGCCTACAGTGGCAGATTAAACCCTGTGGAGGCCCCTAGGCAGTCATAATCTTGGGGCCTCCCTTGCAAATTATCTCCTAATATGTTTGTTTTTTTTAATTCCTTGTTGCATGGCCCCTAAAAGGTGTGGGGCCTACAGGTCACTGCCTGCTCTGGTAATCTATTGGTAATCCGGCCCTGACTGTTTATGGCTTGTGTGGTGTAGTGGATGTTCAAAGAGTTTAAGTATTTAGTTGAACAGTTTCTTATAGTCTGAATTCATGTGCAGATATTGCTCATAGGCCATTTTAAGCAGCAGATTGGATAATAATTTAGGATTCGCAAATTTGGATGTGAGCAGTAGAAGAGATCATTAATAGATTATCAGATTGAAAAAGCCTTATGCTTATCAGATATGTGAAATAAGGTTTGACTGCCATAGTCAATTTGTGCTGTTTTCGTTTGACCTGTGCTGGGGTGGGTGAGTATGTTTCCTGAAGGTGTTATAGCTAATCCAAGAGCGGAGGAACATCTGTAAGCAGATCCACTTGCCAGCTCAGAGCGGCAGCAGCAGAGTCTTACAGACCATGAGGCGTGGGTGAGAAACGCTCCTAGAACGACAGCACTCACCACAAGCACAGTAGAGATTAGCCTGCTTATCTCAAATCTCTTGATGTCTCATGTGTTAAAACTTAGTTCTCACTTTAAGTCATCATGCTCTGGGATGTTTTCATAGGTATACTAGGGAAGCCTACCTTGAGCTTGTGGAAAACATTCGAAAGAGGACACCTGGTATTATATCATTACCAAACATTCAGTATGTAATTATAAAATTATTGTAGCTATAATAGGTCTTGTGTGAATAAATATCTATGTATAATTTCTTTTTACAGGGGTCAGTCTGAGCAGTGACTTCATCACAGGCTTCTGTGGGGAAACAGAGGAGGACCACCAGCAGTCGGTCTCTTTGATCAGGGAAGTGGGCTATAATGTAGCCTTCCTGTTTGCCTACAGCATGAGGAAGGTGAGATCCTATTTTGTCATTGTGTTTAACACTATCAAAAAACAGACATTCTCCCTGGTTCATGTGATGGTTCTATCAAGAAATTCACCATTGTCTATTATCATTTGGAGAATTGAAAGGGTCTTGTGGCTGCCAGTTGGGCTTTACCTTCTGACATGAAGATGTGTGTACCACACCCACAGAAAACTCAGGCATACCACCGTCTCGGGGACGATATCCCAGCTGAGGTGAAGAAGCTGTCGCCTGGAGGAGCTTATCTTTACATTCCGAGAAGATGCGGCTAAGGTCAACACCAGTTTCATCGACAGCAAACAGCTTGTCCTAGTGGAGGGAGTGAGTACTGCAGTGGGTTGAAGCCATGCTGTGTTACAACTGTGTTTGGAGCACTTCTGCTGTTAATAATTTGGGATTGCTGCATCTGTGTGTCTTGGTCATCATGTTTTGCATATCGATTTAACTAGATTTCTGCAAGAAAATAAATAGTTGCAGTAAATTCTCCTCCCTTATCTTATTTAGACCTGCTGGATCAACATCATGAGGTCTGTCTGACAACGATGATGAACAATGGCATTGTCTATCAGCTCAGCCCTAGCACCTTTTGGCATTTCATTTTGGTTTTGGCTTTGTTCTTTTCTGGAGGGCAAATAGAGTTTATGTGTTTATGTATTTAGGGCATTGTTTGGTCTATTTTAGTCTATTTGAGTTGTATGGTCACTTTCCCGTTTGTGGTGTTAGTTTGCGATTGCCGCATGGGTTTCTGTGGCCCTTTCATTTGAAACCCTTCCCTGGTTAGGCATAGCATTGTGTCTGTTTTGGATGCTTTGAGCTTTTTGTTATTTTTGAAGTGTTGAGAGCAGTTCACATCTTTGGTACCGGGAAATCCCAATGACTGGTTTCCCTGTGCTTGTGGTCTTTAGTGTATTACCTGCCATCAATAACTGTTTGAAGATTGGGGTCTTAGTTAATTTTGATTCTTGTTAGTGTCCTTCTTTTGAGGACATGCCTGGCGAATGCACAGAAAACTACCACAAGGTGTTTGCCACTTGTGTGTTAATATGCGCTACCAGTCATGCTGAGATTGGATCTACCGATATACACACTGATAACAGAATTTTATGACCATCTACATAACAGTGGGAATAACCACCCTTGGTTTGGATAACACTAGTGAGACGTTGTGGCATGGTATCTGGAGGCAATGTAAGAGCAGGAGAGAATTTCTGTCTGCTACAGTGCTTAGTCAAGCCTTTTATATTGTACAAATGTTATCTGCTGTTTTTGCTTGACTGAGTCTGTTTTCTGCAGGAAAGTAAGAAGTCATCTCAAGATCTTTGTGGTCGGAATGATGGGAATGTGAAGGTTATTTTTCCAAGAAAGGATTTGCTTTCTTATCCCACGGATACCAACCCTGTCACTGTTAAAGCTGGAGACTATGTACTGGTGAAGGTGAGCTCTTACTTCAGTTTGCTACTCCTACATGTATATCTGTCTGTGTTGAGACTAAAACAGGAGCATGTTTTTACACACACACACACACACACACACACACACACACACAGAGAGATATATATGAGCTGTATGTGTGGAATATTTATTCTGGTAAGCCTGGTCTGTGATATGTAATATACATGGCTGTGAAATATACTGTACAGTTATGGCTACATTTCCATGATTATTGGTGACTACTCTCTCCTTTAGAGATTACCTCAGCCAGCTCTCAGAGTCTGCAAGGCCACGCCTTCAGCCACGCCTCCCTGAGTGATGGACACCCCAGACGCCTATTGATGCACAGGCAGCTGCATATTAGCCTGTAGGTTCCACCTTCTTAGTATCAGGACTGGGTGGGAGTGTGTGTCACAGACCTATAGGTCTTCCCAGCTCCAGCTCTTGGAAGCCAGTATGCTCAGTGAGGAGTGTTCACTGCCTCAGTCACCCTGTCTCCTCATTATCAAGCTCCTTATGAGGTGATTCAGGCATGGTGAGGCAGAAAACCCCTGAAAATATGCAGGGAAGTTTCCTCAGAACTTGAGCTCAGTGTTCCTGAAGTGCAGTTTGAAATGAAATAAGGCTTTTCATTTTTTCATTCATTCATTTATTCAGAATCATGTCTGACTCATGTATGACTCAGTGTTAAAGGAAAGTTTTAACACAGATTTTGTCTGGGTACACACTTTGCAAACTTCAAACTGCATGATTAGCAGACAGTATTGTAGCTATTCAAGTTTATGATCAATAATGTAAGGTAAGTGTGTGTTAACTCTGGGTGGGTCAGGGTGTATTCTCCCCTAAACATACTTCTGACATAATGATTTGTTTAAACACTACAATTCTCTATATCCTAATAATTACTGCCACATTTTAATAACCTGCAATACACTGTAAATACAGCATTTGTAAGCTTTAAATTTACAAACATGAACAATCATACTATATCAAATACATGATACTCATACCTGTGACATAGTGTTTTGAACAGACATTTGCTGCCACACCTGCTATTTTAGCAGGCTAAATAATCTGCCTTCTGAAATGCTAATATGCTTAATTTCATGCAAGTGCTAGTGTTCCTATTTGCTTGCTGATGTGCATGGAAGCGCCATATTATTATTATTATTATTATTACTATTATTATTATTATTATTATTATTGAGTCACACTGCTATCAAGTTAGCTGGTTGCTCTTAGCTAGTAGTGTGAACAGGACAGGGGACTTGGGGAAGACCCAAAGGGTGAGGTTTGTGTGTGTACATTCACAAGTACTGGTGCACAGCCACTGACATACATAAACACTGCTATCTGGATCTGGAATTTTTAACATTAATGTACAGACTATTCTTTCTCCTTAAAAAATTCATTATGGTAATAATTATGGCAGTGTATGTTCCCCTGCAAACAAATGCTAGGCTGCAGGCTGCACGATGCTGCAATCAACCAGCTGATGGCAAATCCAGACAGTGTTGTTATTGTGGCAAGAGACTTATTGTAAATGCATTGCCATTAATTGAGAGTCATTTTAAAAGATATTTACTCTCCCACTGCGCATACTCCCGTTTTCATAAATTGGCAAATATACATGTTGCTGCTTGTCACACAAACTTTTGTTGTACACAAGTAATGAGAAAAGGACTCATCATATGTTTTATGATATAGCTAAAGCTATGCATTTATCGAGAGGATTTAACACATTACAGAACACATCTAATTAACCCTTTCCATGATTGACCCAAGGGCAGATAGCAATTATTTAAGTATTACTATGTTTTAATTTAATAATAAAAATGACCATATGAACCTTTTTGCTTTATATTTGTTTATATTCAGCTGCCTTTATAATGACAATTATTTATGACAATGACAATTTACAATACATTATCAGTGAGTGGTATAATTAAAGTAAAATCATTGTTAAATAAGTCTCATTCTTGTCTCAGATTCAAACACTACAAAATCTTGGTCTTTGCTTGAATGATTTTTTAATGGTCCTGACTACAACACTATCCTTTGATAAGCTTGGAAGTTGTACACTACTGTGAGAGGAAGTTACATTCAGCTAGGAAAGAACCAACAATCAAATAATATACACAGATTAAGATGGTCATTAAAGATCCCAAACTAAGATTAATGCACTAATTAATAAACTACAACTTGTTTGCAGGAGTTCATCAGTGTTTTATCATTGGCATAGGTAAAGGGGTTTTCAGGCACAAGTTAAAAAAGGCACAAGTTGTCAAAGCATAAGAATAATGACCATAATGATCATAAGAAAGCCTTTCTGAGCCAAAGATCTGAATTAACAGGGAATAACAGGAGCACTTGCAAAACTGTGCCTAAGTGTATCCAGAAAGCACTGTTGGGCTTTTGTAGGAAAAAAAGGTTACACAAAGGTTACACTGATAAAACAGTTTAATCTGAACGAAGAATCAAGACCCAGGAGCTGTAAAAGAATAAGTTAATCTCTGCATTGCTCTCTATATAGGGGGAGTTTTACAACATTGGAGTGCACAAGAAACCCGCTTTTGCCCCGACACCATTTTCACTGCCACCTGATGAAAGCAACATGCTGTATATGGGCATCTCTGCCTTCACTGCCAACTCAGCAGGCTTTGTGTAGAAAAATGCAGGAGCACTCACACTCAGAATCACAGATGACATGGTGAGTTTAAACCACTCCTTGCCATCACTGAGGGAAAGGTGTGCATGTGGTTACCTTACAAGACCAGGCTGTTTAGTTAGAAGACTGATAAAGAAGACTGATAACTTTATACTGTTCTCCCAGTGCACATTAATAATCCCTTAATAGTGTAATAAATGAATGGACAAATAAATGATCAACAGTCCCTGAAAATGAAACAAACGTTTATCCTTCCAGATTCCCAGAGCCTCTCCATATCGTCTGAACACCAAGACATTTGAAGCCTTAATTCCGCAGGTATAAGAGATCACTTTCTGTATTCATCACACAAGCATGCAGAAACTGCTGATTTTATATTCTCACATAGGTTTCCTAACACAGTAGACTTTGAATCTTAAAGGAATAATAAGGTTTAAAGAGTAACAAATAATATGATCTCATTAGCAACACAACCATATTTAGATGAAGAATTTCCGAAAAGAACAACATTTCACATGATGATGCTTGGATGAAATGTGTTGAAAACACTGAGTTCTTTTGCTTTTGGTGCTAAAGGCACTTGCAAGTACACCTTACACAGATTGATGGTGGTAGTATAGTTGGCATTCAGTTAAATCAATTAAACTTTGGACAGGGGTAGATTTGTCCTTCATACTGTTATTCAGCACAGGTAATAGCCATTTTGGGACTTTGTATCACTTTTGGGAGGCTGCCGTGTTCTCCTTAAAGTACCCAGGTTGAAGAGTGCTGGGCCCAGGAGTATTATCACCTGCTCCTGCATTTCTGCCGATGAAATAGTGAGACGGATCCACATCCTGCCTGCTTATTGGGGACGTACTGTTCTAGCAGCTCTTCCTCATCTGTCCATGCTCATACCATGGGTTGCTGTACTGTTTCCATGCTTATGTGGTACTCTTTCCGCAGGATGCTATGGAACTTTTGGTGCTCCCTGCTCCTCTCTGGCATTTGTAGCTTGACCTTCCTGGTGATTTTTTTGCAGTCCACGTCACTTTGCCAGGAGCTTCCTTTTGCTGATTAGCAGAAGCAGGAATACCTCCTGTCCTGCCAGGCTTTTGCAGTCATATTAGGCACATTGACTGCTCCGCTCTTACCTGCTTTCTATATCTTATGTTTGGGCTACTTGTGGAAGTGACATGAAAGCAGTGTTATGTTTATGTTAGTGTGGAGTTTGATATCTTGTGGAATTTCCACCACGCTGTTAGTATCATGGCCACCCACAAATTGTTGATCATGAATGTTCTTTAATTGATTTGACTGATAAATGGTAAGTCTGACTTTTAGATCATATAGAACACCACAGACAACTGTTTGGCACATCACTGTTAAACCTCCTGATTGCAACCCGGGGCATCGTGAACTGTACAACATGACCCTCAGACAATGATCTCTGAGTGAAAGCGATAAACATAATCATCTTCATATCATCACTTTCTCTACAAGTTCAGTGGAAGAGATGTCAGTTAAAGGGAGTTTTAATACCCTTTCCATCTTTAAATTTAATAAAAACACAGATGGAAAAATTCCAGAAAGTGAGAGAGAGAAAGGAAACTAGACTTTAAAATGGTGCTGCCCTCTTGATTTACAACTGTAGATTATTGAAATTATTACAAATGTCCGATGCCAAAAGGGATTGTGTCAGTGTTTCACTACTCAGTATTGCATTTGGTAGACAGTATAAACAATTAGACTATGGTTAAAAAAATCACAGAAATAAAGCAAACACCAATATAATCTTGAACCACCTAGTCCCAGGAAACATTAGATTACTGGAACAAAATCAGACAACTAGCAGAACAACTTTTTAACCAATGATGCAGATGCACTTTTAGTGGATTTATTTATCTGTATTTCAATCCACTAAAGTTTTTCACTTGATCTAACATTACATTTAAGACCGAAATCCTGTTACGTCTCACAGAAGATTCCACTGATCAAGCTGCTACTTACCCATCCTGGTCCTGGAGTACCTTTGCTCTGTACACTTTAGTGATGTCTTTGCTACCAACAAGCCTATTTTAATCCATCAGATAGTAACCAAACGCTCCTTTGCTGCAGAGCACAGAAATCATTCAAATTTGCAGTCAACAGATACATCTGGGCCAGATTTTGGATCAATGGACTAGGCTGGAACTGCACATATACTGTATATGCAAAATTCAAAATACGGGGAGTGGTTGGTCTCTTTTGCAATCAAATCTGAATACTATGGAATTCGTTTCACATTTGTTTAATTTGACAGATTTTAAATGGATAATGGACATCACTAGACAAAAAGGAATAAACAACTATATGAAAAGGAACAAAACCAAAAACAAAGGAAGACTTTAACACACTTGCCCAAACAAGCACTAAATCTGACAAAAATAGATCAACCAATGACATAGCTGTGAAGGAACATATTAGCCATTGTTTTCTTGTCATCAACAGTAATTTTAACTGATTGTTAACATACTGTTCAAGTCTTCAACTGATTTGCTCCCAACATACGAATGGGTACAAATATGGTTCATTACCCACCTGCACAATTTGCTTCTGACATACTGGGCAGCTACAGGGTTCTTCTCCCATGTGGATTCTGACATACTGGGCAGCTACGGGCTTCTTCAGTTGTGTGGATTGTCTTCTGCTCCTCCATGTGGCCTGTTTCACCAAAGCCCTTCCTGCAGTATTTGCAGCACTATGGGAAGCGGACACCCTTGTGTGTGCGTTTAGGTGCTTCTCAAGAGTCTGGGCACGTTTGAAACACCTGCCCCAAACATCACTGACATTATTTCTTGTAGGTGATTAGCCACGTGTTTCTCTAGTCACAAGTACTTTTTGATTTATTTGTTTTTTTAAATAGGTAATTTTATATATAATGGCAACAAATGACATTTTAAGTTTTATGACAAAACGTGCAAACAAGCTGGCCTGAGAGGTGTGTAGCGGGATATGACTCAGTGCGTCTCTGGTGCTGCTTTTGATGAGTACAGTGTCATGAGTGTGTCTGTCCAGCGGTGCAAAGAGGGGATACAGCAAGGCATGGCATGGTGTTTATTCATTCGTTTGCATAGAAAATGACGCCTTTTCACATTGTGGAACTACAAATATGGCGGTCTTTTTTGTGCGGCGTAGTAATGACATATGTTGTGGAATTTTGAACAAACAGCAAGTCAGACGTGATTAAGAGAGTAATTTAATAAGAAAAAGAATAAAATAAATGTTTGGCTCTCCTCAGGTAGGGAGCCCCGAGTATACAAAACCGTGGCTAGTTATACTACTCCTGTGCTGTCTTTAACCAATCATCTTTTCTTAAGCAGCTCTTCTTTCCTTTGTTGCTGTGGCTATAAGCCAATCAGCTCTCAGCTTGGTTTTTTCCACAAACCAACCCAAACTGTCTCCAAACAGTGTGGGTTGTGTGTCAAGTTGACCTTGATGTTAACAGTTCCTGATACATGTTCAACTTAATCAGCAACAGGCGGATACAAATGTGCAAACGGCATTATTAATTTAAGAACAAAAGGATCAGTGTGATTTTATATGAATCACATAATACATAGTTTCGTATCATTTTCCATCACACGTAAAAACAGAGTCTCACCGTATTGTCGGGCAGGAGGATCTGGACTCATTTATTACTTGATATCTTCCCCCATCTAGCGGTCATTAGAGGTTAGTCTTGAATTGATTTCTGTCGTGCAATATTTTAGATATAAATGTTTACATTTTCTATTACAGAACACGGCAAAGTATAGTCAACCAGTTCTAACCTTTTGAGAAAAACTTTAACTTCAAAGTAGGTGAATCTATTTACTTAGATTGAACCAATCGGATCACAGTTTATTTACATAGCATCAATGCTTTGAGTGCTTTAGATATAAGGACATCATGGCGATCTTTCTGCTCACACCTCAGTCAGTCTATAATTCTGTACTATGTGTTTCTATAGCTTCCAACTTTCACGAGTTTCTTGAATCTGTGGAGAAAAGTGCAGACTCAGGTACTTTCTTATTTGTGAACTTTTATACATTTTATGTAATTTATTTATCATCTATAATGTTTTATTACTTTTCATTTATAGATATAAGGACACAAAAACAGTTCATATACTCAATGAATTGTTACAAGATAATCTTTTCTAGAGAATGTTTACCATTTGTTAAAAGACTGATTTATTTCTAAAAGTTTATGCAGTGTGTTAATTTGTCACATGGAGGCAGAAGGGGTGAATCTGATATACCCCTCTTCCATCATCAACTATTCATGGAGTCCTTCAGTGGAGCTTGTACAACCAAAGAAACGCATACAGCGGTCACCGGCGGTTCTAAGTTACATCTAAAGAGGTCTAGGCCTATACACACTGTTCCACCTGAGGTAATAAAATGTTTTGGGGTAAAGGTATTTTCATGAGGCGATCTGTGATCTAATTATAATAGGCTTTGAAGCTCTCTGCAACAGGTGCAGAGTGGTGCAAGACTGTGTTTGAAAGCATAAAGAGGAATAATGTTTCTGGGGTATCTTAAGGCCTTTGTGGGTCTGTAAGTGCAGAGCAGAGGCTCTGATGCAGGTGGTTTCAAGGCCTCTGTGGAAGTCTACGGCAGATGACTCTGGACTGTTCCCGTGAGAAATAGCTTCCTAAGTATTGGTAAAGATCCCGGCTTTTAAAAGACGTGAAAGCCTCTTCGAGAGTTCTGTGGCTAAGCAAGGTTCATTATCTTACCATAAGAGCAGGGTGATACTGACCTGCAACATCATCTTGCAGGTGTTTGATGGTATGAGTTGAGATTATCTTTGTTAAAAACAAAAACAACAACAACAAAAAAAAAAAACCCAGGAAAATCTTCCAATAGGATATACTGGGGTCAAGCTTCAATTTGTACAATGATAGATCTCAATTTGCATATATTGAATAATGTATGGTTGAACACAGTGGTTGAGATTTCAAACACCAGTATGTAGAGAAGGTGTGGCAATCACATAATCAGTTGTGAAAACTGGATAAAAATGTGTGTTCCTTGTGTGATTATTAGACATATTCTGGACTATGCCTCGTTTGTATGTAACGCTGAGCTCAAAATAAATAATGGACCTACTACTCTCTTCAATTAATTCTGCATCTTTATTTTCTGTTTAAAGAGGACTTAATAAAATTACTGGAATGTGGGCAATATCTAGTAACACAGTGCCGAGTCTGCTAAACGTAGATCCCAGCCTTTTATATGGCCTCTTCCCTTTAATTCTACTGACTATAATTAATGTAAACCTTGTCGATTCTGGTGTTTGCTGTATAGAGGTAGCGAAAACTTTGCTAAAACAATGAAAAATATGCATCCTGTGAAAAGTTTATTGAACAATATAACATTGTTCCTTACCCAGAGCCATAACACGTCATTGATGGAAATCACACTGATGTGAGGGCGGTATGGGCCAACTCAACTGTATTTCCTGATTGTTTTATTCTGCAGGAGGATGTGGTCCAAATATTTAAAAAATCACAGGTTTGTTTAAGAGGACATAGTCGAACAGTTTGGGCTTACTGTTATTTTAATACTAGTGGTAACTATTAGTAAATACAACAATCTGACCATCCTCATACTGCATTGAGGGGTGATGGGGTGATGGTACCAGATGATGTTTAGGTATGTGGTTATGTTAATTTATTTTTGTTCCTTTATATTCACATATTTTGCAAGTGCGTATGTTATTGAGTTTAAAACCATCCATATATTATGCAATTATAGAAAATACAGAAACTGCATGAGACTTCTCTTGACTTGCTAGAAGTTCAGACTGTAGCAAGCTTAGCATTAGTAAATGGAATAGGTGTCATTTTAAGGATTCATTTAAAGTATTCATGAGGTATTTCTCCTAACATCGATGTATCGACAGTACCAATAAAATAAATAGCATAACAAGAATTACAGGTGTATAATAGTGTAATTACCCACAATGGTTGAAGTGTTTGAAAAGAGTTGTATAAAAGAATAGTTGGTTGGTTCGTGGCATAAAGTCATGAAACGGTGAAATGAGGTCATAAAAAGAGTGTTTACAGGGGAAAGTGCTTTAACATTGAATTAGACAAACTAATAACATAAAACAAGGGAGTTTAGAGATTCTGTGTCCTTTCGTAATGATTTGTGCATATGGCAGGCTGCTGCAAAGGATCCTGGGTAAGCTTCAGCAGACCTCAGTGTAAGATATATTAATAATATTAATCATAATAATACTATTCAGAGGTTACTTGACTAGTAATCAGAATGTTGCTAGTTCAAGCCCTACCACTGCCAAGTTACCACTGCTGGGTCCCTGAACAGCAATGAATCCTCAATTGTATTATTAATACAATCCAATACACATGCCTAATGCTCAGCTGTCAACTGCAAAAACTGACATTCTGAGCATTCGAACAGTAAGAGGAACAAAAAGAAAGGAGTCACCGACTGTACACGTGTCAATCATTTAGCCTTTTTACATGTTGTTTTAGTTTACTGTAATCAAGGCCTGAAACTGGAGTCTATGGACCAGGCAAAAATATTTCAATATTTAATGCGTTTTTATTTTTTCAGCCAGCATAAGCGGAAGCTCCAAGTTGTCGATCTCCAGGAGCAAACCCGTCCCTGCAAGGTTGGGGTGCATGTTCTGGATCATGGGAAACAGACCATAGATCACCCAACATCTGCTTCTGCTCCTGCGGAGGTTCCAGATCCAGCACGGAGGCAGTGAGAGGTTCCTGGCCCAGAGATTGGTCTGCAGCGGGCCTGATGGTACTCGGCATGTATTGGAAATGCTGTGGCTGAATGCTGTGCGTAGCCCAGCGGGTGCTGGGGTGGAGCTGTGCCAGTTGCCTGCTCGGGTAGCAGGTAGCCCAGTTCTGAGCCTGTGGAATGGCCATCATGAAGTAGCCGGAGGGCGGGGCGGGCTGGTAGGGGTTGAGCACTGGGTTGCGCACGGCACTCACGCTGGCCATGCGCTGCATGTACTGGTGGGTGAGGTGGGCCTGCCGCTCCTCCTTGCGCTGCGCCAGGGCCACGTACAGCGGCTTGGTGCCTACGATGCACCCGTTCATCTCCTTCATTGCCTCGGTGGCCTCCTCCGGCGAGGAGAAACACACAAAGCCGAACCCTTTGGAGTGGCCGCCCTCCGTCATCACCTTGGCACTCGTGAATGTCCCGAATAGAGAGAACTCTTTACGCAGACGCTCGTCGTCCAGACTGTCGTCTAGGTTTTTAACGTACAGGTTCACTCCCTGGTAGCGAGTCGTGCCGTCCTGCTTCATCTGCTCAAACTTGCGTTTGAGCTCTGTCTGCCTCTCGCCTTTCTTCTGGGCACGAGCCACATACAGCTGCTTCCCATTCAACTTCTTCCCGTTCATCTCATCCACAGCCCTTTTGGCATCCTCGTGCCTCTCGAAGCTCACAAAGCCAAAGCCCTTGGACTTGCCGCTCTCGTCTGTCATGACGCGACGGCTCAGCGTTGGGCCGAACTTGCTGAAGATCTCATTTAGCTTGTTGTCGTCCATGTCCTCCCAAGTATGAGATATTATTTCCATCAGGCTCAGGACCATCTCTTTAGGATAAGGTCAAGAGAAATCTCTTGGAATGTGGTGTTAACAGGTTCCAACTGGTGTGGGTGTTTTATATTACTTTGCATATATTGACAAATGTATGGTTTGGATGCAATGGACGTGAAGACAAACGCAAATATGTAAAGGAATGTGGGGTGAATACATAACCACTACTGAAAAATGTATGAAAATGTGGGTTCTCTGATTTTTAGACATTCTCCAGAGGGTGCCTCAATAATGCGTGTTAATGTTAACCTACAATAAAGTACGTGCACAGTTATGCTATTTAACCAATTCTGAAGTCTGCATTTTTATTTAATATTTGAATTGAACTTTAAAACTAGCCGACTGGGCACCTAGGAACCACATACTGTTGCTATGTGCAGAGATGTGGGCTTGCAGCCCATTGTTGGGCAGAGTCCATCGCACTGCTCCAATAGACCTGCTCTGACTGCTACTTTCCCACGTCGGCAGTCGAAGTCGTTTCTCCTTCACAATGCTTTTCACCTGGTTGGCCAGTTTCACCGTCTCAGTAGACAAGCTAAAAGAAACTGTTGGCAGCCTCTCGTTGCTCCTGTAATATGACCGTCGCCAGACCAGAGAGTGGAACTGGATGGCAGTGTGGCACTTGCAGCTGCAGTTTGTTTGCTTCAAGATTTAATACGTGTAAGTGACCTTTGCTTCTCGTCCTGTCTTTACTGGTTTGTTAATAAGGTCATTTGAAATTGTGTTGTACATAAAGGAATATTACAGAATTATTCTCTATTTTAAGCTACACTGTGGGGTTTTGTTTTTTTGATCTTTACATTTATATTAATGCAACCCAATACACTTATCTAATGATCAGCTATGACCTGTAAGAACTGACAATCTGAACATTCAAACTTTAAGAGGAATAAAAACAAAAAAATGATCAGCTGTTCATGTCAAAATCTGTAATATGTAATAGAAATAACTGTAATATGTTCAATATAACTGTAATATGTTCAATTACCACCATGTAACATATAACTGTAAATATGTCAATTGCAAGATGGGACTGTACATTCTGTACATACATATATAAATATCCATATATACATTGTACATATAAACATTATATATATATATATATATATATATATATATATATATATATATATATATATATATATATATATATATATATATATATATTGTACATGCACTATTAATATATTTTTGTATATATATAGAATATATTTCTCTATGCACCCCTGTTTTTCTTTTTCCTCAGATTGGACAGAGCACTCAACCATTTCACTGTGAGTTATACTGTGTATGACTATGTATGCGACAAATAAACCAAACTTGAAATGATTTTACCTTTTTCTGTCGTTTTCATTTTAAGCTTAGAATAACCAAGGCCTGGACTTTGTAAGGTGGTTTTGAATCCAGGTCAGCTAGGTGAGGACACCAATAGCTTACTGGGTAAGCAGCCACACTCTAACAATGGTGGGCTCGTGTGCAGAACAGTTAGAGCTTGGATCAAGCAAAACAAGAGGAAAAAACGAAACACCTCGGTGAGCGTGGAAAAGGGGAGAACAAAGAACGCCACGGAAAGAAATGGCAACCCCGATGCACTGGGGAAAACTCGAACTAAAAGTTCCCAAACAAAACCAGAAAACGGGGAGAAACTTGAATGGCTAAGGGAAGCCTCAGGAGAGAGACAGACTCGAGAGGGGAAAACTGGAGAAGGGAGGGGACGTGTAAAAACACTGACACCCTCGCAGAACAGAAAAGAGGCATAGCACAAGGGCTCACAGACCTCAATACCCCGAGTTACCGGCTAGGAGCTTGGCTCAAAACTTTAACAAAAACCCAGCACTGAATGACTGGGTCACTGGGCTTATATAAGGTCTAGCCCAGCTGTTGGGTGTTGATCCTGATCAGTGGCGTGGTTGACTCGACGCCTCCCTCTGGTCGAGGGGGCCTCGGCCTGGTGCCAACCCTTACAGGCTTGATGTCTACAGACATGGCAAAAATATTTCAATGTTCAATGCATTTCAGTTTCAATGTTTATTTTTTTCAGTTAAAATGTTAATTTTTTTTACTGCTTATTCTTCCATTAGACAGCCAGAAGCGCAGCACTGGTTAAAGTTTTTGAGCGGCTTCCTGCGCGCACTGGTCCTGGAGCACAGCGACTGCCTCATCCACCTTAGGGTGCAGAGACTCAGGAGACTCCAGCATATGCAGTAGCTCCGAGTTGTCCAGTTCCAGGAACAGACCCGTGATCTTCCCTGCAAGGGTGGGCTGCATGTTCTGGATCAGGGGAAACAGACGCTCACCCAGTATCTGCTTCTGCTCCTGTGGAGGTGCAGCAGCCAGCATGGAGGCACTGAGAGGTTCCTGACCCTGCACATGGACCGCAGCCAGCTGCACGGGCACCTGGAGCTCTGCCCCCAGGTGCTGCTGTGGGTTGAGAAACATAAATGTTTTATAATTGATTTGACTGATAAATGGTAAGTTCGACATTTATATCTAAGGGCTGTGTGCCCAGGTGTTGCTGTGGGCTGTGAACGCCTGAGGTGGTTTTGTACTGTGGTACTGCTCTCACCAGCGACGCCTTGTTGGCAGCTTCCGCGCTGGCCATCCCTGTCCCCGGAGCCTCAGATGCCATGGTCTGATAGGCCATCGTGCGTGGGACCTGGCAGGCGGTG
Organism: Electrophorus electricus; assembly: GCF_041902795.1. NCBI lineage: Eukaryota > Metazoa > Chordata > Actinopteri > Gymnotiformes > Gymnotidae > Electrophorus > Electrophorus electricus. Next base: position 919,288 of record NW_027658725.1, on the reverse strand, counting down.
GTTGGTCGGATGGCGCTGAAGGCCTGCGGGCAGGATGCGGCTGGACCGATGGCACTCGGCATATCCTGGACTTGCTGTGGGTGGACGCACTGCATGGCCCAGCAAGGGCTGGGGAGGAGTTGTGCCAGCTGGCTGCTTGCGCAGTAGGCAGGCCAGTTCTGAGCTTGTGGAATGGCTTCCATGTTGTAGCCGGAGGGCGGGGCAGGCTGGTAGGGGTTGAGCACGAGGTTGGGCAAGGCACTCACGCTGGCCGTGCGCTTCATGTACTTGTTGGAGAGGTGGGCCTGCCGCTCCTCCTTGCGCTGCGCCAGAGCCACGTACAGCGGCTTGGTGCCTACAACGCGCCCATTCATCTCCGTCATGGCCGTGGCGGCCTCCTCCGGCGAGGAGAAACACACGAAGCCGAACCCTTTGGAGCGGCCGCCCTCCATCATCACCTTGGCACTTGTGATGGTCCCGAACGGAGAGAACTCCTTACGTAGACGCGCGTCGTCCAGACCGTCGTCTAGGTTCTTGACGTACAGGTTGTCTCCCTGGTAGCGAGTCATACCGTCCTGCTTCATCTGCTCAAACTTTCGTTTCAGCCCTGTCTGCCTCTCGCCTTTCTTCTGGGCATAACCCACATACACCTTCTTCCCATTCAGCTCCTTCCCATTTATCTCATCCACAGCCCTCTGGGCATCCTCGTGCCTCTCGTAGTTCACAAAGCCAAAGCCCTTGGACTTGCCGCTCTCGTCGGTCATGACGCGAGTGCTCAGCGTTTGGCCAAACTTGCTGAAGATCTCCTTCAGCTTGTCGTCGTCCATGTCCTCTCCAAAGTTCTTGACGTACACATTGGTGAACTTTTTGGCCCTGGCCCCCATCTCAGCCTCTCGCTCCTTGCGAGACTTGAAGTGGCCAATGAACACTTTGCGGTCATTGAGCAACATGCCATTAAGTCTCTCAATTGCTCTCTCCGCAGCCTCACGGGTCTCAAAGTGCACAAAGCCGTAGCCCTTAGAGCCATTCTCGTCACACACCACCTTGCTGGAAAGGATGTTCCCAAAGGCAGAGAATGTGTCGTAAAGAGCTTCGCTGTCAATAGACTTGTCAAGGTTCTTGATGAAGATGTTGCCAACTCCACTCTTCCTCAGAGAGGGGTCTCTCTGGGACCACATAATTCGCACAGGTCTGCCTTTGATGATGTTAAAGTTCATAGTGTCCAAAGCACGCTCAGCATCTGCCTGCTGCTGAAAGTTCACGTATGCGTATCCAAGTGAGCGGAGGGTCATCGCGTCCCTGCAAATCCGTACGGAGACTATTGCGCCAGCAGGACTGAATTTCTCGTATAGCATGGCCTCGGTAACGTCTGGATGAAGGTCACCCACGTACAACGAAGTCATCGGCGAACTTGGAGCACTTGGATTCATTTTCGTGAGGATCGTCGGTCAACCTTTCTGGAAATCGTAGTCGAAAGTAGTAAATGAATAAAATAAAATCGTAAATGATTTAACCAAATGATCTAACTGCACGAATTATAAAACAGTTTGAAACAGCAATTCAACAGAGCCAGGCAAGTGTCGACCGACCAAAGCGATCAAAGCAACACTTTAGCTTTAGATTCAAATACATGACAACTTGGTTGTTACGTAAGAGTGCTTTTACGTAAATGTTTATTTTTAAATATTATACAAACGCTATTTATTTATTTATGAATTATTCAATTATTTTAACTTATAACGTTAATAGCGTGAATGAGAGGCTTTAACAACGCCTTATATTTCAAAATATTACCTAGTCACAGCATTTTCCAAAAATCGTCCATATGCTGCTCACACTGAATCATTTACCGCATGGCTCAGAATAAATACTTTTAGTTTGATAAACGCAGCAACATTCATTTTCTTTAGCCTAATGCTCGGCAAAAAACATCGCATTAAAGTTAATTAATGGGATGAAATCAGTTTGCCTTGGAGCAGGCCTATGTTCTTTGAGGTTAAAAATCATCGCCTGGATTGTAAACCTTAGTAGAGTTCCACAACGAGGTGCGATTTGTAAAAGGACGTCTTTTTCTCTCCGAGATAGAAATCTGGAGAAATAAATATATCAATTGATTTCCGCCCATCGGAGGACCTTTAGAACTTTATTATTTATTCATTATTTATTTCTAACTTCTCACTGTGTCCAACTATATCGGGTGTATAAAACGTATGAACAGACATAAATAACGTGGGGGAAACGGGAATAGGGGAGAGAGGAAAAATAAGACGAACAGAGACGAAACAGACAAACGGGAAATGCAGATAGAGTATTTTAAGTATTAGCCACCTGCACCATTACGGGAATGTGTGTGTGTGTGTGTGTGTGTGTGTGTGTTTGTGTGTGTGTGTGTGTGTGTGTGTGTGTGTGTGTGTGTGTGTGTGTTCGTGTGTGACTGCTTGTGTGCGTCTGCCTGTGTGTGTGTGTGAGAGAGAGAGAGAGAGGCTATGTGCGAGTGCACTGTATATGTACACGTACTAGATTGGGATATTTATCATTTATGGATTAGCTCTGTAAACTTTTTATCAAAGGAGTCCAGTCTAGGTTATTGGTTCTTATTGATTCATTCTGAGATTTTTTTCCATTGATATGTAGTCTATCAATAGATTTTTCCATTCGGTGACACTAATATTATTTTTTGTTTTCCAATTCATGAGTATGTTTGTATTTGCAATTAATAATGTTATATATATATATTATCCTGTTTTTTTTCTATTGACACATTGGTTGATGACATGTCTCCTAGGAGACATAAAGATGGTGTTGGATGGATAGGGTTATTTAAATCATGGGACATGTGTGTGATTACTTATTGCCAAAATTGCTTGATAGGTGTGCTCTGCCACACGATGTGAATGTAATCGTCAGCTGTCTTTGGAGTAAAGTATGTACAGATTGCTGAGCTTGTGAAACCAATTTTAAACATCCAATGTGTAGTATAATGTAATCTATGTATTATTTTGTACTGAATGCATTGTAGGTTAGTGTTGCTGTCATGTGGTAATTATTATTACACATTTTAATCCAAACTGTGGCGTCGGGAGCTAGTAATAAATCTTCCTCCCATTGTCTCGATGGGAGAGTAATTATGCGATTTGATTTCATTATTAGTTTGTATATCTTATGTGATAGTTTTTTTGTATTAGGAATGTTTATAATACTGATATGGATGCAGGTGAGTTTAATGTCTCTGAACTGATAGTTGCTCTTACCTGCTTTCTATATCTTATGTTTGGGCTACTTGTGGAAGTGACATGAAAGCAGTGTTATGTTTATGTGAGTCTGGAGTTTGATATCTTGTGAAATTTCCACCAGGCTGTTAGTATCATGGCCACCCACAAATTGTTGATCATGAATGTTCTTTAATTGATTTGACTGATAAATGGTAAGTCTGACTTTTAGATCTTTGCATAATGTTTGCTATATGTCTATCCATATTCTGTCTGATATACTAAGTTTTATCCATTTTATACCATATTATAGTTGATTTGCAATAATCAACTACAGTTCTGTAATGTTGTGAGTTTGATTCTATGTGATTTATTTTTCCAGTAGAATCAAGTTATGATGTTGTCCAAAGATTTTAGACAGGTTGGTGGCGCTGGAATAATTGAAAACAAATAATTTCGTTTAGGTAATATTCTCATTTTAATTATTGCAGTTTGTCCAAAGAGCATAAGGGGCAAATTTGTCCATCAATGAAGTTCGTCGCTTATTGTTTTAATAATTGGATGACTATTTATTTTTGAATAACAGACAACTGGGAAGAGAATTTAATACCCAGATATGTAATATGATTGGTATTCAGGGGGATGGGGTTTTTAATTGCATCATAAAGTTATGCTGCTAATATATAGTATAATACACAAATATCCTACTGGAGATACAATTTGACCAGTTATGTGTGATGTTCTGTGATGATCATATAGAACACCACAGACAACTGTTTGGCACATCACTGTTAAACCTCCTGATTGCAACCCGGGGCATCGTGAACTGTACAACATAACCCTCAGACAATGATCTCTGAGTGAAAGCGATAAACATAATCATCTTCATATCATCACTTTCTCTACAAGTTCAGTGGAAGAGATGTCAGTTAAAGGGAGTTTTAATACCCTTTCCATCTTTAAATTTAATAAAAACACAGATGGAAAAATTCCAGAAAGTGAGAGAGAGAAAGGAAACTAGACTTTAAAATGGTGCTGCCCTCTTGATTTACAACTGTAGATTATTGAAATTATTACAAATGTCCGATGCCAAAAGGGATTGTGTCAGTGTTTCACTACTCAGTATTGCATTTGGTAGACAGTATAAACAATTAGACTATGGTTAAAAAAATCACAGAAATAAAGCAAACACCAATATAATCTTGAACCACCTAGTCCCAGGAAACATTAGATTACTGGAACAAAATCAGACAACTAGCAGAACAACTTTTTAACCAATGATGCAGATGCACTTTTAGTGGATTTATTTATCTGTATTTCAATCCACTAAAGTTTTTCACTTGATCTAACATTACATTTAAGACCGAAATCCTGTTACGTCTCACAGAAGATTCCACTGATCAAGCTGCTACTTACCCATCCTGGTCCTGGAGTACCTTTGCTCTGTACACTTTAGTGATGTCTTTGCTACCAACAAGCCTATTTTAATCCATCAGATAGTAACCAAACGCTCCTTTGCTGCAGAGCACAGAAATCATTCAAATTTGCAGTCAACAGATACATCTGGGCCAGATTTTGGATCAATGGACTAGGCTGGAACTGCACATATACTGTATATGCAAAATTCAAAATACGGGGAGTGGTTGGTCTCTTTTGCAATCAAATCTGAATACTATGGAATTCGTTTCACATTTGTTTAATTTGACAGATTTTAAATGGATAATGGACATCACTAGACAAAAAGGAATAAACAACTATATGAAAAGGAACAAAACCAAAAACAAAGGAAGACTTTAACACACTTGCCCAAACAAGCACTAAATCTGACAAAAATAGATCAACCAATGACATAGCTGTGAAGGAACATATTAGCCATTGTTTTCTTGTCATCAACAGTAATTTTAACTGATTGTTAACATACTGTTCAAGTCTTCAACTGATTTGCTCCCAACATACGAATGGGTACAAATATGGTTCATTACCCACCTGCACAATTTGCTTCTGACATACTGGGCAGCTACAGGGTTCTTCTCCCATGTGGATTCTGACATACTGGGCAGCTACGGGCTTCTTCAGTTGTGTGGATTGTCTTCTGCTCCTCCATGTGGCCTGTTTCACCAAAGCCCTTCCTGCAGTATTTGCAGCACTATGGGAAGCGGACACCCTTGTGTGTGCGTTTAGGTGCTTCTCAAGAGTCTGGGCACGTTTGAAACACCTGCCCCAAACATCACTGACATTATTTCTTGTAGGTGATTAGCCACGTGTTTCTCTAGTCACAAGTACTTTTTGATTTATTTGTTTTTTTAAATAGGTAATTTTATATATAATGGCAACAAATGACATTTTAAGTTTTATGACAAAACGTGCAAACAAGCTGGCCTGAGAGGTGTGTAGCGGGATATGACTCAGTGCGTCTCTGGTGCTGCTTTTGATGAGTACAGTGTCATGAGTGTGTCTGTCCAGCGGTGCAAAGAGGGGATACAGCAAGGCATGGCATGGTGTTTATTCATTCGTTTGCATAGAAAATGACGCCTTTTCACATTGTGGAACTACAAATATGGCGGTCTTTTTTGTGCGGCGTAGTAATGACATATGTTGTGGAATTTTGAACAAACAGCAAGTCAGACGTGATTAAGAGAGTAATTTAATAAGAAAAAGAATAAAATAAATGTTTGGCTCTCCTCAGGTAGGGAGCCCCGAGTATACAAAACCGTGGCTAGTTATACTACTCCTGTGCTGTCTTTAACCAATCATCTTTTCTTAAGCAGCTCTTCTTTCCTTTGTTGCTGTGGCTATAAGCCAATCAGCTCTCAGCTTGGTTTTTTCCACAAACCAACCCAAACTGTCTCCAAACAGTGTGGGTTGTGTGTCAAGTTGACCTTGATGTTAACAGTTCCTGATACATGTTCAACTTAATCAGCAACAGGCGGATACAAATGTGCAAACGGCATTATTAATTTAAGAACAAAAGGATCAGTGTGATTTTATATGAATCACATAATACATAGTTTCGTATCATTTTCCATCACACGTAAAAACAGAGTCTCACCGTATTGTCGGGCAGGAGGATCTGGACTCATTTATTACTTGATATCTTCCCCCATCTAGCGGTCATTAGAGGTTAGTCTTGAATTGATTTCTGTCGTGCAATATTTTAGATATAAATGTTTACATTTTCTATTACAGAACACGGCAAAGTATAGTCAACCAGTTCTAACCTTTTGAGAAAAACTTTAACTTCAAAGTAGGTGAATCTATTTACTTAGATTGAACCAATCGGATCACAGTTTATTTACATAGCATCAATGCTTTGAGTGCTTTAGATATAAGGACATCATGGCGATCTTTCTGCTCACACCTCAGTCAGTCTATAATTCTGTACTATGTGTTTCTATAGCTTCCAACTTTCACGAGTTTCTTGAATCTGTGGAGAAAAGTGCAGACTCAGGTACTTTCTTATTTGTGAACTTTTATACATTTTATGTAATTTATTTATCATCTATAATGTTTTATTACTTTTCATTTATAGATATAAGGACACAAAAACAGTTCATATACTCAATGAATTGTTACAAGATAATCTTTTCTAGAGAATGTTTACCATTTGTTAAAAGACTGATTTATTTCTAAAAGTTTATGCAGTGTGTTAATTTGTCACATGGAGGCAGAAGGGGTGAATCTGATATACCCCTCTTCCATCATCAACTATTCATGGAGTCCTTCAGTGGAGCTTGTACAACCAAAGAAACGCATACAGCGGTCACCGGCGGTTCTAAGTTACATCTAAAGAGGTCTAGGCCTATACACACTGTTCCACCTGAGGTAATAAAATGTTTTGGGGTAAAGGTATTTTCATGAGGCGATCTGTGATCTAATTATAATAGGCTTTGAAGCTCTCTGCAACAGGTGCAGAGTGGTGCAAGACTGTGTTTGAAAGCATAAAGAGGAATAATGTTTCTGGGGTATCTTAAGGCCTTTGTGGGTCTGTAAGTGCAGAGCAGAGGCTCTGATGCAGGTGGTTTCAAGGCCTCTGTGGAAGTCTACGGCAGATGACTCTGGACTGTTCCCGTGAGAAATAGCTTCCTAAGTATTGGTAAAGATCCCGGCTTTTAAAAGACGTGAAAGCCTCTTCGAGAGTTCTGTGGCTAAGCAAGGTTCATTATCTTACCATAAGAGCAGGGTGATACTGACCTGCAACATCATCTTGCAGGTGTTTGATGGTATGAGTTGAGATTATCTTTGTTAAAAACAAAAACAACAACAAAAAAAAAAAAAAACCCAGGAAAATCTTCCAATAGGATATACTGGGGTCAAGCTTCAATTTGTACAATGATAGATCTCAATTTGCATATATTGAATAATGTATGGTTGAACACAGTGGTTGAGATTTCAAACACCAGTATGTAGAGAAGGTGTGGCAATCACATAATCAGTTGTGAAAACTGGATAAAAATGTGTGTTCCTTGTGTGATTATTAGACATATTCTGGACTATGCCTTGTTTGTATGTAACGCTGAGCTCAAAATAAATAATGGACCTACTACTCTCTTCAATTAATTCTTGAGTCTGCATCTTTATTTTCTGTTTAAAGAGGACTTAATAAAATTACTGGAATGTGGGCAATATCTAGTAACACAGTGCCGAGTCTGCTAAACGTAGATCCCAGCCTTTTATATGGCCTCTTCCCTTTAATTCTACTGACTATAATTAATGTAAACCTTGTCGATTCTGGTGTTTGCTGTATAGAGGTAGCGAAAACTTTGCTAAAACAATGAAAAATATGCATCCTGTGAAAAGTTTATTGAACAATATAACATTGTTCCTTACCCAGAGCCATAACACGTCATTGATGGAAATCACACTGATGTGAGGGCGGTATGGGCCAACTCAACTGTATTTCCTGATTGTTTTATTCTGCAGGAGGATGTGGTCCAAATATTTTAAAAATCACAGGTTTGTTTAAGAGGACATAGTCGAACAGTTTGGGCTTACTGTTATTTTAATACTAGTGGTAACTATTAGTAAATACAACAATCTGACCATCCTCATACTGCATTGAGGGGTGATGGGGTGATGGTACCAGATGATGTTTAGGTATGTGGTTATGTTAATTTATTTTTGTTCCTTTATATTCACATATTTTGCAAGTGCGTATGTTATTGAGTTTAAAACCATCCATATATTATGCAATTATAGAAAATACAGAAACTGCATGAGACTTCTCTTGACTTGCTAGAAGTTCAGACTGTAGCAAGCTTAGCATTAGTAAATGGAATAGGTGTCATTTTAAGGATTCATTTAAAGTATTCATGAGGTATTTCTCCTAACATCGATGTATCGACAGTACCAATAAAATAAATAGCATAACAAGAATTACAGGTGTATAATAGTGTAATTACCCACAATGGTTGAAGTGTTTGAAAAGAGTTGTATAAAAGAATAGTTGGTTGGTTCGTGGCATAAAGTCATGAAACGGTGAAATGAGGTCATAAAAAGAGTGTTTACAGGGGAAAGTGCTTTAACATTGAATTAGACAAACTAATAACATAAAACAAGGGAGTTTAGAGATTCTGTGTCCTTTCGTAATGATTTGTGCATATGGCAGGCTGCTGCAAAGGATCCTGGGTAAGCTTCAGCAGACCTCAGTGTAAGATATATTAATAATATTAATCATAATAATACTATTCAGAGGTTACTTGACTAGTAATCAGAATGTTGCTAGTTCAAGCCCTACCACTGCCAAGTTACCACTGCTGGGTCCCTGAACAGCAATGAATCCTCAATTGTATTATTAATACAATCCAATACACATGCCTAATGCTCAGCTGTCAACTGCAAAAACTGACATTCTGAGCATTCGAACAGTAAGAGGAACAAAAAGAAAGGAGTCACCGACTGTACACGTGTCAATCATTTAGCCTTTTTACATGTTGTTTTAGTTTACTGTAATCAAGGCCTGAAACTGGAGTCTATGGACCAGGCAAAAATATTTCAATATTTAATGCGTTTTTATTTTTTCAGCCAGCATAAGCGGAAGCTCCAAGTTGTCGATCTCCAGGAGCAAACCCGTCCCTGCAAGGTTGGGGTGCATGTTCTGGATCACGGGAAACAGACCATCGATCACCCAACATCTGCTTCTGCTCCTGCGGAGGTTCCAGATCCAGCACGGAGGCAGTGAGAGGTTCCTGGCCCAGAGATTGGTCTGCAGCGGGCCTGATGGTACTCGGCATGTATTGGAAATGCTGTGGCTGAATGCTGTGCGTAGCCCAGCGGGTGCTGGGGTGGAGCTGTGCCAGTTGCCTGCTCGGGTAGCAGGTAGCCCAGTTCTGAGCCTGTGGAATGGCCATCATGAAGTAGCCGGAGGGCGGGGCGGGCTGGTAGGGGTTGAGCACTGGGTTGCGCACGGCACTCACGCTGGCCATGCGCTGCATGTACTGGTGGGTGAGGTGGGCCTGCCGCTCCTCCTTGTGCTGCGCCAGGGCCACGTACAGCGGCTTGGTGCCTACGATGCACCCGTTCATCTCCTTCATTGCCTCGGTGGCCTCCTCCGGCGAGGAGAAACACACAAAGCCGAACCCTTTGGAGCGGCCGCCCTCCGTCATCACCTTGGCACTCGTGATTGTCCCGAATAGAGAGAACTCTTTACGCAGACGCTCGTCGTCCAGACTGTCGTCTAGGTTTTTAACGTACAGGTTCACTCCCTGGTAGCGAGTCGTGCCGTCCTGCTTCATCTGCTCAAACTTGCGTTTGAGCTCTGTCTGCCTCTCGCCTTTCTTCTGGGCACGAGCCACATACAGCTGCTTCCCATTCAACTTCTTCCCGTTCATCTCATCCACAGCCCTTTTGGCATCCTCGTGCCTCTCGAAGCTCACAAAGCCAAAGCCCTTGGACTTGCCGCTCTCGTCTGTCATGACGCGACGGCTCAGCGTTGGGCCGAACTTGCTGAAGATCTCATTTAGCTTGTTGTCGTCCATGTCCTCCCAAGTATGAGATATTATTTCCATCAGGCTCAGGACCATCTCTTTAGGATAAGGTCAAGAGAAATCTCTTGGAATGTGGTGTTAACAGGTTCCAACTGGTGTGGGTGTTTTATATTACTTTGCATATATTGACAAATGTATGGTTTGGATGCAATGGACGTGAAGACAAACGCAAATATGTAAAGGAATGTGGGGTGAATACATAACCACTACTGAAAAATGTATGAAAATGTGGGTTCTCTGATTTTTAGACATTCTCCAGAGGGTGCCTCAATAATGCGTGTTAATGTTAACCTACAATAAAGTACGTGCACAGTTATGCTATTTAACCAATTCTGAAGTCTGCATTTTTATTTAATATTTGAATTGAACTTTAAAACTAGCCGACTGGGCACCTAGGAACCACATACTGTTGCTATGTGCAGAGATGTGGGCTTGCAGCCCATTGTTGGGCAGAGTCCATCGCACTGCTCCAATAGACCTGCTCTGACTGCTACTTTCCCACGTCGGCAGTCGAAGTCGTTTCTCCTTCACAATGCTTTTCACCTGGTTGGCCAGTTTCACCGTCTCAGTAGACAAGCTAAAAGAAACTGTTGGCAGCCTCTCGTTGCTCCTGTAATATGACCGTCGCCAGACCAGAGAGTGGAACTGGATGGCAGTGTGGCACTTGCAGCTGCAGTTTGTTTGCTTCAAGATTTAATACGTGTAAGTGACCTTTGCTTCTCGTCCTGTCTTTACTGGTTTGTTAATAAGGTCATTTGAAATTGTGTTGTACATAAAGGAATATTACAGAATTATTCTCTATTTTAAGCTACACTGTGGGGTTTTGTTTTTTTGATCTTTACATTTATATTAATGCAACCCAATACACTTATCTAATGATCAGCTATGACCTGTAAGAACTGACAATCTGAACATTCAAACTTTAAGAGGAATAAAAACAAAAAAATGATCAGCTGTTCATGTCAAAATCTGTAATATGTAATAGAAATAACTGTAATATGTTCAATATAACTGTAATATGTTCAATTACCACCATGTAACATATAACTGTAAATATGTCAATTGCAAGATGGGACTGTACATTCTGTACATACATATATAAATATCCATATATACATTGTACATATAAACATTATATATATATATATATATATATATATATATATATATATATATATATATATATATATATATTGTACATGCACTATTAATATATTTTTGTATATATATAGAATATATTTCTCTATGCACCCCTGTTTTTCTTTTTCCTCAGATTGGACAGAGCACTCAACCATTTCACTGTGAGTTATACTGTGTATGACTATGTATGCGACAAATAAACCAAACTTGAAATGATTTTACCTTTTTCTGTCGTTTTCATTTTAAGCTTAGAATAACCAAGGCCTGGATTTTGTAAGGTGGTTTTGAATCCAGGTCAGCTAGGTGAGGACACCAATAGCTTACTGGGTAAGCAGCCACACTCTAACAATGGTGGGCTCGTGTGCAGAACAGTTAGAGCTTGGATCAAGCAAAACAAGAGGAAAAAACGAAACACCTCGGTGAGCGTGGAAAAGGGGAGAACAAAGAACGCCACGGAAAGAAATGGCAACCCCGATGCACTGGGGAAAACTCGAACTAAAAGTTCCCAAACAAAACCAGAAAACGGGGAGAAACTTGAATGGCTAAGGGAAGCCTCAGGAGAGAGACAGACTCGAGAGGGGAAAACTGGAGAAGGGAGGGGACGTGTAAAAACACTGACACCCTCGCAGAACAGAAAAGAGGCATAGCACAAGGGCTCACAGACCTCAATACCCCGAGTTACCGGCTAGGAGCTTGGCTCAAAACTTTAACAAAAACCCAGCACTGAATGACTGGGTCACTGGGCTTATATAAGGTCTAGCCCAGCTGTTGGGTGTTGATCCTGATCAGTGGCGTGGTTGACTCGACGCCTCCCTCTGGTCGAGGGGGCCTCGGCCTGGTGCCAACCCTTACAGGCTTGATGTCTACAGACATGGCAAAAATATTTCAATGTTCAATGCATTTCAGTTTCAATGTTTATTTTTTTCAGTTAAAATGTTAATTTTTTTTACTGCTTATTCTTCCATTAGACAGCCAGAAGCGCAGCACTGGTTAAAGTTTTTGAGCGGCTTCCTGCGCGCACTGGTCCTGGAGCACAGCGACTGCCTCATCCACCTTAGGGTGCAGAGACTCAGGAGACTCCAGCATATGCAGTAGCTCCGAGTTGTCCAGTTCCAGGAACAGACCCGTGATCTTCCCTGCAAGGGTGGGCTGCATGTTCTGGATCAGGGGAAACAGACGCTCACCCAGTATCTGCTTCTGCTCCTGTGGAGGTGCAGCAGCCAGCATGGAGGCACTGAGAGGTTCCTGACCCTGCACATGGACCGCAGCCAGCTGCACGGGCACCTGGAGCTCTGCCCCCAGGTGCTGCTGTGGGTTGAGAAACATAAATGTTTTATAATTGATTTGACTGATAAATGGTAAGTTCGACATTTATATCTAAGGGCTGTGTGCCCAGGTGTTGCTGTGGGCTGTGAACGCCTGAGGTGGTTTTGTACTGTGGTACTGCTCTCACCAGCGACGCCTTGTTGGCAGCTTCCGCGCTGGCCATCCCTGTCCCCGGAGCCTCAGATGCCATGGTCTGATAGGCCATCGTGCGTGGGACCTGGCAGGCGGTGGTTGGTCGGATGGCGCTGAAGGCCTGCGGGCAGGATGCGGCTGGACCGATGGCACTCGGCATATCCTGGACTTGCTGTGGGTGGACGCACTGCATGGCCCAGCAAGGGCTGGGGAGGAGTTGTGCCAGCTGGCTGCTTGCGCAGTAGGCAGGCCAGTTCTGAGCTTGTGGAATGGCTTCCATGTTGTAGCCGGAGGGCGGGGCAGGCTGGTAGGGGTTGAGCACGAGGTTGGGCAAGGCACTCACGCTGGCCGTGCGCTTCATGTACTTGTTGGAGAGGTGGGCCTGCCGCTCCTCCTTGCGCTGCGCCAGAGCCACGTACAGCGGCTTGGTGCCTACAACGCGCCCATTCATCTCCGTCATGGCCGTGGCGGCCTCCTCCGGCGAGGAGAAACACACGAAGCCGAACCCTTTGGAGCGGCCGCCCTCCATCATCACCTTGGCACTTGTGATGGTCCCGAACGGAGAGAACTCCTTACGTAGACGCGCGTCGTCCAGACCGTCGTCTAGGTTCTTGACGTACAGGTTGTCTCCCTGGTAGCGAGTCATACCGTCCTGCTTCATCTGCTCAAACTTTCGTTTCAGCCCTGTCTGCCTCTCGCCTTTCTTCTGGGCATAACCCACATACACCTTCTTCCCATTCAGCTCCTTCCCATTTATCTCATCCACAGCCCTCTGGGCATCCTCGTGCCTCTCGTAGTTCACAAAGCCAAAGCCCTTGGACTTGCCGCTCTCGTCGGTCATGACGCGAGTGCTCAGCGTTTGGCCAAACTTGCTGAAGATCTCCTTCAGCTTGTCGTCGTCCATGTCCTCTCCAAAGTTCTTGACGTACACATTGGTGAACTTTTTGGCCCTGGCCCCCATCTCAGCCTCTCGCTCCTTGCGAGACTTGAAGTGGCCAATGAACACTTTGCGGTCATTGAGCAACATGCCATTAAGTCTCTCAATTGCTCTCTCCGCAGCCTCACGGGTCTCAAAGTGCACAAAGCCGTAGCCCTTAGAGCCATTCTCGTCACACACCACCTTGCTGGAAAGGATGTTCCCAAAGGCAGAGAATGTGTCGTAAAGAGCTTCGCTGTCAATAGACTTGTCAAGGTTCTTGATGAAGATGTTGCCAACTCCACTCTTCCTCAGAGAGGGGTCTCTCTGGGACCACATAATTCGCACAGGTCTGCCTTTGATGATGTTAAAGTTCATAGTGTCCAAAGCACGCTCAGCATCTGCCTGCTGCTGAAAGTTCACGTATGCGTATCCAAGTGAGCGGAGGGTCATCGCGTCCCTGCAAATCCGTACGGAGACTATTGCGCCAGCAGGACTGAATTTCTCGTATAGCATGGCCTCGGTAACGTCTGGATGAAGGTCACCCACGTACAACGAAGTCATCGGCGAACTTGGAGCACTTGGATTCATTTTCGTGAGGATCGTCGGTCAACCTTTCTGGAAATCGTAGTCGAAAGTAGTAAATGAATAAAATAAAATCGTAAATGATTTAACCAAATGATCTAACTGCACGAATTATAAAACAGTTTGAAACAGCAATTCAACAGAGCCAGGCAAGTGTCGACCGACCAAAGCGATCAAAGCAACACTTTAGCTTTAGATTCAAATACATGACAACTTGGTTGTTACGTAAGAGTGCTTTTACGTAAATGTTTATTTTTAAATATTATACAAACGCTATTTATTTATTTATGAATTATTCAATTATTTTAACTTATAACGTTAATAGCGTGAATGAGAGGCTTTAACAACGCCTTATATTTCAAAATATTACCTAGTCACAGCATTTTCCAAAAATCGTCCATATGCTGCTCACACTGAATCATTTACCGCATGGCTCAGAATAAATACTTTTAGTTTGATAAACGCAGCAACATTCATTTTCTTTAGCCTAATGCTCGGCAAAAAACATCGCATTAAAGTTAATTAATGGGATGAAATCAGTTTGCCTTGGAGCAGGCCTATGTTCTTTGAGGTTAAAAATCATCGCCTGGATTGTAAACCTTAGTAGAGTTCCACAACGAGGTGCGATTTGTAAAAGGACGTCTTTTTCTCTCCGAGATAGAAATCTGGAGAAATAAATATATCAATTGATTTCCGCCCATCGGAGGACCTTTAGAACTTTATTATTTATTCATTATTTATTTCTAACTTCTCACTGTGTCCAACTATATCGGGTGTATAAAACGTATGAACAGACATAAATAACGTGGGGGAAACGGGAATAGGGGAGAGAGGAAAAATAAGACGAACAGAGACGAAACAGACAAACGGGAAATGCAGATAGAGTATTTTAAGTATTAGCCACCTGCACCATTACGGGAATGTGTGTGTGTGTGTGTGTGTGTGTGTGTGTGTGTGTGTGTGTGTGTGTGTGTGTGTGTGTGTGTGTGTGTGTTCGTGTGTGACTGCTTGTGTGCGTCTGCCTGTGTGTGTGTGTGAGAGAGAGAGAGAGAGAGGCTATGTGCGAGTGCACTGTATATGTACACGTACTAGATTGGGATATTTATCATTTATGGATTAGCTCTGTAAACTTTTTATCAAAGGAGTCCAGTCTAGGTTATTGGTTCTTATTGATTCATTCTGAGATTTTTTTCCATTGATATGTAGTCTATCAATAGATTTTTCCATTCGGTGACACTAATATTATTTTTTGTTTTCCAATTCATGAGTATGTTTGTATTTGCAATTAATAATGTTATATATATATTATCCTGTTTTTTTTCTATTGTCACATTGGTTGATGACATGTCTCCTAGGAGACATAAAGATGGTGTTGGATGGATAGGGTTATTTAAATCATGGGACATGTGTGTGATTACTTATTGCCAAAATTGCTTGATAGGTGTGCTCTGCCACACGATGTGAATGTAATCGTCAGCTGTCTTTGGAGTAAAGTATGTACAGATTGCTGAGCTTGTGAAACCAATTTTAAACATCCAATGTGTAGTATAATGTAATCTATGTATTATTTTGTACTGAATGCATTGTAGGTTAGTGTTGCTGTCATGTGGTAATTATTATTACACATTTTAATCCAAACTGTGGCGTCGGGAGCTAGTAATAAATCTTCCTCCCATTGTCTCGATGGGAGAGTAATTATGCGATTTGATTTCATTATTAGTTTGTATATCTTATGTGATAGTTTTTTTGTATTAGGAATGTTTATAATACTGATATGGATGCAGGTGAGTTTAATGTCTCTGAACTGATAGTTGCTCTTACCTGCTTTCTATATCTTATGTTTGGGCTACTTGTGGAAGTGACATGAAAGCAGTGTTATGTTTATGTGAGTCTGGAGTTTGATATCTTGTGAAATTTCCACCAGGCTGTTAGTATCATGGCCACCCACAAATTGTTGATCATGAATGTTCTTTAATTGATTTGACTGATAAATGGTAAGTCTGACTTTTAGATCTTTGCATAATGTTTGCTATATGTCTATCCATATTCTGTCTGATATACTAAGTTTTATCCATTTTATACCATATTATAGTTGATTTGCAATAATCAACTACAGTTCTGTAATGTTGTGAGTTTGATTCTATGTGATTTATTTTTCCAGTAGAATCAAGTTATGATGTTGTCCAAAGATTTTAGACAGGTTGGTGGCGCTGGAATAATTGAAAACAAATAATTTCGTTTAGGTAATATTCTCATTTTAATTATTGCAGTTTGTCCAAAGAGCATAAGGGGCAAATTTGTCCATCAATGAAGTTCGTCGCTTATTGTTTTAATAATTGGATGACTATTTATTTTTGAATAACAGACAACTGGGAAGAGAATTTAATACCCAGATATGTAATATGATTGGTATTCAGGGGGATGGGGTTTTTAATTGCATCATAAAGTTATGCTGCTAATATATAGTATAATACACAAATATCCTACTGGAGATACAATTTGACCAGTTATGTGTGATGTTCTGTGATGATCATATAGAACACCACAGACAACTGTTTGGCACATCACTGTTAAACCTCCTGATTGCAACCCGGGGCATCGTGAACTGTACAACATGACCCTCAGACAATGATCTCTGAGTGAAAGCGATAAACATAATCATCTTCATATCATCACTTTCTCTACAAGTTCAGTGGAAGAGATGTCAGTTAAAGGGAGTTTTAATACCCTTTCCATCTTTAAATTTAATAAAAACACAGATGGAAAAATTCCAGAAAGTGAGAGAGAGAAAGGAAACTAGACTTTAAAATGGTGCTGCCCTCTTGATTTACAACTGTAGATTATTGAAATTATTACAAATGTCCGATGCCAAAAGGGATTGTGTCAGTGTTTCACTACTCAGTATTGCATTTGGTAGACAGTATAAACAATTAGACTATGGTTAAAAAAATCACAGAAATAAAGCAAACACCAATATAATCTTGAACCACCTAGTCCCAGGAAACATTAGATTACTGGAACAAAATCAGACAACTAGCAGAACAACTTTTTAACCAATGATGCAGATGCACTTTTAGTGGATTTATTTATCTGTATTTCAATCCACTAAAGTTTTTCACTTGATCTAACATTACATTTAAGACCGAAATCCTGTTACGTCTCACAGAAGATTCCACTGATCAAGCTGCTACTTACCCATCCTGGTCCTGGAGTACCTTTGCTCTGTACACTTTAGTGATGTCTTTGCTACCAACAAGCCTATTTTAATCCATCAGATAGTAACCAAACGCTCCTTTGCTGCAGAGCACAGAAATCATTCAAATTTGCAGTCAACAGATACATCTGGGCCAGATTTTGGATCAATGGACTAGGCTGGAACTGCACATATACTGTATATGCAAAATTCAAAATACGGGGAGTGGTTGGTCTCTTTTGCAATCAAATCTGAATACTATGGAATTCGTTTCACATTTGTTTAATTTGACAGATTTTAAATGGATAATGGACATCACTAGACAAAAAGGAATAAACAACTATATGAAAAGGAACAAAACCAAAAACAAAGGAAGACTTTAACACACTTGCCCAAACAAGCACTAAATCTGACAAAAATAGATCAACCAATGACATAGCTGTGAAGGAACATATTAGCCATTGTTTTCTTGTCATCAACAGTAATTTTAACTGATTGTTAACATACTGTTCAAGTCTTCAACTGATTTGCTCCCAACATACGAATGGGTACAAATATGGTTCATTACCCACCTGCACAATTTGCTTCTGACATACTGGGCAGCTACAGGGTTCTTCTCCCATGTGGATTCTGACATACTGGGCAGCTACGGGCTTCTTCAGTTGTGTGGATTGTCTTCTGCTCCTCCATGTGGCCTGTTTCACCAAAGCCCTTCCTGCAGTATTTGCAGCACTATGGGAAGCGGACACCCTTGTGTGTGCGTTTAGGTGCTTCTCAAGAGTCTGGGCACGTTTGAAACACCTGCCCCAAACATCACTGACATTATTTCTTGTAGGTGATTAGCCACGTGTTTCTCTAGTCACAAGTACTTTTTGATTTATTTGTTTTTTTAAATAGGTAATTTTATATATAATGGCAACAAATGACATTTTAAGTTTTATGACAAAACGTGCAAACAAGCTGGCCTGAGAGGTGTGTAGCGGGATATGACTCAGTGCGTCTCTGGTGCTGCTTTTGATGAGTACAGTGTCATGAGTGTGTCTGTCCAGCGGTGCAAAGAGGGGATACAGCAAGGCATGGCATGGTGTTTATTCATTCGTTTGCATAGAAAATGACGCCTTTTCACATTGTGGAACTACAAATATGGCGGTCTTTTTTGTGCGGCGTAGTAATGACATATGTTGTGGAATTTTGAACAAACAGCAAGTCAGACGTGATTAAGAGAGTAATTTAATAAGAAAAAGAATAAAATAAATGTTTGGCTCTCCTCAGGTAGGGAGCCCCGAGTATACAAAACCGTGGCTAGTTATACTACTCCTGTGCTGTCTTTAACCAATCATCTTTTCTTAAGCAGCTCTTCTTTCCTTTGTTGCTGTGGCTATAAGCCAATCAGCTCTCAGCTTGGTTTTTTCCACAAACCAACCCAAACTGTCTCCAAACAGTGTGGGTTGTGTGTCATGTTGACCTTGATGTTAACAGTTCCTGATACATGTTCAACTTAATCAGCAACAGGCGGATACAAATGTGCAAACGGCATTATTAATTTAAGAACAAAAGGATCAGTGTGATTTTATATGAATCACATAATACATAGTTTCGTATCATTTTCCATCACACGTAAAAACAGAGTCTCACCGTATTGTCGGGCAGGAGGATCTGGACTCATTTATTACTTGATATCTTCCCCCATCTAGCGGTCATTAGAGGTTAGTCTTGAATTGATTTCTGTCGTGCAATATTTTAGATATAAATGTTTACATTTTCTATTACAGAACACGGCAAAGTATAGTCAACCAGTTCTAACCTTTTGAGAAAAACTTTAACTTCAAAGTAGGTGAATCTATTTACTTAGATTGAACCAATCGGATCACAGTTTATTTACATAGCATCAATGCTTTGAGTGCTTTAGATATAAGGACATCATGGCGATCTTTCTGCTCACACCTCAGTCAGTCTATAATTCTGTACTATGTGTTTCTATAGCTTCCAACTTTCACGAGTTTCTTGAATCTGTGGAGAAAAGTGCAGACTCAGGTACTTTCTTATTTGTGAACTTTTATACATTTTATGTAATTTATTTATCATCTATAATGTTTTATTACTTTTCATTTATAGATATAAGGACACAAAAACAGTTCATATACTCAATGAATTGTTACAAGATAATCTTTTCTAGAGAATGTTTACCATTTGTTAAAAGACTGATTTATTTCTAAAAGTTTATGCAGTGTGTTAATTTGTCACATGGAGGCAGAAGGGGTGAATCTGATATACCCCTCTTCCATCATCAACTATTCATGGAGTCCTTCAGTGGAGCTTGTACAACCAAAGAAACGCATACAGCGGTCACCGGCGGTTCTAAGTTACATCTAAAGAGGTCTAGGCCTATACACACTGTTCCACCTGAGGTAATAAAATGTTTTGGGGTAAAGGTATTTTCATGAGGCGATCTGTGATCTAATTATAATAGGCTTTGAAGCTCTCTGCAACAGGTGCAGAGTGGTGCAAGACTGTGTTTGAAAGCATAAAGAGGAATAATGTTTCTGGGGTATCTTAAGGCCTTTGTGGGTCTGTAAGTGCAGAGCAGAGGCTCTGATGCAGGTGGTTTCAAGGCCTCTGTGGAAGTCTACGGCAGATGACTCTGGACTGTTCCCGTGAGAAATAGCTTCCTAAGTATTGGTAAAGATCCCGGCTTTTAAAAGACGTGAAAGCCTCTTCGAGAGTTCTGTGGCTAAGCAAGGTTCATTATCTTACCATAAGAGCAGGGTGATACTGACCTGCAACATCATCTTGCAGGTGTTTGATGGTATGAGTTGAGATTATCTTTGTTAAAAACAAAAACAACAACAACAAAAAAAAAAAACCCAGGAAAATCTTCCAATAGGATATACTGGGGTCAAGCTTCAATTTGTACAATGATAGATCTCAATTTGCATATATTGAATAATGTATGGTTGAACACAGTGGTTGAGATTTCAAACACCAGTATGTAGAGAAGGTGTGGCAATCACATAATCAGTTGTGAAAACTGGATAAAAATGTGTGTTCCTTGTGTGATTATTAGACATATTCTGGACTATGCCTTGTTTGTATGTAACGCTGAGCTCAAAATAAATAATGGACCTACTACTCTCTTCAATTAATTCTTGAGTCTGCATCTTTATTTTCTGTTTAAAGAGGACTTAATAAAATTACTGGAATGTGGGCAATATCTAGTAACACAGTGCCGAGTCTGCTAAACGTAGATCCCAGCCTTTTATATGGCCTCTTCCCTTTAATTCTACTGACTATAATTAATGTAAACCTTGTCGATTCTGGTGTTTGCTGTATAGAGGTAGCGAAAACTTTGCTAAAACAATGAAAAATATGCATCCTGTGAAAAGTTTATTGAACAATATAACATTGTTCCTTACCCAGAGCCATAACACGTCATTGATGGAAATCACACTGATGTGAGGGCGGTATGGGCCAACTCAACTGTATTTCCTGATTGTTTTATTCTGCAGGAGGATGTGGTCCAAATATTTTAAAAATCACAGGTTTGTTTAAGAGGACATAGTCGAACAGTTTGGGCTTACTGTTATTTTAATACTAGTGGTAACTATTAGTAAATACAACAATCTGACCATCCTCATACTGCATTGAGGGGTGATGGGGTGATGGCACCAGATGATGTTTAGGTATGTGGTTATGTTAATTTATTTTTGTTCCTTTATATTCACATATTTTGCAAGTGCGTATGTTATTGAGTTTAAAACCATCCATATATTATGCAATTATAGAAAATACAGAAACTGCATGAGACTTCTCTTGACTTGCTAGAAGTTCAGACTGTAGCAAGCTTAGCATTAGTAAATGGAATAGGTGTCATTTTAAGGATTCATTTAAAGTATTCATGAGGTATTTCTCCTAACATCGATGTATCGACAGTACCAATAAAATAAATAGCATAACAAGAATTACAGGTGTATAATAGTGTAATTACCCACAATGGTTGAAGTGTTTGAAAAGAGTTGTATAAAAGAATAGTTGGTTGGTTCGTGGCATAAAGTCATGAAACGGTGAAATGAGGTCATAAAAAGAGTGTTTACAGGGGAAAGTGCTTTAACATTGAATTAGACAAACTAATAACATAAAACAAGGGAGTTTAGAGATTCTGTGTCCTTTCGTAATGATTTGTGCATATGGCAGGCTGCTGCAAAGGATCCTGGGTAAGCTTCAGCAGACCTCAGTGTAAGATATATTAATAATATTAATCATAATAATACTATTCAGAGGTTACTTGACTAGTAATCAGAATGTTGCTAGTTCAAGCCCTACCACTGCCAAGTTACCACTGCTGGGTCCCTGAACAGCAATGAATCCTCAACTGTATTATTAATACAATCCAATACACATGCCTAATGCTCAGCTGTCAACTGCAAAAACTGACATTCTGAGCATTCGAACAGTAAGAGGAACAAAAAGAAAGGAGTCACCGACTGTACACGTGTCAATCATTTAGCCTTTTTACATGTTGTTTTAGTTTACTGTAATCAAGGCCTGAAACTGGAGTCTATGGACCAGGCAAAAATATTTCAATATTTAATGCGTTTTTATTTTTTCAGCCAGCATAAGCGGAAGCTCCAAGTTGTCGATCTCCAGGAGCAAACCCGTCCCTGCAAGGTTTGGGTGCATGTTCTGGATCACGGGAAACAGACCATCGATCACCCAACATCTGCTTCTGCTCCTGCGGAGGTTCCAGATCCAGCACGGAGGCAGTGAGAGGTTCCTGGCCCAGAGATTGGTCTGCAGCGGGCCTGATGGTACTCGGCATGTATTGGAAATGCTGTGGCTGAATGCTGTGCGTAGCCCAGCGGGTGCTGGGGTGGAGCTGTGCCAGTTGCCTGCTCGGGTAGCAGGTAGCCCAGTTCTGAGCCTGTGGAATGGCCATCATGAAGTAGCCGGAGGGCGGGGCGGGCTGGTAGGGGTTGAGCACTGGGTTGCGCACGGCACTCACGCTGGCCATGCGCTGCATGTACTGGTGGGTGAGGTGGGCCTGCCGCTCCTCCTTGCGCTGCGCCAGGGCCACGTACAGCGGCTTGGTGCCTACGATGCACCCGTTCATCTCCTTCATTGCCTCGGTGGCCTCCTCCGGCGAGGAGAAACACACAAAGCCGAACCCTTTGGAGCGGCCGCCCTCCGTCATCACCTTGGCACTCGTGATTGTCCCGAATAGAGAGAACTCTTTACGCAGACGCTCGTCGTCCAGACTGTCGTCTAGGTTTTTAACGTACAGGTTCACTCCCTGGTAGCGAGTCGTGCCGTCCTGCTTCATCTGCTCAAACTTGCGTTTGAGCTCTGTCTGCCTCTCGCCTTTCTTCTGGGCACGAGCCACATACAGCTGCTTCCCATTCAACTTCTTCCCGTTCATCTCATCCACAGCCCTTTTGGCATCCTCGTGCCTCTCGAAGCTCACAAAGCCAAAGCCCTTGGACTTGCCGCTCTCGTCTGTCATGATGCGACGGCTCAGCGTTGGGCCGAACTTGCTGAAGATCTCATTTAGCTTGTTGTCGTCCATGTCCTCCCAAGTATGAGATATTATTTCCATCAGGCTCAGGACCATCTCTTTAGGATAAGGTCAAGAGAAATCTCTTGGAATGTGGTGTTAACAGGTTCCAACTGGTGTGGGTGTTTTATATTACTTTGCATATATTGACAAATGTATGGTTTGGATGCAATGGACGTGAAGACAAACGCAAATATGTAAAGGAATGTGGGGTGAATACATAACCACTACTGAAAAATGTATGAAAATGTGGGTTCTCTGATTTTTAGACATTCTCCAGAGGGTGCCTCAATAATGCGTGTTAATGTTAACCTACAATAAAGTACGTGCACAGTTATGCTCTTTAACCAATTCTGAAGTCTGCATTTTTATTTAATATTTGAATTGAACTTTAAAACTAGCCGACTGGGCACCTAGGAACCACATACTGTTGCTATGTGCAGAGATGTGGGCTTGCAGCCCATTGTTGGGCAGAGTCCATCGCACTGCTCCAATAGACCTGCTCTGACTGCTACTTTCCCACGTCGGCAGTCGAAGTCGTTTCTCCTTCACAATGCTTTTCACCTGGTTGGCCAGTTTCACCGTCTCAGTAGACAAGCTAAAAGAAACTGTTGGCAGCCTCTCGTTGCTCCTGTAATATGACCGTCGCCAGACCAGAGAGTGGAACTGGATGGCAGTGTGGCACTTGCAGCTGCAGTTTGTTTGCTTCAAGATTTAATACGTGTAAGTGACCTTTGCTTCTCGTCCTGTCTTTACTGGTTTGTTAATAAGGTCATTTGAAATTGTGTTGTACATAAAGGAATATTACAGAATTATTCTCTATTTTAAGCTACACTGTGGGGTTTTGTTTTTTTGATCTTTACATTTATATTAATGCAACCCAATACACTTATCTAATGATCAGCTATGACCTGTAAGAACTGACAATCTGAACATTCAAACTTTAAGAGGAATAAAAACAAAAAAATGATCAGCTGTTCATGTCAAAATCTGTAATATGTAATAGAAATAACTGTAATATGTTCAATATAACTGTAATATGTTCAATTACCACCATGTAACATATAACTGTAAATATGCCAATTGCAAGATGGGACTGTACATTCTGTACATACATATATAAATATCCATATATACATTGTACATATAAACATTATATATATATATATATATATATATATATATATATATATATATATATATATATATATATATATTGTACATGCACTATTAATATATTTTTGTATATATATAGAATATATTTCTCTATGCACCCCTGTTTTTCTTTTTCCTCAGATTGGACAGAGCACTCAACCATTTCACTGTGAGTTATACTGTGTATGACTATGTATGCGACAAATAAACCAAACTTGAAATGATTTTACCTTTTTCTGTCGTTTTCATTTTAAGCTTAGAATAACCAAGGCCTGGACTTTGTAAGGTGGTTTTGAATCCAGGTCAGCTAGGTGAGGACACCAATAGCTTACTGGGTAAGCAGCCACACTCTAACAATGGTGGGCTCGTGTGCAGAACAGTTAGAGCTTGGATCAAGCAAAACAAGAGGAAAAAACGAAACACCTCGGTGAGCGTGGAAAAGGGGAGAACAAAGAACGCCACGGAAAGAAATGGCAACCCCGATGCACTGGGGAAAACTCGAACTAAAAGCTCCCAAACAAAACCAGAAAACGGGGAGAAACTTGAATGGCTAAGGGAAGCCTCAGGAGAGAGACAGACTCGAGAGGGGAAAACTGGAGAAGGGAGGGGACGTGTAAAAACACTGACACCCTCGCAGAACAGAAAAGAGGCATAGCACAAGGGCTCACAGACCTCAATACCCAGAGTTACCGGCTAGGAGCTTGGCTCAAAACTTTATCAAAAACCCAGCACTGAATGATTGGGTCACTGGGCTTATATAAGGTCTAGCCCAGCTGTTGGGTGTTGATCCTGATCAGTGGCGTGGTTGACTCGACGCCTCCCTCTGGTCGAGGGGGCCTCGGCCTGGTGCCAACCCTTACAGGCTTGATGTCTACAGACATGGCAAAAATATTTCAATGTTCAATGCATTTCAGTTTCAATGTTTATTTTTTTCAGTTAAAATGTTAATTTTTTTTACTGCTTATTCTTCCATTAGACAGCCAGAAGCGCAGCACTGGTTAAAGTTTTTGAGCGGCTTCCTGCGCGCACTGGTCCTGGAGCACAGCGACTGCCTCATCCACCTTAGGGTGCAGAGACTCAGGTCATAGAGAACACCACAGACAACTGTGTGGCACATCACTGTTAAACATGCTGATTGCAACCCTGGGCATCATGAACTGTACAATATTAACCTCAGACAACGTTCTCGGAGTGAAATCTATAAACATATTCATCTAACTATCATTACTTTCTCTAACAGCTCATTGGATGAGAGGCCATTAAGTGAAAGGGAGTTTTAATATCCTTTCTATTTTTAATTTTAAAAAAACACAGACATAAAAATTTCAGAAAGTGAGACAGAGAAAGGAAACCAGACTTTAAAATGGTGCTTCGCTCTTGAGTTACAACAGTAGCGTAACGAGGGGTGGCCCGAGTGCCGCAGGGTGAGGGGCAGGACGCACAGACTCCAACGTCTGGGACGTACATTTATTAACATTTAACACAGAACACTAACGGCACTCACAAGAATCACACGCGATTAATACAAACAAGAAACGGTTAACTGCAAATGCACTGTATATGCAAAATGAAAGATGCAGGGAGTGGTTGGTCTCTTTTTCAATCAAATCTGAACAGAGTGAAATCTTCACATTTGATTAATTTGACAGACTTTAAAGGGATAATAGACAACATATAAAATGGAACAGAACACGATATAAAAAGGAACTAAATGAAAAACAAACGAAAAAATACTTTTTATCACACTTGCCCAGACAAGCACCAAATCAGACCAAAATAGATCAAGCAAAGGCATAACTGGGAAGAAGCATATTAGCCATTTATTACTCTATTGTTAACAACCTAACAACAGTAATCTGATTGTTAACTGATTGTTAACATACTTTTCAAGTCTTTAACCGTTTTGCTCCCAACATCCTATATGAATGGGTACGAATGCGGCTCATTACCCGCCTGCACAAACTGCTTCTGAAATACTGGGCAGCTAAAGGGTTCTTCACCTGTGTGGATTCTCATATGCTGCTTTCTGTGGCCTGTTTCGCCAAAGCCCTTCCTTACAGTACTATGACAAGCAGACACCCCTGTGTGAGGGTTTAGGTGCTCCTCAAGAGCCTGTGCATGTTAGAAACACATGTTGCAAATATCAGTGACGTTATTTCTCATTTTTGTGATTAGCCATGTTTTTCTGTAGCTACAAATACTTTGATTTTGAAAAAAAGTTTTTGGTAATTTAATAAAACAGACATCTTAAGTTTTACGACAAAATGTGCAAATAAGCTGGCCTGAGAGGTGCGTTCGGGAATATGACTCAGTGCGTCTCTGGTGCTGCTTTTGATGAGTGCAGTGTCATGAGAGTGCGGCCATCTAGCAGTACAAAGAGGGGTTACAGCTTCTCCCGGACGTTTCCAATAAATGTCTAGATTTGTGAGTTATAGAAAGACAGCTGGAAGAGAAGTCCTCCCAGCCCAGCACACAGGGCCAAGTGTCAAAGCGCTGGGAGGTGAACTGAACTTTCATCTTAGTCAGGTACTCCTGAACCCTCTTACAGTCATCAGACAGCAGCAGCCACGCATGTTTGGTCATGGGGTCCAATGTGACCTCATCCACAGCACTGCAGATCCAGTTCCACAATGAATTTGGAATGGATTTTGAAGTTCTCCAGGATCGCTGTTTACTGAGGACCCAAAGCTGTGAAACTACATCCTGGTTATGTTTGAGTAGAGACCATGCGATGAAGTCCAGGACAGGCAGCATGGGTTCCAGCTTCTTCTTAAGCTCCAGCTGCCTGAAATTCTGTGCCAACTCTGCCCTCATCATGCCGCACCGCTCTGAGACTGTCTGGAGTTCTTTAGCCCATTCAGTGTTTCTCTGCTTGGTCTCCTTCACTGCCTAGGTCCTCTCTTCACTTCCTCTCTCCTGCTGCCCTTCACGTGGACTGAACAATGTA
This sequence comes from Electrophorus electricus, assembly GCF_041902795.1. Classification (NCBI taxonomy): domain Eukaryota; kingdom Metazoa; phylum Chordata; class Actinopteri; order Gymnotiformes; family Gymnotidae; genus Electrophorus; species Electrophorus electricus. The sequence continues at coordinate 892,175 of NW_027658725.1, read as the reverse complement.
TCAACAGCTTTGAGACGGCTGGCCCACTGAAAAATGTGCTGGCAACAGTGTGGGGGTGTACGGTTCCACCGCAGTCATTACTGCTACTGGATGCAGCTGCAGCGCCCTCGTCAGGCTTACAGACACGCTCCACCTCTTGTTTCCACTGAGCGATAAACTTCACGCACTCCTTGAGACCGTGCAAATTTCTCAGGTCTGGTACTTGAGGTAATAAAAAGAGAACAGAGGTTTAACATTGAATTAGACATATTAATAACATAATCACAGAATGGTATGTGTCCTTTCAGAATGATTTGTGTACAGGGCAGAGGCCTCTGTAAAGGCCTCTGCAGGCTTCTGCAAAGGATGGTGGATAGGCTCCAGCACACTTACAAGTATGAGATATTATTTCCATCAGGCTCAGGACCATCTCTTTAGGATAAGGTCAAGAGAAATCTCTTGGAATGTGGTGTTAACAGGTTCCAACTGGTGTGGGTGTTTTATATTACTTTGCATATATTGACAAATGTATGGTTTGGATGCAATGGACGTGAAGACAAACGCAAATATGTAAAGGAATGTGGGGTGAATACATAACCACTACTGAAAAATGTATGAAAATGTGGGTTCTCTGATTTTTAGACATTCTCCAGAGGGTGCCTCAATAATGCGTGTTAATGTTAACCTACAATAAAGTACGTGCACAGTTATGCTCTTTAACCAATTCTGAAGTCTGCATTTTTATTTAATATTTGAATTGAACTTTAAAACTAGCCGACTGGGCACCTAGGAACCACATACTGTTGCTATGTGCAGAGATGTGGGCTTGCAGCCCATTGTTGGGCAGAGTCCATCGCACTGCTCCAATAGACCTGCTCTGACTGCTACTTTCCCACGTCGGCAGTCGAAGTCGTTTCTCCTTCACAATGCTTTTCACCTGGTTGGCCAGTTTCACCGTCTCAGTAGACAAGCTAAAAGAAACTGTTGGCAGCCTCTCGTTGCTCCTGTAATATGACCGTCGCCAGACCAGAGAGTGGAACTGGATGGCAGTGTGGCACTTGCAGCTGCAGTTTGTTTGCTTCAAGATTTAATACGTGTAAGTGACCTTTGCTTCTCGTCCTGTCTTTACTGGTTTGTTAATGAGGTCATTTGAAATTGTGTTGTACATAAAGGAATATTACAGAATTATTCTCTATTTTAAGCTACACTGTGGGGTTTTGTTTTTTTGATCTTTACATTTATATTAATGCAACCCAATACACTTATCTAATGATCAGCTATGACCTGTAAGAACTGACAATCTGAACATTCAAACTTTAAGGGGAATAAAAACAAAAAAATGATCAGCTGTTCATGTCAAAATCTGTAATATGTAATAGAAATAACTGTAATATGTTCAATATAACTGTAATATGTTCAATTACCACCATGTAACATATAACTGTAAATATGCCAATTGCAAGATGGGACTGTACATTCTGTACATACATATATAAATATCCATATATATATTGTACATATAAACATAATATATATATATATATATATATATATATATATATATATATATATATATATATATATATATATATATATATATATATATATTGTACATGCACTATTAATTTATTTTTGTATATATATCGAATATATTTCTCTATGCACCCCTGTTTTTCTTTTTCCTCAGATTGGACAGAGCACTCAACCATTTCACTGTGAGTTATACTGTGTATGACTATGTATGCGACAAATAAACCAAACTTGAAATGATTTTACCTTTTTCTGTCGTTTTCATTTTAAGCTTAGAATAACCAAGGCCTGGACTTTGTAAGGTGGTTTTGAATCCAGGTCAGCTAGGTGAGGACACCAATAGCTTACTGGGTAAGCAGCCACACTCTAACAATGGTGGGCTCGTGTGCAGAACAGTTAGAGCTTGGATCAAGCAAAACAAGAGGAAAAAACGAAACACCTCGGTGAGCGTGGAAAAGGGGAGAACAAAGAACGCCACGGAAAGAAATGGCAACCCCGATGCACTGGGGAAAACTCGAACTAAAAGCTCCCAAACAAAACCAGAAAACGGGGAGAAACTTGAATGGCTAAGGGAAGCCTCAGGAGAGAGACAGACTCGAGAGGGGAAAACTGGAGAAGGGAGGGGACGTGTAAAAACACTGACACCCTCGCAGAACAGAAAAGAGGCATAGCACAAGGGCTCACAGACCTCAATACCCAGAGTTACCGGCTAGGAGCTTGGCTCAAAACTTTATCAAAAACCCAGCACTGAATGATTGGGTCACTGGGCTTATATAAGGTCTAGCCCAGCTGTTGGGTGTTGATCCTGATCAGTGGCGTGGTTGACTCGACGCCTCCCTCTGGTCGAGGGGGCCTCGGCCTGGTGCCAACCCTTACAGGCTTGATGTCTACAGACATGGCAAAAATATTTCAATGTTCAATGCATTTCAGTTTCAATGTTTATTTTTTTCAGTTAAAATGTTAATTTTTTTTACTGCTTATTCTTCCATTAGACAGCCAGAAGCGCAGCACTGGTTAAAGTTTTTGAGCGGCTTCCTGCGCGCACTGGTCCTGGAGCACAGCGACTGCCTCATCCACCTTAGGGTGCAGAGACTCAGGAGACTCCAGCATATGCAGTAGCTCCGAGTTGTCCAGTTCCAGGAACAGACCCGTGATCTTCCCTGCAAGGGTGGGCTGCATGTTCTGGATCAGGGGAAACAGACGCTCACCCAGTATCTGCTTCTGCTCCTGTGGAGGTGCAGCAGCCAGCATGGAGGCACTGAGAGGTTCCTGACCCTGCACATGGACCGCAGCCAGCTGCACGGGCACCTGGAGCTCTGCCCCCAGGTGCTGCTGTGGGTTGAGAAACATAAATGTTTTATAATTGATTTGACTGATAAATGGTAAGTTCGACATTTATATCTAAGGGCTGTGTGCCCAGGTGTTGCTGTGGGCTGTGAACGCCTGAGGTGGTTTTGTACTGTGGTACTGCTCTCACCAGCGACGCCTTGTTGGCAGCTTCCGCGCTGGCCATCCCTGTCCCCGGAGCCTCAGATGCCATGGTCTGATAGGCCATCGTGCGTGGGACCTGGCAGGCGGTGGTTGGTCGGATGGCGCTGAAGGCCTGCGGGCAGGATGCGGCTGGACCGATGGCACTCGGCATATCCTGGACTTGCTGTGGGTGGACGCACTGCATGGCCCAGCAAGGGCTGGGGAGGAGTTGTGCCACCTGGCTGCTTGCGCAGTAGGCAGGCCAGTTCTGAGCTTGTGGAATGGCTTCCATGTTGTAGCCGGAGGGCGGGGCAGGCTGGTAGGGGTTGAGCACGAGGTTGGGCAAGGCACTCACGCTGGCCGTGCGCTTCATGTACTTGTTGGAGAGGTGGGCCTGCCGCTCCTCCTTGCGCTGCGCCAGAGCCACGTACAGCGGCTTGGTGCCTACAACGCGCCCATTCATCTCCGTCATGGCCGTGGCGGCCTCCTCCGGCGAGGAGAAACACACGAAGCCGAACCCTTTGGAGCGGCCGCCCTCCATCATCACCTTGGCACTTGTGATGGTCCCGAACGGAGAGAACTCCTTACGTAGACGCGCGTCGTCCAGACCGTCGTCTAGGTTCTTGACGTACAGGTTGTCTCCCTGGTAGCGAGTCATACCGTCCTGCTTCATCTGCTCAAACTTTCGTTTCAGCCCTGTCTGCCTCTCGCCTTTCTTCTGGGCATAACCCACATACACCTTCTTCCCATTCAGCTCCTTCCCATTTATCTCATCCACAGCCCTCTGGGCATCCTCGTGCCTCTCGTAGTTCACAAAGCCAAAGCCCTTGGACTTGCCGCTCTCGTCGGTCATGACGCGAGTGCTCAGCGTTTGGCCAAACTTGCTGAAGATCTCCTTCAGCTTGTCGTCGTCCATGTCCTCTCCAAAGTTCTTGACGTACACATTGGTGAACTTTTTGGCCCTGGCCCCCATCTCAGCCTCTCGCTCCTTGCGAGACTTGAAGTGGCCAATGAACACTTTGCGGTCATTGAGCAACATGCCATTAAGTCTCTCAATTGCTCTCTCCGCAGCCTCACGGGTCTCAAAGTGCACAAAGCCGTAGCCCTTAGAGCCATTCTCGTCACACACCACCTTGCTGGAAAGGATGTTCCCAAAGGCAGAGAATGTGTCGTAAAGAGCTTCGCTGTCAATAGACTTGTCAAGGTTCTTGATGAAGATGTTGCCAACTCCACTCTTCCTCAGAGAGGGGTCTCTCTGGGACCACATAATTCGCACAGGTCTGCCTTTGATGATGTTAAAGTTCATAGTGTCCAAAGCACGCTCAGCATCTGCCTGCTGCTGAAAGTTCACGTATGCGTATCCAAGTGAGCGGAGGGTCATCGCGTCCCTGCAAATCCGTACGGAGACTATTGCGCCAGCAGGACTGAGTTTCTCGTATAGCATGGCCTCGGTAACGTCTGGATGGAGGTCACCCACGTACAACGAAGTCATCGGCGAACTTGGAGTACTTGGATTCATTTTCGTGAGGATCGTCGGTCAACCTTTCTGGAAATCGTAGTCGAAAGTAGTAAATGAATAAAATAAAATCGTAAATGATTTAACCAAATGATCTAACTGCACGAATTATAAAACAGTTTGAAACAGCAATTCAACAGAGCCAGGCAAGTGTCGACCGACCAAAGCGATCAAAGCAACACTTTAGCTTTAGATTCAAATACATGACAACTTGGTTGTTACGTAAGAGTGCTTTTACGTAAATGTTTATTTTTAAATATTATACAAACGCTATTTATTTATTTATGAATTATTCAATTATTTTAACTTATAACGTTAATAGCGTGAATGAGAGGCTTTAACAACGCCTTATATTTCAAAATATTACCTAGTCACAGCATTTTCCAAAAATCGTCCATATGCTGCTCACACTGAATCATTTACCGCATGGCTCAGAATAAATACTTTTAGTTTGATAAACGCAGCAACATTCATTTTCTTTAGCCTAATGCTCGGCAAAAAACATCGCATTAAAGTTAATTAATGGGATGAAATCAGTTTGCCTTGGAGCAGGCCTATGTTCTTTGAGGTTAAAAATCATCGCCTGGATTGTAAACCTTAGTAGAGTTCCACAACGAGGTGCGATTTGTAAAAGGACGTCTTTTTCTCTCCGAGTTAGAAATCTGGAGAAATAAATATATCAATTGATTTCCGCCCATCGGAGGACCTTTAGAACTTTATTATTTATTCATTATTTATTTCTAACTTCTCACTGTGTCCAACTATATCGGGTGTATAAAACGTATGAACATACATAAATAACGTGGGGGAAACGGGAATAGGGGAGAGAGGAAAAATAAGACGAACAGAGACGAAACAGACAAACGGGAAATGCAGATAGAGTATTTTAAGTATTTGCCACCTGCACCATTACGGGAATGTGTGTGTGTGTGTGTGTGTGTGTGTGTGTGTGTGTGTGTGTGTGTGTGTGTGTGTGTGTGTGTGTGTGTGTGTTCGTGTGTGACTGCTTGTGTGCGTCTGCCTGTGTGTGTGTGTGAGAGAGAGAGAGAGAGGCTATGTGCGAGTGCACTGTATATGTACACGTACTAGATTGGGATATTTATCATTTATGGATTAGCTCTGTAAACTTTTTATCAAAGGAGTCCAGTCTAGGTTATTGGTTCTTATTGATTCATTCTGAGATTTTTTTCCATTGATATGTAGTCTATCAATAGATTTTTCCATTCGGTGACACTAATATTATTTTTTGTTTTCCAATTCATGAGTATGTTTGTATTTGCAATTAATAATGTTATATATATATTATCCTGTTTTTTTTCTATTGTCACATTGGTTGATGACATGTCTCCTAGGAGACATAAAGATGGTGTTGGATGGATAGGGTTATTTAAATCATGGGACATGTGTGTGATTACTTATTGCCAAAATTGCTTGATAGGTGTGCTCTGCCACACGATGTGAATGTAATCGTCAGCTGTCTTTGGAGTAAAGTATGTACAGATTGCTGAGCTTGTGAAACCAATTTTAAACATCCAATGTGTAGTATAATGTAATCTATGTATTATTTTGTACTGAATGCATTGTAGGTTAGTGTTGCTGTCATGTGGTAATTATTATTACACATTTTAATCCAAACTGTGGCGTCGGGAGCTAGTAATAAATCTTCCTCCCATTGTCTCGATGGAAGAGTAATTATGCGATTTGATTTCATTATTAGTTTGTATATCTTATGTGATAGTTTTTTTGTATTAGGAATGTTTATAATACTGATATGGATGCAGGTGAGTTTAATGTCTCTGAACTGATAGTTGCTCTTACCTGCTTTCTATATCTTATGTTTGGGTTACTTGTGGAAGTGACATGAAAGCAGTGTTATGTTTATGTGAGTCTGGAGTTTGATATCTTGTGAAATTTCCACCAGGCTGTTAGTATCATGGCCACCCACAAATTGTTGATCATGAATGTTCTTTAATTGATTTGACTGATAAATGGTAAGTCTGACTTTTAGAACTTTGCATAATGTTTGCTATATGTCTATCCATATTCTGTCTGATATACTAAGTTTTATCCATTTTATACCATATTATAGTTGATTTGCAATAATCAACTACAGTTCTGTAATGTTGTGAGTTTGATTCTATGTGATTTATTTTTCCAGTAGAATCAAGTTATGATGTTGTCCAAAGATTTTAGACAGGTTGGTGGCGCTGGAATAATTGAAAACAAATAATTTCGTTTAGGTAATATTCTCATTTTAATTATTGCAGTTTGTCCAAAGAGCATAAGGGGCAAATTTGTCCATCAATGAAGTTCGTCGCTTATTGTTTTAATAATTGGATGACTATTTATTTTTGAATAACAGACAACTGGGAAGAGAATTTAATACCCAGATATGTAATATGATTGGTATTCAGGGGGATGGGGTTTTTAATTGCATCATAAAGTTATGCTGCTAATATATAGTATAATACACAAATATCCTACTGGAGATACAATTTGACCAGTTATGTGTGATGTTCTGTGATGATCATATAGAACACCACAGACAACTGTGGCACATCACTGTCAAACCTCCTGATTGCAACCCGGGGCATCGTGAACTGTACAACATGACCCTCAGACAATGATCTCTGAGTGAAAGCGATAAACATAATCATCTTCATATCATCACTTTCTCTACAAGTTCAGTGGAAGAGATGTCAGTGAAAGGGAGTTTTAATACCCTTTCCATTTTTAACTTTAATAAAAACACAGACGGAAAAATTCCAGAAAGTGATACAGAGAAAGGAAACTAGACTTTAAAATGGTGCTGCCCTCTTGATTTACAAGTGTAGATTATTGAAATTATTACAAATGTCTGACGCCAAAAGGGATTGTGTCAGTGTTTCACTACTCAATATTTGGTAGACAGTATAAACAAGCAGACTATGGTTAAAAAGATCACAGAAATAAAGCAAACACCAATATAATCTTGAACCACCTAGTCCACAGGAAACATTAGATTACTGGAACAAAATCAGACAACTAGCAGAACAACTTTTTACCAATGATGCAGGTGCACTTTTGGTGGATTTATTTATCTGTATTTCAATCCACTAAAGTTTTTCACTTGATCTAACATTACATTTAAGACCGACGCCCTGTTACGTCTCACAGAAGAGTCCATTGATCAAGCTGCTACTTACCCATCCTGGTCCTGGAGTACCTTTGCTCTGTACACTTTAGTGATGTCTTTGCTACCAACAAACCTATTTTAATCCATCAGATAGTAACCAAACGCTTCAAGGACACTTGCATAACCATTTTTATTTTTTCATAATACTTGTCCAGGTTTCCACTATTATGTTCAAACCATACATTATTCAATATATGCTAATTGATATTTAATAGTTACACCAACAAGTTCTTGGTACTATTATGTTCAACCTGAACTACTTCTATTTTTTTAAAAGACGATCCTATTCTATATCACCGGATGCCCATATTGTTTCTTTTGGTGATCTCCATATTGTTTCTTCCAGTGCTTGGCCGGGATGTCCCATCCTTGAACCAAGGCTCTCCCTTCAACGGAATCCCCTAGAGGCTTTTTCAAAGAGGCCTCCTGAAGATTTATGCTGAAGCCTACACTGGTCTTTCCTGCATGAAACCAGTTTATTCGGGACCATCCATACTTTTCTGCTTACAATATCATTTTATTACCTCAGCATTTTCATTACTAATTTAAAAATCAATCACTTTATACTTCTAAAGCTTTCACAGACACATTTAGACTTTTCAGCACTCTCAATGTCCAATGCTAAATGCTACAAACCACTCATACCCAAACAGAAGAAATAGCCCAAATATAGCCACACATATTCCTCCAACCTCTACATACTTCTAAGCTATATATAACGTTTAAAGCCATTAAAAGCAAAGTTATGAACATTTAAAATACACCTTGATAACACAGTTTATAGCTCTTCAAGAATGTTTAGTTGTCATGGCAACTATTCCTTTCTCGACTCTGTTTTGTTTTGGGGTTTTTTTGGCATACCTTTCTTTTTCAGTCATGAATTCCCTTTTTTGTTAAAATCTCCTCACCTTTTCTACAGCGCTTTCTCTCTCTCTAATTTCACAGGTAATTGTCTCTTTCCTCCAAGGGTCTGCATCTCACCTGGACCTTTTCCTCTTTGCTACTTCAGCTCCTGTCGTAGCTGAACATCAATAGTTTAATAGTTATTAGGAAATATTACTTAAAACAAAACAACAAGAAAACAGCAAAGAAGGTATATGCAAGTATATGTTCACTGTATTGTGCAACTGTCATGTCAGCAGGTGGACAATTTTAGCTAAAGTTAGCATTTCAAACATATATTTTGATATTCTAAAATAATGTTTATTAACTCAATATTTCATCACAATGGGGTGGACATTTTTAGCTTTAACTCATCTGAGTATGGGGACAAAGTGAGAAATTCAAATGAACTGACATACTATAGGAGCATGCAGTTTATGCCTTTAGGCGAATGAAGATAGACCTTTTTTAAAGTTGTGAGGTCACTGATGTCAAAGGTCGCATTTTTACCAAGATGGTTATCCAAAGATGAGAGAGTGGACAGCAATTCTTGGACATGTTTAAATAACTTGATTTTTAATTTTATTTATTTATTTATTTTTAATCAAAATTGCAAAATGAATAATCAAAATACCTAAAATATTAATGAACGTATTTACAACCTTACGGTAATATTTAAAAGTTTAAAAGGTTAAAACATGTTTAAAAGGTTAAAACATCCAAAATACCCATTTCCTCATCAAAGACAATGTAATAAGGTTAACATTCCTATATATTCGTAAAATGTGTTCATTCAGAGTAAAACTTTAATCAGTTAATTAAAAACATTAATTGTTTCACAATCTTTGTATCAGCACATTTAAACGAGTATGTTGTACTGACCCTTAGGTAACAGAACGAAGTGTGAAGTCCACTTATAAAATAAATTACGCATTCGTCATTAGATCAGAGTAGGTGAGGGACAGAGAGCCATGTGTGAAAACGAACAATCATCTCACAAAACACTACTTATGACTAACAAGTAAACACTTGCAAAATAAAAGTAGCCGTTTATGTTAAATATAAGATTTCACAAAACTATTAATTAAAAAAATATTAATTAAAAAATATTAATTACAAAAATATGAATTAAAAAACGTAAATCGATATTTTTGCGATTGATCTCCCTCCCAAGTTACACCGTTTACTTGTCTTAGAACTGAAACACGAGTATCACTGTTACGTTTTAATGAAACCGTTATTTTGAAAATTACAAAACTGCATGTCAATGTTAACCGTGTGGGGTCATACGTGAGTGTATGTTACAGCTGAATTATTAGGTTACCTAACTAAGCTACAGATATTTTTATATTTATTGGCTGCTTGTACAGATTTGTTAGCTCGCTGATAATATACTTTTGTATATAAAATTGTTCTGCGCAAACCACAGCACCATTGCTAAGTTAGCACTTAGCCTTAGCTAACGTTACTTTTAAAGTTAAATTGAGTTTCTTGTCTTGTTCATGGCTTTGTAGCCGAATCTCCCGTTTAGACATGATGTCTGCCCGCAGGCTTAGATTTCTAGTGTTTTCTGTTCAAAAGTGTTTATCTCGACTCGCCGACAAATGCAGAGGTTATTGCTCAGTGTCTCTATCTAGCACTCCTACTAATGAGACTGATGAGACGAGAGTGAGCACATTTAAGACCAAGCTGTCGTCATTAAGAGTTCTTCAGGCAAAAGTTCAACTGAGACGCAACAGGAACATGAGGAATCGTATCTTCCTGAAGAAAGTGGTCTGGCGCAGCTACGGAAAGGTATGTAACTGCATTTGTTGCCATGATAGTTCAGGCTTTAGGATTTTAATTCCCATGTGTCAGTATGCCGGTAGTCGTTGCCAATTTTATTTTGGTGTTTACATCTTGCAGTGTATTTCGAAACATACGGCTGTCAGATGAACGTCAACGACACTGAAATTGCGTGGTCCATTCTTCAGAAGGGTGGATATGTTCGGACCCACGAACTATCAGAGGTAAGTGTCAATGCCTTGACCTTTGACCCTTGATAAACACAGCGCTTCCTTTATTTGAAAGCTTTCATTCTCATCTTTCCTAATTTTTTTTTTTTTTATACAGGCAGATGTGGTGCTTCTTGTCACATGCTCCATAAGGTAGGAAAAGCCTATTTCTGTTTGTATTTTACACAGTGAATCTATACGTTGCCAATCTTGTGCAACTTGACAGCAGTCCTTGACTTCAGTGACATTTTTTGCTTGGATGTAATGCTATTTTCTGTTGGAAAAAATAAAAATCATTGTGACAGGGAAAAGGCAGAGCAGACCATCTGGAACAGACTCAAACATCCAGCAGTTCTGAAAAAGAAGTGTCTAAAGAGCAGCACTCCATTAAAGATAGGAGTCCTGGGTAACTTCTCACTTCACCATAGTTCTTCATTCACGTTCAAATGTATCTCTCAGTCTGAAATGTTCGTATGTGCGCATGTATGTTTGTGTGTGGGTTCACGTGCCCGTATACGCATATGTGTGCTTGCTCTCTTGTAGGTTGCTTGGCAGAGAGACTGAAGACTGAGTTGCTGGAGAAGGAGAGGGTGGTGGATGTTGTAGCAGGGCCAGATGCCTACAGAGATCTTCTCCGACTCCTTGCACTGGCCCATGGGGGTCAGAGGACCAGCAATGTCCTGCTCTCCCTGGAAGAGGCATATGCTGATGTCATGCCCATTCACCATTCAGGACACAGTGCCTTTGTGTGAGTGCCATAATAATATCTGGCTGATTTATAAGGGAGGAGTTCCTACTAAACACTAACTCTTAAATTAACTTTGCACTGTGTGATTTTGTAAAGATGGTAAAGAGTAAAATAACAGTCTCACATGTACAGTTCAATTTTTAAGTTAACATGTATAGACAGTTTTTGGTGTTTTCATATTCAACTCTAATACACTGAATTTAATCTGAACAGCAACTGTTAGATTAAAATACAGAAAAGTCAGCTATAATTTAAAGGCATTTGCTACCATATTGGATGAAACATGGGACTTGCATCTACAATAAAGCCAAAAACAGCAAATGCTCATAGTTCAGTTGTTTATTATTATCATTTTACTGAACACTTGTCAATCTGCATTTTTTGGTTAAATATTTATACATGACTGACCCTCCTACACTTATGAAGGGATATAAAACTTCAAACACCGTGGTGGCTCATCTTCAGCTCCTTCATGCTTTTAGATGTAGCACTTCAAACAATGGTTTGATATCAGGGGGTCGATACTTTTAAAGTCCTTTCACGCTGTTGACAGTACAGACCTTGTGTACTGCAAGCCTTGTTGGTGGCACCTTGTCTTACAGTGGGATTATCCAGTATATTTTGTCCCTCTTTGACTGCTGTAGGTCTATCACGCGGGGCTGTGACAACATGTGCAGCTACTGCATTGTGCCGTTTACCTGGGGGAAGGATAGGAGCAGACCTGTGTCCTCCATACTTGAAGAAGTGCGCATGCTGTCTGACCAGGTTTCTTCCCTTCAGCGACTATGTGTGCAGTCTGGCTTTACTAGTTTCTGTGTGTGAAACTTGGCCAGATGTGAACACTAAGTATATGAAATGATCATGGCCATAGGGGGTGAAGGAAGTGACCCTGCTGGGTCAAAACGTGAACAGCTACAGAGACGTGTCTGGGGACGGGGCCAGCAACTCGGAGCTTGGTTCGCACCTCAGCCGTGGTTTCAGCACCGTGTTCCCGTGATGAGCAAGGAGGCCTACGATTCTCTGACCTGCTACACCACGTCTCCCTCGTAAACCCTGACAAGGATTCGCTTCACCTGGCCACATCCTAAAGACTTTCCTGATGAGGTAGAAACCCCAGAGTCATGGATGTGAGCATGTGGTTTTTGGTTGGGATACCCATGACTAGTGTGGGGAAGGTACTTTTAAAATGTATTTCATTGCAGGTGACAAAATACAGAACACAGAATACATGCTGTTAAATGTAATTTAAATGTAATTAAAGTGAGTTATATTTGAAATAGTCTTGGACAATGTTGACGTATTCCAAAGTTTTTAAAGTATGTTCCTCGTTTGAGTAATGTAATGGAATATGTTACCAATTACATTTAGGGGCATGTACATGTACACTGCCTACAGTGGCAGATTAAACCCTGTGGAGGCCCCTAGCCAGTCATAATCTTGGGGCCTCCCTTGCAAATTATCTCCTAATATGTTTGTTTTTTTTAATTCCTTGTTGCATGGCCCCTAAAAGGTGTGGGGCCTACAGGTCACTGCCTGCTCTGGTAATCTATTGGTAATCCGGCCCTGACTGTTTATGGCTTGTGTGGTGTAGTGGATGTTCAAAGAGTTTAAGTATTTAGTTGAACGGTTTCTTATAGTCTGAATTCATGTGCAGATATTGCTCATAGGCCATTTTAAGCAGCAGATTGGATAATAATTTAGGATTCGCAAATTTGGATGTGAGCAGTAGAAGAGATCATTAATAGATTATCAGATTGAAAAAGCCTTATGCTTATCAGATATGTGAAATAAGGTTTGACTGCCATAGTCAATTTGTGCTGTTTTCGTTTGACCTGTGCTGGGGTGGGTGAGTATGTTTCCTGAAGGTGTTATAGCTAATCCAAGAGCGGAGGAACATCTGTAAGCAGATCCACTTGCCAGCTCAGAGTGGCAGCAGCAGAGTCTTACAGACCATGAGGCGTGGGTGAGAAACGCTCCTAGAACGACAGCACTCACCACAAGCACAGTAGAGATTAGCCTGCTTATCTCAAATCTCTTGATGTCTCATGTGTTAAAACTTAGTTCTCACTTTAAGTCATCATGCTCTGGGATGTTTTCATAGGTATACTAGGGAAGCCTACCTTGAGCTTGTGGAAAACATTCGAAAGATAATACCAGGTGTCCTATCATTACCAAACATTCAGTATGTAATTATAAAATTATTGTAGCTATAATAGGTCTTGTGTGAATAAATATCTATGTATAATTTCTTTTTACAGGGGTCAGTCTGAGCAGTGACTTCATCACAGGCTTCTGTGGGGAAACAGAGGAGGACCACCAGCAGTCGGTCTCTTTGATCAGGGAAGTGGGCTATAATGTAGCCTTCCTGTTTGCCTACAGCATGAGGAAGGTGAGATCCTATTTTGTCATTGTGTTTAACACTATCAAAAAACAGACATTCTCCCTGGTTCATGTGATGGTTCTATCAAGAAATTCACCATTGTCTATTATCATTTGGAGAATTGAAAGGGTCTTGTGGCTGCCAGTTGGGCTTTACCTTCTGACATGAAGATGTGTGTACCACACCCACAGAAAACTCAGGCATACCACCGTCTCGGGGACGATATCCCAGCTGAGGTGAAGAAGCTGTCGCCTGGAGGAGCTTATCTTTACATTCCGAGAAGATGCGGCTAAGGTCAACACCAGTTTCATCGACAGCAAACAGCTTGTCCTAGTGGAGGGAGTGAGTACTGCAGTGGGTTGAAGCCATGCTGTGTTACAACTGTGTTTGGAGCACTTCTGCTGTTAATAATTTGGGATTGCTGCATCTGTGTGTCTTGGTCATCATGTTTTGCATATCGATTTAACTAGATTTCTGCAAGAAAATAAATAGTTGCAGTAAATTCTCCTCCCTTATCTTATTTAGACCTGCTGGATCAACATCATGAGGTCTGTCTGACAACGATGATGAACAATGGCATTGTCTATCAGCTCAGCCCTAGCACCTTTTGGCATTTCATTTTGGTTTTGGCTTTGTTCTTTTCTGGAGGGCAAATAGAGTTTATGTGTTTATGTATTTAGGGCATTGTTTGGTCTATTTTAGTCTATTTGAGTTGTATGGTCACTTTCCCGTTTGTGGTGTTAGTTTGCGATTGCCGCATGGGTTTCTGTGGCCCTTTCATTTGAAACCCTTCCCTGGTTAGGCATAGCATTGTGTCTGTTTTGGATGCTTTGAGCTTTTTGTTATTTTTGAAGTGTTGAGAGCAGTTCACATCTTTGGTACCGGGAAATCCCAATGACTGGTTTCCCTGTGCTTGTGGTCTTTAGTGTATTACCTGCCATCAATAACTGTTTGAAGATTGGGGTCTTAGTTAATTTTGATTCTTGTTAGTGTCCTTCTTTTGAGGACATGCCTGGCGAATGCACAGAAAACTACCACAAGGTGTTTGCCACTTGTGTGTTAATATGCGCTACCAGTCATGCTGAGATTGGATCTACCGATATACACACTGATAACAGAATTTTATGACCATCTACATAACAGTGGGAATAACCACCCTTGGTTTGGATAACACTAGTGAGACGTTGTGGCATGGTATCTGGAGGCAATGTAAGAGCAGGAGAGAATTTCTGTCTGCTACAGTGCTTAGTCAAGCCTTTTATATTGTACAAATGTTATCTGCTGTTTTTGCTTGACTGAGTCTGTTTTCTGCAGGAAAGTAAGAAGTCATCTCAAGATCTTTGTGGTCGGAATGATGGGAATGTGAAGGTTATTTTTCCAAGAAAGGATTTGCTTTCTTATCCCACGGATACCAACCCTGTCACTGTTAAAGCTGGAGACTATGTACTGGTGAAGGTGAGCTCTTACTTCAGTTTGCTACTCCTACATGTATATCTGTCTGTGTTGAGACTAAAACAGGAGCATGTTTTTACACACACACACACACACACACACACACACACACAGAGAGATATATATGAGCTGTATGTGTGGAATATTTATTCTGGTAAGCCTGGTCTGTGATATGTAATATACATGGCTGTGAAATATACTGTACAGTTATGGCTACATTTCCATGATTATTGGTGACTACTCTCTCCTTTAGAGATTACCTCAGCCAGCTCTCAGAGTCTGCAAGGCCACGCCTTCAGCCACGCCTCCCTGAGTGATGGACACCCCAGACGCCTATTGATGCACAGGCAGCTGCATATTAGCCTGTAGGTTCCACCTTCTTAGTATCAGGACTGGGTGGGAGTGTGTGTCACAGACCTATAGGTCTTCCCAGCTCCAGCTCTTGGAAGCCAGTATGCTCAGTGAGGAGTGTTCACTGCCTCAGTCACCCTGTCTCCTCATTATCAAGCTCCTTATGAGGTGATTCAGGCATGGTGAGGCAGAAAACCCCTGAAAATATGCAGGGAAGTTTCCTCAGAACTTGAGCTCAGTGTTCCTGAAGTGCAGTTTGAAATGAAATAAGGCTTTTCATTTTTTCATTCATTCATTTATTCAGAATCATGTCTGACTCATGTATGACTCAGTGTTAAAGGAAAGTTTTAACACAGATTTTGTCTGGGTACACACTTTGCAAACTTCAAACTGCATGATTAGCAGACAGTATTGTAGCTATTCAAGTTTATGATCAATAATGTAAGGTAAGTGTGTGTTAACTCTGGGTGGGTCAGGGTGTATTCTCCCCTAAACATACTTCTGACATAATGATTTGTTTAAACACTACAATTCTCTATATCCTAATAATTACTGCCACATTTTAATAACCTGCAATACACTGTAAATACAGCATTTGTAAGCTTTAAATTTACAAACATGAACAATCATACTATATCAAATACATGATACTCATACCTGTGACATAGTGTTTTGAACAGACATTTGCTGCCACACCTGCTATTTTAGCAGGCTAAATAATCTGCCTTCTGAAATGCTAATATGCTTAATTTCATGCAAGTGCTAGTGTTCCTATTTGCTTGCTGATGTGCATGGAAGCGCCATATTATTATTATTATTATTATTATTATTATTATTATTATTATTATTATTATTATTGAGTCACACTGCTATCAAGTTAGCTGGTTGCTCTTAGCTAGTAGTGTGAACAGGACAGGGGACTTGGGGAAGACCCAAAGGGTGAGGTTTGTGTGTGTACATTCACAAGTACTGGTGCACAGCCACTGACATACATAAACACTGCTATCTGGATCTGGAATTTTTAACATTAATGTACAGACTATTCTTTCTCCTTAAAAAATTCATTATGGTAATAATTATGGCAGTGTATGTTCCCCTGCAAACAAATGCTAGGCTGCAGGCTGCACGATGCTGCAATCAACCAGCTGATGGCAAATCCAGACAGTGTTGTTATTGTGGCAAGAGACTTATTGTAAATGCATTGCCATTAATTGAGAGTCATTTTAAAAGATATTTACTCTCCCACTGCGCATACTCCCGTTTTCATAAATTGGCAAATATACATGTTGCTGCTTGTCACACAAACTTTTGTTGTACACAAGTAATGAGAAAAGGACTCATCATATGTTTTATGATATAGCTAAAGCTATGCATTTATCGAGAGGATTTAACACATTACAGAACACATCTAATTAATCCTTTCCATGATTGACCCAAGGGCAGATAGCAATTATTTAAGTATTACTATGTTTTAATTTAATAATAAAAATGACCATATGAACCTTTTTGCTTTATATTTGTTTATATTCAGCTGCCTTTATAATGACAATTATTTATGACAATGACAATTTACAATACATTATCAGTGAGTGGTATAATTAAAGTAAAATCATTGTTAAATAAGTCTCATTCTTGTCTCAGATTCAAACACTACAAAATCTTGGTCTTTGCTTGAATGATTTTTTAATGGTCCTGACTACAACACTATCCTTTGATAAGCTTGGAAGTTGTACACTACTGTGAGAGGAAGTTACATTCAGCTAGGAAAGAACCAACAATCAAATAATATACACAGATTAAGATGGTCATTAAAGATCCCAAACTAAGATTAATGCACTAATTAATAAACTACAACTTGTTTGCAGGAGTTCATCAGTGTTTTATCATTGGCATAGGTAAAGGGGTTTTCAGGCACAAGTTAAAAAAGGCACAAGTTGTCAAAGCATAAGAATAATGACCATAATGATCATAAGAAAGCCTTTCTGAGCCAAAGATCTGAATTAACAGGGAATAACAGGAGCACTTGCAAAACTGTGCCTAAGTGTATCCAGAAAGCACTGTTGGGCTTTTGTAGGAAAAAAAGGTTACACAAAGGTTACACTGATAAAACAGTTTAATCTGAACGAAGAATCAAGACCCAGGAGCTGTAAAAGAATAAGTTAATCTCTGCATTGCTCTCTATATAGGGGGAGTTTTACAACATTGGAGTGCACAAGAAACCCGCTTTTGCCCCGACACCATTTTCACTGCCACCTGATGAAAGCAACATGCTGTATATGGGCATCTCTGCCTTCACTGCCAACTCAGCAGGCTTTGTGTAGAAAAATGCAGGAGCACTCACACTCAGAATCACAGATGACATGGTGAGTTTAAACCACTCCTTGCCATCACTGAGGGAAAGGTGTGCATGTGGTTACCTTACAAGACCAGGCTGTTTAGTTAGAAGACTGATAAAGAAGACTGATAACTTTATACTGTTCTCCCAGTGCACATTAATAATCCCTTAATAGTGTAATAAATGAATGGACAAATAAATGATCAACAGTCCCTGAAAATGAAACAAACGTTTATCCTTCCAGATTCCCAGAGCCTCTCCATATCGTCTGAACACCAAGACATTTGAAGCCTTAATTCCGCAGGTATAAGAGATCACTTTCTGTATTCATCACACAAGCATGCAGAAACTGCTGATTTTATATTCTCACATAGGTTTCCTAACACAGTAGACTTTGAATCTTAAAGGAATAATAAGGTTTAAAGAGTAACAAATAATATGATCTCATTAGCAACACAACCATATTTAGATGAAGAATTTCCGAAAAGAACAACATTTCACATGATGATGCTTGGATGAAATGTGTTGAAAACACTGAGTTCTTTTGCTTTTGGTGCTAAAGGCACTTGCAAGTACACCTTACACAGATTGATGGTGGTAGTATAGTTGGCATTCAGTTAAATCAATTAAACTTTGGACAGGGGTAGATTTGTCCTTCATACTGTTATTCAGCACAGGTAATAGCCATTTTGGGACTTTGTATCACTTTTGGGAGGCTGCCGTGTTCTCCTTAAAGTACCCAGGTTGAAGAGTGCTGGGCCCAGGAGTATTATCACCTGCTCCTGCATTTCTGCCGATGAAATAGTGAGACGGATCCACATCCTGCCTGCTTATTGGGGACGTACTGTTCTAGCAGCTCTTCCTCATCTGTCCATGCTCATACCATGGGTTGCTGTACTGTTTCCATGCTTATGTGGTACTCTTTCCGCAGGATGCTATGGAACTTTTGGTGCTCCCTGCTCCTCTCTGGCATTTGTAGCTTGACCTTCCTGGTGATTTTTTTGCAGTCCACGTCACTTTGCCAGGAGCTTCCTTTTGCTGATTAGCAGAAGCAGGAATACCTCCTGTCCTGCCAGGCTTTTGCAGTCATATTAGGCACATTGACTGCTCCGCTCTTACCTGCTTTCTATATCTTATGTTTGGGCTACTTGTGGAAGTGACATGAAAGCAGTGTTATGTTTATGTTAGTGTGGAGTTTGATATCTTGTGGAATTTCCACCACGCTGTTAGTATCATGGCCACCCACAAATTGTTGATCATGAATGTTCTTTAATTGATTTGACTGATAAATGGTAAGTCTGACTTTTAGATCATATAGAACACCACAGACAACTGTTTGGCACATCACTGTTAAACCTCCTGATTGCAACCCGGGGCATCGTGAACTGTACAACATGACCCTCAGACAATGATCTCTGAGTGAATGTGATAAACATAATCATCTTCATATCATCACTTTCTCTACAAGTTCAGTGGAAGAGACGTCAGTGAAAGGGAGTTTTAATACCCTATCCATTTTTAACTTTAATAAAAACACAGACGGAAAAATTCCAGAAAGTGAGACAGAGAAAGGAAACTAGACTTTAAAATGGTGCTGCCCTCTTGACTTACAACTGTAGATTATTGAAATTATTACAAATGTCTGACTTCCAAAAGGGATTGTGTCAGTGTTTCACTACTCAGTATTGCATTTGTTAGACAGTATAAACAAGCAGACTATGGTTAAAAAAAACAGAAATAAAGCAAACACCAATATACTCTTGAACCACCTAGTGCCAGGAAACATTAGATTACTGGAACAAAATCAGACAACTAGCAGAACAACTTTTTAACCAATGATGCAGATGCACTTTTAGTGGATTTATTTATCTGTATTTCAATCCACTAAAGTTTTTCATTTGATCTAACATTACATTTAAGACCGACGTCCTGTTACGTCTCACAGAAGATTCCACTGATCAAGCTGCTACTTACCCATCCTGGTCCTGGAGTACCTTTGCTCTGTACACTTTAGTGATGTCTTTGCTACCAACAAGCCTATTTTAATCCATCAGATAGTAACCAAACGCTCCTTTGCTGCAGAGCACAGAAATCATTCAAATTTGCAGTCAACAGATACATCTGGGCCAGATTTTGGATCAGTGGACTAGGCTGGAACTGCACATATACTGTATATGCAAAATTCAAAATACGGGGAGTGGTTGGTCTCTTTTGCAATCAAATCTGAATACTATGGAATTCGTTTCACATTTGTTTAATTTGACAGATTTTAAATGGATAATGGACATCACTAGACAAAAAGGAATAAACAACTATATGAAAAGGAACAAAACCAAAAACAAAGGAAGACTTTAACACACTTGCCCAAACAAGCACTAAATCTGACAAAAATAGATCAACCAATGACATAGCTGTGAAGGAACATATTAGCCATTGTTTTCTTGTCATCAACAGTAATTTTAACTGATTGTTAACATACTGTTCAAGTCTTCAACTGATTTGCTCCCAACATACGAATGGGTACAAATATGGTTCATTACCCAGCTGCACAAATTGCTTCTGACATACTGGGCAGCTACAGGGTTCTTCTCGCGTGTGGATTCTGACATACTGGGCAGCTATGGGCTTCTTCAGTTGTGTGGATTGTCTTCTGCTCCTCCATGTGGCCTGTTTCACCAAAGCCCTTCCTGCAGTATTTGCAGCACTATGGCAAGCGGACACCCTTGTGTGAGCGTTTAGGTGCTTCTCAAGAGTCTGGGCAAGTTTGAAACACCTGCCCCAAACATCACTGACATTATTTCTTGTAGGTGATTAGCCACGTGTCTCTCTAGCCACAAGTACTTTTTGATTTATTTGTTTTTTTTAAATAGGTAATTTTATATATAATGGCAACAAATGACATTTTGAGTTTTATGACAAAACGTGCAAACAAGCTGGCCTGAGAGGTGTGTAGCGGGATATGACTCAGTGCGTCTCTGGTGCTGCTTTTGATGAGTACAGTGTCATGAGTGTGTCTGTCCAGCGGTGCAAAGAGGGGATACAGCAAGGCATGGCATGGTGTTTATTCATTCGTTTGCATAGAAAATGACGCCTTTTCACATTGTGGAAGTACAAATATGGCGGTCTTTTTTGTGCGGCGTAGTAATGACATATGTTGTGGAATTTTGAACAAACAGCAAGTCAGACGTGATTAAGAGAGTAATTTAATAAGAAAAAGAATAAAATAAATGTTTGGCTCTCCTCAGGTAGGGAGCCCCGAGTATACAAAACCGTGGCTAGTTATACTACTCCTGTGCTGTCTTTAACCAATCATCTTTTCTTAAGCAGCTTTTCTTTCCTTTGTTGCTGTGGCTATAAGCCAATCAGCTCTCAGCTTGGTTTTTTCCACAAACCAACCCAAACTGACTCCAAACAGTGTGGGTTGTGTGTCAAGTTGACCTTGATGTTAACAGTTCCTGATACATGTTCAACTTAATCAGCAACAGGCGGATACAAATGTGCAAACAGCATTATTAATTTAAGAACAAAAGGATCAGTGTGATTTTATATGAATCACATAATACATAGTTTCGTATCATTTTCCATCACACGTAAAAACAGAGTCTCACCGTATTGTCGGGCAGGAGGATCTGGACTCATTTATTACTTAATATCTTCCCCCATCTAGCGGTCATTAGAGGTTAGTCTTGAATTGATTTCTGTCGTGCAATATTTTAGATATAAATGTTTACATTTTCTATTACAGAACACGGCAAAGTATAGTCAACCAGTTCTAACCTTTTGAGAAAAACTTTAACTTCAAAGTAGGTGAATCTATTTACTTAGATTGAACCAATCGGATCACAGTTTATTTACATAACATCAATGCTTTGAGTGCTTTAGATATAAGGACATCATGGCGATCTTTCTGCTCACACCTCAGTCAGTCTATAATTCTGTACTATGTGTTTCTATAGCTTCCAACTTTCACGAGTTTCTTGAATCTGTGGAGAAAAGTGCAGACTCAGGTACTTTCTTATTTGTGAACTTTTATACATTTTATGTAATTTATTTATCATCTATAATGTTTTATTACTTTTCATTTATAGATATAAGGACACAAAAACAGTTCATATACTCAATGAATTGTTACAAGATAATCTTTTCTAGAGAATGTTTACCATTTGTTAAAAGACTGATTTATTTCTAAAAGTTTATGCAGTGTGTTAATTTGTCACATGGAGGCAGAAGGGGTGAATCTGATATACCCCTCTTCCATCATCAACTATTCATCGAGTCCTCCAGTAGAGCTTGTACAACCAAAGAAACGCATACAGCGGTCACCGGCGGTTCTAAGTTACATCTAAAGAGGTCTAGGCCTATACACACTGTTCCACCTGAGGTAATAAAATGTTTTGGGGTAAAGGTATTTTCATGAGGCGATCTGTGATCTAATTATAATAGGCTTTGAAGCTCTCTGCAACAGGTGCAGAGTGGTGCAAGACTGTGTTTGAAAGCATAAAGAGGAATAATGTTTCTGGGGTATCTTAAGGCCTTTTTGGGTCTGTAAGTGCAGAGCAGAGGCTCTGATGCAGGTGGTTTCAAGGCCTCTGTGGAAGTCTACGGCAGATGACTCTGGACTGTTCCCGTGAGAAATAGCTTCCTAAGTATTGGGAAAGATCCTGGCTTTTAAAAGACGTGAAAGCCTCTTCGAGAGTTCTGTGGCTAAGCAAGGTTCATTATCTTACCATAAGAGCAGGGTGATACTGACCTGCAACATCATCTTGCAGGTGTTTGATGGTATGAGTTGAGATCATCTTTGTTAAAAACAAAAAAAACAACAACAAAAAAAAAAAACAGGAAAATCTTCCAATAGGATATACTGGGGTCAAGCTTCAATTTGTACAATGATAGATCTCAATTTGCATATATTGAATAATGTATGGTTGAACACAGTGGTGGAGATTTCAAACACCAGTATGTAGAGAAGGTGTGGCAATCACATAATCAGTTGTGAAAACTGGATAAAAATGTGTGTTCCTTGTGTGATTATTAGACATATTCTGGACTATGCCTCGTTTGTATGTAACGCTGAGCTCAAAATAAATAATGGACCTACTACTCTCTTCAATTAATTCTTGAGTCTGCATCTTTATTTTCTGTTTAAAGAGGACTTAATAAAATTACTGGAATGTGGGCAATATCTAGTAACACAGTGCCGAGTCTGCTAAACGTAGATCCCAGCCTTTTATATGGCCTCTTCCCTTTAATTCTACTGACTATAATTAATGTAAACCTTGTCGATTCTGGTGTTTGCTGTATAGAGGTAGCGAAAACTTTGCTAAAACAATGAAAAATATGCATCCTGTGAAAAGTTTATTGAACAATATAACATTGTTCCTTACCCAGAGCCATAACACGTCATTGATGGAAATCACACTGATGTGAGGGCGGTATGGGCCAACTCAACTGTATTTCCTGATTGTTTTATTCTGCAGGAGGATGTGGTCCAAATATTTTAAAAATCACAGGTTTGTTTAAGAGGACATAGTCGAACAGTTTGGGCTTACTGTTATTTTAATACTAGTGGTAACTATTAGTAAATACAACAATCTGACCATCCTCATACTGCATTGAGGGGTGATGGGGTGATGGTACCAGATGATGTTTAGGTATGTGGTTATGTTAATTTATTTTTGTTCCTTTATATTCACATATTTTGCAAGTGCGTATGTTATTGAGTTTAAAACCATCCATATATTAAGCAATTATAGAAAATACAGAAACTGCATGAGACTTCTCTTGACTTGCTAGAAGTTCAGACTGTAGCAAGCTTAGCATTAGTAAATGGAATAGGTGTCATTTTAAGGATTCATTTAAAGTATTCATGAGGTATTTCTCCTAACATCGATGTATCGACAGTACCAATAAAATAAATAGCATAACAAGAATTACAGGTGTATAATAGTGTAGTTACCCACAATGGTTGAAGTGTTTGAAAAGAGTTGTATAAAAGAATAGTTGGTTGGTTCGTGGCATAAAGTCATGAAACGGTGAAATGAGGTCATAAAAAGAGTGTTTACAGGGGAAAGTGCTTTAACATTGAATTAGACAAACTAATAACATAAAACAAGGGAGTTTAGAGATTCTGTGTCCTTTCGTAATGATTTGTGCATATGGCAGGCTGCTGCAAAGGATCCTGGGTAAGCTTCAGCAGACCTCAGTGTAAGATATATTAATAATATTAATCATAATAATACTATTCAGAGGTTACTTGACTAGTAATCAGAATGTTGCTAGTTCAAGCCCTACCACTGCCAAGTTACCACTGCTGGGTCCCTGAACAGCAATGAATCCTCAATTGTATTATTAATACAATCCAATACACATGCCTAATGCTCAGCTGTCAACTGCAAAAACTGACATTCTGAGCATTCGAACAGTAAGAGGAACAAAAAGAAAGGAGTCACCGACTGTACACGTGTCAATCATTTAGCCTTTTTACATGTTGTTTTAGTTTACTGTAATCAAGGCCTGAAACTGGAGTCTATGGACCAGGCAAAAATATTTCAATATTTAATGCGTTTTTATTTTTTCAGCCAGCATAAGCGGAAGCTCCAAGTTGTCGATCTCCAGGAGCAAACCCGTCCCTGCAAGGTTGGGGTGCATGTTCTGGATCATGGGAAACAGACCATAGATCACCCAACATCTGCTTCTGCTCCTGCGGAGGTTCCAGATCCAGCACGGAGGCAGTGAGAGGTTCCTGGCCCAGAGATTGGTCTGCAGCGGGCCTGATGGTACTCGGCATGTATTGGAAATGCTGTGGCTGAATGCTGTGCGTAGCCCAGCGGGTGCTGGGGTGGAGCTGTGCCAGTTGCCTGCTCGGGTAGCAGGTAGCCCAGTTCTGAGCCTGTGGAATGGCCATCATGAAGTAGCCGGAGGGCGGGGCGGGCTGGTAGGGGTTGAGCACTGGGTTGCGCACGGCACTCACGCTGGCCATGCGCTGCATGTACTGGTGGGTGAGGTGGGCCTGCCGCTCCTCCTTGCGCTGCGCCAGGGCCACGTACAGCGGCTTGGTGCCTACGATGCACCCGTTCATCTCCTTCATTGCCTCGGTGGCCTCCTCCGGCGAGGAGAAACACACAAAGCCGAACCCTTTGGAGCGGCCGCCCTCCGTCATCACCTTGGCACTCGTGATTGTCCCGAATAGAGAGAACTCTTTACGCAGACGCTCGTCGTCCAGACTGTCGTCTAGGTTTTTAACGTACAGGTTCACTCCCTGGTAGCGAGTCGTGCCGTCCTGCTTCATCTGCTCAAACTTGCGTTTGAGCTCTGTCTGCCTCTCGCCTTTCTTCTGGGCACGAGCCACATACAGCTGCTTCCCATTCAACTTCTTCCCGTTCATCTCATCCACAGCCCTTTTGGCATCCTCGTGCCTCTCGAAG
The DNA here is from genome assembly GCF_041902795.1 of Electrophorus electricus. Taxonomy (NCBI): domain Eukaryota; kingdom Metazoa; phylum Chordata; class Actinopteri; order Gymnotiformes; family Gymnotidae; genus Electrophorus; species Electrophorus electricus. The sequence continues at coordinate 866,939 of NW_027658725.1, read as the reverse complement.
CTCACAAAGCCAAAGCCCTTGGACTTGCCGCTCTCGTCTGTCATGATGCGACGGCTCAGCGTTGGGCCGAACTTGCTGAAGATCTCATTTAGCTTGTTGTCGTCCATGTCCTCCCAAGTATGAGATATTATTTCCATCAGGCTCAGGACCATCTCTTTAGGATAAGGTCAAGAGAAATCTCTTGGAATGTGGTGTTAACAGGTTCCAACTGGTGTGGGTGTTTTATATTACTTTGCATATATTGACAAATGTATGGTTTGGATGCAATGGACGTGAAGACAAACGCAAATATGTAAAGGAATGTGGGGTGAATACATAACCACTACTGAAAAATGTATGAAAATGTGGGTTCTCTGATTTTTAGACATTCTCCAGAGGGTGCCTCAATAATGCGTGTTAATGTTAACCTACAATAAAGTACGTGCACAGTTATGCTATTTAACCAATTCTGAAGTCTGCATTTTTATTTAATATTTGAATTGAACTTTAAAACTAGCCGACTGGGCACCTAGGAACCACATACTGTTGCTATGTGCAGAGATGTGGGCTTGCAGCCCATTGTTGGGCAGAGTCCATCGCACTGCTCCAATAGACCTGCTCTGACTGCTACTTTCCCACGTCGGCAGTCGAAGTCGTTTCTCCTTCACAATGCTTTTCACCTGGTTGGCCAGTTTCACCGTCTCAGTAGACAAGCTAAAAGAAACTGTTGGCAGCCTCTCGTTGCTCCTGTAATATGACCGTCGCCAGACCAGAGAGTGGAACTGGATGGCAGTGTGGCACTTGCAGCTGCAGTTTGTTTGCTTCAAGATTTAATACGTGTAAGTGACCTTTGCTTCTCGTCCTGTCTTTACTGGTTTGTTAATAAGGTCATTTGAAATTGTGTTGTACATAAAGGAATATTACAGAATTATTCTCTATTTTAAGCTACACTGTGGGGTTTTGTTTTTTTGATCTTTACATTTATATTAATGCAACCCAATACACTTATCTAATGATCAGCTATGACCTGTAAGAACTGACAATCTGAACATTCAAACTTTAAGAGGAATAAAAACAAAAAAATGATCAGCTGTTCATGTCAAAATCTGTAATATGTAATAGAAATAACTGTAATATGTTCAATATAACTGTAATATGTTCAATTACCACCATGTAACATATAACTGTAAATATGTCAATTGCAAGATGGGACTGTACATTCTGTACATACATATATAAATATCCATATATACATTGTACATATAAACATTATATATATATATATATATATATTGTACATGCACTATTAATATATTTTTGTATATATATAGAATATATTTCTCTATGCACCCCTGTTTTTCTTTTTCCTCAGATTGGACAGAGCACTCAACCATTTCACTGTGAGTTATACTGTGTATGACTATGTATGCGACAAATAAACCAAACTTGAAATGATTTTACCTTTTTCTGTCGTTTTCATTTTAAGCTTAGAATAACCAAGGCCTGGACTTTGTAAGGTGGTTTTGAATCCAGGTCAGCTAGGTGAGGACACCAATAGCTTACTGGGTAAGCAGCCACACTCTAACAATGGTGGGCTCGTGTGCAGAACAGTTAGAGCTTGGATCAAGCAAAACAAGAGGAAAAAACGAAACACCTCGGTGAGCGTGGAAAAGGGGAGAACAAAGAACGCCACGGAAAGAAATGGCAACCCCGATGCACTGGGGAAAACTCGAACTAAAAGCTCCCAAACAAAACCAGAAAACGGGGAGAAACTTGAATGGCTAAGGGAAGCCTCAGGAGAGAGACAGACTCGAGAGGGGAAAACTGGAGAAGGGAGGGGACGTGTAAAAACACTGACACCCTCGCAGAACAGAAAAGAGGCATAGCACAAGGGCTCACAGACCTCAATACCCAGAGTTACCGGCTAGGAGCTTGGCTCAAAACTTTATCAAAAACCCAGCACTGAATGATTGGGTCACTGGGCTTATATAAGGTCTAGCCCAGCTGTTGGGTGTTGATCCTGATCAGTGGCGTGGTTGACTCGACGCCTCCCTCTGGTCGAGGGGGCCTCGGCCTGGTGCCAACCCTTACAGGCTTGATGTCTACAGACATGGCAAAAATATTTCAATGTTCAATGCATTTCAGTTTCAATGTTTATTTTTTTCAGTTAAAATGTTATTTTTTTTTACTGCTTATTCTTCCATTAGACAGCCAGAAGCGCAGCACTGGTTAAAGTTTTTGAGCGGCTTCCTGCGCGCACTGGTCCTGGAGCACAGCGACTGCCTCATCCACCTTAGGGTGCAGAGACTCAGGAGACTCCAGCATATGCAGTAGCTCCTAGTTGTCCAGTTCCAGGAACAGACCCGTGATCTTCCCTGCAAGGGTGGGCTGCATGTTCTGGATCAGGGGAAACAGACGCTCACCCAGTATCTGCTTCTGCTCCTGTGGAGGTGCAGCAGCCAGCATGGAGGCACTGAGAGGTTCCTGACCCTGCACATGGACCGCAGCCAGCTGCACGGGCACCTGGAGCTCTGCCCCCAGGTGCTGCTGTGGGTTGAGAAACATAAATGTTTTATAATTGATTTGACTGATAAATGGTAAGTTCGACATTTATATCTAAGGGCTGTGTGCCCAGGTGTTGCTGTGGGCTGTGAACGCCTGAGGTGGTTTTGTACTGTGGTACTGCTCTCACCAGCGACGCCTTGTTGGCAGCTTCCGCGCTGGCCATCCCTGTCCCCGGAGCCTCAGATGCCATGGTCTGATAGGCCATCGTGCGTGGGACCTGGCAGGCGGTGGTTGGTCGGATGGCGCTGAAGGCCTGCGGGCAGGATGCGGCTGGACCGATGGCACTCGGCATATCCTGGACTTGCTGTGGGTGGACGCACTGCATGGCCCAGCAAGGGCTGGGGAGGAGTTGTGCCAGCTGGCTGCTTGCGCAGTAGGCAGGCCAGTTCTGAGCTTGTGGAATGGCTTCCATGTTGTAGCCGGAGGGCGGGGCAGGCTGGTAGGGGTTGAGCACGAGGTTGGGCAAGGCACTCACGCTGGCCGTGCGCTTCATGTACTTGTTGGAGAGGTGGGCCTGCCGCTCCTCCTTGCGCTGCGCCAGAGCCACGTACAGCGGCTTGGTGCCTACAACGCGCCCATTCATCTCCGTCATGGCCGTGGCGGCCTCCTCCGGCGAGGAGAAACACACGAAGCCGAACCCTTTGGAGCGGCCGCCCTCCATCATCACCTTGGCACTTGTGATGGTCCCGAACGGAGAGAACTCCTTACGTAGACGCGCGTCGTCCAGACCGTCGTCTAGGTTCTTGACGTACAGGTTGTCTCCCTGGTAGCGAGTCATACCGTCCTGCTTCATCTGCTCAAACTTTCGTTTCAGCCCTGTCTGCCTCTCGCCTTTCTTCTGGGCATAACCCACATACACCTTCTTCCCATTCAGCTCCTTCCCATTTATCTCATCCACAGCCCTCTGGGCATCCTCGTGCCTCTCGTAGTTCACAAAGCCAAAGCCCTTGGACTTGCCGCTCTCGTCGGTCATGACGCGAGTGCTCAGCGTTTGGCCAAACTTGCTGAAGATCTCCTTCAGCTTGTCGTCGTCCATGTCCTCTCCAAAGTTCTTGACGTACACATTGGTGAACTTTTTGGCCCTGGCCCCCATCTCAGCCTCTCGCTCCTTGCGAGACTTGAAGTGGCCAATGAACACTTTGCGGTCATTGAGCAACATGCCATTAAGTCTCTCAATTGCTCTCTCCGCAGCCTCACGGGTCTCAAAGTGCACAAAGCCGTAGCCCTTAGAGCCATTCTCGTCACACACCACCTTGCTGGAAAGGATGTTCCCAAAGGCAGAGAATGTGTCGTAAAGAGCTTCGCTGTCAATAGACTTGTCAAGGTTCTTGATGAAGATGTTGCCAACTCCACTCTTCCTCAGAGAGGGGTCTCTCTGGGACCACATAATTCGCACAGGTCTGCCTTTGATGATGTTAAAGTTCATAGTGTCCAAAGCACGCTCAGCATCTGCCTGCTGCTGAAAGTTCACGTATGCGTATCCAAGTGAGCGGAGGGTCATCGCGTCCCTGCAAATCCGTACGGAGACTATTGCGCCAGCAGGACTGAATTTCTCGTATAGCATGGCCTCGGTAACGTCTGGATGAAGGTCACCCACGTACAACGAAGTCATCGGCGAACTTGGAGCACTTGGATTCATTTTCGTGAGGATCGTCGGTCAACCTTTCTGGAAATCGTAGTCGAAAGTAGTAAATGAATAAAATAAAATCGTAAATGATTTAACCAAATGATCTAACTGCACGAATTATAAAACAGTTTGAAACAGCAATTCAACAGAGCCAGGCAAGTGTCGACCGACCAAAGCGATCAAAGCAACACTTTAGCTTTAGATTCAAATACATGACAACTTGGTTGTTACGTAAGAGTGCTTTTACGTAAATGTTTATTTTTAAATATTATACAAACGCTATTTATTTATTTATGAATTATTCAATTATTTTAACTTATAACGTTAATAGCGTGAATGAGAGGCTTTAACAACGCCTTATATTTCAAAATATTACCTAGTCACAGCATTTTCCAAAAATCGTCCATATGCTGCTCACACTGAATCATTTACCGCATGGCTCAGAATAAATACTTTTAGTTTGATAAACGCAGCAACATTCATTTTCTTTAGCCTAATGCTCGGCAAAAAACATCGCATTAAAGTTAATTAATGGGATGAAATCAGTTTGCCTTGGAGCAGGCCTATGTTCTTTGAGGTTAAAAATCATCGCCTGGATTGTAAACCTTAGTAGAGTTCCACAACGAGGTGCGATTTGTAAAAGGACGTCTTTTTCTCTCCGAGTTAGAAATCTGGAGAAATAAATATATCAATTGATTTCCGCCCATCGGAGGACCTTTAGAACTTTATTATTTATTCATTATTTATTTCTAACTTCTCACTGTGTCCAACTATATCGGGTGTATAAAACGTATGAACATACATAAATAACGTGGGGGAAACGGGAATAGGGGAGAGAGGAAAAATAAGACGAACAGAGACGAAACAGACAAACGGGAAATGCAGATAGAGTATTTTAAGTATTTGCCACCTGCACCATTACGGGAATGTGTGTGTGTGTGTGTGTGTGTGTGTGTGTGTGTGTGTGTGTGTGTGTGTTCGTGTGTGACTGCTTGTGTGCGTCTGCCTGTGTGTGTGTGTGAGAGAGAGAGAGAGAGGCTATGTGCGAGTGCACTGTATATGTACACGTACTAGATTGGGATATTTATCATTTATGGATTAGCTCTGTAAACTTTTTATCAAAGGAGTCCAGTCTAGGTTATTGGTTCTTATTGATTCATTCTGAGATTTTTTTCCATTGATATGTAGTCTATCAATAGATTTTTCCATTCGGTGACACTAATATTATTTTTTGTTTTCCAATTCATGAGTATGTTTGTATTTGCAATTAATAATGTTATATATATATTATCCTGTTTTTTTTCTATTGTCACATTGGTTGATGACATGTCTCCTAGGAGACATAAAGATGGTGTTGGATGGATAGGGTTATTTAAATCATGGGACATGTGTGTGATTACTTATTGCCAAAATTGCTTGATAGGTGTGCTCTGCCACACGATGTGAATGTAATCGTCAGCTGTCTTTGGAGTAAAGTATGTACAGATTGCTGAGCTTGTGAAACCAATTTTAAACATCCAATGTGTAGTATAATGTAATCTATGTATTATTTTGTACTGAATGCATTGTAGGTTAGTGTTGCTGTCATGTGGTAATTATTATTACACATTTTAATCCAAACTGTGGCGTCGGGAGCTAGTAATAAATCTTCCTCCCATTGTCTCGATGGAAGAGTAATTATGCGATTTGATTTCATTATTAGTTTGTATATCTTATGTGATAGTTTTTTTGTATTAGGAATGTTTATAATACTGATATGGATGCAGGTGAGTTTAATGTCTCTGAACTGATAGTTGCTCTTACCTGCTTTCTATATCTTATGTTTGGGTTACTTGTGGAAGTGACATGAAAGCAGTGTTATGTTTATGTGAGTCTGGAGTTTGATATCTTGTGAAATTTCCACCAGGCTGTTAGTATCATGGCCACCCACAAATTGTTGATCATGAATGTTCTTTAATTGATTTGACTGATAAATGGTAAGTCTGACTTTTAGAACTTTGCATAATGTTTGCTATATGTCTATCCATATTCTGTCTGATATACTAAGTTTTATCCATTTTATACCATATTATAGTTGATTTGCAATAATCAACTACAGTTCTGTAATGTTGTGAGTTTGATTCTATGTGATTTATTTTTCCAGTAGAATCAAGTTATGATGTTGTCCAAAGATTTTAGACAGGTTGGTGGCGCTGGAATAATTGAAAACAAATAATTTCGTTTAGGTAATATTCTCATTTTAATTATTGCAGTTTGTCCAAAGAGCATAAGGGGCAAATTTGTCCATCAATGAAGTTCGTCGCTTATTGTTTTAATAATTGGATGACTATTTATTTTTGAATAACAGACAACTGGGAAGAGAATTTAATACCCAGATATGTAATATGATTGGTATTCAGGGGGATGGGGTTTTTAATTGCATCATAAAGTTATGCTGCTAATATATAGTATAATACACAAATATCCTACTGGAGATACAATTTGACCAGTTATGTGTGATGTTCTGTGATGATCATATAGAACACCACAGACAACTGTGGCACATCACTGTCAAACCTCCTGATTGCAACCCGGGGCATCGTGAACTGTACAACATGACCCTCAGACAATGATCTCTGAGTGAAAGCGATAAACATAATCATCTTCATATCATCACTTTCTCTACAAGTTCAGTGGAAGAGATGTCAGTGAAAGGGAGTTTTAATACCCTTTCCATTTTTAACTTTAATAAAAACACAGACGGAAAAATTCCAGAAAGTGATACAGAGAAAGGAAACTAGACTTTAAAATGGTGCTGCCCTCTTGATTTACAAGTGTAGATTATTGAAATTATTACAAATGTCTGACGCCAAAAGGGATTGTGTCAGTGTTTCACTACTCAATATTTGGTAGACAGTATAAACAAGCAGACTATGGTTAAAAAGATCACAGAAATAAAGCAAACACCAATATAATCTTGAACCACCTAGTCCACAGGAAACATTAGATTACTGGAACAAAATCAGACAACTAGCAGAACAACTTTTTACCAATGATGCAGGTGCACTTTTGGTGGATTTATTTATCTGTATTTCAATCCACTAAAGTTTTTCACTTGATCTAACATTACATTTAAGACCGACGCCCTGTTACGTCTCACAGAAGAGTCCATTGATCAAGCTGCTACTTACCCATCCTGGTCCTGGAGTACCTTTGCTCTGTACACTTTAGTGATGTCTTTGCTACCAACAAACCTATTTTAATCCATCAGATAGTAACCAAACGCTTCAAGGACACTTGCATAACCATTTTTATTTTTTCATAATACTTGTCCAGGTTTCCACTATTATGTTCAAACCATACATTATTCAATATATGCTAATTGATATTTAATAGTTACACCAACAAGTTCTTGGTACTATTATGTTCAACCTGAACTACTTCTATTTTTTTAAAAGACGATCCTATTCTATATCACCGGATGCCCATATTGTTTCTTTTGGTGATCTCCATATTGTTTCTTCCAGTGCTTGGCCGGGATGTCCCATCCTTGAACCAAGGCTCTCCCTTCAACGGAATCCCCTAGAGGCTTTTTCAAAGAGGCCTCCTGAAGATTTATGCTGAAGCCTACACTGGTCTTTCCTGCATGAAACCAGTTTATTCGGGACCATCCATACTTTTCTGCTTACAATATCATTTTATTACCTCAGCATTTTCATTACTAATTTAAAAATCAATCACTTTATACTTCTAAAGCTTTCACAGACACATTTAGACTTTTCAGCACTCTCAATGTCCAATGCTAAATGCTACAAACCACTCATACCCAAACAGAAGAAATAGCCCAAATATAGCCACACATATTCCTCCAACCTCTACATACTTCTAAGCTATATATAACGTTTAAAGCCATTAAAAGCAAAGTTATGAACATTTAAAATACACCTTGATAACACAGTTTATAGCTCTTCAAGAATGTTTAGTTGTCATGGCAACTATTCCTTTCTCGACTCTGTTTTGTTTTGGGGTTTTTTTGGCATACCTTTCTTTTTCAGTCATGAATTCCCTTTTTTGTTAAAATCTCCTCACCTTTTCTACAGCGCTTTCTCTCTCTCTAATTTCACAGGTAATTGTCTCTTTCCTCCAAGGGTCTGCATCTCACCTGGACCTTTTCCTCTTTGCTACTTCAGCTCCTGTCGTAGCTGAACATCAATAGTTTAATAGTTATTAGGAAATATTACTTAAAACAAAACAACAAGAAAACAGCAAAGAAGGTATATGCAAGTATATGTTCACTGTATTGTGCAACTGTCATGTCAGCAGGTGGACAATTTTAGCTAAAGTTAGCATTTCAAACATATATTTTGATATTTTAAAATAATGTTTATTAACTCAATATTTCATCACAATGGGGTGGACATTTTTAGCTTTAACTCATCTGAGTATGGGGACAAAGTGAGAAATTCAAATGAACTGACATACTATAGGAGCATGCAGTTTATGCCTTTAGGCGAATGAAGATAGACCTTTTTTAAAGTTGTGAGGTCACTGATGTCAAAGGTCGCATTTTTACCAAGATGGTTATCCAAAGATGAGAGAGTGGACAGCAATTCTTGGACATGTTTAAATAACTTGATTTTTAATTTTATTTATTTATTTATTTTTAATCAAAATTGCAAAATGAATAATCAAAATACCTAAAATATTAATGAACGTATTTACAACCTTACGGTAATATTTAAAAGTTTAAAAGGTTAAAACATGTTTAAAAGGTTAAAACATCCAAAATACCCATTTCCTCATCAAAGACAATGTAATAAGGTTAACATTCCTATATATTCGTAAAATGTGTTCATTCAGAGTAAAACTTTAATCAGTTAATTAAAAACATTAATTGTTTCACAATCTTTGTATCAGCACATTTAAACGAGTATGTTGTACTGACCCTTAGGTAACAGAACGAAGTGTGAAGTCCACTTATAAAATAAATTACGCATTCGTCATTAGATCAGAGTAGGTGAGGGACAGAGAGCCATGTGTGAAAACGAACAATCATCTCACAAAACACTACTTATGACTAACAAGTAAACACTTGCAAAATAAAAGTAGCCGTTTATGTTAAATATAAGATTTCACAAAACTATTAATTAAAAAAATATTAATTAAAAAATATTAATTACAAAAATATGAATTAAAAAACGTAAATCGATATTTTTGCGATTGATCTCCCTCCCAAGTTACACCGTTTACTTGTCTTAGAACTGAAACACGAGTATCACTGTTACGTTTTAATGAAACCGTTATTTTGAAAATTACAAAACTGCATGTCAATGTTAACCGTGTGGGGTCATACGTGAGTGTATGTTACAGCTGAATTATTAGGTTACCTAACTAAGCTACAGATATTTTTATATTTATTGGCTGCTTGTACAGATTTGTTAGCTCGCTGATAATATACTTTTGTATATAAAATTGTTCTGCGCAAACCACAGCACCATTGCTAAGTTAGCACTTAGCCTTAGCTAACGTTACTTTTAAAGTTAAATTGAGTTTCTTGTCTTGTTCATGGCTTTGTAGCCGAATCTCCCGTTTAGACATGATGTCTGCCCGCAGGCTTAGATTTCTAGTGTTTTCTGTTCAAAAGTGTTTATCTCGACTCGCCGACAAATGCAGAGGTTATTGCTCAGTGTCTCTATCTAGCACTCCTACTAATGAGACTGATGAGACGAGAGTGAGCACATTTAAGACCAAGCTGTCGTCATTAAGAGTTCTTCAGGCAAAAGTTCAACTGAGACGCAACAGGAACATGAGGAATCGTATCTTCCTGAAGAAAGTGGTCTGGCGCAGCTACGGAAAGGTATGTAACTGCATTTGTTGCCATGATAGTTCAGGCTTTAGGATTTTAATTCCCATGTGTCAGTATGCCGGTAGTCGTTGCCAATTTTATTTTGGTGTTTACATCTTGCAGTGTATTTCGAAACATACGGCTGTCAGATGAACGTCAACGACACTGAAATTGCGTGGTCCATTCTTCAGAAGGGTGGATATGTTCGGACCCACGAACTATCAGAGGTAAGTGTCAATGCCTTGACCTTTGACCCTTGATAAACACAGCGCTTCCTTTATTTGAAAGCTTTCATTCTCATCTTTCCTAATTTTTTTTTTTTTTATACAGGCAGATGTGGTGCTTCTTGTCACATGCTCCATAAGGTAGGAAAAGCCTATTTCTGTTTGTATTTTACACAGTGAATCTATACGTTGCCAATCTTGTGCAACTTGACAGCAGTCCTTGACTTCAGTGACATTTTTTGCTTGGATGTAATGCTATTTTCTGTTGGAAAAAATAAAAATCATTGTGACAGGGAAAAGGCAGAGCAGACCATCTGGAACAGACTCAAACATCCAGCAGTTCTGAAAAAGAAGTGTCTAAAGAGCAGCACTCCATTAAAGATAGGAGTCCTGGGTAACTTCTCACTTCACCATAGTTCTTCATTCACGTTCAAATGTATCTCTCAGTCTGAAATGTTCGTATGTGCGCATGTATGTTTGTGTGTGGGTTCACGTGCCCGTATACGCATATGTGTGCTTGCTCTCTTGTAGGTTGCTTGGCAGAGAGACTGAAGACTGAGTTGCTGGAGAAGGAGAGGGTGGTGGATGTTGTAGCAGGGCCAGATGCCTACAGAGATCTTCTCCGACTCCTTGCACTGGCCCATGGGGGTCAGAGGACCAGCAATGTCCTGCTCTCCCTGGAAGAGGCATATGCTGATGTCATGCCCATTCACCATTCAGGACACAGTGCCTTTGTGTGAGTGCCATAATTCATTATTTATTTCTAACTTCTCACTGTGTCCAACTATATCGGGTGTATAAAACGTATGAACAGACATAAATAACGTGGGGGAAACGGGAATAGGGGAGAGAGGAAAAATAAGACGAACAGAGACGAAACAGACAAACGGGAAATGCAGATAGAGTATTTTAAGTATTTGCCACCTGCACCATTACGGGAATGTGTGTGTGTGTGTGTGTGTGTGTGTGTGTGTGTGTGTGTGTGTGTGTGTGTTCGTGTGTGACTGCTTGTGTGCGTCTGCCTGTGTGTGTGTGTGAGAGAGAGAGAGAGAGGCTATGTGCGAGTGCACTGTATATGTACACGTACTAGATTGGGATATTTATCATTTATGGATTAGCTCTGTAAACTTTTTATCAAAGGAGTCCAGTCTAGGTTATTGGTTCTTATTGATTCATTCTGAGATTTTTTTCCATTGATATGTAGTCTATCAATAGATTTTTCCATTCGGTGACACTAATATTATTTTTTGTTTTCCAATTCATGAGTATGTTTGTATTTGCAATTAATAATGTTATATATATATTATCCTGTTTTTTTTCTATTGTCACATTGGTTGATGACATGTCTCCTAGGAGACATAAAGATGGTGTTGGATGGATAGGGTTATTTAAATCATGGGACATGTGTGTGATTACTTATTGCCAAAATTGCTTGATAGGTGTGCTCTGCCACACGATGTGAATGTAATCGTCAGCTGTCTTTGGAGTAAAGTATGTACAGATTGCTGAGCTTGTGAAACCAATTTTAAACATCCAATGTGTAGTATAATGTAATCTATGTATTATTTTGTACTGAATGCATTGTAGGTTAGTGTTGCTGTCATGTGGTAATTATTATTACACATTTTAATCCAAACTGTGGCGTCGGGAGCTAGTAATAAATCTTCCTCCCATTGTCTCGATGGGAGAGTAATTATGCGATTTGATTTCATTATTAGTTTGTATATCTTATGTGATAGTTTTTTTGTATTAGGAATGTTTATAATACTGATATGGATGCAGGTGAGTTTAATGTCTCTGAACTGATAGTTGCTCTTACCTGCTTTCTATATCTTATGTTTGGGCTACTTGTGGAAGTGACATGAAAGCAGTGTTATGTTTATGTGAGTCTGGAGTTTGATATCTTGTGAAATTTCCACCAGGCTGTTAGTATCATGGCCACCCACAAATTGTTGATCATGAATGTTCTTTAATTGATTTGACTGATAAATGGTAAGTCTGACTTTTAGATCTTTGCATAATGTTTGCTATATGTCTATCCATATTCTGTCTGATATACTAAGTTTTATCCATTTTATACCATATTATAGTTGATTTGCAATAATCAACTACAGTTCTGTAATGTTGTGAGTTTGATTCTATGTGATTTATTTTTCCAGTAGAATCAAGTTATGATGTTGTCCAAAGATTTTAGACAGGTTGGTGGCGCTGGAATAATTGAAAACAAATAATTTCGTTTAGGTAATATTCTCATTTTAATTATTGCAGTTTGTCCAAAGAGCATAAGGGGCAAATTTGTCCATCAATGAAGTTCGTCGCTTATTGTTTTAATAATTGGATGACTATTTATTTTTGAATAACAGACAACTGGGAAGAGAATTTAATACCCAGATATGTAATATGATTGGTATTCAGGGGGATGGGGTTTTTAATTGCATCATAAAGTTATGCTGCTAATATATAGTATAATACACAAATATCCTACTGGAGATACAATTTGACCAGTTATGTGTGATGTTCTGTGATGATCATATAGAACACCACAGACAACTGTTTGGCACATCACTGTTAAACCTCCTGATTGCAACCCGGGGCATCGTGAACTGTACAACATGACCCTCAGACAATGATCTCTGAGTGAAAGCGATAAACATAATCATCTTCATATCATCACTTTCTCTACAAGTTCAGTGGAAGAGATGTCAGTTAAAGGGAGTTTTAATACCCTTTCCATCTTTAAATTTAATAAAAACACAGATGGAAAAATTCCAGAAAGTGAGAGAGAGAAAGGAAACTAGACTTTAAAATAATGCTGCCCTCTTGATTTACAACTGTAGATTATTGAAATTATTACAAATGTCCGATGCCAAAAGGGATTGTGTCAGTGTTTCACTACTCAGTATTGCATTTGGTAGACAGTATAAACAATTAGACTATGGTTAAAAAAATCACAGAAATAAAGCAAACACCAATATAATCTTGAACCACCTAGTCCCAGGAAACATTAGATTACTGGAACAAAATCAGACAACTAGCAGAACAACTTTTTAACCAATGATGCAGATGCACTTTTAGTGGATTTATTTATCTGTATTTCAATCCACTAAAGTTTTTCACTTGATCTAACATTACATTTAAGACCGAAATCCTGTTACGTCTCACAGAAGATTCCACTGATCAAGCTGCTACTTACCCATCCTGGTCCTGGAGTACCTTTGCTCTGTACACTTTAGTGATGTCTTTGCTACCAACAAGCCTATTTTAATCCATCAGATAGTAACCAAGCGCTCCTTTGCTGCAGAGCACAGAAATCATTCAAATTTGCAGTCAACAGATACATCTGGGCCAGATTTTGGATCAGTGGACTAGGCTGGAACTGCACATATACTGTATATGCAAAATTCAAAATACGGGGAGTGGTTGGTCTCTTTTGCAATCAAATCTGAATACTATGGAATTCGTTTCACATTTGTTTAATTTGACAGATTTTAAATGGATAATGGACATCACTAGACAAAAAGGAATAAACAACTATATGAAAAGGAACAAAACCAAAAACAAAGGAAGACTTTAACACACTTGCCCAAACAAGCACTAAATCTGACAAAAATAGATCAACCAATGACATAGCTGTGAAGGAACATATTAGCCATTGTTTTCTTGTCATCAACAGTAATTTTAACTGATTGTTAACATACTGTTCAAGTCTTCAACTGATTTGCTCCCAACATACGAATGGGTACAAATATGGTTCATTACCCACCTGCACAATTTGCTTCTGACATACTGGGCAGCTACAGGGTTCTTCTCCCATGTGGATTCTGACATACTGGGCAGCTACGGGCTTCTTCAGTTGTGTGGATTGTCTTCTGCTCCTCCATGTGGCCTGTTTCACCAAAGCCCTTCCTGCAGTATTTGCAGCACTATGGGAAGCGGACACCCTTGTGTGTGCGTTTAGGTGCTTCTCAAGAGTCTGGGCACGTTTGAAACACCTGCCCCAAACATCACTGACATTATTTCTTGTAGGTGATTAGCCACGTGTTTCTCTAGTCACAAGTACTTTTTGATTTATTTGTTTTTTTAAATAGGTAATTTTATATATAATGGCAACAAATGACATTTTAAGTTTTATGACAAAACGTGCAAACAAGCTGGCCTGAGAGGTGTGTAGCGGGATATGACTCAGTGCGTCTCTGGTGCTGCTTTTGATGAGTACAGTGTCATGAGTGTGTCTGTCCAGCGGTGCAAAGAGGGGATACAGCAAGGCATGGCATGGTGTTTATTCATTCGTTTGCATAGAAAATGACGCCTTTTCACATTGTGGAAGTACAAATATGGCGGTCTTTTTTGTGCGGCGTAGTAATGACATATGTTGTGGAATTTTGAACAAACAGCAAGTCAGACGTGATTAAGAGAGTAATTTAATAAGAAAAAGAATAAAATAAATGTTTGGCTCTCCTCAGGTAGGGAGCCCCGAGTATACAAAACCGTGGCTAGTTATACTACTCCTGTGCTGTCTTTAACCAATCATCTTTTCTTAAGCAGCTCTTCTTTCCTTTGTTGCTGTGGCTATAAGCCAATCAGCTCTCAGCTTGGTTTTTTCCACAAACCAACCCAAACTGACTCCAAACAGTGTGGGTTGTGTGTCAAGTTGACCTTGATGTTAACAGTTCCTGATACATGTTCAACTTAATCAGCAACAGGCGGATATAAATGTGCAAACGGCATTATTAATTTAAGAACAAAAGGATCAGTGTGATTTTATATGAATCACATAATACATAGTTTCGTATCATTTTCCATCACACGTAAAAACAGAGTCTCACCGTATTGTCGGGCAGGAGGATCTGGACTCATTTATTACTTGATATCTTCCCCCATCTAGCGGTCATTAGAGGTTAGTCTTGAATTGATTTCTGTCGTGCAATATTTTAGATATAAATGTTTACATTTTCTATTACAGAACACGGCAAAGTATAGTCAACCAGTTCTAACCTTTTGAGAAAAACTTTAACTTCAAAGTAGGTGAATCTATTTACTTAGATTGAACCAATCGGATCACAGTTTATTTACATAGCATCAATGCTTTGAGTGCTTTAGATATAAGGACATCATGGCGATCTTTCTGCTCACACCTCAGTCAGTCTATAATTCTGTACTATGTGTTTCTATAGCTTCCAACTTTCACGAGTTTCTTGAATCTGTGGAGAAAAGTGCAGACTCAGGTACTTTCTTATTTGTGAACTTTTATACATTTTATGTAATTTATTTATCATCTATAATGTTTTATTACTTTTCATTTATAGATATAAGGACACAAAAACAGTTCATATACTCAATGAATTGTTACAAGATAATCTTTTCTAGAGAATGTTTACCATTTGTTAAAAGACTGATTTATTTCTAAAAGTTTATGCAGTGTGTTAATTTGTCACATGGAGGCAGAAGGGGTGAATCTGATATACCCCTCTTCCATCATCAACTATTCATGGAGTCCTTCAGTGGAGCTTGTACAACCAAAGAAACGCATACAGCGGTCACCGGCGGTTCTAAGTTACATCTAAAGAGGTCTAGGCCTATACACACTGTTCCACCTGAGGTAATAAAATGTTTTGGGGTAAAGGTATTTTCATGAGGCGATCTGTGATCTAATTATAATAGGCTTTGAAGCTCTCTGCAACAGGTGCAGAGTGGTGCAAGACTGTGTTTGAAAGCATAAAGAGGAATAATGTTTCTGGGGTATCTTAAGGCCTTTGTGGGTCTGTAAGTGCAGAGCAGAGGCTCTGATGCAGGTGGTTTCAAGGCCTCTGTGGAAGTCTACGGCAGATGACTCTGGACTGTTCCCGTGAGAAATAGCTTCCTAAGTATTGGTAAAGATCCCGGCTTTTAAAAGACGTGAAAGCCTCTTCGAGAGTTCTGTGGCTAAGCAAGGTTCATTATCTTACCATAAGAGCAGGGTGATACTGACCTGCAACATCATCTTGCAGGTGTTTGATGGTATGAGTTGAGATTATCTTTGTTAAAAACAAAAACAACAACAACAAAAAAAAAGAACCCAGGAAAATCTTCCAATAGGATATACTGGGGTCAAGCTTCAATTTGTACAATGATAGATCTCAATTTGCATATATTGAATAATGTATGGTTGAACACAGTGGTTGAGATTTCAAACACCAGTATGTAGAGAAGGTGTGGCAATCACATAATCAGTTGTGAAAACTGGATAAAAATGTGTGTTCCTTGTGTGATTATTAGACATATTCTGGACTATGCCTCGTTTGTATGTAACGCTGAGCTCAAAATAAATAATGGACCTACTACTCTCTTCAATTAATTCTGCATCTTTATTTTCTGTTTAAAGAGGACTTAATAAAATTACTGGAATGTGGGCAATATCTAGTAACACAGTGCCGAGTCTGCTAAACGTAGATCCCAGCCTTTTATATGGCCTCTTCCCTTTAATTCTACTGACTATAATTAATGTAAACCTTGTCGATTCTGGTGTTTGCTGTATAGAGGTAGCGAAAACTTTGCTAAAACAATGAAAAATATGCATCCTGTGAAAAGTTTATTGAACAATATAACATTGTTCCTTACCCAGAGCCATAACACGTCATTGATGGAAATCACACTGGGCCAACTCAACTGTATTTCCTGATTGTTTTATTCTGCAGGAGGATGTGGTCCAAATATTTAAAAAATCACAGGTTTGTTTAAGAGGACATAGTCGAACAGTTTGGGCTTACTGTTATTTTAATACTAGTGGTAACTATTAGTAAATACAACAATCTGACCATCCTCATACTGCATTGAGGGGTGATGGGGTGATGGTACCAGATGATGTTTAGGTATGTGGTTATGTTAATTTATTTTTGTTCCTTTATATTCACATATTTTGCAAGTGCGTATGTTATTGAGTTTAAAACCATCCATATATTATGCAATTATAGAAAATACAGAAACTGCATGAGACTTCTCTTGACTTGCTAGAAGTTCAGACTGTAGCAAGCTTAGCATTAGTAAATGGAATAGGTGTCATTTTAAGGATTCATTTAAAGTATTCATGAGGTATTTCTCCTAACATCGATGTATCGACAGTACCAATAAAATAAATAGCATAACAAGAATTACAGGTGTATAATAGTGTAATTACCCACAATGGTTGAAGTGTTTGAAAAGAGTTGTATAAAAGAATAGTTGGTTGGTTCGTGGCATAAAGTCATGAAACGGTGAAATGAGGTCATAAAAAGAGTGTTTACAGGGGAAAGTGCTTTAACATTGAATTAGACAAACTAATAACATAAAACAAGGGAGTTTAGAGATTCTGTGTCCTTTCGTAATGATTTGTGCATATGGCAGGCTGCTGCAAAGGATCCTGGGTAAGCTTCAGCAGACCTCAGTGTAAGATATATTAATAATATTAATCATAATAATACTATTCAGAGGTTACTTGACTAGTAATCAGAATGTTGCTAGTTCAAGCCCTACCACTGCCAAGTTACCACTGCTGGGTCCCTGAACAGCAATGAATCCTCAATTGTATTATTAATACAATCCAATACACATGCCTAATGCTCAGCTGTCAACTGCAAAAACTGACATTCTGAGCATTCGAACAGTAAGAGGAACAAAAAGAAAGGAGTCACCGACTGTACACGTGTCAATCATTTAGCCTTTTTACATGTTGTTTTAGTTTACTGTAATCAAGGCCTGAAACTGGAGTCTATGGACCAGGCAAAAATATTTCAATTTTTAATGCGTTTTTATTTTTTCAGCCAGCATAAGCGGAAGCTCCAAGTTGTCGATCTCCAGGAGCAAACCCGTCCCTGCAAGGTTGGGGTGCATGTTCTGGATCACGGGAAACAGACCATAGATCACCCAACATCTGCTTCTGCTCCTGCGGAGGTTCCAGATCCAGCACGGAGGCAGTGAGAGGTTCCTGGCCCAGAGATTGGTCTGCAGCGGGCCTGATGGTACTCGGCATGTATTGGAAATGCTGTGGCTGAATGCTGTGCGTAGCCCAGCGGGTGCTGGGGTGGAGCTGTGCCAGTTGCCTGCTCGGGTAGCAGGTAGCCCAGTTCTGAGACTGTGGAATGGCCATCATGAAGTAGCCGGAGGGCGGGGCGGGCTGGTAGGGGTTGAGCACTGGGTTGCGCACGGCACTCACGCTGGCCATGCGCTGCATGTACTGGTGGGTGAGGTGGGCCTGCCGCTCCTCCTTGCGCTGCGCCAGGGCCACGTACAGCGGCTTGGTGCCTACGATGCACCCGTTCATCTCCTTCATTGCCTCGGTGGCCTCCTCCGGCGAAGAGAAACACACAAAGCCGAACCCTTTGGAGCGGCCGCCCTCCGTCATCACCTTGGCACTCGTGATTGTCCCGAATAGAGAGAACTCTTTACGCAGACGCTCGTCGTCCAGACTGTCGTCTAGGTTTTTAACGTACAGGTTCACTCCCTGGTAGCGAGTCGTGCCGTCCTGCTTCATCTGCTCAAACTTGCGTTTGAGCTCTGTCTGCCTCTCGCCTTTCTTCTGGGCACGAGCCACATACAGCTGCTTCCCATTCAACTTCTTCCCGTTCATCTCATCCACAGCCCTTTTGGCATCCTCTTGCCTCTCGAAGCTCACAAAGCCAAAGCCCTTGGACTTGCCGCTCTCGTCTGTCATGACGCGAAGGCTCAGCGTTGGGCCGAACTTGCTGAAGATCTCATTTAGCTTGTTGTCGTCCATGTCCTCCCAAGTATGAGATATTATTTCCATCAGGCTCAGGACCATCTCTTTAGGATAAGGTCAAGAGAAATCTCTTGGAATGTGGTGTTAACAGGTTCCAACTGGTGTGGGTGTTTTATATTACTTTGCATATATTGACAAATGTATGGTTTGGATGCAATGGACGTGAAGACAAACGCAAATATGTAAAGGAATGTGGGGTGAATACATAACCACTACTGAAAAATGTATGAAAATGTGGGTTCTCTGATTTTTAGACATTCTCCAGAGGGTGCCTCAATAATGCGTGTTAATGTTAACCTACAATAAAGTACGTGCACAGTTATGCTCTTTAACCAATTCTGAAGTCTGCATTTTTATTTAATATTTGAATTGAACTTTAAAACTAGCCGACTGGGCACCTAGGAACCACATACTGTTGCTATGTGCAGAGATGTGGGCTTGCAGCCCATTGTTGGGCAGAGTCCATCGCACTGCTCCAATAGACCTGCTCTGACTGCTACTTTCCCACGTCGGCAGTCGAAGTCGTTTCTCCTTCACAATGCTTTTCACCTGGTTGGCCAGTTTCACCGTCTCAGTAGACAAGCTAAAAGAAACTGTTGGCAGCCTCTCGTTGCTCCTGTAATATGACCGTCGCCAGACCAGAGAGTGGAACTGGATGGCAGTGTGGCACTTGCAGCTGCAGTTTGTTTGCTTCAAGATTTAATACGTGTAAGTGACCTTTGCTTCTCGTCCTGTCTTTACTGGTTTGTTAATAAGGTCATTTGAAATTGTGTTGTACATAAAGGAATATTACAGAATTATTCTCTATTTTAAGCTACACTGTGGGGTTTTGTTTTTTTGATCTTTACATTTATATTAATGCAACCCAATACACTTATCTAATGATCAGCTATGACCTGTAAGAACTGACAATCTGAACATTCAAACTTTAAGAGGAATAAAAACAAAAAAATGATCAGCTGTTCATGTCAAAATCTGTAATATGTAATAGAAATAACTGTAATATGTTCAATATAACTGTAATATGTTCAATTACCACCATGTAACATATAACTGTAAATATGTCAATTGCAAGATGGGACTGTACATTCTGTACATACATATATAAATATCCATATATACATTGTACATATAAACATTATATATATATATATATATATATATATATATATATATATATATATATATATATATATATATATATATTGTACATGCACTATTAATATATTTTTGTATATATATAGAATATATTTCTCTATGCACCCCTGTTTTTCTTTTTCCTCAGATTGGACAGAGCACTCAACCATTTCACTGTGAGTTATACTGTGTATGACTATGTATGCGACAAATAAACCAAACTTGAAATGATTTTACCTTTTTCTGTCGTTTTCATTTTAAGCTTAGAATAACCAAGGCCTGGACTTTGTAAGGTGGTTTTGAATCCAGGTCAGCTAGGTGAGGACACCAATAGCTTACTGGGTAAGCAGCCACACTCTAACAATGGTGGGCTCGTGTGCAGAACAGTTAGAGCTTGGATCAAGCAAAACAAGAGGAAAAAACGAAACACCTCGGTGAGCGTGGAAAAGGGGAGAACAAAGAACGCCACGGAAAGAAATGGCAACCCCGATGCACTGGGGAAAACTCGAACTAAAAGCTCCCAAACAAAACCAGAAAACGGGGAGAAACTTGAATGGCTAAGGGAAGCCTCAGGAGAGAGACAGACTCGAGAGGGGAAAACTGGAGAAGGGAGGGGACGTGTAAAAACACTGACACCCTCGCAGAACAGAAAAGAGGCATAGCACAAGGGCTCACAGACCTCAATACCCAGAGTTACCGGCTAGGAGCTTGGCTCAAAACTTTATCAAAAACCCAGCACTGAATGATTGGGTCACTGGGCTTATATAAGGTCTAGCCCAGCTGTTGGGTGTTGATCCTGATCAGTGGCGTGGTTGACTCGACGCCTCCCTCTGGTCGAGGGGGCCTCGGCCTGGTGCCAACCCTTACAGGCTTGATGTCTACAGACATGGCAAAAATATTTCAATGTTCAATGCATTTCAGTTTCAATGTTTATTTTTTTCAGTTAAAATGTTAATTTTTTTTACTGCTTATTCTTCCATTAGACAGCCAGAAGCGCAGCACTGGTTAAAGTTTTTGAGCGGCTTCCTGCGCGCACTGGTCCTGGAGCACAGCGACTGCCTCATCCACCTTAGGGTGCAGAGACTCAGGTCATAGAGAACACCACAGACAACTGTGTGGCACATCACTGTTAAACATGCTGATTGCAACCCTGGGCATCATGAACTGTACAATATTAACCTCAGACAACGTTCTCGGAGTGAAATCTATAAACATATTCATCTAACTATCATTACTTTCTCTAACAGCTCATTGGATGAGAGGCCATTAAGTGAAAGGGAGTTTTAATATCCTTTCTATTTTTAAGTTTAAAAAAACACAGACATAAAAATTTCAGAAAGTGAGACAGAGAAAGGAAACCAGACTTTAAAATGGTGCTTCGCTCTTGAGTTACAACAGTAGCGTAACGAGGGGTGGCCCGAGTGCCGCAGGGTGAGGGGCAGGACGCACAGACTCCAACGTCTGGGACGTACATTTATTAACATTTAACACAGAACACTAACGGCACTCACAAGAATCACACGCGATTAATACAAACAAGAAACGGTTAACTGCAAATGCACTGTATATGCAAAATGAAAGATGCAGGGAGTGGTTGGTCTCTTTTTCAATCAAATCTGAACAGAGTGAAATCTTCACATTTGATTAATTTGACAGACTTTAAAGGGATAATAGACAACATATAAAATGGAACAGAACACGATATAAAAAGGAACTAAATGAAAAACAAACGAAAAAATACTTTTTATCACACTTGCACAGACAAGCACCAAATCAGACCAAAATAGATCAAGCAAAGGCATAACTGGGAAGAAGCATATTAGCCATTTATTACTCTATTGTTAACAACCTAACAACAGTAATCTGATTGTTAACTGATTGTTAACATACTTTTCAAGTCTTTAACCGTTTTGCTCCCAACATCCTATATGAATGGGTACGAATGCGGCTCATTACCCGCCTGCACAAACTGCTTCTGAAATACTGGGCAGCTAAAGGGTTCTTCACCTGTGTGGATTCTCATATGCTGCTTTCTGTGGCCTGTTTCGCCAAAGCCCTTCCTTACAGTACTATGACAAGCAGACACCCCTGTGTGAGGGTTTAGGTGCTCCTCAAGAGCCTGTGCATGTTAGAAACACATGTTGCAAATATCAGTGACGTTATTTCTCATTTTTGTGATTAGCCATGTTTTTCTGTAGCTACAAATACTTTGATTTTGAAAAAAAGTTTTTGGTAATTTAATAAAACAGACATCTTAAGTTTTACGACAAAATGTGCAAATAAGCTGGCCTGAGAGGTGCGTTCGGGAATATGACTCAGTGCGTCTCTGGTGCTGCTTTTGATGAGTGCAGTGTCATGAGAGTGTGGCCATCTAGCAGTACAAAGAGGGGTTACAGCTTCTCCCGGACGTTTCCAATAAATGTCTAGATTTGTGAGTTATAGAAAGACAGCTGGAAGAGAAGTCCTCCCAGCCCAGCACACAGGGCCAAGTGTCAAAGCGCTGGGAGGTGAACTGAACTTTCATCTTAGTCAGGTACTCCTGAACCCTCTTACAGTCATCAGACAGCAGCAGCCACGCATGTTTGGTCATGGGGTCCAATGTGACCTCATCCACAGCACTGCAGATCCAGTTCCACAATGAATTTGGAATGGATTTTGAAGTTCTCCAGGATCGCTGTTTACTGAGGACCCAAAGCTGTGAAACTACATCCTGGTTATGTTTGAGTAGAGACCATGCGATGAAGTCCAGGACAGGCAGCATGGGTTCCAGCTTCTTCTTAAGCTCCAGCTGCCTGAAATTCTGTGCCAACTCTGCCCTCATCATGCCGCTGTAAAGGCCTCTGCAGGCTTCTGCAAAGGATGGTGGATAGGCTCCAGCACACTTACAAGTATGAGATATTATTTCCATCAGGCTCAGGACCATCTCTTTAGGATAAGGTCAAGAGAAATCTCTTGGAATGTGGTGTTAACAGGTTCCAACTGGTGTGGGTGTTTTATATTACTTTGCATATATTGACAAATGTATGGTTTGGATGCAATGGACGTGAAGACAAACGCAAATATGTAAAGGAATGTGGGGTGAATACATAACCACTACTGAAAAATGTATGAAAATGTGGGTTCTCTGATTTTTAGACATTCTCCAGAGGGTGCCTCAATAATGCGTGTTAATGTTAACCTACAATAAAGTACGTGCACAGTTATGCTCTTTAACCAATTCTGAAGTCTGCATTTTTATTTAATATTTGAATTGAACTTTAAAACTAGCCGACTGGGCACCTAGGAACCACATACTGTTGCTATGTGCAGAGATGTGGGCTTGCAGCCCATTGTTGGGCAGAGTCCATCGCACTGCTCCAATAGACCTGCTCTGACTGCTACTTTCCCACGTCGGCAGTCGAAGTCGTTTCTCCTTCACAATGCTTTTCACCTGGTTGGCCAGTTTCACCGTCTCAGTAGACAAGCTAAAAGAAACTGTTGGCAGCCTCTCGTTGCTCCTGTAATATGACCGTCGCCAGACCAGAGAGTGGAACTGGATGGCAGTGTGGCACTTGCAGCTGCAGTTTGTTTGCTTCAAGATTTAATACGTGTAAGTGACCTTTGCTTCTCATCCTGTCTTTACTGGTTTGTTAATGAGGTCATTTGAAATTGTGTTGTACATAAAGGAATATTACAGAATTATTCTCTATTTTAAGCTACACTGTGGGGTTTTGTTTTTTTGATCTTTACATTTATATTAATGCAACCCAATACACTTATCTAATGATCAGCTATGACCTGTAAGAACTGACAATCTGAACATTCAAACTTTAAGAGGAATAAAAACAAAAAAATGATCAGCTGTTCATGTCAAAATCTGTAATATGTAATAGAAATAACTGTAATATGTTCAATATAACTGTAATATGTTCAATTACCACCATGTAACATATAACTGTAAATATGTCAATTGCAAGATGGGACTGTACATTCTGTACATACATATATAAATATCCATATATACATTGTACATATAAACATTATATATATATATATATATATATATATATATATATATATATATATATATATATATATATATATATATATATATATATATATATATATTGTACATGCACTATTAATATATTTTTGTATATATATAGAATATATTTCTCTATGCACCCCTGTTTTTCTTTTTCCTCAGATTGGACAGAGCACTCAACCATTTCACTGTGAGTTATACTGTGTATGACTATGTATGCGACAAATAAACCAAACTTGAAATGATTTTACCTTTTTCTGTCGTTTTCATTTTAAGCTTAGAATAACCAAGGCCTGGACTTTGTAAGGTGGTTTTGAATCCAGGTCAGCTAGGTGAGGACACCAATAGCTTACTGGGTAAGCAGCCACACTCTAACAATGGTGGGCTCGTGTGCAGAACAGTTAGAGCTTGGATCAAGCAAAACAAGAGGAAAAAACGAAACACCTCGGTGAGCGTGGAAAAGGGGAGAACAAAGAACGCCACGGAAAGAAATGGCAACCCCGATGCACTGGGGAAAACTCGAACTAAAAGCTCCCAAACAAAACCAGAAAACGGGGAGAAACTTGAATGGCTAAGGGAAGCCTCAGGAGAGAGACAGACTCGAGAGGGGAAAACTGGAGAAGGGAGGGGACGTGTAAAAACACTGACACCCTCGCAGAACAGAAAAGAGGCATAGCACAAGGGCTCACAGACCTCAATACCCAGAGTTACCGGCTAGGAGCTTGGCTCAAAACTTTATCAAAAACCCAGCACTGAATGATTGGGTCACTGGGCTTATATAAGGTCTAGCCCAGCTGTTGGGTGTTGATCCTGATCAGTGGCGTGGTTGACTCGACGCCTCCCTCTGGTCGAGGGGGCCTCGGCCTGGTGCCAACCCTTACAGGCTTGATGTCTACAGACATGGCAAAAATATTTCAATGTTCAATGCATTTCAGTTTCAATGTTTATTTTTTTCAGTTAAAATGTTAATTTTTTTTACTGCTTATTCTTCCATTAGACAGCCAGAAGCGCAGCACTGGTTAAAGTTTTTGAGCGGCTTCCTGCGCGCACTGGTCCTGGAGCACAGCGACTGCCTCATCCACCTTAGGGTGCAGAGACTCAGGTCATAGAGAACACCACAGACAACTGTGTGGCACATCACTGTTAAACATGCTGATTGCAACCCTGGGCATCATGAACTGTACAATATTAACCTCAGACAACGTTCTCGGAGTGAAATCTATAAACATATTCATCTAACTATCATTACTTTCTCTAACAGCTCATTGGATGAGAGGCCATTAAGTGAAAGGGAGTTTTAATATCCTTTCTATTTTTAAGTTTAAAAAAACACAGACATAAAAATTTCAGAAAGTGAGACAGAGAAAGGAAACCAGACTTTAAAATGGTGCTTCGCTCTTGAGTTACAACAGTAGCGTAACGAGGGGTGGCCCGAGTGCCGCAGGGTGAGGGGCAGGACGCACAGACTCCAACGTCTGGGACGTACATTTATTAACATTTAACACAGAACACTAACGGCACTCACAAGAATCACACGCGATTAATACAAACAAGAAACGGTTAACTGCAAATGCACTGTATATGCAAAATGAAAGATGCAGGGAGTGGTTGGTCTCTTTTTCAATCAAATCTGAACAGAGTGAAATCTTCACATTTGATTAATTTGACAGACTTTAAAGGGATAATAGACAACATATAAAATGGAACAGAACACGATATAAAAAGGAACTAAATGAAAAACAAACGAAAAAATACTTTTTATCACACTTGCACAGACAAGCACCAAATCAGACCAAAATAGATCAAGCAAAGGCATAACTGGGAAGAAGCATATTAGCCATTTATTACTCTATTGTTAACAACCTAACAACAGTAATCTGATTGTTAACTGATTGTTAACATACTTTTCAAGTCTTTAACCGTTTTGCTCCCAACATCCTATATGAATGGGTACGAATGCGGCTCA
Organism: Electrophorus electricus; assembly: GCF_041902795.1. Taxonomy (NCBI): domain Eukaryota; kingdom Metazoa; phylum Chordata; class Actinopteri; order Gymnotiformes; family Gymnotidae; genus Electrophorus; species Electrophorus electricus. Next base: position 840,862 of record NW_027658725.1, on the reverse strand, counting down.
TTACCCGCCTGCACAAACTGCTTCTGAAATACTGGGCAGCTAAAGGGTTCTTCACCTGTGTGGATTCTCATATGCTGCTTTCTGTGGCCTGTTTCGCCAAAGCCCTTCCTTACAGTACTATGACAAGCAGACACCCCTGTGTGAGGGTTTAGGTGCTCCTCAAGAGCCTGTGCATGTTAGAAACACATGTTGCAAATATCAGTGACGTTATTTCTCATTTTTGTGATTAGCCATGTTTTTCTGTAGCTACAAATACTTTGATTTTGAAAAAAAGTTTTTGGTAATTTAATAAAACAGACATCTTAAGTTTTACGACAAAATGTGCAAATAAGCTGGCCTGAGAGGTGCGTTCGGGAATATGACTCAGTGCGTCTCTGGTGCTGCTTTTGATGAGTGCAGTGTCATGAGAGTGTGGCCATCTAGCAGTACAAAGAGGGGTTACAGCTTCTCCCGGACGTTTCCAATAAATGTCTAGATTTGTGAGTTATAGAAAGACAGCTGGAAGAGAAGTCCTCCCAGCCCAGCACACAGGGCCAAGTGTCAAAGCGCTGGGAGGTGAACTGAACTTTCATCTTAGTCAGGTACTCCTGAACCCTCTTACAGTCATCAGACAGCAGCAGCCACGCATGTTTGGTCATGGGGTCCAATGTGACCTCATCCACAGCACTGCAGATCCAGTTCCACAATGAATTTGGAATGGATTTTGAAGTTCTCCAGGATCGCTGTTTACTGAGGACCCAAAGCTGTGAAACTACATCCTGGTTATGTTTGAGTAGAGACCATGCGATGAAGTCCAGGACAGGCAGCATGGGTTCCAGCTTCTTCTTAAGCTCCAGCTGCCTGAAATTCTGTGCCAACTCTGCCCTCATCATGCCGCTGTAAAGGCCTCTGCAGGCTTCTGCAAAGGATGGTGGATAGGCTCCAGCACACTTACAAGTATGAGATATTATTTCCATCAGGCTCAGGACCATCTCTTTAGGATAAGGTCAAGAGAAATCTCTTGGAATGTGGTGTTAACAGGTTCCAACTGGTGTGGGTGTTTTATATTACTTTGCATATATTGACAAATGTATGGTTTGGATGCAATGGACGTGAAGACAAACGCAAATATGTAAAGGAATGTGGGGTGAATACATAACCACTACTGAAAAATGTATGAAAATGTGGGTTCTCTGATTTTTAGACATTCTCCAGAGGGTGCCTCAATAATGCGTGTTAATGTTAACCTACAATAAAGTACGTGCACAGTTATGCTCTTTAACCAATTCTGAAGTCTGCATTTTTATTTAATATTTGAATTGAACTTTAAAACTAGCCGACTGGGCACCTAGGAACCACATACTGTTGCTATGTGCAGAGATGTGGGCTTGCAGCCCATTGTTGGGCAGAGTCCATCGCACTGCTCCAATAGACCTGCTCTGACTGCTACTTTCCCACGTCGGCAGTCGAAGTCGTTTCTCCTTCACAATGCTTTTCACCTGGTTGGCCAGTTTCACCGTCTCAGTAGACAAGCTAAAAGAAACTGTTGGCAGCCTCTCGTTGCTCCTGTAATATGACCGTCGCCAGACCAGAGAGTGGAACTGGATGGCAGTGTGGCACTTGCAGCTGCAGTTTGTTTGCTTCAAGATTTAATACGTGTAAGTGACCTTTGCTTCTCATCCTGTCTTTACTGGTTTGTTAATAAGGTCATTTGAAATTGTGTTGTACATAAAGGAATATTACAGAATTATTCTCTATTTTAAGCTACACTGTGGGGTTTTGTTTTTTTGATCTTTACATTTATATTAATGCAACCCAATACACTTATCTAATGATCAGCTATGACCTGTAAGAACTGACAATCTGAACATTCAAACTTTAAGAGGAATAAAAACAAAAAAATGATCAGCTGTTCATGTCAAAATCTGTAATATGTAATAGAAATAACTGTAATATGTTCAATATAACTGTAATATGTTCAATTACCACCATGTAACATATAACTGTAAATATGTCAATTGCAAGATGGGACTGTACATTCTGTGCATACATATATAAATATCCATATATACATTGTACATATAAACATTATATATATATATATATATATATATATATATATATATATATATATATATATATATATATATATATATATATATATATTGTACATGCACTATTAATATATTTTTGTATATATATAGAATATATTTCTCTATGCACCCCTGTTTTTCTTTTTCCTCAGATTGGACAGAGCACTCAACCATTTCACTGTGAGTTATACTGTGTATGACTATGTATGCGACAAATAAACCAAACTTGAAATGATTTTACCTTTTTCTGTCGTTTTCATTTTAAGCTTAGAATAACCAAGGCCTGGACTTTGTAAGGTGGTTTTGAATCCAGGTCAGCTAGGTGAGGACACCAATAGCTTACTGGGTAAGCAGCCACACTCTAACAATGGTGGGCTCGTGTGCAGAACAGTTAGAGCTTGGATCAAGCAAAACAAGAGGAAAAAACGAAACACCTCGGTGAGCGTGGAAAAGGGGAGAACAAAGAACGCCACGGAAAGAAATGGCAACCCCGATGCACTGGGGAAAACTCGAACTAAAAGCTCCCAAACAAAACCAGAAAACGGGGAGAAACTTGAATGGCTAAGGGAAGCCTCAGGAGAGAGACAGACTCGAGAGGGGAAAACTGGAGAAGGGAGGGGACGTGTAAAAACACTGACACCCTCGCAGAACAGAAAAGAGGCATAGCACAAGGGCTCACAGACCTCAATACCCAGAGTTACCGGCTAGGAGCTTGGCTCAAAACTTTATCAAAAACCCAGCACTGAATGATTGGGTCACTGGGCTTATATAAGGTCTAGCCCAGCTGTTGGGTGTTGATCCTGATCAGTGGCGTGGTTGACTCGACGCCTCCCTCTGGTCGAGGGGGCCTCGGCCTGGTGCCAACCCTTACAGGCTTGATGTCTACAGACATGGCAAAAATATTTCAATGTTCAATGCATTTCAGTTTCAATGTTTATTTTTTTCAGTTAAAATGTTAATTTTTTTTACTGCTTATTCTTCCATTAGACAGCCAGAAGCGCAGCACTGGTTAAAGTTTTTGAGCGGCTTCCTGCGCGCACTGGTCCTGGAGCACAGCGACTGCCTCATCCACCTTAGGGTGCAGAGACTCAGGTCATAGAGAACACCACAGACAACTGTGTGGCACATCACTGTTAAACATGCTGATTGCAACCCTGGGCATCATGAACTGTACAATATTAACCTCAGACAACGTTCTCGGAGTGAAATCTATAAACATATTCATCTAACTATCATTACTTTCTCTAACAGCTCATTGGATGAGAGGCCATTAAGTGAAAGGGAGTTTTAATATCCTTTCTATTTTTAAGTTTAAAAAAACACAGACATAAAAATTTCAGAAAGTGAGACAGAGAAAGGAAACCAGACTTTAAAATGGTGCTTCGCTCTTGAGTTACAACAGTAGCGTAACGAGGGGTGGCCCGAGTGCCGCAGGGTGAGGGGCAGGACGCACAGACTCCAACGTCTGGGACGTACATTTATTAACATTTAACACAGAACACTAACGGCACTCACAAGAATCACACGCGATTAATACAAACAAGAAACGGTTAACTGCAAATGCACTGTATATGCAAAATGAAAGATGCAGGGAGTGGTTGGTCTCTTTTTCAATCAAATCTGAACAGAGTGAAATCTTCACATTTGATTAATTTGACAGACTTTAAAGGGATAATAGACAACATATAAAATGGAACAGAACACGATATAAAAAGGAACTAAATGAAAAACAAACGAAAAAATACTTTTTATCACACTTGCCCAGACAAGCACCAAATCAGACCAAAATAGATCAAGCAAAGGCATAACTGGGAAGAAGCATATTAGCCATTTATTACTCTATTGTTAACAACCTAACAACAGTAATCTGATTGTTAACTGATTGTTAACATACTTTTCAAGTCTTTAACCGTTTTGCTCCCAACATCCTATATGAATGGGTACGAATGCGGCTCATTACCCGCCTGCACAAACTGCTTCTGAAATACTGGGCAGCTAAAGGGTTCTTCACCTGTGTGGATTCTCATATGCTGCTTTCTGTGGCCTGTTTCGCCAAAGCCCTTCCTTACAGTACTATGACAAGCAGACACCCCTGTGTGAGGGTTTAGGTGCTCCTCAAGAGCCTGTGCATGTTAGAAACACATGTTGCAAATATCAGTGACGTTATTTCTCATTTTTGTGATTAGCCATGTTTTTCTGTAGCTACAAATACTTTGATTTTGAAAAAAAGTTTTTGGTAATTTAATAAAACAGACATCTTAAGTTTTACGACAAAATGTGCAAATAAGCTGGCCTGAGAGGTGCGTTCGGGAATATGACTCAGTGCGTCTCTGGTGCTGCTTTTGATGAGTGCAGTGTCATGAGAGTGTGGCCATCTAGCAGTACAAAGAGGGGTTACAGCTTCTCCCGGACGTTTCCAATAAATGTCTAGATTTGTGAGTTATAGAAAGACAGCTGGAAGAGAAGTCCTCCCAGCCCAGCACACAGGGCCAAGTGTCAAAGCGCTGGGAGGTGAACTGAACTTTCATCTTAGTCAGGTACTCCTGAACCCTCTTACAGTCATCAGACAGCAGCAGCCACGCATGTTTGGTCATGGGGTCCAATGTGACCTCATCCACAGCACTGCAGATCCAGTTCCACAATGAATTTGGAATGGATTTTGAAGTTCTCCAGGATCGCTGTTTACTGAGGACCCAAAGCTGTGAAACTACATCCTGGTTATGTTTGAGTAGAGACCATGCGATGAAGTCCAGGACAGGCAGCATGGGTTCCAGCTTCTTCTTAAGCTCCAGCTGCCTGAAATTCTGTGCCAACTCTGCCCTCATCATGCCGCTGTAAAGGCCTCTGCAGGCTTCTGCAAAGGATGGTGGATAGGCTCCAGCACACTTACAAGTATGAGATATTATTTCCATCAGGCTCAGGACCATCTCTTTAGGATAAGGTCAAGAGAAATCTCTTGGAATGTGGTGTTAACAGGTTCCAACTGGTGTGGGTGTTTTATATTACTTTGCATATATTGACAAATGTATGGTTTGGATGCAATGGACGTGAAGACAAACGCAAATATGTAAAGGAATGTGGGGTGAATACATAACCACTACTGAAAAATGTATGAAAATGTGGGTTCTCTGATTTTTAGACATTCTCCAGAGGGTGCCTCAATAATGCGTGTTAATGTTAACCTACAATAAAGTACGTGCACAGTTATGCTCTTTAACCAATTCTGAAGTCTGCATTTTTATTTAATATTTGAATTGAACTTTAAAACTAGCCGACTGGGCACCTAGGAACCACATACTGTTGCTATGTGCAGAGATGTGGGCTTGCAGCCCATTGTTGGGCAGAGTCCATCGCACTGCTCCAATAGACCTGCTCTGACTGCTACTTTCCCACGTCGGCAGTCGAAGTCGTTTCTCCTTCACAATGCTTTTCACCTGGTTGGCCAGTTTCACCGTCTCAGTAGACAAGCTAAAAGAAACTGTTGGCAGCCTCTCGTTGCTCCTGTAATATGACCGTCGCCAGACCAGAGAGTGGAACTGGATGGCAGTGTGGCACTTGCAGCTGCAGTTTGTTTGCTTCAAGATTTAATACGTGTAAGTGACCTTTGCTTCTCGTCCTGTCTTTACTGGTTTGTTAATGAGGTCATTTGAAATTGTGTTGTACATAAAGGAATATTACAGAATTATTCTCTATTTTAAGCTACACTGTGGGGTTTTGTTTTTTTGATCTTTACATTTATATTAATGCAACCCAATACACTTATCTAATGATCAGCTATGACCTGTAAGAACTGACAATCTGAACATTCAAACTTTAAGAGGAATAAAAACAAAAAAATGATCAGCTGTTCATGTCAAAATCTGTAATATGTAATAGAAATAACTGTAATATGTTCAATATAACTGTAATATGTTCAATTACCACCATGTAACATATAACTGTAAATATGTCAATTGCAAGATGGGACTGTACATTCTGTACATACATATATAAATATCCATATATACATTGTACATATAAACATTATATATATATATATATATATATATATATATATATATATATATATATATATATATATATATATATTGTACATGCACTATTAATATATTTTTGTATATATATAGAATATATTTCTCTATGCACCCCTGTTTTTCTTTTTCCTCAGATTGGACAGAGCACTCAACCATTTCACTGTGAGTTATACTGTGTATGACTATGTATGCGACAAATAAACCAAACTTGAAATGATTTTACCTTTTTCTGTCGTTTTCATTTTAAGCTTAGAATAACCAAGGCCTGGACTTTGTAAGGTGGTTTTGAATCCAGGTCAGCTAGGTGAGGACACCACTAGCTTACTGGGTAAGCAGCCACACTCTAACAATGGTGGGCTCGTGTGCAGAACAGTTAGAGCTTGGATCAAGCAAAACAAGAGGAAAAAACGAAACACCTCGGTGAGCGTGGAAAAGGGGAGAACAAAGAACGCCACGGAAAGAAATGGCAACCCCGATGCACTGGGGAAAACTCGAACTAAAAGCTCCCAAACAAAACCAGAAAACGGGGAGAAACTTGAATGGCTAAGGGAAGCCTCAGGAGAGAGACAGACTCGAGAGGGGAAAACTGGAGAAGGGAGGGGACGTGTAAAAACACTGACACCCTCGCAGAACAGAAAAGAGGCATAGCACAAGGGCTCACAGACCTCAATACCCAGAGTTACCGGCTAGGAGCTTGGCTCAAAACTTTATCAAAAACCCAGCACTGAATGATTGGGTCACTGGGCTTATATAAGGTCTAGCCCAGCTGTTGGGTGTTGATCCTGATCAGTGGCGTGGTTGACTCGACGCCTCCCTCTGGTCGAGGGGGCCTCGGCCTGGTGCCAACCCTTACAGGCTTGATGTCTACAGACATGGCAAAAATATTTCAATGTTCAATGCATTTCAGTTTCAATGTTTATTTTTTTCAGTTAAAATGTTAATTTTTTTTACTGCTTATTCTTCCATTAGACAGCCAGAAGCGCAGCACTGGTTAAAGTTTTTGAGCGGCTTCCTGCGCGCACTGGTCCTGGAGCACAGCGACTGCCTCATCCACCTTAGGGTGCAGAGACTCAGGTCATAGAGAACACCACAGACAACTGTGTGGCACATCACTGTTAAACATGCTGATTGCAACCCTGGGCATCATGAACTGTACAATATTAACCTCAGACAACGTTCTCGGAGTGAAATCTATAAACATATTCATCTAACTATCATTACTTTCTCTAACAGCTCATTGGATGAGAGGCCATTAAGTGAAAGGGAGTTTTAATATCCTTTCTATTTTTAAGTTTAAAAAAACACAGACATAAAAATTTCAGAAAGTGAGACAGAGAAAGGAAACCAGACTTTAAAATGGTGCTTCGCTCTTGAGTTGCAACAGTAGCGTAACGAGGGGTGGCCCGAGTGCCGCAGGGTGAGGGGCAGGACGCACAGACTCCAACGTCTGGGACGTACATTTATTAACATTTAACACAGAACACTAACGGCACTCACAAGAATCACACGCGATTAATACAAACAAGAAACGGTTAACTGCAAATGCACTGTATATGCAAAATGAAAGATGCAGGGAGTGGTTGGTCTCTTTTTCAATCAAATCTGAACAGAGTGAAATCTTCACATTTGATTAATTTGACAGACTTTAAAGGGATAATAGACAACATATAAAATGGAACAGAACACGATATAAAAAGGAACTAAATGAAAAACAAACGAAAAAATACTTTTTATCACACTTGCCCAGACAAGCACCAAATCAGACCAAAATAGATCAAGCAAAGGCATAACTGGGAAGAAGCATATTAGCCATTTATTACTCTATTGTTAACAACCTAACAACAGTAATCTGATTGTTAACTGATTGTTAACATACTTTTCAAGTCTTTAACCGTTTTGCTCCCAACATCCTATATGAATGGGTACGAATGCGGCTCATTACCCGCCTGCACAAACTGCTTCTGAAATACTGGGCAGCTAAAGGGTTCTTCACCTGTGTGGATTCTCATATGCTGCTTTCTGTGGCCTGTTTCGCCAAAGCCCTTCCTTACAGTACTATGACAAGCAGACACCCCTGTGTGAGGGTTTAGGTGCTCCTCAAGAGCCTGTGCATGTTAGAAACACATGTTGCAAATATCAGTGACGTTATTTCTCATTTTTGTGATTAGCCATGTTTTTCTGTAGCTACAAATACTTTGATTTTGAAAAAAAGTTTTTGGTAATTTAATAAAACAGACATCTTAAGTTTTACGACAAAATGTGCAAATAAGCTGGCCTGAGAGGTGCGTTCGGGAATATGACTCAGTGCGTCTCTGGTGCTGCTTTTGATGAGTGCAGTGTCATGAGAGTGCGGCCATCTAGCAGTACAAAGAGGGGTTACAGCTTCTCCCGGACGTTTCCAATAAATGTCTAGATTTGTGAGTTATAGAAAGACAGCTGGAAGAGAAGTCCTCCCAGCCCAGCACACAGGGCCAAGTGTCAAAGCGCTGGGAGGTGAACTGAACTTTCATCTTAGTCAGGTACTCCTGAACCCTCTTACAGTCATCAGACAGCAGCAGCCATGCATGTTTGGTCATGGGGTCCAATGTGACCTCATCCACAGCACTGCAGATCCAGTTCCACAATGAATTTGGAATGGATTTTGAAGTTCTCCAGGATCGCTGTTTACTGAGGACCCAAAGCTGTGAAACTACATCCTGGTTATGTTTGAGTAGAGACCATGCGATGAAGTCCAGGACAGGCAGCATGGGTTCCAGCTTCTTCTTAAGCTCCAGCTGCCTGAAATTCTGTGCCAACTCTGCCCTCATCATGCCGCACCGCTTTGAGACTGTCTGGAGTTCTTTAGCCCATTCAGTGTTTCTCTGCTTGGTCTCCTTCACTGCCTAGGTCCTCTCTTCACTTCCTCTCTCCTGCTGCCCTTCACGTGGACTGAACAATGTATCAACAGCTTTGAGACGGCTGGCCCACTGAAAAATGTGCTGGCAACATTGTGGGGGTGTACGGTTCCACCGCAGTCATTACTGCTACTGGATGCAGCTGCAGCGCCCTCGTCAGGCTTACAGACACGCTCCACCTCTTGTTTCCACTGAGCGATAAACTTCACGCACTCCTTGAGACCGTGCAAATTCCTCAGGTCTGGTGCTTGAGGTAATAAAAAGAGAACAGAGGTTTAACATTGAATTAGACATATTAATAACATAATCACAGAATGGTATGTGTCCTTTCAGAATGATTTGTGTACAGGGCAGAAGCCTCTGTAAAGGCCTCTGCAGGCTTCTGCAAAGGATGGTGGATACGCTCCAGCACACTTACAAGTATGAGATATTATTTCCATCAGGCTCAGGACCATCTCTTTAGGATAAGGTCAAGAGAAATCTCTTGGAATGTGGTGTTAACAGGTTCCAACTGGTGTGGGTGTTTTATATTACTTTGCATATATTGACAAATGTATGGTTTGGATGCAATGGACGTGAAGACAAACGCAAATATGTAAAGGAATGTGGGGTGAATACATAACCACTACTGAAAAATGTATGAAAATGTGGGTTCTCTGATTTTTAGACATTCTCCAGAGGGTGCCTCAATAATGCGTGTTAATGTTAACCTACAATAAAGTACGTGCACAGTTATGCTATTTAACCAATTCTGAAGTCTGCATTTTTATTTAATATTTGAATTGAACTTTAAAACTAGCCGACTGGGCACCTAGGAACCACATACTGTTGCTATGTGCAGAGATGTGGGCTTGCAGCCCATTGTTGGGCAGAGTCCATCGCACTGCTCCAATAGACCTGCTCTGACTGCTACTTTCCCACGTCGGCAGTCGAAGTCGTTTCTCCTTCACAATGCTTTTCACCTGGTTGGCCAGTTTCACCGTCTCAGTAGACAAGCTAAAAGAAACTGTTGGCAGCCTCTCGTTGCTCCTGTAATATGACCGTCGCCAGACCAGAGAGTGGAACTGGATGGCAGTGTGGCACTTGCAGCTGCAGTTTGTTTGCTTCAAGATTTAATACGTGTAAGTGACCTTTGCTTCTCGTCCTGTCTTTACTGGTTTGTTAATAAGGTCATTTGAAATTGTGTTGTACATAAAGGAATATTACAGAATTATTCTCTATTTTAAGCTACACTGTGGGGTTTTGTTTTTTTGATCTTTACATTTATATTAATGCAACCCAATACACTTATCTAATGATCAGCTATGACCTGTAAGAACTGACAATCTGAACATTCAAACTTTAAGAGGAATAAAAACAAAAAAATGATCAGCTGTTCATGTCAAAATCTGTAATATGTAATAGAAATAACTGTAATATGTTCAATATAACTGTAATATGTTCAATTACCACCATGTAACATATAACTGTAAATATGCCAATTGCAAGATGGGACTGTACATTCTGTACATACATATATAAATATCCATATATACATTGTACATATAAACATAATATATATATATATGTATGTATATATATATATATATATATATATATATATATATATATATTGTACATGCACTATTAATATATTTTTGTATATATATAGAATATATTTCTCTATGCACCCCTGTTTTTCTTTTTCCTCAGATTGGACAGAGCACTCAACCATTTCACTGTGAGTTATACTGTGTATGACTATGTATGCGACAAATAAACCAAACTTGAAATGATTTTACCTTTTTCTGTCGTTTTCATTTTAAGCTTAGAATAACCAAGGCCTGGACTTTGTAAGGTGGTTTTGAATCCAGGTCAGCTAGGTGAGGACACCAATAGCTTACTGGGTAAGCAGCCACACTCTAACAATGGTGGGCTCGTGTGCAGAACAGTTAGAGCTTGGATCAAGCAAAACAAGAGGAAAAAACGAAACACCTCGGTGAGCGTGGAAAAGGGGAGAACAAAGAACGCCACGGAAAGAAATGGCAACCCCGATGCACTGGGGAAAACTCGAACTAAAAGTTCCCAAACAAAACCAGAAAACGGGGAGAAACTTGAATGGCTAAGGGAAGCCTCAGGAGAGAGACAGACTCGAGAGGGGAAAACTGGAGAAGGGAGGGGACGTGTAAAAACACTGACACCCTCGCAGAACAGAAAAGAGGCATAGCACAAGGGCTCACAGACCTCAATACCTAGAGTTACCGGCTAGGAGCTTGGCTCAAAACTTTATCAAAAACCCAGCACTGAATGACTGGGTCACTGGGCTTATATAAGGTCTAGCCCAGCTGTTGGGTGTTGATCCTGATCAGTGGCGTGGTTGACTCGACGCCTCCCTCTGGTCGAGGGGGCCTCGGCCTGGTGCCAACCCTTACAGGCTTGATGTCTACAGACATGGCAAAAATATTTCAATGTTCAATGCATTTCAGTTTCAATGTTTATTTTTTTCAGTTAAAATGTTAATTTTTTTTAATGCTTATTCTTCCATTAGACAGCCAGAACCGAAGCACTGGTTAAAGTTTTTGAGCGGCTTCCTGCGCGCACTGGTCCTGGAGCACAGCGACTGCCTCATCCACCTTAGGGTGCAGAGACTCAGGAGACTCCAGCATATGCAGTAGCTTCGAGTTGTCCAGTTCCAGGAACATACACGTGATCTTCCCTGCAAGGGTGGGCTGCATGTTCTGGATCAGGGGAAACAGACGCTCACCCAGTATCTGCTTCTGCTCCTGTGGAGGTGCAGCAGCCAGCATGGAGGCACTGAGAGGTTCCTGACCCTGCACATGGACCGCAGCCAGCTGCACGGGCACCTGGAGCTCTGCCCCCAGGTGCTGCTGTGGGTTGAGAAACATAAATGTTTTATAATTGATTTGACTGATAAATGGTAAGTTCGACATTTATATCTAAGGGCTGTGTGCCCAGGTGTTGCTGTGGGCTGTGAACGCCTGAGGTGGTTTTGTACTGTGGTACTGCTCTCACCAGCGACGCCTTGTTGGCAGCTTCCGCGCTGGCCATCCCTGTCCCCGGAGCCTCAGATGCCATGGTCTGATAGGCCATCGTGCGTGGGACCTGGCAGGCGGTGGTTGGTCGGATGGCGCTGAAGGCCTGCGGGCAGGATGCGGCTGGACCGATGGCACTCGGCATATCCTGGACTTGCTGTGGGTGGACGCACTGCATGGCCCAGCAAGGGCTGGGGAGGAGTTGTGCCAGCTTGCTGCTTGCGCAGTAGGCAGGCCAGTTCTGAGCTTGTGGAATGGCTTCCATGTTGTAGCCGGAGGGCGGGGCAGGCTGGTAGGGGTTGAGCACGAGGTTGGGCAAGGCACTCACGCTGGCCGTGCGCTTCATGTACTTGTTGGAGAGGTGGGCCTGCCGCTCCTCCTTGCGCTGCGCCAGAGCCACGTACAGCGGCTTGGTGCCTACAACGCGCCCATTCATCTCCGTCATGGCCGTGGCGGCCTCCTCCGGCGAGGAGAAACACACGAAGCCGAACCCTTTGGAGCGGCCGCCCTCCATCATCACCTTGGCACTTGTGATGGTCCCGAACGGAGAGAACTCCTTACGTAGACGCGCGTCGTCCAGACCGTCGTCTAGGTTCTTGACGTACAGGTTGTCTCCCTGGTAGTGAGTCATACCGTCCTGCTTCATCTGCTCAAACTTTCGTTTCAGCCCTGTCTGCCTCTCGCCTTTCTTCTGGGCATAACCCACATACACCTTCTTCCCATTCAGCTCCTTCCCATTTATCTCATCCACAGCCCTCTGGGCATCCTCGTGCCTCTCGAAGTTCACAAAGCCAAAGCCCTTGGACTTGCCGCTCTCGTCGGTCATGACGCGAGTGCTCAGCGTTTGGCCAAACTTGCTGAAGATCTCCTTCAGCTTGTCGTCGTCCATGTCCTCTCCAAAGTTCTTGACGTACACATTGGTGAACTTTTTGGCCCTGGCCCCCATCTCAGCCTCTCGCTCCTTGCGAGACTTGAAGTGGCCAATGAACACTTTGCGGTCATTGAGCAACATGCCATTAAGTCTCTCAATTGCTCTCGCCGCAGCCTCACGGGTCTCAAAGTGCACAAAGCCGTAGCCCTTAGAGCCATTCTCGTCACACACCACCTTGCTGGAAAGGATGTTCCCAAAGGCAGAGAATGTGTCGTAAAGAGCTTTGCTGTCAATAGACTTGTCAAGGTTCTTGATGAAGATGTTGCCAACTCCACTCTTCCTCAGAGAGGGGTCTCTCTGGGACCACATAATTCGCACAGGTCTGCCTTTGATGATGTTAAAGTTCATAGTGTCCAAAGCACGCTCAGCATCTGCCTGCTGCTGAAAGTTCACGTATGCGTATCCAAGTGAGCGGAGGGTCATCGCGTCCCTGCAAATCCGTACGGAGACTATTGCGCCAGCAGGACTGAATTTCTCGTATAGCATGGCCTCGGTAACGTCTGGATGAAGGTCACCCACGTACAACGAAGTCATCGGCGAACTTGGAGCACTTGGATTCATTTTCGTGGGGATCGTCGGTCAACCTTTCTGGAAATCGTAGTCGAAAGTAGTAAATGAATAAAATAAAATCGTAAATGATTTAACCAAATGATCTAACTGTACGAATTATAAAACAGTTTGAAACAGCAATTCAACAGAGCCAGGCAAGTGTCGACCGACCAAAGCGATCAAAGCAACACTTTAGCTTTAGATTCAAATACATGACAACTTGGTTGTTACGTAAGAGTGCTTTTACGTAAATGTTTATTTTTAAATATTATACAAACGCTATTTATTTATTTATGAATTATTCAATTATTTTAACTTATAACGTTAATAGCGTGAATGAGAGGCTTTAACAACGCCTTATATTTCAAAATATTACCTAGTCACAGCATTTTCCAAAAATCGTCCATATGCTGCTCACACTGAATCATTTACCGCATGGCTCAGAATAAATACTTTTAGTTTGATAAACGCAGCAACATTCATTTTCTTTAGCCTAATGCTCGGCAAAAAACATCGCATTAAAGTTAATTAATGGGATGAAATCAGTTTGCCTTGGAGCAGGCCTATGTTCTTTGAGGTTAAAAATAATCGCCTGGATTGTAAACCTTAGTAGAGTTCCACAACGAGGTGCGATTTGTAAAAGGACGTCTTTTTCTCTCCGAGTTAGAAATCTGGAGAAATAAATATATCAATTGATTTCCGCCCATCGGAGGACCTTTAGAACTTTATTATTTATTCATTATTTATTTCTAACTTCTCACTGTGTCCAACTATATCGGGTGTATAAAACGTATGAACAGACATAAATAACGTGGGGGAAACGGGAATAGGGGAGAGAGGAAAAATAAGACGAACAGAGACGAAACAGACAAACGGGAAATGCAGATAGAGTATTTTAAGTATTAGCCACCTGCACCATTATGGGAATGTGTGTGTGTGTGTGTGTGTGTGTGTGTGTGTGTGTGTGTGTGTGTGTGTGTGTGTGTGTGTGTGTGTGTGTGTGTGTGTGTGCGTCTGCGTGTGTGTGTGTGTGTGTGTGTGAGAGAGAGAGAGGCTATGTGCGAGTGCACTGTATATGTACACGTACTAGATTGGGATATTTATCATTTATGGATTAGCTCTGTAAACTTTTTATCAAAGGAGTCCAGTCTAGGTTATTGGTTCTTATTGATTCATTCTGAGATTTTTTTCCATTGATATGTAGTCTATCAATAGATTTTTCCATTCGGTGACACTAATATTATTTTTTGTTTTCCAATTCATGAGTATGTTTGTATTTGCAATTAATAATGTTATATATATATTATCCTGTTTTTTTTCTATTGACACATTGGTTGATGACATGTCTCCTAGGAGACATAAAGATGGTGTTGGATGGATAGGGTTATTTAAATCATGGTACATGTGTGTGATGACCTATTGCCAAAATTACTTGATAGGTGTGCTCTGCCACACGATGTGAATGTAATCGTCAGCTGTCTTTGGAGTAAAGTATGTACAGATTGCTGAGCTTGTGAAACCAATTTTAAACATCCAATGTGTAGTATAATGTAATCTATGTATTATTTTGCACTGAATGCATTGTAGGTTAGTGTTGCTGTCATGTGGTAATTATTATTATACATTTTAATCCAGACTGTGGCGTCGGGGGCTAGTAATAAATCTTCCTCCCATTGTCTCGATGGGAGAGTAATTATGCGATTTGATTTCATTATTATTTTGTATATCTTATGTGATAGTTTTTTTGTATTAGGAATGTTTATAATACTGATATGGATGCAGGTGAGTTTAATGTCTCTGAACTGATAGTTGCTCTTACCTGCTTTCTATATCTTATGTTTGGGCTACTTGTGGAAGTGACATGAAAGCAGTGTTATGTTTATGTTAGTGTGGAGTTTGATATCTTGTGGAATTTCCACCAGGCTGTTAGTATCATGGCCACCCACAAATTGTTGATCATGAATGTTCTTTAATTGATTTGACTGATAAATGGTAAGTCTGACTTTTAGATCTTTGCATAATGTTTGCTCTATGTCTATCCATATTCTGTCTGATATACTAGGTTTTATCCATTTTATTCCATATTGTAGTTGATTTGCAATAATCAACTACAGTTCTGTAATGTTGTGAGTTTGATTCTATGTGATTTATTTTTCCAGTAGAATCAAGTTATGATGTTGTCCAAAGATTTTAGACAGGTTGGTGGCACTGGAATAATTGAAAACAAACAATTTCGTTTAGGTAATATTCTCATTTTAATTATTGCAGTTTGTCCGAAGAGCATAAGGGGCAAATTTGTCCATCAATGAAGTTCGTCGCTTATTGTTTTAATAATTGGATGACTATTTATTTTGAATAACAGACAACTGGGAAGAGAATTTAGTACCCAGATATGTAATATGATTGGTATTCAGGGGGATGGGGAATGTTTTTAATTGCATCATAAAGATATGCTGCTAATATATAGTATAATACACAAATATCCTACTGGAGATACAATTTGACCAGTTATGTGTGATTTTCTGTGATGATCATATAGAACACTACAGACAACTGTGGCACATCACTGTCAAACCTCCTGATTGCAACCTGGGGCATCGTGAACTGTACAACATGACCCTCAGACAATGATCTCTGAGTGAAAGCGATAAACATAATCATCTTCATATCATCACTTTCTCTACAAGTTCAGTGGAAGAGATGTCAGTGAAAGGGAGTTTTAATACCCTTTCCATTTTTAACTTTAACAAAAACACAGACGGAAAAATTCCAGAAAGTGATACAGAGAAAGGAAACTAGACTTTAAAATGGTGCTGCCCTCTTGATTTACAAGTGTAGATTATTGAAATTATTACAAATGTCTGATGCCAAAAGGGATTGTGTCAGTGTTTCACTACTCAGTATTTGGTAGACAGTATAAACAAGCAGACTATGGTTAAAAAGATCACAGAAATAAAGCAAACACCAATATAATCTTGAACCACCTAGTCCACAGGAAACATTAGATTACTGGAACAAAATCAGACAACTAGCAGAACAACTTTTTACCAATGATGCAGGTGCACTTTTGGTGGATTTATTTATCTGTATTTCAATCCACTAGTTTTTCACTTGATCTAACATTACATTTAAGACCGACGCCCTGTTACGTCTCACAGAAGAGTCCATTGATCAAGCTGCTACTTACCCATCCTGGTCCTGGAGTACCTTTGCTCTGTACACTTTAGTGATGTCTTTGTTACCAACAAACCTATTTTAATCCATCAGATAGTAACCAAACGCTTCAAGGACACTTGCATAACCATTTTTATTTTTTCATAATACTTGTCCAGGTTTCCACTATTATGTTCAAACCATACATTATTCAATATATGCTAATTGATATTTAATAGTTACACCAACAAGTTCTTGGTACTATTATGTTCAACCTGAACTACTTCTATTTTTTTAAAAGACGATCCTATTCTATATCACCGGATGCCCATATTGTTTCTTTTGGTGATCTCCATATTGTTTCTTCCAGTGCTTGGCCGGGATGTCCCATCCTTGAACCAAGGCTCTCCCTTCAACGGAATCCCCTAGAGGCTTTTTCAAAGAGGCCTCCTGAAGATTTATGCTGAAGCCTACACTGGTCTTTCCTGCATGAAACCAGTTTATTCGGGACCATCCATACTTTTCTGCTTACAATATCATTTTATTACCTCAGCATTTTCATTACTAATTTAAAAATCAATCACTTTATACTTCTAAAGCTTTCACAGACACATTTAGACTTTTCAGCACTCTCAATGTCCAATGCTAAATGCTACAAACCACTCATACCCAAACAGAAGAAATAGCCCAAATATAGCCACACATATTCCTCCAACCTCTACATACTTCTAAGCTATATATAACGTTTAAAGCCATTAAAAGCAAAGTTATGAACATTTAAAATACACCTTGATAACACAGTTTATAGCTCTTCAAGAATGTTTAGTTGTCATGGCAACTATTCCTTTCTCGACTCTGTTTTGTTTTGGGGTTTTTTTGGCATACCTTTCTTTTTCAGTCATGAATTCCCTTTTTTGTTAAAATCTCCTCACCTTTTCTACAGCGCTTTCTCTCTCTCTAATTTCACAGGTAATTGTCTCTTTCCTCCAAGGGTCTGCATCTCACCTGGACCTTTTCCTCTTTGCTACTTCAGCTCCTGTCGTAGCTGAACATCAATAGTTTAATAGTTATTAGGAAATATTACTTAAAACAAAACAACAAGAAAACAGCAAAGAAGGTATATGCAAGTATATGTTCACTGTATTGTGCAACTGTCATGTCAGCAGGTGGACAATTTTAGCTAAAGTTAGCATTTCAAACATATATTTTGATATTCTAAAATAATGTTTATTAACTCAATATTTCATCACAATGGGGTGGACATTTTTAGCTTTAACTCATCTGAGTATGGAGACAAAGTGAGAAATTCAAATGAACTGATATACTATAGGAGCATGCAGTTTATGCCTTTAGTCGAATGAAGATAGACCTTTTTTAAAGTTGTGAGGTCACTGATGTCAAAGGTCGCATTTTTACCAAGATGGTTATCCAAAGATGAGAGAGTGGACAGCAATTCTTGGACATGTTTAAATAACTTGATTTTTTATTTTTATTTATTTATTTATTTTTAATCAAAATTGCAAAATGAATAATCAAAATACCTAAAATATTAATGAACGTATTTACAACCTTACGGTAATATTTAAAAGTTTAAAAGGTTAAAACATGTTTAAAAGGTTAAAACATCCAAAATACCCATTTCCTCATCAAAGACAATGTAATAAGGTTAACATTCCTATATATTCGTAAAATGTGTTCATTCAGAGTAAAACTTTAATCAGTTAATTAAAAACATTAATTGTTTCACAATCTTTGTATCAGCACATTTAAACGAGTATGTTGTACTGACCCTTAGGTAACAGAACGAAGTGTGAAGTCCACTTATAAAATAAATTACGCATTCGTCATTAGATCAGAGTAGGTGAGGGACAGAGAGCCATGTGTGAAAACGAACAATCATCTCACAAAACACTACTTATGACTAACAAGTAAACACTTGCAAAATAAAAGTAGCCGTTTATGTTAAATATAAGATTTCACAAAACTATTAATTAAAAAAATATTAATTAAAAAATATTAATTACAAAAATATGAATTAAAAAACGTAAATCGATATTTTTGCGATTGATCTCCCTCCCAAGTTACACCGTTTACTTGTCTTAGAACTGAAACACGAGTATCACTGTTACGTTTTAATGAAACCGTTATTTTGAAAATTACAAAACTGCATGTCAATGTTAACCGTGTGGGGTCATACGTGAGTGTATGTTACAGCTGAATTATTAGGTTACCTAACTAAGCTACAGATATTTTTATATTTATTGGCTGCTTGTACAGATTTGTTAGCTCGCTGATAATATACTTTTGTATATAAAATTGTTCTGCGCAAACCACAGCACCATTGCTAAGTTAGCACTTAGCCTTAGCTAACGTTACTTTTAAAGTTAAATTGAGTTTCTTGTCTTGTTCATGGCTTTGTAGCCGAATCTCCCGTTTAGACATGATGTCTGCCCGCAGGCTTAGACTTCTAGTGTTTTCTGTTCAAAAGTGTTTATCTCGACTCGCCGACAAATGCAGAGGTTATTGCTCAGTGTCTCTATCTAGCACTCCTACTAATGAGACTGATGAGACGAGAGTGAGCACATTTAAGACCAAGCTGTCGTCATTAAGAGTTCTTCAGGCAAAAGTTCAACTGAGACGCAACAGGAACATGAGGAATCGTATCTTCCTGAAGAAAGTGGTCTGGCGCAGCTACGGAAAGGTATGTAACTGCATTTGTTGCCATGATAGTTCAGGCTTTAGGATTTTAATTCCCATGTGTCAGTATGCCGGTAGTCGTTGCCAATTTTATTTTGGTGTTTACATCTTGCAGTGTATTTCGAAACATACGGCTGTCAGATGAACGTCAACGACACTGAAATTGCGTGGTCCATTCTTCAGAAGGGTGGATATGTTCGGACCCACGAACTATCAGAGGTAAGTGTCAATGCCTTGACCTTTGACCCTTGATAAACACAGCGCTTCCTTTATTTGAAAGCTTTCATTCTCATCTTTCCTAATTTTTTTTTTTTTTTTTATACAGGCAGATGTGGTGCTTCTTGTCACATGCTCCATAAGGTAGGAAAAGCCTATTTCTGTTTGTATTTTACACAGTGAATCTATACGTTGCCAATCTTGTGCAACTTGACAGCAGTCCTTGACTTCAGTGACATTTTTTGCTTGGATGTAATGCTATTTTCTGTTGGAAAAAATAAAAATCATTGTGACAGGGAAAAGGCAGAGCAGACCATCTGGAACAGACTCAAACATCCAGCAGTTCTGAAAAAGAAGCATCTAAAGAGCAGCACTCCATTAAAGATAGGAGTCCTGGGTAACTTCTCACTTCACCATAGTTCTTCATTCACGTTCAAATGTATCTCTCAGTCTGAAATGTTCGTGTGTGCGCATGTATGTTTGTGTGTGGGTTCACGCGCCCGTATACGCATATGTGTGCTTGCTCTCTTGTAGGTTGCATGGCAGAGAGACTGAAGACTGAGTTGCTGGAGAAGGAGAGGGTGGTGGATGTTGTAGCAGGGCCAGATGCCTACAGAGATCTTCTCCGACTCCTTGCACTGGCCCATGGGGGTCAGAGGACCAGCAATGTCCTGCTCTCCCTGGAAGAGGCATATGCTGATGTCATGCCCATTCACCATTCAGGACACAGTGCCTTTGTGTGAGTGCCATAATAATATCTGGTTGATTTATAAGGGAGGAGTTCCTGCTAAACACTAACTCTTAAATTAACTTTGCACTGTGTGATTTTGTAAAGATGGTACAGTTCAATTTTTAAGTTAACATGTATAGACAGTTTTTGGTGTTTTCATATTCAACTCTAATACACTGAATTTAATCTGAACAGCAACTGTTAGATTAAAATACAGAAAAGTCAGCTATAATTTAAAGGCATTTGCTACCATATTGCATGAAACATGGGACTTGCATCCACAATAAAGCCAAAAACAGCAAATGCTCATAGTTCAGTTGTTTATTATTATCATTTTACTGAACACTTGTCAATCTGCATTTTTTGGTTAAATATTTATACATGACTGACCCTCCTACACTTATGAAGGGATATAAAACTTCAAACACCGTGGTGGCTCATCTTCAGCTCCTTCATGCTTTTAGATGTAGCACTTCAAATAATGGTTTGATATCAGGGGTGTCGATACTTTTAAAGTCCTTTCACGCTGTTGACAGTACAGACCTTGTGTACTGCAAGCCTTGTTGGTGGCACCTTGTCTTACAGTGGGATTATCCAGTATATTTTGTCCCTCTTTGACTGCTGTAGGTCTATCATGCGGGGCTGTGACAACATGTTCAGCTACTGCATTGTGCCGTTTACCTGGGGGAGGGAAAGGAGCAGACCTGTGTCCTCCATACTTGAAGAAGTGCGCATGCTGTCTGACCAGGTCTCTTCCCTTCAGCGACTATGTGTGCAGTCTGGCTTTACTAGTTTCTGTGTGTGAAACTTGGCCAGATGTGAACACTAAGTATATGAAATGATCATGGCCATAGGGGGTGAAGGAAGTGACCCTGCTGGGTCAAAACGTGAACAGCTACAGAGACGTGTCTGGGGACGGGGCCAGCAACTCGGAGCTTGGTTCGCACCTCAGCCGTGGTTTCAGCACCGTGTTCCCGTGATGAGCAAGGAGGCCTACGATTCGCTGACCTGCTACACCACGTCTCCCTCGTAAACCCTGACAAGGATTCGCTTCACCTGGCCACATCCTAAAGACTTTCCTGATGAGGTAGAAACCCCAGAGTCATGGATGTGAGCATGTGGTTTTTGGTTGGGATACCCATGACTAGTGTGGGGAAGGTACTTTTAAAATGTATTTCATTGCAGGTGACAAAATACAGAACACAGAATACATGCTGTTAAATGTAATTAAAGTGAGTTATATTTGAAATAGTCTTGGACAATGTTGAAGTATTCCAAAAGTATGTTTAAAGTATGTTCCTCGTTTGAGTAATGTAATGGAATATGTTACCAATTACATTTAGGGGCATGTACATGTACACTGCCTACAGTGGCAGATTAAACCCTGTGGAGGCCCCTAGGCAGTCATAATCTTGGGGCCTCCCTTGCAAATTATCTCCTAATATGTTTTTTTTTTTTTAATTCCTTGTTGCATGGCCCCTAAAAGGTGTGGGGCCTACAGGTCACTGCCTGCTCTGGTAATCTATTGGTAATCCGGCCCTGACTGTTTATGGCTTGTGTGGTGTAGTGGATGTTCAAAGAGTTTAAGTATTTAGTTGAACAGTTTCTTATAGTCTGAATTCATGTGCAGATATTGCTCATAGGCCATTTTAAGCAGCAGATTGGATAATAATTTAGGATTCGCAAATTTGGATGTGAGCAGTAGAAAAGATCATTAATAGATTATCAGATTGAAAAAGCCTTATGCTTATCAGATATGTGAAATAAGGTTTGACTGCCATAGTCAATTTGTGCTGTTTTCGTTTGACCTGTGCTGGGGTGGGTGAGTATGTTTCCTGAAGGTGTTATAGCTAATCCAAGAGCGGAGGAACATCTGTAAGCAGATCCGCTTGCCAGCTCAGAGCGGCAGCAGCAGAGTCTTACAGACCATGAGGCGTGGGTGAGAAACGCTCCTAGAACGACAGCACTCACCACAAGCACAGTAGAGATTAGCCTGCTTATCTCAAATCTCTTGATGTCTCATGTGTTAAAACTTAGTTCTCACTTTAAGTCATCATGCTCGGGGATGTTTTCATAGGTATACTAGGGAAGCCTACCTTGAGCTTGTGGAAAACATTTGAAAGATAATACCAGGTGTCCTATCATTACCAAACATTCAATATGTAATTATAAAATTATTGTAGCTATAATAGGTCTTGTGTGAATATATATCTATGTATAATTTCTTTTTACAGGGGTCAGTCTGAGCAGTGACTTCATCACAGGCTTCTGTGGGGAAACCGAGGAGGACCACCAGCAGTCGGTCTCTTTGATCAGGGAAGTGGGCTATAATGTAGCCTTCCTGTTTGCCTACAGCATGAGGAAGGTGAGATCCTATTTTGTCATTGTGTTTAACACTATCAAAAAACAGACATTCTCCCTGGTTCATGTGATGGTTCTATCAAGAAATTCACCATTGTCTATTATCATTTGGAGAATTGAAAGGGTCTTGTGGCTGCCAGTTGGGCTTTACCTTCTGACATGAACATGTGTGTACCACACCCACAGAAAACTCAGGCATATCACCGTCTCGGGGACGATATCCCAGCTGAGGTGAAGAAGCTGTCGCCTGGAGGAGCGTATTACCTGCCATCAATAACTGTTTGAAGATTGGGGTCTTAGTTAATTTTGATTATTGTTAGTGTCCTTCTTTTGAGGACATGCCTGGCGAATGCACAGAAAACTACCACAAGGTGTTTGCCACTTGTGTGTTAATATGCGCTACCAGTCATGCTGAGATTGGATCTACCGATATACACACTGATAACAGAATTTTATGACCATCTACATAACAGTGGGAATAACCACCCTTGGTTTGGATAACACTAGTGAGACGTTGTGGCATGGTATCTGGAGGCAATGTAAGAGCAGGAGAGAATTTCTGTCTGCTACAGTGCTTAGTCAAGCCTTTTATATTGTACAAATGTTATCTGCTGTTTTTGCTTGACTGAGTCTGTTTTCTGCAGGAAAGTAAGAAGTCATCTCAAGATCTTTGTGGTCGGAATGATGGGAATGTGAAGGTTATTTTTCCAAGAAAGGATTTGCTTTCTTATCCCACGGATACCAACCCTGTCACTGTTAAAGCTGGAGACTATGTACTGGTGAAGGTGAGCTCTTACTTCAGTTTGCTACTCCTACATGTATATCTGTCTGTGTTGAGACTAAAACAGGAGCATGTTTTTACACACACACACACAGATATATATGAGCTGTATGTGTGGAATATTTATTCTGGTAAGCCTGGTCTGTGATATGTAATATACATGGCTGTGAAATATACTGTACAGTTATGGCTACATTTCCATGATTATTGGTGACTACTCTCTCCTTTAGAGATTACCTCAGCCAGCTCTCAGAGTCTGCAAGGCCACGCCTTCAGCCACGCCTCCCTGAGTGATGGACACCCCAGACGCCTATTGATGCACAGGCAGCTGCATATTAGCCTGTAGGTTCCACCTTCTTAGTATCAGGACTGGGTGGGAGTGTGTGTCACAGACCTATAGGTCTTCCCAGCTCCAGCTCTTGGAAGCCAGTATGCTCAGTGAGGAGTGTTCACTGCCTCAGTCACCCTGTCTCCTCATTATCAAGCTCCTTATGAGGTGATTCAGGCATGGTGAGGCAGAAAACCCCTGAAAATATGCAGGGAAGTTTCCTCAGAACTTGAGCTCAGTGTTCCTGAAGTGCAGTTTGAAATGAAATAAGGCTTTTCATTTTTTCATTCATTAATTTATTCAGAATCATGTCTGACTCATGTATGACTCTGTGTTAAAGGAAAGTTTTAACACAGATTTTGTCTGGGTACACACTTTGCAAACTTCAAACTGCATGATTAGCAGACAGTATTGTAGCTATTCAAGTTTATGATCAATAATGTAAGGTAAGTGTGTGTTAACTCTGGGTGGGTCAGGGTGTATTCTCCCCTAAACATACTTCTGACATAATGATTTGTTTAAACACTACAATTCTCTATATCCTAATAATTACTGCCACATTTTAATAACCTGCAATACACTGTAAATACAGCATTTGTAAGCTTTAAATTTACAAACTTGAACAATCATACTATATCAAATACATGATACTCATACCTGTGACATAGTGTTTTGAACAGACATTTGCTGCCACACCTGCTATTTTAGCAGGCTAAATAATCTGCCTTCTGAAATGCTAATATGCTTAATTTCATGCAAGTGCTAGTGTTCCTATTTGCTTGCTGATGTGCATGGAAGCGCCATATTATTATCATTATTATTATTACTATTATTATTATTATTATTATTATTATTGAGTCACACTGCTATCAAGTTAGCTGGTTGCTCTTAGCTAGTAGTGTGAACAGGACAGGGGACTTGGGGAAGACCCAAAGGGTGAGGTTTGTGTGTGTACATTCACAAGTATTGGTGCACAGCCACTGACATACATAAACACTGCTATCTGGATCTGGAATTTTTAACATTAATGTACAGACTATTCTTTCTCCTTAAAAAAATCATTATGGTAATAATTATGGCAGTGTATGTTCCCCTGCAAACAAATGCTAGGCTGCAGGCTGCATGATGCTGCAATCAACCAGCTGATGGCAAATCCAGACAGTGTTGTTATTGTGGCAAGAGACTTATTGTAAATGCATTGCCATTAATTGAGAGTCATTTTAAAAGATATTTACTCTCCCACTGCGCATACTCCCGTTTTCATAAATTGGCAAATATACATGTTGCTGCTTGTCACACAAACTTTTGTTGTACACAAGTAATAATGAGAAAAGGACTCATCATATGTTTTATGATATAGCTAAAGCTATGCATTTATCGAGAGGATTTAACACATTACAGAACACATCTAGTTAATCCTTTCCATGATTGACCCAAGGGCAGATAGCAATTATTTAAGTATTACTATGTTTTAATTTAATAATAAAAATGACCATATGAACCTTTTTGCTTTATATTTGTTTATATTCAGCTGCCTTTATAATGACAATTATTTATGACAATGACAATTTACAATACATTATCAGTGAGTGGTATAATTAAAGTAAAATCATTGTTAAATAAGTCTCATTCTTGTCTCAGATTCAAACACTACAAAATCTTGGTCTTTGCTTGAATGATTTTTTAATGGTCCTGACTACAACACTATCCTTTGATAAGCTTGGAAGTTGTACACTACTGTGAGAGGAAGTTACATTCAGCTAGGAAAGAACCAACAATCAAATAATATACACAGATTAAGATGGTCATTAAAGATCCCAAACTAAGATTAATGCACTAATTAATAAACTACAACTTGTTTGCAGGAGTTCATCAGTGTTTTATCATTGGCATAGGTAAAGGGGTTTTCAGGCACAAGTTAAAAAAGGCACAAGTTGTCAAAGCATAAGAATAATGACCATAATGATCATAAGAAAGCCTTTCTGAGCCAAAGATCTGAATTAACAGGGAATAACAGGAGCACTTGCAAAACTGTGCCTAAGTGTATCCAGAAAGCACTGTTGGGCTTTTGTAGGAAAAAAAGGTTACACAAAGGTTACACTGATAAAACAGTTTAATCTGAACGAAGAATCAAGACCCAGGAGCTGTAAAAGAATAAGTTAATCTCTGCATTGCTCTCTATATAGGGGGAGTTTTACAACATTGGAGTGCACAAGAAACCCGCTTTTGCCCCGACACCATTTTCACTGCCACCTGATGAAAGCAACATGCTGTATATGGGCATCTCTGCCTTCACTGCCAACTCAGCAGGCTTTGTGTAGAAAAATGCAGGAGCACTCACACTCAGAATCACAGATGACATGGTGAGTTTAAACCACTCCTTGCCATCACTGAGGGAAAGGTGTGCATGTGGTTACCTTACAAGACCAGGCTATTTAGTTAGAAGACTGATAAAGAAGACTGATAACTTTATACTGTTCTCCCAGTGCACATTAATAATCCCTTAATAGTGTAATAAATGAATGGACAAATAAATGATCAACAGTCCCTGAAAATGAAACAAACGTTTATCCTTCCAGATTCCCAGAGCCTCTCCATATCGTCTGAACACCAAGACATTTGAAGCCTTAATTCCGCAGGTATAAGAGATCACTTTCTGTATTCATCACACAAGCATGCAGAAACTGCTGATTTTATATTCTCACATAGGTTTCCTAACACAGTAGACTTTGAATCTTAAAGGAATAATAAGGTTTAAAGAGTAACAAATAATATGATCTCATTAGCAACACAACCATATTTAGATGAAGAATTTCCGAAAAGAACAACATTTCACATGATGATGCTTGGATGAAATGTGTTGAAAACACTGAGTTCTTTTGCTTTTGGTGCTAAAGGCACTTGCAAGTACACCTTACACAGATTGATGGTGGTAGTATAGTTGGCATTCAGTTAAATCAATTAAACTTTGGACAGGGGTAGATTTGTCCTTCATACTGTTATTCAGCACAGGTAATAGCCATTTTGGGACTTTGTATCACTTTTGGGAGGCTGCCGTGTTCTCCTTAAAGTACCCAGGTTGAAGAGTGCTGGGCCCAGGAGTATTATCACCTGCTCCTGCATTTCTGCCGATGAAATAGTGAGACGGATCCACATCCTGCCTGCTTATTGGGGACGTACTGTTCTAGCAGCTCTTCCTCATCTGTCCATGCTCATACCATGGGTTGCTGTACTGTTTCCATGCTTATGTGGTACTCTTTCCGCAGGATGCTATGGAACTTTTGGTGCTCCCTGCTCCTCTCTGGCATTTGTAGCTTGACCTTCCTGGTGATTTTTTTGCAGTCCACGTCACTTTGCCAGGAGCTTCCTTTTGCTGATTAGCAGAAGCAGGAATACCTCCTGTCCTGCCAGGCTTTTGCAGTCATATTAGGCACATTGACTGCTCCGCTCTTACCTGCTTTCTATATCTTATGTTTGGGCTACTTGTGGAAGTGACATGAAAGCAGTGTTATGTTTATGTGAGTCTGGAGTTTGATATCTTGTGAAATTTCCACCAGGCTGTTAGTATCATGGCCACCCACAAATTGTTGATCATGAATGTTCTTTAATTGATTTGACTGATAAATGGTAAGTCTGACTTTTAGATCATATAGAACACCACAGACAACTGTTTGGCACATCACTGTTAAACCTCCTGATTGCAACCCGGGGCATCGTGAACTGTACAACATGACCCTCAGACAATGATCTCTGAGTGAAAGCGATAAACATAATCATCTTCATATCATCACTTTCTCTACAAGTTCAGTGGAAGAGATGTCAGTGAAAGGGAGTTTTAATACCCTTTCCATTTTTAACTTTAATAAAAACACAGACAGAAAAATTCCAGAAAGTGAGACAGAGAAAGGAAACTAGACTTTAAAATGGTGCTGCCCTCTTGACTTACAACTGTAGATTATTGAAATTATTACAAATGTCTGACGCCAAAAGGGATTGTGTCAGTGTTTCACTACTCAGTATTGCATTTGGTAGACAGTATAAACAAGCAGACTATGGTTAAAAAAATCACAGAAATAAAGCAAACACCAATATAATCTTGAACCACCTAGTGCCAGGAAACATTAGATTACTGGAACAAAATCAGACAACTAGCAGAACAACTTTTTAACCAATGATGCAGATGCACTTTTAGTGGATTTATTTATCTGTATTTCAATCCACTAAAGTTTTTCATTTGATCTAACATTACATTTAAGACCGACGTCCTGTTACGTCTCACAGAAGATTCCACTGATCAAGCTGCTACTTACCCATCCTGGTCCTGGAGTACCTTTGCTCTGTACCCTTTAGTGATGTCTTTGCTACCAACAAGCCTATTTTAATCCATCAGATAGTAACCAAACGCTCCTTTGCTGCAGAGCACAGAAATCATTCAAATTTGCAGTCAACAGATACATCTGGGCCAGATTTTGGATCAGTGGACTAGGCTGGAACTGCACATATACTGTATATGCAAAATTCAAAATACGGGGAGTGGTTGGTCTCTTTTGCAATCAAATCTGAATACTATGGAATTCGTTTCACATTTGTTTAATTTGACAGATTTTAAATGGATAATGGACATCACTAGACAAAAAAGAATAAACAACTATATGAAAAGGAACAAAACCAAAAACAAAGGAAGACTTTAACACACTTGCCCAAACAAGCACTAAATCTGACAAAAATAGATCAACCAATGACATAGCTGTGAAGGAACATATTAGCCATTGTTTTCTTGTCATCAACAGTAATTTTAACTGATTGTTAACATACTGTTCAAGTCTTCAACTGATTTGCTCCCAACATACGAATGGGTACAAATATGGTTCATTACCCAGCTGCACAAATTGCTTCTGACATACTGGGCAGCTACAGGGTTCTTCTCCCGTGTGGATTCTGACATACTGGGCAGCTATGGGCTTCTTCAGTTGTGTGGATTGTCCTCTGCTCCTCCATGCGGCCTGTTTCACCAAAGCCCTTCCTGCAGTATTTGCAGCACTATGGCAAGCGGACACCCTTGTGTGAGCGTTTAGGTGCTTCTCAAGAGTCTGGGCAAGTTTGAAACACCTGCCCCAAACATCACTGACATTATTTCTTGTAGGTGATTAGCCACGTGTTTCTCTAGCCACAAGTACTTTTTGATTTATTTGTTTTTTTAAATAGGTAATTTTATATATAATGGCAACAAATGACATTTTAAGTTTTATGACAAAACGTGCAAACAAGCTGGCCTGAGAGGTGTGTAGCGGGATATGACTCAGTGCGTCTCTGGTGCTGCTTTTGATGAGTACAGTGTCATGAGTGTGTCTGTCCAGCGGTGCAAAGAGGGGATACAGCAAGGCATGGCATGGTGTTTATTCATTCGTTTGCATAGAAAATGACGCCTTTTCACATTGTGGAACTACAAATATGGCGGTCTTTTTTGTGCGGCGTAGTAATGACATATGTTGTGGAATTTTGAACAAACAGCAAGTCAGACGTGATTAAGAGAGTAATTTAATAAGAAAAAGAATAAAATAAATGTTTGGCTCTCCTCAGGTAGGGAGCCCCGAGTATACAAAACCGTGGCTAGTTATACTACTCCTGTGCTGTCTTTAACCAATCATCTTTTCTTAAGCAGCTCTTCTTTCCTTTGTTGCTGTGGCTATAAGCCAATCAGCTCTCAGCTTGTTTTTTTCCACAAACCAACCCAAACTGACTCCAGTGTGGGTTGTGTGTCAAGTTGACCTTGATGTTAACAGTTCCTGATACATGTTCAACTTAATCAGCAACAGGCGGATACAAATGTGCAAACAGCATTATTAATTTAAGAACAAAAGGATCAGTGTGATTTTATATGAATCACATAATACATAGTTTCGTATCATTTTCCATCACACGTAAAAACAGAGTCTCACCGTATTGTCGGGCAGGGGGATCTGGACTCATTTATTACTTAATATCTTCCCCCATCTAGCGGTCATTAGAGGTTAGTCTTGAATTGATTTCTGTCGTGCAATATTTTAGATATAAATGTTTACATTTTCTATTACAGAACACGGCAAAGTATAGTCAACCAGTTCTAACCTTTTGAGAAAAACTTTAACTTCAAAGTAGGTGAATCTATTTACTTAGATTGAACCAATCGGATCACAGTTTATTTACATAACATCAATGCTTTGAGTGCTTTAGATATAAGGACATCATGGCGATCTTTCTGCTCACACCTCAGTCAGTCTATAATTCTGTACTATGTGTTTCTATAGCTTCCAACTTTCACGAGTTTCTTGAATCTGTGGAGAAAAGTGCAGACTCAGGTACTTTCTTATTTGTGAACTTTTATACATTTTATGTAATTTATTTATCATCTATAATGTTTTATTACTTTTAATTTATAGATATAAGGACACAAAAACAGTTCATATACTCAATGAATTGTTACAAGATAATCTTTTCTAGAGAATGTTTACCATTTGTTAAAAGACTGATTTATTTCTAAAAGTTTATGCAGTGTGTTAATTTGTCACATGGAGGCAGAAGGGGTGAATCTGATATACCCCTCTTCCATCATCAACTATTCATCGAGTCCTCCAGTGGAGCTTGTACAACCAAAGAAATGCATACAGCGGTCACCGGCGGTTCTAAGTTACATCTAAAGAGGTCTAGGCCTATACACACTGTTCCACCTGAGGTAATAAAATGTTTTGGGGTAAAGGTATTTTCATGAGGCGATCTGTGATCTAATTATAATAGGCTTTGAAGCTCTCTGCAACAGGTGCAGAGTGGTGCAAGACTGTGTTTGAAAGCATAAAGAGGAATAATGTTTCTGGGGTATCTTAAGGCCTTTTTGGGTCTGTAAGTGCAGAGCAGAGGCTCTGATGCAGGTGGTTTCAAGGCCTCTGTGGAAGTCTACGGCAGATGACTCTGGACTGTTCCCGTGAGAAATAGCTTCCTAAGTATTGGGAAAGATCCCGGCTTTTAAAAGACGTGAAAGCCTCTTCGAGAGTTCTGTGGCTAAGAAAGGTTCATTATCTTACCATAAGAGCAGGGTGATACTGACCTGCAACATCATCTTGCAGGTGTTTGATGGTATGAGTTGAGATCATCTTTGTTAAAAACAAAAAAAACAACAAAAAAAAAAAACAGGAAAATCTTCCAATAGAATATATACTGGGGTCAAGCTTCAATTTGTACAATGATAGATCTCAATTTGCATATATTGCATAATGTATGGTTGAACACAGTGGTGGAGATTTCAAACACCAGTATGTAGAGAAGGTGTGGCAATCACATAATCAGTTGTGAAAACTGGATAAAAATGTGTGTTCCTTGTGTGATTATTAGACATATTCTGGACTATGCCTTGTTTGTATGTAACGCTGAGCTCAAAATAAATAATGGACCTACTACTCTCTTCAATTAATTCTGCATCTTTATTTTCTGTTTAAAGAGGACTTAATAAAATTACTGGAAGGTGGGGAATATCTAGTAACACAGTGCCGAGTCCGCTAAACGTAGATCCCAGCCTTTTATATGGCCTCTTCCCTTTAATTCTACTGACTATAATTAATGTAAACCTTGTCGATTCTGGTGTTTGCTGTATAGAGGTAGCGAAAACTTTGCTAAAACAATGAAAAATTTGCATCCTGTGAAAAGTTTATTGAACAATATAACATTGTTCCTTACCCAGAGCCATAACACATCATTGATGGATATCACACTGATGTGAGGGCGGTATGAGCCAACTCAACTGTATTTCCTGATTGTTTTATTCTGCAGGAGGATGTGGTCCAAATATTAAAAAAATCACAGGTTTGTTTAAGAGGACATAGTCGAACGATTTGGGCTTACTGTTATTTTAATACTAGTGGTAACTATTAGTAAATACAACAATCTGACCATCCTCATACTGCATTGAGGGGTGATGGGGAGATGGTACCAGATGATGTTTAGGTATGTGGTTATGTTCATTTATTTTTGTTCCTTTATATTCACGTATTTTGCAAGTGCGTATGTTATTGAGTTTAAAACCATCCATATATTATGCAATTATAGAAAATACAGAAACTGCATGAGACTTCTCTTGACTTGCTAGAAGTTCAGACTGTAGCAAGCTTAGCATTAGTAAATGGAATAGGTGTCATTTTAAGGATTCATTTAAAGTATTCATGAGGTATTTCTCCTAACATCGATGTATCGACAGTGGCAATACAATAGATAGCATAACAAGAATTACAGGTGTATAATAGTGTAGTTACCCACAATGGTTAAAGTGTTTGAAAAGAGTTGTATAAAAAAATAGTTGGTTGGTTCGTGGCATAAAGTCATGAAACGGTGAAATGAGGTCATAAAAAGAGTGTTTACAGGGGAAAGTGCTTTAACATTGAATTAGACAAACTAATAACATAAAACATAAGGTAGTTTAGAGATTCTGTGTCCTTTCATAATGATTTCTGCATATGGCAGGCTGCTGCAAAGGATCCTGGGTAGGCTTCAGCAGACCTCAGTGTAAGATATATTAATAATATTAATCATAATAATACTAGTCAGAGGTTACTTGACTTGTAATCAGAATGTTGCTAGTTCAAGCCCTACCACTGCCAAGTTACCACTGCTGGGTCCCTGAACAGCAATGAATCCTCAATTGTATTATTAATACAATCCAATACACATGCCTAATGCTCAGCTGTCAACTGCAAAAACATTCTGAGCATTTGAACAGTAAGAGGAATAAAAAGAAAGGAGTGACGGACTGTACACGTCTCAATCATTTAGCCTTTTTACATGTTGTTTTAGTTTACTGCAATCAAGGCCTGAAACTGGAGTCTACAGACCAGGCAAAAATATTTAAAATATTTAATGCGTTTTTATTTTTTCAGTTTCAGTGTTTCAATGAGACTCAGGAGACTCCAGCATATGCAGAAGCTCCGAGTTGTCGATCTCCAGGCGCAAACCCGTCCCTGCAAGTTTGGGGTGCATGTTCTGGATCACGGGAAACAGACCATCCATCACCCAACATCTGCTTCTGCTCCTGCGGAGGTTCCAAATCCAGCACGGAGGCAGTGAGAGGTTCCTGGCCCAGAGATTGGTCTGCAGCCGGCCTGATGGTACTCGGCATGTATTGGAAATGCTGTGGTTGTATGCTGTGCGTAGCCCAGCGGGTGCTGGGGTGGAGCTGTGCCAGTTGCCTGCTCGGGTAGCAGGCAGGCCAGTTCTGA
The DNA here is from genome assembly GCF_041902795.1 of Electrophorus electricus. Classification (NCBI taxonomy): domain Eukaryota; kingdom Metazoa; phylum Chordata; class Actinopteri; order Gymnotiformes; family Gymnotidae; genus Electrophorus; species Electrophorus electricus. The sequence goes on along the minus strand of NW_027658725.1, from coordinate 807,845 downwards.
TCTTGTGGAATGGCTTCCATGTTGTAGCCGGAGGGCGGGGCAGGCTGGTAGGGGTTGAGCACGAGGTTGGGCAAGGCACTCACGCTGGCCGTGCGCTTCATGTACTTGTTGGAGAGATGGGCCTGCCGCTCCTCCTTGCGCTGCGCCAGAGCCACGTACAGCGGCTTGGTGCCTACAACGCGCCCATTCATCTCCGTCATGGCCGTGGCGGCCTCCTCCGGCGAGGAGAAACACACGAAGCCAAACCCTTTGGAGCGGCCGCCCTCCATCATCGCCTTGGCACTTGTGATGGTCCCAAACGGAGAGAACTCCTTACGTAGACGCGCGTCGTCCAGACCGTCGTCTAGGTTCTTAACGTACAGGTTGTCTCCCTGGTAGCGAGTCATACCGTCCTGCTTCATCTGCTCAAACTTTCGTTTCAGCCCTGTCTGCCTCTCGCCTTTCTTCTGGGCATAACCCACATACACCTTCTTCCCATTCAGCTCCTTCCCATTTATCTCATCCACAGCCCTCTGGGCATCCTCGTGCCTCTCGAAGTTCACAAAGCCAAAGCCCTTGGACTTGCCGCTCTCGTCGGTCATGACGCAAGTGCTCAGCGTTTGGCCGAACTTGCTGAAATCATCATGTCTCCACCCCAAGGGAATGTTAGGTCTCTTCTAGAATATCCTTCATCATCTCTGGAAGGTCAGGCAAGACCTCACTGATGGCGGTGTGTAACCATGTTTGCCCCAAGTCAGTCATTTCTGGAATCATGGATGATTGCTTACTGTACAAATAAAAGGAAAAACTGTCATTACACTGATCTCAAGTATGTGTATATATAAAAAAAACCTTTTCATTTTGTGATACGTTTCTTACATAGTATGTGTGAATTTTTAGTATGGTTTCCATCACAGATCATATTTACCTCGACAATACACTGTGTTTCAGTGGAAGGACTTGGTGCCCATTAACAATGTACAATGGTAAAAATCTACCAAGTTGTTAATGTTAAGACATTCCAGCCTTGAACTGTGTTTTGTCACAAAGTACAGATGGTATTCAAAATGAACGTCAGCATTATGTATATCCATTACAAAATACACAGATGTATCATTTTGAATTAAAATAATGAGAAGTTCTCCAAACTTCATGTGCTCATCATTTTTTGACACAAGAAAATGTCCTTTTTTATATGATGCACCCTTACACTGCACCTCTGTGGAAACACTAGTATTGTGTTCTGAAAAGCCAAACTCTCTAACTGCATGTTTAATTGCATCACTGTAAAGGTTGGGGTAGAAGGTACAACTGTCTTTGACTTGCAGAAGCTGACAACGTCCAGGTCCAGCTGAAAGACATGCCTGAAACATCTTCTGTCTTTTGGATAAATTTAGGCAGATATTTTTTAAAGTTTTTCAAATGCCTGGCACACCTTTTGAAGTAGCTGCGTTTACTTTCAAAACGCATTGTCCACAACCTAATCAAGGGGCCAAATTTAAAAATTAGTGCTGGATAGTGTCGCAAGAAATTATGTTTTGGTCTTAGTGGACTCTCACTGTCACGGAACGCTCGCCTCCCCCGAGTCACGTGGTTTGGCCCGCCACGTGCAGTGGGAGGGTGGTTTTGTTTGTAACTACACCTGCACACACCTGCACCTTGTTCGTCCTGCCTCTCGTCCTGCGGCACCCGGGCCACCGCACGCTACACTCAGGAAATAAATGCAGATTCCAGATATTCTTGGATTATAATGTCAAGATAGGCCACCTGTGACAAAGAAATCGTCTGTGTGCAAATCATATCAACAATATCTTTAAGCTGGAGAGTTAATTTACACACATCATCATCTGGATTTTGCACTTTGTCACCAATTAATAAAGGCAACAACATTAGGAAATTCCAATTCTGGATAGCTTGACCTGAAAGCTTGGACACCCCAGAGTTAACAGAACATAGCTTTGTAAAAGCATCAGATCCTTTGCACTTGAACTGCTTGATGTGCCAGTTCAATAATGAATATGTAAGGCATTTTTTTTTCTTAATGAAATGCTTCAAGTACAGTGCAACGTCATAGAACAACACACACTCAAATATGTCAAGGCCTAAACAAGGTGGGAGACCAGGCTGACAAACATGAAAAGATATCAGAGTATTGAAAACAGTTTACCTTTATGCCTTTGATATCTCGACTGTCCACAGCTTCAATGTCTAGATCACCAACAGCATAATTAGAACTTTCAGGGGTGCCCTGGGGACCACGTACATTTGGATCATCACTCTGAAACTCACTTCGTATGATTTCACAGTACCTGCAAAATTAAAGTAAGTTTTCAGTAAACCCACCAATGCTGTGTAAACCCAAATTATAACCAGCAATACAACAAAGAGCCCCGTGGATCGTTTCACCACCTACAATAATTCCATTTACATCCAAATCTTTTAAATCCACTAACATCTCTGAGAAAACCTTAGCACTTCCAATTTTCCAATTAAGTCATTTAATTTTCCAATTAAGTCATTTTCTCCACACAGTAAGACAAGGGACGTGATCGATATCGGACCATACACGAACAGGTAAATTTGCCAAAAAAAGACAGACTGCGACAACGTTGTCTTTTTTCTTAGCAGAGCTGAAGGGATTTACAATTTCAAAAGCATTCTGGTACAGAATTAGCATCAGGCATCATGGATTTTCAATGAAGAACTGGTTGGACTTCACAAGACTGAAGACACAAGACACTGAATTCGTCCATAATTCTGATTCTAATAAACTACTTCATGTTTGTAACACAGGTATGTATTTGAACATCTTTTTGAATACTTGAGCTCTTGAATATGTTGTCCTTAGTGGTCCCGGATGACAGACAGAACAGATCTGAATCCTTAACACAATCACAGATTTTAGCAATAGCATTATCTGTTAGACACATGTCAAAACATGTTTTTTAAAAGTGAATGTAGTTTACCCAAAGTATATTCCTGTCTCTACTTATGCACATTTTACATCTCTTCAACAACAGTCTGTATTGTTGAAGCTGGAAGAAGGTGATGCCCTTCTAACTGTAGGTAGAATAGACATACATTCCCAAGAAAGGTCTCCTTCAAATTCGGTGGCAACTGAATGCTTTCATTTGTTGTTGCATCATTTGAGCTCTGGGAAGCATCCTCAAGTACAAATGAGAGAAATTGTTTTCTTGTACATGTCACATAGGTTATGCTAGCAGTCGAACATTCTTGATGTTTCCTAGACATATGAGCAGTAAATGATGATTTCACGGTGAACGTATTTTTACAACCAGTTACTGGACATGCCACAGGTCGTCCCTCCACTATATGTTCTTTTAAGTCACAAGTTCTTCGCTGTGTGAATTTGACGCTCACAGCGAAATTGCACATTTCAAATCTGTAACAACGGCTCTAGCAGTAACAGAGGGTGCAGGCACACTGTGAACACAATAGAAATGAGCTTTAAAAGCTGCATAAGTACAAAACGTCTGCTTGCAGTCAATGCTAACACATTTGAAAAAACAAGTGGCTTCGTTTCTATGAACTTTACAGTGCAGCACACAACCCTTCAAAGCATCAAGTTCTTTGCTACAAAAACGGCAGGTAATCATTGTTTGGCAAACAAACTAACAAAACAACCCGTTAGGGTTTTAGCCTCCTCGACTGATACTACAAAACTACCGCAGCACAACAGTATGAAAAAAAAACGAACTGAAAAGCTTTAACACGAAACCCACCTTTCGGCGTTATAACTATGACTGAAAAATATACCCTCGATCGAAAGGAGAAGCTAGTATATTTCTGACAACAAACGTTAGCATTATCGTATTTCCAGTCTGAAGAAATTAAATTGCTAGCGTACAAGTGCTGCATGCGGTGAGTCTACCGTATCTTCAAGCGCGAGCAGCTCGGCCGCGCACTCACCGACTTCGCCTAAACGGTCGCTCTCGCGACAATGAACCAGTCCAATAAAAGAACGGAAACAAACTCTACTGCTCCGTAATTTGACCATTCGGAGCTCATATGTTTAAACATTGAAAATACAGACCTTTATTTTTGCAGGAATGCAAATTTACGCTGAAAATCCATTACTGTTAAATTTGAAATGGCCTTAAGGCACTATAAATATGACCAAATGACATTATTTCGTAATGAAAACGCAGAAACTTTTTTTATCATTAGCAAATTATTAACAATTAATATGATGCAAAAATAAAGAACATGCTGTCATCTATCTAAATATTGACAACATATTCCTTGTTCACTGCAGTCACATGCACTTATTTTATTTTATACAGCGAACATAAATAGGAAAGTGTTAACATTTCAGCTTAACCCTCAAATGTTTTTTCAGAGGCTGTAAAAATAGTGCATATAATACATTTTTAGAAACCTATTACTACAGTATTACTACTATCCTACTGATATGCTGTTAAATATAGGTCCGGTTGCAGAGGTCTTTTTTTAGCAGCCGTACTAATACGTGTAGTAAGACAGGTAAGCGTGGTCGGGTCGGTCCGGGGTCGTACACGGGGTGGCGTTCAGGAGGTGACGGAGGGTCAGGCAGGAGACGAGGTCTAGAAAGCAGGCAGGAGTCAATAACCGGGAAACCACACAGGATGAGGAAACGCTCGTACGCCGTATAGGAAAGCAATACTTCGCGACTAGTATGCGATGAGGAGAAGCTTATTAAAGGGGTTGGTAATGAGGGGAATAGGACTCAGGTGTGGGCAATATTTGAGAGAGGGATAGGTGCGGTGATCAGGATAGGTATGTGATCAGGACTACATAAAGAATTACTAAACAGTCCAGGGAAGTTATCATCAGGAGCTCCAGCCAGTCTTCCTTTAAGGAATTACTAAACAGTCCAGGGAAGTTATCATCAGGAGCTCCAGCCAGTCTTCCTATCTTCGGCTGGGTTGGACCGGCTGGGCGGGATCTTCCCTCGATGACTTGGGTGGAGGCGGCTGCTCACGATTTGTCGCCCGCAGGTCCGGAAGCGCACCAGCTGATTTGTCCGTTTCAGGGGTGGGCACTGGTGACGTTGCCTCCTTGTCTTTACGAGGCTTAGGCGTAGGCGCTTTAAGTTCTGGGGCTGCGAGACTTCACGGAGGGAGTGTCCTCATAGGACAACGACGCTTCTCTGAAAGCCCCCCCAAGGGAGAATCCCCATGGAGGACCAGCTCCACCTGCCTCTCAAAGGCATTCAGGTCCAGGACACTGCAGTCGCTTACTCACCTAACTGACACACACACATACAAGCAAGGAGACGTTTGGAAGCAGGGGCCGTATCGTGACAGTATGTAAGTAGGATTGCTGAGCTTGTGAAACAATTACATTTACATTTACGGCATTTAGCAGACGCTCTTATCCAGAGCGACTTACAAAAGTGCTTTGTCATTTACTCATAGAATATGTCCAAGTACAGTATAGTAGGTTAGAATTAAACATACCAATGAACAAGAATACTGTAGAATACAGGGATAAATGCTAATACTTAGAAGTGCAAAATACATAAGGTCTGTCTTAAACAATGATAAATGCTATAAACAATAAGTGCTAGAGTTTGTTAAAAAGCATAAATGCCCTACAATAAGTATTAAATTGGTCAGTCAATAAGGGAGCAGTGTCAGTTGTCCTTTAAATATTCTGCAAATAAATGGGTCTTCAGTCTGGGTTTGAAGACTGCAAAGGACTCTGCTGTCCGGACAGCAAGCGGGAGTTCATTCCACAATCTTGGAGCCAGGACAGAAAATAGTCTCGATGCTTGTCGTCCATGAGACCCGAAGCAAGGTATTTCAAGCCGAGCCGTACTTGAGGTTCGAAGTACTCGAGGTACAGATCGGGCTTTGACCATTGACCTCATGTATGAAGGGGCTGGTCCATGAAACCAATTTTAAACATCTTATGTGTAGTATAATGTACTCCATGCATTATTTTGTAGTGAATGCATTGTAGATTAGTGTTGCTGGTCATTTGGGTGCTTACTATATCATACTTTTGGGATACTTGTGGAAGTGACATGAAAGTAGTGTTATGAGGAATATGTTTGCCTTTTTCTATCCAAGGTGTAAAGTTTAATAATTTTTGTTGTTGTTGAAGGTAAAGTCTTGATTGTTCCAAATACGAGAATGAATAGTTCTTTGTTATCTTGTGGAATTTCCACCAGGCTGTTAGAGTTATGGCCTCTGTCAAACAGTTGAAACATGGATGTTTTTAATTGATTTGCTTGATGGTAAGTCTGACTTTTATATCTCTGCATAATGTTTGTTCTATGTCTATCCATATTCTGTCTGATATACTGGGTTTAATCCATTGTATTACATATTGTAGTTTATTTGCAATAATCAACTACAGTTCTGTATCATTGTGAGTTTGATTCTTTGTGATTTATTTTTCCAGTTATGATGGTGTCCAAAGGTTTAAACCAGGTTGCTGGAGCTGGATAGCAATAATTGAAAACAAATCGTTTATCTTAGGCATTATCACTTTAATTGTTGCAATTCTTCCAAAGAGTATAAGGGGCAAATTTGTCCATCAATGAAGTTTGTCACTTATTGTTTTAAAAACTGGAATGATATTAAATTTGAATAACTGACAACTGCAGAGAGAATCTAATACCCAGATATGTAATGTGATTGGCATTCAGAGGGATGGGGAATGTTTTTTAATTGCATCATAAAGTTATGCTGCTGCAATAGTATAATATACAAATATACTAATTGAGATACAATTTTACCAGTTATGTGTGATGCTCTGTGATGGTCATAGAGAACACCACAGACAACTGTGTGGCACATCACTGTTAAACATGCTGATTGCAACCCTGGGCATCATGAACTGTACAATATTAACCTCAGACAACGTTCTCGGAGTGAAATCTATAAACATATTCATCTAACTATCATTACTTTCTCTAACAGCTCATTGGATGAGAGGCCATTAAGTGAAAGGGAGTTTTAATATCCTTTCTATTTTTAAGTTTAAAAAAACACAGACATAAAAATTTCAGAAAGTGAGACAGAGAAAGGAAACCAGACTTTAAAATGGTGCTTCGCTCTTGAGTTACAACAGTAGCGTAACGAGGGGTGGCCCGAGTGCCGCAGGGTGAGGGGCAGGACGCACAGACTCCAACGTCTGGGACGTACATTTATTAACATTTAACACAGAACACTAACGGCACTCACAAGAATCACACGCGATTAATACAAACAAGAAACGGTTAACTGCAAATGCACTGTATATGCAAAATGAAAGATGCAGGGAGTGGTTGGTCTCTTTTTCAATCAAATCTGAACAGAGTGAAATCTTCACATTTGATTAATTTGACAGACTTTAAAGGGATAATAGACAACATATAAAATGGAACAGAACACGATATAAAAAGGAACTAAATGAAAAACAAACGAAAAAATACTTTTTATCACACTTGCCCAGACAAGCACCAAATCAGACCAAAATAGATCAAGCAAAGGCATAACTGGGAAGAAGCATATTAGCCATTTATTACTCTATTGTTAACAACCTAACAACAGTAATCTGATTGTTAACTGATTGTTAACATACTTTTCAAGTCTTTAACCGTTTTGCTCCCAACATCCTATATGAATGGGTACGAATGCGGCTCATTACCCGCCTGCACAAACTGCTTCTGAAATACTGGGCAGCTAAAGGGTTCTTCACCTGTGTGGATTCTCATATGCTGCTTTCTGTGGCCTGTTTCGCCAAAGCCCTTCCTTACAGTACTATGACAAGCAGACACCCCTGTGTGAGGGTTTAGGTGCTCCTCAAGAGCCTGTGCATGTTAGAAACACATGTTGCAAATATCAGTGACGTTATTTCTCATTTTTGTGATTAGCCATGTTTTTCTATAGCTACAAATACTTTGATTTTGAAAAAAAGTTTTTGGTAATTTAATAAAACAGACATCTTAAGTTTTACGACAAAATGTGCAAATAAGCTGGCCTGAGAGGTGCGTTCGGGAATATGACTCAGTGCGTCTCTGGTGCTGCTTTTGATGAGTGCAGTGTCATGAGAGTGCGGCCATCTAGCAGTACAAAGAGGGGTTACAGCTTCTCCCGGACGTTTCCAATAAATGTCTAGATTTGTGAGTTATAGAAAGACAGCTGGAAGAGAAGTCCTCCCAGCCCAGCACACAGGGCCAAGTGTCAAAGCGCTGGGAGGTGAACTGAACTTTCATCTTAGTCAGGTACTCCTGAACCCTCTTACAGTCATCAGACAGCAGCAGCCACGCATGTTTGGTCATGGGGTCCAATGTGACCTCATCCACAGCACTGCAGATCCAGTTCCACAATGAATTTGGAATGGATTTTGAAGTTCTCCAGGATCGCTGTTTACTGAGGACCCAAAGCTGTGAAACTACATCCTGGTTATGTTTGAGTAGAGACCATGCGATGAAGTCCAGGACAGGCAGCATGGGTTCCAGCTTCTTCTTAAGCTCCAGCTGCCTGAAATTCTGTGCCAACTCTGCCCTCATCATGCCGCACCGCTCTGAGACTGTCTGGAGTTCTTTAGCCCATTCAGTGTTTCTCTGCTTGGTCTCCTTCACTGCCTAGGTCCTCTCTTCAGTTCCTCTCTCCTGCTGCCCTTCACGTGGACTGAACAATGTATCAACAGCTTTGAGACGGCTGGCCCACTGAAAAATGTGCTGGCAACAGTGTGGGGGTGTACGGTTCCACCGCAGTCATTACTGCTACTGGATGCAGCTGCAGCGCCCTCGTCAGGCTTACAGACACGCTCCACCTCTTGTTTCCACTGAGCGATAAACTTCACGCACTCCTTGAGACCGTGCAAATTCCTCAGGTCTGGTGCTTGAGGTAATAAAAAGAGAACAGAGGTTTAACATTGAATTAGACATATTAATAACATAATCACAGAATGGTATGTGTCCTTTCAGAATGATTTGTGTACAGGGCAGAGGCCTCTGTAAAGGCCTCTGCAGGCTTCTGCAAAGGATGGTGGATAGGCTCCAGCACACTTACAAGTATGAGATATTATTTCCATCAGGCTCAGGACCATCTCTTTAGGATAAGGTCAAGAGAAATCTCTTGGAATGTGGTGTTAACAGGTTCCAACTGGTGTGGGTGTTTTATATTACTTTGCATATATTGACAAATGTATGGTTTGGATGCAATGGACGTGAAGACAAACGCAAATATGTAAAGGAATGTGGGGTGAATACATAACCACTACTGAAAAATGTATGAAAATGTGGGTTCTCTGATTTTTAGACATTCTCCAGAGGGTGCCTCAATAATGCGTGTTAATGTTAACCTACAATAAAGTACGTGCACAGTTATGCTCTTTAACCAATTCTGAAGTCTGCATTTGTATTTAATATTTGAATTGAACTTTAAAACTAGCCGACTGGGCACCTAGGAACCACATACTGTTGCTATGTGCAGAGATGTGGGCTTGCAGCCCATTGTTGGGCAGAGTCCATCGCACTGCTCCAATAGACCTGCTCTGACTGCTACTTTCCCACGTCGGCAGTCGAAGTCGTTTCTCCTTCACAATGCTTTTCACCTGGTTGGCCAGTTTCACCGTCTCAGTAGACAAGCTAAAAGAAACTGTTGGCAGCCTCTCGTTGCTCCTGTAATATGACCGTCGCCAGACCAGAGAGTGGAACTGGATGGCAGTGTGGCACTTGCAGCTGCAGTTTGTTTGCTTCAAGATTTAATACGTGTAAGTGACCTTTGCTTCTCGTCCTGTCTTTACTGGTTTGTTAATAAGGTCATTTGAAATTGTGTTGTACATAAAGGAATATTACAGAATTATTCTCTATTTTAAGCTACACTGTGGGGTTTTGTTTTTTTGATCTTTACATTTATATTAATGCAACCCAATACACTTATCTAATGATCAGCTATGACCTGTAAGAACTGACAATCTGAACATTCAAACTTTAAGAGGAATAAAAACAAAAAAATGATCAGCTGTTCATGTCAAAATCTGTAATATGTAATAGAAATAACTGTAATATGTTCAATATAACTGTAATATGTTCAATTACCACCATGTAACATATAACTGTAAATATGCCAATTGCAAGATGGGACTGTACATTCTGTACATACATATATAAATATCCATATATACATTGTACATATAAACATAATATATATATATATATATATATATATATATATATATATATATATATATATATATATATATTGTACATGCACTATTAATATATTTTTGTATGTATATAGAATATATTTCTCTATGCAACCCTGTTTTTCTTTTTCCTCAGATTGGACAGAGCACTCAACCATTTCACTGTGAGTTATACTGTGTATGACTATGTATGCGACAAATAAACCAAACTTGAAATGATTTTACCTTTTTCTGTCGTTTTCATTTTAAGCTTAGAATAACCAAGGCCTGGACTTTGTAAGGTGGTTTTGAATCCAGGTCAGCTAGGTGAGGACACCAATAGCTTACTGGGTAAGCAGCCACACTCTAACAATGGTGGGCTCGTGTGCAGAACAGTTAGAGCTTGGATCAAGCAAAACAAGAGGAAAAAACGAAACACCTCGGTGAGCGTGGAAAAGGGGAGAACAAAGAACGCCACGGAAAGAAATGGCAACCCCGATGCACTGGGGAAAACTCGAACTAAAAGTTCCCAAACAAAACCAGAAAACGGGGAGAAACTTGAATGGCTAAGGGAAGCCTCAGGAGAGAGACAGACTCGAGAGGGGAAATCTGGAGAAGGGAGGGGACGTGTAAAAACACTGACACCCTCGCAGAACAGAAAAGAGGCATAGCACAAGGGCTCACAGACCTCAATACCCAGAGTTACCGGCTAGGAGCTTGGCTCAAAACTTTAACAAAAACCCAGCACTGAATGACTGGGTCACTGGGCTTATATAAGGTCTAGCCCAGCTGTTGGGTGTTGATCCTGATCAGTGGCGTGGTTGACTCGACGCCTCCCTCTGGTCGAGGGGGCCTCGGCCTGGTGCCAACCCTTACAGGCTTGATGTCTACAGACATGGCAAAAATATTTCAATGTTCAATGCATTTCAGTTTCAATGTTTATTTTTTTCAGTTAAAATGTTAATTTTTTTTACTGCTTATTCTTCCATTAGACAGCCAGAAGCGCAGCACTGGTTAAAGTTTTTGAGCGGCTTCCTGCGCGCACTGGTCCTGGAGCACAGCGACTGCCTCATCCACCTTAGGGTGCAGAGACTCAGGAGACTCCAGCATATGCAGTAGCTCCGAGTTGTCCAGTTCCAGGAACAGACCCGTGATCTTCCCTGCAAGGGTGGGCTGCATGTTCTGGATCAGGGGAAACAGACGCTCACCCAGTATCTGCTTCTGCTCCTGTGGAGGTGCAGCAGCCAGCATGGAGGCACTGAGAGGTTCCTGACCCTGCACATGGACCGCAGCCAGCTGCACGGGCACCTGGAGCTCTGCCCCCAGGTGCTGCTGTGGGTTGAGAAACATAAATGTTTTATAATTGATTTGACTGATAAATGGTAAGTTCGACATTTATATCTAAGGGCTGTGTGCCCAGGTGTTGCTGTGGGCTGTGAACGCCTGAGGTGGTTTTGTACTGTGGTACTGCTCTCACCAGCGACGCCTTGTTGGCAGCTTCCGCGCTGGCCATCCCTGTCCCCGGAGCCTCAGATGCCATGGTCTGATAGGCCATCGTGCGTGGGACCTGGCAGGCGGTGGTTGGTCGGATGGCGCTGAAGGCCTGCGGGCAGGATGCGGCTGGACCGATGGCACTCGGCATATCCTGGACTTGCTGTGGGTGGACGCACTGCATGGCCCAGCAAGGGCTGGGGAGGAGTTGTGCCAGCTGGCTGCTTGCGCAGTAGGCAGGCCAGTTCTGAGCTTGTGGAATGGCTTCCATGTTGTAGCCGGAGGGCGGGGCAGGCTGGTAGGGGTTGAGCACGAGGTTGGGCAAGGCACTCACGCTGGCCGTGCGCTTCATGTACTTGTTGGAGAGGTGGGCCTGCCGCTCCTCCTTGCGCTGCGCCAGAGCCACGTACAGCGGCTTGGTGCCTACAACGCGCCCATTCATCTCCGTCATGGCCGTGGCTGCCTCCTCCGGCGATGAGAAACACACGAAGCCGAACCCTTTGGAGCGGCCGCCCTCCATCATCACCTTGGCACTTGTGATGGTCCCGAACGGAGAGAACTCCTTACGTAGACGCGCGTCGTCCAGACCGTCGTCTAGGTTCTTGACGTACAGGTTGTCTCCCTGGTAGCGAGTCATACCGTCCTGCTTCGTCTGCTCAAACTTTCGTTTCAGCCCTGTCTGCCTCTCGCCTTTCTTCTGGGCATAACCCACATACACCTTCTTCCCATTCAGCTCCTTCCCATTTATCTCAACCACAGCCCTCTGGGCATCCTCGTGCCTCTCGAAGTTCACAAAGCCAAAGCCCTTGGACTTGCCGCTCTCGTCGGTCATGACGCGAGTGCTCAGCGTTTGGCCAAACTTGCTGAAGATCTCCTTCAGCTTGTCGTCGTCCATGTCCTCTCCAAAGTTCTTGACGTACACATTGGTGAACTTTTTGGCCCTGGCCCCCATCTCAGCCTCTCGCTCCTTGCGAGACTTGAAGTGGCCAATGAACACTTTGCGGTCATTGAGCAACATGCCATTAAGTCTCTCAATTGCTCTCTCCGCAGCCTCACGGGTCTCAAAGTGCACAAAGCCGTAGCCCTTAGAGCCATTCTCGTCACACACCACCTTGCTGGAAAGGATGTTCCCAAAGGCAGAGAATGTGTCGTAAAGAGCTTCGCTGTCAATAGACTTGTCAAGGTTCTTGATGAAGATGTTGCCAACTCCACTCTTCCTCAGAGAGGGGTCTCTCTGGGACCACATAATTCGCACAGGTCTGCCTTTGATGATGTTAAAGTTCATAGTGTCCAAAGCACGCTCAGCATCTGCCTGCTGCTGAAAGTTCACGTATGCGTATCCAAGTGAGCGGAGGGTCATCGCGTCCCTGCAAATCCGTACGGAGACTATTGCGCCAGCAGGACTGAATTTCTCGTATAGCATGGCCTCGGTAACGTCTGGATGAAGGTCACCCACGTACAACGAAGTCATCGGCGAACTTGGAGCACTTGGATTCATTTTCGTGAGGATCGTCGGTCAACCTTTCTGGAAATCCTAGTCGAAAGTAGTAAATGAATAAAATAAAATCGTAAATGATTTAACCAAATGATCTAACTGCACGAATTATAAAACAGTTTGAAACAGCAATTCAACAGAGCCAGGCAAGTGTCGACCGACCAAAGCGATCAAAGCAACACTTTAGCTTTAGATTCAAATACATGACAACTTGGTTGTTACGTAAGAGTGCTTTTACGTAAATGTTTATTTTTAAATATTATACAAACGCTATTTATTTATTTATGAATTATTCAATTATTTTAACTTATAACGTTAATAGCGTGAATGAGAGGCTTTAACAACGCCTTATATTTCAAAATATTACCTAGTCACAGCATTTTCCAAAAATCGTCCATATGCTGCTCACACTGAATCATTTACCGCATGGCTCAGAATAAATACTTTTAGTTTGATAAACGCAGCAACATTCATTTTCTTTAGCCTAATGCTCGGCAAAAAACATCGCATTAAAGTTAATTAATGGGATGAAATCAGTTTGCCTTGGAGCAGGCCTATGTTCTTTGAGGTTAAAAATAATCGCCTGGATTGTAAACCTTAGTAGAGTTCCACAACGAGGTGCGATTTGTAAAAGGACGTCTTTTTCTCTCCGAGTTAGAAATCTGGAGAAATAAATATATCAATTGATTTCCGCCCATCGGAGGACCTTTAGAACTTTATTATTTATTCATTATTTATTTCTAACTTCTCACTGTGTCCAACTATATCGGGTGTATAAAACGTATGAACAGACATAAATAACGTGGGGGAAACGGGAATAGGGGAGAGAGGAAAAATAAGACGAACAGAGACGAAACAGACAAACGGGAAATGCAGATAGAGTATTTTAAGTATTAGCCACCTGCACCATTACGGGAATGTGTGTGTGTGTGTGTGTGTGTGTGTGTGTGTGTGTGTGTGTGTGTGTGTGTGTGTTTGTGTGTGTGTGTGTGTGTGTGTGTGTGTGTGTTCGTGTGTGACTGCTTGTGTGCGTCTGCGTGTGTGTGTGTGTGTGTGTGTGTGTGTGTGTGTGTGAGAGAGAGAGAGAGAGGCTATGTGCGAGTGCACTGTATATGTACACGTACTAGATTGGGATATTTATCATTTATGGATTAGCTCTGTAAACTTTTTATCAAAGGAGTCCAGTCTAGGTTATTGGTTCTTATTGATTCATTCTGAGATTTTTTTTCCATTGATATGTAGTCTATCAATAGATTTTTCCATTCGGTGACACTAATATTATTTTTTGTTTTCCAATTCATGAGTATGTTTGTATTTGCAATTAATAATGTTATATATATATTATCCTGTTTTTTTTCTATTGTCACATTGGTTGATGACATGTCTCCTAGGAGACATAAAGATGGTGTTGGATGGATAGGGTTATTTAAATCATGGGACATGTGTGTGATTACTTATTGCCAAAATTGCTTGATAGGTGTGCTCTGCCACACGATGTGAATGTAATCGTCAGCTGTCTTTGGAGTAAAGTATGTACAGATTGCTGAGCTTGTGAAACCAATTTTAAACATCCAATGTGTAGTATAATGTAATCTATGTATTATTTTGTACTGAATGCATTGTAGGTTAGTGTTGCTGTCATGTGGTAATTATTATTACACATTTTAATCCAAACTGTGGCGTCGGGAGCTAGTAATAAATCTTCCTCCCATTGTCTCGATGGGAGAGTAATTATGCGATTTGATTTCATTATTAGTTTGTATATCTTATGTGATAGTTTTTTTGTATTAGGAATGTTTATAATACTGATATGGATGCAGGTGAGTTTAATGTCTCTGAACTGATAGTTGCTCTTACCTGCTTTCTATATCTTATGTTTGGGCTACTTGTGGAAGTGACATGAAAGCAGTGTTATGTTTATGTGAGTCTGGAGTTTGATATCTTGTGAAATTTCCACCAGGCTGTTAGTATCATGGCCACCCACAAATTGTTGATCATGAATGTTCTTTAATTGATTTGACTGATAAATGGTAAGTCTGACTTTTAGATCTTTGCATAATGTTTGCTATATGTCTATCCATATTCTGTCTGATATACTAAGTTTTATCCATTTTATACCATATTATAGTTGATTTGCAATAATCAACTACAGTTCTGTAATGTTGTGAGTTTGATTCTATGTGATTTATTTTTCCAGTAGAATCAAGTTATGATGTTGTCCAAAGATTTTAGACAGGTTGGTGGCGCTGGAATAATTGAAAACAAATAATTTCGTTTAGGTAATATTCTCATTTTAATTATTGCAGTTTGTCCAAAGAGCATAAGGGGCAAATTTGTCCATCAATGAAGTTCGTCGCTTATTGTTTTAATAATTGGATGACTATTTATTTTTGAATAACAGACAACTGGGAAGAGAATTTAATACCCAGATATGTAATATGGTTGGTATTCAGGGGGATGGGGAATGTTTTTAATTGCATCATAAAGTTATGCTGCTAATATATAGTATAATATACAAATATCCTACTGGCGATACAATTTGACCAGTTATGTGTGATGTTCTGTGATGATCATATAGAACACCACAGACAACTGTTTGGCACATCACTGTTAAACCTCCTGATTGCAACCCGGGGCATCGTGAACTGTACAACATGACCCTCAGACAATGATCTCTGAGTGAAAGCGATAAACATAATCATCTTCATATCATCACTTTCTCTACAAGTTCAGTGGAAGAGATGTCAGTTAAAGGGAGTTTTAATACCCTTTCCATCTTTAAATTTAATAAAAACACAGATGGAAAAATTCCAGAAAGTGAGACAGAGAAAGGAAACTAGACTTTAAAATGGTGCTGCCCTCTTGACTTACAACTGTAGATTATTGAAATTATTACAAATGTCCGATGCCAAAAGGGATTGTGTCAGTGTTTCACTACTCAGTATTGCATTTGGTAGACAGTATAAACAATTAGACTATGGTTAAAAAAATCACAGAAATAAAGCAAACACCAATATAATCTTGAACCACCTAGTCCCAGGAAACATTAGATTACTGGAACAAAATCAGACAACTAGCAGAACAACTTTTTAACCAATGATGCAGATGCACTTTTAGTGGATTTATTTATCTGTATTTCAATCCACTAAAGTTTTTCACTTGATCTAACATTACATTTAAGACCGAAATCCTGTTACATCTCACAGAAGATTCCACTGATCAAGCTGCTACTTACCCATCCTGGTCCTGGAGTACCTTTGCTCTGTACACTTTAGTGATGTCTTTGCTACCAACAAGCCTATTTTAATCCATCAGATAGTAACCAAACGCTCCTTTGCTGCAGAGCACAGAAATCATTCAAATTTGCAGTCAACAGATACATCTGGGCCAGATTTTGGATCAATGGACTATGCTGGAACTGCACATATACTGTATATGCAAAATTCAAAATACGGGGAGTGGTTGGTCTCTTTTGCAATCAAATCTGAATACTATGGAATTCGTTTCACATTTGTTTAATTTGACAGATTTTAAATGGATAATGGACATCACTAGACAAAAAGGAATAAACAACTATATGAAAAGGAACAAAACCAAAAACAAAGGAAGACTTTAACACACTTGCCCAAACAAGCACTAAATCTGACAAAAATAGATCAACCAATGACATAGCTGTGAAGGAACATATTAGCCATTGTTTTCTTGTCATCAACAGTAATTTTAACTGATTGTTAACATACTGTTCAAGTCTTCAACTGATTTGCTCCCAACATACGAATGGGTACAAATATGGTTCATTACCCAGCTGCACAAATTGCTTCTGACATACTGGGCAGCTACAGGGTTCTTCTCCCGTGTGGATTCTGACATACTGGGCAGCTATGGGCTTCTTCAGTTGTGTGGATTGTCTTCTGCTCCTCCATGTGGCCTGTTTCACCAAAGCCCTTCCTGCAGTATTTGCAGCACTATGGCAAGCGGACACCCTTGTGTGAGCGTTTAGGTGCTTCTCAAGAGTCTGGGCAAGTTTGAAACACCTGCCCTAAACATCACTGACATTATTTCTTGTAGGTGATTAGCCACGTGTTTCTCTAGTCACAAGTACTTTTTGATTTATTTGGTTTTTTAAATAGGTAATTTTATATATAATGGCAACAAATGACATTTTAAGTTTTATGACAAAACGTGCAAACAAGCTGGCCTGAGAGGTGTGTAGCGGGATATGACTCAGTGCATCTCTGGTGCTGCTTTTGATGAGTACAGTGTCATGAGTGTGTCTGTCCAGCGGTGCAAAGAGGGGATACAGCAAGGCATGGCATGGTGTTTATTCATTCGTTTGCATAGAAAATGACGCCTTTTCACATTGTGGAACTACAAATATGGCGGTCTTTTTTGTGCGGCGTAGTAAAGACATATGTTGTGGAATTTTGAACAAACAGCAAGTCAGACGTGATTAAGAGAGTAATTTAATAAGAAAAAGAATAAAATAAATGTTTGGCTCTCCTCAGGTAGGGAGCCCCGAGTATACAAAACCGTGGCTAGTTATACTACTCCTGTGCTGTCTTTAACCAATCATCTTTTCTTAAGCAGCTCTTCTTTCCTTTGTTGCTGTGGCTATAAGCCAATCAGCTCTCAGCTTGTTTTTTTCCACAAACCAACCCAAACTGTCTCCAAACAGTGTGGGTTGTGTGTCAAGTTGACCTTGATGTTAACAGTTCCTGATACATGTTCAACTTAATCAGCAACAGGCGGATATAAATGTGCAAACAGCATTATTAATTTAAGAACACAAGGATCAGTGTGATTTTATATGAATCACATAATACATAGTTTCGTATCATTTTCCATCACACGTAAAAACAGAGTCTCACCGTATTGTCGGGCAGGAGGATCTGGACTCATTTATTACTTAATATCTTACCCCATCTAGCGGTCATTAGAGGTTAGTCTTGAATTGATTTCTGTCGTGCAATATTTTAGATATAAATGTTTACATTTTCTATTACAGAACACGGCAAAGTATAGTCAACCAGTTCTAACCTTTTGAGAAAAACTTTAACTTCAAAGTAGGTGAATCTATTTACTTAGATTGAACCAATCGGATCACAGTTTATTTACATAGCATCAATGCTTTGAGTGCTTTAGATATAAGGACATCATGGCGATCTTTCTGCTCACACCTCAGTCAGTCTAGAATTCTGTACTATGTGTTTCTATAGCTTCCAACTTTCACGAGTTTCTTGAATCTGTGGAGAAAAGTGCAGACTCAGGTACTTTCTTATTTGTGAACATTTATACATTTTATGTAATTTTTTTATCATCTATAATGTTTCATTACTTTTCATTTATAGATATAAGGACACAAAAACAGTTCATATACTCAATGAATTGTTACAAGATAATCTTTTCTAGAGAATGTTTACCATTTGTTAAAAGACTGATTTATTTCTAAAGGTTTATGCAGTTTGTTAATTTGTCACATGGAGGCAGAAGGGGTGAATCTGATATACCCCTCTTCCATCATCAACTATTCATCGAGTCCTCCAGTGGAGCTTGTACAACCAAAGAAACGCATACAGCGGTCACCGGCGGTTCTAAGTTACATCTAAAGAGGTCTAGGCCTATACACACTGTTCCACCTGAGGTAATAAAATGTTTTGGGGTAAAGGTATTTTCATGAGGCGATCTGTGATCTAATTATAATAGGCTTTGAAGCTCTCTGCAACAGGTGCAGAGTGGTGCAAGACTGTGTTTGAAAGCATAAAGAGGAATAATGTTTCTGGGGTATCTCAAGGCCTTTTTGGGTCTGTAAGTGCAGAGCAGAGGCTCTGATGCAGGTGGTTTCAAGGCCTCTGTGGAAGTCTACGGCAGATGACTCTGGACTGTTCCCGTGAGAAATAGCTTCCTAAGTATTGGGAAAGATCCCGGCTTTTAAAAGACGTGAAAGCCTCTTCGAGAGTTCTGTGGCTAAGCAAGGTTCATTATCTTACCATAAGAGCAGGGTGATACTGACCTGCAACATCATCTTGCAGGTGTTTGATGGTATGAGTTGAGATCATCTTTGTTAAAAACAAAAAAAACAACAACAAAAAAAAAAAAACAGGAAAATCTTCCAATAGGATATACTGGGGTCAAGCTTCAATTTGTACAATGATAGATCTCAATTTGCATATATTGAATAATGTATGGTTGAACACAGTGGTGGAGATTTCAAACACCAGTATGTAGAGAAGGTGTGGCAATCACATAATCAGTTGTGAAAACTGGATAAAAATGTGTGTTCCTTGTGTGATTATTAGACATATTCTGGACTATGCCTCGTTTGTATGTAACGCTGAGCTCAAAATAAATAATGGACCTACTACTCTCTTCAATTAATTCTTGAGTCTGCATCTTTATTTTCTGTTTAAAGAGGACTTAATAAAATTACTGGAATGTGGGCAATATCTAGTAACACAGTGCCGAGTCTGCTAAACGTAGATCCCAGCCTTTTATATGGCCTCTTCCCTTTAATTCTACTGACTATAATTAATGTAAACCTTGTCGATTCTGGTGTTTGCTGTATAGAGGTAGCGAAAACTTTGCTAAAACAATGAAAAATATGCATCCTGTGAAAAGTTTATTGAACAATATAACATTGTTCCTTACCCAGAGCCATAACACGTCAT
Source organism: Electrophorus electricus (assembly GCF_041902795.1). NCBI lineage: Eukaryota > Metazoa > Chordata > Actinopteri > Gymnotiformes > Gymnotidae > Electrophorus > Electrophorus electricus. Next base: position 788,090 of record NW_027658725.1, on the reverse strand, counting down.
TGATGGAAATCACACTGATGTGAGGGCGGTATGGGCCAACTCAACTGTATTTCCTGATTGTTTTATTCTGCAGGAGGATGTGGTCCAAATATTTAAAAAATCACAGGTTTGTTTAAGAGGACATAGTCGAACAGTTTGGGCTTACTGTTATTTTAATACTAGTGGTAACTATTAGTAAATACAACAATCTGACCATCCTCATACTGCATTGAGTGCTGTGCAGCTAACAAAGATGATAAAGGGTAGAAACCGAAAGGTATGAGAAGGGATGAAAAGTAGTAATGAAGTTTGGAAAGTAATGTCGTTCCTAAATACCCAGTCAGTTAGTTTTAAAGTTAAACATTCAAACATAACATGAAGAGTCAGCCTTCAGAATTAGTTAAAGAGAATAGCTGGTCCCATCCTTTATTGCCGGTTAACCTTAACAAACATTATTGAGGCACCCTTCGTGAAGGTCTAACTGTCAAACAGAGAACCCATATTTTTATACACTTTTCAGAAGTGGTTATGTATTCACCCCACCTTCCTTTACATATTAGTGTTTGCATTCACCACCATTACATCTGAACCACACAGTAGTCAATATATGCAAACTGCTATTCAATACCCACACCAGTTGGAAGCCATTACCACTACATTCCAAGAGAAGATTTGTATTAGCCTTGTCCTAAAGAAGATTGTTTTTCTATATGGTCCTGAGCCTGGTGGAGAGTTCATATATCTTACCCTGAGGTCCACCAAAAGCCTACGCAGGATCCTTTACTGAAGCCTGAAGCCCTGTATGTAAGTCATTCTGAAAGGACACAGAATCTCTAAACTCCCTTATGTTTTATGTTATTAATCTGTCCAATGCACTGTTAGGCCTCTTTTCCCTGTAAACACGCATGTTATTACCTCAGTAATAACAGGGACCACCTCTTGTAAAGAATTTATTGCATTTGAAAGTATGGAAATGTGGTCAAAGGTGATGCTAGAAACATCTCCCTTTAAAGGTTAGAAAAGGATATGGAAAGGTGGCTACATGCTTAAAAGCTAAAATGTTACATGTAACTAAACTGTGAGAGATGCCTTTATAAAGAACAGTGTGTGAATCTACAGGGGATGCAGTGGCTGATGTGATCGTGCGTCTGCTATGATAGCGAGGCGAGGTTATTATATTGTGGCTTGTATGTAGTTCAAATGAAATTAAGGAATGGTCTGAGATGGCATCCGACTGGGGTAGTCTGACTATGTTCTCCGTGTCCACCGTATGTCAATAGTAAGTCAAGCGCATGTCCATCAGAGTGTGTGGGTTCTCTTATACATTGGATGAAACCAATTGATTCTGATATACAGCTAAAGGCCAATCTCAAAGGGTCTTGGGCATTATCAAGGTGAATATTGAAATCACAAAAAATAATGGCTCTTTCTACAAAAGTGACTAGATTAGAAAGGAAATCTGAAAATTCCTTAATAAATTCTGAGTAGGGCCGTGGTGGCCTATAGATACCAAATAGTGAAACAGGCTGGGTGGGCTTCATATCGCTGGCTACATCATTCATTTTAGAAAAAAAAACAAAATTTCCCCTTTTTTCCTCAATTATCCTGTTATCTTCAATTCCCTGCTCTAGAGCGATTACTCACGTAATACTAGTCAGAGTTTTAGGGTGCCCCAAAAGGGTGCATTAGGTGCATTAAAGTTACTAATAAAGACATCAGAATATTCCCTGTCTTTCAAGTAGAAAATAAATCAGAATACCACAGAAATGTATTTGCTATTAAGTAACCTAGAGCCTTAAAGATTATTTTGGACTTCAGTGGACGTAAGAACAATAGCAGGTAAATAAACTTTATTTATTTATTTATTCCTTAATATGGCATTCTCTAAAATGATGTAAATACATTGAAAATATGCAGTACAAGTGCAGTAAAATAATTCAATGTTGTACTTCTTCTTCTTCAAAGCAGAGCATTGGGTACTTAATACCATTGAACTGTGTCAAATCAATGTGCCCTATTACCATTGAATTTTTACTATTACTATTACAACAGTAATGTAAATAATGTGATACAAATAGTTAATGAAGTACAAATTCATGAAACTCACATGCTGCTAGTATGTTAAAAGTTATAAATGTAAATGACAATTAATTATTCATACTGTTGTTGGTGGGGAATTCAGTAGATTGACTGATTTAAACAACTCCCAAAGTATTTGCATAACCTGAAACACACATTATGAAGACTTCCATTAAAATTACATTTATTTCAAGATTAGACTAGGAATGGAAAGAAGTACAATGTAAGAAAAAATCAAATAGGTCCTCTGAAAAAGCTGAAATTGTCAGTCATGTAAAGCTTTTACAAGATGAAGCATAATGTCATGGAATGTTAGCCTCCCTCGAGTCATGTGGTTTGGCCTGCCACGTTCAGTGGGAGGGCTGTGTTTGCAACCACACCTGCACCTTGTTCGTCTCAATGTATATAAACCCGTGTTAAAGTGTACAGGGTGTTGGTCATTGTCGGTGTAATGTCTGAATGTAACATGTTTATGTTAGATGTATTCTTGTGTATCATGTTTGTTTAACTTCATTTGTTTCAGGTCCATGTTTATTGTTTCTAATACGTGAGTGCCACTGTCATTTATGTTAATAAATGTTCGTCCCAGTCGGTGGAGTCTGTGCGTCCTGCCCCTCGCCCTATGGCACTCGGGCCGCCACACGTAATCACAGTGCATTATTTCTTTATTATATTAAACTTTTGTACTGGTGTTAAAGCAGGCCAAATATTATACATTGATTCATATACTAAGTACTAAAAGTGTTATACATTGATTGATGCGGAGAAAACTATACATCAACTTTTTTATGGCTACTAAATAAAGGTACAACACTGAGCCTGATAAGTATAAACATTTTAAACAGCTTTTTATCGTTTAGGGTTTTTTTTTCCTTTTGTGCAAGTCTAAATTATTCCACTGGGACAATGACACACAAACACTAACACCAACACATCAATGGTCCCTCAATTTAGAGTATTTTTTATTTGAAATGGAGCCGAACTGAGCATGACAACACTGGGATGGAGCAGCGGGTAGGAGAGCCTCATCTTCAGCGTTGCTTGGAGGTGCTCTCCATGGAAGTGATGGCCCAGGGGTGGAAGAATGCCATTCTGGTGGAGAAGGTGGGGTGCCAATGAGACAGGTGTGTCATGCCTGCAGAAGACACTGTCAGAGGCAGATAAGCAGAAGGACAAGGTGAAGTAACATAGCTCAAGGTCCCTACTTAACTGCACCATTTAGAAAGCATGCATAACTTAAAGATAGTTGTGAAAGCCTGAAGGTCTACAACAGGCAGTAATGAACTTTTCTAAACTGGATTTATGGGTTTTACATTGCGCAGAGGCTGAACGATTTTTAATTTCGACCTTTTGTCAGTGTGTTTACAGTATTTACTTACTGTAGCCCAGTCCTTGAATGAAGTATTTCAAGGCTTCTGCCAGCTTGCCAGGCTATAAGGTAAGAACAGGACACAATAGATTACACAGTGCATCACTCAGTTTGAATGCAAGAGCATTATTTTAATGGGTAACGACAGACCTGATCAAGCTGTGGTAGACCTCCACAGTCAGCCATCTTCATGAGGGACAACATGAAGGACAATGTTATTCACCACAAGTTCATCACAAAGTTCTAGATTTATAAGCCCCCAGTGACATATAATGACTTCTGCATTTATAATGAGAGTCAAATAAAAAAAGCAAAACATAACATTTTAAGTATCGCTTTGCTGAGGTTTGAAGGTCACTAACTTTGAGGAGGGTTGTCTTTGAGGGATTCATTTTGGAATTGCAGTCAACCTACGACGGAAAACACAAACATTTGCACGCAGGCTCCCAGGTACATATAGAAGTTTGATTTGAATGCTGGGTTGGATTTTGAATGTTGTTTTTAAACTTCTGCATGTAAAACAAGCTGTACATACCACAGCATCCACCACAGGAGAGTCATCTCCTACCACCAGAAGAGTGTGACACCTACAGCAACAAAACCTTTCAGGCATGTGGTGGCACAGGGGCATTTTACATCAAAAAATAACATGGAATAAGGATAAAAGAGAAACAGTTTCTCACTTACTTTAGAGTCTTTCTACCCAGAGAAGTTCTCTTAATGTTCAGTTTACTTCGGCTGAAAATTGATCAGATCTAATAAGACTGGGAGCTGTTCATATGACAAACAAGTCTAGAAGCAGAGAGCTCAGAAGATTCCATAGAATGCAGATGTCAGTCATACCTGTTGTAGGACTTCATAAAATGCAGAAGGTTGGTCTGGTTAATCCTTTTGCTGATGTTGTGACGGAAGGTCTTTACAAATTCTGCCTTCTTCTTAATCTCCTCCTGCCATGGTGCCATAAAGGAGTCAGTCCAAGACACAATCAGTCACAAAACATTAAAACTTGATGTGAATATGAATTTAAATGTCTCTTCCTCTATATGCACAGTCTGCACAGGCACTCGAGACAGAAATGTATAATAAAAGGAATATGTAAAAAAAAAAAAAAACATTGTTGACCTTTTGATGGACAATAATGTAGGCATCTGGTTCTTTAGTTACGAAAAGGACACAGTCTAAATTCAGGACAGCTCATTTGGAACACTCATCTTTAGTAATAAGGCATTTAACTTTTAAATATTCTAGTTCAGTGTTTAGTGACCCAGTCCACAGTACACATGAAATGGCCCACATGTTTATTCTAACCCAGCCCAGTACAACTGTACCAGGTGTTCATTTTCCTAATGGCTTGGTTTAGGAGCTAGGATGATGTTGTCAGGAGCTGGGATAGAGGGAAAATGTGGGATGTCAGATGTATCACAAGGACTGGGTTGACAAGTACTGCTCAATAATACATACAATATACATTTCATTTTAGGCGTTATTTCGTACCTGACCGAACAGGTGGGAGATGACAACACTGGGGGGACCAAGGACCCAGCTGGAAATCTGTGGAAAGTGTGGGTTGATCTTTAGTGGCTGGAGTACACATAAGCTTTGATCAAATACATTACTTTATTAAAAGAGGCTTGACACTGTTCTAAGGATCCTAAAAGAATAAAAATATAGGGTCGATTGTCACCATATGATTGGCATGAAAGGTTAACTGGAAACTGCAGAAAACTAAGAGTAATATGCTGAGAACTATTTGTTATCACATTGAAAGTTATATGGATTCAGTGAACAGCCAAGACACAGGGAACAAGACAGTTTAAATACATGAAGTAATAAGAGTTAAACAAGACAGGTGCAAATAATAAGGAGCGGAGAAAATGAAGCTAAGGAACGGAACCACAACAAGGAAGTAAAGCAAAACAAAAGACATGAGACAGGGAAACCATAGACATGGACGCTAGGTGGGACCAGCTAAACGACATAATTGTAGAGATACAGGGATCGTGATGATTAAGCAGGGTGTTAACAGAATGATAATTACTATTGCATTAGACTGTGATACCTTGGATGCTGCCCGGTCTGCCCAGCCCTCTGCCTGAGCATTAATGTTCATCAGGACAAGGCCCTCAACCAAGTCTGGGTACTTCAACTGCAAGACATTTATGCATGAGCAGTCAAAGGGAGATGAACCTTCAGGGCAAAATTACTTACTATATGTCAAACTGTTGTAGTTAAATGAGCAATTAAGAGTCTCCATATTTGGCATTCTTGCACTTTACATTGCACTTAGAAAAAGGTTTGTTTACATGTGCAAGCAGAGGAACAATAGTGAAGTGTCAGTATTCTGGAGAGTTGATGTCTAGCTAGCTTGACAGTGTAATGATTAGGATTATGCTGCAAGTATCAACACTTTGTTACAAAGCAAGAATTTCACCAAGGAGTAATCCTTGTTTGATCATTGTGTTAAAATCTATTGGGAAGAAAGACAGTGCTACAACTCACAGCGAACCGTGTGAGGATGTTTGCTCCTGCTCCAACACCCATTCCAATAACACTCTTAATTCTGTGGAGAGAAAAAAATGTACATAACTTTAAACCATTAAAGCGCAAGGTTTCAGATTAGAACAAGGATTGACAGTTTAATCTCAGAGTAAATGGCTAATCTGGTTCACTCACTTAAAATGCTTGAGCACAATTGGGAGGGTCTCGGAGAGCTTGTCCATTGAGGGATATGTGAATCTACAGGAAAAAATTGCCCTGAGTGAGTTATAATTCTAAGGGACGCCACTGATTCTTCAGGATTTGAACCTGCTAAACCTAGCTATGATGTACTGGGAGCCACAGCCATCAATGTAGCATATGAACGCTAAGAAAAAAGTTCATGAAAGAAACCCTGGTGCATGACAAGCCGGTGCCAGCTAGACATGCTGACAGTCAGGGCCTCCAGATGTTAGTTTAGGTGGGCACCAACACCATGGCATAGAGTCGTCCTGTCTGACTGCCAGGAAGAAGTGGTCTGAGGGCAGACGGAGGGCTATGGAGTAGGTTCTGATAAATATACATTCTGGAAAAAATTGTATGGGGTAGCTGAAGGTCACATTTTAGATTAGATTTAACCTTGGAATGTCTTTCAGCCCCTGAAAGAACATTGTGGCATATGGTGCACTCACGCTCACCCTGCAGGGAAGGTGCTGGCACCCTCATGTTGCCCAGGAGCGTTGACCTGACACACGGCAAAGTGTCGCATGATTTCCTGCATGTCCTCATCATAGAAAAGAACGTCGAAGCAAGTTTTGTCTGCAGACATGCATTCCAGGGTCATTACAACACAATAAATGATGCTTATGCTAAGTTTTAGACTTTAGAGCAATCAGCTACGTGCCACAAGCAACAGTATCAGAGTCTTACGGTTCATTCCGATGTCATGGTAGGTGAGGATGACCGGTCGGTTATCCCTGGGGATACCTGCCATGGTGCAGCATACAGTGCCAAAGGGGGTCTCCACATTGTCCTCCTATAAGACCCAGGTGGAGTATAAAGGTCTAGGTCTAGATGTATAAGAAAAACCTCTAAAAAGAGGTCTGATTCCACTGCAGTGGTTTTGTGTGTCAGGACATTACTCTGTCACACTTAGAACTACTTCTGTGGAATGAGCCTCTTATCACGAGGAATGTCAATCATTTATTTATTATTTATCATTAACCAAGTTAATTTGTTTACAAAAGATCATGTTTGACTCAGAAGACACATGACAGTGCTTGAAAACATGCTTTATGGGTAAAAGCTTTAGCCTATTGAAACATCTGTGAAAAGGTAGTGCTACTTACCACAACTTGACCCCAAAATGCCCCCTTAAAATCCTTCAGACAAAACACAGAGAAAAATAGATTTTGGAGTGGTAACATTTCATTCTGGATGTGAAAAGATCCATCCCATAGACTTTATTCTATTAACAGTACTCAATGTCTGAAAATACAGCCTTATTTTACCGGACACAACGGGTCCATACAAAAGGCATCATCAGATGTTTCTTCATCATCCTCCAATAGAGGGTTATAGAGGGCCTGGGGGTTAAGAAGCAAAAATTCTCAGTACAAAGTTAGATAAAACTTGGTTGTAAGGTAGTATTAAACAAGTATTCTCTTTTTAAAACATTTGCCCAACCTACCCTTTTTGCCATTATCCCAAAAGTTGACGAGCAAATATTCCTCGCTAAATCGATTCCCTGTCTGAATACCGTCTGCATTGCTGGTGCCACTGTAAGGGTCGTTTCCTTTTGGTCACAGAGATTCAGTACAGACTTATTTGGATATTAGGCTGTGCAGTTCCAATTTAGAATATTTGCAGCTCTCCTGTAATAGTAATATTATGACATCACTAAAATACTTTTGAGCAGTTTAATGACAGATTCCCTAAAATCTATATGACAAGAACACCATGCCACTTTTTAATGCTTGATGAAGTATGTTTTGGATGTTACAGCTGTTTTTCTGACAGACCTTCTCTGTTTGAAATGCATCAAAATGATCCCTAAGAGACTAAAGATTCCACTGTACCTTGTTCTGTAAAATTCAGTAGTAATCCACCACCTATGGTTAGGTTTAATTCACCCTATTGTCTCCCAACCTTTGAACTGCTGAAGTGTGTCAAGTGAAATAACATATAGATGCTTGCGCTCACCTTTAAAATAGATGTAGTGATGTCATAGCCATTGTGACGTCATAGACATTGTGATGTTACTACAGGGTTGCGCTGACATTTTGGTCATTGGGAAAATAAGTCAAAAGTTTAAAAAATATGTGAAATCCCTATTTTTAGCGGCAGCTGAGTACGTAGCTGAAAGATGGGTACAGTTATATAGACATTTATTACAGTTTTCCAATACAACACGAAGTCCCTCCATGCAGGCACTACATGGGTTTTTGATAAAGATCAAGACATTAACTGTAATACAGAGAGAGGTCGGTAGAGTAGGCAAAACTGTCATCAAGTAAAATTACTGTTACTTTAAAATAATAACTACTGAAGTAGAAGTAAAAGTAGTCATTTAAATTATTACTTAAGTAAAAGTAAGAAAGTATCTGTTACAAGAATACTCAAGTAGCAAGTTACTTCACTGGAACTCATTTAATAGCAGTTTAATGCCATTGAACTGTGTCAAATCAATGTGCCCTATTACCATTGAATTTTTACTATTACTATTACAACAGTAATGTAAATAATGTGATACAAATAGTTAATGAAGTACAAATTCATGAAACTCACATGCTACTAGTATGTTAAAAGTTATAAATGTAAATGACAATTAATTATTCATACTGTTGTTGGTGGGGAATTCAGTAGATTGACTGATTTAAACAACTCCCAAAGTATTTGCATAACCTGAAACACACATTATGAAGACTTCCATTAAAATTAAATTTATTTCAAGATTAGACTAGGAATGGAAAGAAGTACAATGTAAGAAAGAATTAAATAGGTCCTCTGAAAAAGCTGAAATTGTCAGTCATGTAAAGCTTTTACAAGATGAAGCATAATGTCATGGAATGTTAGCCTCCCCCGAGTCATGTGGTTTGGCCTGCCACGTTCAGTGGGAGGGCTGTGTTTGTAACCACACCTGCACCTTGTTCGTCTCAATGTATATAAACCCGTGTTAAAGTGTACAGGGTGTTGGTCATTGTCGGTGTAATGTCTGAATGTAACGTGTTTATGTTAGATGTATTCTTGTGTATTATGTTTGTTTAACTTCATTTGTTTCAGGTCCATGTTTATTGTTTCTAATACATGAGTGCCGCTGTCATTTATGTTAATAAATGTTCGTCCCAGTCAGTGGAGTCTGTGCGTCCTGCCCCTCGCCCTACGGCACTCGTGCCGCCACACGTAATCACAGTGCATTATTTCTTTATTATATTAAACTTTTGTACTGGTGTTAAAGCAGTCCAAATATTATACATTGATTCATATACTAAGTACTAAAAGTGTTATACATTGATTGATGTACTATACATATATGAACTGTTTTCTGTATCCTTATGTCTATAAATTAAAAGAATTAAAACATTTAAATGATAAATAAATTACAATAAATGTATAAATGTTCACAAATAAGAAACTACATTGGTCTGCACTTTTCTCCACAGATTCAAGGAACTCATGAAAGTTGGAAGCTATAGAAACACATAATACAGAATTATAGACTGACTGATGTGTGAGCAGAAAGATCACTGTGATGTTCTCATATCTAAAGCACTCAAAGCATTGATGTTATGTAAATGAACTGTGATCTCATTGGTTTAAGGAAATAGATTCACCTACTTTGAAGTTCAAGTTTTTATCAAAAGGTTAGAACTGGTTGACTATACTTTGTCTGTTCTGCAACAGGAAATTTAAACATTTATATCCGAAGTATTACGCGATAGAAATCAGTTCAAGACTACCCGTTATTGACCGCTAGATGGGGGAAGATACGAAGAAATAAATGAGTCCAGATCCTCCTGCCCGACTTTACGGTGAGACTCTGCTTTTACGTCATTAAAACGCTAAAGAAAAAAGGCCGCCATATTTGTAGTTCCAAAACGTGAAAAGGTGTCATTTTGTATGCCAAAGAATGAATAAACACCATGCCATGCCTTGAAGACGACGAAATTGCAATCAATTTAGCTAGCCATAAGAATAAGAATAGCTGTTTGATTTACATAATCACAAATATATTGCATGTACATACATCTACATTTCAGTCGATCAAAATGTTTCACGTACTTATAACCGCAACTTTATGTTACAGCGGTCATATCAGATATTTACCAATATAAAACGCAACAGGTGTCGTGTTCTGTAATAGAACATTTTAACATTTATATCCATATTACACTGCATAAATCAATTCAAGACTGTAGAGTCGTCGTACCAAATGACGTAAACTCAATATAAACCGCTGACTTAATTTAATGAACAGTATTAAGATAATGAGTGAGTACAGCGAGTCTTGTCTTACTGATGCCTGTTCTAACTGAACATAGGCAGACTCCTGCATGCTGACTGGTCTAGTCACCAAACACCTGCAGCTATGGCAGCTCGTAGCAGGCAAACAGAACAGTCATTTATTCAAATGATCTACACTGACAACAGTTCTGGAATGTTACCCCTGCCATAGAATTAAAAAGATTCAAGTTCAGCAAATGTTAGCGCATTTGACAATGGGACAGAGACAGAGCAGGACGAAAATCCACCCTCTGCCGACTGAACAAGAGCGGCGGAGGATGAGCAATGACTGGCCCATTAGACCAATCTTGAAGCGGATAGATTTCTGGGCAGAACGTGACCAAAGCTGGAGGTTCCCTGCTCGAAGATCAGGCACTAGCAGGCAAACCGAGCATTGCACAGGCCATATTTGAAATTCCCACAATGCTTTTCTCACCGGGCGTATGTCGGGGCAATAACGTTGTCAGTTGGTCCTACCAGACAATTATCAGCATGACGAGAGCCTTTCATATCAATAAATTCTGACAACACTTTGAAAGTGATAAGCAGTGGTTAGCTCGAAAGTTATTCATAAACAAGCACGTTGAAAATTACGAAGCAAGAGACTTAGATCAGCTGTTGTCTCTATCGATGGTCTGAGTGAACCATGTGTTCTTAGCATGCAGGTATGGTCTAACGCCTTATGTGCTGAGTTGCTGTTTCCATATTTTAAAAATAGAACATTGTTAAACGGCATCTGTAATAGTTAAGGAAAGTGTGTTATAAGTATAAAGTGTTACAGTAAGTGTTTTGGCCCCTGACTGCCATTAGGACAAGCCAAGACAACCGCTCACTACGTTAGCTTATCTACTTGTTAAATCAGCCTGAAATTAAGATACAGATAAAAGTGTTGATTTTTATACTAAGATTTTAACAACTTGAGCCAAAGTATTCAGAATGTAAATGTTTGGTCTAGCAGGTATGGCCCACAACTGATGCAGAGAGTGCATGACATGGCAGAGGGGATTCATGTTGGCAAAATGCCCTCCTACGAATTAGTCCCAAATACTGAAGCAAAAAAGAGGCCGAATTCATCTGATGGAAGTAAGTCTAAAAGGGCTTCTTGATGATGTTACCCTGGTGACTTGCATTCTTTCCAGATGCTCAACAACCACTAAAAGTAGTGCATTGCTAAAAACTACTACTTGTGCTGGAGGTGTTGAAAATATGGTTTCCTTGTCATTGTCAGTTTGATTTTATAAGGTTCTACGTGGGCATCGATAGGAGCTGAAACTGTGCATGTGTTGCCCCTCTGAGGAGATGAGCCAATGAGGAAGATGCCCGTGTTGAAATTTGGCTCTAGACCACGCTTTGAGCTGGTGCACTTTGTCAGCGGTTGAAGTTGCAGCAGCATTGGCGGAGTGGGACGCAATGGGGAGAAGGAGAACGAGAAGGATCTCAGGAGTGAGAAGCTGAACAGCGGCAAGCAGCGGGAGGCTGGAGACAAAGCCTCTCCTCTCCCTTCTCTGACACAAACACAGTCACGCGTTATATACTCACATAATCCAAAATCCAGCATCTTTTATTTGCTGTTAGCTGGCAAAGAGTAATCAGTATAGTCAGATTCCTTTAATGTAAACACTTGGGAAAATTCCTGCCATGATATCACTTTGGACACAGGGAAAATCTGATAGTAAATATTCTGGCAGGGACAGGCCATGACGACTAAGGAAAGTTTATAATGAAGGTTAATTACACCATTCCATAAAATATAGATTCAGTTAAAATGATCAAACTTTTAAGTCATTCACTTTTATTTTTATGTAGTTAACCCTTTCTTACCGACTTAGTACAATGACAGGAGTTCATCAGAAACACTCTCAGTGGCATTTCTGCTTGAATTGGCTTGACTTAGAAATGGTTGGCTAGAAAATTCCTGCCATGAGATCACTTTGGACACAGGGAAGATATGATAGTAAATATTATGACAGGGTGAGGTCATGACTGCTTAGAAAAGTTTATAATGAAGGTCATGAAAGGTCAGTTTTGACTAATTGCAAAAAACGCCATGTAAACATTAGAATGGGAAAGTCAAGTGGTCTGAGCGAAGCGAACTGCGAACGAGGCATGGACCAGACTAACCAGGACCAATATTTTGAAAGGGATCAAAGGAGGATGACATCAAGAATAATTCTGATGATCAAGTGGTGCACGGTCAAGCAAATTGCAGCCAGATACAATGCTGTTGCTCCAACTAACATGTCTGAATGCACAGGTCATCACCTTAGCACATTTGGATGACCTGTTCAGATGATCTGTTCGAGTGTCATTGCTGTCTGAGGCAAACAGAACGGCAAGACTCCAGTGGGCAGAAGAGCAGAAAACTAAACAGTGGAACATCATCTTGTCAGATGTATCCAAAATTCTGTTGCACTATGATGATGGGAGGGTAAGAATTTGGCATAAGCAGCATGAATTAAAGAGTCCTTCCTGTCAGGTGTCAACAGTTCAAGCTGGTAGAGGTGGCATAAAGGTGTGAGGAATGTTTTCTTGGCACACCATGGGTCCTCTGAAATCAGTAGATGTTTGAACAGAAGGGCTTACCTATGTATTGCGACCGAGTGCATCCCTTCATGCAGCTGCTTAAACTATGGCAGAAGGACACTTTCAACAAGACAAGAAACCCTGCCGCAAGGGTTGTATAATCACGGATTTGTTCCAGTATCAAGACAGCAAATTTTCAATGTTTTCCTGGCCTTCACAGTCCCCAGATCTTAATCCTATAGAACATCCCTGGGTAAAGGTATAACAGGCAGTTTAGAACATGTCAGTCCCTCTATGTAATTTGAGAGAAAATATCCTATGAAGATTGGACCAAGATTCCTGCAGAGTATTTTCAGCATATAGTGGAAACTATGCCAGAAAGAATTGCTGCAGTTCTGGAGGCCAAAGAAGGTCCAACATGCTATTAAATGGGTGTACTTAAGCCAGATACACTGTGTCCTATAATAGGATGTTGCTGGAATGTATGTGGATGTTGTTGGAATGGCCGCAGAGTTGCAGCAGCAGTACAGGTAGTCTGTGATCCTTTCCCCGATCCGAGTGAGTTTGCCCTATTACACGGTGTCGAGTTATGATGTGAATGTTTAATTACACAGGATGGATTGTGGGCGACGGAACCGAACAGCCTTCAGGATTCAAATAGAGAAAGGTGAAACTTCTCCAGCCTTTGAGTTAATCACAGGACTATTGCATAGCAATTAGGGATAACAGAACAGCTTTCGGGGGTTTGGGTGGGGTGCCTTATCCGCCCCTTTAACAGAGTAGTCACAGTTCAAATTTCCCTTCTTCCATTGTTTACAAGGCATTATACATGTGGTTTATTTATAGTGCACAGAGTAATATGCAGCGAGTCTGGTCTGTCTGCTTTGGAAGAGAAACATTTGGCCAAAAGAGCAAGACACAGCCAGGAGGATGATTGGTAAGAGCACATCATAATATGCACCTTAAAGCTGTGCTCTACAGCTAGGTCCTGTTCCATGACTGCATATATAAATTTACTACTGACATTGCCATTTATATCTGGCCATTTACAGTGCACTCTTGCTCAATGCAGCACTTGAAGCTGATTTTCCATTGTGTAGTTATTATGTTCAAGAGATGTTTGACCCGGTCAGGTTGACACACTTTAGTGAGGGCAGAAGTATCCTAGAGGACACTACAGACAGTGACGAAGACATCTCAGAGCGCGAGGTGAGAGGTTGAGTTTTTTGTTACTCTTTCTACGACATACTTTTCATGCCAGGTACTATTGTCCAGTTCAGCCAAATTTAATTTACTGCCTTGTATTATCATATATAAATTGCTGAACATCTTATCACTCAGTTTCAAACATCCCCTCAGCTGTTTTAAGCCATTTCGGTTATTCAGAAGTACTGCTAAATGGATGTGGTGGGAAAATGAGAGCACATCAAACACAGACAGCTTTATGCATTGAGTAGTAAAGAGTAAAGGTTTATTGAGTTCTGTCCCCTGTATAACAGAGTAAGAGGACTGACCCGCAGTATGGTCCCCCTCCCCTTATACACAGAACAGAAGAAAGAGAAAAAAAGAAAAACGACTCCTACAGAGTATCCGCTAATTCATGTTTTGGTTAGCCTGAGCGCTGAAGGCTTCTTCTATCTCTATGGTTAGAACGGTATGTGAGCAGCTGGAGTCCCTGACTCACACGCTTATCTGCAGACTGTTATGCTGTGACTATAGAAACATAAAGCAAAGTAAAATAAAGCAAAGTAAATTTCCACAAAATGAAGCAAAGTAAATTTCCACAACATTTCCCCCTTTTATTCTATATCACACATTATCACACATTTATTCAGCAAATAGCACTACGATGTCTTCATGTGGATCACCGGCACCGCCCATCTTGGGGAGCGGAATGTCTTCACAGAGCTGGGGTTGGTCATTGGCATGACTGCTGAGCGCTGGCATGGTGAACACACTAGAAAGACGTCTGACACGCAATGACAAAAAAGGAGGTAAACACAGAAGAAGAAGAAGAAGAAGAATGGGTAGCAGAATGGGCAACGCTACAGCTGCTAGGTTCGCTGCCCAACTGCCCAACCAGGCCGTCAGCCAGTCCCAGAATCCACCTGGAACTGTAGGCTGCGGAGTGAAGGCAGATAACACATGATTCATATAATCAGCAATATTAGCGCTGAGATCTGGAATGTAAAAACAGCAGGAAGTGTTAATCATTTTGCACACTCCTCCTTCCTTCATGGTTAGGAGATCTAATACCAATCTATGTTGAAGCACTGCTGCCCTTATCACTTGTTGTTCTATCTTTAAGGCACCTATTGCTGCTAAGGTGTCATTAACTACTTGCAGTAACTGATAAGCTAAGCCATTGATCTTTTGCAGGGCTGCTACTGTGCCACCGCCCAGGAAAAGGGACCAACCAATGGTTTCACCCGGAGTGGTCCATGGGTCCCTCAGAATTCTACCACAATAGTCTGTGCTGGTTATGTCTCTCCTCACCCTGTGCTGCTTGGCATGGGGAAGTGTATACACCTGTGTCCTTGGGCGCACTACAGCTGGATAACAACAACCAATCCGGTTCTGTGGCAATTCACCATAGGCCACCGAACCACAGACCCACATTACATTCCAATACCCCTGCAGGGTTGTCATGGAACAATTCCAGAGGGAACTGCTATTGGAGTCACTGCAAGTGCCGTTGCTGTGCACCTGCACATAGTCGACGCATCTGGACCAGGCTTCCGGCACCTGCTGCTTCATCTGCTATACAAATATCTCACCCTTACTAGCTGCCACATGCAGCATCATTTTCGGTGGTGCAGGGTTAGTGGGACTGGGACAGTTTGAGGTCTGGTTAATAACCTGGCACATAGAGATTGTCATATTCACTTCTCCTACGTCTGCGTTTTTCAGAGGGATTACAGTCCATGGAACACTGGTATGCTGGCACACCAGGCACTCTTGCTCGATATGTTGGGCATGCACAATGACTGACATACACGCTGTATTTTGCTGGCATTTAGCTGCTAATCGTTCTGCCTCAGTGGCGTTGGGACCCTGAAATGGTAACAAGTCTTCTGATAAGTGGTGGGATTCTTCATCCATGTTAATATGCAGTCTATGTTCTGACTGTGTTAGCTGTGTCTGATTTTCTCTATGTGGCAGTGCTACATGTGTCAGTGGCACACAAATGTCAGCCCCCACCCTTTCTATACAGCACAGATAGCTACCATTGGGATTGTTCCAGTTTCCTCGTAACTTTACCTGAATGGCATTTCCATCCCCGGGCGCACTGGCAATAGTAAGATTGACTGTTTAACTTCACTATCAGTTCTGATGTCCCATACATATTTTCTGTTTGCAGAATAATCATAAGAACCAGACGGAACCCTAATGATTTGACTCTGCTTTGTGGTGTTTTCTCTTAGGTGACCTGTAATTGTCTGCTGCACTGGCTTATTGAAGGCTTGATACCATGGGATTTGTTCCTTGTTAGAGGTGCTAAAATAGCCGTTGTTTAACCTGGTCCAATAAGCGGAGGAGGAGGTATCCCAGGTTATACGTTCGGATGTACTCAAGTGGACACTATGCCAGACCCCAAGTATCACAAGCACCAACACACCCATCTTATGGGTTTCTTGACGGTTCCGAGTGTCGAAAGGGTAGGCCTTGCCTTTAACACCCTACTCAACACAGTTCCAACTCAACCAGTACTTTAATATGCTGTCCACGATTCCCCCTTTGCTCACATGGCTACGCCCATGAGCAATTCTGATTAGGCCCTGCACGTATGATTTGGGTAGGCAAGGTTTGCCCGTAGGTGTGTGTGTCCAAGCACCATTGTACACTGTGCAGTCTAGTTATCTCCACCTGGTGCGCTCGGTGGCGGTAGCCCCTGACTGAATCTCCCGTAATGTGGCCTGCGGGGTAGCAGCGGTTTCCTGTATTGCTTGCACAGCGGTTTTAGTTGCAGCTGCCTTTGCTACTCTATCTGCAAAATTATTCCCCTTGCTGATTTGGTCTTCTGTAGTCTTGTGAGCTGCACACTTAACAACTGCAATTGTCTTTGGCAGCAAAATGGCTTCTAGCAAGATGGCGATGTCTAATATATTTCCCCGAGCTTGTCAGGAATTGCCTATGTTTCCATATGGCTCCAAAATCATTAACAGTTTTGTCTGCAGCTAGTTTGCATGCTTCCGTCAGTGCTATTAGTTCAGCAGCCTGCGCTGAATAGGAGGATGGTAATACTTCTGTTTTAAGTATTTCATGATCTGTTACTACCGCGTATGCTTCCCTATTGACCCCTGTGTCGTCCCTGCTGGCTGACCCATCCACATAGAGGCATAGGTCTGGGTTACTTATGGCTTCTTCAAAGAGATCAACCCGCGGTATATATACTTCAGCTAAGATTGCTGTGCAGTCTTGTGGATCTCCATCCTCCTCCGTAGGAAGGAGTGTAGCTGGGTTCAGTGTTATACACCTTTTGACAGTTATATTAGGCATATCTAAGAGGGTGGTGTGGTATCTCAGCTACCACTGGGCTGAGAAGTGTGACACTCTTTGGTCCTGCAGTATTCGGTGTACTGCGTGTGGGACTAAAAGAGTAAGATGGGAGTATGCCACTATGGTTTAGGTAGCGAAATTATGGCTTGTGGTCGGTTTTGAGACAGCTTGTGTGTATTTCCCTTAATGATATGCCCCAAGAACGTCACTTCCTCCTTAAAATTCTGTAATTTTGCTCTACTAGGTCAGTTACATGTATGTTACATCTGAAATATTTCCATGAGCTTTTACGCAACATACTAAACAAAGGTTAGGAACAGGCTAAATCAAATCAGGCTAACTCTCAGCAGGTCAAAAGTACTTCAGACTGCAAACTATGATCTTGTATTTGATCAAATTTTATCATAATTGTAACGCAGGGAGGATTGGCAGGATACAAAAGAGGAGCCATGATGCATACAACGATGTTTATTTAGAGACATGGAAGACAACGTAGCAATAAGGCTATCGTGGGATCAAACACTGACAACGTTAACGTTTACACAAAGGACTTATATACGCAAACAATAACAACATAACGAAGGGCAGGCGTGAAACACAAGGGAGCGTGGCCACACGGATGAACACACACACACACACACACACAAGCAAACGCACACGGGGAGACGTTTGGGGGGAGGGGCCGTACCGTGACAAGAATATGTTCACACATGCTCTCTCTCTCTCTCTCTCTCTCTCTCTCTCTCTCTCTCTCTCTCTCTCTCTCTCCCCATCCTTTCAGCCTTTGGGTTTCAATAATACCCCCAGGGCAGACAGAGCCACTATTCAAGCAATGTAATATTCTGTAATATTCTGCTCTGGCTCCTCCTACCTCTGCAATGACATCCTCAGCTTTTATTTCAGTGGGTGTTGCATAGCCACTCATAAATATAAGTATGCCCCTGCCTGAGCTCCTGAAATTACTACAGCCTATTAAAAAAAAAACCTAATGAGTGAGCTTTTACGTAACATACTAAACAAAGGTTAAGAACAAGCTAAATCAAATCAGGCTAACTCTCAGCAGGTCAGAAGTACTTCAGACTGCAAACCATGAACTAGTGTTTTGTCAAACATGTTTGTTATTACATTATCAGTGACTTAGCCTTGTTAAAGTAGATGAGGGCTTGTGGTCGTGAGAGAGTGACAATAAGCAGCAGCATAACCTTGTAGAGCAGCACCTGCTCCGAGTTACGCATATGCACCAACGGGTCCGTGCATCTCTGACTACAGGTGAACAAACTGGTACAGTGCGCTGGCGTAAGTGCCATTAACCACTCTAAACTGGAGTTTTCAGTGTATATACGTGGAGGAAGGACAAGTAGTTAAAGAGCATTTCGTCTCCACATGTGTTGTGGTTGCTGGCGGTACTGGTCAGCGCAGGGCACGTGTGTCAAAGCTGGACATACTCCTGTCCATTGATCTGGCAATGCAAAACAGAGAGACTGAGCTGCAACAGAGTTCCAGAGTTTTAACAAGAATTTTGACTTATTGACAACTCGCATATAAGAACAAAGTGAAAGATTTAAGATCATGCTTTTATGTTTCCAGAAGATTAACTCACCTGCCTTTCAGAGACGTGCAGAGCGGAACTTTCAAAAAGCTTATCAACGTGACGAGAATGCGAGGTTTAGGTTCATCTATAGTGTTACAGTAACAATGTGAAATATGGATATTGAGGTCAGCATCACTTAAGAGTGTATGTGTGAAACATCCTTGTCACCATAAATGTTGTGTTGTTACAAAATTAAGCAGTCCATCCAGTTTCATTTACCTGATTTATTAGCAGCCTGTGCCCACGGTCTGACTCAAGTATTTTTATTTTAATTTCCTCCATGTTGTTTATAATAGGCCTACAGTAAGAAATCCTTTTAAAGGTGATCGCCATTTCTCCCATTGTATACTGTTGAAGCATACGAGTTTTTATTCACTGAGAGATATGTCATTTATGGGGATTAGGTACAGCGTGTTTTATTCAGGACATTCACGACGATATATGGGCTAAATGGGATTGTAAAATAACTAGCTAGCTAGCCATGTATTTAGACAGAACCTGAATTGTGTTACATGGGGATTTTTATCCCATGTTTTTAAGGCTGCGTTATGTACAGCCTAGCATAAATAAATATGCAAGAATGCAGAGCACAAATAGTCCATAGTTTATTTTCCCTTCTATATAAGCCCGCAGGTTCATAGGTGACTAGCTTTTATAATTTCATTTGTAATTTGTGCATAATGGTGGAAACTTCAAAGAACAATATGGAAAAAAAGGAGGGTTGTTTACATAATTGCCCTTGAAAAAGTTTATAAGAATTAAACTCTTGTGTACCCCTCCGACATTCTCCGGAGGGTCCCTCAAAAGCATGTTTATATTTAAGTTGCAATAAAGGACGGGACCAGAAATTCTCTTCAACTAATTCTGATATCAAGTGGAAACAAGTTGTCAGGTTCTGGTCCGCACCGAACCAGGAACGCAGACACAGACACGTACACACATATCCGCACAAATCACCCACGACGACCACTGCTCGGTTCACAATCACACACTTATCAACCATCACGATCACCTGCTTCTAATTAACTCTCTCCCTATTTAAACCCCTCATGTACCATCCTCCAGTGTTTCCCATTTAACATACTGTGGACTAAAGCTGAGCCTGTCTTCATGAGCTTCCACACAGCTGTTTTTAAAACTTTTTGGCAGTGCTTTGTGTGACTAATATCCTGCCTTTTTATCCCTCACTCATGTCTTGCTCAGGTGTCAATATGTCACATAACTAAATTAGTGTTCTATTATTTTCTTAGTTTGTACAAGAAGTACAAATATGTAGCTATCTAACATTTATAATGTGTATTGTTTCTTATTTTGTTAACATTAAAATGTAAAACCAAGTGAAAACATTTAAATGTAAAAACAGGTTTGACACTGCTTTGGATCTAGTGAAAATACTAGAAGCTGTCAACACCATGACCTGAGCAGTCTGCATTTAACACAGAGAGAGCCAGAGACGATGTACGACAACAATCAAAGGTATTCAGATCTTAAGGGAATCCTTTTACTTAGTCTTCAGTTATGCACTCCATAGATGTCATGAGGGACAGCCTCACAAGAAAGGAGGCCTGGTGCATGGCATGCAGTGGTGCCTATCATGCGAACACAGAGAGAGACAGAGACAAGGTAGCAGACAACAACCAATGGTGTTCAACTGCTGTCAGGTCTTTCTCAGTAAACTTCAGAGAATGAAGTACAGGGCAAGCACTTGAACATGCACATGTTCTTCCCTGGATACAGACACTTTGCTTCAAAGACAGTTGCCTCACAGGTTTGTTCCAAAATGACTTCCCTTGTCACTTATTCCCTTATGCAACAGGAATCAAAAAGAAAGGTGTGAGCAAGTACACCCTCCACTGACAAGCTCCTGTTGTTTAAGTGTAAATGGATTTTGTGACTTGAACAAGTCTGCTCCTTCTCTCATCCAATATAGAAATTGCTCACCGAACTACAATGAGTGAACAAGGTCTAATGAACTTGCTGTGAGAATGATCTCAGTAATTAACTCAAAAAGGATAGGCTCAGAAGTGATGATTTTTTTTTAAAGTAGGAAGGATTTTGATATTTCAAGCTTGCCAGCAGAACTAGCTAGCCTAACCTGGGGTGACAGCCAATGCACAGCATCACAGCTGGGGGAAACGGATGTGAAATGTCAATTTAATCGGCAAGGCTCAAGGCAACAGGGTCCTGTCCCTTGACTTAGGTTGATCTAGAGGTATTTCAAGAAACTTCTCAAGCGCACTTTAGTGGCAAAGAACAATATTTTCACTTGAACAGGGACCACAGATTAAAAGTCTGATGCTCTACTGACTGAGCTATTCAGGAGAGAAGCAATATCAGAAACATTACAAGTGCAATGTACATGTATGCAAAGAAAATTGAGTTCATGTGTATCACATTAAGATGTCAATCTGCCTATGGAACATAACACCTCTTACGAGGCTCGATTTTTGCTCTCAAGCTGCTATGGTTTTGTCATGTTGTCTAAGAGAAGAGGCTTTGGTCGGTGGAGTGAGTCTTTGATAACTAAGATTGTAACTAAGATTGAAACTGCTCACCGCACTACATCGAGTACACAAGGTGTAATGAACTTGCTATGAGAATGATCTCAGTAAGTAACTCAAAAAGGATAGGCTCATCATGATGCATTAGCTAACAGTCGGCACTCATACACAAGTGTGAATGTTCAACATTCATTCAAGCATCTCGAGGTCACAGTCTGTAGTGTGTACAAAAGGAATCTAAAGAAAAGGTTTGAGCAAGTGCATCCTCCACTGATAAGAGATATAACTTTAGACTCCAATTGTAACATTAGAAAAAAGATGTACATACAGTCCATTTGTTTAAAATGTTCTTTGATGTGAAGCTCATATTATTTTGCCCCCACTTACGCAGAACTTGATTGTTGGAAGAATACAACAGGGGAACTTTCAGTTGTACTTCACATGACTGACACTGTGTAGACTTTAACTAATGTACAGTTGTGTAGCTTTAGAGTTGTGTACAATTAGAGCAAGTGACCTAAGCAACATGTATTGCATACACAGTTTGCCTTAACAAATCCATCACTTCATCATGGTCAGAATATTTGTTATAGATACATGTAATGCTTCAGCATTGCTACTAGTTCTAATACACTCAAACTAGTGCACCAGAGTGGGTGATGGTAATGGTACTGTTAGAAGCAAACCTATATGACTGCGGTTGGGCTTCCACACACTGTCCCTTTCTCCCAATTCACAGAGCGGAAACGACTCGTTTTCAGCCTGTCATTTTTTTTTTTTTTACAGAACCAATTTCCAACCTCTATATATATATATCGCTTGGAATTCAACAGGCACCTGTTGCTACTGCACCTTTAAGACGGATGTAAGATAAATGAGCTCCTTTATGATTGGCTGCCCTGTATTGTGCTTCATTCAAAAGGTACTCAGAGCTGAAATGCCTGAGAAAGGCAATTTAAGTGGGTGTGCTAAACCTCTATAGGCTGAATAGGCAGAGATAGGTAAATAAAGTGTTCTTGTGACATTAGAAATACAAATTTCAAAAGGGGCATTTTTGGCATCTTAACTGACATAGTTAAGAATTTTAACATTTAAAATATATATATTAAAAGGAGAATGTTACTTATTTCACTCTGACTGTAAAACAGTGCATATTGTGTTAAATGGGATTTCCATCCCATGTTTTTAAGGCTGCCTTATGTATAAATAAATATGCAAGAATGCAGAGCATGAATAGGTCGGTCTTCCATTCTGTATCACATACCTACCCTTGATAACACCGTGGTAACAACCCTTTTTACTCAGTTGTCACTACTTCCAATAGACTTCACGCTAATCTCATAGAAGTCCACCCCTTTCCGTGTCCTCCGGAAACAGCACTTCCGTTGTGTTGTGACAGGATTTGTTCCTGAAGTTGTATGCGTTTTCTAAATTTGCACCGCATTTCTAAAGCGTGTTACCACTTTGATGAATATGCTTTGTGTATTTGCAGCACGATGGGTTTTCCAGGACACCGTAATTTATGCATGTTTAATTCCATCTTTTATTCACGTACTAAGCCCAACTCTATAGGCTAATATTTATAAAACCGAGATAACCATAGAAACGTCTTCATCTGTGCTTGATACTTTCACGGAAAAACGGAACTGCTGCTTGTCAAGCTTGTTTCATCAGGTTTTATATCATCGTCATGACGTGTTTGAATTGATCCCAGGCATATGCAGTCCTCATCAAAATCCATTCAAGTCCTAGGCTGTGAGTAAGGTAGCTAGCTATGTTCTCTCTCTGGTCACAGTTGGCAAATAAATTGTGCATATAGATTGTGGGGAAAACACTTTAGCACGTGTTCTCCAAAGAAGTGTCTTAATATGAGCTATCTAGCTAGTTCCAATGTCAACTGTAATCATAACACTGGGTTTCTCTCTGTGCTCAGGTGTCTTATTCGCATGCCAGTAACATGTTAGCGATATTGCAGTAGTGTGAATTTTTATGTTGCCCGTGATGAAAGGTGACAGCGAATAAAAATCCAAACATTTTTTTTGTTCAGGTCTTTTTAACGGTCATAACCCACACATATTTATCTAACAAAAAAATCAGGTTCCCTAAACTATCCCACATGTCATACTGAAGAAAAAAAAATCACTTGTTGCTAAGAGATAGTAGAAGCACAGTAATCCGCTACCTGTAAAAATAACTGAACGTTACAACTCTGGCTTTGAATACATTCTTATGGATTCTATTTACAGTGTGGTTATACAATAAAATAAGTTGTACATTAAAATAATTGTAATTATTTACAGGTGCACACGTTTGCCAGAGCGCAAGACTAATTGCGTCTTAAAGTAACAATGCTTATAGATGTATGTCTAGAGAAATTAGGGCGCAAATGTAAATTTGTAGCCAGTTATCTATGATAAAACGTAACCTGTCATATTTGGAACATTTCTCCTTACCACAGGGCGAGACAGTGAGGATTTTAGGAAAAAACATTACGCTACCTGAATTTACCAAACTATACTGCGGAAGTTAAAGAATCTTACGTTTGAAACGCATACACACACACACACACACACACACACACGTAAATAATATTTATTTTCAAGAGGGTGACAACGTATGAGAACTGAGAACTTGCATCAGTAATGACGAAATAATACATATTCATAACATCTAAGAGTCAAAACTCCGTTTTAAAACAAAACAATGAGGTGCGCTGTATCGCGAATATCAGTTAAAGGACCTGTAAAAACCATATTTGATATTTTACTTAATTCTCTAATCGAGTAGATCACAGATTCGAACAGGATGGGCTGTGTTTGCTCGTGTATGAAGGTATGTATGTTTTTTCCTACACTTTGGGAACGATTTTAAATACGATAATCTGAAAAGGATTAAGATTTATTGTGCATGTCACGGAACGCTTCCACTGGTCACGTGGTATGGCCCGCCGCGTGCACTGGGAGTTCTTCGTTGACTGTCTCGTGTGTAACCTTGCCTATGTTGTTCAGCACACACCTGCATCGGTTTACTCGTCATGTTTGTATGTATTTAAACCCTTGTTAGTGTGTGCCTTATTGTCAGTCGTTGATCATGTTCACGGTCACAGTTTGTGTTATACGTGAGTGCCGGTGTCTGTATCGTATGTTAATAATCGTTAATAAACGTCTCCGTGGAGCGAGTCTGTACGTCCTGTTCCTTGACCAGCGGCACTCGGGCCGTTACAGTGCGTAACTAATTAGCATTTTCCTGTAAAAAAAAATAGCGCAAATGCAGATGATTAAAAAGTTTTGTTTTGTTTTTTTTAAATCAAAATGAGATTATTGTAAGAATACCGAGATATCGCTAAGTCGCGATAATACTGCATATACAAATCAATACGTTTCTACAATGCTTTTCTACAGAAAAAGAAGAAGGAGAAAACGAATAGAAGTTGGTGGAGACACATAATCTCATCCTCCAAAGTGTCTGACTCCTGCGTGGCATTAGACGGTCACGCCGCGAATGTGACCACCTCCACTTCTTGCCCCTCTTCCTCTGAGGGGTCCCTGATCTTCAGTACTGCTTCTTCCTTTTCACCTGTGGACATATCCCACAATGCCTCTTCTACCCAGTCGTGCCTTCCTGGTCAAGCCTCCTCCTCCTCCTCATATGAGTCGCTCAGGACTACAGCAGTGATTGTTCCTGGTTAGAGCTCAGCAGATTTGATCATGTTGTTCAAATGCATAGTCTGTTTTTGGTTAAGGACATTTACTCCAAGTTTCTGTTCTCTATACAGAGGCTGCAGATAAAGATGTGGACTCCGTGCGCATTGAGAGGTGGGTACATTATCAAAATTCATCTTCGTGGCAGAGAAAAGTGTGGCATGGTGGTTACCCAATGGCACTGCCATTGTAACTTCCTTATGGCATAAAACGAGAAAAAACATCATTGTATTTTTCATTCTTCACACCTTTATCTGTCTAAGGGTTGTTATGTGAACATTTTGTGCATAACTGGCCACTCTGTATTCATCTCTCCCTTCTTTTCTGTCTCTCAGGTTTCCGGCTGTTCTGATGCAGGCAGACACTCGTGTTCAGCCGCGGAATTTATTGCGACAGCTGCTGCACGTCCTCAGGAGTAAAAGGATGCGTCAGATTGGTCAGGGTGAGGGCCAAGGCCACACCCCCATCCATTCCGCTGTCGAACACCTCAACATTCGGCAGCTCGGGTAAAGACGAGAATACACACCGCGTTTTACTACACAGCCTATTAAGAGTAGATGATTTTACAGTTTACACAGGTGAAGCTCAGTCTTTTTCTCCTATACAAATACAAACATATTGTAATTAAATGAACAGTAAGTCATTTAGCAGTTCTTCTTCACATTATGAAACAGCCATTATACTGACATGTAGTGGCCTGGATGTTTCAGAGCTTCTGCACTAAATCTATTTTTAACATGGATGACCTGTTAGGTTTCCCAACATTGGGAACAGCTGCTATATGAACGCCACTCTGCAGTGCCTACTGAGTATCTCCTGCTTCTGGAGACCCATCAGAGCTCAGTCATCCTGCTTGACGGATCCTTCTAGTTGCCAGATGCTCAGGTACCCGTTCAGAACCAGAAGCTTCACATGGGTCTAAATGAACTGTTTAATCATGAGTGCTTAAGGAGGTGCTGTGATGCTCAGAGATATAAACCACTTGGTCTCCCTGTTGCTGTGTGTAGATGTTTTTCAGATCTGCAGCAGGCCCAACTCACCACTCGCAGCACAAAGCAGAAGGTGCAGCTCCTGGGAGCCCTGCTTGAGTGTGTTTCAGCCCGCTGCCCTGCATTCGAAGAGGACTATGAACAGGTCCAGCTAAATGGCCCCCTCAGCCATTCAGAACACATCAGAACCTCACGCAGTACCCTGCAGGAACTGCACACGGCCACCTTTGTTTTCTCACCGTGCTGCTGTTGAAGTCCAGGAGCAAATCCTCCTCTGATGTTCTCCTGTGCTGTCCTCCACAGGATGCTCATGAGTTCCTGATGCTCTGCTTACTGCAGCTGAAAGAGGAGGGAGAGAGACTCAGGGCCTCTTTCTTCTCTTACATCTGCCCTGTGGCAAACTTTGAGTTTCATATCAAGTCTGTGCTCACATGTACCAGGTAATTAGGTATCACTGTTGCATATCTCCTTTGTGTTAATGGACTGGTCTTAACCAGTCTTAACATGTTTGTTTAAAGTACATTTTCTCACCGAGAGTAGGCGCTTTCTCCGGACATCTCTGTTTAAAGTATTCATGAAAGTTTCATAACATACATAACTTAAATATGAACATTTAAAATGCTCACAAGTTCAGCTTGTATTCATCACATAGCTTTCAAATCTCAGAGTGTGTGTGAGTTTGGGAAAACATAACAGACATGGACTGAGCATTCGAAATGTTTTCTGCTCTGATGCTTCACATTAGATAAGATGTTATCTACTTGTAAAACTGAGCAAATTAGCATGTGATAACTCACACACTGTATAAGGGATGCAGGAGATTATTTCTGTGCAAATGTTGTAACATTTCTGTTCTCCATTTTGTGAAAGCTGTGGAAAGCAGAGCTGCAGAGTGGATGTCTACAACCACCTCTCTGTAAATCTGAGCCCTGCTACGACCGACAGCCTACACACTTACTTTAAGGTTGGTCACCTCACACACCCTCTTTGGATAAGGCTTCATTACTGTGTTGTAAAGGAGAGAATACAGTTATGACATGCTACCATTTTGATTTTATCACTCTCAATGAAAGGGTCTCTTTCTTTTTTCAGCCAACACTACTGGAGCGTTTTTGTGAGTGTGAAGCAGGCTGCGAGGCAACTGAAGAGGTGGAGTTTTTCACACTGCCACGGTGAGTCTCGTCTGACGTAGATGACCTTAAAGAATGAGTTTTAAACCAGTCCAACACACACACCCTCCTCCACTCACACACACTTCCAGTCCTTAAGTCACTTTTCCTCTTGGAACAGTATTTTCGTCCTCCACCTTAAGCGGTTTGACATGCTGGGCCAAAAGCTCTCAGACGTGATGGACGTCCCGTCCGAGCTGGATCTCTCTGCCCTTCCTGGGGTGGCTTCTCTCAGGCAGCAGTCGAGGTGAGCTCGTACCATCAACCCGTGCCCACATACTTCTCTGTCCACCCATTCCCATTTAGCTACAAAATGCCGACTGAATGGCTTTGTGGTTTGTCCTCAGTGGAGCAGCGGGAACCCAGGACAAACCGCAAGAAATGCAAAATGATAAACTGGGGGAAAACTCCAGTCCCCAGCCAGGTAGAGTTGTGCCATTTTCTTACAGTGGAGTGATAATACGGCTGTGTATAAGTATCTGCCATAATGACTAAGTTCTTTTAACCCATCAGTAGTAAATGAGAGAGGAGAAGGACAGGGAGCTAGAGGACAGCAAGTAAGCCTACCGGTGAGGAGAGAGAGAGACCAAAAAGAAGAGAGATACAGGCTGAGAGAGACACAGAGACAGAATGAGAGAGAATGAAAGAGGCCTGTTAATACAGAGATGGCGTTCGATCCGTGATGCGTTTTCAGTTAATCGTATGAAAAAAAAGATGTATTTGTTTGTTGCAGGAATGTGCACCCACTGGCACCTACAGACTCCAGGCGGTGGTTTCTCATTTAGGTGACAGCATGGACCATGGTGAGTAATCTGACATTATTTATACACGTGCAGTAGAAACTATTAAATGACTAAGGACCACCGACTACTCCGACAGGCCACTATATCAGTGACACAGCTGAGGGAGAAGGACAGAGCTGGTTGTCATTCAATGACTTAAAAGTATCAAGAAGCACTGAGCCAGCCATCCTGAAGAGCAGGACAAAAACAGCCTACCTGATTTTCTACGTGCACAGGTAGAATCTCACCTTTCAGACTTGGGAATGTAGGTACCTCAGTCTAGGAGCACTCTAACAGAAACAAGTTTTACAAGCTTATATATGTAGGGAGTAAATTAGCCTTTACTGTGCCCTGGGACTGCAGGTCTCTTGTGCATGACAGGTGAGTGAGGCCTACTCCCAGCACCGGTTGGCAGGTGCTAACCTTCTTTCTCAGTCCTTTCACCCTTCCCTCTCTGTAAAAGAATTAAAAAAAATTTAACCCATTAAAATGAGCCATTTTTTATTCTCCACAAAATAGTAAATGCCCCCTCTGGCGTTCTTGTTAAAACACTTTTTCCATATTTTTATGCCATAGATTTATAACATGAATAATACTATACTTGTCAAGTCAACATATTTAGATGAGGTGTCCTAGTGTCAGTTATTGTCTTCTAATCGCTATTGGAGATGTACAAGTCCCCATTCTTTATCCCCAACATTGTTCATACTAAAAGATTAATTTCTTTTCCAAGTAGCACATGGCAGGGATTAAACACCTATTTACATGGACGTCACTTCCATCGCCACATATGAGAACACTACCAGGGTGCTTCACTGACAGAGGAAGAGCTTCAGTCCTTTTTGAGAAATAACCAACTTGTATTTTAATTTGCAGATGTTAGGAGTGAACCAGCATCTGTCTATAGTTCTTTTAATTGTGAGCACACATATTTAAACCCTTGTTTTGTTGTTGCTTGTCAGTGTTTGACCCCATGTATGCTGCTTTGCTGTGTTTTAAGACTGCCTGTTATGTTCTAAGTAGTGTTAATGCTTAATGTTCTTCGTGTTTGGTTTTGTCTTGTTCTGTATGATAATAAACGTCTGTGGCATCTGAACCGCAGCTCATCTTTGCATCCGGCTTCACGTCACAGGAACACCGACCGTTGAAGGTTGCCTCGAGCCAAGGGAAAGAAGAAAAAGGGGAAGAAGCAGTGTAGCTGCTTCTACCCAACCCATGCAGGAGAATCCTCCATGCTTGTGGGATGCACCTGTCATCACATCGGGGGAGAGTATCTCTGGAGGATTTTGGGGGGGCCCTGGTGGTGGTCCAGGATCAGATGCTGCAGAGTCCTGCCTACCTTCACTGGATTACCGGGACCCGTACGATTACGACTACCAATATCCAGGGTCTGACTCTGCAGGGTCCTACTCTCCCCCCACGGACTACCAGGAGGACTATGAGGATTACAGCAGGAGTGAGGAGTATGTTGACGTCGGCCTCAGGTCGGACACCGAATCCGACCGCTCTGAGGATCCATCAGTGGAGGTGGAGGAGGCCCGCCATGAGGATCCTTCCTGTGGTTTATAGACCGGGTCAGAGGACTCTGAAAGCAACGAGCCTCCGATGTTAGTGCTTAATGTTCTTCGTGTTTGGTTTCATTTTGTTTTGTGTGTTAATAAACATCTGTCTCATGTGAACCACGGCTCGTCTTTGCATCCTGCCTTGTCTCCCACGTCACAGAACAGCAATTCATCTACACTTCTCACAGATAAAACTATTGCTAACGGCGAAGAATAAACATGTTGCAAAAAAGCAGTAAGAGCTAGTATGCAGAAACAGTGGTGTTAGCGTGAAACAGTTTCAAAAACAGGAGTCTCCTTATGAAGGAAGGAGGTCCTTATGAACCTCTGTATTTTGACAGCAAGTATTGACCATGTGCCATTAAAACCATGCCAGGTATGGTATTAATCCACAAAATAGCACATCAAATCTAATTATTTGGCTAGTACAGGGTTATGCAATATTCCCTCAACTCAGCAAAATGCAACAGCTTGAATTACTTAACTGATTAATAATAATAAAAAATCTTTCCTGACTATAAAAATATAGCTGACCCATTAGAAAGATTAAACATCCAGTGACTGTGTATCCTGGCATGTGTGTATCCTGGCATGTTAAGGTAAAAGGCATCTCCGACTGGAATACATTTAAGCGGTTTCGGGCGCCATCTGGTGGCGACTTGTTGTCCTTATCACGCTCTCATTTCTTTTGTATGGCGGGACAAGTGTTTTGTTATCCTACCTATCGAACAGTTCTACCTAGATTTAATGCACTTATGTACATTAGCATTAGTCCAGGCTTCTGGTGTTTATTTTGGATGCATATATTATAATTAGGCTACTGTGGACATTTGTATTTTGTATAGCTACAGCACCTGTACTTCACACACGTGTAGTAATTGGATCTAGAAAGTTGCCAGCCCTATTAAAATATTAGATTTATAGTATAATAGTTTCATTAAACAGACAACGCGTTAATCACAATAATTTGCATGATGATTAATCTTGAACCAAAAATCTCGCCGGGAGCTGTAGTTCTCTTTCCAGACACACACCCAATAAAACTGTGCTTGATCATTTCTTATTGATAGCCACTGACTATAGGATCAATAGAATAGTACAACCAAATAACCTTTAAATGTTTTGCTTTACTGTAATACAATTTAGAATTGCGATGTTACCCTTTTAAGAAGAACTGAACACATTGTGACAAGAGCAACTAGATGAAGCTTTATTGACATGCTGGTCAAGGACTCACATCCAATATGTTTAAAATACATTAATTGAGGCCAAGTGCAGCATAAAAAAATATTTTAACTTCACACAGAACCAAAACCATCAACATCAAAATATAAATGTATAAAAATATGGGTATTGTTAAAAAAAATGTTAAAAATGGGGCCTCCCACAGAAAGGCATGGCACAGTCAGCGACTTCAATTCAAAGTTTTTTATTCAAAGTAAAAAAAAACAAAAACAAAAAAACACTTGGGCAGGTTGGTGGCGCTCTACACGAACTTGGGCAGACGCTTGGGGCTGAGCGGGATGTATGTGGACATGTCGGAGTGCTGCGCCGTCACCCAGCTCATGACGTTCGCCCGCCGCAGCTGGGAGTTGGGGCCAAGGAAGGGAAGGAAGGGTTAAACAACAAGATGAGTGACAGCAAGGAAAGTGTTAGGAAGGATTTCATAATGGCTTTAAAAAGACGAGGCGAGGGCACCTGGTGGGCTGGACTTTGGTGTCATCTTCGTCCTCCGAGTCGCTGGAGATGATGATGACGCTCATAGCTGGGCTGGGCGTGTCAGAGATGATAATGGGCTCCGATGCGTCGCCCATGCCATGCACGGGGGAGGACACAGGTCTGGCACAGGGTCAGAGGAGCACGTCAACACTCTCAACACACACTGCACACTCGAGTGAACACACACAACCTATCACCAAAGTGTGATGCCACAGAGCCATCCAGCACTTGTTACAACAGTTGTACCCACAATGCAGACCCACACACTAGACCAGTAGGTCTCGAGTCCTGTTCTAGGGTTCCCTTGCACTGAATTAGTGTGGAGTTTTAGCGTTAATGCCAGCCATTATAAAGTGCAATAAGAAGCAGGGAGTACCTAGCCCGGCTCTCTGCTTGGCGATCTTTTGACCTCTTGAACCCGCCCTGCTGTGCCGGTTGTCCCACCTGGCTGTGCTGGGCGAGCCAGCTGCTGAAGGTGTCATTGAGGTTGGCAGCTGTGCTGGCCCCGCCCCCCGCCCCACCCCCACTGCCAAACAGGCTCTTGCTGCCATCACACCCTGTGCACTGCCGATTGCAGATCTCCATTTTCTGGAAGCAAGATTTCACACTGCAGCGAGAGAGAGAGAGAGAGAGAGAGACACGGGCGGGGGGCAAGTTACAGTACTACCATTTGGATTTGTAAATTAAGATGGTGTTCCTTAATTTTTTTTAAAAACTGTGACATGTAGATTGGAAGGCCTGGAACAACTCACTGGGCACTTTGAGGGAACTGGAGGAGGTGGCTCATGGTGACAAACGGGTGCTTCAGGGCCTTCATCGGCGTGATCCGTTTGTCAGCGTCCAGCGTGAGCATCTTGTTCAGCAGGTCGATGAACTCCCGCCGGTCTGCCTTCTCCGCCGAGACGTCTGCGCCTTCCAGACTGGTCGCATTGACCTGCGTGAGAGACCCAGGGGTGAGTCATATTAAACACCAGCAGAGGGCACCGATCCACCTA
Source organism: Electrophorus electricus (assembly GCF_041902795.1). NCBI lineage: Eukaryota > Metazoa > Chordata > Actinopteri > Gymnotiformes > Gymnotidae > Electrophorus > Electrophorus electricus. The sequence continues at coordinate 755,653 of NW_027658725.1, read as the reverse complement.
AGACGCAGCAAGTTCTGCAGCAAGTTACTATGCATTGCTCTGCCTTTCGTAGATGCCGTTCTCCAGAGCGATTCATGTGCGTTCCTCATTATAACGGCACGAACGCTCGACCTTTGAGCTAGCACCTTGCTCAACCTGCTCTACAACGTGAGCCGTGGAAGCTGTTTCTCACGTTCTTCAAATTCACATCACAACAGTAAAGCAATGCGTACAGTTATGTGCACAAAAGCCAAAATAACCTGCATCATGTCGTCAAGACAGGTGAAAATGTACTTCCGTGTCTCTTTGGACTTGATGCCATGCTCTGCCTCATGCTCTGAAGGCGTCTGGAGAAAGGAAAGAAAAAAAATCAACCATTCAGCTCCACCATAAAGTTACATGACATCATTAAGTTACATCCCTTATGAAACAAACACATGGTATTTGGCATTTAAAGACTGGCAAACCTTGAGTCTCCACAGGGGGCAGCTGGAGTCAGGGCTCCTGTGGAAATAATAGTTGCTCTTGGTCCCTGCGCTCAGCAGGTACTCTGCTGGTAGGCCCTGCGTCTGGGAGATGTAACGGATCTGCAGAGACACCACACAGCAAGAGGATTACGACTTTATTTTGTGTTCATCCTTCCATTTTCAAAATGCATGTATAAAAAAAAAAAGAAAAGAAAAACAGGCCATAGAAACTCTTATTTATATTATTCCTAAAAATAAGCTAGCCAAAGCAGTAGCTAAAAGCTCAAACCATACAGTCACTCTCTTCCTTGCTAGCCATTATGGACTCCCTAACAAACTGCATAGTTAGAAGAACGGCCATTTCCATTAGCAACACTACGCCACTCTTTTCACAAACAAGATTTACGTCTTCATCACACAGTGAGAAAAGTGTGAAAAGAAAGTGAAAGAACCGACCCCAAATCAGCGAAATTCTACAGAGCGCCGTGAATCCAAGCCCAAGATGCGTGAAAAAGACTAGGCACAGCTCAAAGGCCCGTGTGCTTACCTGATCATATTCAGAGGCTCCCGGATACAGGGGGGAGCCCAGAAACAGCTCGGCGATGACACAGCCCAGCGACCACATATCCACGGCCTCGCAGAAAGGGAGACCCAGGATGATCTCAGGTGACCTAGACCAAAAACACAGATATCGCCATCATGAAATAAGTCTCGGCTGATTCCGTAGTGTGTGGTGATTCGGCGGCAATTGCTTTAACACAAACGGTGCTGAATTCATTCATGAAAATGTAAAAGGTTTAAATAGTATTTTGTTGATGAGTCCAGGTTTTATTTCCCCCCCTACACACCACTTTACATTACACACCCACTATTCTAACATGGAACTATATGCAAAAATGCACTGACACTACAATGATGTTCTGTTTTCCATTAAGTAAATACAGAGTATCAATGCAGTTAAACACTGTTACTCGGTAAACAACACGGTTAATTAACGGTATAGCTACAATGCAACAGTAGTTTTGTACAGACATGACCAATACTAATATTACCAAAGCCTGCAACTCGGAGCATCCTAACTAATCTCAGACATTGAAGAGGGTTCATCAGGTATTTTGCTAAATAACAGCACTCACATGAATCACTAAAATTAAACCACTTATAAATCAAATATGAATCAGTCGTGCTCCAGTTAACTGTAATGCTTATCACGATTTTAATGTGTAGCAGGGTCATCGCAACTGCCAAAATGTGCAGCTCTACTCTAAAGCACACTCGAGTGCAACAAGTGCACACTTATTTCTAACACGCCTCAGCACGTGTCCCTCACCGGTAGTATCTGGTCTGCAGGTAGCTGGAGCACACGGCCTCGGAGACGTGGCTAGCCGAGCCGAAGTCGATGACTTTGACCCTGTACGGCTGCCTGACGGGGTCCACCAGCATGATGTTTTCGGGCTTGAGGTCGGTGTGGATCAGGCCCAGGCTCTTCAGCTTCATGAGCGCTTTGGCGACCTGCTGCAGCACGGGCCGGACGCACTTCAACAGAAGCGGGCTGAACATGCTGTCCTTCAGGAAGTCGTAGAGGCTCTGCCCCAGCATCTCGAACACCAGGCACATGTGCTTCTTGTGCTGGAAGCACTCATACGCACGCACGAAGTTGAACTCGTCTGCGTTCTCCCTGCTCAGCCGTCTCAGGATGCTCACCTGAGGAGGAGCAAATGAGGAAAGACAGATTTAATTTTTCTGCACTTTTTTTTTTAATACACATCCAAACAGGTATGGCTTATGCAATTGTAGCTAAGCCTTCTTTTTATAGTAAGCTTCAAGCTGTCGATGTGTTATCTGAACTAGTTCCTACTGATGCTTTGAAAATTAGAACTAGTGTGCTGATACCAAACACAAGTGTTTTTGTGCTACCCTGGCTGTATACAGATTCCACAGTGTGAGTTAGCACATCTGATACCAACAAACAGAATCGGGGCTACAGCTGATTCCATATCAAAAGCTCCAAAAAAGCAGGCAAAACTTTCCCACCTCGATCTGACCCTGTCGAGCAAAGAATGGATGGTTTTTCAGGATCTTGATGGCAACCATTTCATTGGTGTCCTTCTTGGAGCATTTGGCCACCTGGCCAAAACTTCCACAACCAAGGTAGTGCAGAACCTCGTAGCTGTTGGAGGCAGAGCAGAGGATTTCATTCTGCACCAGCTGGTATTCGCAATCACTTATCGATTTGCTGCTATCTGCGGTACAACCGGAGTACGCAATGGACTGGGTGGAAGAGGTGGTTGTTCCGCTCCTGGCCACGCGCTTGGACAACGAAGGAGTGTAGAGATCCTCCAGGATCTGTACGCTGTCGCTGCTGTGTTCCCCTTCTCTCTTCCTCTTCAGGCTGCACCGCTTCTGACGGGCGTCTTCTCCCCGCTGGCTGGACGACGACGCAGCCTTGTCTGAGGCTCCAGAGGGGGAAAAGACCAGGGCAGGTAAGCCATCGGTTGAACTGAACCCTGGATCCGAGGGCCAGGGCGTCCCCGGCCGAATCCGAGGACCAGGACTCCGCAGGTAGTAATTGCTCTCGAATTTTACTTTCTTGGCGATCCCACTGGAGGAATCTGAAGGGGAAGAGAATATTCCTTTAGGGAAAGATGAAAACAGGGCCACTAACCAAAGGAATGCTATGCAGATCTAGTTAGGGGCTATATTCAAAATTAAAACTAAAACAGCAGATTAAAAAACAACAACAACAACAACAACAACAAAACACGATCTATGATTTAGCTAACGCTAGCTAGCTAACGCTAAAGCTAACCGCTAGTTAACTTCATAACTTACCCTCAGTGTTGATTATTTTCCCACCTTTAACCTTACGGAAAGAAGGCTCAAGAAAACCGAACGGATATAATTCATGATCATCCATGTTGTTCTGTGGTTCTTAATTTAAAGAATTGAAATTATTAGCACGCTATATCGACCGGAGTGAGAAGATTTCCACCAAATATCAATTCGCTACTCTACGGACTCTTCGTTCCATGGCAACAAGGTGACATGGACAGGTGTAACGTCATAAAATGGAATTTCAAGTGCACGTATTGAACCTCGCCAGTGGACAAGATAAAAGCTCACATTTATTTTACTCTTTGTCCAGACATAATCAAAACTGTAGTGTCTGCTTGTCCGCCTGCTGCACCTACAGGCCCAAACTGGCAGACTCATATAAATCACTTGATAGCATCGAATATTAAGTACTACATTTATCAACATAACATTTCTTAGGACTAATACATGTACCTGCTTACCGATTTCAGCCGTCTACATGCATCCGTTCTCCAGAATCCCACGCTAAATATTTCGTGCTTTGCTGGTAAATTTCCACAACAATCGTGCCTGTCATTTTAAATGGCATTTTAAAACATGCTTCCAGTATAAGATAACTTCAGATTTTGTCAAAGAAAATTCAATTACATAAAAAGTGGGGTGGGTGACTATTATTTACTTCATATGTTTCCTGGGCAAGTGGCGTGATTGGCAGGTGTTTCAACAAATGGAGGAGGTATAGATGAAAACGTAGACCCTTCACTTGTCTTATTTAGTTCTCCTTTTAACCGTTTAAAGGTCCGCGTGCTGTCAATCAGCTTCCCATTTATTTGACGCTGTTTGGCGAAACTCATGCAGCCATAAGAATGACGCCAATACTTTTGGACATCATGGAAAGGAAGAGGCTTATTTGAGCTGAAGTTTATGTGGAGTTGTTTGGGAGCTTCTAGCATGGACTAGCTACAATGTATAAAGTATACTATTTCTTTACAGTATTATGGTATAGATTCTGTGGATTCCATATATACATTAAATGTAAAATGTTGCCCAGTTATGTCAGAAATAGCAAACAAAAACCACAGGCTCCAAGTTACTGAAAGAGAAGTATTAAATGAGGTCCTGGTAGAGCATACGTGCAGGTTTGTCAGACATGTTCATGAGGAGTTTAACTGAAGCAAAATCCTCATCACACACCCAAGGAGTCAAAGCCTGCAAAATCCCCAAGTAGCAAGACTGCATCCAGGTAGCACTTGCTGATGGAAAGCAAAAAATAGTGCTGTATCCTGCTCTGTGCCTCATCCACTGTACCAGTCTCTTAGTATTGGACTTAGTGTGGTTAATCAATCTTTGACTGTACTGATTACATTTATGTCATTTAGCTGACACTTTTATTCAAAGCGACAATTATGACTGAGTACGATTTGAGCAATTGAGGGTTAAGGGTTTTGCGCGGGGGCCCAACAGTGGCAACGTGGCAGTGAACCAGCAATCTTCCGAGAACAAGTCAAGTACCTTAACCGCTGAACTACCACTGCCTGTGTTTATATATTGTACTATTTAAAGATTTTGCAGTTACTTGGATTTTGTCAATATAGCAACATGCCCTCAGTCCAGCAGAACAGGAAATCTGAAACCTGATAAATTACCTGTTTCAATTTTTGTTTTCTATTTTAAACACACACAATCCCAAAAAGATTTCTCTGTAGTAATACAGTTCACTACTATAGTTATAGAATTAGCTCCAATTAGCCCATAATATCCCTTTAAATTAAGCCAAAATTCAAAGTCTGAGGTGAAGATCCTATAAAGGTTACATAAGAGCTTGATGTTACATGTGTTTTGAACAAATACTGCCACTAAGTGCCAAAGAACTATTTTTTATAGTTACACCTCCCATGGAATTCAAAATACAACAATCAACTTGTTAAACACATTAATCACACATTGCATTTGAGATACATTTAATACAGTTTGTTAGTCTGTTTGTAAAAAACACTATTTTTTAAAAAAAATGAAGGCATTAAAACAAACAATAAGCCCAGAAACTACAATAATCAAGTTCAATAATCGAGCTGATGTTCAATGTCCGAATCCCTCATGTCTCTCCGTGTTCCTCTTCCTCTCACAGGTAAGGATACAGGCTTTCCTCTGGCCGAGCGAGTAGGCCACGGGCCAGTGGTAGGGCTGGTCAGGGAGCTGGTGACGAAGGGAGCTGCTTCCTGATCTATCGTGGGATGACATCACAGACTGCTGGACCTGTAGGAGGAGCCAAAACAAAAAAAAGGGCACCAAGATATCGATAGGTATGTCAATATTCCCAGGCCCCAGCTAAACTACTGCCCAACATTGGAAACCTATTATAGCGTGTAATTATTATGAACCTATTATAGCATCTAGATTCCACTATTACTGCCTCGTAGTAGCAGGGCTCTGCTGTACTATAAATGTGTTTCTGTCTTCTACTAAAAGTCTCTTTTGGCAGTGTAATTTATTTTGGTCAAATGGCTGCATGACCGTTTTCAAAACAAATTTATAGAGGTGTTGGTGAGGTGATCCTTCCTGAGTTCCCCGGCCAGCAGAGCATGAATGACCTGAGTGGGCGAGCAGCTCTGCACCATGGCACCGAGCGCAAGGTCCTTGTCCTCCCTGATGAAGAGGTTGCTTTCGCCCGCCTTGTGCGGCAGCATGCAGGCAACCAACTCCACCTTGGCGTCCATGGCCCTCCACAGGTCGGTGGACATGTGCGCCAGTGTTGTCATGGAAGCACGCGACACCATGGAGCTCAGATTCTTCAACTGAGACAGTGGACATGGGGCTCAGGTGTTCAGGCACTCCATGGGGATGTGCCTGTTTAAACACGCCGATCGGACTCATCCGATATGTGGCAGATTTACTTGGTGTGTCAGAGAAGGAAAAGCATCAGTTTGTACTACCTACCATGTTTAAGGACAAGATATTCCTCGCTAGAACATTCCAAATTGACTCTTCATCAGGTTAGAACCATTTTGGTCACAAAACAGAGCAATTCCAGCTCGGACAGCAAAATGCGAAGATCCTTTTTGGGCCATTGTTTATATGATTTGATTAGAGAATCTTTTGTCCCTGAGAGGGCCCCTCTGGACCACAGTCAGGCACACATCGTGGAGCTTGGGAAGCAGGATGTCAGTGTGGTTCTGGGCCAGAGACTGCACCAGAGTCAAGCTCCCCTTCTTCTTCTCCCTAAAACAGCGTTAGAACACGGTGTACATACCTGGTGTTATGATATCGGTAATGCTAAACAGGTTTCATTAATAAAATCAACTTTTAAAAACACAGAAACAAATGTATTCGCTGTCAGGGTGACCCTCACTAATTTTTATATTTATTTTTCCAAAGCATGCCATTTGTGTATTTTTAGGTATGCTCTGTAATTATAGCTCTTTGCCACCTGCCTGAAGTGGGGCCGCTCTTCTCTGACAGCAGCCTGTGGGCCGCGGATCCTTCGCTCTCTCTGGGGCTCATCCAGTGGTGGGAAATGGCTCACAGAGGAAGCATCTGCCTCAGAGTGGGAGCTACTCTGGCTTTTCCTCAGGAGATCAAATCAAAAATCAAAATCAAAAGTTATTTATATAGCGCTTTTTAGAACAGATGTCACAAAGCACCTTTACAAATGTCCAAGTCCAAGCCACCAGTGAGCAAGCTAAGGCTGACATTGGCAAGAAAAAACCCCACTAGAGCATGAGGAAGAAACCTTGAGAGGAACTAAAACTAAATGGTGGGCCCATCCTCCTCTGGCCGACAACAGTCACCACAATAATAACAATTTAAAGAGAAAAATATAATTATAAAATGAAAAAACAAGTAAAGTGTCTTGGTACAAGTAAAGAACCTGCACCTTTCGATCTAAGCAGACATGGTGGTTTATAATGAACTAAGAGTTCTCTAAGGAACTGTGGGGCAAGACCATTCAATGCTTTGTAGGTAATTAGAAGTATTTTATAATCAATATGAAATTTTATTGGGAGCCAATGTAAAGTATCTTAGATAGCCGTGATGGATTCAGATTTTGTTGTTCTAGTGAGCACTCTGCCTGCTGCATTTTGAACTAGCTGGAGCTTGTTTAACCACTTAGTAGTACAGCCTAATAGTAGGGCATTACAATAGTCCAATCTTGAAGTAATAAATGCATGGACTATCTTTTCTGCATCATGTGAGGAGAGCATGTTTCTAATCTTAGAAATGTTCCTAAGGTGGAGAAAGGCCTTCCTAGAAATATTATTTACATGAGCTTCGAACGAGAGACTGGGATCCATGATACCTCCAAGATCTTTATCTGTTAGGGAAGATGTGACTGTGATTTCACTGAGGTTCATTGAGTAATTAGAGGATCTAGCTGTCTCTGTGTCTAATAGAAGCGCCTCTGTTTTGTCAGAATTAAGTGAGAGAAAGTTTCTCAACATCCTTTATGCATTCGGTTCTGATTCAGATATGCGCTTAGCTGCTGAACTACAGCTTTTTCTAGGATCTTGGAAATAAATGGTAGGTTTGAGATCGGTCTGTAGTTTGACAGCTGACATGGGTTGAGGTTAGATTTTTTGAGAAGTGGTCTGATTACTTCACATTTGAATGATTTAGTAACGTAGCCAATATTTAAGGATTAGTTTATTAAATTTAGTAAAGGTTCAATTACTTCAGGTAGAATTTCTTTAAGAAAGTGTGTGGGCAGTGAATCTAGTAAACACTGGAGGACTTTGAGCGTGACATCAGATATGCAATTTCTGGCTCTTGGATAGGTGTAAAGGATTCAAAAGTCATTTTTGGCTTGGTTGTTCTTGGTTGTACCTAAGTAGTTGCCCGATGTCATATTAATGCTCTTAACGTTATCTCTAATGTGCTTTATTTTCTCATTGTAGAAATTCATGAACTCCTTACTACTATGGTGGTGATGTAATCTGAGCATTGGTGTCAATCTTATTCTTAGTTAGATGGGCAATTGTACTAAAAAGAAATCTAGGATTATTTTTTTCTTTTTCTATTAGGTTTGAGAGATAAGCTGTTCGAGCGGTAATAAGTGCTTTTCTAAACTTGAGAAGGTTCTCCTTCCATGCAAGCCGGAAGACTACAAGCTGTGTGGCGCCATTTACGTTCAATTTTTTATTTAAAATGTGAAAGTGTTTTGATTTAAATTGCAAATGTGGTCATTATACCAAGGTACCAATTTTTTGTCCCTAATTTTTTTATTCTTAAGTGGGGCAACATCATTAAGTGTGCAGCAGAATACTGATTCTAAGCATTCAGTTATTTGATGAAGTTCTGTGGCGTTTGAGGGCATCCTAGTCACAAATAATATGTCTGGGAGACTGCCAATGTCATGTTATGGCCCCACCCCCTCCTCAAACGTCTTGGTTTGTGTGTGTTCATCCGTGTTGCCATGTCCTCTCGTGTTGTCCACCTGTTCTGCATTATGTGTAATCGTCTTTAATGTATATACATCTCCTGTGTCGTAGTGTGTTTGTTGATGTTTAAGGTGTACAGAGCATGTGGGTTGTTTTATGTATCATTCGTGTGTGTAATAAACGTCTGGTTAATCGTGCCTCTTCCCCGCATCCTGTTTACCTCGAGACGTTACAGAAACACCAACCGAAGAAGGATGCCGGGGAAGGGTAGGAAGAAGGGGAGGAAGGGGAGTAGACACACTTCCCCAGCTCGTGCATGCAATTCCCCCGTGTTCTTGGCTACCCTGCTGACTCCCACAATACGGGAATGTGGTCCTGGGACGGAAGTGGAGGAGTCACAAGGGACTGCGTCCGACTACCATGACTGGTATAATGATTTCCAGTCCTCGGAGTTGTGTGCAGCAGAATACTGATTCTAAGCATTCAGTTATTTGACCAAGTTCTGTAGGGTGTGAGGGCATCCTAGTCGCAAATGATATGTCTGGTAGATTGCCAATAAAACCAGGTGCAGTGGCTGATGTGATTGTGCATACATAGTTCAAATGAAATGAAGGAATGGTCTGAGATGGAGTAGTATAACTACATCTACACCATAGCTCAGTACTAAGTCAGGCGTATGTCCACCAGAGTGTATGGGTTCTGTTATACATTGGGTAAAACGAACTGATTCTAATATAGAACTAAAGGCCCATCAGAAGGTCTTGGCCACTATCAAAGTGAATATTGTTGAAATCACCAACAAAAGTGTAAAGGAAATCTGCAAATTCCTTAATAAATTCTGAGTAGCGTCCTGGTGGCCTGTAGATGCCAATTACTGGAAGAGGCTGGATGGGCTTTTTATCGCTGGCTACATGATTTATGCTAGTAAAAATCATTTCAAAGGCTTTCTGGTTTATGCTTAATGTGTCAATAGAAATAACTGCAATGTCACCTCCACGGCTAGTTAGACGAGGGTGGTGTACATAGCTGTAGCCAGAAGGACACGCTGCATTTAAAGCTATGTACTCGTTTGGCTTGATCCAGGTTTCTGTTATTAAAAGTACATTACATCTATGATCTGTTAGTATTTCAGTTATCATGAGCATTTTAGACGCTGATGATCTAACATTTAGCAAACCCAGCTTTAGATAAAAGGAGTTTTCTGTGAATCAGTTACTTTAATACTAATTATGTTATTAAGCGCATACTACAGCATCGGACATCGCCTTCGCTAATTGACACACCTCTTCAATATTATTTTCAGTAATCTCTGACTGACGAAGGCGTATATCGTTAGCTCCTACGTGAATAACTATCTTAGAAAACCCATGCTTGCCTAAAACCTTAACACTACCTGCAACATCTGGCGCCCTGGCACCTGCTATACAGCTAACTGTTGCTGCTGGTCTCCCTAAAGGCCTGCTAATTTCACGTGTCGCAAAATAAAGTCCCCTATAACCAGAGCACTTCTAGCGCTTGAGTCTTCTCCGTCAGACTAGCAATTCAACTACACTTCTCACAGATGAAACTATCGCTAACGACGAAGAATAAACATGTTGCAAAAAGCAAAATGTTAACGTTACTTACGTTTCTGGTAGTTCCTTAGATGTAGTTTGTGATGATAAAGTAGTTTTCGATGGAAGTTGCCACCATACCTGGTATGGTATTAATCCACAAAATAGCACATCAAATCGAATTATTTGGCCAGTACAGGGTTATGCAATATTCCCTCACCTCAGAAAAATGCAACAGCTTGAATTCCTTAACTGATTAATAATTAAAAAAAAATCTTTCCTAACTATAAAAATATAGCTTACCCATTAGAAAGATTAAACATCCAGTGTGTGTACCCTGGCATGTTAATATAAAGGCAGCTCCGACTGGAATACCTTTAAGCGGTCTCGGGCGCCATCTGCTGGCGACTTGGAGTCCTTATCACGCTCTCATTTCTTTTATATGGCGGGACAAGTGTTTTGTTATCCTACCTATCGAGCAGTCCTACCTAGATTTAATGCACTTATGTACATTAGTATTCGTCCAGGCTTCTGGTGTTTATTTTGGATGTATATATTATAATTAGGCTACTGTGGACATTTTCTATTTTGTAAAGCTACAGCACCTGTACTTCACACACGTGTAATAATCGGATCTAGAAAGTTGCCAGCCCTGCTAAAATATTAGGTTTATAGTATAATAGTTTAATTAAACAGACAAAGCGTTAATCACAATAATTTGCATGATGATTAATCTTGAACCAAAAATCTCACCGGGAGCTGTAGTTCTCTTTACAGACACACACCCAATAAAACTATGCTTGATCATTTCTTGTTGATAGCCACTGACTATAGGATCAATAGAATAGTACAACCAAATAATCTTTAATGTTTTGCTTTACTGTAATACAATTTAGAATTGCGATGTTACCCTTTTAAGAAGAACTGAACACACTGTGATAAGAGCAACTGGATGTAGCTTTATTGACATGCTGGTCAAGGACTCACATCTAATATGTTTAAAATACATTAATTGAGGCCAAATGCAGCATAAAAAACTTTTTTAATTTATACAGAACCAAAACAATCAACATTAAAATATATAAAATATATAATGTATAAAAATATGGGTATTGTTAAAAAAAAAAAAAAAAAAAAATACCTAACCCTAACTCTACCCTAACCAAACCCTAATCCTAACCCTAAACCAGTAGCACAGACGTGTGTCCCAATTTGTCTGGGACAGCAATAGATAGATAGATAGATAGATAGATAGATAGATAGATAGATAGATAGATAGATAGATAGATAGATAGATAGATAGATAGATAGATCGATAGATCGATAGATCGATCTACTTGAAAAGAAATGTGAGCTATGTCCTATTTTCCTTTCTTTACTGCAACACTGTCATGGGACCCAATGTTAATGCCTTTCTTTTGTTCCACTTTCCCACTGTTCACTTTACTATGTTATGAGATGCTATGAAAGGAAAAATAAAACATGCCACAACTACTGTACGCATAATAAAGCACAAATAGAACATGAAAGTCCAAACTATTGTGATCTTTGGCGTCCAAGAGCTCGTCTGCGACTGCCTCTTGCTGTAGTTGTGACAAGTCACCACAAGAGGTCTCTGTTAAAGCAAACACACAAAAAAGACAGGTCTTCTGTGACCTACGGCATTAATTCTGCTTACTCCAGATACAAAAACAAGTATACAATTTTGCAAAAGGTGCAGTCTTGTATGTGAGATTTGTTTATAGATCTGGGAAATGTCAAAGTATATGTATCCATACCCTGCCTGTTCAGACACAGAACATATGTGTAAATATAATAGATGAATGCATTTATTATAATAATTTTAACAGAATTCAATACATATATTTTGCATAATTGATGAGAGAAACATTATCAAATAAAACCAAGACAAACAGCTGGAAAAGAATCGTGAGGATCCCTTTTTTAAGTGCACACTGTTCAAGTTCAAGTTTGGTTTATTCGTCACATACATAGTCATACACAGTATAACTGTTTGCACAGACAGCAGTGCGAGCCACTGCTAACCAGACTGGATCTGCTTCTCCAGAAAGTTGGTTATTTCAGTGATCAGTAACATATCATTTTCTAATTTAAGGCATATGTTTTGAACAGTTTGCATACTTTTAGGGCACGCACACTGGCTTTGAAAATTACGTGAACTGGCTTTGATGTGGTATGAATGAACAAACAGAAATAAAATGGATCATTAACAATGCATTGGTCAAGGAATGTGCAGTCATGCAACCCGCAGTCCCTCGCTCGCCCTTGGCCAAAACTAGTCGAGGAATAGCAAACCCATTCCTGATACGGTAGGCTTGGACAAAACTCCAGTTGTTTCTGCACAGTCCGAGTTCGCTACATCTCAGCGCCACCGAACCAGAGACAGTAAATCCCCTGGCACTGCAGGTACACGGGCATCTCGTCGTTCACGGAAAAAGCAGGATGTGGTTACTTTACAAGTTTTATCACACTAGGTTCTTGTCCGTTATCACACTTTGGGCCCTTAACACTTTTCAGTGCATTCCACATCTGAGAGTGGTGTTGGGGAGGGGTGGATTGTAATTTACAGCTTTTATCTGAAAACCATTTCTTTTTTTCCCACCTACACTTCTTTCTTAAAGCCGTGTTTTACGGTACTTCACTCCTTTAGTTCACAGTCGTAATTGTAAGCGATACATCTAAAAACTTTTGTGAACACCTCTGAATGAACATGGACATGGCTCATCCGTTTTGAACAGGTAAGCAATTCAGTAATGCTTAACTAATTCATGCTATACTTTATATTAGTATAAGTTACTAAAAAGGCTAAAGTGTATCTAGTTATTTATTTAGCTAATGGTTGAAATAATTTATCATGCACTGTATGATTTAACTCGGTAGGGCTTAGCGTCATAATTAATTTTTAGGTCTAGATAAAACATACATCTTAACAAACGATCATTACATATTATGTACATTATGTACGTATCTATTCTTTTTGCGAGCTAGGAAAGGATATTATCTTTATTCTGATTATTTTTGATCAATATCAAATATGACCATTGTGTTTTAGAGTACGTGAAACATTTTGATTGACTGAAACTCGATGGCTATTCTTATTCTCATGGCTAGCTATACAGAAAAACTTGAACTTCGAAGTAGGTAATTCTATTTACTTAAATGAATCATTAAATGATGTAACATCTATTTGTTCTGGTAAAGAAGATACCATCATGATGATCTTTTTATGCTCACGGTTTATAATTCTATTTTATGTATCTCCGTAGGTTCACACGATCACGAGTTCCTTGTTCCTGATAACATTGTATGGTGTTATACATGTTGGCAACCTCTGTATGATGAGCTGATGAACAAAATAAACCCGAGTTACAATTTTTTTCAGTTTTAAAGGCCACTAAAGTCTTTTGCAGCTCCTCTTCATAAAAGATCCCATCTATATTTTCCCCATCAAAATCCCGTAATTTGTATACAGGAGGGTCTCTCCTTAGACATTCAGAAACGGTAAAATATTCATCCATAAAGTGATTCATCCTGCTCGTACCCTTTCTCAAAATGTCTTTTTAATCGTGACATTCTGATGGTATCACCGACTTTAAACTTCAATCTTAGTTTTTCCACCTTTTTCGGTTGAAACAACCCATACAAGGTTTTAAACACCGTGAAGGAATTTCCTTCGTTCACTTCAACGGGTTTCATTTGAATTCTTCTGTGAAAGCTGTTGTTATAAGCATGAACCAAGTCTTGTACCACATCGATGTATTTTCTCGTATTGATGGCTGTGAAGTATCTCCACATTCTGGTTTTCAACATCCTGTTGAACCGTTCACACACTGATGCTTTTTGTCCCGTCCCAGTAGCAAATTGATTGACGTTGTTTTTTTCATTAATGTTTTGAAACCTTTATTAAAAAATTCTTTCCCTTCATCAGTCTGAAGTTTTTTAGGAACTCTGCCTTCTTTTAGAATTGAAACAAAGGCTTTGGTAACCTGTCTTGTTTTTCATCATGCATACCCAAGCATACTTGGAAAGTATATCTATACACGTTAGCATAAATTTCATGTTCCCGTTATGTTGGTCATGTCCACGAAATCGGCCTGCCATTGTTCATCTGTGTTTTTTTACAATGACTCTGTTTCTTTTAAATTTCACAGAGATTGGTTTATGTAGCATGTATGCATCCTGAGCTGCTAACCAGTTTTTGATTTCCTTATCATCAATCCGTTTACCGATTTCATCCACCACGGACCTTTGCATACTCTTGACCCCTCCATAGGATCCTGGGTTTGAAGGAGTGTAGTAAATATTTTTCAGCAGACGTTCAGTCATGGCGAAATGATTGAAACACCATGAAAAGAGTGCTAGATTGGATTATGGTTTTATTAGCATCTTTTTGGCAAAAGAGGTTATGTTTACGTTACATTCAATTAAAAATGAAAGCATGCAATCAAAGGTTTTATATACATCAACCTTTTCATCGTTACTTAGTTTCAAAACACATACATCTATTACATATGTGAATATATATATAATATATGCCCGTTTTTACATTCATCGGGTTTTCAAACATATGTGAAATAACATGACATATATATATATACATATACATATGTGTAAAGGATAACATGTATTATTGGCTTCCGATACTAGAGAACTCCACTGACTAGACTCACATACTACACACATCAGCTTTTCCAAATTATATGCGGATTTGATATTATCGGTTTACGGTTCTGACTCTATTTTCAAGGGTTTTACAGAACAGCGTGATCAACTTCGTCCTCAGCACTCTTTTTTTTTTCTCGGTTAAAGGACCAGCGCTGGTGTCCATGCAGATTCCCATTTGGCTCAAGCACCAGGGTTCAGGCTTTTGTGCAGCTTCCAGTAGTACTCGACATCGCCGTGTACCTGCTCCCCGCACGCTATCGTTTTCATTGTTCAGGTTTTCATGCAGCTTCCAGTAGTCCATGACGTCGTCATGTACCTGCTCCATGCACATGCTATCGTTTTTTTCATTCAGGTTTTCGTGCAGCTTCCAGTAGTCCACAACGGCGTCTTGTACCTGCTCCCCGCACACGTTATTGTTTTTTACTATGAACTCTTTGAGAGTGGATTTGATATTCTGTTCTTCCTGCAGGTCGGTTACCACTACCTCAGCGATTGCCTGAATCTTGCTAGAGGATGGAGGTATCTGAATACCGCACAGCTTCAAAGCTCTGGCTAGAGTATGTATGAGCCACGGCTTGAACAGTTTATTGTATCAGCTTAGGTGCGTTGAGGCTGAAATAGGATTCATCCGGAACGTACAGGCATGTGTGCTGACGCTGACTAGGATGGCCAATAGCACACTTTGGGCCCTTAACACTTTTCAGTGCATTCCACATCTGAGAGTGGTGTTGGGGAGGGGTGGATTGTAATTTACAGCTTTTCTTTTTTCCAACTACACTTCTTCCTTAAAGCTGTGTTTTACGGTATTTCACTACTTTAGTTCACAGTCGTAATTGTACTGAGTAGTGTCCTCGTTGCCTGTAGATTGGCAATTAGTGGAAGAGGCTGGGTGGACTACATTATGCTAGTAAAAATAATTTCAAAGGACTCGAAAATCATAACCAGCTTTCTGGTTTTCCTTAGTCACTTAATGGTTTCTACTGCACATGTATGAATAATATCAGATTACTCTCCATGGTCAAGGCTGTCACCTAAATGAGAAACCACAGCCAGGAGTCTGTGGGTGCCGGTGGGTGCACATTCCTGCAACCAACAACTACATCTGTTTTTTTCATACGATTAACTGAAAATGCATCATGGATCGTTGAAACCCCATCTCTGTATTAACAGGCCTCTTTCATTGTCTCTCATTCTGTCTCTGTGTCTCTCTCAGCCTGTATCTCTCTTCTTTTTGGTCTCTCTCTCCTCACCGGTGGGCTTACGTGCTGTCCTCTAGCTCCCTGTCCTTCTCCTCTCTCATTTACTACTGATGGGTTAAAAGAACTTAGTCATTATGGCAGATACTTATACACAGCTGTATTATCACTCCACTGAAAGAAAATGGCACAACTCTACCTGGCTGGGGACTGGAGTTTTCCCCCAGTTTATCGTTTTGCTTTTCTTTTCATTCAGTCAGCATTTTGTAGCTAAAGGGGAATGGGTGGACAGAGAAGTATGTGGGCACGGGTTGATGGTACGAGCTCACCTCGACTGCTGCCTGAGAGAAGCCACCCCAGGAAGGGCAGAGAGATCCAGCTCGGACGGGACGTCCATCACGTCTGAGAGCTTTTGGCCCAGCATGTCAAACCGCTTAATGTGGAGGATGTGAATACTGTTCCAAGAGGAAAAGTGACTTAAGGACTGGAAGTGTGTTTGAGTGGAGGAGGGTGTGTGTGTTGGACTGGTTTAAAACTCATTCTTTAAGGTCATCTACGTCAGACGAGACTCACTGTGGCAGTGTGAAAAACTCCACCTCTTCAGTTGCCTTGCAGCCTACTTCACACACAAAAACGCTCAAGTAGTGTTGGCTGAAAAAAGAAAGAGACCCTTTCATTGAGAGTGATAAAATCAAAATGGCAGCATGTCATAACTGTATTCTCTCCTTTACAACACAGTAATGAAGCGTTATCCAAAGAGGGTGTGTGACGTGACAGACCTTAAAGTAAGTGTGTAGACTGTCGGTCATAGTAGGGCTCAGATTAACAGAGAGGTAGTTGTAGACATCCACTCTGCAGCTCTGCTGTCCACAGCTTTCACAAAATGGAGAACAGAAATATTAAAACATTTGCACAGAAATAACTTGCTGCATCCCTTATACAGTGTGTGAGTTATCACATGCTAATATGCTTGTGTATGTTTTACTAGTAGATAACAGCTTATCTAATGTGGAGCATCAAAACAGTAAACATGTACACTAATGCAAAGCCAGCAGAGCACGTAGAATGCTCAGTCCATGTCAGTTATGTTTTCCCAAACTCACACACTCTGGGATTTGAAAGTTATGTGATGAATAGAAGCTGAACTGGTGAGCATTTTAAATGTTCACATTTAAGTTATGTATGTTATGAAACTTTCATGAACACTTTAAACAGATGTCCGGAGAAAGCGCCTGCTCTCGGTGAGAAAATGTACACTTTAAACAAACACGTTAAGACTGGTTAAGACCAGTCCATTAACACAAATGAGATATGGAACAGTGATACATAATTACCTGGTGCATGTGAGCACAGACTTGATATGAAACTCAAAAGTTTTCCGCAGGGCAGATGTAAGAGAAGAAAGAGGCCCCGAGCCTCTCTTCCTCCTCTTTCAGCTGCAGTAACTCAGGAACTCATGGGCATCCTTTGGAGGACAGCACAGGAGAACATCAGAGGAGGCTTTGCTCCTGGACTTCAACAGCAGTGAAAAAACAAAGGTGCCCGTGTTCAGTTCCTGCAGGGTACTGCGTGAGGTTCTGAGGTGTTCTGAATGGCTGAGGGGGCCGTTTAACTGGACATGATCATAATCTTCTTCAAATGCAGGGCAGCGGGCTGAAACACACTCAAGCAGGGCTCCCAGGAGCTGAACCTTCTGCTTTGTGCTCCGACTGGTGAGGCGGGCCTGCTGCAGATCTGCAAAACATCTACACCCAGCAACAGGGAGACCAAGTGGTTTATATCTCTGAGCTTCACAGCACCTCCTTAAGCACTCATGATTAAACTGTTCATTTAGACCCATGTGAAGCCTCTGGTTCTGAACGGACATGTGTGCTGGTGTGTGTAGACATGCCTGGAAGAGCAGGATGTTCAAATATATGGCACAGAAATCCAACCGGAGGGCTCTCGATTGGAAGAATGTGGTTGGACCAAATCCATATAAGAGTCTGAAAGTGTGTGAGTAAAGCGCACTTTTGCGGCAATTAAAGTGTGTAAGGCTCACTCTAGCAATGATGAAAGTGTGTAAAGTGCACTCTAGTGACGATGGTGCGCTTTAGCAGGCCCGTCCAGAGCGCTCTGTATTTGTCCATGACGTCTGCAGTGTGGATCAGCGCTCAAGGAACAGCTCACATCACACCTAACCTCAGCAGAAAACACCAGACTCCACATGCTGATTGCCTTGCGAAAGCACAGACTGCCTGCATGATCCCAGCAATGTTCCTCTTTAGGACTTTGGGAGCAAGTCCCTCCTACCACACAGTAAGTCCAGTGCTCCCAAATTATATAATCATTTCTGCATTAACCTTTGAGTTTTAATTGGGTTTTTCAGCAAAACATATTTACTGAGCTTTTGCTGAAATTTAGGATATTCTATTAGTCATATAATGCTAATGTTCTTCTTGCTGTCCTGGGTGCCATGCTGGTTGCCATGCTGGTTGCTCTTCTTGTTGCCATGCTGTTGGCCGTTCTTGTTGCCATGCTGGTTGCTTTTCTTGTTGCCATGCTTGGCGCTGTTCTTGTTGCTGTGCTGGTCGATGTGCTGGTTGCCATTCCTGTTGCCGTGCTGGTTGCCATTGTTGTTGCTGTCCTGGTTGGAGTGCTGGTTGCCGTGCTGGTTGTGGTTCTGCAGAACTGAGTCTTTGCTCCTCCATTTCCTGTACCATGTAGGTATGCTCAGAGATTGCCCTGTATGCACTCTCAACATCATTTGGTCTTTGCAGCCTTACAGCTACTTCCAATTCATTCCTCATGATTGGTGTTGTGTATTTTGAATACGCTATGTCTGCTTTTTCCCTGGCAATTTTCTTCATTTCCTGCAACAAAATGCTGTTGGTTGTCTCAGAGAGGAGTGTATCGTAGTGCTGCTTGTAGCTGTTCCATTCACAATTGCATTTAAAGCAAACCTAAAGGCAAAATGAGTCGTGAGTAACACCACAGCTGCTTAAGAGGTACCATAGAAACAATCCACCAGCCATGAGGATCAAGCCATACGTCTACATTTTCTCTTTCGTGAGCATCATTTCTTTCTCTGTTTATAAACAGTATAATTACAGGAGGTAAAAGCAGATACAGTACTCCATTTACATGTACACCAGGTTTGCAGGAGCAATGAAATTCCATTTCAAAGATGCTCTGGAGGATGTAGAAACTATGAAGATGAGAAAAGCGTTGGCAGCCGTTGAGAGGAGGCTGAATAGTTTCTGTGGTACATGAGGTTACTTCACTCAATTCACTCAGTTCAACTTCAGATGAAGAAAAATTGTGAGAAAAAGTTGATGTCCAGCTGCCCAAAAGCCCTGCATCCCGTCTTTAACTTGTGTGATCGGTTTAGAGGTGTCAGCAGTCCAAACAGAGTCTGATTCCAAAGGCGAATCCCTCGGAATGCTTCAATTATGGAATGTATCATGAGGAGGACATTGGGTATCCACAGGTTCCTCTTGGAAATATTTCCAACCACATTAGCAAGTTTCAGTATAAGTAACATATGTTAGAGACTTATTGTTAATTTCATATTGATGTGTAAAATTTCTTTTTGTTTTCAGTACCTATGAAAGATTTTGTCTGTTTTCTTGCTTTTTTTTTACCAAGTTTATTTTTTTGTATGTCATGTTGTTATTAATTCCATTCTTTTCTAGGCTTATTTACATTTCCATTCACGATATTTAGCAGATTTTTTTTATCCAGAGTGACTTACAAAAGTGCTTTATCATTTACTCAAGGAATGAATACATCCTAGCCAGTGCAGTAAGTTAGAGTCCAAGATACCATTGAACTAGAATACTGTTGAAATACAGGGATCAGTGCTGATGCCTAGAAGTGCAAAATACTCTATAACAGATATCGATAAGTTCGGAAAACAATACTCTAGAATAAGTACCAGAGGTTCAGTTACTCAACATAGGTGTAGGATCAGTGCTCATTTAAATATTCCACAAATAGATGGGTCTTCAGTCTGCATTTGAAGACCACAAGGGACTCTGCTGTCCAGACAGTAAGCAGACATTTGTTCCACCATCTAGGATCCAAGATAGAGAATACTCTCGATACTTGTCTTCCATGAGACTTGAAGCATGGTGTTTCAAGCCAAGCCATACTTGAGGTTCGACGTACTCAAGGTACAGATCGGGCTTTTACCATTGACATCAAATATTGAGGGACATTTTTGGCTTTGTAGGCAAACATTCAGGTTTTAATCTGATGTGTGCAGCTATTGGAAGCCAATAAAGGGAAACCAGTCGAGACCAGTCTTGCTGATGTGTTTTGGACAAATTGTAGAGGTCTGATGTCTCGGAGGAAGACCAGCAAGTAGCGAGTTGCATTAGTCTAGCCTTGAGATTACAAGAGACTGCACAAGCACCTGGGTAGCTTCCTGTGAGAGAACGGGCCGAATCCTTCGTATGTTACAAAGGAGAAATCTGCAAGACCGTGTTAGATTAGAGAAGAATGTCAAAGGCTGCTGAAAGGACTAGAAGAATCAAAACACATGACAGTTTGGCAGCTTTAGCAGCAAGTTTTTCCGTCACATGCTATGAGGGCCATTTCTGTAGAATGTGCCGGTTTGTAGCCAGACCGATTGATCACTTTATGCAAGTGCATGTACAACCAATGTTTCAGGAACTGCTTAAATATTAGGTTTCATACCTCAAATGTTAATCAAAATGAAGATTTTGAGGAAAATAAGTTTAATATGTAACTTTTCTCTGAAATATACCACCACTTTACTGGATAATATTGTTACTGACTTGTTCACAAACAGTAAATGTCATTCTTTGCAGTACAAATCTTTGTAAACTTTGCAGAGAATTAATTTATTATGATTATTCTTTATGTCTTTGGTTTGGACTTTTTGGGGGCAAATATTGTTCGAAACTGGATGTTTGACAAATCACATTATTTTTTGTTACACACAAAAGGGTCTCTATACGAAAAAAAAGTTGAAAGTCATATAAGGCTTCTTTTGAAGAAAGATGTACCCATCTATCAGTACCCATCTATCAGCTACTTACTCGGCTGCTGCTAAAAATAGGGATTTCAAATATTTTTTGAACTATTGACTTATTTTCCCAATAACCAAAATGTCAGTGCAGCATTCTAGAAATGTCACAATTGTCACAATGTCACAATGATTATTCTTTATGTCTTTGGTTTGGCCTTTTTTGGGGAAAATATTGTTTGAAACTGGATGTTTGACAAATCACATTATTTTTTGTTACACACAAAAGGGTCTCTATACGAAAAAAAAGTTGAAAGTCATATAAGGGTTCTTTTGAAGAAAGATGTACCCATCTACCAGTACCCATCTATCAGCTACTTACTCGGCTGCTGCTAAAAATAGGGATTTCAAATATTTTTTGAACTATTGACTTATTTTCCCAATAACCAAAATGTCAGTGCAGCATTCTAGAAATGTCACAATGCATATGACATCACAACAGCTTTGACGTCACTACAAGTATATAAAGGTGAGCGCAAGCATTTATATGTCATTTCACTTGACAGATTTCAGCAGTTATAAAGTTGGAAGACAATAGAGTGAATTAAACCTAATCGTAGGTCAACTTTCCAGAACAAGGTACGGTTGAATAAGTCAATTTTGTAATTACAGAAGGCTATTTTCCATCTAATTGTATGTGTATGTATCTGTCTGTCTGTCTAAATGTCCGCTTAGCTACTATAGCTAGAGCTTTTCTAATTTTATGATGAACGGTCTGTCTGCTGTAGTTTTATATAGTTATGGAATGCATTGACGTTCCACCTGTTTTCTCACACAAGGCTTTATGTCAAGCATAAGCGACTGCTTTTTATGCTATTTAGATTTTGCTGTTTTAAAGGTACAAGACAAGTAATATAAGTGATTAAACCAAATTTCATCACCATACCTGCCCTTTCTCGTCTGCCCACAATTGGTGACGAATTTCGTTGTGATACGTCCACACTGCAGGTGCGGTCTGTCTGCTGTAGTTTTATATAGTTATGGAATGCATTGACGTTCCACCTGTTTTCTCACACAAGGCTTTATGTCAAGCATAAGCGACTGCTTTTTATGCTATTTAGATTTTGCTGTTTTAAAGGTACAAGACAAGTAATATAAGTGATTAAACCAAATTTCATCACCATACCCGCCCTTTCTCGTCTGCCCACAATTGGTGACGTATTTCGATGTGGTACGTCCACGCTGCAGGTGCGTATAACGTTCCTAAGTGCGGGCAGTTTGAGACGAACAGCTCTACTTAGCAGAGAAGAGTCGGTCCACAGTAGCGCCCCTCTCTCTGCGTCTACCTCTGTTCACTCACTAGAGAGAATCTGCTTAATATAAACAATTTAATTTGATAATTTTGACCATTACCACTTTGTGCGCTGTGTGAGCAAAAACAATGTATGTATTCTTTGCTTTCTAACTTTCACAGCAGTTGTCGGTTATGTGTTGATTTTGTCAGATGCCCTCACGGTTATAAAATCATTTTAGCGTGGCCGAGCCACAGGTTGAATATTTGGAAGTGACTGTTGGTTAACACGTAAGCTAGTGTTAATGGGTGCGTTTCAGTCGCTGTCATACTCGTCCCGTTGTCTGAAACGGAAAAAAATATATGTAATAGAATTATCAAAAAAAAAGGACTTATTACTTGAAGCAGTGAAGCGAAAACGGGTTTTATGTTATGAGCAAATTTTTGGCCCTTAACTCAAAAGAGAGTTCCATTTGAGAGTTCCAAAGTCTAGAGTTTAAAAGTACCTTGTTAATGGCTATAAATGAACAGTTTAAATGCGTAAAAAGAGCAGCTGACCTGTTGCTTGCCATATGGGCTAGTTAGCTCACCTTCATATGTACTGCTAACCTGACTGGTTACTTATCTTAGTTGGCCTTCTCCAACAGTCACCATTACGTGGGGTCAGATATTTGTTAGCTAATAAGTTACTTCCATATACCCACCAACACATTCTACAGGTCAACACATTCCTGCTGCCCCTTTTGTGTATGTGTCATGACTGTTTACTTAATGATGTTTAAGTTGTTTGTGACCTAATTATTAACCACTAATAAAATCAGTTTAAACCATTCATAAACTTTTTGTATTCAATGCAGTAAGATTTAGCCTTTGGAACTAATGGTTTAGGGATATGCATACCCAGCTGCTTGCCTGTTGAAATTTGCCTGTAAAGGTGTGCTGCCATTCTGATTGCTTTCTTGCCTGTTTTCTGTCCTCCATGAGTGTTGGTCTGCATACTGACAGTCTTTCTGAACTGACTGCCATTCACATGTATAACTGTCTGCCTTCTGATCCTCAAGCCTGCCTGCTTACATGTTAGATTGCTGTCTGTCCACCAAACTGTAAAAATGATTTATGCTTTTGACTTCATATTGCCTTTTCAGAACAAAGTATTCCAGGAGAGTCCTAAGAAAACTTGGACCAGGACAAATGGAGAAACAGAAGCGTCTTTTTGGCAGGAAGATGTAAGGCCTTTGCACTACAATGTTAAAAAATCTTAGAATAACAATATTAATTTAAAATGATTCTTATTTATATAGCATATTCCTTATAGAACCCAAAATCTCAAGGTGCTTTACACTGCAATGAACGAACAGTATTCAGTAATAAAACATTGATCAAATAAAACAGTTAAAAGTCACAAAATATAAATGTAGAAAATGAAATTAATTGAAACAGAATTTAAATTAAACCGGCTAAACAAGCTGAACAATTAGATCAAGCTAAACAAGCCACTATTTAATCTGTATTAAACACCAATAGAGCTTGCACTCTAAATACTTTCTGGACTATTCCAAAGTATCGGAACGATGAAACATGAAACAGATGAAACATGTTTCATCAGCCTTGTTATTTTAAAAGATTAGGAAGTAATGTTAAAGGAATTAGTCTTATTTTCCTTATAATGTGCTAAAGTAGAATAAAATAATTTTGATTGTATTGTGCAATTAACAAAATACAACATGGACCTGAGCTCTATGAGTGATTCATCCATTAAATAGAGAATAAGAATAACAATCTATAAACTTAGACACAAGCTCTCTCAAAATAATTTGATCATGGATTTTAGTTCAGGCTGTTGATGTTTGAAGAATGACAAACAAACAACATTTCCTTATATATTTTTTTTGTTTCCATAGTAAAATTCCTTCACCTCCAAAAGTGGCACGGGCTTCTTCAGTATTTAAAAAGGTGAGTTTAAAATGACCAAATTTGTTATTCATCATAAAATCGAATTGTTGCTAATAAGTGAGATGTCAGCACAGTTGTTATGTTATCCTGATATTTAATTTCTTTTTATTCAACCTCTTCTATGGTTCTCAAAACAAGAGCAAGTCAAAAAGCACAAGACAAGACGAGAATAAACCTGTGAGGAATGACAGCAAAATGCTCCTTGATAGAGCCAAAAAAATCATCCCAGACTTGGAGAAGCTCGATATTGCACCAATCTTGACCCATTTTGTGATGGATCTGACTAATGAGTATGCCATTTTTAAACCTTTTCTTCTTCTTCTTCTTCTTCTTCTTCTTCTTCTTCTTCTTCTTCTTCTTCTTCTTCTTCTTCTTCTTCTTCTTCTGCTTTTTCAATTTATCATTTTTATTTTTGGTATACTTTTGAATGTATGAGATTTTTAGAATAAATATTAATTATAGTTCTAAAGAATGCTTTTATTCACATTCTTTTAGGCAGTGGACATCTATCCGGAAAGCAATCCCTAGTCCAGTAAGTCATACTACATTGCTTACACATCAACATATTTTAAATGGGATTCATATTAATTCTAAACCAAACAACCAAAACCATTTTGGAGCAATTTTCAATGTTCGCCTTTCTATGTTATCTCTCCTTTCTTTCACAGGAGACAAAGGTCATGATCTCTCATATGGGTTCATTCATTGCGGACATTGTCACTGAAGTAACTGTGATGGGTCTTCTTTCATCTCTGGAAGAAATGTTAGATGTTGATCTAAAATCAGTGTTGCTTTCAAATTCCAAGAAGGAAACTGCAGATTTGCTGAATGCTTTCCGTACCAGATCTTGTGAGATAAATCATTCAGCTTCAGTCCACGTGAAGGAGGGGACAGCTCATATAGACTCTCTAAGCAGAGATGTTAGGACTGCAGTTATTGATACGCATCGCAGTTGCCTGGATGACCATGAGAGAGACCAAATTGTGATGAAATTCCACTCGACTATGGAAGATACAAATTCAGAAGCAATGAGTGAGCTTCTGATAGGAGATACTGAGAGTTTGACATCGTTATCCTCAGATGTCCATGACGATGGTACATCTAGACCTATAAGTACCATTCCTATAGCTGGCTCTCCGGTTTCGGATATGCTTCAGCGCTTTGATGATGAGATGGAGGAATTTGCTGAACTGTCGCAAGACATCAATCCCCACATAAAAGGAAGGACACATTTTTTGTCCCGTCATTTAATAAATCCTGACCTTGAAGGGGTCTCATCTTGTGAGCTCTGTGGTATGGTCATACCAATCTACCTAGAGCAGGATGACTTGAAATCATCACAGGCATCATCAGAGCTATGCACAGATAGTAGGAACACCTCCTCCGACGTCATGGCAAGCCAAGTTATGGAGTTGGTTGTCCCACCCTCTGTGAAGAAGGCTCAAGAGTCCCCCAGTGTACACAATGACTGGTCTTCCCTGTTCAGCATCGATATACATAGCTCTCCATCACTACAGTCTGAGATGTCTGCTAGGTCACCATGTACTGAGCCTGCTCTGGACAATCAGAGCAAAACCATGAAAGCCCAGAAGGGGAGATTGCATTTCCTATTCCCCTTCAGTAAGGTCTCAAAGGACTTAAAGGTAAAACATTTGACTTATTTCTTATTTAGATTTTGTTACATTATTAATTTTTAAAGTAGTGCATATTTGAATTTCATTTCACACTGAATGTGTATATATCACTTTGCATAAATGACATAATTTGTTCTAAATTATATTCTGTTGCATTATTACTGGTTTGTATCTGTACTTTTAGTTATAAATTTACTTATGCTCTGATATTTTTCTACTAAATCATTGTTTTGTTTTTGTTAGAAACTCAAAAAGAAAAGCAAGGAGCACCCTAACACTGTAGCTGCTGCTGCAACTACAGGTAAGAACATATTGCTAGAAACACATATGACAATTTAGTTGTTAGACAGAATATCACAGTTATATCCATTTTTTAAAAATCAATAACTTTTTTGTCTTATGATAGGTAGTGAAGATGTTTCCCCCATCTCGTCACGTTTCACGAGGATGTTATCGTTCTTTACAAGGCAACGCTCAAATCATCAATAAAGCCTGAAACATCAATTTGCTGAAAATGTGCAAAAATGGCTGGTTTTTGATTACATTTACATTTACATTTACAGCATTTAGCAGATGCTCTTATCCAGAGCGTCTTACAAAAGTGCTTTGTCCTTTACTCAAAGAATATATCCTAGTACAGTACAGTAGGTTAGAGTCCAACATACCAGTGAACTAGAATATGTAAAAGTAGATTTGGTGAATACATTGTAACATTGGTAGTGGGATGGACAATTCTTTGTGCAAGAATGATGTTATTGGTTCATTTTTCTGCGGTTGCATTTAATATCACTATCCTTATGTATTTATATATCGCTTTTTACTGCAGATGTTGTCACAAAGCAGTTTTACAAATGTCCAAGTCCAAGCCCCCAGTGAGCAAGCCAAGGGCGACAGTGGCGAGGAAGAACTCCCTAGAGCATGAGGAAGAAACCTTGAGAGCAACCAAGACCCAAAGGGGAAGCCCATCCTCCTTTGCCTGGCAACGCTCACCACAATAATATCAATTTTAAGAGAGAAATAAATAAATAAATGAAAAAATAAGCAGTTAATGTCCAGTCCAATTTGCTAGAGGCCCTAGTCTTGACGCGATGGTGTGCATGTGTCCAAAGCCCATCCCACAAGAGAGCATCCATTAAGAGCAAGGGAGAAGCAGTTGGCTAGGGTGGAGCTGTGGTGGCCTACAGCAGGGCACATCAGGGGGTGGTGGGAAGAGCCATGGCAGCTGAGACGGGCTGAGGCTCAGTAACATCATGACATCAGGAGTAGGTGTACCTCGGCAGAAAGAGAGACTAGATTATTAGGCATGTCCAGGTACAAGGGTGTGTAAATTAGGGAACTATAATGTGCAAAGATGGGCTCCGGCAGATCTAGCTATGGCAGCACAGCTAAAAGGAAAGAGCCAGAAGGAAACACAGGCACGAGGGCACCCTGGAACATCAGCACTCCGCCGCTCTCAGTCAACACACTCGAGTGACAAAAGAGAGGTGAAGTGACAGCATCATAACATCCCAGTTTATCATAACTCTCAAAACCCATGGACCCCCAAGATGGGAAGTAGTTAATAAAATACCTGACTGTACAGATACTAAAAAGAAATCTAGGATTATTTTTGTTATTTTCTATTGGGCTCAAGAGATAAGATGTTCGAGCAGTAATAAGTGTTTTTCTATAGGTGAGTAGGCTCTCCTTCCATGCAAGCTGGAAGACTACGGGCTTAGTGCGGTGCCATTTATGTTCTATTCTTTGAGTGTTTTGTTTTAAATTGCGAATGAGATCATTATACCAAGGTACTACATTTTTGTAGCTAATTTTTTTATTCTTAAATGGAGCAACATCATTAGGTGCACAGCAGAATACTGATTCTAAGCATTCAGTAATTTGATCAAGTTCCGTTGGGTTTGAGGGAATCCTAGGCGCAAATTATTAGTCTGGGAGATTCCCAATAAATCCAGGTGCAGTGGACGATGTGATCGTGTGTCTGGTATGATAGCGAGGCGAGGTTACGATAGTGTGGCTCATGCATAGTTTAAATGAAATTAGGGAATGGCCTGAGATGGCACCTGACTGGGGTAGTATAACTACCTTCTCCATGTCTACACCGTATGGCAGTACTAAGTCAAGCGTATGTTTACATTTACATTTACAGCATTTAGCAGTACGCTGTTATCCAGAGCGACTTACAAAAGTGCTTTGTCATTTACTCATAGAATATATCCTAGTACAGTACAGTAGGTTAGAGTCCAACATACCAGTGAACTAGAATACTGTAGAATACTGGGATCAATGCTGATACCTAGAAGTACAAAACACATAAGGTCTATCTTAAACAATGATAAGTGCAATAAACAATAAGTGATAGAGTTTGTTAATCAACATCATTGTAATAAACAATACCCTACAATAAGTACTAATTTAGTCAGTCAATATGAGAGCAGGGTAAGTATGTCCACCAGAGTGTGTGGGTTCTCTTTGTACATTGAAACCAATTGATTCTAATATAGAACTAAAGGCCAAGTTCAGAGGGTGTTGGGCACTATCAAAGTGAATATTGAAATCACCAACAATAATGGCACTTTCTACTAGAGCAGATCCCTCTCAGTATCTACAGCTAGACAAGACGCACCTGCCACCTTGTGGTCAGTTGAAGTATTTGCTAGTGATTCTAGACAGGTTTTCCAAGTGGACTGAGGCGTTTCCTTGTTCTAAGGAAGATGCCCGCGCTGTGGTTAAAATCCTAGCCAAGGAGATAATACCGAGGTACGGTGCGCCTCGGGTAATAGATTCAGATCAGGGACCCTGTTTCATTTCTATGGTAACTCAGAAACTATGCACCTACCTAACTATTGACTGGAAGTTTCACATCCCTTACCATCCTCAGTCATCTGGCATTGTTGACAAAATGAATTATACATTGAAACAAAGGCCATGATGGAAAACAGGAAAGAAATGGATAGATCTTGTCCTTCCTAGGTCTTCCTAAGTTCAAGACTGTTAACTCAATACACACTTTAAAACACTCAATACACAATTTAATTTTTTAATAATACTTGTTCAGGTTCCACTATTGTTCTCCAAACCATACATTATTCAATGTATGCATATTAATATTCAATGCTTACACCAACCGGTTCTTGGTACCATTATGTTCAACCTGAGCTACTTGCATTTTATTTAAAAGGCGATCCTCTTCCATATCACCGGATGCCCATATTGCTTTTATTACCTCAATCTACTGCCAGCAGTGTTGTGTGAGATCAGAATGATGCCCAGTGCCACCACCAAATTGTCACTATTTGAGGTCGTTTTTGGTAGACCATTTACCACCCCATGGGTCAGAGGTAACCCAGGTGTTTCTCAGTCAGGTGACACAGCCATAGCTGATGACTGACAGACAAATCCTCTAAGACTTGGCTTGCGTTGCTTTGGTGTTACAGGAAAGGTTTGAAGCCCTTGTTTTTGTCTGTCTGGCATTCAGATTTCCTGAGCAGCCATGTTGTGGTTCCTAATTAGGAACATGTTCCAGCCTGCTCCATGCAAGCTGGAGCACTGGATCCACTCTTTAAATGTGCCTTTTTAAGGTGACAGCTTATAAAAGTCATCTCTGATTATTTTTTTTGTTGTTAGCTTTTTAATCTGTCAAGTCTGTAATTTTCCAGATTTATATCCATTAAAAAAACAGATGCTCTAAAGGGAGGGGGTGGACTCCTTCAGTGGTACAGCAGAAGTTGATAACTTCAAAATCATTTACAGCAGCTTCAACCTTGTACTAACAGAACAAATACGGACACAGCATTAACTGAACTATGGCCTGAGTGATTTAAGTAATTAGTGAAACTGGCACAGCACCACCAACCGTTTATTAAAGAAAACGTGTATGACACATGATTATCTTAATTCTTTTAATTAAAATAGTCCCTTGCAAGGCATATTATTCAATTATGTTCAAAGAGGTACATAGAGCATGCTGGCAAAACCGAACCGTTGAAGATACTACAGGAAATAAGAAATTTCCATAATGTGAATGAAACATTTATTTAAATGTATTGAATATTGCACATCTCAGAGCCTCCAGAGGTGGAAAAGACCAGGCCAGGTGAGCCATAGGTTGAATTGGACCCCGAATCCGAGGGCCAGGGTGTCCCCACCCGAATCCGAGGGCCAGGGCTCCCGCCAGACGCATGACGCTCGAATTTGATCTTCTTGAAGTAATTAACTAGAGTTAATTGAAAGCGGAAGAGGATGCCTGGAGCTGCGATGCCATACCTTTAGGGAAAGATGAAAAAAGGAACACGAATCAAATAAATGAGACTGTTTGTTCTTCGAGGCTGAATGGGATGTGCCATAATAACCTTCAATTACTATATTGGTGTCCAAGCTGAAATTCAACTTGATTACAATAGCCGCAAGCCATGCAGATCTAGTTATGGGCTTTATTCAAAATTAAAACTAAAACAGAAGTAGATTTTAAAAAACACAACCACAATTCTGTGATTTATCTAATGCCAGCTAGTTAACTTCATAACTTATTCTCTGTTGATTTTCCCACCCTTAATCTTGCAGAAAGAAGGCTCAAGAAAATCAAGCGGATGTAAATCACAATCATCCATGTTGTTTTGCCTCCACATCACCCTGACAGCGCTTTATTTAAATAATCTAGCTGTGCTGTATCGACAGGTATGAGAAGATTCCCACAGAATATCAATTTACTACTCTATGGATTCTTCATGACTTGGCAGTAAGGTAATAATAACAGGCAGGTGTAGCATCTAAAAGTGGAAAGTCCAAGTGCACGTGTTATTAGCTAGCCAGTAGACAAGATCAAATACAAGGTCACAAATTTTAACCTGCCCTTTATATGGAAAATCTGCAATATTTTATATTTGCCACATCGTTAGTGGATAGGTAGCTAGCTATAGTAATTAACCTGCAAAATGTGTTCTTAATCTGTTGATTGCAACTGTCAAACATTTTTTAAAAATGTGTTGAATATTACCCACTCACAGCCTACAGAGGTGGAAAAGACCAGGCCAGGTGAACCATAGAACAAGTTGAACCCTGAATCCGAGGGCCAGGGCGACCCCGCCCGAACCCGAGGGCCAGGGCTCCCGCCAGACGCATGACGCTCGAATTTGACCCTCTTGAAGCAGACGAGCCCACTAGAGGTAACTGAAGCGGAAGAGGATGCCTGGAGCTGCGATGCCATACCTTTCGGGAAAGATGAAAAAAGGAACACGAATCAAATAAATGAGACTGTTTGTTTTTCGAGGCTGAATGGGATGTGCCATAATAACCTTCAATTACTATACTGGTGTCCAAGCTGAAATTCAACTTGATTACAACAGCCCCAAGCCATGCAGATCTAGTTATGGGCTTTATTCAAAATTAAAACTAAAACAGAAGTAGATTTTAAAAAACACAACCACAATTCTGTGATTTATCTAATGCCAGCTAGTTAAATTCATCACTTACTCTCTGTTGATTTTCCCACCCTTAATCTTGCAGAAAGAAGGCTCAAGAAAATCAAGCGGATGTAAATCACAATCTTCCATGTTGTTTTGCCTCCACATCACCCTGAAAGCGCTTTATTTAAATAATTTAGCTCTGCTCAATTTCAGCTTGATTACAATAGCTGCAAGCCATGCAGATCTAGTTATGGGCTTTATTCAAAATTAAAGCTAAAATAGAAGTAGATTTTAAAAAACACAACCACTATAGTAATTAACCTGCAAAATGTGTTCTTAATCTGTTGATTGCAACTGTCAAACATTTTTAAAAATGTGTTGAATATTACCCAAGTCACAGCCTACAGAGGTGGAAAAGACCAGGCCAGGTGAACCATAGAACAAGTTGAACCCTGAATCCGAGGGCCAGGGCGACCCCGCCCGAACCCGAGGGCCAGGGCTCCCGCCAGACGCGTGATTCTCAAATTTGACCTTCTTGGAGAGGGAGATCCCACTGGAAGAAACTGAAGGGGAAGAGAATATAACTTTAGCGAAAGATGAAAACTGACCACTAACCAAACGAATGAGAGAGATTGTTCTTTGAGGCTGAATATGATGTGTCATAATAACCATCAATTACTATAAAGGTGTCCAAGCTGAAATTCAACTTAATTACAATAGCTAGCCAGCAGCCAAGATAAAAGGTCACATGCCACACAATTTTAAGCTTCCCTTTATACGAAAGAACTGCAGTATTTTAAATTTGCCACATCGTTGGCAGACAGGTACCTAGCCATAGTAGCTAATTATCCTAGCTAGTTCACACTTCATTCTCCCCCCAAATGATCCCATTATCGACAGGTATCCGTGCTTAGACATGAAGACAGTTCAGCGACCGAGGACTGACATGCAGCTGTCACAGCTCTTTTAGAGCAATCCGATCGTTAGCGAGCCAATGCTAGATAATAACGTTAATTGCAGCTACAGCAAATAGTTGGCAGTTAATCTGCAAGTTAACTAACGTGCTCCATCGCCATGCAAATTAGAATCTGTTGCCGCAAGAGATGTGCATAAGTAATGTGTGAACTAGCTAAGTTAACCATCTCAAATAGACAGCTTGTCTGTTAGCTAACCTAGCTAGAGAGCCCAATGTTACCTGAGTCGTTGAATTCAAGTCCGACTTGACACTTTAGCCTTTCCCGTTAGGCCTCATCGTCTTTTTAAACAAAATTCGCATACTATTCATAAAATCCATATAGAGCAACTTTTATGGATGATCTGCTCAGTGAAGCTGCATTATTTCTGTTATAATACGGACACGGCAGCATTTTCACGGCATGTTTTCTTAATCTGTTTATTGCAACTGTCAACACATACGAATGATTAATAATTAATGTAAACTGTTATGCAGCGAATTAAAGATACTATATTTTCCTGTTTCCCTAGAAATAATCCAAACTGCAGTGTCTGCTTGTTTATGCTGAAGCACGCTTAAGTGCCTATAATTTTTGTGGATTCCACATATACATTAAAAGGAAAATGTTGCCCAATCATGTCAGAAATAGCAAAACAAAAAAACACAGGCTCCGAGTTACTGAAAGAGAAGTACGCATATTAATATTCAATACTTACACCAACCGGTTCTTGGTACCATTATGTTTAACCTGAGCTACTTGCATTTTATTTAAAAGGCGATCCTCTTCCATATCACCGGATGCCCATATTGCTTTTATTACCTCAATCTACTGCCAGCAGTGTTGTGTGAGATCAGAATGATGCCCAGTGCCACCACCAAATTGTCACTATTTGAGGTCGTTTTTGGTAGACCATTTACCACCCCATGGGTCAGAGGTAACCCAGGTGTTTCTCAGTCAGGTGACACAGCCATAGCTGATGACTGACAGACAAATCCTCTAAGACTTGGCTTGCGTTGCTTTGGTGTTACAGGAAAGGTTTGAAGCCCTTGTTTTTGTCTGTCTGGCATTCAGATTTCCTGAGCAGCCATGTTGTGGTTCCTAATTAGGAACATGTTCCAGCCTACTCCATGCAAGCTGGAGCACTGGATCCACTCTTTAAATGTGCCTTTTTAAGGTGACGGCTTATAAAAGTCATCTCTGATTATTTTTTTTGTTGTTAGCTTTTTAATCTGTCAAGTCTGTAATTTTCCAGATTTATATCCATTAAAAAAACAGATGCTCTAAAGGGAGGGGGTGGACTCCTTCAGTGGTACAGCAGAAGTTGATAACTTCAAAATCATTTACAGCAGCTTCAACCTTGCCTGAGTGATTTAAGTAATTAGTGAAACTGGCACAGCACCACCAACCATTTATTAAAGAAAACGTGTATGACACATGATTATCTTAATTCTTTTAATTAAAATAGTCCCTTGCAAGGCATATTATTCAATTATGTTCAAAGAGGTACATAGAGCATGCTGGCAAAACCGAACCGTTGAAGATACTACAGGAAATAAGAAATTTCCATAATGTGAATGAAACATTTATTTAAATGTATTGAATATTGCACATCTCAGAGCCTCCAGAGGTGGAAAAGACCAGGCCAGGTGAGCCATAGGTTGAATTGGACCCCGAATCCAAGGGCCAGGGCGTCCCCGCCAGACGCATGACGCTCGAATTTGATTTTCTTGAAGCAATTAACTAGAGTTAATTCTTATTTAATTATTTAATTTAATTATTTCTGTTATAATACGGACACGGCAGCATTTTCACGGCATGTTTTCTTAATCTGTTTATTGCAACTGTCAACACATACGAATGATTAATAATTAATGTAAACTGTTATGCAGCGAATTAAAGATACTATATTTTCCTGTTTCCCTAGAAATAATCCAAACTGCAGTGTCTGCTTGTTTATGCTGAAGCACGCTTAAGTGCCTATAATTTTTGTGGATTCCACATATACATTAAAAGGAAAATGTTGCCCAATCATGTCAGAAATAGCAAAACAAAAAAACACAGGCTCCGAGTTACTGAAAGAGAAGTACGCGATGAGGTCCTGGTAGAGCATAGGCACAGGTTGGTCATACGTGTTTATGAGGCGTTTAATTTAAGCAAAATCCTCATCACACACCCAAGAAGTCAAAGCCTGCAAAATCCCCAAGCAGCAAGACTGCATCAAGTTAGCACTGGCTGAAGCAAAAATAGTGCTGTGTCCTGCTCTGTGGCTCATCCACTCTACCAGTCTCTTAGTATTGGGCTTAGTGTGCTTAATTCATCTTGATGTCCTAACTGACATTCAAAAAGAAATGGACATGAGAAGACAGTGTAGGAGTTCAAATTTGAATTGGCTCGAAATGTAGGTTGAAGTGCTCTTCTGCAGCTGAGCAGCTCATTTTCTGCTGAGCATCTTCACAGCCCTTACAAGGAGAGCATGAAATGATGGAGGGGACAAGAAAAATCAGAATAATGCTTTAAGGACTGGACACATTTACAGCTTCTCACACCAAACAAAGTACTCCAAGGTAAAAAGTTCATCAAAGTAAAACATGTTTCATCCATCTTTCTGTGAACTGATATTTTAATGACTGACAGACAAATCCTCCAAGACTTGGCTTGGGATGCTTTGGTGTACAGGAGAGGTTTGAACCCCTTTCATTAAAGAAAACGTGTATGACTCAGGTGCTAGGGTATTATCAGAATGTAATTTATTCCAAATGTAAACACATGATTCTCTTAATTAGAGATTCCCTTATAAGGCATATTATTCAATAATGTTCATAGAGGTACAAAAAACAAAACAAAACAACAAAACCCTACTGAGTCTGGAAAAGAACATCTTTATCAATAAAAAGTATCAAATGACCTGAACACAGTTGTACCACCATTACAAACTCCTTGCTTGAGTCTGCATGTATACATGTATGATAGTAACATATCAGCCAATGAATGATGGACTCGAGTTTGTACTCGAGGAAAGAAAGAAATTTTCATAATGTCATAAAGAATCAAGTGTTTGGAAAACATCTAGGAAAAGAAAGAAACATTTATTTAAATGTGCTGAATATTGCACAAGTCGCAACCCTTGAAAAACCAAGAAGAGTTCTCGGTCTGCTTAAGTACTGTGTACTGCAAAAGCACAAGTAGAATTGAATTTTCCACAAATACACATACAAGAACCATAGAAGAAAGCATAGTGTTGATCTTATAGAATGAGAGACACAAAAAACCTCAGCTACAATTATCAACAATTACACAATGAAGTTTGGATTCAACGGAATTTCGTTTTGAACTACGGTAGAGTGGAATCTTTATCGGCTACTCGAATACTAGGCAACAACCTGATTCACCATTTGTGGATCACATTTGAGCAGTAACATGATTTGGTAGAACACTTGCATTTGAAACCATTTTTGTCTTCTTTTATAGGTGGAATCGGAGGCCAATTTGGTGATGTTTTAAATCTACTTAAAGA
The DNA here is from genome assembly GCF_041902795.1 of Electrophorus electricus. NCBI lineage: Eukaryota > Metazoa > Chordata > Actinopteri > Gymnotiformes > Gymnotidae > Electrophorus > Electrophorus electricus. The sequence continues at coordinate 719,861 of NW_027658725.1, read as the reverse complement.
ATAACAAACAAAAAGCCAACCCTAATGTAACATTTAAAAGAAGCACCGAAGTGGGCATCAGATTTACCATCAAACAGGGTCTTGCTGCTGTCGAAGCCTGTGCACTGCCGCTTGCAGATTTCCATGTTCTGCAAGCAAGATTTCACACTGCAGCAAGAGAGAGAGACACACACACACACACACACACACACACACACACACACACACACACACACACACACAGGTGGGGGGGGGGGGGGGGGTTACAGTACTAGCAGAGAAACTCTGATGCTATTTGGATTTCTAAATTAACACGGTGTTCCTTAAATGTTTTGGAAACACTGACATGTAGATTGGAAGGCCTGGAGCAACTCACTGTGCACTCTAAGGGAAGTGGAGGAGGTGGGTCATGGTCAGAAACGGGTGGTTCAGGGTCTTCACTGGCGTGATCCTTTTGTGAGCGTCTAGCGTGAGCATCTTCTTTAGTAAGTCGATGAACTCCCGCCGGTCGGCCTTCTCCGCCAAGACGTCGGTGCCTTTCAGACTGGTCATATTGACCTGCGAGAGAGACCCATGGGTGAGTCATATTATTCACCAGCAGAGGGCGGCAATGCACCCAATACGAACGAAGTTCTGCAGCAAATTTCTACGCACTGCTCTGCCCTTCGCAGATGCCGTTCTCCAGAGCGACTTACATGCGCTACTCATTATGACAGCAGAAACGCTCGACCTTTCAGCTGGCACCTTGTTCTACCTGCTCTATAATGTGAGCTGCGGGAGCCCTTTGTCACGTTCTTCAATTTCACATCGCAACACTAAAAGAAATGCGTATAGTTACGCGCACAAAAGCCCAAATAACCTGCATCATGTCGTCAAGGCAGTTTAAAATGTACTTCCGAGTCTCTTTGGACTTGATGCCACGCTCCGCCTCATGCTCCGAAGGTGTCTGGAGAAAGGAAAGAAAAAACAAACCATTCAGCTCCACCATTAAGTTACATGAAGTCATTAAGTTACGTCCCTTATAAAAAACACATGGCATTTGGCATTTGAAGACAGGCAAACCTTGAGTCTCCACAGGGGGTAGCAGTAGAAATAGTAGTGCGTCTTGGTCCCTGCGCTCAACATGCACTCTGCTGGTAGGCCCTGCGTCTCGGAGATGTAACGGATCTGCAGAGACACCATACGGCAAAAGGATTATGACTTTATTTTGAGTTAATCCTTTCATTTTCAAAGTGCATGTCTAAAAAAACAGGCCATAGAAACTCATTTATATTAATCCTAAAAATGAGCGGGCCGACAAAGCAGCTAAAAGGTCAAACTACACACACACAAACACACACACACACACACACACACACACACACACACACACACACACACACACACACACACACACACACATATCACTACAGCCACAAAACCACTACAGGTCTGCACCACTGATGCTGTACGGGCGTTAAGGCACAGCTCAAAGGACCATGTGCTTACCTGATCATATTCGGAGGCTCCAGGATACAGGGGCCAGCCCAGGAACAGCTCAGCAATGACACAGCCCAGGGACCACATATCGATGGCCTCACAGAATGGGAGACCCAAGATGATCTCAGGCGATCTGGACCAAAAACACAGAGATCGCCATCATGAAATCAGCCTCGGCTGATAATTCCGTGGGGGGGTGTTTGTGTTCCTAGACATTACACACCCACTATTCTAGTGTAACATGGAACCAACACTACAATGCACCAACACTACAATAATGTTGTTTTGCATTAAGTAAATACAGAGTACCAATGCAGTTAAACACCCGTTACTCAGTATATTACACTGTTAATTAACAGTGTAGCTACAATGTAATAGCGGTTTTGTACAGACTTGCTAAATACTGATATTACCAAAGCCTGCAGTTCAGCGCATCCTAACTAATCTCAGACACCGAAGACGGTTCATTAGGTGTTTTGCTAAATAACAGCACTCACATGACCCAATAAAAATAAACCACTTATAAATCAATCGTGCTCCAGTTAACTGTAATGCTCATCATAGGCTTTTAATGTGTAGCAGGGTTATTACAACTGTCCACAACATGCAGCTCTACTCTCAAGCACACTAGAGTGCAACGAGTGCATACTTATTTCTAACACGCCTCAGCACGTGTCCCTCACCGGTAGTATCTGGACTGCAGGTAGCTGGGGGCCTTGGAGAAGTGGCTAGCTGAGCCGAAGTCGATGACCTTGACGCGGTACGGCTGCCTGACGGGGTCCACCAGCATGATGTTGTCGGGCTTGAGGTCGGTGTGGATCAAGCCCAGGCTCTTCAGTTTCATGAGCGCTTTGGCGACCTGCTGCAGCACGGGCCGGATGCATTTCAGCAGCAGTGGGCTGAACTTGCTGCGCTTGAGGAAGTCGTAGAGGCTCTGCCCCAGCATCTCGAACACCAGGCATATGTGCTTCTTGTGCTGGAAGCACTCGTACGCGCGCACGAAGTTGAACTCGTCGGCGTTCTCCCTGCTCAGCCGGCTCAGGATGCTCACCTGAGGAGGAGCAAAGGAGGGAAGACAGAATACGCGTTAAGCCGAAGCTACGTGGTCACAGCTTCAAAGTTTGATACTGCTGACAAATAGCCTACTTATTTTCAATAGCATCAAGCACTTTGTGTACTTCCCTTCAACCATTTACTTCTACAGGATTTGGGAGATGCAATTATGGAAGTGGTCCCTTGGAAATGAACCCATGAACTTGCTTTTGGTACTCAAACAATGCAGATTAATGCTCTTTCATAACAATAACATTTTTAATGCACATCCAAACAGGCATGGCTTACACAACTGAAGCTAAATCTTCTTTTTAGAGTAAGCTTCAAGCTGTCCGTGTGTTATCCGAACTAGTTCCTACTGAACTAGTGAAAATTAGAACTAGTGTGCCAAACAAGTATTTCTGTGCTACCCTGGCTGTATACAAATTCCACGGTGTGCGTTAGCACATCTGACACCAACAGAACATATGTTGTAAAACTGAAACAAACAATAACAGAATCAGGGCTACAGCTGATTCTAGGCCATATCAATAGCTCATTTAAAGCAGGCACAACTTTCCCACCTCGTTCTGGCCCTGTCGAGCATAGGACGGATGACTTTTCAGGATCTTGATTGCGACTACTTCACTGGTGCCCCGCTTCCAGCACTTGGCGACCTGGCCAAAGGTTCCACGGCCCAGGGACTCCAAAACCTCGTAGCTGTTGGAGACGGAGCGGAGGATCTCGTTCTGCACCAGTTGGTACTCGCAATCGCTGCCCCTGGCCACACGCTTGGACAACCCAGGGGAGGAGAGCTCCTCCAGGATCTGTACACTGTTGCTGCTGTGTGCCTCCTCTCTCTTCCTCTTGAGGCTGCCCCGCTTCTGATAGCCGTCAGCACGCCGCGAGGTCAATGCCTCGTCTCCGCCCTGCCAGCTGGAAGAGGAGGAAGACGACGACGAAGCCTCGTCCGAGGCTCCAGAGGGGGAAAAGACCATGGCAGGTAAGCCATCGATTGAATTGAACCCCGGATCCGAGGGCCAGGGTGTCCCCGCCCGAATCCGAGGGCCAGGGCTCCCGCCCCGTGCAGGATTCTCAAATTTAACCTTCTTGGAGTGGGAGATCCCACTGAAGGAATCTGAAGGGCAAGAGAATATACCATTATGGAAAGATGAAAACAGGACTACTAACCAAATGAACGAGAGAGATTGTTTGTTCTTTGAGGCTGAATGTGATGTGCCATAATAACCATCAATTAGCTAAATTAGCTAAATCACAGAGCTTTGATTTTTTTTAAAACATCTACTGCTGTTTTAGTTTTAATTTTGAATATTTCTGTCTGAAGCAGAGCAGAGCCCTGATCGATGCCATTGTTTTTTGGGCAGGCTTTAGCAAGTGATTGCTTTCTCTTTACACGCTTCTCAGAAAAGACAAGTTCTTTGTCTTGCGTTACTCAAAGGTGGTTCTGTGTGCTAAAACAACATCTTGACCTTTCAGCGATGCTGCCACACTGAAAAACAGAAGGCCAAGAAAAAAACAGCTTCTATTCTTAGACTCTCTGGCACTCTAAGTGCTTGCTGATACCTTGCTGACTGCAGTATTTCCTACACCTTTCCAACTGAGAGGCTCCTGAACTTGCAGCACCTCTGTCAATTAATCAATTGCATAACAAGAGTTCATCCACTCTATAATTGAGGGAGATACCCCCTCTAATCATTAATGCTCATCATTACAAAGACCATTAGTGTAAGCTGATGAAAAATGTTTCAATGTATTTAAAAGGTAAAGAACAGAGTAGCAATGTAAAGATACCATTTATAATGCATTACATTTTAGTCTTTAACACAATCTCTTGCCCTGAAACAGTGTTTAGGGCGATTACAATGCTGTTTCAATATGTTTAAAAGGTAAAGAACAGAGTAGCAATGTAAAGATTCCATTTATAATGCATTACATTTTAGTCTAAAACACAAACTCTTGCCTTGAAACAGTGTTTAGGGCGATTACAATGCTGTTTCAATGTGTTTAAAAGGTAAAGAACAGAGTAGCAATGTAAAGATACCATTTATAATGCATTACATTTTAGTCTAAAACAAAATCTCTTACCCTGAAACAGTGTTGTTGGGCGATTACAATGCTGTTTCAATGTGTTTAAAAGGTAAAGAACAGAGTAGCAATATAAATATTCCATTTATAATGCATTACATTTTAGTCTAAAACACAATCTCTTGCCCTGAAACAGTGTTTAGCGCGATTACAATGCTTTGAAACGCTGTTTCAATGTGTTTAAAGGTAAAGAAGAGAGTTGCAATGTAAAGATTCTACTTATCATGAATTACATTTTAGTCTAAAACACAATCTGGGTTTGTGTGTATATAAATGATGTAATGTTACTGTTGTGGAACAAATTACTTCCATTTCCATTTTTAAGGCAAAAATATTAAATGTTGGAATTTATCATTACATATTCATATGAATATGACTTTAATTTGTATACATATTTGTTGACATTAGCTATTTTGATCAGTCATTTTTGTGTCTGGTTGTTCTAGCTCATATTTAGCACGTTGTCCTTGACCATGTCCCTCTGTCCACAGGGTGGTGGTGTTGGACTGTGTTACAGACACGCTGCTGTTTTCCTGCAAGGTGCTAGTGGTCGGATTTGTAGGTGAGAAATATAGAGTGAAGTCATGTGTATATTACCCATACTACACTTCATCACATTCTGACCATGATGGCACATGGCAACACACTTTAATAGGTAACTCTGAGGGTTTTTCTACATTCCCTGTAAGGTCTGCTGGCTTTCTTCTTCTTCTCTGGGAGAATCAGGCTGCCATATGACAATTTCCAGCTTCAGCTGCTGCATTATTACTGGTTGCCCGTTATTGTACGTATTGTAACCTCAGAAAAGCTCAAGTGCTGACACTTGCGTCTGTGTGAGAACAAAACATCAGCATATTCAGTACACTGAAGAAATGGTTCTTTCTTTTTTAGATTCCAAAATGCTTATTGACAGTGATTGTAAAGTCACTTTGTTTGTAAATAACCATGATTTACACATTTATTCTGGACAGCAGTTCCTCTCATAATACTGAAGGCCCAGCATGTATATCTACTACTGCTGTTTTTTTAGACGGTGATTGTGGGAGCTTATTTCATCGCGCAGGGCTTCTTTAGTGTGTACAGCATGTGTGTGGACACCCTTTTCCTCTGCTTCTGTAAGCTGCACACACACACACACACACACACACACACACACACACACACACACACACACACACACACACACACACACACACACTCTCTCTCTCTTCATTCCAGCAGTTCATAATGACATTGGGCACACACAGTCGAAAGCTTGTATGGTCTCGTCCCTTTACTTCAGGGAGAATAGAATTATAAAAAACATTATTAGCTCACATTTCACTCTCAAGCTACTACACATATGCCAATCATGAGGACTATATTGGTTTTATTTCCACTATGATGTTTCTGTCTCCTCTAGTGGAGGATCTGGAGCGTAACGACGGCACCGTGCAGAGACCATACCTCCGATTTACTCCTCCACATCAGCCGACTTTAAAAAACCATTTAAAGCTCTACACATCATGGATCACAGAATGTCTGTTATTAACGCTATACAAGAACTATACTAAGGCCATAGATCTAGACTAAGACTATAAAGTTATTTCACTTAGCTAAATAACTTTAATACATAATTTAAATCATGCAATGTGTAATAATATTTCTTGTTTTTGTTCAGGAGATGTGCAGACATTATCTGCTGTATTATTTTTGTGGCTGCCATTGTCACCTATATTCTTATTCGCTCCCTGGGTAAGAAACATTTCCAACTACACTTTCATGGGGGAAAAAAAATCATTATTATTGTGGGCTCAAGCGGAAGGTCTTTTACCCATGTATGGCTTGTGAGATATCCTTCTAACGGAGGTTCTAACACAGCGTGGCTGCTTGGAGACTCTCGTCATGTCGTGTTGCCCCAGAACTCCACTGGGATGTTTTGTGGAGCTGGAGTCAATGTGTAAGTCCCTCACATACTGGATAAGTATTTATATCTTCACAGGAATACCAAAACAGCACACCCAGTATGTAAGGAACACCGTCAGTATTCTTTCGAATGGACTTTAGTGAGTCGGACTAGGGTTACAATGGAGCTGTGCAGGTGCAAATCATGTGGAAACATGAAACATCAACAAGACAAGATGGGTTAGACTTTAGCTTTAAGATTTTCATGATTGGCACTGCACAGCAACAAGTGGAACCAATCAAATCACTTGTGTTTAATGATTGTCTCTAAACCAAGGGGTCCAAACTCAGGTCTAGGAGTGTCACAACACTGCAGAGTTTATTGGTTACCCCAGTCCAATTCACCCTCGAAGAAAGAACACTTAGCTGGGTAGTGGTGTGACTCTCCAGCACTGAATCCTGATACACATACTCAAAAAATTGAATAAAAATTGTTTATTTAATTGGCTAATATTCATGTGTCAAGCTGCATTTGTTTCCTGCATCCTCTCGTGTTTCAGTGACAAACCAAACGTCCTCTACTTTGACCTTCTGAAGTGTGCCAGAGCAACGACAGAAATGGACGCCATTCTAGAGGGTCTCCAGTGTCCAACCACTCAAGTGAGATTTCCACACAAATGTCCTGTTGACATTGTACAGAAACCAAACACGTATGTCAGTAGCCTTTTAGAAATATGCACATGAGACTCATTTATTACAAAACAGTTTAGCATGTAGTATGTGAATGCCAGTTTGTAAGTCTGGGGGCTTGGGTCTCCTTTTGCTGCTTGGTTTGGGAGCCTTTTGCTCTATCATGCAATGAACAATGTGTAAATAGTGTAGATAGAAATATAAAAAGCAACACTGTGTTTAGCTACTCAAATAAGATCTCCTTCACTCTGTGTGTTTGTGCGTTGGTTTGCAGGTCTGTGTTAAAAAATGCCCTTCAGAGTTCTGGAAGTTGCCCCCAGAGGCGTATGCCCCAAATGCCCTGCCTAAAGACTTCTTTCAGCAGCAGTATTGTGACCCTAGACTTGACCTCGCCCAAACCACATTGGTAAAACCTCACACTGCAAATAAGCAATGTAACCAGCTTCATCTCTGAGAAATAAACCCTCACCTCACTCTTGACAGAACAGAATTTGTCGTATCAAAAGTCTTTGCAATATGCAACTCTTTGTACATGTAATTCATGCATTGGCTTAGCCACTCACGCATACATAGCATTTGTGCATACATAGCATTCTGCATGTTAATGAGATTTTCACATGCATTTCCACTACAGAGTGTCCAAGACATCCTCAATCAAGAGCTTTGTCCATATTTCTACACGCCAAGTAAACCAGGTAAAGACAGCAGGATTACACAACTACCTGTTAATTTGTCCATTCTGTTTTGTAACAGTTTGACTATGCTATGTACCAAAACATAACCAAACCACCAGGAAAGTACTTATACCTGCAGTGATAAGTCAGCAGGTTTAATTGTTAGTCATATTATTTTCTGTCTCTCCCTCCACCCAGAACTAGGGAGATGTCTGCCTAGCTTTGACTGGCAGGACGTTCCTCCAGACTTCTCTCTCCCTGGATTCGCTTCCGTTAATGAAACAGTCGAGCACATAAAGGGATATATGGAGTAATCCTTCACACACACATTTCACTCTCAAGCTACTACACATATGCCAATCATCAGGACTATATTGTTTTTATTTCCACTGTGATGTTTCTGTCTCCTCTAGTGGAGGGTCTGGAGCGTAATGACGGCACCGTGCAGAGACCATACCACATGCCCAGGTCTCTGTGGCAAATCCTCCACAAGAGAGACAGCTTTCTCCCTTAATGAATAAACCATCCAGCATATATTTGAGTCTTTTTTCTGTTGTTGTAACTGTAAAACTGTTCTCAACAGCATTTCGACCACTGTTTTGTTCAAAAGAGATCTGACGGGGCGGCCTCTGGACTGATCCAGTTTTGACCGAACGGCAGACACACACTGGATGTTCTGGCAAACATTTACATATCTGGCTGGACCTTAACCATGTTGCTCTGTTTATTTGATACGCCTACTCTTTTCATATACCGCACTGCTTATTGTGTAGGAGTAGGCTTGCTCCTAAATGTGGAGTATATGAGAGGCTTAAGGGGAAGTTGATATATTTAATTGAGTTTTAGTTCTTTGCCAACCTCTCTCATTATGTGTGAAAGATCACATTTCATGGGATGCTACAATATATTTTTTTTAATTCCTGAGTGTAATAATGTCAAGATTGGCCACCCTCCTGGACTCCCTCTTTCCGTGGTTTCACGTCTTGCGCTGCAGGCCGCTCCCCCCTGCAGCGTTGGTCAAGACGGGTAGACGCTTACCTGGGATCTCGTCGTTATCAAAATAAACGTGAGCCTGCTTCTTCCGGGAACGACGAGATGCCCGTGTACAGGCAGCCACGACCAAGGCACACAGCAGGGTTTAAATACATGAACTAGAAACGAGGGACAGGTGTACGCAATCAGTGTGAGGACAAAATGAAACCGTGGAACGGAACCAAACACAAGACATGGAAAACACGGAACATGGAAGGGACTGATCGTGACAATCAGCATAGATTATTTAACACAAAGATTCAGAACTGCTGGTGCTGTGTATTTAATCATCTAATATAGACACCAGTACCTCCACTAAAGCCTGCCATAATGATATCAACATCAAATGCAAAAAAAGTAATTTTGTTTCCAATAGTAAAACCAAAAAAAAAAGCCAAACAAATAAAACGTGATGATGGACATGCGCCTCTTTAAAGGATTTTCTCAATAAATATATGTAGAATTTATGACTATAACAGAAAACAGCAAAGAGAAAAATGCAAGAATGCATATGGCGAAGGACGTATGGCAAGTATGGCAAATTCCTCCTAAATGTCTATATGGTTCCATCAATGCAATATTTGAAGCTCTATGAAATAAACAAACCAAATTGTTATCAGAACACTCCACTATATTCATGAAAAACACTTTCTCATGTACTCATGGTATAACTCATTTTTACTGTAGGAATTTGGAATAATAGGATGGCAAAATCCTGTTCATGCCTATTCTGTTCCATATATGCAATAGTTGAAGCACTATAAAATACACAATTCATATTGTTATCAAATCCTTCCAATATATTCTTGAAATACACTTTCTTGTGTATCCATACTATTACGTTCCAATGTTTTTACTTTAATTTGGAGTAAAAGGATGGCAAAATCCTCATAAACATGTATTCGTTCCACTATATAATCAGTTTTTGAAACTCTAGAAAACAAACTAGTCAAATTGTTATCAGATCCCTCCACAATATTCATGAAATCCACTTTCTCATGTACCCATGGTATGACTTTCAAGTGTTTTACTGTAGGAAGCTTGAGTAATAGGATGGCAAAATCCTCTTAAACATCTGTTCAGTTCAACATATATCACTACTCGAAGATCTATAAAATACACAATTCAAATTGTTATAAAATCACTCCACTACGTACTTGAAATAAACTTCCTCCTGTACCCATGATATGACTTTCAGTCATTTTTACTGCAGAAATTTGGAATAATGGAGTAGCAAAATTCTGTCGAATGTCTATTCAGTTCCATATATGTAATAATTGAAGCTCTATAAATAAATCAAATCAAATTGTTATCAGATCACTCCACTAAATTCTTGATATACACTATCTTATGTACCTGTGGTATGACTTTCAGTCATTTTTACAGTAGGAATTTAGAGTAATAGGATGGCAATATCCTGTGAAATGTCTATTCAGTTCACTATATATCACTACATGAAGCTGAGTGAAATGCACAAATCAAATTGTTATCAAATCACTTCATTAAATTCTTGAAATACAGTTTCTCTTGTACTCATGAATGACTTTCAGTCATTTTTACTGTAGGAATTTGGAGTAATAGGATGGCAAAAGCCTGTTAAATATCTATTTGGTTCACTACATATCACTTTTCCTTGTACCCATAATATAATGTTGAATATATTTACTGTAAAAATTTAAAGTATTGGGATGGCAAACTCATGTAAATTGCCTGTTTGGTTATATACATGCAACTTTAGAAAGTCTTTAAAATAAACAAATCAAATTGTTATCACATATCACTACTATACTCTTGAACTACTATACTATACTACTATTCTCATAGTCAGTGTAGACGTAGTTTAGGTAGGGGACGGGAGACGTTGTCACTTAGCCTCACAGGTTACATCTTGGCGATAAGCCTAAGGTTACATTATTATGTAAAGATTATTTTATTATTTGTGTAGCTTTTTTTGTACGTTAAAAGCACAGTAACCACGGACAGTTTAATCGTATAGGCCTAAATATTCGATACAGGACATGGAAAATTGAGCGCGAGCATCCCATAGCATGGAAAGCAGGTGCTCGTGACCAAGCTGCCTTTGTTGATGAGCTAAGAACGAGAACGTGCTGTGACTTCCAACATCACAATGTGTCAATAACCTGGAATGATGCGTCATAAGAATAGATTATCGAATGCAAGATTATTTTTTACTGAAACATTACACATTGCGGACTCTGTGTGATGGCGCTTATCGAAAGTGCAAGGGAGTGTACTGTAGTCAGCATGCCAGATTATTGCGGTGAGTTTTGTTGTTGTTGTTTTTTCCAGATATAGCCATATGCCAAAGATTTTATGAGAACCCATACGTCAAATACAATGGTTAAAAAAGAAAAAAAAAATGTACAAAACTAGCTTGTACATTTCATGTTAAAATAATAAATGTTCTTACGTACTTGGTAGGTCTACCTTATATTAAAAACATTTATATAGTGTACGATCTGTAACTGTGTATCAGATCGAAAGCGTGTGTGTGCAGAAGGTGTCATAAAAAAAAAAGAAAAGTGTTGTAACGGCCCTAGTGTCGCTGGACAAGGAGCAGGACGGACAGACGTGTATTAACACACGATAAAGACACCGGCGCTCATATGCAACATAAACAGTGAACATAAAACACGAATACAGATAACGAACTATGTGAACACGAACATGGGCATTGACCGACTAAGATGCACACTCCCACAGCGGTTTAAACACACAGACGTTACAAGACTAAACCATGTGCAGTTGCGCGTTAATTACACAGGCGTGGTTACAAACAAGACTATGAACTCCCACTGCACGCGGCGGGCCGTACCACATGGCTAGTGTGAAGGGGAGCGTTCCATGACAACTGTATATAAAATGTGTTAGACAAAATATAGCGTACCGGTCAAAGGTTCAGACACGCGTGACTGAATATATGTTTTTCAAAGGTTTAAATTCATTCTAATGTAATGGTATATACTTAGAATTTATAGAATATATATATTCTTCAATTCTATCTTCTCAGGGGAACCTCCTCCGTATGAGCCCATTTTCAGGCGACCAGTTAACAAGAGGCGAGTCCGGCAATCTCTCAGTGCTTCTCCGATTTACTCCTCCACATCAGCTGACTTTAAAAAACCATTTAAAGCTCTACACATCATGGATCACAGAATGTCTGTTATTAACGCTATACAAGAACTATACTAAGGCCATAGATCTAGACTAAGACTATAAAGTTATTTCACTTAGCTAAATAACTTTAATACATAATTTAAATCATGCAATGTGTAATAATATTTCTTGTTTTTGTTCAGGAGATGTGCAGACATTATCTGCTGTATTATTTTTGTGGCTGCCATTGTCACCTATATTCTTATTCGCTCCCTGGGTAAGAAACATTTCCAACTACACTTTCATGGGGGAAAAAAAATCATTATTATTGTGGGCTCAAGCGGAAGGTCTTTTACCCATGTATGGCTTGTGAGATATCCTTCTAACGGAGGTTCTAACACAGCGTGGCTGCTTGGAGACTCTCGTCATGTCGTGTTGCCCCAGAACTCCACTGGGATGTTTTGTGGAGCTGGAGTCAATGCGTAAGTCCCTCACATACTGGATAAGTATTTATATCTTCACAGGAATACCAAAACAGCACACCTAGTATGTAAGGAACACCGTCAGTATTCTTTCGAATGGACTTTAGTGAGTCGGACTAGGGTTACAATGGAGCTGTGCAGGTGCAAATCATGTGGAAACATGAAACATCAACAAGACAAGATGGGTTAGACTTTAGCTTTAAGATTTTCATGATTGGCACTGCACAGCAACAAGTGGAACCAATCAAATCACTTGTGTTTAATGATTGTCTCTAAACCAAGGGGTCCAAACTCAGGTCTAGGAGTGTCACAACACTGCAGAGTTTATTGGTTACCCCAGTCCAATTCACCCTCGAAGAAAGAACACTTAGCTGGGTAGTGGTGTGACTCTCCAGCACTGAATCCTGATACACATACTCAAAAAATTGAATAAAAATTGTTTATTTAATTGGCTAATATTCATGTGTCAAGCTGCATTTGTTTCCTGCATCCTCTCGTGTTTCAGTGACAAACCAAACGTCCTCTACTTTGACCTTCTGAAGTGTGCCAGAGCAACGACAGAAATGGACGCCATTCTAGAGGGTCTCCAGTGTCCAACCACTCAAGTGAGATTTCCACACAAATGTCCTGTTGACATTGTACAGAAACCAAACACGTATGTCAGTAGCCTTTTAGAAATATGCACATGAGACTCATTTATTACAAAACAGTTTAGCATGTAGTATGTGAATGCCAGTTTGTAAGTCTGGGGGCTTGGGTCTCCTTTTGCTGCTTGGTTTGGGAGCCTTTTGCTCTATCATGCAATGAACAATGTGTAAATAGTGTAGATAGAAATATAAAAAGCAACACTGTGTTTAGCTACTCAAATAAGATCTCCTTCACTCTGTGTGTTTGTGCGTTGGTTTGCAGGTCTGTGTTAAAAAATGCCCTTCAGAGTTCTGGAAGTTGCCCCCAGAGGCGTATGCCCCAAATGCCCTGCCTAAAGACTTCTTTCAGCAGCAGTATTGTGACCCTAGACTTGACCTCGCCCAAACCACATTGGTAAAACCTCACACTGCAAATAAGCAATGTAACCAGCTTCATCTCTGAGAAATAAACCCTCACCTCACTCTTGACAGAACAGAATTTGTCGTATCAAAAGTCTTTGCAATATGCAACTCTTTGTACATGTAATTCATGCATTGGCTTAGCCACTCACGCATACATAGCATTTGTGCATACATAGCATTCTGCATGTTAATGAGATTTTCACATGCATTTCCACTACAGAGTGTCCAAGACATCCTCAATCAAGAGCTTTGTCCATATTTCTACACGCCAAGTAAACCAGGTAAAGACAGCAGGATTACACAACTACCTGTTAATTTGTCCATTCTGTTTTGTAACAGTTTGACTATGCTATGTACCAAAACATAACCAAACCACCAGGAAAGTACTTATACCTGCAGTGATAAGTCAGCAGGTTTAATTGTTAGTCATATTATTTTCTGTCTCTCCCTCCACCCAGAACTAGGGAGATGTCTGCCTAGCTTTGACTGGCAGGACGTTCCTCCAGACTTCTCTCTCCCTGGATTCGCTTCCGTTTATGAAACAGTCGAGCACATAAAGGGATATATGGAGTAATCCTTCACACACACTCACACACACATTTCACTCTCAAGCTACTACACATATGCCAATCATCAGGACTATATTGTTTTTATTTCCACTGTGATGTTTCTGTCTCCTCTAGTGGAGGGTCTGGAGCGTAATGACGGCACCGTGCAGAGACCATACCACATGCCCAGGTCTCTGTGGCAAATCCTCCACAAGAGAGACAGCTTTCTCCCTTAATGAATAAACCATCCAGCATATATTTGAGTCTTTTTTCTGTTGTTGTAACTGTAAAACTGTTCTCAACAGCATTTCGACCACTGTTTTGTTCAAAAGAGATCTGACGGGGCGGCCTCTGGACTGATCCAGTTTTGACCGAACGGCAGACACACACTGGATGTTCTGGCAAACATTTACATATCTGGCTGGACCTTAACCATGTTGCTCTGTTTATTTGATACGCCTACTCTTTTCATATACCGCACTGCTTATTGTGTAGGAGTAGGCTTGCTCCTAAATGTGGAGTATATGAGAGGCTTAAGGGGAAGTTGATATATTTAATTGAGTTTTAGTTCTTTGCCAACCTCTCTCATTATGTGTGAAAGATCACATTTCATGGGATGCTACAATATATTTTTTTTAATTCCTGAGTGTAATAATGTCAAGATTGGCCACCCTCCTGGACTCCCTCTTTCCGTGGTTTCACGTCTTGCGCTGCAGGCCGCTCCCCCCTGCAGCGTTGGTCAAGACGGGTAGACGCTTACCTGGGATCTCGTCGTTATCAAAATAAACGTGAGCCTGCTTCTTCCGGGAACGACGAGATGCCCGTGTACAGGCAGCCACGACCAAGGCACACAGCAGGGTTTAAATACATGAACTAGAAACGAGGGACAGGTGTACGCAATCAGTGTGAGGACAAAATGAAACCGTGGAACGGAACAAAACACAAGACATGGAAAACACGGAACATGGAAGGGACTGATCGTGACAATCAGCATAGATTATTTAACACAAAGATTCAGAACTGCTGGTGCTGTGTATTTAATCATCTAATATAGACACCAGTACCTCCACTAAAGCCTGCCATAATGATATCAACATCAAATGCAAAAAAAGTAATTTTGTTTCCAATAGTAAAACCAAAAAAAAAAGCCAAACAAATAAAACGTGATGATGGACATGCGCCTCTTTAAAGGATTTTCTCAATAAATATATGTAGAATTTATGACTATAACAGAAAACAGCAAAGAGAAAAATGCAAGAATGCATATGGCGAAGGACGTATGGCAAGTATGGCAAATTCCTCCTAAATGTCTATATGGTTCCATCAATGCAATATTTGAAGCTCTATGAAATAAACAAACCAAATTGTTATCAGAACACTCCACTATATTCATGAAAAACACTTTCTCATGTACTCATGGTATAACTCATTTTTACTGTAGGAATTTGGAATAATAGGATGGCAAAATCCTGTTCATGCCTATTCTGTTCCATATATGCAATAGTTGAAGCACTATAAAATACACAATTCATATTGTTATCAAATCCTTCCAATATATTCTTGAAATACACTTTCTTGTGTATCCATACTATTACGTTCCAATGTTTTTACTTTAATTTGGAGTAAAAGGATGGCAAAATCCTCATAAACATGTATTCGTTCCACTATATAATCAGTTTTTGAAACTCTAGAAAACAAACTAGTCAAATTGTTATCAGATCCCTCCACAATATTCATGAAATCCACTTTCTCATGTACCCATGGTATGACTTTCAAGTGTTTTACTGTAGGAAGCTTGAGTAATAGGATGGCAAAATCCTCTTAAACATCTGTTCAGTTCAACATATATCACTACTCGAAGATCTATAAAATACACAATTCAAATTGTTATAAAATCACTCCACTACGTACTTGAAATAAACTTCCTCCTGTACCCATGATATGACTTTCAGTCATTTTTACTGCAGAAATTTGGAATAATGGAGTAGCAAAATTCTGTCGAATGTCTATTCAGTTCCATATATGTAATAATTGAAGCTCTATAAATAAATCAAATCAAATTGTTATCAGATCACTCCACTAAATTCTTGATATACACTATCTTATGTACCTGTGGTATGACTTTCAGTCATTTTTACAGTAGGAATTTAGAGTAATAGGATGGCAATATCCTGTGAAATGTCTATTCAGTTCACTATATATCACTACATGAAGCTGAGTGAAATGCACAAATCAAATTGTTATCAAATCACTTCATTAAATTCTTGAAATACAGTTTCTCTTGTACTCATGAATGACTTTCAGTCATTTTTACTGTAGGAATTTGGAGTAATAGGATGGCAAAAGCCTGTTAAATATCTATTTGGTTCACTACATATCACTTTTCCTTGTACCCATAATATAATGTTGAATATATTTACTGTAAAAATTTAAAGTATTGGGATGGCAAACTCATGTAAATTGCCTGTTTGGTTATATACATGCAACTTTAGAAAGTCTTTAAAATAAACAAATCAAATTGTTATCACATATCACTACTATACTCTTGAACTACTATACTATACTACTATTCTCATAGTCAGTGTAGACGTAGTTTAGGTAGGGGACGGGAGACGTTGTCACTTAGCCTCACAGGTTACATCTTGGCGATAAGCCTAAGGTTACATTATTATGTAAAGATTATTTTATTATTTGTGTAGCTTTTTTTGTACGTTAAAAGCACAGTAACCACGGACAGTTTAATCGTATAGGCCTAAATATTCGATACAGGACATGGAAAATTGAGCGCGAGCATCCCATAGCATGGAAAGCAGGTGCTCGTGACCAAGCTGCCTTTGTTGATGAGCTAAGAACGAGAACGTGCTGTGACTTCCAACATCACAATGTGTCAATAACCTGGAATGATGCGTCATAAGAATAGATTATCGAATGCAAGATTATTTTTTACTGAAACATTACACATTGCGGACTCTGTGTGATGGCGCTTATCGAAAGTGCAAGGGAGTGTACTGTAGTCAGCATGCCAGATTATTGCGGTGAGTTTTGTTGTTGTTGTTTTTTCCAGATATAGCCATATGCCAAAGATTTTATGAGAACCCATACGTCAAATACAATGGTTAAAAAAGAAAAAAAATGTACAAAACTAGCTTGTACATTTCATGTTGAAATAATAAATGTTCTTACGTACTTGGTAGGTCTACCTTATATTAAAAACATTTATATAGTGTACGATCTGTAACTGTGTATCAGATCGAAAGCGTATGTGTGCAGAAGGTGTCATAAAAAAAAAAGAAAAGTGTTGTAACGGCCCTAGTGTCGCTGGACAAGGAGCAGGACGGACAGACGTGTATTAACACACGATAAAGACACCGGCGCTCATATGCAACATAAACAGTGAACATAAAACACGAATACAGATAACGAACTATGTGAACACGAACATGGGCATTGACCGACTAAGATGCACACTCCCACAGCGGTTTAAACACACAGACGTTACAAGACTAAACCATGTGCAGTTGCGCGTTAATTACACAGGCGTGGTTACAAACAAGACTATGAACTCCCACTGCACGCGGCGGGCCGTACCACATGGCTAGTGTGAAGGGGAGCGTTCCATGACAACTGTATATAAAATGTGTTAGACAAAATATAGCGTACCGGTCAAAGGTTCAGACACGCGTGACTGAATATATGTTTTTCATAGGTTTAAATTCATTCTAATGTAATGGTATATACTTAGAATTTATAGAATATATATATTCTTCATTTCTATCTTCTCAGGGGAACCTCCTCCGTATGAGCCCATTTTCAGGCGACCAGTTAACAAGAGGCGAGTCCGGCAATCTCTCAGTGCTTCTCCGATTTACTCCTCCACATCAGCTGACTTTAAAAAACCATTTAAAGCTCTACACATCATGGATCACAGAATGTCTGTTATTAACGCTATACAAGAACTATACTAAGGCCATAGATCTAGACTAAGACTATAAAGTTATTTCACTTAGCTAAATAACTTTAATACATAATTTAAATCATGCAATGTGTAATAATATTTCTTGTTTTTGTTCAGGAGATGTGCAGACATTATCTGCTGTATTATTTTTGTGGCTGCCATTGTCACCTATATTCTTATTCGCTCCCTGGGTAAGAAACATTTCCAACTACACTTTCATGGGGGAAAAAAAATCATTATTATTGTGGGCTCAAGCGGAAGGTCTTTTACCCATGTATGGCTTGTGAGATATCCTTCTAACGGAGGTTCTAACACAGCGTGGCTGCTTGGAGACTCTCGTCATGTCGTGTTGCCCCAGAACTCCACTGGGATGTTTTGTGGAGCTGGAGTCAATGCGTAAGTCCCTCACATACTGGATAAGTATTTATATCTTCACAGGAATACCAAAACAGCACACCCAGTATGTAAGGAACACCGTCAGTATTCTTTCGAATGGACTTTAGTGAGTCGGACTAGGGTTACAATGGAGCTGTGCAGGTGCAAATCATGTGGAAACATGAAACATCAACAAGACAAGATGGGTTAGACTTTAGCTTTAAGATTTTCATGATTGGCACTGCACAGCAACAAGTGGAACCAATCAAATCACTTGTGTTTAATGATTGTCTCTAAACCAAGGGGTCCAAACTCAGGTCTAGGAGTGTCACAACACTGCAGAGTTTATTGGTTACCCCAGTCCAATTCACCCTCGAAGAAAGAACACTTAGCTGGGTAGTGGTGTGACTCTCCAGCACTGAATCCTGATACACATACTCAAAAAATTGAATAAAAATTGTTTATTTAATTGGCTAATATTCATGTGTCAAGCTGCATTTGTTTCCTGCATCCTCTCGTGTTTCAGTGACAAACCAAACGTCCTCTACTTTGACCTTCTGAAGTGTGCCAGAGCAACGACAGAAATGGACGCCATTCTAGAGGGTCTCCAGTGTCCAACCACTCAAGTGAGATTTCCACACAAATGTCCTGTTGACATTGTACAGAAACCAAACACGTATGTCAGTAGCCTTTTAGAAATATGCACATGAGACTCATTTATTACAAAACAGTTTAGCATGTAGTATGTGAATGCCAGTTTGTAAGTCTGGGGGCTTGGGTCTCCTTTTGCTGCTTGGTTTGGGAGCCTTTTGCTCTATCATGCAATGAACAATGTGTAAATAGTGTAGATAGAAATATAAAAAGCAACACTGTGTTTAGCTACTCAAATAAGATCTCCTTCACTCTGTGTGTTTGTGCGTTGGTTTGCAGGTCTGTGTTAAAAAATGCCCTTCAGAGTTCTGGAAGTTGCCCCCAGAGGCGTATGCCCCAAATGCCCTGCCTAAAGACTTCTTTCAGCAGCAGTATTGTGACCCTAGACTTGACCTCGCCCAAACCACATTGGTAAAACCTCACACTGCAAATAAGCAATGTAACCAGCTTCATCTCTGAGAAATAAACCCTCACCTCACTCTTGACAGAACAGAATTTGTCGTATCAAAAGTCTTTGCAATATGCAACTCTTTGTACATGTAATTCATGCATTGGCTTAGCCACTCACGCATACATAGCATTTGTGCATACATAGCATTCTGCATGTTAATGAGATTTTCACATGCATTTCCACTACAGAGTGTCCAAGACATCCTCAATCAAGAGCTTTGTCCATATTTCTACACACCAAGTAAACCAGGTAAAGACAGCAGGATTACACAACTACCTGTTAATTTGTCCATTCTGTTTTGTAAGTTTGACTATGCTATGTACCAAAACATAACCAAACCACCAGGAAAGTACTTATACCTGCAGTGATAAGTCAGCAGGTTTAATTGTTAGTCATATTATTTTCTGTCTCTCCCTCCACCCAGAACTAGGGAGATGTCTGCCTAGCTTTGACTGGCAGGACGTTCCTCCAGACTTCTCTCTCCCTGGATTCGCTTCCGTTAATGAAACAGTCGAGCACATAAAGGGATATATGGAGTAATCCTTCACACACACTCACACACACATTTCACTCTCAAGCTACTACACATATGCCAATCATCAGGACTATATTGTTTTTATTTCCACTGTGATGTTTCTGTCTCCTCTAGTGGAGGGTCTGGAGCGTAATGACGGCACCGTGCAGAGACCATACCACATGCCCAGGTCTCTGTGGCAAATCCTCCACAAGAGAGACAGCTTTCTCCCTTAATGAATAAACCATCCAGCATATATTTGAGTCTTTTTTCTGTTGTTGTAACTGTAAAACTGTTCTCAACAGCATTTCGACCACTGTTTTTTTGAAAAGAGATCTGACGGGGCGGCCTCTGGACTGATCCAGTTTTGACCGAACGGCAGACACACACTGGATGTTCTGGCAAACATTTACATATCTGGCTGGACCTTAACCATGTTGCTCTGTTTATTTGATACGCCTACTCTTTTCATATACCGCACTGCTTATTGTGTAGGAGTAGGCTTGCTCCTAAATGTGGAGTATATGAGAGGCTTAAGGGGAAGTTGATATATTTAATTGAGTTTTAGTTCTTTGCCAACCTCTCTCATTATGTGTGAAAGATCACATTTCATGGGATGCTACAATATATTTTTTTTAATTCCTGAGTGTAATAATGTCAAGATTGGCCACCCTCCTGGACTCCCTCTTTCCGTGGTTTCACGTCTTGCGCTGCAGGCCGCTCCCCCCTGCAGCGTTGGTCAAGACGGGTAGACGCTTACCTGGGATCTCGTCGTTATCAAAATAAACGTGAGCCTGCTTCTTCCGGGAACGACGAGATGCCCGTGTACAGGCAGCCACGACCAAGGCACACAGCAGGGTTTAAATACATGAACTAGAAACGAGGGACAGGTGTACGCAATCAGTGTGAGGACAAAATGAAACCGTGGAACGGAACAAAACACAAGACATGGAAAACACGGAAC
Organism: Electrophorus electricus; assembly: GCF_041902795.1. NCBI lineage: Eukaryota > Metazoa > Chordata > Actinopteri > Gymnotiformes > Gymnotidae > Electrophorus > Electrophorus electricus. The sequence continues at coordinate 698,879 of NW_027658725.1, read as the reverse complement.
ATGGAAGGGACTGATCGTGACAATCAGCATAGATTATTTAACACAAAGATTCAGAACTGCTGGTGCTGTGTATTTAATCATCTAATATAGACACCAGTACCTCCACTAAAGCCTGCCATAATGATATCAACATCAAATGCAAAAAAAGTAATTTTGTTTCCAATAGTAAAACCAAAAAAAAAAGCCAAACAAATAAAACGTGATGATGGACATGCGCCTCTTTAAAGGATTTTCTCAATAAATATATGTAGAATTTATGACTATAACAGAAAACAGCAAAGAGAAAAATGCAAGAATGCATATGGCGAAGGACGTATGGCAAGTATGGCAAATTCCTCCTAAATGTCTATATGGTTCCATCAATGCAATATTTGAAGCTCTATGAAATAAACAAACCAAATTGTTATCAGAACACTCCACTATATTCATGAAAAACACTTTCTCATGTACTCATGGTATAACTCATTTTTACTGTAGGAATTTGGAATAATAGGATGGCAAAATCCTGTTCATGCCTATTCTGTTCCATATATGCAATAGTTGAAGCACTATAAAATACACAATTCATATTGTTATCAAATCCTTCCAATATATTCTTGAAATACACTTTCTTGTGTATCCATACTATTACGTTCCAATGTTTTTACTTTAATTTGGAGTAAAAGGATGGCAAAACCCTGGTTTTCTGTATGGCTTTAGCCACTCCTGCTGCATGTTGGGTGTCTTTTTTCCATGTTGTCTAGCTGTGTGCTCACATGCATGAGTACTTGTCTCTCTCCCCCTTTCTTAGCTCACAATCTGATTCCAGTTTTCGAGTGCAAAATACAATCCTTGCTGTCACGTAGGAACCCAAACCAGGCGAAACTCTCTCTCCTGGGGGCTACGTGTTGACATACAAGCTGACAGCAGGGCCCAAACTTCGGGAATTAAACCTTAACAAGCTTGCCTCTCTAGGTAACTCAATTAGCGAGTAGGCTTAGTTAAAATAACAGCTTTAGTGAGCAAGGCTCCGATGAAAAACGCAAGTTATGATGGCCATTCACACTCCAGACACATTTTTTCGTAACTCAACAATGACTCCTAAGTTCTTTCAAACTTCTCAGTAAGGAATTCAAATCTGAAAAAGGACGTTCAAGAATAGTTTTGAGATGTCATTCACCTGGTTCTGAAAACTTGACTTGTAGAGTAACATACCATGCTGATGAGGTTACAGTGTCAAGCGTGAATGTGTGGAAGCTTGACTTGGAAAAAAGACAATGAATTGGCCATCAAGTCTACAACAAAAGCATGCCAGCTAACATTGGTACTCACCCCAACCTGCCTTTGCACTGTGCAATTCCAGCAGTCTTAAACATTGTTTTGCATTTCAAACTGTACAAGACGATGCATCTGAAACCTTGACCAAACTCCATGGCACAGTGCTCCATCGATAGTTGTTCTCAATATTGGTCTACAGATTTTCTGGAAACTATCATGCTAGATCATTAAGATATTGTGCTTTTGTCACAACAAATGTGAAATCAAAAAGGCATTCTATCTGCTGCCACAACTGCACAAAATATTTTTGTGTCCCACATACTTCATGCTCATTTCGCTATACCGCTGTTATTTGTAGTTGGCATGTGAGCTATGGCAGGCTGTTTCCTATTGGTTGTTTTTATACGCGTGTTGCGTATATGTGTACTGCGAGATTTTAGAGCAAAATTTCTGACACTGCATGAGGAGACATGAGATGCCCAGTCCAACATTTCAGTAAAAAAAAAAAAAAAAAAAAAGTCAATCATTCATATTTTGAAGCACTATAGACTTTTTATGGTCTGAAGCTATAGTGGAATGGTTTTCCAGGCTGGACGAGGTATGAAGTGAAAACACGGACTCGATCATCTCCACGTGTGGACTCTGTGTCCAGCAGGGCCTCTCCAGGAGCCTGGATAGTGACCGATTTGTCCCCTCTGCTGTCCCTGCTCTTAGAGCGGTGCCTGTCTCTCCGATCCCTGAAACAGCACCACACACGCACGCGCACACAGATGTATATAAACATTTATATACACAGTATACTCCAAGTTGGTACATAAAGCAACATAAAATGGATAATCGTTAAATAACGATACGGTGGTACCCTCAGTGTTTGCAGTAGTGTACATTCACATTTGTATGTTCTAGACAAAACATCAATGCCCGCCCACATTTAGGCAAAAGGGAAGAATGTCGGGAAATGGCATACGCACCTGTGCTTGCGAGAGCTACGGGAATGGGAGGACTTGTAGGAGTAGCCTGAGTACTGTGACTCGTTGTCCATGTCTGGGGCCAGTGCCTGGGGTTTGTGGACCTCAGCTCCACCCCTGGAACGTTCTGTTGCTCTGCGCAGTTGAGTTTTGCGCTCTGAGATAGATTTAGAGGATAGCGCCAGCGGCAGCTGCAGCAGTTCAACCTTACTCCTGAGAGAATCTATTTTGAAGGCTGAAGAGGAGGAGGACTAACCTGAGGGAGGAAGAGAAATAAGTATACCTTTAAAGCAAATACCATAATCCAGAGCAACACATCTCAGAGTGAACACGCTCCCTGTTAATCAAACCAAAGACTGGTGGTGTCAGCACAAAGCTCTATCTGCTCTTAAAGGTGAGCTACAAGTGCCCACAATTTCATTACAATCTGTTCTCATTCAGAATGAACAAGTGCATATAAAATCAGAGCAACACCATAATATGTAGAGATCTATAAAGATCTCTTTTTATATATTTCAATGAATCCATTAATGTCCCGGAACAGTGATAGTATAAAATTAAGTCACATTTTGAAAATGAACATCTTGAATACACACTGAAAATTCAAACAAAGGTTGTAGTCTTCATCTATTAATTGAACTGTGCAAGAATAATGAACAAACCAGAAAATAGCATTACACACTACTTCACCTTCAAGGTATTAAATGTGTTTCACCCTAAGGAAGCAATTTACAAAAACAGGCCCATCATTCAACAACTTTGTGAATCAGTGCTTTCACAATTCTCACACTCACCACAAGGTCTCATCACACACACACACACACACACACACACACACACACACACACACACACATACACACACACACACACACACACACATTCCCCAGCCATCTCCCATCATCTCCAGGGTTACCAAGCTTGGCTCTTACCAAGGGAATGAATAAGGGGGTACAGGAGCAGTGAACAGTGTGGGGGCTACGTTTCTATGGTTACATGACCTTTAACCACACAACCCTATTTCTGGGGAGAGCAAAAATATGTCAGTGAGCTGTTTGTATGTTTACCTGGGTCTTTGTGTGTGTGGTCAGCTCTAAAATAACAGCAGCAACTGTCATTGAAGAAGCTGTTGTGTGGGCCTGAGTAGGTACTAAACACATTCTTAAGAATAGTGACTCTTAATCCAATTCCTTTAATGAAGAACCACAACTTTCCTCACTTTCTATTTCTAAATGTCTGTCCCCTTCTCTCTGATTGGCTGTATATGAAGGGAACGCAAACTTGATTAGGAAGCCAAAAACACAGACCTCCTCTTTCTGCTGTGTCTATGTGCATGCACTTCTCACTCACCCACTTGTCAGGGATTGTTTACAAAACTGATAATACAGTCAAGGATACTATTTGTCGAGGGCAGACTCCCAACACATGCCACTCATCAATCTCAAATAGGGGCTCTTGGATTCTCTCACACACACACACACACACACACACACACACACACACACACACACACACACACACACACACACACGCACACACACACACACACGCTTCTCACAGGAATTGTAAAAACAGTAGGCCTACATTTGAACAGAATAGAATGGGACCATAACCCCATACATTTTATGATAAAGTTTAAAATAAAAACTCATATATAAAAACATAACTCTCGAAGAAAATTAAGAGATCAGTCCAAATTAGTATCTCTGCGTTTGGCAATGATTTCAATTCCACAGTCTGTTGAATTCCACCACATGTACAGCTCTTTGTATTTAATGAGATTCTGATTAGGTAATCAAAGCTTATTTAACAAGCAGTGTGAAAGACTGGTGGAGAACACCTCAAGATGCATGAACAAGCTACAATCAAAATCTGAGATATTCCACCAAATACTGATTTCTTAACTAATCCTAAATTAAAACATTAGTACCATAATCCTTAGTCCTTAACACTGATCTTAGACTATTTCATTCTTTTTTGAACCATAACATTAGCCATTATACAACAAAGGCCAAACTGGAGTCAGTGTAAAGGAGCCACTTCTACCAACATCTTAACAGATCAAAGTATAAATCCTTTCATATGTGTCAAAAACCAACCCTGGCATCACTGAGCCATTTCAAGAGGTGAGGGACGAGCTTCACAGAATTTACACTACACAGAATGTGCCTCTTCATCGGTAATGACATGATATCAGACAACAAATATGTTCCTTTTTGTCCCCTGCAATGTTGACAGGAGTCAGTCCAGAACAGGGCTGCACAAATAAGTATACAGTAATGAGCAGTGAAGATGATGTCTTGCCACAACACAATGGCAATCCCAGTAAGCCCTGCCTTATCCATTGTGCGTAAAGAGAGGCCAAACCTTTATTTTCTATTCTGTAGAACGCTTAAAGAAATAAAATAAACTCCTTCCACACTCTTTATTCTTTGCTCTCGCATAGTGTTAATTTATAAAATAAAGGATACAACATAGACATATGATGATATTAATGCAAAATACCCTCTTGGAGCCCATGTGCCTTGCAGGGGTCCCAGTGCAAAAGAACCTGAATTTGTTTAAGTCATCCATCCACACATTCCATAAGGCGAAGAGAGATGAGGACCACCATCTTGCCTCAAGTTGACATGGGCACATTATGGGTTCTCGAGCAAAATGGCACCTGTTGGATTGCCAGTTTGTCACTGATGGCGTGAGTGAGTATTAACATACATGTATTGGGCAAAGTGCTTGGGGGGGGGGTCCCTTTAGTGGGCAGATTCATTTCCTCAGCCATACATTTTCAGTCTCATTTTAGTTCCATTTCTTCATCTTCACTGACTAATTTTTTTTTTTAAACTGTCACCTCAGTTCCCTTGTTCCAACTTTAGCTTTACCTGATAAAAAAAAACACCTCACATATCTGGACTTTCATTTGAATGCTTTTTATTCCAACTCGGTGCATGTGCTGAAGGTTCGTCTGTCCTGTCTCTCTCTTCTCAGTTGCAGACAATACAATATTTGCAGGTTTCTCCCAGGAGAAAGGCATGCTGGGATTCTAGTAAAGAGCTACACCGGATGTATGAAATGGCAGGAATGCCACACCCTTATTGTGTGTGTTCATGTTTCAAATGTGTAAGTAAAACTCTTTACAATGTCTCGTGTAATAAATCAGAATCCTGTAGAATGGATCTCGGGCTGAGCTGGTTCTGTTGGCCCTTCTTCGTTACCTAAACAGGTTGGAAAGATGACCATACAATTGTTACAGTCTGCAGGGGTAGTACACCATAAGCAACATAATTACATCAACTCCAAAATCAATACTAAACATTATTCAAATACATACATAAAATTCTTAAAGTTGAAATTAGGAATTGCTACAGGTTTGAAGGCCAGTTTTCAGTCTGGCAATAGCAAGACCCAAGATCTGCGGTGATGTTTTAATATTCAACTGTGTGCTCCATTTAAACTCAACCCCAAATTATCCCAGTGATTCCAGATTAGTTCTTTTTGTTTGGTACAATCAAAAAGAATTGTGCTACAGCATTAAACAGGTTTAGCCCCAGTATTTATAAATTGCTTCTTTGACACACTTACCATCGCTCGACCCAAGATAAATAGATGGTGTCCTGATAATGGAGGAAGACCCATGGATGGTGTCATCTGAACTGACTGACAGGTGACTTTTTTCTCACCATTGTGAGCAGTCTACACTGGTCTGCTTCAATCTCCTATGAAAATGAAAACAAGGAGTTAACCAGGATCTCACAAGTGCACAAAGCCATTCTTTTAAAACATAACATGAAAGTGCTAGCTAGCTGCAATGATAGTGTGTGTGTGTGTGTGTGTGTGTGTGTGTGTGTGTGTTTGAGAGAGAGTGAGTAATATATCCACTTTACCCTAAGCTGATGCAGGTTTTTCATCAGTCCCTCCATTCTTTGAAAGATTCCATCCACATTTTTTATCATGCGCTGCCGTATGCTTGCTCGTGATTGGCAGGGCCTCGTTTCATGCCTCAGCATCTCCAGGTGTGAACGGCCTTTTGGTGACTGGCAAGGCATCTCCTGCCCTTCTTGCTGTGAGGACAATGATGTCACTTTCTGCTTCTGACTGGCAGCCTCTAAAGGATCCAAGGATCCAAGGATCAACAGTCTTAGTGTCCTGACTGGCAGAACACAAAGGGTGCAAAAAAGTTGGTAAATATCTGAGCCTGCTAAAATTCTATTTATAAAAACACCACCACCACCACCAGAAATATACTGTTTAACTATCATAGTGCAACAATGACTGTGTAACGGAGTGTAACAAATTCTTACCATCTTGAAAAGCAGCATCAGCCACTTTAGCTTGTCCTCCCACATAACCCTGCCCACCAGTATGCATGTAGGCTTCTGATTGGTCAGTTGGGATAGTAGGTGTGAGAACATTTTCATCATCACTCTGTGAATCTCTCTCTATCGAACCAGACTCTTCTGATAGGGAGCCATCTAGGGACCAAAGGCATCAGCCATAAGTACCACAGAGAGCAAATCCTATGACATTGTATACAAACAAAAACAAACATGGGCTTACCTAGACGACCGACTTGATTACCATGCAACCGTAGAACCGCAGACCTAGAGGAGATGTCAGGAGTCCAATCATTGTAAGTGCATCTTTGAAATTCTGCCTTCTCTTAACAGCATTACAGCAGCATTAGAAAACTTTAAAAATCCTGAGTACTTACGGAGCTGTTGATCCTTGCTCGGTGGCTTCAATGCCTCCAGAGGCCGAGGAGATGGTCTTTTCTAACAGGTTCTTCCATCTGTGGAAACATCGCTAAAGCCATCAGGTCCCAATTTCTACAACAGCACAATGTTGTTAAAATCATCTGAACATAAATGGCCTGACACCATAAATGTTATCACAAAACAGACACAGCAGTGCTGACTGGTTGACCTTGATGAGAAGATGGTGGGTCAGAGAGAGACAAAAAAACAAACTCACGTGTTTTTCTCAGAGGAAGTCCCAGCCACCAGCTCGTATATCTGTCTCTCTGATGTACTGATCACATACAAGGCCTTGTTATCTGATAGAGAAGAGCAGGCTGTCAAACAATGTATTCAAACTAACCCAAATGCAATTTGTAACTGGCTTCTTAATTTTTTAAAAATAAAATAAAGACATAGTTATTCCAGACCCATTCATCTATTCTGTCTATTCACAGCTGTAAGAATAACTACAAATATACCTGTAGCCACAGATCTGACAAGAGATGAATCCAAGCGAACAACGGGGCAAAAGGGGGTTTTGAGGTCCGTGTTCCTACCCCAAACCCCACCCAGTGAGCGCGCAGGACATCGCAAGATCAAACGGTCACCTGAACCCCTTTGGAGTAGCACCAACAGGTCTGAGAGAAGCAGAGCATGAATGTCTGAAACACACACACACACACACACACACACACACACACACACACACATACAGAGTGAGAATGGACCTGTCAAGTAATCATTTGCAAGAGGAAAAACAAAAATGTGATTTGTTCAGCTGTGATGATCTCTTACCTATAGCTTTATCTTTACTAACTTTCCAAGTCAACGGTCCTTCGTGGATCATTTTCTTAGTGGTCAGGTCCAGATTCTACATAGAAAAAGAATATAGTTAATAATTCATACTCTGGATCAGGTGCTCCAAGACCAGAGAAGCTGTTTGGAAGGCAGATGGTGGATACATAGTAAGGCCGTACCTTGAACTGAGCAGCGACAGGACTGGCCTGCCTCTCCAGAGGGGACAAGTCTAGCCTGCGCTGATAACGGCTGAGCAGTCGCCGGTGCTCCGTCTCCCTGACGACCTCATTGACAGCTCGTAGTATCCCACGGCAGCACGCCTGTGCCCTCACCAATGTCTGCAGGTCTGGAGAACCAGCTGTTGTGGGGGCACATACTAGTGTTAATCCAGGAGAAAGGGCGTGTGTGCTTGCCTCCTTGGTAAACTGGTATGTGTGTGTATACTGAAGTGTTTTCATGGTTCAATACATTGTGTGTGAGTGTTTCTATACATGCCTTCTGTGTGTCTGATGATGTTATCCAGCAGCAAGGGGTATTTGGTGAGTCTCTGCATCTCAGATACTAGAAGGTCCTTTAATTGTAGTCGGCGGCAGTGAGGGCTGGCTTCACATTCCTAACACACACACACACACACACGAATGAGCCAAGGACATCTAAGTCCAAATGTGGATTCTGTTGACTGCAACACCAATTTATACCTAAAACAGCATCACTAGAAGTTATGTGCTGCAATAAAAGTCAAATATAAAAGACTGGATAGTCTCCAATTCAAAGTATGGGTCAACCAATTCACAACCCAGCCCACTAACAAATATGGCAGAAGCTCTAGTGTTTGTAGGTTTGTCCAAAGGCTTTATACCTCTAAAAAGTGTTACCTGTATAAGGTGCGCGAAACGCGGGTCTTTGCATTTATTTTTAATGAGCTCCAGTGCCTGACTCTGCTGACTGCACAGGTGAGACACCTGCTCCTGGAACTCCTCTCCTGCAGCGTCTTCAAACTATCACGCACACGCACAAACACATGAGCTACTGACATATCAAGTAAAGCAACAAGTATATCCCACACTACACAGAACAACCCCTTCATTTTAGACAGCACCAAAAGATGATGTGAACTAGAAAGGGAGTAACACTAGCCAGCTCTCACTCTAGACACCATGATGTCTCCGATGCCTTGAACTATAGAAGAGTCCCTCAGCCTCTTCATGGACTCACACAGATTCGCTGAAACACAAATGCAACACCACAAAACAGAATCTGTTTAAGCGAGCCAGTGTATATGTGGTTTGTTAGAAAGTTGTGTCAGTGGGCAACAGAACTCTACTTGTGTCATGAAGGCCACCACAGAAACAACATGTACAGCCTCCAGTCCATACCTGCTCACAGTAATGGCATGGTGCCGATAGCTGATATTGTTCTGTCATTAAATTCTCAGTTTGGGTGGGTTTTACACTTCTTTAATCTTGATTATGATTTAGACACCAAGTAGGCTTCAGAAATTTAGGTTTGAAAACACACTAAGACAAATGGAGCGGATTTGCACGCACACACACACGCTCGCACACAGAGAGACTGACCATGAAGATTGTAGACCTGGGGCAGGTTGGGGAAGATACAGGAAAGTTCTTCGACGGTCAAAAGATTCCTCATCTTCTGGAAGAACACCTGATCGAGAACCCTGAGAGTCCGCAAGTGAGATGCTTCCGTTGTGAACAGCTCTGAGTAAGAGGATATAGCAAAGTCACTACAATTTCTTACAAACGTTACACAATTCAGAATTCCACATTTTCATGAGTCAGGATAGAATTATCATATGTGCATAATAAATAGAATACTGTATGTTCAAAAGATTTAGTAGCTATTTAGTTTAAGTTAGATCAGTAAATAATTTTTTTCATTTTACATGTTAACTGTGTACTGGGAGTTGTCTTTTATAGTCAGTTGCTGTGCACCACATTTGCTGTTTTACCATATATGACAGCCTGCCGTTCGATCTCCCGGGAGCCGAGAGAGGCGAGTGTGTGCGGCTCCACTGTCTCCTGCCAGTTCTGACAGTGGACCGTGTCCTCTTCCAAAGGAGGTGCATCAGGCAACAACACCAGTGGTGTATCCACACTCCTACAGGAAGGGAAGGAGGCATGGGGAAAGAGAGAAAGAGAGACAGAGCTTCAGCAGCAACTTACTAAGATAAATCAAGGTGACGGATATGGATGTTAAAGAACTGGACGGCAGGTGTGCATGTGTGCTCATTAGCATCAGACTAATGAGGTGTATATAGTTATAATTACATCTCAGTCATGCTCATGGATCTCTGCGTCCTGGTGCAAGGCGGTGACATACCTGTCCAGAGTAGATGCTGGAGGCCGGACATTCATGGCTCAGGAACCTCAGCAGCTCTTCCACTAGTGTGTCTACTGAAATATCTTGAATGTTGGATGATCTCTTTAGTGTTCGTTTCAGCATCTGTTCATTCAGCTGAAGAACACCTTTTCTGAACGGGTTATCAGACGCAACAATGGTCCTTAAAAATTCCACATTACCTATTATGATGTAATAAACCGAGGTGTGAGAGCTGCAGTAGTGATCTAAGCCAGTTAGCTAGCTAGCTATGTTCTTGTCCAGACACTTTAATGCCTCATGGCTGGTGCAATGACACAATATTCAACATTTCCCTCTGATTCTACTTTTAATTCTGTGACATTAGCTAAGCAACTATAAAGCTACTCTTGTCCAAAAATGCCAGTGTCGTTAGACGTATCAAAACGTATCAAACATAGCTTTAGCTAGGCTAGCTAATCAGACCTTCTATGAAACAATCACAACTTAGTAAATTCATAGTTGTTAATCACAGTAAAGTGTTTTTTCTTTTTGTTGTTTAAAAAGAGTTACCTTGTTACCTTGCTAGCTAACAGTTAGCTAGTAACAATGCCTTCAAAAGTAGTTCTCCACTGATACAAGATACCTAAGAGAAGTTTGGCTCGGAATGTGACTGATTGAAAAACAAAAATACATCACAAATAGCGTTATGCAATAATACCTAAAGTGCATGCATCAAATACAAACAGTCCCCAATGCAAACCTCTTTTACAAGGCAGCTATTTAGCGTCTGCTACTTCTGCAAAACAAACCCAGTCTTGCATGTTAGTGTTAGCTATCCAGCTAGCTAGGCATTGCTCCAGGACAGGTTTTAGTATAGCCAAAATAATTTGATTGCCTGTTAATTTTTTTTAAAAAGTTGATGTAGAGATGTGACATTTTACTAAGCGTGCCCTGATAAAAAGCTAATAAAATAGCTAAGGGCCAGATTCTGTTATATCATTAGTTAGTGTCATGTCCGTTGATGCAGGAAAGAAGAGACAGGAAACAGTGCGTTACCCTGTGGCCTTTTATTAATGCAGAGCTCTTGAGATGTCACTTCACAACACAGTGCGAGTGAGATCTAAAGCATAACTTTGCAACAGACAGACATATTTCTCTCGCCTTGTGCCACTTCTGCTTTTGTGTTTTTCCATCTCAGCCGTCACCTCTGTTTGACCGTCTCGTACACATGTCTTGTTGCATAATCACACATATACACGTCTAGGGCATTTCCTGTTATGTCTGGACATACAGTAATTATTTTATTTATTCAAGCATTAGTCCTATTCCATTCTGCACATTATTCTCTACTAGTGTAAGCTTAGCATTCATTTAATTTCTGAAACTCCACAATTCCCCCTTTTGATCTCTACAAAGAGATCACCAATCACACTCCTTTATTCTGGCATCTCCTGTCTCTACGTCCCTTTCCCCCTGTATCAGTGGCATCATCGTGGTACCCTCATGCACATCTTTCCTTTCTATCATAGCTGAAATTAGTCTAACCATTAACGCCCTAATACATGGAATACAGCAGCACCCGCATGTCACAGCAATTCCCGTGAATGTGGCTAATGAAACCATCAATGACACAATTAAGTCTTTCCACTGACCGAACCGGCTCACCATCCAGGATTCCAACTGGTTGTTTATGCCTGAATTCTCATGCATTTCCTCTGATAGGGTCTTCAAACCATCCAATGCTCTACTAACTGACCCATCCGGAGCGGTATTATTAGGAATGAATGTACAACACACATCCTCAAGCATAGCGCAGACACCCCCCTTTTCCGCCAACAACATGTCTAATGCCATACGATTTTGCACCGCCATCAGTGAGGTTGGTCCCAGCTGATCTCTAAGTCCTTCCACTGCATCCCTAGTCAGGTTGGCTAGCCTGAGGACATTATAATGTACATAGTTAATCCGATCCACATTTTTATTTGGAGTAATGGGGAATAATGCAGAAAGTATCGGAATATTCTCAAATCCCCCTGCTATCTGGTCTGCTAACTTATATCTGTCCGGAACTCCGCGAGGTATTCCTATTGCATCTATGTATGTGGGGGTATTCCTTGTTAAATCAAAATGGTATGCCTCTCGCTACTGTCTTGCTGCATCAGTTACCGGGTCCCTGTGTAGATTTTTGCCTATCAGTAATAAAGGAGCTGCTAACCTGACCATGGTGCATGTCCCCTCCGAGTTCTCTGGCATGTTAACAACCAAAGTCATCCTTCCACAATAATCATACAATCCTGCTCGTGCCCATGAACCCACAGACTCGTTCCCAGTGACCGTGCGGTTACACCATTCCGCCGGGATGTGCGCCAAGCGTACTTGAGGTGTGCTTGAACTTCTAACGAAGCACGTGTAGTTCCCCTCCCCCTTTTCGGGTGAAAATAGTCCTGTCCTGGTTCTGTTACTGATGGGGGGGAAAATAACGCTCAAAGTGTCACAATTCTTAGGGTTTCTTTCCTTAGTCAGGCCAATCATGCACGCATAACCCTTGGGGTCTTTTTGTGGGAATAGGGGTGCCGGGGTGGTTATAAGTCTGGGTCTTGCGGCTGCACATGCTACACATCCACCAATCTCTACCCCCATTCTTCTTCACCGTCTTGTTGTTAATGTTTTAATCCTTTCCTACTGCCATGCTATTATTTAACCCAAGCGTGACCAAACTGTAAATGGAAACACACAACACAATACACCAACAAATAATCAAACAACACAATTGTCCAGAAGTCATCACTGGTGTTCTGTTCTTCTTACTTTGGGGTCTAAGGGTGGACTACCTTGACCCTTTTGCTCCCGGGGATTATTCTGCCCCTTCCGGGTCAGGTGAGTTAGGTGATGTTTCAGCAAGGTCCCTCGCTGTCTCTTGCAGACTCCTCTGCGGTGACTCTGCGGCGGCGCACTGGCTCAGATGAAACCACGTTTCCCCTTTACCCTTCAGGCGTACGGCGTGGCTGGTTCTTTCTGTCACCTGGAATGGACCTGTCCACCTCGGCTCACTCCATTTTCTCTTGATGACTCTCAGCAGCCCCCAGTCCGTAACGGGTATCGTCTGGGTTTGTCTGCTCCCCGTCCGGTCCCCCTCCTGCGTGGAGAAAGCTGAAATGATACTTTGCAATTCATTAAAGTATGATGTGTGTGTGAGATGTTTTTCTTTTCTCATTTATTGTTAAGGGTCCCTGGGGTCCTGGAAATCCTCAACCTGTCTGCAATTCAAAAGGGGTAAAAGCAGTTGTTGCATTTACTGAACATCTAATTTGCATTAATGCCAAAGGTAAGGCATCAACCCAATTTAATTTTGTCTGTGCACAGATTTTGGCCACTTTGTTTTTCGCATTTAGATTCATCCTTTCCACCTTACCTTGAGACTGAGGATGATACACTGCCCCAAATGAATGTTTCAGACCCAGCATTTTCTCTAACTCCTGCAAATTGCGCGCTGTAAAATGAGTGCCATTATCTGATCTCACCTTTCTCTGAAACCCATGGTGAGGAATGTACTGGTTCACCAGGAACTTTACCACTGAAGCACTGTCTTCCCGTTTTGTTGGCCACGCTTCCGGCCACCCTGTGTAGTTGTCTACGCACATCAATTCGTACCTGTCACTGTTAAAGCTGGAGACTATGTACTGGTGAAGGTGAGCTCTTACTTCAGTTTGCTACTCCTACATGTATATCTGTCTGTGTTGAGACTAAAACAGGAGCATGTTTTTACACACACACACACACACACACACACACAGATATATATGAGCTGTATGTGTGGAATATTTATTCTGGTAAGCCTGGTCTGTGATATGTAATATACATGGCTGTGAAATATACTGTACAGTTGTGGCTACATTTCCATGATTATTGGTGACTACTCTCTCCTTTAGAGATTACCTCAGCCAGCTCTCAGAGTCTGCAAGGCCACGCCTTCAGCCACGCCTCCCTGAGTGATGGACACCCCAGACGCCTATTGATGCACAAGCAGCTGCATATTAGCCTGTAGGTTCCACCTTCTTAGTATCAGGACTGGGTGGGAGTGTGTGTCACAGACCTATAGGTCTTCCCAGCTCCAGCTCTTGGAAGCCAGTATGCTCAGTGAGGAGTGTTCACTGCCTCAGTCACCCTGTCTCCTCATTATCAAGCTCATTATGAGGTGATTCAGGCATGGTGAGGCAGAAAACCCCTGAAAATATGCAGGGAAGTTTCCTCAGAACTTGAGCTCAGTGTTCCTGAAGTGCAGTTTGAAATGAAATAAGGCTTTTCATTTTTTCATTCATTCATTTATTCAGAATCATGTCTGACTCATGTATGACTCGGTGTTAAAGGAAAGTTTTAACACAGATTTTGTCTGGGTACACACTTTGCAAACTTCAAACTGCATGATTAGCAGACAGTATTGTAGCTATTCAAGTTTATGATCAATAATGTAAGGTAAGTGTGTGTCAACTCTGGGTGGGTCAGGGTGTGTTCTCCCCTAAACATACTTCTGACATAATCATTTGTTTAAACACTACAATTCTCTATATCCTAATAATTACTGCCACATTTTAATAACCTGTAATACACTGTAAATACAGCATTTGTAAGCTTTAAATTTACAAACATGAACAATCATACTATAGCAAATACATGATACTCATACCTGTGACATAGTGTTTTGAACAGACATTTGCTGCCACACCTGCTATTTTAGCAGGCTAAATAATCTGCCTTCTGAAATGCTAATATGCTTAATTTCATGCAAGTGCTAGTGTTCCTATTTGCTTGCTGATGTGCATGGAAGCACCATATTATTATTATTATTACTATTATTATTATTACTATTATTGTTATTACTATTATTATTATTATTATTATTATTATTATTACTATTATTTTTATTATTTTTATTATTATTGAGTCAAACTGCTATCAAGTTAGCTGGTTGCTCTTAACTAGTAGTGCGAACAGGACAGGGGACTTGGGGAAGACCCAAAGGGTGAGGTTTGTGTGTGTACATTCACAAGTCCTGGTGCACAGCCACTGACATACATAAACACTGCTATCTGGATCTGGAATTTTTAACATTAATGTACAGACTATTCTTTCTCCTTAAAAAATTCATTATGGTAATAATTATGGAAGTATATGTTCCCCTGCAAACAAATGCTAGGCTGCAGGCTGCACGATGCTGCAATCAACCAGCTGATGGCAAATCCAGACAGTGTTGTTATTGTGGCAAGAGACTTATTGTAAATGCATTGCCATTAATTGAGAGTCATTTTAAAATATATTTACTCTCCCACTGCGCATACTCCCGTTTTCATAAATTGGTAAATATACATGTTGCTGCTTGTCACACAAACTTTTGTTGTACACAAGTAATAATGAGAAAAGGACTCATCATATGTTTTATGATATAGCTAAAGCTATGCATTTATCAAGAGGATTTAACACATTACAGAACACATCTAGTAAATCCTTTCCATGATTGACCCAAGGGCAGATAGCAATTATTTAAGTGTTACTATGTTTTAATTTAATAATAAAAATGGCCATATGAACCTTTTTGCTTTATATTTGTTTATATTCAGCTGCCTTTATAATGACAATTATTTATGACAATTTATGACAATGACAATTTACAATACATTATCAGTGAGTGGTATAATTAAAGTAAAATCATTGTTAAATAAGTCTCATTCTTGTCTCAGATTCAAACACTACAAAATCTTGGTCTTTGCTTGAATGATTTTTTAATGGTCCTGACTACAACACTATCCTTTGATAAGCTTGGAAGTTGTACACTACTGTGAGAGGAAGTTACATTCAGCTAGGAAAGAACCAACAATCAAATAATATACACAGATTAAGATGGCCATTAAAGATCCCAAACTAAGATTAATGCACTAATTAATAAACTACAACTTGTTTGCAGGAGTTCATCAGTGTTTTATCATTGGCATAGGTAAAGGGGTTTTCAGGCACAAGTTAAAAAAGGCACAAGTTGTCAAAGCATAAGAATAATGACCATAATGATCATAAGAAAGCCTTTCTGAGCCAAAGATCTGAATTAACAGGGAATAACAGGGGCACTTGCAAAACTGTGCCTAATTGTATCCAGAAAGCACTGTTGGGCTTTTGTAGGAAAAAAAGGTTACACAAAGGTTACACTGATAAAACAGTTTAATCTGAACGAAGAATCAAGACCCAGGAGCTGTAAAAGAATAAGTTAATCTCTGCATTGCTCTCTATATAGGGGGAGTTTTACAACATTGGAGTGCACAAGAAACCCGCTTTTGCCCCGACACCATTTTCACTGCCACCTGATGAAAGCAACATGCTGTATATGGGCATCTCTGCCTTCACTGCCAACTCAGCAGGCTTTGTGTAGAAAAATGCAGGAGCACTCACACTCAGAATCACAGACGACATGGTGAGTTTAAACCACTCCTTGCCATCACTGAGGGAAAGGTGTGGATGTGGTTACCTTACAAGACCAGGCTATTTAGTTAGAAGACTGATGAAGAAGACTGATAACTTTATACTGTTCTCCCAGTGCACATTAATAATCCCTTAATAGTGTAATAAATGAATGGACAAATAAATGATCAACAGTCCCTGAAAATGAAACAAACGTTTATCCTTCCAGATTCCCAGAGCCTCTCCATATCGTCTGAACACCAAGACATTTGAAGCCTTGATTCCGCAGGTATAAGAGATCACTTTCTGTATTCATCACACAAGCATGCAGAAACTGCTGATTTTATATTCTCACATAGGTTTCCTAACACAGTAGACTTTGAATCTTAAAGGAATAATAAGGTTTAAAGAGTAACAAATAATATGATCTCATTAGCAACACAACCATATTTAGATGAAGAATTTCCGAAAAGAACAACATTTCACATGATGATGCTTGGATGAAATGTGTTGAAAACACTGAGTTCTTTTGCTTTTGGTGCTAAAGGCACTTGCAAGTACACCTTACACAGATTGATGGTGGTAGTATAGTTGGCATTCAGTTAAATCAATTAAACTTTGGACAGGGGTAGATTTGTCCTTCATACTGTTATTCAGCACAGGTAATAGCCATTTTGGGACTTTGTATCACTTTTGGGAGGCTGCCGTGTTCTCCTTAAAGTACCCAGGTTGAAGAGTGCTGGGCCCAGGAGTATTATCACCTGCTCCTGCATTTCTGCCGATGAAATAGTGAGACGGATCCACATCCTGCCTGCTTATTGGGGACGTACTGTTCTAGCAGCTCTTCCTCATCTGTCCATGCTCATACCATGGGTTGCTGTACTGTTTCCATGCTTATGTGGTACTCTTTCCGCAGGATGCTATGGAACTTTTGGTGCTCCCTGCTCCTCTCTGGCATTTGTAGCTTGACCTTCCTGGTGATTTTTTTGCAGTCCACGTCACTTTGCCAGGAGCTTCCTTTTGCTGATTAGCAGAAGCAGGAATACCTCCTGTCCTGCCAGGCTTTTGCAGTCATATTAGGCACATTGACTGCTCCGCTCTTACCTGCTTTCTATATCTTATGTTTGGGCTACTTGTGGAAGTGACATGAAAGCAGTGTTATGTTTATGTTAGTGTGGACTTTGATATCTTGTGGAATTTCCACCAGGCTGTTAGTATCATGGCCACCCACAAATTGTTGATCATGAATGTTCTTTAATTGATTTGACTGATAAATGGTAAGTCTGACTTTTAGATCTTTGCATAATGTTTGCTATATGTCTATCCATATTCTGTCTGATATACTAAGTTTTATCCATTTTATACCATATTATAGTTGATTTGCAATAATCAACTACAGTTCTGTAATGTTGTGAGTTTGATTCTATGTGATTTATTTTACCAGTAGAATCAAGTTATGATGTTGTCCAAAGATTTTAGACAGGTTGGTGGCGCTGGAATAATTGAAAACAAATAATTTCGTTTAGGTAATATTCTCATTTTAATTATTGCAGTTTGTCCAAAGAGCATAAGGGGCAAATTTGTCCATCAATGAAGTTCGTCGCTTATTGTTTTAATAATTGGATGAAAATTTATTTTTGAATAACAGACAACTGGGAAGAGAATTTAATACCCAGATATGTAATATGATTGGTATTCAGGGGGATGGGGAATGTTTTTAATTGCATCATAAAGTTATGCTGCTAATATATAGTATAATACACAAATATCCTACTGGAGATACAATTTGACCAGTTATGTGTGATGTTCTGTGATGATCATATAGAACACCACAGACAACTGTTTGGCACATCACTGTTAAACCTCCTGATTGCAACCCGGGGCATCGTGAACTGTACAACATGACCCTCAGACAATGAGCTCTGAGTGAAAGCGATAAACATAATCATCTTCATATCATCACTTTCTCTACAAGTTCAGTGGAAGAGATGTCAGTTAAAAGGAGTTTTAATACCCTTTCCATCTTTAAATTTAATAAAAACACAGATGGAAAAATTCCAGAAAGTGAGACAGAGAAAGGAAACTACACTTTAAAATGGTGCTGCCCTCTTGACTTACAACTGTAGATTATTGAAATTATTACAAATGTCCGATGCCAAAAGGGATTGTGTCAGTGTTTCACTACTCAGTATTGCATTTGGTAGACAGTATAAACAATTAGACTATGGTTAAAAAAATCACAGAAATAAAGCAAACACCAATATAATCTTGAACCACCTAGTCCCAGGAAACATTAGATTACAGGAACAAAATCAGACAACTAGCAGAACAACTTTTTAACCAGTGATGCAGATGCACTTTTAGTGGATTTATTTATCTGTATTTCAATCCACTAAAGTTTTTCACTTGATCTAACATTACATTTATGACCGAAATCCTGTTACGTCTCACAGAAGATTCCACTGATCAAGCTGCTACTTACCCATCCTGGTCCTGGAGTACCTTTGCTCTGTACACTTTAGTGATGTCTTTGCTACCAACAAACCTATTTTAATCCATCAGATAGTAACCAAACGCTTCAAGGACACTTGCATAACCATTTTTATTTTTTCATAATACTTGTCCAGGTTTCCACTATTATGTTCAAACCATACATTATTCAATATATGCTAATTGATATTTAATAGTTACACCAACAAGTTCTTGGTACTATTATGTTCAACCTGAACTACTTCTATTTTTTTAAAAGACGATCCTATTCTATATCACCGGATGCCCATATTGTTTCTTTTGGTGATCTCCATATTGTTTCTTCCAGTGCTTGGCCGGGATGTCCCATCCTTGAACCAAGGCTCTCCCTTCAACGGAATCCCCTAGAGGCTTTTTCAAAGAGGCCTCCTGAAGATTTATGCTGAAGCCTACACTCGTCTTTCCTGCATGAAACCAGTTTATTCGGGACCATCCATACTTTTCTGCTTACAATATCATTTTATTACCTCAGCATTTTCATTACTAATTTAAAAATCAATCACTTTATACTTCTAAAGCTTTCACAGACACATTTAGACTTTTCAGCACTCTCAATGTCCAAGGCTAAATGCTACAAACCACTCATACCCAAACAGAAGAAATAGCCCAAATATAGCCACACATATTCCTCCAACCTCTACATACTTCTAAGCTATATATAACGTTTAAAGCCATTAAAAGCAAAGTTATGAACATTTAAAATACACCTTGATAACACAGTTTATAGCTCTTCAAGAATGTTTAGTTGTCATGGCAACTATTCCTTTCTCGACTCTGTTTTGTTTTGGGTTTTTTTTGGCATACCTTTCTTTTTCAGTCATGAATTCCCTTTTTTGTTAAAATCTCCTCACCTTTTCTACAGCGCTTTCTCTCTCTCTAATTTCACAGGTAATTGTCTCTTTCCTCCAAGGGTCTGCATCTCACCTGGACCTTTTCCTCTTTGCTACTTCAGCTCCTGTCGTAGCTGAACATCAATAGTTTAATAGTTATTAGGAAATATTACTTAAAACAAAACAACAAGAAAACAGCAAAGAAGGTATATGCAAGTATATGTTCACTGTATTGTGCAACTGTCATGTCAGCAGGTGGACAATTTTAGCTAAAGTTAGCATTTCAAACATATATTTTGATATTCAAACATATATTTTGATATTAACTCAATATTTCATCACAATGGGGTGGACATTTTTAGCTTTAACTCATCTGAGTATGGAGACAAAGTGAGAAATTCAAATGAACTGACATACTATAGGAGCATGCAGTTTATGCCTTTAGTCGAATGAAGATAGACCTTTTTTAAAGTTGTGAGGTCACTGATGTCAAAGGTCGCATTTTTACCAAGATGGTTATCCAAAGATGAGAGAGTGGACAGCAATTCTTGGACATGTTTAAATAACTTGATTTTTAATTTATTTATTTTTTTTTTTTAATCAAAATTGCAAAATGAATAATCAAAATACCTAAAATATTAATGAACGTATTTACAACCTTACGGTAATATTTAAAAGTTTAAAAGGTTAAAACATGTTTAAAAGGTTAAAACATCCAAAATACCCATTTCCTCATCAAAGACAATGTAATAAGGTTAACATTCCTATATATTCGTAAAATGTGTTCATTCAGAGTAAAACTTTAATCAGTTAATTAAAAACATTAATTGTTTCACAATCTTTGTATCAGCACATTTAAACGAGTATGCTGTATTGACCCTTAGGTAACAGAACGAAATGTGAAGTCCACTTATAAAATAAATTACGCATTCGTCATTAGATCAGAGTAGGTGAGGGACAGAGAGCCATGTGTGAAAACGAACAATCATCTCACAAAACACTACTTATGACTAACAAGTAAACACTTGCAAAATAAAAGTAGCCGTTTATGTTAAATATAAGATTTCACAAAACTATTAATTAAAAAAATATTAATTAAAAAATATTAATTACAAAAATATGAATTAAAAAACGTAAATCGATATTTTTGCGATTGATCTCCCTCCCAAGTTACACCGTTTACTTGTCTTAGAACTGAAACACGAGTATCACTGTTACGTTTTAATGAAACCGTTATTTTGAAAATTACAAAACTGCATGTCAACGTTAACCGTGTGGGGTCATACGTGAGTGTATGTTACAGCTGAATTATTAGGTTACCTAACTAAGCTACAGATATTTTTATATTTATTGGCTGCTTGTACAGATTTGTTAGCTCGCTGATAATATACTTTTGTATATAAAATTGTTCTGCGCAAACCACAGCACCATTGCTAAGTTAGCACTTAGCCTTAGCTAACGTTACTTTTAAAGTTAAATTGAGTTTCTTGTCTTGTTCATGGCTTTGTAGCCGAATCTCCCGTTTAGACATGATGTCTGCCCGCAGGCTTAGACTTCTAGTGTTTTCTGTTCAAAAGTGTTTATCTCGACTCGCCGACAAATGCAGAGGTTATTGCTCAGTGTCTCTATCTAGCCCTCCTACTAATGAGACTGATGAGACGAGAGTGAGCACATTTAAGACCAAGCTGTCGTCATTAAGAGTTCTTCAGGCAAAAGTTCAACTGAGACGCAACAGGAACATGAGGAATCGTATCTTCCTGAAGAAAGTGGTCTGGCGCAGCTACGGAAAGGTATGTAACTGCATTTGTTGCCATGATAGTTCAGGCTTTAGGATTTTAATTCCCATGTGTCAGTATGCCGGTAGTCGTTGCCAATTTTATTTTGGTGTTTACATCTTGCAGTGTATTTCGAAACATACGGCTGTCAGATGAACGTCAACGACACTGAAATTGCGTGGTCCATTCTTCAGAAGGGTGGATATGTTCAGACCCACGAACTATCAGAGGTAAGTGTCAATGCCTTGACCTTTGACCCTTGATAAACACAGCGCTTCCTTTATTTGAAAGCTTTCATTCTCATCTTTCCTAATTTTTTTTTTTTATACAGGCAGATGTGGTGCTTCTTGTCACATGCTCCATAAGGTAGGAAAAGCCTATTTCTGTTTGTATTTTACACAGTGAATCTATACGTTGCCAATCTTGTGCAACTTGACAGCAGTCCTTGACTTCAGTGACATTTTTTGCTTGGATGTAATGCTATTTTCTGTTGGATAAAAATAAAAATCATTGTGACAGGGAAAAGGCAGAGCAGACCATCTGGAACAGACTCAAACATCCAGCAGTTCTGAAAAAGAAGTGTCTAAAGAGCAGCACTCCATTAAAGATAGGAGTCCTGGGTAACTTCTCACTTCACCATAGTTCTTCATTCACGTTCAAATGTATCTCTCAGTCTGAAATGTTCGTATGTGCGCATGTATGTTTGTGTGTGGGTTCACGTGCCTGTATACGCATATGTGTGCTTGCTCTCTTGTAGGTTGCTTGGCAGAGAGACTGAAGACTGAGTTGCTGGAGAAGGAGAGGGTGGTGGATGTTGTAGCAGGGCCAGATGCCTACAGAGATCTTCTCCGACTCCTTGCACTGGCCCATGGGGGTCAGAGGACCAGCAATGTCCTGCTCTCCCTGGAAGAGGCATATGCTGATGTCATGCCCATTCACCATTCAGGACACAGTGCCTTTGTGTGAGTGCCATAATAATATCTGGCTGATTTATAAGGGAGGAGTTCCTACTAAACACTAACTTTTAAATTAACTTTGCACTGTGTGATTTTGTAAAGATGGTACAGTTCAATTTTTAAGTTAACATGTATAGACAGTTTTTGGTGTTTTCATATTCAACTCTAATACACTGAATTTAATCTGAACAGCAACTGTTAGATTAAAATACAGAAATGTCAGCTATAATTTAAGGGCATTTGCTACCATATTGCATGAAACATGGGACTTGCATCCACAATAAAGCCAAAAACAGCAAATGCTCATAGTTCAGTTGTTTATTATTATCATTTTACTGAACACTTGTCAATCTGCATTTTTTGGTTAAATATTTATACATGACTGACCCTCCTACACTTATGAAGGGATATAAAACTTCAAACACCGTGGTGGCTCATCTTCAGCTCCTTCATGCTTTTAGATGTAGCACTTCAAACAATGGTTTGATATCAGGGGTGTCGATACTTTTAAAGTCCTTTCACGCTGTTGACAGTACAGACCTTGTGTACTGCAAGCCTTGTTGGTGGCACCTTGTCTTACAGTGGGATTATCCAGTATATTTTGTCCCTCTTTGACTGCTGTAGGTCTATCACGCGGGGCTGTGACAACATGTTCAGCTACTGCATTGTGCCATTTACCTGGGGGAGGGAAAGGAGCAGACCTGTGTCCTCCATACTTGAAGAAGTGCGCATGCTGTCTGACAAGGTCTCTTCCCTTCAGCGACTATGTGTGCAGTCTGGCTTTACTAGTTTCTGTGTGTGAAACTTGGCCAGATGTGAACACTAAGTATATGAAATGATCATGGCCATAGGGGGTGAAGGAAGTGACCCTGCTGGGTCAAAACGTGAACAGCTACAGAGACGTGTCTGGGGACGGGGCCAGCAACTCGGAGCTTGGTTCGCACCTCAGCCGTGGTTTCAGCACCGTGTTCCCGTGATGAGCAAGGAGGCCTACGATTCGCTGACCTGCTACACCACGTCTCCCTCATAAACCCTGACAAGGATTCGCTTCACCTGGCCACATCCTAAAGACTTTCCTGATGAGGTAGAAACCCCAGAGTCATGGATGTGAGCATGTGGTTTTTGGTTGGGATACCCATGACTAGTGTGGGGAAGGTACTTTTAAAATGTATTTCATTGCAGGTGACAAAATACAGAACACAGAATACATGCTGTTAAATGTAATTTAAATGTAATTAAAGTGAGTTATATTTGAAATAGTCTTGGACAATGTTGACGTATTCCAAAGTTTTTAAAGTATGTTCCTCGTTTGAGTAATGTAATGGAATATGTTACCAATTACATTTAGGGGCATGTACATGTACACTGCCTACAGTGCCAGATTAAACCCTGTGGAGGCCCCTAGGCAGTCATAATCTTGGGGCCTCCCTTGCAAATGATCTCCTAATATGTTTGTTTTTTTTTAATTCCTTGTTGCATGGCCCCTAAAAGGTGTGGGGCCTACAGGTCACTGCCTGCTCTGGTAATCTATTGGTAATCCGGCCCTGACTGTTTATGGCTTGTGTGGTGTAGTGGATGTTCAAAGAGTTTAAGTATTTAGTTGAACAGTTTCTTATAGTCTGAATTCATGTGCAGATATTGCTCATAGGCCATTTTAAGCAGCAGATTGGATAATAATTTAGGATTCGCAAATTTGGATGTGAGCAGTAGAAAAGATCATTAATAGATTATCAGATTGAAAAAGCCTTATGCTTATCAGATATGTGAAATAAGGTTTGACTGCCATAGTCAATTTGTGCTGTTTTCGTTTGACCTGTGCTGGGGTGGGTGAGTATGTTTCCTGAAGGTGTTATAGCTAATCCAAGAGCGGAGGAACATCTGTAAGCAGATCCACTTGCCAGCTCAGAGCGGCAGCAGCAGAGTCTTACAGACCATGAGGCGTGGGTGAGAAACGCTCCTAGAACGACAGCACTCACCACAAGCACAGTAGAGATTAGCCTGCTTATCTCAAATCTCTTGATGTCTCATGTGTTAAAACTTAGTTCTCACTTTAAGTCATCATGCTCTGGGATGTTTTCATAGGTATACTAGGGAAGCCTACCTTGAGTTTGTGGAAAACATTCGAAAGATAATACCAGGTGTCCTATCATTACCAAACATTCAATATGTAATTATAAAATTATTGTAGCTATAATAGGTCTTGTGTGAATATATATCTATGTATAATTTCTTTTTACAGGGGTCAGTCTGAGCAGTGACTTCATCACAGGCTTCTGTGGGGAAACCGAGGAGGACCACCAGCAGTCGGTCTCTTTGATCAGGGAAGTGGGCTATAATGTAGCCTTCCTGTTTGCCTACAGCATGAGGAAGGTGAGATCCTATTTTGTCATTGTGTTTAACACTATCAAAAAACAGACATTCTCCCTGGTTCATGTGATGGTTCTATCAAGAAATTCACCATTGTCTATTATCATTTGGAGAATTGAAAGGGTCTTGTGGCTGCCAGTTGGGCTTGACCTTCTGACATGAACATGTGTGTACCACACCCACAGAAAACTCAGGCATATCACCGTCTCAGGGACGATATCCCAGCTGAGGTGAAGAAGCTGTCGCCTGGAGGAGCTTATCTTTACATTCCGAGAAGATGCGGCTAAGGTCAACACCAGTTTCATCGACAGCAAACAGCTTGTCCTAGTGGAGGGAGTGAGTACTGCAGTGGGTTGAAGCCATGCTGTGTTACAACTGTGTTTGGAGCACTTCTGCTGTTAATAATTTGGGATTGCTGCATCTGTGTGTCTTGGTCATCATGTTTTGCATATCGATTTAACTAGATTTCTGCAAGAAAATAAATAGTTGCAGTAAATTCTCCTCCCTTATCTTATTTAGACCTGCTGGATCAACATCATGAGGTCTGTCTGACAACGATGATGAACAATGGCATTGTCTATCAGCTCAGCCCTAGCACCTTTTGGCATTTCATTTTGGTTTTGGCTTTGTTCTTTTCTGGAGGGCAAATAGAGTTTATGTGTTTATGTATTTAGGGCATTGTTTGGTCTATTTTAGTCTATTTGAGTTGTATGGTCACTTTCCCGTTTGCGGTGTTAGTTTGCGATTGCCGCATGGGTTTCTGTGGCCCTTTCATTTGAAACCCTTCCCTGGTTAGGCATAGCATTGTGTCTGTTTTGGATGCTTTGAGCTTTTTGTTATTTTTGAAGTGTTGAGAGCAGTTCACATCTTTGGTACCGGGAAATCCCAATGACTGGTTTCCCTGTGCTTGTGGTCTTTAGTGTATTACCTGCCATCAATAACTGTTTGAAGATTGGGGTCTTAGTTAATTTTGATTCTTGTTAGTGTCCTTCTTTTGAGGACATGCCTGGCGAATGCACAGAAAACTACCCAAAGGTGTTTGCCACTTGTGTGTTAATATGCGCTACCAGTCATGCTGAGATTGGATCTACCGATATACACACTGATAACAGAATTTTATGACCATCTACATAACAGTGGGAATAACCACCCTTGGTTTGGATAACACTAGTGAGACGTCTGCTACAGTGCTTAGTCAAGCCTTTTATATTGTACAAATGTTATCTGCTGTTTTTGCTTGACTGAGTCTGTTTTCTGCAGGAAAGTAAGAAGTCATCTCAAGATCTTTGTGGTCGGAATGATGGGAATGTGAAGGTTATTTTTCCAAGAAAGGATTTGCTTTCTTATCCCACGGATACCAACCCTGTCACTGTTAAAGCTGGAGACTATGTACTGGTGAAGGTGAGCTCTTACTTCAGTTTGCTACTCCTACATGTATATCTGTCTGTGTTGAGACTAAAACAGGAGCATGTTTTTACACACACACACACACACACACACACACACACACACACAGAGATATATATGAGCTGTATGTGTGGAATATTTATTCTGGTAAGCCTGGTCTGTGATATGTAATATACATGGCTGTGAAATATACTGTACAGTTATGGCTACATTTCCATGATTATTGGTGACTACTCTCTCCTTTAGAGATTACCTCAGCCAGCTCTCAGAGTCTGCAAGGCCACGCCTTCAGCCACGCCTCCCTGAGTGATGGACACCCCAGACGCCTATTGATGCACAGGCAGCTGCATATTAGCCTGTAGGTTCCACCTTCTTAGTATCAGGACTGGGTGGGAGTGTGTGTCACAGACCTATAGGTCTTCCCAGCTCCAGCTCTTGGAAGCCAGTATGCTCAGTGAGGAGTGTTCACTGCCTCAGTCACCCTGTCTCCTCATTATCAAGCTCCTTATGAGGTGATTCAGGCATGGTGAGGCAGAAAACCCCTGAAAATATGCAGGGAAGTTTCCTCAGAACTTGAGCTCAGTGTTCCTGAAGTGCAGTTTGAAATGAAATAAGGCTTTTCATTTTTTCATTCATTCATTTATTCAGAATCATGTCTGACTCATGTATGACTCAGTGTTAAAGGAAAGTTTTAACACAGATTTTGTCTGGGTACACACTTTGCAAACTTCAAACTGCATGATTAGCAGACAGTATTGTAGCTATTCAAGTTTATGATCAATAATGTAAGGTAAGTGTGTGTTAACTCTGGGTGGGTCAGGGTGTATTCTCCCCTAAACATACTTCTGACATAATGATTTGTTTAAACACTACAATTCTCTATATCCTAATAATTACTGCCACATTTTAATAACCTGCAATACACTGTAAATACAGCATTTGTAAGCTTTAAATTTACAAACATGAACAATCATACTATAGCAAATACATGATACTCATACCTGTGACATAGTGTTTTGAACAGACATTTGCTGCCACACCTGCTATTTTAGCAGGCTAAATAATCTGCCTTCTGAAATGCTAATATGCTTAATTTCATGCAAGTGCTAGTGTTCCTATTTGCTTGCTGATGTGCATGGAAGCGCCATATTATTATTATTATTATTATTGAGTCACACTGCTATCAAGTTAGCTGGTTGCTCTTAGCTAGTAGTGTGAACAGGACAGGGGACTTGGGGAAGACCCAAAGGGTGAGGTTTGTGTGTGTACATTCACAAGTACTGGTGCACAGCCACTGACATACATAAACACTGCTATCTGGATCTGGAATTTTTAACATTAATGTACAGACTATTCTTTCTCCTTAAAAAATTCATTATGGTAATAATTATGGCAGTGTATGTTCCCCTGCAAACAAATGCTAGGCTGCAGGCTGCACGATGCTGCAATCAACCAGCTGATGGCAAATCCAGACAGTGTTGTTATTGTGGCAAGAGACTTATTGTAAATGCATTGCCATTAATTGAGAGTCATTTTAAAAGATATTTACTCTCCCACTGCGCATACTCCCGTTTTCATAAATTGGCAAATATACATGTTGCTGCTTGTCACACAAACTTTTGTTGTACACAAGTAATGAGAAAAGGACTCATCATATGTTTTATGATATAGCTAAAGCTATGCATTTATCGAGAGGATTTAACACATTACAGAACACATCTAATTAATCCTTTCCATGATTGACCCAAGGGCAGATAGCAATTATTTAAGTATTACTATGTTTTAATTTAATAATAAAAATGACCATATGAACCTTTTTGCTTTATATTTGTTTATATTCAGCTGCCTTTATAATGACAATTATTTATGACAATGACAATTTACAATACATTATCAGTGAGTGGTATAATTAAAGTAAAATCATTGTTAAATAAGTCTCATTCTTGTCTCAGATTCAAACACTACAAAATCTTGGTCTTTGCTTGAATGATTTTTTAATGGTCCTGACTACAACACTATCCTTTGATAAGCTTGGAAGTTGTACACTACTGTGAGAGGAAGTTACATTCAGCTAGGAAAGAACCAACAATCAAATAATATACACAGATTAAGATGGTCATTAAAGATCCCAAACTAAGATTAATGCACTAATTAATAAACTACAACTTGTTTGCAGGAGTTCATCAGTGTTTTATCATTGGCATAGGTAAAGGGGTTTTCAGGCACAAGTTAAAAAAGGCACAAGTTGTCAAAGCATAAGAATAATGACCATAATGATCATAAGAAAGCCTTTCTGAGCCAAAGATCTGAATTAACAGGGAATAACAGGAGCACTTGCAAAACTGTGCCTAAGTGTATCCAGAAAGCACTGTTGGGCTTTTGTAGGAAAAAAAGGTTACACAAAGGTTACACTGATAAAACAGTTTAATCTGAACGAAGAATCAAGACCCAGGAGCTGTAAAAGAATAAGTTAATCTCTGCATTGCTCTCTATATAGGGGGAGTTTTACAACATTGGAGTGCACAAGAAACCCGCTTTTGCCCCGACACCATTTTCACTGCCACCTGATGAAAGCAACATGCTGTATATGGGCATCTCTGCCTTCACTGCCAACTCAGCAGGCTTTGTGTAGAAAAATGCAGGAGCACTCACACTCAGAATCACAGATGACATGGTGAGTTTAAACCACTCCTTGCCATCACTGAGGGAAAGGTGTGCATGTGGTTACCTTACAAGACCAGGCTGTTTAGTTAGAAGACTGATAAAGAAGACTGATAACTTTATACTGTTCTCCCAGTGCACATTAATAATCCCTTAATAGTGTAATAAATGAATGGACAAATAAATGATCAACAGTCCCTGAAAATGAAACAAACGTTTATCCTTCCAGATTCCCAGAGCCTCTCCATATCGTCTGAACACCAAGACATTTGAAGCCTTAATTCCGCAGGTATAAGAGATCACTTTCTGTATTCATCACACAAGCATGCAGAAACTGCTGATTTTATATTCTCACATAGGTTTCCTAACACAGTAGACTTTGAATCTTAAAGGAATAATAAGGTTTAAAGAGTAACAAATAATATGATCTCATTAGCAACACAACCATATTTAGATGAAGAATTTCCGAAAAGAACAACATTTCACATGATGATGCTTGGATGAAATGTGTTGAAAACACTGAGTTCTTTTGCTTTTGGTGCTAAAGGCACTTGCAAGTACACCTTACACAGATTGATGGTGGTAGTATAGTTGGCATTCAGTTAAATCAATTAAACTTTGGACAGGGGTAGATTTGTCCTTCATACTGTTATTCAGCACAGGTAATAGCCATTTTGGGACTTTGTATCACTTTTGGGAGGCTGCCGTGTTCTCCTTAAAGTACCCAGGTTGAAGAGTGCTGGGCCCAGGAGTATTATCACCTGCTCCTGCATTTCTGCCGATGAAATAGTGAGACGGATCCACATCCTGCCTGCTTATTGGGGATGTACTGTTCTAGCAGCTCTTCCTCATCTGTCCATGCTCATACCATGGGTTGCTGTACTGTTTCCATGCTTATGTGGTACTCTTTCCGCAGGATGCTATGGAACTTTTGGTGCTCCCTGCTCCTCTCTGGCATTTGTAGCTTGACCTTCCTGGTGATTTTTTTGCAGTCCACGTCACTTTGCCAGGAGCTTCCTTTTGCCGATTAGCAGAAGCAGGAATACCTCCTGTCCTGCCAGGCTTTTGCAGTCATATTAGGCACATTGACTGCTCCGCTCTTACCTGCTTTCTATATCTTATGTTTGGGCTACTTGTGGAAGTGACATGAAAGCAGTGTTATGTTTATGTTAGTGTGGAGTTTGATATCTTGTGAAATTTCCACCAGGCTGTTAGTATCATGGCCACCCACAAATTGTTGATCATGAATGTTCTTTAATTGATTTGACTGATAAATGGTAAGTCTGACTTTTAGATCATATAGAACACCACAGACAACTGTTTGGCACATCACTGTTAAACCTCCTGATTGCAACCCGGGGCATCGTGAACTGTACAACATGACCCTCAGACAATGATCTCTGAGTGAATGTGATAAACATAATCATCTTCATATCATCACTTTCTCTACAAGTTCAGTGGAAGAGACGTCAGTGAAAGGGAGTTTTAATACCCTATCCATTTTTAACTTTAATAAAAACACAGACGGAAAAATTCCAGAAAGTGAGACAGAGAAAGGAAACTAGACTTTAAAATGGTGCTGCCCTCTTGACTTACAACTGTAGATTATTGAAATTATTACAAATGTCTGACTTCCAAAAGGGATTGTGTCAGTGTTTCACTACTCAGTATTGCATTTGTTAGACAGTATAAACAAGCAGACTATGGTTAAAAAAAACACAGAAATAAAGCAAACACCAATATAATCTTGAACCACCTAGTGCCAGGAAACATTAGATTACTGGAACAAAATCAGACAACTAGCAGAACAACTTTTTAACCAATGATGCAGATGCACTTTTAGTGGATTTATTTATCTGTATTTCAATCCACTAAAGTTTTTCATTTGATCTAACATTACATTTAAGACCGACGTCCTGTTACGTCTCACAGAAGATTCCACTGATCAAGCTGCTACTTACCCATCCTGGTCCTGGAGTACCTTTGCTCTGTACACTTTAGTGATGTCTTTGCTACCAACAAGCCTATTTTAATCCATCAGATAGTAACCAAACGCTCCTTTGCTGCAGAGCACAGAAATCATTCAAATTTGCAGTCAACAGATACATCTGGTCCAGATTTTGGATCAGTGGACTAGGCTGGAACTGCACATATACTGTATATGCAAAATTCAAAATACGGGGAGTGGTTGGTCTCTTTTGCAATCAAATCTGAATACTATGGAATTCGTTTCACATGTTTAATTTGACAGATTTTAAATGGATAATGGACATCACTAGACAAAAAGGAATAAACAACTATATGAAAAGGAACAAAACCAAAAACAAAGGAAGACTTTAACACACTTGCCCAAACAAGCACTAAATCTGACAAAAATAGATCAACCAATGACATAGCTGTGAAGGAACATATTAGCCATTGTTTTCTTGTCATCAACAGTAATTTTAACTGATTGTTAACATACTGTTCAAGTCTTCAACTGATTTGCTCCCAACATACGAATGGGTACAAATATGGTTCATTACCCAGCTGCACAAATTGCTTCTGACATACTGGGCAGCTATGGGCTTCTTCAGTTGTGTGGATTGTCTTCTGCTCCTCCATGTGGCCTGTTTCACCAAAGCCCTTCCTGCAGTATTTGCAGCACTATGGCAAGCGGACACCCTTGTGTGAGCGTTTAGGTGCTTCTCAAGAGTCTGGGCAAGTTTGAAACACCTGCCCCAAACATCACTGACATTATTTCTTGTAGGTGATTAGCCACGTGTCTCTCTAGCCACAAGTACTTTTTGATTTATTTGTTTTTTTTAAATAGGTAATTTTATATATAATGGCAACAAATGACATTTTGAGTTTTATGACAAAACGTGCAAACAAGCTGGCCTGAGAGGTGTGTAGCGGGATATGACTCAGTGCGTCTCTGGTGCTGCTTTTGATGAGTACAGTGTCATGAGTCTGTCTGTCCAGCGGTGCAAAGAGGGGATACAGCAAGGCATGGCATGGTGTTTATTCATTCGTTTGCATAGAAAATGACGCCTTTTCACATTGTGGAACTACAAATATGGCGGTCTTTTTTGTGCGGCGTAGTAATGACATATGTTGTGGAATTTTGAACAAACAGCAAGTCAGACGTGATTAAGAGAGTAATTTAATAAGAAAAAGAATAAAATAAATGTTTGGCTCTCCTCAGGTAGGGAGCCCCGAGTATACAAAACCGTGGCTAGTTATACTACTCCTGTGCTGTCTTTAACCAATCATCTTTTCTTAAGCAGCTCTTCTTTCCTTTGTTGCTGTGGCTATAAGCCAATCAGCTCTCAGCTTCGTTTTTTCCACAAACCAACCCAAACTGACTCCAAACAGTGTGGGTTGTGTGTCAAGTTGACCTTGATGTTAACAGTTCCTGATACATGTTCAACTTAATCAGCAACAGGCGGATACAAATGTGCAAACAGCATTATTAATTTAAGAACAAAAGGATCAGTGTGATTTTATATGAATCACATAATACATAGTTTCGTATCATTTTCCATCACACGTAAAAACAGAGTCTCACCGTATTGTCGGGCAGGAGGATCTGGACTCATTTATTACTTAATATCTTCCCCCATCTAGCGGTCATTAGAGGTTAGTCTTGAATTGATTTCTGTCGTGCAATATTTTAGATATAAATGTTTACATTTTCTATTACAGAACACGGCAAAGTATAGTCAACCAGTTCTAACCTTTTGAGAAAAACTTTAACTTCAAAGTAGGTGAATCTATTTACTTAGATTGAACCAATCGGATCACAGTTTATTTACATAACATCAATGCTTTGAGTGCTTTAGATATAAGGACATCATGGCGATCTTTCTGCTCACACCTCAGTCAGTCTATAATTCTGTACTATGTGTTTCTATAGCTTCCAACTTTCACGAGTTTCTTGAATCTGTGGAGAAAAGTGCAGACTCAGGTACTTTCTTATTTGTGAACTTTTATACATTTTATGTAATTTATTTATCATCTATAATGTTTTATTACTTTTCATTTATAGATATAAGGACACAAAAACAGTTCATATACTCAATGAATTGTTACAAGATAATCTTTTCTAGAGAATGTTTACCATTTGTTAAAAGACTGATTTATTTCTAAAAGTTTATGCAGTGTGTTAATTTGTCACATGGAGGCAGAAGGGGTGAATCTGATATACCCCTCTTCCATCATCAACTATTCATCGAGTCCTCCAGTAGAGCTTGTACAACCAAAGAAACGCATACAGCGGTCACCGGCGGTTCTAAGTTACATCTAAAGAGGTCTAGGCCTATACACACTGTTCCACCTGAGGTAATAAAATGTTTTGGGGTAAAGGTATTTTCATGAGGCGATCTGTGATCTAATTATAATAGGCTTTGAAGCTCTCTGCAACAGGTGCAGAGTGGTGCAAGACTGTGTTTGAAAGCATAAAGAGGAATAATGTTTCTGGGGTATCTTAAGGCCTTTGTGGGTCTGTAAGTGCAGAGCAGAGGCTCTGATGCAGGTGGTTTCAAGGCCTCTGTGGAAGTCTACGGCAGATGACTCTGGACTGTTCCCGTGAGAAATAGCTTCCTAAGTATTGGGAAAGATCCCGGCTTTTAAAAGACGTGAAAGCCTCTTCGAGAGTTCTGTGGCTAAGCAAGGTTCATTATCTTACCATAAGAGCAGGGTGATACTGACCTGCAACATCATCTTGCAGGTGTTTGATGGTATGAGTTGAGATCATCTTTGTTAAAAACAAAAAAAACAACAACAAAAAAAAAAAACAGGAAAATCTTCCAATAGGATATACTGGGGTCAAGCTTCAATTTGTACAATGATAGATCTCAATTTGCATATATTGAATAATGTATGGTTGAACACAGTGGTGGAGATTTCAAACACCAGTATGTAGAGAAGGTGTGGCAATCACATAATCAGTTGTGAAAACTGGATAAAAATGTGTGTTCCTTGTGTGATTATTAGACATATTCTGGACTATGCCTCGTTTGTATGTAACGCTGAGCTCAAAATAAATAATGGACCTACTACTCTCTTCAATTAATTCTTGAGTCTGCATCTTTATTTTCTGTTTAAAGAGGACTTAATAAAATTACTGGAATGTGGGCAATATCTAGTAACACAGTGCCGAGTCTGCTAAACGTAGATCCCAGCCTTTTATATGGCCTCTTCCCTTTAATTCTACTGACTATAATTAATGTAAACCTTGTCGATTCTGGTGTTTGCTGTATAGAGGTAGCGAAAACTTTGCTAAAACAATGAAAAATATGCATCCTGTGAAAAGTTTATTGAACAATATAACATTGTTCCTTACCCAGAGCCATAACACGTCATTGATGGAAATCACACTGATGTGAGGGCGGTATGGGCCAACTCAACTGTATTTCCTGATTGTTTTATTCTGCAGGAGGATGTGGTCCAAATATTTAAAAAATCACAGGTTTGTTTAAGAGGACATAGTCGAACAGTTTGGGCTTACTGTTATTTTAATACTAGTGGTAACTATTAGTAAATACAACAATCTGACCATCCTCATACTGCATTGAGGGGTGATGGGGTGATGGTACCAGATGATGTTTAGGTATGTGGTTATGTTAATTTATTTTTGTTCCTTTATATTCACATATTTTGCAAGTGCGTATGTTATTGAGTTTAAAACCATCCATATATTAAGCAATTATAGAAAATACAGAAACTGCATGAGACTTCTCTTGACTTGCTAGAAGTTCAGACTGTAGCAAGCTTAGCATTAGTAAATGGAATAGGTGTCATTTTAAGGATTCATTTAAAGTATTCATGAGGTATTTCTCCTAACATCGATGTATCGACAGTACCAATAAAATAAATAGCATAACAAGAATTACAGGTGTATAATAGTGTAGTTACCCACAATGGTTGAAGTGTTTGAAAAGAGTTGTATAAAAGAATAGTTGGTTGGTTCGTGGCATAAAGTCATGAAACGGTGAAATGAGGTCATAAAAAGAGTGTTTACAGGGGAAAGTGCTTTAACATTGAATTAGACAAACTAATAACATAAAACAAGGGAGTTTAGAGATTCTGTGTCCTTTCGTAATGATTTGTGCATATGGCAGGCTGCTGCAAAGGATCCTGGGTAAGCTTCAGCAGACCTCAGTGTAAGATATATTAATAATATTAATCATAATAATACTATTCAGAGGTTACTTGACTAGTAATCAGAATGTTGCTAGTTCAAGCCCTACCACTGCCAAGTTACCACTGCTGGGTCCCTGAACAGCAATGAATCCTCAATTGTATTATTAATACAATCCAATACACATGCCTAATGCTCAGCTGTCAACTGCAAAAACTGACATTCTGAGCATTCGAACAGTAAGAGGAACAAAAAGAAAGGAGTCACCGACTGTACACGTGTCAATCATTTAGCCTTTTTACATGTTGTTTTAGTTTACTGTAATCAAGGCCTGAAACTGGAGTCTATGGACCAGGCAAAAATATTTCAATTTTTAATGCGTTTTTATTTTTTCAGTTTCAATGTTTCAATGAGACTCAGGAGACTCCAGCATAAGCAGAAGCTCCAAGTTGTCGATCTCCAGGAGCAAACCCGTCCCTGCAAGGTTGGGGTGCATGTTCTGGATCACGGGAAACAGACCATCGATCACCCAACATCTGCTTCTGCTCCTGCGGAGGTTCCAGATCCAGCACGGAGGCAGTGAGAGGTTCCTGGCCCAGAGATTGGTCTGCAGCGGGCCTGATGGTACTCGGCATGTATTGGAAATGCTGTGGCTGAATGCTGTGCGTAGCCCAGCGGGTGCTGGGGTGGAGCTGTGCCAGTTGCCTGCTCGGGTAGCAGGTAGCCCAGTTCTGAGCCTGTGGAATGGCCATCATGAAGTAGCCGGAGGGCGGGGCGGGCTGGTAGGGGTTGAGCACTGGGTTGCGCACGGCACTCACGCTGGCCATGCGCTGCATGTACTGGTGGGTGAGGTGGGCCTGCCGCTCCTCCTTGCGCTGCGCCAGGGCCACGTACAGCGGCTTGGTGCCTACGATGCACCCGTTCATCTCCTTCATTGCCTCGGTGGCCTCCTCCGGCGAGGAGAAACACACAAAGCCGAACCCTTTGGAGCGGCCGCCCTCCGTCATCACCTTGGCACTCGTGAATGTCCCGAATAGAGAGAACTCTTTACGCAGACGCTCGTCGTCCAGACTGTCGTCTAGGTTTTTAACGTACAGGTTCACTCCCTGGTAGCGAGTCGTGCCGTCCTGCTTCATCTGCTCAAACTTGCGTTTGAGCTCTGTCTGCCTCTCGCCTTTCTTCTGGGCACGAGCCACATACAGCTGCTTCCCATTCAACTTCTTCCCGTTCATCTCATCCACAGCCCTTTTGGCATCCTCGTGCCTCTCGAAGCTCACAAAGCCAAAGCCCTTGGACTTGCCGCTCTCGTCTGTCATGACGCGACGGCTCAGCGTTGGGCCGAACTTGCTGAAGATCTCATTTAGCTTGTTGTCGTCCATGTCCTCCCAAGTATGAGATATTATTTCCATCAGGCTCAGGACCATCTCTTTAGGATAAGGTCAAGAGAAATCTCTTGGAATGTGGTGTTAACAGGTTCCAACTGGTGTGGGTGTTTTATATTACTTTGCATATATTGACAAATGTATGGTTTGGATGCAATGGACGTGAAGACAAACGCAAATATGTAAAGGAATGTGGGGTGAATACATAACCACTACTGAAAAATGTATGAAAATGTGGGTTCTCTGATTTTTAGACATTCTCCAGAGGGTGCCTCAATAATGCGTGTTAATGTTAACCTACAATAAAGTACGTGCACAGTTATGCTATTTAACCAATTCTGAAGTCTGCATTTTTATTTAATATTTGAATTGAACTTTAAAACTAGCCGACTGGGCACCTAGGAACCACATACTGTTGCTATGTGCAGAGATGTGGGCTTGCAGCCCATTGTTGGGCAGAGTCCATCGCACTGCTCCAATAGACCTGCTCTGACTGCTACTTTCCCACGTCGGCAGTCGAAGTCGTTTCTCCTTCACAATGCTTTTCACCTGGTTGGCCAGTTTCACCGTCTCAGTAGACAAGCTAAAAGAAACTGTTGGCAGCCTCTCGTTGCTCCTGTAATATGACCGTCGCCAGACCAGAGAGTGGAACTGGATGGCAGTGTGGCACTTGCAGCTGCAGTTTGTTTGCTTCAAGATTTAATACGTGTAAGTGACCTTTGCTTCTCGTCCTGTCTTTACTGGTTTGTTAATAAGGTCATTTGAAATTGTGTTGTACATAAAGGAATATTACAGAATTATTCTCTATTTTAAGCTACACTGTGGGGTTTTGTTTTTTTGATCTTTACATTTATATTAATGCAACCCAATACACTTATCTAATGATCAGCTATGACCTGTAAGAACTGACAATCTGAACATTCAAACTTTAAGGGGAATAAAAACAAAAAAATGATCAGCTGTTCATGTCAAAATCTGTAATATGTAATAGAAATAACTGAAATATGTTCAATATAACTGTAATATGTTCAATTACCACCATGTAACATATAACTGTAAATATGCCAATTGCAAGATGGGACTGTACATTCTGTACATACATATATAAATATCCATATATACATTGTACATATAAACATAATATATATATATATATATATATATATATATATATATATATATATATATATATATATATATATATATATATATATTGTACATGCACTATTAATATATTTTTGTATATATATAGAATATATTTCTCTATGCACCCCTGTTTTTCTTTTTCCTCAGATTGGACAGAGCACTCAACCATTTCACTGTGAGCTATACTGTGTATGACTATGTATGCGACAAATAAACCAAACTTGAAATGATTTTACCTTTTTCTGTCGTTTTCATTTTAAGCTTAGAATAACCAAGGCCTGGACTTTGTAAGGTGGTTTTGAATCCAGGTCAGCTAGGTGAGGACACCAATAGCTTACTGGGTAAGCAGCCACACTCTAACAATGGTGGGCTCGTGTGCAGAACAGTTAGAGCTTGGATCAAGCAAAACAAGAGGAAAAAACGAAACACCTCGGTGAGCGTGGAAAAGGGGAGAACAAAGAACGCCACGGAAAGAAATGGCAACCCCGATGCACTGGGGAAAACTCGAACTAAAAGCTCCCAAACAAAACCAGAAAACGGGGAGAAACTTGAATGGCTAAGGGAAGCCTCAGGAGAGAGACAGACTCGAGAGGGGAAAACTGGAGAAGGGAGGGGACGTGTAAAAACACTGACACCCTCGCAGAACAGAAAAGAGGCATAGCACAAGGGCTCACAGACCTCAATACCCAGAGTTACCGGCTAGGAGCTTGGCTCAAAACTTTATCAAAAACCCAGCACTGAATGATTGGGTCACTGGGCTTATATAAGGTCTAGCCCAGCTGTTGGGTGTTGATCCTGATCAGTGGCGTGGTTGACTCGACGCCTCCCTCTGGTCGAGGGGGCCTCGGCCTGGTGCCAACCCTTACAGGCTTGATGTCTACAGACATGGCAAAAATATTTCAATGTTCAATGCATTTCAGTTTCAATGTTTATTTTTTTCAGTTAAAATGTTAATTTTTTTTACTGCTTATTCTTCCATTAGACAGCCAGAAGCGCAGCACTGGTTAAAGTTTTTGAGCGGCTTCCTGCGCGCACTGGTCCTGGAGCACAGCGACTGCCTCATCCACCTTAGGGTGCAGAGACTCAGGAGACTCCAGCATATGCAGTAGCTCCGAGTTGTCCAGTTCCAGGAACAGACCCGTGATCTTCCCTGCAAGGGTGGGCTGCATGTTCTGGATCAGGGGAAACAGACGCTCACCCAGTATCTGCTTCTGCTCCTGTGGAGGTGCAGCAGCCAGCATGGAGGCACTGAGAGGTTCCTGACCCTGCACATGGACCGCAGCCAGCTGCACGGGCACCTGGAGCTCTGCCCCCAGGTGCTGCTGTGGGTTGAGAAACATAAATGTTTTATAATTGATTTGACTGATAAATGGTAAGTTCGACATTTATATCTAAGGGCTGTGTGCCCAGGTGTTGCTGTGGGCTGTGAACGCCTGAGGTGGTTTTGTACTGTGGTACTGCTCTCACCAGCGACGCCTTGTTGGCAGCTTCCGCGCTGGCCATCCCTGTCCCCGGAGCCTCAGATGCCATGGTCTGATAGGCCATCGTGCGTGGGACCTGGCAGGCGGTGGTTGGTCGGATGGCGCTGAAGGCCTGCGGGCAGGATGCGGCTGGACCGATGGCACTCGGCATATCCTGGACTTGCTGTGGGTGGACGCACTGCATGGCCCAGCAAGGGCTGGGGAGGAGTTGTGCCAGCTGGCTGCTTGCGCAGTAGGCAGGCCAGTTCTGAGCTTGTGGAATGGCTTCCATGTTGTAGCCGGAGGGCGGGGCAGGCTGGTAGGGGTTGAGCACGAGGTTGGGCAAGGCACTCACGCTGGCCGTGCGCTTCATGTACTTGTTGGAGAGGTGGGCCTGCCGCTCCTCCTTGCGCTGCGCCAGAGCCACGTACAGCGGCTTGGTGCCTACAACGCGCCCATTCATCTCCGTCATGGCCGTGGCGGCCTCCTCCGGCGAGGAGAAACACACGAAGCCGAACCCTTTGGAGCGGCCGCCCTCCATCATCACCTTGGCACTTGTGATGGTCCCGAACGGAGAGAACTCCTTACGTAGACGCGCGTCGTCCAGACCGTCGTCTAGGTTCTTGACGTACAGGTTGTCTCCCTGGTAGCGAGTCATACCGTCCTGCTTCATCTGCTCAAACTTTCGTTTCAGCCCTGTCTGCCTCTCGCCTTTCTTCTGGGCATAACCCACATACACCTTCTTCCCATTCAGCTCCTTCCCATTTATCTCATCCACAGCCCTCTGGGCATCCTCGTGCCTCTCGAAGTTCACAAAGCCAAAGCCCTTGGACTTGCCGCTCTCGTCGGTCATGACGCGAGTGCTCAGCGTTTGGCCAAACTTGCTGAAGATCTCCTTCAGCTTGTCGTCGTCCATGTCCTCTCCAAAGTTCTTGACGTACACATTGGTGAACTTTTTGGCCCTGGCCCCCATCTCAGCCTCTCGCTCCTTGCGAGACTTGAAGTGGCCAATGAACACTTTGCGGTCATTGAGCAACATGCCATTAAGTCTCTCAATTGCTCTCTCCGCAGCCTCACGGGTCTCAAAGTGCACAAAGCCGTAGCCCTTAGAGCCATTCTCGTCACACACCACCTTGCTGGAAAGGATGTTCCCAAAGGCAGAGAATGTGTCGTAAAGAGCTTCGCTGTCAATAGACTTGTCAAGGTTCTTGATGAAGATGTTGCCAACTCCACTCTTCCTCAGAGAGGGGTCTCTCTGGGACCACATAATTCGCACAGGTCTGCCTTTGATGATGTTAAAGTTCATAGTGTCCAAAGCACGCTCAGCATCTGCCTGCTGCTGAAAGTTCACGTATGCGTATCCAAGTGAGCGGAGCGTCATCGCGTCCCTGCAAATCCGTACGGAGACTATTGCGCCAGCAGGACTGAATTTCTCGTATAGCATGGCCTCGGTAACGTCTGGATGGAGGTCACCCACGTACAACGAAGTCATCGGCGAACTTGGAGTACTTGGATTCATTTTCGTGAGGATCGTCGGTCAACCTTTCTGGAAATCGTAGTCGAAAGTAGTAAATGAATAAAATAAAATCGTAAATGATTTAACCAAATGATCTAACTGCACGAATTATAAAACAGTTTGAAACAGCAATTCAACAGAGCCAGGCAAGTGTCGACCGACCAAAGCGATC
The DNA here is from genome assembly GCF_041902795.1 of Electrophorus electricus. NCBI lineage: Eukaryota > Metazoa > Chordata > Actinopteri > Gymnotiformes > Gymnotidae > Electrophorus > Electrophorus electricus. Next base: position 658,036 of record NW_027658725.1, on the reverse strand, counting down.
AAAGCAACACTTTAGCTTTAGATTCAAATACATGACAACTTGGTTGTTACGTAAGAGTGCTTTTACGTAAATGTTTATTTTTAAATATTATACAAACGCTATTTATTTATTTATGAATTATTCAATTATTTTAACTTATAACGTTAATAGCGTGAATGAGAGGCTTTAACAACGCCTTATATTTCAAAATATTACCTAGTCACAGCATTTTCCAAAAATCGTCCATATGCTGCTCACACTGAATCATTTACCGCATGGCTCAGAATAAATACTTTTAGTTTGATAAACGCAGCAACATTCATTTTCTTTAGCCTAATGCTCGGCAAAAAACATCGCATTAAAGTTAATTAATGGGATGAAATCAGTTTGCCTTGGAGCAGGCCTATGTTCTTTGAGGTTAAAAATCATCGCCTGGATTGTAAACCTTAGTAGAGTTCCACAACGAGGTGCGATTTGTAAAAGGACGTCTTTTTCTCTCCGAGTTAGAAATCTGGAGAAATAAATATATCAATTGATTTCCGCCCATCGGAGGACCTTTAGAACTTTATTATTTATTCATTATTTATTTCTAACTTCTCACTGTGTCCAACTATATCGGGTGTATAAAACGTATGAACAGACATAAATAACGTGGGGGAAACGAGAATAGGGGAGAGAGGAAAAATAAGACGAACAGAGACGAAACAGACAAACGGGAAATGCAGATAGAGTATTTTAAGTATTTGCCACCTGCACCATTACGGGAATGTGTGTGTGTGTGTGTGTGTGTGTGTGTGTGTGTGTGTGTGTGTGTGTGTGTGTGTGTGTGTGTGTGTTCGTGTGTGACTGCTTGTGTGCGTCTGCCTGTGTGTGTGTGTGAGAGAGAGAGAGAGAGAGGCTATGTGCGAGTGCACTGTATATGTACACGTACTAGATTGGGATATTTATCATTTATGGATTAGCTCTGTAAACTTTTTATCAAAGGAGTCCAGTCTAGGTTATTGGTTCTTATTGATTCATTCTGAGATTTTTTTCCATTGATATGTAGTCTATCAATAGATTTTTCCATTCGGTGACACTAATATTATTTTTTGTTTTCCAATTCATGAGTATGTTTGTATTTGCAATTAATAATGTTATATATATATATTATCCTGTTTTTTTTCTATTGACACATTGGTTGATGACATGTCTCCTAGGAGACATAAAGATGGTGTTGGATGGATAGGGTTATTTAAATCATGGGACATGTGTGTGATGACCTATTTCCAAAATTACTTGATAGGTGTGCTCTGCCACACGATGTGAATGTAATCGTCAGCTGTGTTTGGAGTAAAGTATGTACAGATTGCTGAGCTTGTGAAACCAATTTTAAACATCCAATGTGTAGTATAATGTAATCTATGTATTATTTTGTACTGAATGCATTGTAGGTTAGTGTTGCTGTCATGTGGTAATTATTATTATACATTTTAATCCAGACTGTGGCGTCGGGGGTTAGTAATAAATCTTCCTCCCATTGTCTCGATTGGAGAGTAATTATGCGATTTGATTTCATTATTATTTTGTATATCTTATGTGATAGTTTTTTTGTATTAGGAATGTTTATAATACTGATATGGATGCACGTGAGTTTAATGTCTCTGAACTGATAGTTGCTCTTACCTGCTTTCTATATCTTATGTTTGGGCTACTTGTGGAAGTGACATGAAAGCAGTGTTATGTTTATGTTAGTGTGGAGTTTGATATCTTGTGGAATTTCCACCAAGCTGTTAGTATCATGGCCACCCACAAATTGTTGATCATGAATGTTCTTTAATTGATTTGACTGATAAATGGTAAGTCTGACTTTTAGATCTTTGCATAATGTTTGCTCTATGTCTATCCATATTCTGTCTGATATACTAGGTTTTATCCATTTTATTCCATATTGTAGTTGATTTGCAATAATCAACTACAGTTCTGTAATGTTGTGAGTTTGATTCTATGTGATTTATTTTTCCAGTAGAATCAAGTTATGATGTTGTCCAAAGATTTTAGACAGGTTGGTGGCACTGGAATAATTGAAAACAAACAATTTCGTTTAGGTAATATTCTCATTTTAATTATTGCAGTTTGTCCGAAGAGCATAAGGGGCAAATTTGTCCATCAATGAAGTTTGTCGCTTATTGTTTTAATAATTGGATGACTATTTATTTTGAATAACAGACAACTGGGAAGAGAATTTAGTACCCAGATATGTAATATGATTGGTATTCAGGGGGATGGGGAATGTTTTTAATTGCATCATAAAGATATGCTGCTAATATATAGTATAATACACAAATATACTACTCGAGATACAATTTGACCAGTTATGTGTGATGTTCTGTGATGATCATATAGAACACCACAGACAACTGTGGCACATCACTGTCAAACCTCCTGATTGCAACCCGGGGCATCGTGAACTGTACAACATGACCCTCAGACAATGATCTCTGAGTGAAAGCGATAAACATAATCATCTTCATATCATCACTTTCTCTACAAGTTCAGTGGAAGAGATGTCAGTGAAAGGGAGTTTTAATACCCTTTCCATTTTTAACTTTAATAAAAACACAGACGGAAAAATTCCAGAAAGTGATACAGAGAAAGGAAACTAGACTTTAAAATGGTGCTGCCCTCTTGATTTACAAGTGTAGATTATTGAAATTATTACAAATGTCTGACGCCAAAAGGGATTGTGTCAGTGTTTCACTACTCAATATTTGGTAGACAGTATAAACAAGCAGACTATGGTTAAAAAGATCACAGAAATAAAGCAAACACCAATATAATCTTGAACCACCTAGTCCACAGGAAACATTAGATTACTGGAACAAAATCAGACAACTAGCAGAACAACTTTTTACCAATGATGCAGGTGCACTTTTGGTGGATTTATTTATCTGTATTTCAATCCACTAAAGTTTTTCACTTGATCTAACATTACATTTAAGACCGACGCCCTGTTACGTCTCACAGAAGAGTCCATTGATCAAGCTGCTACTTACCCATCCTGGTCCTGGAGTACCTTTGCTCTGTACACTTTAGTGATGTCTTTGCTACCAACAAACCTATTTTAATCCATCAGATAGTAACCAAACGCTTCAAGGACACTTGCATAACCATTTTTATTTTTTCATAATACTTGTCCAGGTTTCCACTATTATGTTCAAACCATACATTATTCAATATATGCTAATTGATATTTAATAGTTACACCAACAAGTTCTTGGTACTATTATGTTCAACCTGAACTACTTCTATTTTTTTAAAAGACGATCCTATTCTATATCACCGGATGCCCATATTGTTTCTTTTGGTGATCTCCATATTGTTTCTTCCAGTGCTTGGCCGGGATGTCCCATCCTTGAACCAAGGCTCTCCCTTCAACGGAATCCCCTAGAGGCTTTTTCAAAGAGGCCTCCTGAAGATTTATGCTGAAGCCTACACTGGTCTTTCCTGCATGAAACCAGTTTATTCGGGACCATCCATACTTTTCTGCTTACAATATCATTTTATTACCTCAGCATTTTCATTACTAATTTAAAAATCAATCACTTTATACTTCTAAAGCTTTCACAGACACATTTAGACTTTTCAGCACTCTCAATGTCCAATGCTAAATGCTACAAACCACTCATACCCAAACAGAAGAAATAGCCCAAATATAGCCACACATAATCCTCCAACCTCTACATACTTCTAAGCTATATATAACGTTTAAAGCCATTAAAAGCAAAGTTATGAACATTTAAAATACACCTTGATAACACAGTTTATAGCTCTTCAAGAATGTTTAGTTGTCATGGCAACTAATCCTTTCTCGACTGTTTTGTTTTGGGGTTTTTTTTTGGCATACCTTTCTTTTTCAGTCATGAATTCCCTTTTTTGTTAAAATCTCCTCACCTTTTCTACAGCGCTTTCTCTCTCTCTAATTTCACAGGTAATTGTCTCTTTCCTCCAAGGGTCTGCATCTCACCTGGACCTTTTCCTCTTTGCTACTTCAGCTCCTGTCGTAGCTGAACATCAATAGTTTAATAGTTATTAGGAAATATTACTTAAAACAAAACAACAAGAAAACAGCAAAGAAGGTATATGCAAGTATATGTTCACTGTATTGTGCAACTGTCATGTCAGCAGGTGGACAATTTTAGCTAAAGTTAGCATTTCAAACATATATTTTGATATTCTAAAATAATGTTTATTAACTCAATATTTCATCACAATGGGGTGGACATTTTTAGCTTTAACTCATCTGAGTATGGGGACAAAGTGAGAAATTCAAATGAACTGACATACTATAGGAGCATGCAGTTTATGCCTTTAGGCGAATGAAGATAGACCTTTTTTAAAGTTGTGAGGTCACTGATGTCAAAGGTCGCATTTTTACCAAGATGGTTATCCAAAGATGAGAGAGTGGACAGCAATTCTTGGACATGTTTAAATAACTTGATTTTTAATTTTATTTATTTATTTATTTTTAATCAAAATTGCAAAATGAATAATCAAAATACCTAAAATATTAATGAACGTATTTACAACCTTACGGTAATATTTAAAAGTTTAAAAGGTTAAAACATGTTTAAAAGGTTAAAACATCCAAAATACCCATTTCCTCATAAAAGACAATGTAATAAGGTTAACATTCCTATATATTCGTAAAATGTGTTCATTCAGAGTAAAACTTTAATCAGTTAATTAAAAACATTAATTGTTTCACAATCTTTGTATCAGCACATTTAAACGAGTATGTTGTACTGACCCTTAGGTAACAGAACGAAGTGTGAAGTCCACTTATAAAATAAATTACGCATTCGTCATTAGATCAGAGTAGGTGAGGGACAGAGAGCCATGTGTGAAAACGAACAATCATCTCACAAAACACTACTTATGACTAACAAGTAAACACTTGCAAAATAAAAGTAGCCGTTTATGTTAAATATAAGATTTCACAAAACTATTAATTAAAAAAATATTAATTAAAAAATATTAATTACAAAAATATGAATTAAAAAACGTAAATCGATATTTTTGCGATTGATCTCCCTCCCAAGTTACACCGTTTACTTGTCTTAGAACTGAAACACGAGTATCACTGTTACGTTTTAATGAAACCGTTATTTTGAAAATTACAAAACTGCATGTCAATGTTAACCGTGTGGGGTCATACGTGAGTGTATGTTACAGCTGAATTATTAGGTTACCTAACTAAGCTACAGATATTTTTATATTTATTGGCTGCTTGTACAGATTTGTTAGCTCGCTGATAATATACTTTTGTATATAAAATTGTTCTGCGCAAACCACAGCACCATTGCTAAGTTAGCACTTAGCCTTAGCTAACGTTACTTTTAAAGTTAAATTGAGTTTCTTGTCTTGTTCATGGCTTTGTAGCCGAATCTCCCGTTTAGACATGATGTCTGCCCGCAGGCTTAGATTTCTAGTGTTTTCTGTTCAAAAGTGTTTATCTCGACTCGCCGACAAATGCAGAGGTTATTGCTCAGTGTCTCTATCTAGCACTCCTACTAATGAGACTGATGAGACGAGAGTGAGCACATTTAAGACCAAGCTGTCGTCATTAAGAGTTCTTCAGGCAAAAGTTCAACTGAGACGCAACAGGAACATGAGGAATCGTATCTTCCTGAAGAAAGTGGTCTGGCGCAGCTACGGAAAGGTATGTAACTGCATTTGTTGCCATGATAGTTGAGGCTTTAGGATTTTAATTCCCATGTGTCAGTATGCCGGTAGTCGTTGCCAATTTTATTTTGGTGTTTACATCTTGCAGTGTATTTCGAAACATACGGCTGTCAGATGAACGTCAACGACACTGAAATTGCGTGGTCCATTCTTCAGAAGGGTGGATATGTTCGGACCCACGAACTATCAGAGGTAAGTGTCAATGCCTTGACCTTTGACCCTTGATAAACACAGCGCTTCCTTTATTTGAAAGCTTTCATTCTCATCTTTCCTAATTTTTTTTTTTTTTATACAGGCAGATGTGGTGCGTCTTGACAGCAGTCCTTGACTTCAGTGACATTTTTTGCTTGGATGTAATGCTATTTTCTGTTGGAAAAAATAAAAATCATTGTGACAGGGAAAAGGCAGAGCAGACCATCTGGAACAGACTCAAACATCCAGCAGTTCTGAAAAAGAAGTGTCTAAAGAGCAGCACTCCATTAAAGATAGGAGTCCTGGGTAACTTCTCACTTCACCATAGTTCTTCATTCACGTTCAAATGTATCTCTCAGTCTGAAATGTTCGTATGTGCGCATGTATGTTTGTGTGTGGGTTCACGTGCCCGTATACGCATATGTGTGCTTGCTCTCTTGTAGGTTGCTTGGCAGAGAGACTGAAGACTGAGTTGCTGGAGAAGGAGAGGGTGGTGGATGTTGTAGCAGGGCCAGATGCCTACAGAGATCTTCTCCGACTCCTTGCACTGGCCCATGGGGGTCAGAGGACCAGCAATGTCCTGCTCTCCCTGGAAGAGGCATATGCTGATGTCATGCCCATTCACCATTCAGGACACAGTGCCTTTGTGTGAGTGCCATAATAATATCTGGCTGATTTATAAGGGAGGAGTTCCTACTAAACACTAACTCTTAAATTAACTTTGCACTGTGTGATTTTGTAAAGATGGTAAAGAGTAAAATAACAGTCTCACATGTACAGTTCAATTTTTAAGTTAACATGTATAGACAGTTTTTGGTGTTTTCATATTCAACTCTAATACACTGAATTTAATCTGAACAGCAACTGTTAGATTAAAATACAGAAAAGTCAGCTATAATTTAAAGGCATTTGCTACCATATTGGATGAAACATGGGACTTGCATCTACAATAAAGCCAAAAACAGCAAATGCTCATAGTTCAGTTGTTTATTATTATCATTTTACTGAACACTTGTCAATCTGCATTTTTTGGTTAAATATTTATACATGACTGACCCTCCTACACTTATGAAGGGATATAAAACTTCAAACACCGTGGTGGCTCATCTTCAGCTCCTTCATGCTTTTAGATGTAGCACTTCAAACAATGGTTTGATATCAGGGGGTCGATACTTTTAAAGTCCTTTCACGCTGTTGACAGTACAGACCTTGTGTACTGCAAGCCTTGTTGGTGGCACCTTGTCTTACAGTGGGATTATCCAGTATATTTTGTCCCTCTTTGACTGCTGTAGGTCTATCACGCGGGGCTGTGACAACATGTGCAGCTACTGCATTGTGCCGTTTACCTGGGGGAAGGATAGGAGCAGACCTGTGTCCTCCATACTTGAAGAAGTGCGCATGCTGTCTGACCAGGTTTCTTCCCTTCAGCGACTATGTGTGCAGTCTGGCTTTACTAGTTTCTGTGTGTGAAACTTGGCCAGATGTGAACACTAAGTATATGAAATGATCATGGCCATAGGGGGTGAAGGAAGTGACCCTGCTGGGTCAAAACGTGAACAGCTACAGAGACGTGTCTGGGGACGGGGCCAGCAACTCGGAGCTTGGTTCGCACCTCAGCCGTGGTTTCAGCACCGTGTTCCCGTGATGAGCAAGGAGGCCTACGATTCTCTGACCTGCTACACCACGTCTCCCTCGTAAACCCTGACAAGGATTCGCTTCACCTGGCCACATCCTAAAGACTTTCCTGATGAGGTAGAAACCCCAGAGTCATGGATGTGAGCATGTGGTTTTTGGTTGGGATACCCATGACTAGTGTGGGGAAGGTACTTTTAAAATGTATTTCATTGCAGGTGACAAAATACAGAACACAGAATACATGCTGTTAAATGTAATTTAAATGTAATTAAAGTGAGTTATATTTGAAATAGTCTTGGACAATGTTGACGTATTCCAAAGTTTTTAAAGTATGTTCCTCGTTTGAGTAATGTAATGGAATATGTTACCAATTACATTTAGGGGCATGTACATGTACACTGCCTACAGTGGCAGATTAAACCCTGTGGAGGCCCCTAGGCAGTCATAATCTTGGGGCCTCCCTTGCAAATTATCTCCTAATATGTTTGTTTTTTTTAATTCCTTGTTGCATGGCCCCTAAAAGGTGTGGGGCCTACAGGTCACTGCCTGCTCTGGTAATCTATTGGTAATCCGGCCCTGACTGTTTATGGCTTGTGTGGTGTAGTGGATGTTCAAAGAGTTTAAGTATTTAGTTGAACGGTTTCTTATAGTCTGAATTCATGTGCAGATATTGCTCATAGGCCATTTTAAGCAGTAGATTGGATAATAATTTAGGATTCGCAAATTTGGATGTGAGCAGTAGAAGAGATCATTAATAGATTATCAGATTGAAAAAGCCTTATGCTTATCAGATATGTGAAATAAGGTTTGACTGCCATAGTCAATTTGTGCTGTTTTCGTTTGACCTGTGCTGGGGTGGGTGAGTATGTTTCCTGAAGGTGTTATAGCTAATCCAAGAGCGGAGGAACATCTGTAAGCAGATCCACTTGCCAGCTCAGAGCGGCAGCAGCAGAGTCTTACAGACCATGAGGCGTGGGTGAGAAACGCTCCTAGAACGACAGCACTCACCACAAGCACAGTAGAGATTAGCCTGCTTATCTCAAATCTCTTGATGTCTCATGTGTTAAAACTTAGTTCTCACTTTAAGTCATCATGCTCTGGGATGTTTTCATAGGTATACTAGGGAAGCCTACCTTGAGCTTGTGGAAAACATTCGAAAGATAATACCAGGTGTCCTATCATTACCAAACATTCAGTATGTAATTATAAAATTATTGTAGCTATAATAGGTCTTGTGTGAATAAATATCTATGTATAATTTCTTTTTACAGGGGTCAGTCTGAGCAGTGACTTCATCACAGGCTTCTGTGGGGAAACAGAGGAGGACCACCAGCAGTCGGTCTCTTTGATCAGGGAAGTGGGCTATAATGTAGCCTTCCTGTTTGCCTACAGCATGAGGAAGGTGAGATCCTATTTTGTCATTGTGTTTAACACTATCAAAAAACAGACATTCTCCCTGGTTCATGTGATGGTTCTATCAAGAAATTCACCATTGTCTATTATCATTTGGAGAATTGAAAGGGTCTTGTGGCTGCCAGTTGGGCTTTACCTTCTGACATGAAGATGTGTGTACCACACCCACAGAAAACTCAGGCATACCACCGTCTCGGGGACGATATCCCAGCTGAGGTGAAGAAGCTGTCGCCTGGAGGAGCTTATCTTTACATTCCGAGAAGATGCGGCTAAGGTCAACACCAGTTTCATCGACAGCAAACAGCTTGTCCTAGTGGAGGGAGTGAGTACTGCAGTGGGTTGAAGCCATGCTGTGTTACAACTGTGTTTGGAGCACTTCTGCTGTTAATAATTTGGGATTGCTGCATCTGTGTGTCTTGGTCATCATGTTTTGCATATCGATTTAACTAGATTTCTGCAAGAAAATAAATAGTTGCAGTAAATTCTCCTCCCTTATCTTATTTAGACCTGCTGGATCAACATCATGAGGTCTGTCTGACAACGATGATGAACAATGGCATTGTCTATCAGCTCAGCCCTAGCACCTTTTGGCATTTCATTTTGGTTTTGGCTTTGTTCTTTTCTGGAGGGCAAATAGAGTTTATGTGTTTATGTATTTAGGGCATTGTTTGGTCTATTTTAGTCTATTTGAGTTGTATGGTCACTTTCCCGTTTGTGGTGTTAGTTTGCGATTGCCGCATGGGTTTCTGTGGCCCTTTCATTTGAAACCCTTCCCTGGTTAGGCATAGCATTGTGTCTGTTTTGGATGCTTTGAGCTTTTTGTTATTTTTGAAGTGTTGAGAGCAGTTCACATCTTTGGTACCGGGAAATCCCAATGACTGGTTTCCCTGTGCTTGTGGTCTTTAGTGTATTACCTGCCATCAATAACTGTTTGAAGATTGGGGTCTTAGTTAATTTTGATTCTTGTTAGTGTCCTTCTTTTGAGGACATGCCTGGCGAATGCACAGAAAACTACCACAAGGTGTTTGCCACTTGTGTGTTAATATGCGCTACCAGTCATGCTGAGATTGGATCTACCGATATACACACTGATAACAGAATTTTATGACCATCTACATAACAGTGGGAATAACCACCCTTGGTTTGGATAACACTAGTGAGACGTTGTGGCATGGTATCTGGAGGCAATGTAAGAGCAGGAGAGAATTTCTGTCTGCTACAGTGCTTAGTCAAGCCTTTTATATTGTACAAATGTTATCTGCTGTTTTTGCTTGACTGAGTCTGTTTTCTGCAGGAAAGTAAGAAGTCATCTCAAGATCTTTGTGGTCGGAATGATGGGAATGTGAAGGTTATTTTTCCAAGAAAGGATTTGCTTTCTTATCCCACGGATACCAACCCTGTCACTGTTAAAGCTGGAGACTATGTACTGGTGAAGGTGAGCTCTTACTTCAGTTTGCTACTCCTACATGTATATCTGTCTGTGTTGAGACTAAAACAGGAGCATGTTTTTACACACACACACACACACACACACACACACACACACACACACACAGAGAGATATATATGAGCTGTATGTGTGGAATATTTATTCTGGTAAGCCTGGTCTGTGATATGTAATATACATGGCTGTGAAATATACTGTACAGTTATGGCTACATTTCCATGATTATTGGTGACTACTCTCTCCTTTAGAGATTACCTCAGCCAGCTCTCAGAGTCTGCAAGGCCACGCCTTCAGCCACGCCTCCCTGAGTGATGGACACCCCAGACGCCTATTGATGCACAGGCAGCTGCATATTAGCCTGTAGGTTCCACCTTCTTAGTATCAGGACTGGGTGGGAGTGTGTGTCACAGACCTATAGGTCTTCCCAGCTCCAGCTCTTGGAAGCCAGTATGCTCAGTGAGGAGTGTTCACTGCCTCAGTCACCCTGTCTCCTCATTATCAAGCTCCTTATGAGGTGATTCAGGCATGGTGAGGCAGAAAACCCCTGAAAATATGCAGGGAAGTTTCCTCAGAACTTGAGCTCAGTGTTCCTGAAGTGCAGTTTGAAATGAAATAAGGCTTTTCATTTTTTCATTCATTCATTTATTCAGAATCATGTCTGACTCATGTATGACTCAGTGTTAAAGGAAAGTTTTAACACAGATTTTGTCTGGGTACACACTTTGCAAACTTCAAACTGCATGATTAGCAGACAGTATTGTAGCTATTCAAGTTTATGATCAATAATGTAAGGTAAGTGTGTGTTAACTCTGGGTGGGTCAGGGTGTATTCTCCCCTAAACATACTTCTGACATAATGATTTGTTTAAACACTACAATTCTCTATATCCTAATAATTACTGCCACATTTTAATAACCTGCAATACACTGTAAATACAGCATTTGTAAGCTTTAAATTTACAAACATGAACAATCATACTATATCAAATACATGATACTCATACCTGTGACATAGTGTTTTGAACAGACATTTGCTGCCACACCTGCTATTTTAGCAGGCTAAATAATCTGCCTTCTGAAATGCTAATATGCTTAATTTCATGCAAGTGCTAGTGTTCCTATTTGCTTGCTGATGTGCATGGAAGCGCCATATTATTATTATTATTATTATTATTATTACTATTATTATTATTATTATTATTATTGAGTCACACTGCTATCAAGTTAGCTGGTTGCTCTTAGCTAGTAGTGTGAACAGGACAGGGGACTTGGGGAAGACCCAAAGGGTGAGGTTTGTGTGTGTACATTCACAAGTACTGGTGCACAGCCACTGACATACATAAACACTGCTATCTGGATCTGGAATTTTTAACATTAATGTACAGACTATTCTTTCTCCTTAAAAAATTCATTATGGTAATAATTATGGCAGTGTATGTTCCCCTGCAAACAAATGCTAGGCTGCAGGCTGCACGATGCTGCAATCAACCAGCTGATGGCAAATCCAGACAGTGTTGTTATTGTGGCAAGAGACTTATTGTAAATGCATTGCCATTAATTGAGAGTCATTTTAAAAGATATTTACTCTCCCACTGCGCATACTCCCGTTTTCATAAATTGGCAAATATACATGTTGCTGCTTGTCACACAAACTTTTGTTGTACACAAGTAATGAGAAAAGGACTCATCATATGTTTTATGATATAGCTAAAGCTATGCATTTATCGAGAGGATTTAACACATTACAGAACACATCTAATTAATCCTTTCCATGATTGACCCAAGGGCAGATAGCAATTATTTAAGTATTACTATGTTTTAATTTAATAATAAAAATGACCATATGAACCTTTTTGCTTTATATTTGTTTATATTCAGCTGCCTTTATAATGACAATTATTTATGACAATGACAATTTACAATACATTATCAGTGAGTGGTATAATTAAAGTAAAATCATTGTTAAATAAGTCTCATTCTTGTCTCAGATTCAAACACTACAAAATCTTGGTCTTTGCTTGAATGATTTTTTAATGGTCCTGACTACAACACTATCCTTTGATAAGCTTGGAAGTTGTACACTACTGTGAGAGGAAGTTACATTCAGCTAGGAAAGAACCAACAATCAAATAATATACACAGATTAAGATGGTCATTAAAGATCCCAAACTAAGATTAATGCACTAATTAATAAACTACAACTTGTTTGCAGGAGTTCATCAGTGTTTTATCATTGGCATAGGTAAAGGGGTTTTCAGGCACAAGTTAAAAAAGGCACAAGTTGTCAAAGCATAAGAATAATGACCATAATGATCATAAGAAAGCCTTTCTGAGCCAAAGATCTGAATTAACAGGGAATAACAGGAGCACTTGCAAAACTGTGCCTAAGTGTATCCAGAAAGCACTGTTGGGCTTTTGTAGGAAAAAAAGGTTACACAAAGGTTACACTGATAAAACAGTTTAATCTGAACGAAGAATCAAGACCCAGGAGCTGTAAAAGAATAAGTTAATCTCTGCATTGCTCTCTATATAGGGGGAGTTTTACAACATTGGAGTGCACAAGAAACCCGCTTTTGCCCCGACACCATTTTCACTGCCACCTGATGAAAGCAACATGCTGTATATGGGCATCTCTGCCTTCACTGCCAACTCAGCAGGCTTTGTGTAGAAAAATGCAGGAGCACTCACACTCAGAATCACAGATGACATGGTGAGTTTAAACCACTCCTTGCCATCACTGAGGGAAAGGTGTGCATGTGGTTACCTTACAAGACCAGGCTATTTAGTTAGAAGACTGATAACTTTATACTGTTCTCCCAGTGCACATTAATAATCCCTTAATAGTGTAATAAATGAATGGACAAATAAATGATCAACAGTCCCTGAAAATGAAACAAACGTTTATCCTTCCAGATTCCCAGAGCCTCTCCATATCGTCTGAACACCAAGACATTTGAAGCCTTAATTCCGCAGGTATAAGAGATCACTTTCTGTATTCATCACACAAGCATGCAGAAACTGCTGATTTTATATTCTCACATAGGTTTCCTAACACAGTAGACTTTGAATCTTAAATGAATAATAAGGTTTAAAGAGTAACAAATAATATGATCTCATTAGCAACACAACCATATTTAGATGAAGAATTTCCGAAAAGAACAACATTTCACATGATGATGCTTGGATGAAATGTGTTGAAAACACTGAGTTCTTTTGCTTTTGGTGCTAAAGGCACTTGCAAGTACACCTTACACAGATTGATGGTGGTAGTGTAGTTGGCATTCAGTTAAATCAATTAAACTTTGGACAGGGGTAGATTTGTCCTTCATACTGTTATTCAGCACAGGTAATAGCCATTTTGGGACTTTGTATCACTTTTGGGAGGCTGCCGTGTTCTCCTTAAAGTACCCAGGTTGAAGAGTGCTGGGCCCAGGAGTATTATCACCTGCTCCTGCATTTCTGCCGATGAAATAGTGAGACGGATCCACATCCTGCCTGCTTATTGGGGACGTACTGTTCTAGCAGCTCTTCCTCATCTGTCCATGCTCATACCATGGGTTGCTGTACTGTTTCCATGCTTATGTGGTACTCTTTCCGCAGGATGCTATGGAACTTTTGGTGCTCCCTGCTCCTCTCTGGCATTTGTAGCTTGACCTTCCTGGTGATTTTTTTGCAGTCCACGTCACTTTGCCAGGAGCTTCCTTTTGCTGATTAGCAGAAGCAGGAATACCTCCTGTCCTGCCAGGCTTTTGCAGTCATATTAGGCACATTGACTGCTCCGCTCTTACCTGCTTTCTATATCTTATGTTTGGGCTACTTGTGGAAGTGACATGAAAGCAGTGTTATGTTTATGTTAGTGTGGAGTTTGATATCTTGTGGAATTTCCACCACGCTGTTAGTATCATGGCCACCCACAAATTGTTGATCATGAATGTTCTTTAATTGATTTGACTGATAAATGGTAAGTCTGACTTTTAGATCATATAGAACACCACAGACAACTGTTTGGCACATCACTGTTAAACCTCCTGATTGCAACCCGGGGCATCGTGAACTGTACAACATGACCCTCAGACAATGATCTCTGAGTGAATGTGATAAACATAATCATCTTCATATCATCACTTTCTCTACAAGTTCAGTGGAAGAGACGTCAGTGAAAGGGAGTTTTAATACCCTATCCATTTTTAACTTTAATAAAAACACAGACGGAAAAATTCCAGAAAGTGAGACAGAGAAAGGAAACTAGACTTTAAAATGGTGCTGCCCTCTTGACTTACAACTGTAGATTATTGAAATTATTACAAATGTCTGACTTCCAAAAGGGATTGTGTCAGTGTTTCACTACTCAGTATTGCATTTGTTAGACAGTATAAACAAGCAGACTATGGTTAAAAAAAACAGAAATAAAGCAAACACCAATATAATCTTGAACCACCTAGTGCCAGGAAACATTAGATTACTGGAACAAAATCAGACAACTAGCAGAACAACTTTTTAACCAATGATGCAGATGCACTTTTAGTGGATTTATTTATCTGTATTTCAATCCACTAAAGTTTTTCATTTGATCTAACATTACATTTAAGACCGACGTCCTGTTACGTCTCACAGAAGATTCCACTGATCAAGCTGCTACTTACCCATCCTGGTCCTGGAGTACCTTTGCTCTGTACACTTTAGTGATGTCTTTGCTACCAACAAGCCTATTTTAATCCATCAGATAGTAACCAAACGCTCCTTTGCTGCAGAGCACAGAAATCATTCAAATTTGCAGTCAACAGATACATCTGGGCCAGATTTTGGATCAGTGGACTAGGCTGGAACTGCACATATACTGTATATGCAAAATTCAAAATACGGGGAGTGGTTGGTCTCTTTTGCAATCAAATCTGAATACTATGGAATTCGTTTCACATTTGTTTAATTTGACAGATTTTAAATGGATAATGGACATCACTAGACAAAAAGGAATAAACAACTATATGAAAAGGAACAAAACCAAAAACAAAGGAAGACTTTAACACACTTGCCCAAACAAGCACTAAATCTGACAAAAATAGATCAACCAATGACATAGCTGTGAAGGAACATATTAGCCATTGTTTTCTTGTCATCAACAGTAATTTTAACTGATTGTTAACATACTGTTCAAGTCTTCAACTGATTTGCTCCCAACATACGAATGGGTACAAATATGGTTCATTACCCAGCTGCACAAATTGCTTCTGACATACTGGGCAGCTACAGGGTTCTTCTCGCGTGTGGATTCTGACATACTGGGCAGCTATGGGCTTCTTCAGTTGTGTGGATTGTCTTCTGCTCCTCCATGTGGCCTGTTTCACCAAAGCCCTTCCTGCAGTATTTGCAGCACTATGGCAAGCGGACACCCTTGTGTGAGCGTTTAGGTGCTTCTCAAGAGTCTGGGCAAGTTTGAAACACCTGCCCCAAACATCACTGACATTATTTCTTGTAGGTGATTAGCCACGTGTCTCTCTAGCCACAAGTACTTTTTGATTTATTTGTTTTTTTTAAATAGGTAATTTTATATATAATGGCAACAAATGACATTTTGAGTTTTATGACAAAACGTGCAAACAAGCTGGCCTGAGAGGTGTGTAGCGGGATATGACTCAGTGCGTCTCTGGTGCTGCTTTTGATGAGTACAGTGTCATGAGTGTGTCTGTCCAGCGGTGCAAAGAGGGGATACAGCAAGGCATGGCATGGTGTTTATTCATTCGTTTGCATAGAAAATGACGCCTTTTCACATTGTGGAAGTACAAATATGGCGGTCTTTTTTGTGCGGCGTAGTAATGACATATGTTGTGGAATTTTGAACAAACAGCAAGTCAGACGTGATTAAGAGAGTAATTTAATAAGAAAAAGAATAAAATAAATGTTTGGCTCTCCTCAGGTAGGGAGCCCCGAGTATACAAAACCGTGGCTAGTTATACTACTCCTGTGCTGTCTTTAACCAATCATCTTTTCTTAAGCAGCTCTTCTTTCCTTTGTTGCTGTGGCTATAAGCCAATCAGCTCTCAGCTTGGTTTTTTCCACAAACCAACCCAAACTGACTCCAAACAGTGTGGGTTGTGTGTCAAGTTGACCTTGATGTTAACAGTTCCTGATACATGTTCAACTTAATCAGCAACAGGCGGATACAAATGTGCAAACAGCATTATTAATTTAAGAACAAAAGGATCAGTGTGATTTTATATGAATCACATAATACATAGTTTCGTATCATTTTCCATCACACGTAAAAACAGAGTCTCACCGTATTGTCGGGCAGGAGGATCTGGACTCATTTATTACTTAATATCTTCCCCCATCTAGCGGTCATTAGAGGTTAGTCTTGAATTGATTTCTGTCGTGCAATATTTTAGATATAAATGTTTACATTTTCTATTACAGAACACGGCAAAGTATAGTCAACCAGTTCTAACCTTTTGAGAAAAACTTTAACTTCAAAGTAGGTGAATCTATTTACTTAGATTGAACCAATCGGATCACAGTTTATTTACATAACATCAATGCTTTGAGTGCTTTAGATATAAGGACATCATGGCGATCTTTCTGCTCACACCTCAGTCAGTCTATAATTCTGTACTATGTGTGTCTATAGCTTCCAACTTTCACGAGTTTCTTGAATCTGTGGAGAAAAGTGCAGACTCAGGTACTTTCTTATTTGTGAACTTTTATACATTTTATGTAATTTATTTATCATCTATAATGTTTTATTACTTTTCATTTATAGATATAAGGACACAAAAACAGTTCATATACTCAATGAATTGTTACAAGATAATCTTTTCTAGAGAATGTTTACCATTTGTTAAAAGACTGATTTATTTCTAAAAGTTTATGCAGTGTGTTAATTTGTCACATGGAGGCAGAAGGGGTGAATCTGATATACCCCTCTTCCATCATCAACTATTCATCGAGTCCTCCAGTAGAGCTTGTACAACCAAAGAAACGCATACAGCGGTCACCGGCGGTTCTAAGTTACATCTAAAGAGGTCTAGGCCTATACACACTGTTCCACCTGAGGTAATAAAATGTTTTGGGGTAAAGGTATTTTCATGAGGCGATCTGTTATCTAATTATAATAGGCTTTGAAGCTCTCTGCAACAGGTGCAGAGTGGTGCAAGACTGTGTTTGAAAGCATAAAGAGGAATAATGTTTCTGGGGTATCTTAAGGCCTTTTTGGGTCTGTAAGTGCAGAGCAGAGGCTCTGATGCAGGTGGTTTCAAGGCCTCTGTGGAAGTCTACGGCAGATGACTCTGGACTGTTCCCGTGAGAAATAGCTTCCTAAGTATTGGGAAAGATCCTGGCTTTTAAAAGACGTGAAAGCCTCTTCGAGAGTTCTGTGGCTAAGCAAGGTTCATTATCTTACCATAAGAGCAGGGTGATACTGACCTGCAACATCATCTTGCAGGTGTTTGATGGTATGAGTTGAGATCATCTTTGTTAAAAACAAAAAAAACAACAACAAAAAAAAAAAACAGGAAAATCTTCCAATAGGATATACTGGGGTCAAGCTTCAATTTGTACAATGATAGATCTCAATTTGCATATATTGAATAATGTATGGTTGAACACAGTGGTGGAGATTTCAAACACCAGTATGTAGAGAAGGTGTGGCAATCACATAATCAGTTGTGAAAACTGGATAAAAATGTGTGTTCCTTGTGTGATTATTAGACATATTCTGGACTATGCCTCGTTTGTATGTAACGCTGAGCTCAAAATAAATGATGGACCTACTACTCTTCAATTAATTCTTGAGTCTGCATCTTTATTTTCTGTTTAAAGAGGACTTAATAAAATTACTGGAATGTGGGCAATATCTAGTAACACAGTGCCGAGTCTGCTAAACGTAGATCCCAGCCTTTTATATGGCCTCTTCCCTTTAATTCTACTGACTATAATTAATGTAAACCTTGTCGATTCTGGTGTTTGCTGTATAGAGGTAGCGAAAACTTTGCTAAAACAATGAAAAATATGCATCCTGTGAAAAGTTTATTGAACAATATAACATTGTTCCTTACCCAGAGCCATAACACGTCATTGATGGAAATCACACTGATGTGAGGGCGGTATGGGCCAACTCAACTGTATTTCCTGATTGTTTTATTCTGCAGGAGGATGTGGTCCAAATATTTTAAAAATCACAGGTTTGTTTAAGAGGACATAGTCGAACAGTTTGGGCTTACTGTTATTTTAATACTAGTGGTAACTATTAGTAAATACAACAATCTGACCATCCTCATACTGCATTGAGGGGTGATGGGGTGATGGTACCAGATGATGTTTAGGTATGTGGTTATGTTAATTTATTTTTGTTCCTTTATATTCACATATTTTGCAAGTGCGTATGTTATTGAGTTTAAAACCATCCATATATTAAGCAATTATAGAAAATACAGAAACTGCATGAGACTTCTCTTGACTTGCTAGAAGTTCAGACTGTAGCAAGCTTAGCATTAGTAAATGGAATAGGTGTCATTTTAAGGATTCATTTAAAGTATTCATGAGGTATTTCTCCTAACATCGATGTATCGACAGTACCAATAAAATAAATAGCATAACAAGAATTACAGGTGTATAATAGTGTAGTTACCCACAATGGTTGAAGTGTTTGAAAAGAGTTGTATAAAAGAATAGTTGGTTGGTTCGTGGCATAAAGTCATGAAACGGTGAAATGAGGTCATAAAAAGAGTGTTTACAGGGGAAAGTGCTTTAACATTGAATTAGACAAACTAATAACATAAAACAAGGGAGTTTAGAGATTCTGTGTCCTTTCGTAATGATTTGTGCATATGGCAGGCTGCTGCAAAGGATCCTGAGTAAGCTTCAGCAGACCTCAGTGTAAGATATATTAATAATATTAATCATAATAATACTATTCAGAGGTTACTTGACTAGTAATCAGAATGTTGCTAGTTCAAGCCCTACCACTGCCAAGTTACCACTGCTGGGTCCCTGAACAGCAATGAATCCTCAATTGTATTATTAATACAATCCAATACACATGCCTAATGCTCAGCTGTCAACTGCAAAAACTGACATTCTGAGCATTCGAACGGTAAGAAGAACAAAAAGAAAGGAGTCACCGACTGTACACGTGTCAATCATTTAGCCTTTTTACATGTTGTTTTAGTTTACTGTAATCAAGGCCTGAAACTGGAGTCTATGGACCAGGCAAAAATATTTCAATATTTAATGCGTTTTTATTTTTTCAGCCAGCATAAGCAGAAGCTCCAAGTTGTCGATCTCCAGGAGCAAACCCGTCCCTGCAAGGTTGGGGTGCATGTTCTGGATCACGGGAAACAGACCATAGATCACCCAACATCTGCTTCTGCTCCTGCGGAGGTTCCAGATCCAGCACGGAGGCAGTGAGAGGTTCCTGGCCCAGAGATTGGTCTGCAGCGGGCCTGATGGTACTCGGCATGTATTGGAAATGCTGTGGCTGAATGCTGTGCGTAGCCCAGCGGGTGCTGGGGTGGAGCTGTGCCAGTTGCCTGCTCGGGTAGCAGGTAGCCCAGTTCTGAGACTGTGGAATGGCCATCATGAAGTAGCCGGAGGGCGGGGCGGGCTGGTAGGGGTTGAGCACTGGGTTGCGCACGGCACTCACGCTGGCCATGCGCTGCATGTACTGGTGGGTGAGGTGGGCCTGCCGCTCCTCCTTGCGCTGCGCCAGGGCCACGTACAGCGGCTTGGTGCCTACGATGCACCCGTTCATCTCCTTCATTGCCTCGGTGGCCTCCTCCGGCGAGGAGAAACACACGAAGCCGAACCCTTTGGAGCGGCCGCCCTCCGTCATCACCTTGGCACTCGTGATTGTCCCGAATAGAGAGAACTCTTTACGCAGACGCTCGTCGTCCAGACTGTCGTCTAGGTTTTTAACGTACAGGTTCACTCCCTGGTAGCGAGTCGTGCCGTCCTGCTTCATCTGCTCAAACTTGCGTTTGAGCTCTGTCTGCCTCTCGCCTTTCTTCTGAGCACGAGCCACATACAGCTGCTTCCCATTCAACTTCTTCCCGTTCATCTCATCCACAGCCCTTTTGGCATCCTCGTGCCTCTCGAAGCTCACAAAGCCAAAGCCCTTGGACTTGCCGCTCTCGTCTGTCATGACGCGAAGGCTCAGCGTTGGGCCGAACTTGCTGAAGATCTCATTTAGCTTGTTGTCGTCCATGTCCTCCCAAGTATGAGATATTATTTCCATCAGGCTCAGGACCATCTCTTTAGGATAAGGTCAAGAGAAATCTCTTGGAATGTGGTGTTAACAGGTTCCAACTGGTGTGGGTGTTTTATATTACTTTGCATATATTGACAAATGTATGGTTTGGATGCAATGGACGTGAAGACAAACGCAAATATGTAAAGGAATGTGGGGTGAATACATAACCACTACTGAAAAATGTATGAAAATGTGGGTTCTCTGATTTTTAGACATTCTCCAGAGGGTGCCTCAATAATGCGTGTTAATGTTAACCTACAATAAAGTACGTGCACAGTTATGCTCTTTAACCAATTCTGAAGTCTGCATTTTTATTTAATATTTGAATTGAACTTTAAAACTAGCCGACTGGGCACCTAGGAACCACATACTGTTGCTATGTGCAGAGATGTGGGCTTGCAGCCCATTGTTGGGCAGAGTCCATCGCACTGCTCCAATAGACCTGCTCTGACTGCTACTTTCCCACGTCGGCAGTCGAAGTCGTTTCTCCTTCACAATGCTTTTCACCTGGTTGGCCACTTTCACCGTCTCAGTAGACAAGCTAAAAGAAACTGTTGGCAGCCTCTCGTTGCTCCTGTAATATGACCGTCGCCAGACCAGAGAGTGGAACTGGATGGCAGTGTGGCACTTGCAGCTGCAGTTTGTTTGCTTCAAGATTTAATACGTGTAAGTGACCTTTGCTTCTCGTCCTGTCTTTACTGGTTTGTTAATAAGGTCATTTGAAATTGTGTTGTACATAAAGGAATATTACAGAATTATTCTCTATTTTAAGCTACACTGTGGGGTTTTGTTTTTTTGATCTTTACATTTATATTAATGCAACCCAATACACTTATCTAATGATCAGCTATGACCTGTAAGAACTGACAATCTGAACATTCAAACTTTAAGAGGAATAAAAACAAAAAAATGATCAGCTGTTCATGTCAAAATCTGTAATATGTAATAGAAATAACTGTAATATGTTCAATATAACTGTAATATGTTCAATTACCACCATGTAACATATAACTGTAAATATGTCAATTGCAAGATGGGACTGTACATTCTGTACATACATATATAAATATCCATATATACATTGTACATATAAACATTATATATATATATATATATATATATATATATATATATATATATATATATATATATATATATATTGTACATGCACTATTAATATATTTTTGTATATATATAGAATATATTTCTCTATGCACCCCTGTTTTTCTTTTTCCTCAGATTGGACAGAGCACTCAACCATTTCACTGTGAGTTATACTGTGTATGACTATGTATGCGACAAATAAACCAAACTTGAAATGATTTTACCTTTTTCTGTCGTTTTCATTTTAAGCTTAGAATAACCAAGGCCTGGACTTTGTAAGGTGGTTTTGAATCCAGGTCAGCTAGGTGAGGACACCAATAGCTTACTGGGTAAGCAGCCACACTCTAACAATGGTGGGCTCGTGTGCAGAACAGTTAGAGCTTGGATCAAGCAAAACAAGAGGAAAAAACGAAACACCTCGGTGAGCGTGGAAAAGGGGAGAACAAAGAACGCCACGGAAAGAAATGGCAACCCCGATGCACTGGGGAAAACTCGAACTAAAAGCTCCCAAACAAAACCAGAAAACGGGGAGAAACTTGAATGGCTAAGGGAAGCCTCAGGAGAGAGACAGACTCGAGAGGGGAAAACTGGAGAAGGGAGGGGACGTGTAAAAACACTGACACCCTCGCAGAACAGAAAAGAGGCATAGCACAAGGGCTCACAGACCTCAATACCCAGAGTTACCGGCTAGGAGCTTGGCTCAAAACTTTATCAAAAACCCAGCACTGAATGATTGGGTCACTGGGCTTATATAAGGTCTAGCCCAGCTGTTGGGTGTTGATCCTGATCAGTGGCGTGGTTGACTCGACGCCTCCCTCTGGTCGAGGGGGCCTCGGCCTGGTGCCAACCCTTACAGGCTTGATGTCTACAGACATGGCAAAAATATTTCAATGTTCAATGCATTTCAGTTTCAATGTTTATTTTTTTCAGTTAAAATGTTAATTTTTTTTACTGCTTATTCTTCCATTAGACAGCCAGAAGCGCAGCACTGGTTAAAGTTTTTGAGCGGCTTCCTGCGCGCACTGGTCCTGGAGCACAGCGACTGCCTCATCCACCTTAGGGTGCAGAGACTCAGGAGACTCCAGCATATGCAGTAGCTCCGAGTTGTCCAGTTCCAGGAACAGACCCGTGATCTTCCCTGCAAGGGTGGGCTGCATGTTCTGGATCAGGGGAAACAGACGCTCACCCAGTATCTGCTTCTGCTCCTGTGGAGGTGCAGCAGCCAGCATGGAGGCACTGAGAGGTTCCTGACCCTGCACATGGACCGCAGCCAGCTGCACGGGCACCTGGAGCTCTGCCCCCAGGTGCTGCTGTGGGTTGAGAAACATAAATGTTTTATAATTGATTTGACTGATAAATGGTAAGTTCGACATTTATATCTAAGGGCTGTGTGCCCAGGTGTTGCTGTGGGCTGTGAACGCCTGAGGTGGTTTTGTACTGTGGTACTGCTCTCACCAGCGACGCCTTGTTGGCAGCTTCCGCGCTGGCCATCCCTGTCCCCGGAGCCTCAGATGCCATGGTCTGATAGGCCATCGTGCGTGGGACCTGGCAGGCGGTGGTTGGTCGGATGGCGCTGAAGGCCTGCGGGCAGGATGCGGCTGGACCGATGGCACTCGGCATATCCTGGACTTGCTGTGGGTGGACGCACTGCATGGCCCAGCAAGGGCTGGGGAGGAGTTGTGCCAGCTGGCTGCTTGCGCAGTAGGCAGGCCAGTTCTGAGCTTGTGGAATGGCTTCCATGTTGTAGCCGGAGGGCGGGGCAGGCTGGTAGGGGTTGAGCACGAGGTTGGGCAAGGCACTCACGCTGGCCGTGCGCTTCATGTACTTGTTGGAGAGGTGGGCCTGCCGCTCCTCCTTGCGCTGCGCCAGAGCCACGTACAGCGGCTTGGTGCCTACAACGCGCCCATTCATCTCCGTCATGGCCGTGGCGGCCTCCTCCGGCGAGGAGAAACACACGAAGCCGAACCCTTTGGAGCGGCCGCCCTCCATCATCACCTTGGCACTTGTGATGGTCCCGAACGGAGAGAACTCCTTACGTAGACGCGCGTCGTCCAGACCGTCGTCTAGGTTCTTGACGTACAGGTTGTCTCCCTGGTAGCGAGTCATACCGTCCTGCTTCATCTGCTCAAACTTTCGTTTCAGCCCTGTCTGCCTCTCGCCTTTCTTCTGGGCATAACCCACATACACCTTCTTCCCATTCAGCTCCTTCCCATTTATCTCATCCACAGCCCTCTGGGCATCCTCGTGCCTCTCGAAGTTCACAAAGCCAAAGCCCTTGGACTTGCCGCTCTCGTCGGTCATGACGCGAGTGCTCAGCGTTTGGCCAAACTTGCTGAAGATCTCCTTCAGCTTGTCGTCGTCCATGTCCTCTCCAAAGTTCTTGACGTACACATTGGTGAACTTTTTGGCCCTGGCCCCCATCTCAGCCTCTCGCTCCTTGCGAGACTTGAAGTGGCCAATGAACACTTTGCGGTCATTGAGCAACATGCCATTAAGTCTCTCAATTGCTCTCTCCGCAGCCTCACGGGTCTCAAAGTGCACAAAGCCGTAGCCCTTAGAGCCATTCTCGTCACACACCACCTTGCTGGAAAGGATGTTCCCAAAGGCAGAGAATGTGTCGTAAAGAGCTTCGCTGTCAATAGACTTGTCAAGGTTCTTGATGAAGATGTTGCCAACTCCACTCTTCCTCAGAGAGGGGTCTCTCTGGGACCACATAATTCGCACAGGTCTGCCTTTGATGATGTTAAAGTTCATAGTGTCCAAAGCACGCTCAGCATCTGCCTGCTGCTGAAAGTTCACGTATGCGTATCCAAGTGAGCGGAGGGTCATCGCGTCCCTGCAAATCCGTACGGAGACTATTGCGCCAGCAGGACTGAATTTCTCGTATAGCATGGCCTCGGTAACGTCTGGATGGAGGTCACCCACGTACAACGAAGTCATCGGCGAACTTGGAGTACTTGGATTCATTTTCGTGAGGATCGTCGGTCAACCTTTCTGGAAATCGTAGTCGAAAGTAGTAAATGAATAAAATAAAATCGTAAATGATTTAACCAAATGATCTAACTGCACGAATTATAAAACAGTTTGAAACAGCAATTCAACAGAGCCAGGCAAGTGTCGACCGACCAAAGCGATCAAAGCAACACTTTAGCTTTAGATTCAAATACATGACAACTTGGTTGTTACGTAAGAGTGCTTTTACGTAAATGTTTATTTTTAAATATTATACAAACGCTATTTATTTATTTATGAATTATTCAATTATTTTAACTTATAACGTTAATAGCGTGAATGAGAGGCTTTAACAACGCCTTATATTTCAAAATATTACCTAGTCACAGCATTTTCCAAAAATCGTCCATATGCTGCTCACACTGAATCATTTACCGCATGGCTCAGAATAAATACTTTTAGTTTGATAAACGCAGCAACATTCATTTTCTTTAGCCTAATGCTCGGCAAAAAACATCGCATTAAAGTTAATTAATGGGATGAAATCAGTTTGCCTTGGAGCAGGCCTATGTTCTTTGAGGTTAAAAATCATCGCCTGGATTGTAAACCTTAGTAGAGTTCCACAACGAGGTGCGATTTGTAAAAGGACGTCTTTTTCTCTCCGAGTTAGAAATCTGGAGAAATAAATATATCAATTGATTTCCGCCCATCGGAGGACCTTTAGAACTTTATTATTTATTCATTATTTATTTCTAACTTCTCACTGTGTCCAACTATATCGGGTGTATAAAACGTATGAACAGACATAAATAACGTGGGGGAAACGGGAATAGGGGAGAGAGGAAAAATAAGACGAACAGAGACGAAACAGACAAACGGGAAATGCAGATAGAGTATTTTAAGTATTAGCCACCTGCACCATTACGGGAATGTGTGTGTGTGTGTGTGTGTGTGTGTGTGTGTGTGTGTGTGTGTGTGTGTGTGTGTGTGTTCGTGTGTGACTGCTTGTGTGCGTCTGCCTGTGTGTGTGTGTGTGAGAGAGAGAGAGAGGCTATGTGCGAGTGCACTGTATATGTACACGTACTAGATTGGGATATTTATCATTTATGGATTAGCTCTGTAAACTTTTTATCAAAGGAGTCCAGTCTAGGTTATTGGTTCTTATTGATTCATTCTGAGATTTTTTTTCCATTGATATGTAGTCTATCAATAGATTTTTCCATTCGGTGACACTAATATTATTTTTTGTTTTCCAATTCATGAGTATGTTTGTATTTGCAATTAATAATGTTATATATATATATTATCCTGTTTTTTTCCTATTGACACATTGGTTGATGACATGTCTCCTAGGAGACATAAAGATGGTGTTGGATGGATAGGGTTATTTAAATCATGGGACATGTGTGTGATGACCTATTTCCAAAATTACTTGATAGGTGTGCTCTGCCACACGATGTGAATGTAATCGTCAGCTGTGTTTGGAGTAAAGTATGTACAGATTGCTGAGCTTGTGAAACCAATTTTAAACATCCAATGTGTAGTATAATGTAATCTATGTATTATTTTGTACTGAATGCATTGTAGGTTAGTGTTGCTGTCATGTGGTAATTATTATTATACATTTTAATCCAGACTGTGGCGTCGGGGGTTAGTAATAAATCTTCCTCCCATTGTCTCGATTGGAGAGTAATTATGCGATTTGATTTCATTATTATTTTGTATATCTTATGTGATAGTTTTTTTGTATTAGGAATGTTTATAATACTGATATGGATGCACGTGAGTTTAATGTCTCTGAACTGATAGTTGCTCTTACCTGCTTTCTATATCTTATGTTTGGGCTACTTGTGGAAGTGACATGAAAGCAGTGTTATGTTTATGTTAGTGTGGAGTTTGATATCTTGTGGAATTTCCACCAAGCTGTTAGTATCATGGCCACCCACAAATTGTTGATCATGAATGTTCTTTAATTGATTTGACTGATAAATGGTAAGTCTGACTTTTAGATCTTTGCATAATGTTTGCTCTATGTCTATCCATATTCTGTCTGATATACTAGGTTTTATCCATTTTATTCCATATTGTAGTTGATTTGCAATAATCAACTACAGTTCTGTAATGTTGTGAGTTTGATTCTATGTGATTTATTTTTCCAGTAGAATCAAGTTATGATGTTGTCCAAAGATTTTAGACAGGTTGGTGGCACTGGAATAATTGAAAACAAACAATTTCGTTTAGGTAATATTCTCATTTTAATTATTGCAGTTTGTCCGAAGAGCATAAGGGGCAAATTTGTCCATCAATGAAGTTTGTCGCTTATTGTTTTAATAATTGGATGACTATTTATTTTGAATAACAGACAACTGGGAAGAGAATTTAGTACCCAGATATGTAATATGATTGGTATTCAGGGGGATGGGGAATGTTTTTAATTGCATCATAAAGATATGCTGCTAATATATAGTATAATACACAAATATACTACTCGAGATACAATTTGACCAGTTATGTGTGATGTTCTGTGATGATCATATAGAACACCACAGACAACTGTGGCACATCACTGTCAAACCTCCTGATTGCAACCCGGGGCATCGTGAACTGTACAACATGAACCTCAGACAATGATCTCTGAGTGAAAGCGATAAACATAATCATCTTCATATCATCACTTTCTCTACAAGTTCAGTGGAAGAGATGTCAGTGAAAGGGAGTTTTAATACCCTTTCCATTTTTAACTTTAATAAAAACACAGACGGAAAAATTCCAGAAAGTGATACAGAGAAAGGAATCTAGACTTTAAAATGGTGCTGCCCTCTTGATTTACAAGTGTAGATTATTGAAATTATTACAAATGTCTGACGCCAAAAGGGATTGTGTCAGTGTTTCACTACTCAATATTTGGTAGACAGTATAAACAAGCAGACTATGGTTAAAAAGATCACAGAAATAAATCAAACACCAATATAATCTTGAACCACCTAGTCCACAGGAAACATTAGATTACTGGAACAAAATCAGAGAACTAGCAGAACAACTTTTTACCAATGATGCAGGTGCACTTTTGTTGGATTTATTTATCTGTATTTCAATCCACTAAAGTTTTTCACTTGATCTAACATTACATTTAAGACCGACGCCCTGTTACGTCTCACAGAAGAGTCCATTGATCAAGCTGCTACTTACCCATCCTGGTCCTGGAGTACCTTTGCTCTGTACACTTTAGTGATGTCTTTGCTACCAACAAACCTATTTTAATCCATCAGATAGTAACCAAACGCTTCAAGGACACTTGCATAACCATTTTTATTTTTTCATAATACTTGTCCAGGTTTCCACTATTATGTTCAAACCATACATTATTCAATATATGCTAATTGATATTTAATAGTTACACCAACAAGTTCTTGGTACTATTATGTTCAACCTGAACTACTTCTATTTTTTTAAAAGACGATCCTATTCTATATCACCGGATGCCCATATTGTTTCTTTTGGTGATCTCCATATTGTTTCTTCCAGTGCTTGGCCGGGATGTCCCATCCTTGAACCAAGGCTCTCCCTTCAACGGAATCCCCTAGAGGCTTTTTCAAAGAGGCCTCCTGAAGATTTATGCTGAAGCCTACACTGGTCTTTCCTGCATGAAACCAGTTTATTCGGGACCATCCATACTTTTCTGCTTACAATATCATTTTATTACCTCAGCATTTTCATTACTAATTTAAAAATCAATCACTTTATACTTCTAAAGCTTTCACAGACACATTTAGACTTTTCAGCACTCTCAATGTCCAATGCTAAATGCTACAAACCACTCATACCCAAACAGAAGAAATAGCCCAAATATAGCCACACATATTCCTCCAACCTCTACATACTTCTAAGCTATATATAACGTTTAAAGCCATTAAAAGCAAAGTTATGAACATTTAAAATACACCTTGATAACACAGTTTATAGCTCTTCAAGAATGTTTAGTTGTCATGGCAACTATTCCTTTCTCGACTGTTTTGTTTTGGGGTTTTTTTTTGGCATACCTTTCTTTTTCAGTCATGAATTCCCTTTTTTGTTAAAATCTCCTCACCTTTTCTACAGCGCTTTCTCTCTCTCTAATTTCACAGGTAATTGTCTCTTTCCTCCAAGGGTCTGCATCTCACCTGGACCTTTTCCTCTTTGCTACTTCAGCTCCTGTCGTAGCTGAACATCAATAGTTTAATAGTTATTAGGAAATATTACTTAAAACAAAACAACAAGAAAACAGCAAAGAAGGTATATGCAAGTATATGTTCACTGTATTGTGCAACTGTCATGTCAGCAGGTGGACAATTTTAGCTAAAGTTAGCATTTCAAACATATATTTTGATATTCTAAAATAATGTTTATTAACTCAATATTTCATCACAATGGGGTGGACATTTTTAGCTTTAACTCATCTGAGTATGGGGACAAAGTGAGAAATTCAAATGAACTGACATACTATAGGAGCATGCAGTTTATGCCTTTAGGCGAATGAAGATAGACCTTTTTTAAAGTTGTGAGGTCACTGATGTCAAAGGTCGCATTTTTACCAAGATGGTTATCCAAAGATGAGAGAGTGGACAGCAATTCTTGGACATGTTTAAATAACTTGATTTTTAATTTTATTTATTTATTTATTTTTAATCAAAATTGCAAAATGAATAATCAAAATACCTAAAATATTAATGAACGTATTTACAACCTTACGGTAATATTTAAAAGTTTAAAAGGTTAAAACATGTTTAAAAGGTTAAAACATCCAAAATACCCATTTCCTCATCAAAGACAATGTAATAAGGTTAACATTCCTATATATTCGTAAAATGTGTTCATTCAGAGTAAAACTTTAATCAGTTAATTAAAAACATTAATTGTTTCACAATCTTTGTATCAGCACACTTAAACGAGTATGTTGTACTGACCCTTAGGTAACAGAACGAAGTGTGAAGTCCACTTATAAAATAAATTACGCATTCGTCATTAGATCAGAGTAGGTGAGGGACAGAGAGCCATGTGTGAAAACGAACAATCATCTCACAAAACACTACTTATGACTAACAAGTAAACACTTGCAAAATAAAAGTAGCCGTTTATGTTAAATATAAGATTTCACAAAACTATTAATTAAAAAAAATATTAATTAAAAAATATTAATTACAAAAATATGAATTAAAAAACGTAAATCGATATTTTTGCGATTGCTCTCCCTCCCAAGTTACACCGTTTACTTGTCTTAGAACTGAAACACGAGTATCACTGTTACGTTTTAATGAAACCGTTATTTTGAAAATTACAAAACTGCATGTCAATGTTAACCGTGTGGGGTCATACGTGAGTGTATGTTACAGCTGAATTATTAGGTTACCTAACTAAGCTACAGATATTTTTATATTTATTGGCTGCTTGTACAGATTTGTTAGCTCGCTGATAATATACTTTTGTATATAAAATTGTTCTGCGCAAACCACAGCACCATTGCTAAGTTAGCACTTAGCCTTAGCTAACGTTACTTTTAAAGTTAAATTGAGTTTCTTGTCTTGTTCATGGCTTTGTAGCCGAATCTCCCGTTTAGACATGATGTCTGCCCGCAGGCTTAGACTTCTAGTGTTTTCTGTTCAAAAGTGTTTATCTCGACTCGCCGACAAATGCAGAGGTTATTGCTCAGTGTCTCTATCTAGCACTCCTACTAATGAGACTGATGAGACGAGAGTGAGCACATTTAAGACCAAGCTGTCGTCATTAAGAGTTCTTCAGGCAAAAGTTCAACTGAGACGCAACAGGAACATGAGGAATCGTATCTTCCTGAAGAAAGTGGTCTGGCGCAGCTACGGAAAGGTATGTAACTGCATTTGTTGCCATGATAGTTGAGGCTTTAGGATTTTAATTCCCATGTGTCAGTATGCCGGTAGTCGTTGCCAATTTTATTTTGGTGTTTACATCTTGCAGTGTATTTCGAAACATACGGCTGTCAGATGAACGTCAACGACACTGAAATTGCGTGGTCCATTCTTCAGAAGGGTGGATATGTTCGGACCCACGAACTATCAGAGGTAAGTGTCAATGCCTTGACCTTTGACCCTTGATAAACACAGCGCTTCCTTTATTTGAAAGCTTTCATTCTCATCTTTCCTAATTTTTTTTTTTTTTATACAGGCAGATGTGGTGCTTCTTGTCACATGCTCCATAAGGTAGGAAAAGCCTATTTCTGTTTGTATTTTACACAGTGAATCTATACGTTGCCAATCTTGTGCAACTTGACAGCAGTCCTTGACTTCAGTGACATTTTTTGCTTGGATGTAATGCTATTTTCTGTTGGAAAAAATAAAAATCATTGTGACAGGGAAAAGGCAGAGCAGACCATCTGGAACAGACTCAAACATCCAGCAGTTCTGAAAAAGAAGTGTCTAAAGAGCAGCACTCCATTAAAGATAGGAGTCCTGGGTAACTTCTCACTTCACCATAGTTCTTCATTCACGTTCAAATGTATCTCTCAGTCTGAAATGTTCGTATGTGCGCATGTATGTTTGTGTGTGGGTTCACGTGCCCGTATACGCATATGTGTGCTTGCTCTCTTGTAGGTTGCTTGGCAGAGAGACTGAAGACTGAGTTGCTGGAGAAGGAGAGGGTGGTGGATGTTGTAGCAGGGCCAGATGCCTACAGAGATCTTCTCCGACTCCTTGCACTGGCCCATGGGGGTCAGAGGACCAGCAATGTCCTGCTCTCCCTGGAAGAGGCATATGCTGATGTCATGCCCATTCACCATTCAGGACACAGTGCCTTTGTGTGAGTGCCATAATAATATCTGGCTGATTTATAAGGGAGGAGTTCCTACTAAACACTAACTCTTAAATTAACTTTGCACTGTGTGATTTTGTAAAGATGGTAAAGAGTAAAATAACAGTCTCACATGTACAGTTCAATTTTTAAGTTAACATGTATAGACAGTTTTTGGTGTTTTCATATTCAACTCTAATACACTGAATTTAATCTGAACAGCAACTGTTAGATTAAAATACAGAAAAGTCAGCTATAATTTAAAGGCATTTGCTACCATATTGGATGAAACATGGGACTTGCATCCACAATAAAGCCAAAAACAGCAAATGCTCATAGTTCAGTTGTTTATTATTATCATTTTACTGAACACTTGTCAATCTGCATTTTTTGGTTAAATATTTATACATGACTGACCCTCCTACACTTATGAAGGGATATAAAACTTCAAACACCGTGGTGGCTCATCTTCAGCTCCTTCATGCTTTTAGATGTAGCACTTCAAACAATGGTTTGATATCAGGGGGTCGATACTTTTAAAGTCCTTTCACGCTGTTGACAGTACAGACCTTGTGTACTGCAAGCCTTGTTGGTGGCACCTTGTCTTACAGTGGGATTATCCAGTATATTTTGTCCCTCTTTGACTGCTGTAGGTCTATCACGCGGGGCTGTGACAACATGTGCAGCTACTGCATTGTGCCGTTTACCTGGGGGAAGGATAGGAGCAGACCTGTGTCCTCCATACTTGAAGAAGTGCGCATGCTGTCTGACCAGGTTTCTTCCCTTCAGCGACTATGTGTGCAGTCTGGCTTTACTAGTTTCTGTGTGTGAAACTTGGCCAGATGTGAACACTAAGTATATGAAATGATCATGGCCATAGGGGGTGAAGGAAGTGACCCTGCTGGGTCAAAACGTGAACAGCTACAGAGACGTGTCTGGGGACGGGGCCAGCAACTCGGAGCTTGGTTCGCACCTCAGCCGTGGTTTCAGCACCGTGTTCCCGTGATGAGCAAGGAGGCCTACGATTCTCTGACCTGCTACACCACGTCTCCCTCGTAAACCCTGACAAGGATTCGCTTCACCTGGCCACATCCTAAAGACTTTCCTGATGAGGTAGAAACCCCAGAGTCATGGATGTGAGCATGTGGTTTTTGGTTGGGATACCCATGACTAGTGTGGGGAAGGTACTTTTAAAATGTATTTCATTGCAGGTGACAAAATACAGAACACAGAATACATGCTGTTAAATGTAATTTAAATGTAATTAAAGTGAGTTATATTTGAAATAGTCTTGGACAATGTTGACGTATTCCAAAGTTTTTAAAGTATGTTCCTCGTTTGAGTAATGTAATGGAATATGTTACCAATTACATTTAGGGGCATGTACATGTACACTGCCTACAGTGGCAGATTAAACCCTGTGGAGGCCCCTAGGCAGTCATAATCTTGGGGCCTCCCTTGCAAATTATCTCCTAATATGT
Source organism: Electrophorus electricus (assembly GCF_041902795.1). Classification (NCBI taxonomy): domain Eukaryota; kingdom Metazoa; phylum Chordata; class Actinopteri; order Gymnotiformes; family Gymnotidae; genus Electrophorus; species Electrophorus electricus. Next base: position 625,072 of record NW_027658725.1, on the reverse strand, counting down.
TTGTTTTTTTTAATTCCTTGTTGCATGGCCCCTAAAAGGTGTGGGGCCTACAGGTCACTGCCTGCTCTGGTAATCTATTGGTAATCCGGCCCTGACTGTTTATGGCTTGTGTGGTGTAGTGGATGTTCAAAGAGTTTAAGTATTTAGTTGGAACAGTTTCTTATAGTCTGAATTCATGTGCAGATATTGCTCATAGGCCATTTTAAGCAGCAGATTGGATAATAATTTAGGATTCGCAAATTTGGATGTGAGCAGTAGAAGAGATCATTAATAGATTATCAGATTGAAAAAGCCTTATGCTTATCAGATATGTGAAATAAGGTTTGACTGCCATAGTCAATTTGTGCTGTTTTCGTTTGACCTGTGCTGGGGTGGGTGAGTATGTTTCCTGAAGGTGTTATAGCTAATCCAAGAGCGGAGGAACATCTGTAAGCAGATCCACTTGCCAGCTCAGAGCGGCAGCAGCAGAGTCTTACAGACCATGAGGCGTGGGTGAGAAACGCTCCTAGAACGACAGCACTCACCACAAGCACAGTAGAGATTAGCCTGCTTATCTCAAATCTCTTGATGTCTCATGTGTTAAAACTTAGTTCTCACTTTAAGTCATCATGCTCTGGGATGTTTTCATAGGTATACTAGGGAAGCCTACCTTGAGCTTGTGGAAAACATTCGAAAGATAATACCAGGTGTCCTATCATTACCAAACATTCAGTATGTAATTATAAAATTATTGTAGCTATAATAGGTCTTGTGTGAATAAATATCTATGTATAATTTCTTTTTACAGGGGTCAGTCTGAGCAGTGACTTCATCACAGGCTTCTGTGGGGAAACAGAGGAGGACCACCAGCAGTCGGTCTCTTTGATCAGGGAAGTGGGCTATAATGTAGCCTTCCTGTTTGCCTACAGCATGAGGAAGGTGAGATCCTATTTTGTCATTGTGTTTAACACTATCAAAAAACAGACATTCTCCCTGGTTCATGTGATGGTTCTATCAAGAAATTCACCATTGTCTATTATCATTTGGAGAATTGAAAGGGTCTTGTGGCTGCCAGTTGGGCTTTACCTTCTGACATGAAGATGTGTGTACCACACCCACAGAAAACTCAGGCATACCACCGTCTCGGGGACGATATCCCAGCTGAGGTGAAGAAGCTGTCGCCTGGAGGAGCTTATCTTTACATTCCGAGAAGATGCGGCTAAGGTCAACACCAGTTTCATCGACAGCAAACAGCTTGTCCTAGTGGAGGGAGTGAGTACTGCAGTGGGTTGAAGCCATGCTGTGTTACAACTGTGTTTGGAGCACTTCTGCTGTTAATAATTTGGGATTGCTGCATCTGTGTGTCTTGGTCATCATGTTTTGCATATCGATTTAACTAGATTTCTGCAAGAAAATAAATAGTTGCAGTAAATTCTCCTCCCTTATCTTATTTAGACCTGCTGGATCAACATCATGAGGTCTGTCTGACAACGATGATGAACAATGGCATTGTCTATCAGCTCAGCCCTAGCACCTTTTGGCATTTCATTTTGGTTTTGGCTTTGTTCTTTTCTGGAGGGCAAATAGAGTTTATGTGTTTATGTATTTAGGGCATTGTTTGGTCTATTTTAGTCTATTTGAGTTGTATGGTCACTTTCCCGTTTGTGGTGTTAGTTTGCGATTGCCGCATGGGTTTCTGTGGCCCTTTCATTTGAAACCCTTCCCTGGTTAGGCATAGCATTGTGTCTGTTTTGGATGCTTTGAGCTTTTTGTTATTTTTGAAGTGTTGAGAGCAGTTCACATCTTTGGTACCGGGAAATCCCAATGACTGGTTTCCCTGTGCTTGTGGTCTTTAGTGTATTACCTGCCATCAATAACTGTTTGAAGATTGGGGTCTTAGTTAATTTTGATTCTTGTTAGTGTCCTTCTTTTGAGGACATGCCTGGCGAATGCACAGAAAACTACCACAAGGTGTTTGCCACTTGTGTGTTAATATGCGCTACCAGTCATGCTGAGATTGGATCTACCGATATACACACTGATAACAGAATTTTATGACCATCTACATAACAGTGGGAATAACCACCCTTGGTTTGGATAACACTAGTGAGACGTTGTGGCATGGTATCTGGAGGCAATGTAAGAGCAGGAGAGAATTTCTGTCTGCTACAGTGCTTAGTCAAGCCTTTTATATTGTACAAATGTTATCTGCTGTTTTTGCTTGACTGAGTCTGTTTTCTGCAGGAAAGTAAGAAGTCATCTCAAGATCTTTGTGGTCGGAATGATGGGAATGTGAAGGTTATTTTTCCAAGAAAGGATTTGCTTTCTTATCCCACGGATACCAACCCTGTCACTGTTAAAGCTGGAGACTATGTACTGGTGAAGGTGAGCTCTTACTTCAGTTTGCTACTCCTACATGTATATCTGTCTGTGTTGAGACTAAAACAGGAGCATGTTTTTACACACACACACACACACACACACACACACACACACACAGAGAGATATATATGAGCTGTATGTGTGGAATATTTATTCTGGTAAGCCTGGTCTGTGATATGTAATATACATGGCTGTGAAATATACCGTACAGTTATGGCTACATTTCCATGATTATTGGTGACTACTCTCTCCTTTAGAGATTACCTCAGCCAGCTCTCAGAGTCTGCAAGGCCACGCCTTCAGCCACGCCTCCCTGAGTGATGGACACCCCAGACGCCTATTGATGCACAGGCAGCTGCATATTAGCCTGTAGGTTCCACCTTCTTAGTATCAGGACTGGGTGGGAGTGTGTGTCACAGACCTATAGGTCTTCCCAGCTCCAGCTCTTGGAAGCCAGTATGCTCAGTGAGGAGTGTTCACTGCCTCAGTCACCCTGTCTCCTCATTATCAAGCTCCTTATGAGGTGATTCAGGCATGGTGAGGCAGAAAACCCCTGAAAATATGCAGGGAAGTTTCCTTAGAACTTGAGCTCAGTGTTCCTGAAGTGCAGTTTGAAATGAAATAAGGCTTTTCATTTTTTCATTCATTCATTTATTCAGAATCATGTCTGACTCATGTATGACTCAGTGTTAAAGGAAAGTTTTAACACAGATTTTGTCTGGGTACACACTTTGCAAACTTCAAACTGCATGATTAGCAGACAGTATTGTAGCTATTCAAGTTTATGATCAATAATGTAAGGTAAGTGTGTGTTAACTCTGGGTGGGTCAGGGTGTATTCTCCCCTAAACATACTTCTGACATAATGATTTGTTTAAACACTACAATTCTCTATATCCTAATAATTACTGCCACATTTTAATAACCTGCAATACACTGTAAATACAGCATTTGTAAGCTTTAAATTTACAAACATGAACAATCATACTATATCAAATACATGATACTCATACCTGTGACATAGTGTTTTGAACAGACATTTGCTGCCACACCTGCTATTTTAGCAGGCTAAATAATCTGCCTTCTGAAATGCTAATATGCTTAATTTCATGCAAGTGCTAGTGTTCCTATTTGCTTGCTGATGTGCATGGAAGCGCCATATTATTATTATTATTATTATTACTATTATTATTATTATTATTATTATTGAGTCACACTGCTATCAAGTTAGCTGGTTGCTCTTAGCTAGTAGTGTGAACAGGACAGGGGACTTGGGGAAGACCCAAAGGGTGAGGTTTGTGTGTGTACATTCACAAGTACTGGTGCACAGCCACTGACATACATAAACACTGCTATCTGGATCTGGAATTTTTAACATTAATGTACAGACTATTCTTTCTCCTTAAAAAATTCATTATGGTAATAATTATGGCAGTGTATGTTCCCCTGCAAACAAATGCTAGGCTGCAGGCTGCACGATGCTGCAATCAACCAGCTGATGGCAAATCCAGACAGTGTTGTTATTGTGGCAAGAGACTTATTGTAAATGCATTGCCATTAATTGAGAGTCATTTTAAAAGATATTTACTCTCCCACTGCGCATACTCCCGTTTTCATAAATTGGCAAATATACATGTTGCTGCTTGTCACACAAACTTTTGTTGTACACAAGTAATGAGAAAAGGACTCATCATATGTTTTATGATATAGCTAAAGCTATGCATTTATCGAGAGGATTTAACACATTACAGAACACATCTAATTAATCCTTTCCATGATTGACCCAAGGGCAGATAGCAATTATTTAAGTATTACTATGTTTTAATTTAATAATAAAAATGACCATATGAACCTTTTTGCTTTATATTTGTTTATATTCAGCTGCCTTTATAATGACAATTATTTATGACAATGACAATTTACAATACATTATCAGTGAGTGGTATAATTAAAGTAAAATCATTGTTAAATAAGTCTCATTCTTGTCTCAGATTCAAACACTACAAAATCTTGGTCTTTGCTTGAATGATTTTTTAATGGTCCTGACTACAACACTATCCTTTGATAAGCTTGGAAGTTGTACACTACTGTGAGAGGAAGTTACATTCAGCTAGGAAAGAACCAACAATCAAATAATATACACAGATTAAGATGGTCATTAAAGATCCCAAACTAAGATTAATGCACTAATTAATAAACTACAACTTGTTTGCAGGAGTTCATCAGTGTTTTATCATTGGCATAGGTAAAGGGGTTTTCAGGCACAAGTTAAAAAAGGCACAAGTTGTCAAAGCATAAGAATAATGACCATAATGATCATAAGAAAGCCTTTCTGAGCCAAAGATCTGAATTAACAGGGAATAACAGGAGCACTTGCAAAACTGTGCCTAAGTGTATCCAGAAAGCACTGTTGGGCTTTTGTAGGAAAAAAAGGTTACACAAAGGTTACACTGATAAAACAGTTTAATCTGAACGAAGAATCAAGACCCAGGAGCTGTAAAAGAATAAGTTAATCTCTGCATTGCTCTCTATATAGGGGGAGTTTTACAACATTGGAGTGCACAAGAAACCCGCTTTTGCCCCGACACCATTTTCACTGCCACCTGATGAAAGCAACATGCTGTATATGGGCATCTCTGCCTTCACTGCCAACTCAGCAGGCTTTGTGTAGAAAAATGCAGGAGCACTCACACTCAGAATCACAGATGACATGGTGAGTTTAAACCACTCCTTGCCATCACTGAGGGAAAGGTGTGCATGTGGTTACCTTACAAGACCAGGCTGTTTAGTTAGAAGACTGATAAAGAAGACTGATAACTTTATACTGTTCTCCCAGTGCACATTAATAATCCCTTAATAGTGTAATAAATGAATGGACAAATAAATGATCAACAGTCCCTGAAAATGAAACAAACGTTTATCCTTCCAGATTCCCAGAGCCTCTCCATATCGTCTGAACACCAAGACATTTGAAGCCTTAATTCCGCAGGTATAAGAGATCACTTTCTGTATTCATCACACAAGCATGCAGAAACTGCTGATTTTATATTCTCACATAGGTTTCCTAACACAGTAGACTTTGAATCTTAAAGGAATAATAAGGTTTAAAGAGTAACAAATAATATGATCTCATTAGCAACACAACCATATTTAGATGAAGAATTTCCGAAAAGAACAACATTTCACATGATGATGCTTGGATGAAATGTGTTGAAAACACTGAGTTCTTTTGCTTTTGGTGCTAAAGGCACTTGCAAGTACACCTTACACAGATTGATGGTGGTAGTATAGTTGGCATTCAGTTAAATCAATTAAACTTTGGACAGGGGTAGATTTGTCCTTCATACTGTTATTCAGCACAGGTAATAGCCATTTTGGGACTTTGTATCACTTTTGGGAGGCTGCCGTGTTCTCCTTAAAGTACCCAGGTTGAAGAGTGCTGGGCCCAGGAGTATTATCACCTGCTCCTGCATTTCTGCCGATGAAATAGTGAGACGGATCCACATCCTGCCTGCTTATTGGGGACGTACTGTTCTAGCAGCTCTTCCTCATCTGTCCATGCTCATACCATGGGTTGCTGTACTGTTTCCATGCTTATGTGGTACTCTTTCCGCAGGATGCTATGGAACTTTTGGTGCTCCCTGCTCCTCTCTGGCATTTGTAGCTTGACCTTCCTGGTGATTTTTTTGCAGTCCACGTCACTTTGCCAGGAGCTTCCTTTTGCTGATTAGCAGAAGCAGGAATACCTCCTGTCCTGCCAGGCTTTTGCAGTCATATTAGGCACATTGACTGCTCCGCTCTTACCTGCTTTCTATATCTTATGTTTGGGCTACTTGTGGAAGTGACATGAAAGCAGTGTTATGTTTATGTTAGTGTGGAGTTTGATATCTTGTGGAATTTCCACCACGCTGTTAGTATCATGGCCACCCACAAATTGTTGATCATGAATGTTCTTTAATTGATTTGACTGATAAATGGTAAGTCTGACTTTTAGATCATATAGAACACCACAGACAACTGTTTGGCACATCACTGTTAAACCTCCTGATTGCAACCCGGGGCATCGTGAACTGTACAACATGACCCTCAGACAATGATCTCTGAGTGAATGTGATAAACATAATCATCTTCATATCATCACTTTCTCTACAAGTTCAGTGGAAGAGACGTCAGTGAAAGGGAGTTTTAATACCCTATCCATTTTTAACTTTAATAAAAACACAGACGGAAAAATTCCAGAAAGTGAGACAGAGAAAGGAAACTAGACTTTAAAATGGTGCTGCCCTCTTGACTTACAACTGTAGATTATTGAAATTATTACAAATGTCTGACTTCCAAAAGGGATTGTGTCAGTGTTTCACTACTCAGTATTGCATTTGTTAGACAGTATAAACAAGCAGACTATGGTTAAAAAAAACAGAAATAAAGCAAACACCAATATAATCTTGAACCACCTAGTGCCAGGAAACATTAGATTACTGGAACAAAATCAGACAACTAGCAGAACAACTTTTTAACCAATGATGCAGATGCACTTGTCTCTTTTGCAATCAAATCTGAATACTATGGAATTCGTTTCACATTTGTTTAATTTGACAGATTTTAAATGGATAATGGACATCACTAGACAAAAAGGAATAAACAACTATATGAAAAGGAACAAAACCAAAAACAAAGGAAGACTTTAACACACTTGCCCAAACAAGCACTAAATCTGACAAAAATAGATCAACCAATGACATAGCTGTGAAGGAACATATTAGCCATTGTTTTCTTGTCATCAACAGTAATTTTAACTGATTGTTAACATACTGTTCAAGTCTTCAACTGATTTGCTCCCAACATACGAATGGGTACAAATATGGTTCATTACCCACCTGCACAATTTGCTTCTGACATACTGGGCAGCTACAGGGTTCTTCTCCCATGTGGATTCTGACATACTGGGCAGCTACGGGCTTCTTCAGTTGTGTGGATTGTCTTCTGCTCCTCCATGTGGCCTGTTTCACCAAAGCCCTTCCTGCAGTATTTGCAGCACTATGGGAAGCGGACACCCTTGTGTGTGCGTTTAGGTGCTTCTCAAGAGTCTGGGCACGTTTGAAACACCTGCCCCAAACATCACTGACATTATTTCTTGTAGGTGATTAGCCACGTGTTTCTCTAGTCACAAGTACTTTTTGATTTATTTGTTTTTTTAAATAGGTAATTTTATATATAATGGCAACAAATGACATTTTAAGTTTTATGACAAAACGTGCAAACAAGCTGGCCTGAGAGGTGTGTAGCGGGATATGACTCAGTGCGTCTCTGGTGCTGCTTTTGATGAGTACAGTGTCATGAGTGTGTCTGTCCAGCGGTGCAAAGAGGGGATACAGCAAGGCATGGCATGGTGTTTATTCATTCGTTTGCATAGAAAATGACGCCTTTTCACATTGTGGAAGTACAAATATGGCGGTCTTTTTTGTGCGGCGTAGTAATGACATATGTTGTGGAATTTTGAACAAACAGCAAGTCAGACGTGATTAAGAGAGTAATTTAATAAGAAAAAGAATAAAATAAATGTTTGGCTCTCCTCAGGTAGGGAGCCCCGAGTATACAAAACCGTGGCTAGTTATACTACTCCTGTGCTGTCTTTAACCAATCATCTTTTCTTAAGCAGCTCTTCTTTCCTTTGTTGCTGTGGCTATAAGCCAATCAGCTCTCAGCTTGGTTTTTTCCACAAACCAACCCAAACTGTCTCCAAACAGTGTGGGTTGTGTGTCAAGTTGACCTTGATGTTAACAGTTCCTGATACATGTTCAACTTAATCAGCAACAGGCGGATATAAATGTGCAAACGGCATTATTAATTTAAGAACAAAAGGATCAGTGTGATTTTATATGAATCACATAATACATAGTTTCGTATCATTTTCCATCACACGTAAAAACAGAGTCTCACCGTATTGTCGGGCAGGAGGATCTGGACTCATTTATTACTTGATATCTTCCCCCATCTAGCGGTCATTAGAGGTTAGTCTTGAATTGATTTCTGTCGTGCAATATTTTAGATATAAATGTTTACATTTTCTATTACAGAACACGGCAAAGTATAGTCAACCAGTTCTAACCTTTTGAGAAAAACTTTAACTTCAAAGTAGGTGAATCTATTTACTTAGATTGAACCAATCGGATCACAGTTTATTTACATAGCATCAATGCTTTGAGTGCTTTAGATATAAGGACATCATGGCGATCTTTCTGCTCACACCTCAGTCAGTCTATAATTCTGTACTATGTGTTTCTATAGCTTCCAACTTTCACGAGTTTCTTGAATCTGTGGAGAAAAGTGCAGACTCAGGTACTTTCTTATTTGTGAACTTTTATACATTTTATGTAATTTATTTATCATCTATAATGTTTTATTACTTTTCATTTATAGATATAAGGACACAAAAACAGTTCATATACTCAATGAATTGTTACAAGATAATCTTTTCTAGAGAATGTTTACCATTTGTTAAAAGACTGATTTATTTCTAAAAGTTTATGCAGTGTGTTAATTTGTCACATGGAGGCAGAAGGGGTGAATCTGATATACCCCTCTTCCATCATCAACTATTCATGGAGTCCTTCAGTGGAGCTTGTACAACCAAAGAAACGCATACAGCGGTCACCGGCGGTTCTAAGTTACATCTAAAGAGGTCTAGGCCTATACACACTGTTCCACCTGAGGTAATAAAATGTTTTGGGGTAAAGGTATTTTCATGAGGCGATCTGTGATCTAATTATAATAGGCTTTGAAGCTCTCTGCAACAGGTGCAGAGTGGTGCAAGACTGTGTTTGAAAGCATAAAGAGGAATAATGTTTCTGGGGTATCTTAAGGCCTTTGTGGGTCTGTAAGTGCAGAGCAGAGGCTCTGATGCAGGTGGTTTCAAGGCCTCTGTGGAAGTCTACGGCAGATGACTCTGGACTGTTCCCGTGAGAAATAGCTTCCTAAGTATTGGTAAAGATCCCGGCTTTTAAAAGACGTGAAAGCCTCTTCGAGAGTTCTGTGGCTAAGCAAGGTTCATTATCTTACCATAAGAGCAGGGTGATACTGACCTGCAACATCATCTTGCAGGTGTTTGATGGTATGAGTTGAGATTATCTTTGTTAAAAACAAAAACAACAACAACAAAAAAAAAAAACCCAGGAAAATCTTCCAATAGGATATACTGGGGTCAAGCTTCAATTTGTACAATGATAGATCTCAATTTGCATATATTGAATAATGTATGGTTGAACACAGTGGTTGAGATTTCAAACACCAGTATGTAGAGAAGGTGTGGCAATCACATAATCAGTTGTGAAAACTGGATAAAAATGTGTGTTCCTTGTGTGATTATTAGACATATTCTGGACTATGCCTCGTTTGTATGTAACGCTGAGCTCAAAATAAATAATGGACCTACTACTCTCTTCAATTAATTCTGCATCTTTATTTTCTGTTTAAAGAGGACTTAATAAAATTACTGGAATGTGGGCAATATCTAGTAACACAGTGCCGAGTCTGCTAAACGTAGATCCCAGCCTTTTATATGGCCTCTTCCCTTTAATTCTACTGACTATAATTAATGTAAACCTTGTCGATTCTGGTGTTTGCTGTATAGAGGTAGCGAAAACTTTGCTAAAACAATGAAAAATATGCATCCTGTGAAAAGTTTATTGAACAATATAACATTGTTCCTTACCCAGAGCCATAACACGTCATTGATGGAAATCACACTGATGTGAGGGCGGTATGGGCCAACTCAACTGTATTTCCTGATTGTTTTATTCTGCAGGAGGATGTGGTCCAAATATTTTAAAAATCACAGGTTTGTTTAAGAGGACATAGTCGAACAGTTTGGGCTTACTGTTATTTTAATACTAGTGGTAACTATTAGTAAATACAACAATCTGACCATCCTCATACTGCATTGAGGGGTGATGGGGTGATGGTACCAGATGATGTTTAGGTATGTGGTTATGTTAATTTATTTTTGTTCCTTTATATTCACATATTTTGCAAGTGCGTATGTTATTGAGTTTAAAACCATCCATATATTATGCAATTATAGAAAATACAGAAACTGCATGAGACTTCTCTTGACTTGCTAGAAGTTCAGACTGTAGCAAGCTTAGCATTAGTAAATGGAATAGGTGTCATTTTAAGGATTCATTTAAAGTATTCATGAGGTATTTCTCCTAACATCGATGTATCGACAGTACCAATAAAATAAATAGCATAACAAGAATTACAGGTGTATAATAGTGTAATTACCCACAATGGTTGAAGTGTTTGAAAAGAGTTGTATAAAAGAATAGTTGGTTGGTTCGTGGCATAAAGTCATGAAACGGTGAAATGAGGTCATAAAAAGAGTGTTTACAGGGGAAAGTGCTTTAACATTGAATTAGACAAACTAATAACATAAAACAAGGGAGTTTAGAGATTCTGTGTCCTTTCGTAATGATTTGTGCATATGGCAGGCTGCTGCAAAGGATCCTGGGTAAGCTTCAGCAGACCTCAGTGTAAGATATATTAATAATATTAATCATAATAATACTATTCAGAGGTTACTTGACTAGTAATCAGAATGTTGCTAGTTCAAGCCCTACCACTGCCAAGTTACCACTGCTGGGTCCCTGAACAGCAATGAATCCTCAATTGTATTATTAATACAATCCAATACACATGCCTAATGCTCAGCTGTCAACTGCAAAAACTGACATTCTGAGCATTCGAACAGTAAGAGGAACAAAAAGAAAGGAGTCACCGACTGTACACGTGTCAATCATTTAGCCTTTTTACATGTTGTTTTAGTTTACTGTAATCAAGGCCTGAAACTGGAGTCTATGGACCAGGCAAAAATATTTCAATATTTAATGCGTTTTTATTTTTTCAGCCAGCATAAGCGGAAGCTCCAAGTTGTCGATCTCCAGGAGCAAACCCGTCCCTGCAAGGTTGGGGTGCATGTTCTGGATCATGGGAAACAGACCATAGATCACCCAACATCTGCTTCTGCTCCTGCGGAGGTTCCAGATCCAGCACGGAGGCAGTGAGAGGTTCCTGGCCCAGAGATTGGTCTGCAGCGGGCCTGATGGTACTCGGCATGTATTGGAAATGCTGTGGCTGAATGCTGTGCGTAGCCCAGCGGGTGCTGGGGTGGAGCTGTGCCAGTTGCCTGCTCGGGTAGCAGGTAGCCCAGTTCTGAGCCTGTGGAATGGCCATCATGAAGTAGCCGGAGGGCGGGGCGGGCTGGTAGGGGTTGAGCACTGGGTTGCGCACGGCACTCACGCTGGCCATGCGCTGCATGTACTGGTGGGTGAGGTGGGCCTGCCGCTCCTCCTTGCGCTGCGCCAGGGCCACGTACAGCGGCTTGGTGCCTACGATGCACCCGTTCATCTCCTTCGTTGCCTCGGTGGCCTCCTCCGGCGAGGAGAAACACACAAAGCCGAACCCTTTGGAGCGGCCGCCCTCCGTCATCACCTTGGCACTCGTGAATGTCCCGAATAGAGAGAACTCTTTACGCAGACGCTCGTCGTCCAGACTGTCGTCTAGGTTTTTAACGTACAGGTTCACTCCCTGGTAGCGAGTCGTGCCGTCCTGCTTCATCTGCTCAAACTTGCGTTTGAGCTCTGTCTGCCTCTCGCCTTTCTTCTGGGCACGAGCCACATACAGCTGCTTCCCATTCAACTTCTTCCCGTTCATCTCATCCACAGCCCTTTTGGCATCCTCGTGCCTCTCGAAGCTCACAAAGCCAAAGCCCTTGGACTTGCCGCTCTCGTCTGTCATGACGCGACGGCTCAGCGTTGGGCCGAACTTGCTGAAGATCTCATTTAGCTTGTTGTCGTCCATGTCCTCCCAAGTATGAGATATTATTTCCATCAGGCTCAGGACCATCTCTTTAGGATAAGGTCAAGAGAAATCTCTTGGAATGTGGTGTTAACAGGTTCCAACTGGTGTGGGTGTTTTATATTACTTTGCATATATTGACAAATGTATGGTTTGGATGCAATGGACGTGAAGACAAACGCAAATATGTAAAGGAATGTGGGGTGAATACATAACCACTACTGAAAAATGTATGAAAATGTGGGTTCTCTGATTTTTAGACATTCTCCAGAGGGTGCCTCAATAATGCGTGTTAATGTTAACCTACAATAAAGTACGTGCACAGTTATGCTATTTAACCAATTCTGAAGTCTGCATTTTTATTTAATATTTGAATTGAACTTTAAAACTAGCCGACTGGGCACCTAGGAACCACATACTGTTGCTATGTGCAGAGATGTGGGCTTGCAGCCCATTGTTGGGCAGAGTCCATCGCACTGCTCCAATAGACCTGCTCTGACTGCTACTTTCCCACGTCGGCAGTCGAAGTCGTTTCTCCTTCACAATGCTTTTCACCTGGTTGGCCAGTTTCACCGTCTCAGTAGACAAGCTAAAAGAAACTGTTGGCAGCCTCTCGTTGCTCCTGTAATATGACCGTCGCCAGACCAGAGAGTGGAACTGGATGGCAGTGTGGCACTTGCAGCTGCAGTTTGTTTGCTTCAAGATTTAATACGTGTAAGTGACCTTTGCTTCTCGTCCTGTCTTTACTGGTTTGTTAATAAGGTCATTTGAAATTGTGTTGTACATAAAGGAATATTACAGAATTATTCTCTATTTTAAGCTACACTGTGGGGTTTTGTTTTTTTGATCTTTACATTTATATTAATGCAACCCAATACACTTATCTAATGATCAGCTATGACCTGTAAGAACTGACAATCTGAACATTCAAACTTTAAGAGGAATAAAAACAAAAAAATGATCAGCTGTTCATGTCAAAATCTGTAATATGTAATAGAAATAACTGTAATATGTTCAATATAACTGTAATATGTTCAATTACCACCATGTAACATATAACTGTAAATATGTCAATTGCAAGATGGGACTGTACATTCTGTACATACATATATAAATATCCATATATACATTGTACATATAAACATTATATATATATATATATATATATATATATATATATATATTGTACATGCACTATTAATATATTTTTGTATATATATAGAATATATTTCTCTATGCACCCCTGTTTTTCTTTTTCCTCAGATTGGACAGAGCACTCAACCATTTCACTGTGAGTTATACTGTGTATGACTATGTATGCGACAAATAAACCAAACTTGAAATGATTTTACCTTTTTCTGTCGTTTTCATTTTAAGCTTAGAATAACCAAGGCCTGGACTTTGTAAGGTGGTTTTGAATCCAGGTCAGCTAGGTGAGGACACCAATAGCTTACTGGGTAAGCAGCCACACTCTAACAATGGTGGGCTCGTGTGCAGAACAGTTAGAGCTTGGATCAAGCAAAACAAGAGGAAAAAACGAAACACCTCGGTGAGCGTGGAAAAGGGGAGAACAAAGAACGCCACGGAAAGAAATGGCAACCCCGATGCACTGGGGAAAACTCGAACTAAAAGTTCCCAAACAAAACCAGAAAACGGGGAGAAACTTGAATGGCTAAGGGAAGCCTCAGGAGAGAGGCAGACTCGAGAGGGGAAAACTGGAGAAGGGAGGGGACGTGTAAAAACACTGACACCCTCGCAGAACAGAAAAGAAGCATAGCACAAGGGCTCACAGACCTCAATACCCCGAGTTACCGGCTAGGAGCTTGGCTCAAAACTTTAACAAAAACCCAGCACTGAATGACTGGGTCACTGGGCTTATATAAGGTCTAGCCCAGCTGTTGGGTGTTGATCCTGATCAGTGGCGTGGTTGACTCGACGCCTCCCTCTGGTCGAGGGGGCCTCGGCCTGGTGCCAACCCTTACAGGCTTGATGTCTACAGACATGGCAAAAATATTTCAATGTTCAATGCATTTCAGTTTCAATGTTTATTTTTTTCAGTTAAAATGTTAATTTTTTTTACTGCTTATTCTTCCATTAGACAGCCAGAAGCGCAGCACTGGTTAAAGTTTTTGAGCGGCTTCCTGCGCGCACTGGTCCTGGAGCACAGCGACTGCCTCATCCACCTTAGGGTGCAGAGACTCAGGAGACTCCAGCATATGCAGTAGCTCCGAGTTGTCCAGTTCCAGGAACAGACCCGTGATCTTCCCTGCAAGGGTGGGCTGCATGTTCTGGATCAGGGGAAACAGACGCTCACCCAGTATCTGCTTCTGCTCCTGTGGAGGTGCAGCAGCCAGCATGGAGGCACTGAGAGGTTCCTGACCCTGCACATGGACCGCAGCCAGCTGCACGGGCACCTGGAGCTCTGCCCCCAGGTGCTGCTGTGGGTTGAGAAACATAAATGTTTTATAATTGATTTGACTGATAAATGGTAAGTTCGACATTTATATCTAAGGGCTGTGTGCCCAGGTGTTGCTGTGGGCTGTGAACGCCTGAGGTGGTTTTGTACTGTGGTACTGCTCTCACCAGCGACGCCTTGTTGGCAGCTTCCGCGCTGGCCATCCCTGTCCCCGGAGCCTCAGATGCCATGGTCTGATAGGCCATCGTGCGTGGGACCTGGCAGGCGGTGGTTGGTCGGATGGCGCTGAAGGCCTGCGGGCAGGATGCGGCTGGACCGATGGCACTCGGCATATCCTGGACTTGCTGTGGGTGGACGCACTGCATGGCCCAGCAAGGGCTGGGGAGGAGTTGTGCCAGCTGGCTGCTTGCGCAGTAGGCAGGCCAGTTCTGAGCTTGTGGAATGGCTTCCATGTTGTAGCCGGAGGGCGGGGCAGGCTGGTAGGGGTTGAGCACGAGGTTGGGCAAGGCACTCACGCTGGCCGTGCGCTTCATGTACTTGTTGGAGAGGTGGGCCTGCCGCTCCTCCTTGCGCTGCGCCAGAGCCACGTACAGCGGCTTGGTGCCTACAACGCGCCCATTCATCTCCGTCATGGCCGTGGCGGCCTCCTCCGGCGAGGAGAAACACACGAAGCCGAACCCTTTGGAGCGGCCGCCCTCCATCATCACCTTGGCACTTGTGATGGTCCCGAACGGAGAGAACTCCTTACGTAGACGCGCGTCGTCCAGACCGTCGTCTAGGTTCTTGACGTACAGGTTGTCTCCCTGGTAGCGAGTCATACCGTCCTGCTTCATCTGCTCAAACTTTCGTTTCAGCCCTGTCTGCCTCTCGCCTTTCTTCTGGGCATAACCCACATACACCTTCTTCCCATTCAGCTCCTTCCCATTTATCTCATCCACAGCCCTCTGGGCATCCTCGTGCCTCTCGTAGTTCACAAAGCCAAAGCCCTTGGACTTGCCGCTCTCGTCGGTCATGACGCGAGTGCTCAGCGTTTGGCCAAACTTGCTGAAGATCTCCTTCAGCTTGTCGTCGTCCATGTCCTCTCCAAAGTTCTTGACGTACACATTGGTGAACTTTTTGGCCCTGGCCCCCATCTCAGCCTCTCGCTCCTTGCGAGACTTGAAGTGGCCAATGAACACTTTGCGGTCATTGAGCAACATGCCATTAAGTCTCTCAATTGCTCTCTCCGCAGCCTCACGGGTCTCAAAGTGCACAAAGCCGTAGCCCTTAGAGCCATTCTCGTCACACACCACCTTGCTGGAAAGGATGTTCCCAAAGGCAGAGAATGTGTCGTAAAGAGCTTCGCTGTCAATAGACTTGTCAAGGTTCTTGATGAAGATGTTGCCAACTCCACTCTTCCTCAGAGAGGGGTCTCTCTGGGACCACATAATTCGCACAGGTCTGCCTTTGATGATGTTAAAGTTCATAGTGTCCAAAGCACGCTCAGCATCTGCCTGCTGCTGAAAGTTCACGTATGCGTATCCAAGTGAGCGGAGGGTCATCGCGTCCCTGCAAATCCGTACGGAGACTATTGCGCCAGCAGGACTGAATTTCTCGTATAGCATGGCCTCGGTAACGTCTGGATGAAGGTCACCCACGTACAACGAAGTCATCGGCGAACTTGGAGCACTTGGATTCATTTTCGTGAGGATCGTCGGTCAACCTTTCTGGAAATCGTAGTCGAAAGTAGTAAATGAATAAAATAAAATCGTAAATGATTTAACCAAATGATCTAACTGCACGAATTATAAAACAGTTTGAAACAGCAATTCAACAGAGCCAGGCAAGTGTCGACCGACCAAAGCGATCAAAGCAACACTTTAGCTTTAGATTCAAATACATGACAACTTGGTTGTTACGTAAGAGTGCTTTTACGTAAATGTTTATTTTTAAATATTATACAAACGCTATTTATTTATTTATGAATTATTCAATTATTTTAACTTATAACGTTAATAGCGTGAATGAGAGGCTTTAACAACGCCTTATATTTCAAAATATTACCTAGTCACAGCATTTTCCAAAAATCGTCCATATGCTGCTCACACTGAATCATTTACCGCATGGCTCAGAATAAATACTTTTAGTTTGATAAACGCAGCAACATTCATTTTCTTTAGCCTAATGCTCGGCAAAAAACATCGCATTAAAGTTAATTAATGGGATGAAATCAGTTTGCCTTGGAGCAGGCCTATGTTCTTTGAGGTTAAAAATCATCGCCTGGATTGTAAACCTTAGTAGAGTTCCACAACGAGGTGCGATTTGTAAAAGGACGTCTTTTTCTCTCCGAGATAGAAATCTGGAGAAATAAATATATCAATTGATTTCCGCCCATCGGAGGACCTTTAGAACTTTATTATTTATTCATTATTTATTTCTAACTTCTCACTGTGTCCAACTATATCGGGTGTATAAAACGTATGAACAGACATAAATAACGTGGGGGAAACGGGAATAGGGGAGAGAGGAAAAATAAGACGAACAGAGACGAAACAGACAAACGGGAAATGCAGATAGAGTATTTTAAGTATTAGCCACCTGCACCATTACGGGAATGTGTGTGTGTGTGTGTGTGTGTGTGTGTTTGTGTGTGTGTGTGTGTGTGTGTGTGTGTGTGTGTGTGTGTGTGTGTGTGTGTGTGTGTGTTCGTGTGTGACTGCTTGTGTGCGTCTGCCTGTGTGTGTGTGTGAGAGAGAGAGAGAGAGGCTATGTGCGAGTGCACTGTATATGTACACGTACTAGATTGGGATATTTATCATTTATGGATTAGCTCTGTAAACTTTTTATCAAAGGAGTCCAGTCTAGGTTATTGGTTCTTATTGATTCATTCTGAGATTTTTTTCCATTGATATGTAGTCTATCAATAGATTTTTCCATTCGGTGACACTAATATTATTTTTTGTTTTCCAATTCATGAGTATGTTTGTATTTGCAATTAATAATGTTATATATATATTATCCTGTTTTTTTTCTATTGTCACATTGGTTGATGACATGTCTCCTAGGAGACATAAAGATGGTGTTGGATGGATAGGGTTATTTAAATCATGGGACATGTGTGTGATTACTTATTGCCAAAATTGCTTGATAGGTGTGCTCTGCCACACGATGTGAATGTAATCGTCAGCTGTCTTTGGAGTAAAGTATGTACAGATTGCTGAGCTTGTGAAACCAATTTTAAACATCCAATGTGTAGTATAATGTAATCTATGTATTATTTTGTACTGAATGCATTGTAGGTTAGTGTTGCTGTCATGTGGTAATTATTATTACACATTTTAATCCAAACTGTGGCGTCGGGAGCTAGTAATAAATCTTCCTCCCATTGTCTCGATGGGAGAGTAATTATGCGATTTGATTTCATTATTAGTTTGTATATCTTATGTGATAGTTTTTTTGTATTAGGAATATTTATAATACTGATATGGATGCAGGTGAGTTTAATGTCTCTGAACTGATAGTTGCTCTTACCTGCTTTCTATATCTTATGTTTGGGCTACTTGTGGAAGTGACATGAAAGCAGTGTTATGTTTATGTGAGTCTGGAGTTTGATATCTTGTGAAATTTCCACCAGGCTGTTAGTATCATGGCCACCCACAAATTGTTGATCATGAATGTTCTTTAATTGATTTGACTGATAAATGGTAAGTCTGACTTTTAGATCTTTGCATAATGTTTGCTATATGTCTATCCATATTCTGTCTGATATACTAAGTTTTATCCATTTTATACCATATTATAGTTGATTTGCAATAATCAACTACAGTTCTGTAATGTTGTGAGTTTGATTCTATGTGATTTATTTTTCCAGTAGAATCAAGTTATGATGTTGTCCAAAGATTTTAGACAGGTTGGTGGCGCTGGAATAATTGAAAACAAATAATTTCGTTTAGGTAATATTCTCATTTTAATTATTGCAGTTTGTCCAAAGAGCATAAGGGGCAAATTTGTCCATCAATGAAGTTCGTCGCTTATTGTTTTAATAATTGGATGACTATTTATTTTTGAATAACAGACAACTGGGAAGAGAATTTAATACCCAGATATGTAATATGATTGGTATTCAGGGGGATGGGGTTTTTAATTGCATCATAAAGTTATGCTGCTAATATATAGTATAATACACAAATATCCTACTGGAGATACAATTTGACCAGTTATGTGTGATGTTCTGTGATGATCATATAGAACACCACAGACAACTGTTTGGCACATCACTGTTAAACCTCCTGATTGCAACCCGGGGCATCGTGAACTGTACAACATGACCCTCAGACAATGATCTCTGAGTGAAAGCGATAAACATAATCATCTTCATATCATCACTTTCTCTACAAGTTCAGTGGAAGAGATGTCAGTTAAAGGGAGTTTTAATACCCTTTCCATCTTTAAATTTAATAAAAACACAGATGGAAAAATTCCAGAAAGTGAGAGAGAGAAAGGAAACTAGACTTTAAAATGGTGCTGCCCTCTTGATTTACAACTGTAGATTATTGAAATTATTACAAATGTCCGATGCCAAAAGGGATTGTGTCAGTGTTTCACTACTCAGTATTGCATTTGGTAGACAGTATAAACAATTAGACTATGGTTAAAAAAATCACAGAAATAAAGCAAACACCAATATAATCTTGAACCACCTAGTCCCAGGAAACATTAGATTACTGGAACAAAATCAGACAACTAGCAGAACAACTTTTTAACCAATGATGCAGATGCACTTTTAGTGGATTTATTTATCTGTATTTCAATCCACTAAAGTTTTTCACTTGATCTAACATTACATTTAAGACCGAAATCCTGTTACGTCTCACAGAAGATTCCACTGATCAAGCTGCTACTTACCCATCCTGGTCCTGGAGTACCTTTGCTCTGTACACTTTAGTGATGTCTTTGCTACCAACAAGCCTATTTTAATCCATCAGATAGTAACCAAACGCTCCTTTGCTGCAGAGCACAGAAATCATTCAAATTTGCAGTCAACAGATACATCTGGGCCAGATTTTGGATCAATGGACTAGGCTGGAACTGCACATATACTGTATATACAAAATTCAAAATACGGGGAGTGGTTGGTCTCTTTTGCAATCAAATCTGAATACTATGGAATTCGTTTCACATTTGTTTAATTTGACAGATTTTAAATGGATAATGGACATCACTAGACAAAAAGGAATAAACAACTATATGAAAAGGAACAAAACCAAAAACAAAGGAAGACTTTAACACACTTGCCCAAACAAGCACTAAATCTGACAAAAATAGATCAACCAATGACATAGCTGTGAAGGAACATATTAGCCATTGTTTTCTTGTCATCAACAGTAATTTTAACTGATTGTTAACATACTGTTCAAGTCTTCAACTGATTTGCTCCCAACATACGAATGGGTACAAATATGGTTCATTACCCACCTGCACAATTTGCTTCTGACATACTGGGCAGCTACAGGGTTCTTCTCCCATGTGGATTCTGACATACTGGGCAGCTACGGGCTTCTTCAGTTGTGTGGATTGTCTTCTGCTCCTCCATGTGGCCTGTTTCACCAAAGCCCTTCCTGCAGTATTTGCAGCACTATGGGAAGCGGACACCCTTGTGTGTGCGTTTAGGTGCTTCTCAAGAGTCTGGGCACGTTTGAAACACCTGCCCCAAACATCACTGACATTATTTCTTGTAGGTGATTAGCCACGTGTTTCTCTAGTCACAAGTACTTTTTGATTTATTTGTTTTTTTAAATAGGTAATTTTATATATAATGGCAACAAATGACATTTTAAGTTTTATGACAAAACGTGCAAACAAGCTGGCCTGAGAGGTGTGTAGCGGGATATGACTCAGTGCGTCTCTGGTGCTGCTTTTGATGAGTACAGTGTCATGAGTGTGTCTGTCCAGCGGTGCAAAGAGGGGATACAGCAAGGCATGGCATGGTGTTTATTCATTCGTTTGCATAGAAAATGACGCCTTTTCACATTGTGGAAGTACAAATATGGCGGTCTTTTTTGTGCGGCGTAGTAATGACATATGTTGTGGAATTTTGAACAAACAGCAAGTCAGACGTGATTAAGAGAGTAATTTAATAAGAAAAAGAATAAAATAAATGTTTGGCTCTCCTCAGGTAGGGAGCCCCGAGTATACAAAACCGTGGCTAGTTATACTACTCCTGTGCTGTCTTTAACCAATCATCTTTTCTTAAGCAGCTCTTCTTTCCTTTGTTGCTGTGGCTATAAGCCAATCAGCTCTCAGCTTGGTTTTTTCCACAAACCAACCCAAACTGTCTCCAAACAGTGTGGGTTGTGTGTCAAGTTGACCTTGATGTTAACAGTTCCTGATACATGTTCAACTTAATCAGCAACAGGCGGATATAAATGTGCAAACGGCATTATTAATTTAAGAACAAAAGGATCAGTGTGATTTTATATGAATCACATAATACATAGTTTCGTATCATTTTCCATCACACGTAAAAACAGAGTCTCACCGTATTGTCGGGCAGGAGGAGCTGGACTCATTTATTACTTGATATCTTCCCCCATCTAGCGGTCATTAGAGGTTAGTCTTGAATTGATTTCTGTCGTGCAATATTTTAGATATAAATGTTTACATTTTCTATTACAGAACACGGCAAAGTATAGTCAACCAGTTCTAACCTTTTGAGAAAAACTTTAACTTCAAAGTAGGTGAATCTATTTACTTAGATTGAACCAATCGGATCACAGTTTATTTACATAGCATCAATGCTTTGAGTGCTTTAGATATAAGGACATCATGGCGATCTTTCTGCTCACACCTCAGTCAGTCTATAATTCTGTACTATGTGTTTCTATAGCTTCCAACTTTCACGAGTTTCTTGAATCTGTGGAGAAAAGTGCAGACTCAGGTACTTTCTTATTTGTGAACTTTTATACATTTTATGTAATTTATTTATCATCTATAATGTTTTATTACTTTTCATTTATAGATATAAGGACACAAAAACAGTTCATATACTCAATGAATTGTTACAAGATAATCTTTTCTAGAGAATGTTTACCATTTGTTAAAAGACTGATTTATTTCTAAAAGTTTATGCAGTGTGTTAATTTGTCACATGGAGGCAGAAGGGGTGAATCTGATATACCCCTCTTCCATCATCAACTATTCATCGAGTCCTCCAGTGGAGCTTGTACAACCAAAGAAACGCATACAGCGGTCACCGGCGGTTCTAAGTTACATCTAAAGAGGTCTAGGCCTATACACACTGTTCCACCTGAGGTAATAAAATGTTTTGGGGTAAAGGTATTTTCATGAGGCGATCTGTGATCTAATTATAATAGGCTTTGAAGCTCTCTGCAACAGGTGCAGAGTCGTGCAAGACTGTGTTTGAAAGCATAAAGAGGAATAATGTTTCTGGGGTATCTTAAGGCCTTTGTGGGTCTGTAAGTGCAGAGCAGAGGCTCTGATGCAGGTGGTTTCAAGGCCTCTGTGGAAGTCTACGGCAGATGACTCTGGACTGTTCCCGTGAGAAATAGCTTCCTAAGTATTGGTAAAGATCCCGGCTTTTAAAAGACGTGAAAGCCTCTTCGAGAGTTCTGTGGCTAAGCAAGGTTCATTATCTTACCATAAGAGCAGGGTGATACTGACCTGCAACATCATCTTGCAGGTGTTTGATGGTATGAGTTGAGATTATCTTTGTTAAAAACAAAAACAACAACAACAAAAAAAAAAAACCCAGGAAAATCTTCCAATAGGATATACTGGGGTCAAGCTTCAATTTGTACAATGATAGATCTCAATTTGCATATATTGAATAATGTATGGTTGAACACAGTGGTTGAGATTTCAAACACCAGTATGTAGAGAAGGTGTGGCAATCACATAATCAGTTGTGAAAACTGGATAAAAATGTGTGTTCCTTGTGTGATTATTAGACATATTCTGGACTATGCCTCGTTTGTATGTAACGCTGAGCTCAAAATAAATAATGGACCTACTACTCTCTTCAATTAATTCTGCATCTTTATTTTCTGTTTAAAGAGGACTTAATAAAATTACTGGAATGTGGGCAATATCTAGTAACACAGTGCCGAGTCTGCTAAACGTAGATCCCAGCCTTTTATATGGCCTCTTCCCTTTAATTCTACTGACTATAATTAATGTAAACCTTGTCGATTCTGGTGTTTGCTGTATAGAGGTAGCGAAAACTTTGCTAAAACAATGAAAAATATGCATCCTGTGAAAAGTTTATTGAACAATATAACATTGTTCCTTACCCAGAGCCATAACACGTCATTGATGGAAATCACACTGATGTGAGGGCGGTATGGGCCAACTCAACTGTATTTCCTGATTGTTTTATTCTGCAGGAGGATGTGGTCCAAATATTTAAAAAATCACAGGTTTGTTTAAGAGGACATAGTCGAACAGTTTGGGCTTACTGTTATTTTAATACTAGTGGTAACTATTAGTAAATACAACAATCTGACCATCCTCATACTGCATTGAGGGGTGATGGGGTGATGGTACCAGATGATGTTTAGGTATGTGGTTATGTTAATTTATTTTTGTTCCTTTATATTCACATATTTTGCAAGTGCGTATGTTATTGAGTTTAAAACCATCCATATATTATGCAATTATAGAAAATACAGAAACTGCATGAGACTTCTCTTGACTTGCTAGAAGTTCAGACTGTAGCAAGCTTAGCATTAGTAAATGGAATAGGTGTCATTTTAAGGATTCATTTAAAGTATTCATGAGGTATTTCTCCTAACATCGATGTATCGACAGTACCAATAAAATAAATAGCATAACAAGAATTACAGGTGTATAATAGTGTAGTTACCCACAATGGTTGAAGTGTTTGAAAAGAGTTGTATAAAAGAATAGTTGGTTGGTTCGTGGCATAAAGTCATGAAACGGTGAAATGAGGTCATAAAAAGAGTGTTTACAGGGGAAAGTGCTTTAACATTGAATTAGACAAACTAATAACATAAAACAAGGGAGTTTAGAGATTCTGTGTCCTTTCGTAATGATTTGTGCATATGGCAGGCTGCTGCAAAGGATCCTGGGTAAGCTTCAGCAGACCTCAGTGTAAGATATATTAATAATATTAATCATAATAATACTATTCAGAGGTTACTTGACTAGTAATCAGAATGTTGCTAGTTCAAGCCCTACCACTGCCAAGTTACCACTGCTGGGTCCCTGAACAGCAATGAATCCTCAATTGTATTATTAATACAATCCAATACACATGCCTAATGCTCAGCTGTCAACTGCAAAAACTGACATTCTGAGCATTCGAACAGTAAGAGGAACAAAAAGAAAGGAGTCACCGACTGTACACGTGTCAATCATTTAGCCTTTTTACATGTTGTTTTAGTTTACTGTAATCAAGGCCTGAAACTGGAGTCTATGGACCAGGCAAAAATATTTCAATATTTAATGCGTTTTTATTTTTTCAGCCAGCATAAGCGGAAGCTCCAAGTTGTCGATCTCCAGGAGCAAACCCGTCCCTGCAAGGTTGGGGTGCATGTTCTGGATCACGGGAAACAGACCATCGATCACCCAACATCTGCTTCTGCTCCTGCGGAGGTTCCAGATCCAGCACGGAGGCAGTGAGAGGTTCCTGGCCCAGAGATTGGTCTGCAGCGGGCCTGATGGTACTCGGCATGTATTGGAAATGCTGTGGCTGAATGCTGTGCGTAGCCCAGCGGGTGCTGGGGTGGAGCTGTGCCAGTTGCCTGCTCGGGTAGCAGGTAGCCCAGTTCTGAGCCTGTGGAATGGCCATCATGAAGTAGCCGGAGGGCGGGGCGGGCTGGTAGGGGTTGAGCACTGGGTTGCGCACGGCACTCACGCTGGCCATGCGCAGCATGTACTGGTGGGTGAGGTGGGCCTGCCGCTCCTCCTTGCGCTGCGCCAGGGCCACGTACAGCGGCTTGGTGCCTACGATGCACCCGTTCATCTCCTTCGTTGCCTCGGTGGCCTCCTCCTGCGAGGAGAAACACACAAAGCCGAACCCTTTGTAGCGGCCGCCCTCCGTCATCACCTTGGCACTCGTGATTGTCCCGAATAGAGAGAACTCTTTACGCAGATGCTCGTCGTCCAGACTGTCGTCTAGGTTTTTAACGTACAGGTTCACTCCCTGGTAGCGAGTCGTGCCGTCCTGCTTCATCTGCTCAAACTTGCGTTTGAGCTCTGTCTGCCTCTCGCCTTTCTTCTGGGCACGAGCCACATACAGCTGCTTCCCATTCAACTCCTTCCAGTTCATCTCATCCCTTTTGGCATCCTCGTGCCTCTCGAAGCTCACAAAGCCAAAACCCTTGGACTTGCTGCTCTCGTCTGTCATGACGCGACGGCTCAGCGTTGGGCCGAACTTGCTGAAGATCTCATTTAGCTTGTTGTCGTCCATGTCCTCCCAAGTATGAGATATTATTTCCATCAGGCTCAGGACCATCTCTTTAGGATAAGGTCAAGAGAAATCTCTTGGAATGTGGTGTTAACAGGTTCCAACTGGTGTGGGTGTTTTATATTACTTTGCATATATTGACAAATGTATGGTTTGGATGCAATGGACGTGAAGACAAACGCAAATATGTAAAGGAATGTGGGGTGACTACATAACCACTACTGAAAAATGTATGAAAATGTGGGTTCTCTGATTTTTAGACATTCTCCAGAGGGTGCCTCAATAATGCGTGTTAATGTTAACCTACAATAAAGTACGTGCACAGTTATGCTATTTAACCAATTCTGAAGTCTGCATTTTTATTTAATATTTGAATTGAACTTTAAAACTAGCCGACTGGGCACCTAGGAACCACATACTGTTGCTATGTGCAGAGATGTGGGCTTGCAGCCCATTGTTGGGCAGAGTCCATCGCACTGCTCCAATAGACCTGCTCTGACTGCTACTTTCCCACGTCGGCAGTCGAAGTCGTTTCTCCTTCACAATGCTTTTCACCTGGTTGGCCAGTTTCACCGTCTCAGTAGACAAGCTAAAAGAAACTGTTGGCAGCCTCTCGTTGCTCCTGTAATATGACCGTCGCCAGACCAGAGAGTGGAACTGGATGGCAGTGTGGCACTTGCAGCTGCAGTTTGTTTGCTTCAAGATTTAATACGTGTAAGTGACCTTTGCTTCTCGTCCTGTCTTTACTGGTTTGTTAATAAGGTCATTTGAAATTGTGTTGTACATAAAGGAATATTACAGAATTATTCTCTATTTTAAGCTACACTGTGGGGTTTTGTTTTTTTGATCTTTACATTTATATTAATGCAACCCAATACACTTATCTAATGATCAGCTATGACCTGTAAGAACTGACAATCTGAACATTCAAACTTTAAGAGGAATAAAAACAAAAAAATGATCAGCTGTTCATGTCAAAATCTGTAATATGTAATAGAAATAACTGTAATATGTTCAATATAACTGTAATATGTTCAATTACCACCATGTAACATATAACTGTAAATATGTCAATTGCAAGATGGGACTGTACATTCTGTACATACATATATAAATATCCATATATACATTGTACATATAAACATTATATATATATATATATATATATATATATATATATATTGTACATGCACTATTAATATATTTTTGTATATATATAGAATATATTTCTCTATGCACCCCTGTTTTTCTTTTTCCTCAGATTGGACAGAGCACTCAACCATTTCACTGTGAGTTATACTGTGTATGACTATGTATGCAACAAATAAACCAAACTTGAAATGATTTTACCTTTTTCTGTCGTTTTCATTTTAAGCTTAGAATAACCAAGGCCTGGACTTTGTAAGGTGGTTTTGAATCCAGGTCAGCTAGGTGAGGACACCAATAGCTTACTGGGTAAGCAGCCACACTCTAACAATGGTGGGCTCGTGTGCAGAACAGTTAGAGCTTGGATCAAGCAAAACAAGAGGAAAAAACGAAACACCTCGGTGAGCGTGGAAAAGGGGAGAACAAAGAACGCCACGGAAAGAAATGGCAACCCCGATGCACTGGGGAAAACTCGAACTAAAAGCTCCCAAACAAAACCAGAAAACGGGGAGAAACTTGAATGGCTAAGGGAAGCCTCAGGAGAGAGACAGACTCGAGAGGGGAAAACTGGAGAAGGGAGGGGACGTGTAAAAACACTGACACCCTCGCAGAACAGAAAAGAGGCATAGCACAAGGGCTCACAGACCTCAATACCCAGAGTTACCGGCTAGGAGCTTGGCTCAAAACTTTATCAAAAACCCAGCACTGAATGATTGGGTCACTGGGCTTATATAAGGTCTAGCCCAGCTGTTGGGTGTTGATCCTGATCAGTGGCGTGGTTGACTCGACGCCTCCCTCTGGTCGAGGGGGCCTCGGCCTGGTGCCAACCCTTACAGGCTTGATGTCTACAGACATGGCAAAAATATTTCAATGTTCAATGCATTTCAGTTTCAATGTTTATTTTTTTCAGTTAAAATGTTAATTTTTTTTACTGCTTATTCTTCCATTAGACAGCCAGAAGCGCAGCACTGGTTAAAGTTTTTGAGCGGCTTCCTGCGCGCACTGGTCCTGGAGCACAGCGACTGCCTCATCCACCTTAGGGTGCAGAGACTCAGGAGACTCCAGCATATGCAGTAGCTCCGAGTTGTCCAGTTCCAGGAACAGACCCGTGATCTTCCCTGCAAGGGTGGGCTGCATGTTCTGGATCAGGGGAAACAGACGCTCACCCAGTATCTGCTTCTGCTCCTGTGGAGGTGCAGCAGCCAGCATGGAGGCACTGAGAGGTTCCTGACCCTGCACATGGACCGCAGCCAGCTGCACGGGCACCTGGAGCTCTGCCCCCAGGTGCTGCTGTGGGTTGAGAAACATAAATGTTTTATAATTGATTTGACTGATAAATGGTAAGTTCGACATTTATATCTAAGGGCTGTGTGCCCAGGTGTTGCTGTGGGCTGTGAACGCCTGAGGTGGTTTTGTACTGTGGTACTGCTCTCACCAGCGACGCCTTGTTGGCAGCTTCCGCGCTGGCCATCCCTGTCCCCGGAGCCTCAGATGCCATGGTCTGATAGGCCATCGTGCGTGGGACCTGGCAGGCGGTGGTTGGTCGGATGGCGCTGAAGGCCTGCGGGCAGGATGCGGCTGGACCGATGGCACTCGGCATATCCTGGACTTGCTGTGGGTGGACGCACTGCATGGCCCAGCAAGGGCTGGGGAGGAGTTGTGCCAGCTGGCTGCTTGCGCAGTAGGCAGGCTAGTTCTGAGCTTGTGGAATGGCTTCCATGTTGTAGCCGGAGGGCGGGGCAGGCTGGTAGGGGTTGAGCACGAGGTTGGGCAAGGCACTCACGCTGGCCGTGCGCTTCATGTACTTGTTGGAGAGGTGGGCCTGCCGCTCCTCCTTGCGCTGCGCCAGAGCCACGTACAGCGGCTTGGTGCCTACAACGCGCCCATTCATCTCCGTCATGGCCGTGGCGGCCTCCTCCGGCGAGGAGAAACACACGAAGCCGAACCCTTTGGAGCGGCCGCCCTCCATCATCACCTTGGCACTTGTGATGGTCCCGAACGGAGAGAACTCCTTACGTAGACGCGCGTCGTCCAGACCGTCGTCTAGGTTCTTGACGTACAGGTTGTCTCCCTGGTAGCGAGTCATACCGTCCTGCTTCATCTGCTCAAACTTTCGTTTCAGCCCTGTCTGCCTCTCGCCTTTCTTCTGGGCATAACCCACATACACCTTCTTCCCATTCAGCTCCTTCCCATTTATCTCATCCACAGCCCTCTGGGCATCCTCGTGCCTCTCGTAGTTCACAAAGCCAAAGCCCTTGGACTTGCCGCTCTCGTCGGTCATGACGCGAGTGCTCAGCGTTTGGCCAAACTTGCTGAAGATCTCCTTCAGCTTGTCGTCGTCCATGTCCTCTCCAAAGTTCTTGACGTACACATTGGTGAACTTTTTGGCCCTGGCCCCCATCTCAGCCTCTCGCTCCTTGCGAGACTTGAAGTGGCCAATGAACACTTTGCGGTCATTGAGCAACATGCCATTAAGTCTCTCAATTGCTCTCTCCGCAGCCTCACGGGTCTCAAAGTGCACAAAGCCGTAGCCCTTAGAGCCATTCTCGTCACACACCACCTTGCTGGAAAGGATGTTCCCAAAGGCAGAGAATGTGTCGTAAAGAGCTTCGCTGTCAATAGACTTGTCAAGGTTCTTGATGAAGATGTTGCCAACTCCACTCTTCCTCAGAGAGGGGTCTCTCTGGGACCACATAATTCGCACAGGTCTGCCTTTGATGATGTTAAAGTTCATAGTGTCCAAAGCACGCTCAGCATCTGCCTGCTGCTGAAAGTTCACGTATGCGTATCCAAGTGAGCGGAGGGTCATCGCGTCCCTGCAAATCCGTACGGAGACTATTGCGCCAGCAGGACTGAATTTCTCGTATAGCATGGCCTCGGTAACGTCTGGATGGAGGTCACCCACGTACAACGAAGTCATCGGCGAACTTGGAGTACTTGGATTCATTTTCGTGAGGATCGTCGGTCAACCTTTCTGGAAATCGTAGTCGAAAGTAGTAAATGAATAAAATAAAATCGTAAATGATTTAACCAAATGATCTAACTGCACGAATTATAAAACAGTTTGAAACAGCAATTCAACAGAGCCAGGCAAGTGTCGACCGACCAAAGCGATCAAAGCAACACTTTAGCTTTAGATTCAAATACATGACAACTTGGTTGTTACGTAAGAGTGCTTTTACGTAAATGTTTATTTTTAAATATTATACAAACGCTATTTATTTATTTATGAATTATTCAATTATTTTAACTTATAACGTTAATAGCGTGAATGAGAGGCTTTAACAACGCCTTATATTTCAAAATATTACCTAGTCACAGCATTTTCCAAAAATCGTCCATATGCTGCTCACACTGAATCATTTACCGCATGGCTCAGAATAAATACTTTTAGTTTGATAAACGCAGCAACATTCATTTTCTTTAGCCTAATGCTCGGCAAAAAAACATCGCATTAAAGTTAATTAATGGGATGAAATCAGTTTGCCTTGGAGCAGGCCTATGTTCTTTGAGGTTAAAAATAATCGCCTGGATTGTAAACCTTAGTAGAGTTCCACAACGAGGTGCGATTTGTAAAAGGACGTCTTTTTCTCACCGAGTTAGAAATCTGGAGAAATAAATATATCAATTGATTTCCGCCCATCGGAGGACCTTTAGAACTTTATTATTTATTCATTATTTATTTCTAACTTCTCACTGTGTCCAACTATATCGGGTGTATAAAACGTATGAACAGACATAAATAACGTGGGGGAAACGGGAATAGGGGAGAGAGGAAAAATAAGACGAACAGAGACGAAACAGACAAACGGGAAATGCAGATAGAGTATTTTAAGTATTAGCCACCTGCACCATTACGGGAATGTGTGTGTGTGTGTGTGTGTGTGTGTGTGTGTGTGTGTGTGTGTGTTCGTGTGTGACTGCTTGTGTGCGTCTGCCTGTGTGTGTGTGTGTGAGAGAGAGAGAGAGGCTATGTGCGAGTGCACTGTATATGTACACGTACTAGATTGGGATATTTATCATTTATGGATTAGCTCTGTAAACTTTTTATCAAAGGAGTCCAGTCTAGGTTATTGGTTCTTATTGATTCATTCTGAGATTTTTTTCCATTGATATGTAGTCTATCAATAGATTTTTCCATTCGGTGACACTAATATTATTTTTTGTTTTCCAATTCATGAGTATGTTTGTATTTGCAATTAATAATGTTATATATATATATTATCCTGTTTTTTTTCTATTGACACATTGGTTGATGACATGTCTCCTAGGAGACATAAAGATGGTGTTGGATGGATAGGGTTATTTAAATCATGGGACATGTGTGTGATGACCTATTTCCAAAATTACTTGATAGGTGTGCTCTGCCACACGATGTGAATGTAATCGTCAGCTGTGTTTGGAGTAAAGTATGTACAGATTGCTGAGCTTGTGAAACCAATTTTAAACATCCAATGTGTAGTATAATGTAATCTATGTATTATTTTGTACTGAATGCATTGTAGGTTAGTGTTGCTGTCATGTGGTAATTATTATTATACATTTTAATCCAGACTGTGGCGTCGGGGGTTAGTAATAAATCTTCCTCCCATTGTCTCGATTGGAGAGTAATTATGCGATTTGATTTCATTATTATTTTGTATATCTTATGTGATAGTTTTTTTGTATTAGGAATGTTTATAATACTGATATGGATGCACGTGAGTTTAATGTCTCTGAACTGATAGTTGCTCTTACCTGCTTTCTATATCTTATGTTTGGGCTACTTGTGGAAGTGACATGAAAGCAGTGTTATGTTTATGTTAGTGTGGAGTTTGATATCTTGTGGAATTTCCACCAAGCTGTTAGTATCATGGCCACCCACAAATTGTTGATCATGAATGTTCTTTAATTGATTTGACTGATAAATGGTAAGTCTGACTTTTAGATCTTTGCATAATGTTTGCTCTATGTCTATCCATATTCTGTCTGATATACTAGGTTTTATCCATTTTATTCCATATTGTAGTTGATTTGCAATAATCAACTACAGTTCTGTAATGTTGTGAGTTTGATTCTATGTGATTTATTTTTCCAGTAGAATCAAGTTATGATGTTGTCCAAAGATTTTAGACAGGTTGGTGGCACTGGAATAATTGAAAACAAACAATTTCGTTTAGGTAATATTCTCATTTTAATTATTGCAGTTTGTCCGAAGAGCATAAGGGGCAAATTTGTCCATCAATGAAGTTTGTCGCTTATTGTTTTAATAATTGGATGACTATTTATTTTGAATAACAGACAACTGGGAAGAGAATTTAGTACCCAGATATGTAATATGATTGGTATTCAGGGGGATGGGGAATGTTTTTAATTGCATCATAAAGATATGCTGCTAATATATAGTATAATACACAAATATACTACTCGAGATACAATTTGACCAGTTATGTGTGATGTTCTGTGATGATCATATAGAACACCACAGACAACTGTGGCACATCACTGTCAAACCTCCTGATTGCAACCCGGGGCATCGTGAACTGTACAACATGACCCTCAGACAATGATCTCTGAGTGAAAGCGATAAACATAATCATCTTCATATCATCACTTTCTCTACAAGTTCAGTGGAAGAGATGTCAGTGAAAGGGAGTTTTAATACCCTTTCCATTTTTAACTTTAATAAAAACACAGACGGAAAAATTCCAGAAAGTGATACAGAGAAAGGAAACTAGACTTTAAAATGGTGCTGCCCTCTTGATTTACAAGTGTAGATTATTGAAATTATTACAAATGTCTGACGCCAAAAGGGATTGTGTCAGTGTTTCACTACTCAATATTTGGTAGACAGTATAAACAAGCAGACTATGGTTAAAAAGATCACAGAAATAAAGCAAACACCAATATAATCTTGAACCACCTAGTCCACAGGAAACATTAGATTACTGGAACAAAATCAGACAACTAGCAGAACAACTTTTTACCAATGATGCAGGTGCACTTTTGGTGGATTTATTTATCTGTATTTCAATCCACTAAAGTTTTTCACTTGATCTAACATTACATTTAAGACCGACGCCCTGTTACGTCTCACAGAAGAGTCCATTGATCAAGCTGCTACTTACCCATCCTGGTCCTGGAGTACCTTTGCTCTGTACACTTTAGTGATGTCTTTGCTACCAACAAACCTATTTTAATCCATCAGATAGTAACCAAACGCTTCAAGGACACTTGCATAACCATTTTTATTTTTTCATAATACTTGTCCAGGTTTCCACTATTATGTTCAAACCATACATTATTCAATATATGCTAATTGATATTTAATAGTTACACCAACAAGTTCTTGGTACTATTATGTTCAACCTGAACTACTTCTATTTTTTTAAAAGACGATCCTATTCTATATCACCGGATGCCCATATTGTTTCTTTTGGTGATCTCCATATTGTTTCTTCCAGTGCTTGGCCGGGATGTCCCATCCTTGAACCAAGGCTCTCCCTTCAACGGAATCCCCTAGAGGCTTTTTCAAAGAGGCCTCCTGAAGATTTATGCTGAAGCCTACACTGGTCTTTCCTGCATGAAACCAGTTTATTCGGGACCATCCATACTTTTCTGCTTACAATATCATTTTATTACCTCAGCATTTTCATTACTAATTTAAAAATCAATCACTTTATACTTCTAAAGCTTTCACAGACACATTTAGACTTTTCAGCACTCTCAATGTCCAATGCTAAATGCTACAAACCACTCATACCCAAACAGAAGAAATAGCCCAAATATAGCCACACATATTCCTCCAACCTCTACATACTTCTAAGCTATATATAACGTTTAAAGCCATTAAAAGCAAAGTTATGAACATTTAAAATACACCTTGATAACACAGTTTATAGCTCTTCAAGAATGTTTAGTTGTCATGGCAACTATTCCTTTCTCGACTGTTTTGTTTTGGGGTTTTTTTTTGGCATACCTTTCTTTTTCAGTCATGAATTCCCTTTTTTGTTAAAATCTCCTCACCTTTTCTACAGCGCTTTCTCTCTCTCTAATTTCACAGGTAATTGTCTCTTTCCTCCAAGGGTCTGCATCTCACCTGGACCTTTTCCTCTTTGCTACTTCAGCTCCTGTCGTAGCTGAACATCAATAGTTTAATAGTTATTAGGAAATATTACTTAAAACAAAACAACAAGAAAACAGCAAAGAAGGTATATGCAAGTATATGTTCACTGTATTGTGCAACTGTCATGTCAGCAGGTGGACAATTTTAGCTAAAGTTAGCATTTCAAACATATATTTTGATATTCTAAAATAATGTTTATTAACTCAATATTTCATCACAATGGGGTGGACATTTTTAGCTTTAACTCATCTGAGTATGGGGACAAAGTGAGAAATTCAAATGAACTGACATACTATAGGAGCATGCAGTTTATGCCTTTAGGCGAATGAAGATAGACCTTTTTTAAAGTTGTGAGGTCACTGATGTCAAAGGTCGCATTTTTACCAAGATGGTTATCCAAAGATGAGAGAGTGGACAGCAATTCTTGGACATGTTTAAATAACTTGATTTTTAATTTTATTTATTTATTTATTTTTAATCAAAATTGCAAAATGAATAATCAAAATACCTAAAATATTAATGAACGTATTTACAACCTTACGGTAATATTTAAAAGTTTAAAAGGTTAAAACATGTTTAAAAGGTTAAAACATCCAAAATACCCATTTCCTCATCAAAGACAATGTAATAAGGTTAACATTCCTATATATTCGTAAAATGTGTTCATTCAGAGTAAAACTTTAATCAGTTAATTAAAAACATTAATTGTTTCACAATCTTTGTATCAGCACATTTAAACGAGTATGTTGTACTGACCCTTAGGTAACAGAACGAAGTGTGAAGTCCACTTATAAAATAAATTACGCATTCGTCATTAGATCAGAGTAGGTGAGGGACAGAGAGCCATGTGTGAAAACGAACAATCATCTCACAAAACACTACTTATGACTAACAAGTAAACACTTGCAAAATAAAAGTAGCCGTTTATGTTAAATATAAGATTTCACAAAACTATTAATTAAAAAAATATGAATTAAAAAATATTAATTACAAAAATATGAATTAAAAAACGTAAATCGATATTTTTGCGATTGATCTCCCTCCCAAGTTACACCGTTTACTTGTCTTAGAACTGAAACACGAGTATCACTGTTACGTTTTAATGAAACCGTTATTTTGAAAATTACAAAACTGCATGTCAATGTTAACCGTGTGGGGTCATACGTGAGTGTATGTTACAGCTGAATTATTAGGTTACCTAACTAAGCTACAGATATTTTTATATTTATTGGCTGCTTGTACAGATTTGTTAGCTCGCTGATAATATACTTTTGTATATAAAATTGTTCTGCGCAAACCACAGCACCATTGCTAAGTTAGCACTTAGCCTTAGCTAACGTTACTTTTAAAGTTAAATTGAGTTTCTTGTCTTGTTCATGGCTTTGTAGCCGAATCTCCCGTTTAGACATGATGTCTGCCCGCAGGCTTAGACTTCTAGTGTTTTCTGTTCAAAAGTGTTTATCTCGACTCGCCGACAAATGCAGAGGTTATTGCTCAGTGTCTCTATCTAGCACTCCTACTAATGAGACTGATGAGACGAGAGTGAGCACATTTAAGACCAAGCTGTCGTCATTAAGAGTTCTTCAGGCAAAAGTTCAACTGAGACGCAACAGGAACATGAGGAATCGTATCTTCCTGAAGAAAGTGGTCTGGCGCAGCTACGGAAAGGTATGTAACTGCATTTGTTGCCATGATAGTTCAGGCTTTAGGATTTTAATTCCCATGTGTCAGTATGCCGGTAGTCGTTGCCAATTTTATTTTGGTGTTTACATCTTGCAGTGTATTTCGAAACATACGGCTGTCAGATGAACGTCAACGACACTGAAATTGCGTGGTCCATTCTTCAGAAGGGTGGATATGTTCGGACCCACGAACTATCAGAGGTAAGTGTCAATGCCTTGACCTTTGACCCTTGATAAACACAGCGCTTCCTTTATTTGAAAGCTTTCATTCTCATCTTTCCTAATTTTTTTTTTTATACAGGCAGATGTGGTGCTTCTTGTCACATGCTCCATAAGGTAGGAAAAGCCTATTTCTGTTTGTATTTTACACAGTGAATCTATACGTTGCCAATCTTGTGCAACTTGACAGCAGTCCTTGACTTCAGTGACATTTTTTGCTTGGATGTAATGCTATTTTCTGTTGGAAAAAATAAAAATCATTGTGACAGGGAAAAGGCAGAGCAGACCATCTGGAACAGACTCAAACATCCAGCAGTTCTGAAAAAGAAGTGTCTAAAGAGCAGCACTCCATTAAAGATAGGAGTCCTGGGTAACTTCTCACTTCACCATAGTTCTTCATTCACGTTCAAATGTATCTCTCAGTCTGAAATGTTCGTATGTGCGCATGTATGTTTGTGTGTGGGTTCACGTGCCCGTATACGCATATGTGTGCTTGCTCTCTTGTAGGTTGCTTGGCAGAGAGACTGAAGACTGAGTTGCTGGAGAAGGAGAGGGTGGTGGATGTTGTAGCAGGGCCAGATGCCTACAGAGATCTTCTCCGACTCCTTGCACTGGCCCATGGGGGTCAGAGGACCAGCAATGTCCTGCTCTCCCTGGAAGAGGCATATGCTGATGTCATGCCCATTCACCATTCAGGACACAGTGCCTTTGTGTGAGTGCCATAATAATATCTGGCTGATTTATAAGGGAGGAGTTCCTACTAAACACTAACTCTTAAATTAACTTTGCACTGTGTGATTTTGTAAAGATGGTAAAGAGTAAAATAACAGTCTCACATGTACAGTTCAATTTTTAAGTTAACATGTATAGACAGTTTTTGGTGTTTTCATATTCAACTCTAATACACTGAATTTAATCTGAACAGCAACTGTTAGATTAAAATACAGAAAAGTCAGCTATAATTTAAAGGCATTTGCTACCATATTGGATGAAACATGGGACTTGCATCCACAATAAAGCCAAAAACAGCAAATGCTCATAGTTCAGTTGTTTATTATTATCATTTTACTGAACACTTGTCAATCTGCATTTTTTGGTTAAATATTTATACATGACTGACCCTCCTACACTTATGAAGGGATATAAAACTTCAAACACCGTGGTGGCTCATCTTCAGCTCCTTCATGCTTTTAGATGTAGCACTTCAAACAATGGTTTGATATCAGGGGGTCGATACTTTTAAAGTCCTTTCACGCTGTTGACAGTACAGACCTTGTGTACTGCAAGCCTTGTTGGTGGCACCTTGTCTTACAGTGGGATTATCCAGTATATTTTGTCCCTCTTTGACTGCTGTAGGTCTATCACGCGGGGCTGTGACAACATGTGCAGCTACTGCATTGTGCCGTTTACCTGGGGGAAGGATAGGAGCAGACCTGTGTCCTCCATACTTGAAGAAGTGCGCATGCTGTCTGACCAGGTTTCTTCCCTTCAGCGACTATGTGTGCAGTCTGGCTTTACTAGTTTCTGTGTGTGAAACTTGGCCAGATGTGAACACTAAGTATATGAAATGATCATGGCCATAGGGGGTGAAGGAAGTGACCCTGCTGGGTCAAAACGTGAACAGCTACAGAGACGTGTCTGGGGACGGGGCCAGCAACTCGGAGCTTGGTTCGCACCTCAGCCGTGGTTTCAGCACCGTGTTCCCGTGATGAGCAAGGAGGCCTACGATTCTCTGACCTGCTACACCACGTCTCCCTCGTAAACCCTGACAAGGATTCGCTTCACCTGGCCACATCCTAAAGACTTTCCTGATGAGGTAGAAACCCCAGAGTCATGGATGTGAGCATGTGGTTTTTGGTTGGGATACCCATGACTAGTGTGGGGAAGGTACTTTTAAAATGTATTTCATTGCAGGTGACAAAATACAGAACACAGAATACATGCTGTTAAATGTAATTTAAATGTAATTAAAGTGAGTTATATTTGAAATAGTCTTGGACAATGTTGACGTATTCCAAAGTTTTTAAAGTATGTTCCTCGTTTGAGTAATGTAATGGAATATGTTACCAATTACATTTAGGGGCATGTACATGTACACTGCCTACAGTGGCAGATTAAACCCTGTGGAGGCCCCTAGGCAGTCATAATCTTGGGGCCTCCCTTGCAAATTATCTCCTAATATGTTTGTTTTTTTTAATTCCTTGTTGCATGGCCCCTAAAAGGTGTGG
This sequence comes from Electrophorus electricus, assembly GCF_041902795.1. Lineage (NCBI taxonomy): Eukaryota > Metazoa > Chordata > Actinopteri > Gymnotiformes > Gymnotidae > Electrophorus > Electrophorus electricus. The sequence goes on along the minus strand of NW_027658725.1, from coordinate 587,635 downwards.
GGCCTACAGGTCACTGCCTGCTCTGGTAATCTATTGGTAATCCGGCCCTGACTGTTTATGGCTTGTGTGGTGTAGTGGATGTTCAAAGAGTTTAAGTATTTAGTTGAACGGTTTCTTATAGTCTGAATTCATGTGCAGATATTGCTCATAGGCCATTTTAAGCAGTAGATTGGATAATAATTTAGGATTCGCAAATTTGGATGTGAGCAGTAGAAGAGATCATTAATAGATTATCAGATTGAAAAAGCCTTATGCTTATCAGATATGTGAAATAAGGTTTGACTGCCATAGTCAATTTGTGCTGTTTTCGTTTGACCTGTGCTGGGGTGGGTGAGTATGTTTCCTGAAGGTGTTATAGCTAATCCAAGAGCGGAGGAACATCTGTAAGCAGATCCACTTGCCAGCTCAGAGTGGCAGCAGCAGAGTCTTACAGACCATGAGGCGTGGGTGAGAAACGCTCCTAGAACGACAGCACTCACCACAAGCACAGTAGAGATTAGCCTGCTTATCTCAAATCTCTTGATGTCTCATGTGTTAAAACTTAGTTCTCACTTTAAGTCATCATGCTCTGGGATGTTTTCATAGGTATACTAGGGAAGCCTACCTTGAGCTTGTGGAAAACATTCGAAAGATAATACCAGGTGTCCTATCATTACCAAACATTCAGTATGTAATTATAAAATTATTGTAGCTATAATAGGTCTTGTGTGAATAAATATCTATGTATAATTTCTTTTTACAGGGGTCAGTCTGAGCAGTGACTTCATCACAGGCTTCTGTGGGGAAACAGAGGAGGACCACCAGCAGTCGGTCTCTTTGATCAGGGAAGTGGGCTATAATGTAGCCTTCCTGTTTGCCTACAGCATGAGGAAGGTGAGATCCTATTTTGTCATTGTGTTTAACACTATCAAAAAACAGACATTCTCCCTGGTTCATGTGATGGTTCTATCAAGAAATTCACCATTGTCTATTATCATTTGGAGAATTGAAAGGGTCTTGTGGCTGCCAGTTGGGCTTTACCTTCTGACATGAAGATGTGTGTACCACACCCACAGAAAACTCAGGCATACCACCGTCTCGGGGACGATATCCCAGCTGAGGTGAAGAAGCTGTCGCCTGGAGGAGCTTATCTTTACATTCCGAGAAGATGCGGCTAAGGTCAACACCAGTTTCATCGACAGCAAACAGCTTGTCCTAGTGGAGGGAGTGAGTACTGCAGTGGGTTGAAGCCATGCTGTGTTACAACTGTGTTTGGAGCACTTCTGCTGTTAATAATTTGGGATTGCTGCATCTGTGTGTCTTGGTCATCATGTTTTGCATATCGATTTAACTAGATTTCTGCAAGAAAATAAATAGTTGCAGTAAATTCTCCTCCCTTATCTTATTTAGACCTGCTGGATCAACATCATGAGGTCTGTCTGACAACGATGATGAACAATGGCATTGTCTATCAGCTCAGCCCTAGCACCTTTTGGCATTTCATTTTGGTTTTGGCTTTGTTCTTTTCTGGAGGGCAAATAGAGTTTATGTGTTTATGTATTTAGGGCATTGTTTGGTCTATTTTAGTCTATTTGAGTTGTATGGTCACTTTCCCGTTTGTGGTGTTAGTTTGCGATTGCCGCATGGGTTTCTGTGGCCCTTTCATTTGAAACCCTTCCCTGGTTAGGCATAGCATTGTGTCTGTTTTGGATGCTTTGAGCTTTTTGTTATTTTTGAAGTGTTGAGAGCAGTTCACATCTTTGGTACCGGGAAATCCCAATGACTGGTTTCCCTGTGCTTGTGGTCTTTAGTGTATTACCTGCCATCAATAACTGTTTGAAGATTGGGGTCTTAGTTAATTTTGATTCTTGTTAGTGTCCTTCTTTTGAGGACATGCCTGGCGAATGCACAGAAAACTACCACAAGGTGTTTGCCACTTGTGTGTTAATATGCGCTACCAGTCATGCTGAGATTGGATCTACCGATATACACACTGATAACAGAATTTTATGACCATCTACATAACAGTGGGAATAACCACCCTTGGTTTGGATAACACTAGTGAGACGTTGTGGCATGGTATCTGGAGGCAATGTAAGAGCAGGAGAGAATTTCTGTCTGCTACAGTGCTTAGTCAAGCCTTTTATATTGTACAAATGTTATCTGCTGTTTTTGCTTGACTGAGTCTGTTTTCTGCAGGAAAGTAAGAAGTCATCTCAAGATCTTTGTGGTCGGAATGATGGGAATGTGAAGGTTATTTTTCCAAGAAAGGATTTGCTTTCTTATCCCACGGATACCAACCCTGTCACTGTTAAAGCTGGAGACTATGTACTGGTGAAGGTGAGCTCTTACTTCAGTTTGCTACTCCTACATGTATATCTGTCTGTGTTGAGACTAAAACAGGAGCATGTTTTTACACACACACACACACACACACACACACACACACACACACACACACAGATATATATGAGCTGTATGTGTGGAATATTTATTCTGGTAAGCCTGGTCTGTGATATGTAATATACATGGCTGTGAAATATACTGTACAGTTATGGCTACATTTCCATGATTATTGGTGACTACTCTCTCCTTTAGAGATTACCTCAGCCAGCTCTCAGAGTCTGCAAGGCCACGCCTTCAGCCACGCCTCCCTGAGTGATGGACACCCCAGACGCCTATTGATGCACAGGCAGCTGCATATTAGCCTGTAGGTTCCACCTTCTTAGTATCAGGACTGGGTGGGAGTGTGTGTCACAGACCTATAGGTCTTCCCAGCTCCAGCTCTTGGAAGCCAGTATGCTCAGTGAGGAGTGTTCACTGCCTCAGTCACCCTGTCTCCTCATTATCAAGCTCCTTATGAGGTGATTCAGGCATGGTGAGGCAGAAAACCCCTGAAAATATGCAGGGAAGTTTCCTCAGAACTTGAGCTCAGTGTTCCTGAAGTGCAGTTTGAAATGAAATAAGGCTTTTCATTTTTTCATTCATTCATTTATTCAGAATCATGTCTGACTCATGTATGACTCAGTGTTAAAGGAAAGTTTTAACACAGATTTTGTCTGGGTACACACTTTGCAAACTTCAAACTGCATGATTAGCAGACAGTATTGTAGCTATTCAAGTTTATGATCAATAATGTAAGGTAAGTGTGTGTTAACTCTGGGTGGGTCAGGGTGTATTCTCCCCTAAACATACTTCTGACATAATGATTTGTTTAAACACTACAATTCTCTATATCCTAATAATTACTGCCACATTTTAATAACCTGCAATACACTGTAAATACAGCATTTGTAAGCTTTAAATTTACAAACATGAACAATCATACTATATCAAATACATGATACTCATACCTGTGACATAGTGTTTTGAACAGACATTTGCTGCCACACCTGCTATTTTAGCAGGCTAAATAATCTGCCTTCTGAAATGCTAATATGCTTAATTTCATGCAAGTGCTAGTGTTCCTATTTGCTTGCTGATGTGCATGGAAGCGCCATATTATTATATGTTTTGGTCTTAGTGGACTCTCACTGTCACGGAACGCTCGCCTCCCCCGAGTCACGTGGTTTGGCCCGCCACGTGCAGTGGGAGGGTGGTTTTGTTTGTAACCACACCTGCACACACCTGCACCTTGTTCGTCCTGCCTCTCGTCCTGCGGCACCCGGGCCACCGCACGCTACACTCAGGAAATAAACGCAGATTCCAGATATTCTTGGATTATAATGTCAAGATAGGCCACCTGTGACAAAGAAATCGTCTGTGTGCAAATCATATCAACAATATCTTTAAGCTGGAGAGTTAATTTACACACATCATCATCTGGATTTTGCACTTTGTCACCAATTAATAAAGGCAGCAACATTAGGAAATTCCAATTCTGGATAGCTTGACCTGAAAGCTTGGACACCCCAGAGTTAACAGAACATAGCTTTGTAAAAGCATCAGATCCTTTGCACTTGAACTGCTTGATGTGCCAGTTCAATAATGAATATGTAAGGCATTTTTTTTTCTTAATGAAATGCTTCAAGTACAGTGCAACGTCATAGAACAACACACACTCAAATATGTCAAGGCCTAAACAAGGTGGGAGACCAGGCTGACAAACATGAAAAGATATCAGAGTATTGAAAACAGTTTACCTTTATGCCTTTGATATCTCGACTGTCCACAGCTTCAATGTCTAGATCACCAACAGCATAATTAGAACTTTCAGGGGTGCCCTGGGGACCACGTACATTTGGATCATCACTCTGAAACTCACTTCGTATGATTTCACAGTACCTGCAAAATTAAAGTAAGTTTTCAGTAAACCCGCCAATGCTGTGTAAACCCAAATTATAACCAGCAATACAACAAAGAGCCCCGTGGATCGTTTCACCACCTACAATAATTCCATTTACATCCAAATCTTTTAAATCCACTAACATCTCTGAGAAAACCTTAGCACTTCCAATTTTCCAATTAAGTCATTTAATTTTCCAATTAAGTCATTTTCTCCACACAGTAAGACAAGGGACGTGATCGATATCGGACCGTACACGAACAGGTAAATTTGCCAAAAAAAGACAGACTGCGACAACGTTGTCTTTTTTCTTAGCAGAGCTGAAGGGATTTACAATTTCAAAAGCATTCTGGTACAGAATTAGCATCAGGCATCATGGATTTTCAATGAAGAACTGGTTGGACTTCACAAGACTGAAGACACAAGACACTGAATTCGTCCATAATTCTGATTCTAATAAACTACTTCATGTTTGTAACACAGGTATGTATTTGAACATCTTTTTGAATACTTGAGCTCTTGAATATGTTGTCCTTAGTGGTCCCGGATGACAGACAGAACAGATCTGAATCCTTAACACAATCACAGATTTTAGCAATAGCATTATCTGTTAGACACATGTCAAAACATGTTTTTTAAAAGTGAATGTAGTTTACCCAAAGTATATTCCTGTCTCTACTTATGCACATTTTACATCTCTTCAACAACAGTCTGTATTGTTGAAGCTGGAAGAAGGTGATGCCCTTCTAACTGTAGGTAGAATAGACGTACATTCCCAAGAAAGGTCTCCTTCAAATTCGGTGGCAACTGAATGCTTTCATTTGTTGTTGCATCATTTGAGCTCTGGGAAGCATCCTCAAGTACAAATGAGAGAAATTGTTTTCTTGTACATGTCACATAGGTTATGCTAGCAGTCGAACATTCTTGATGTTTCCTAGACATATGAGCAGTAAATGATGATTTCACGGTGAACGTATTTTTACAACCAGTTACTGGACATGCCACAGGTCGTCCCTCCACTATATGTTCTTTTAAGTCACAAGTTCTTCGCTGTGTGAATTTGACGCTCACAGCGAAATTGCACATTTCAAATCTGTAACAACGGCTCTAGCAGTAACAGAGGGTGCAGGCACACTGTGAACACAATAGAAATGAGCTTTAAAAGCTGCATAAGTACAAAACGTCTGCTTGCAGTCAATGCTAACACATTTGAAAAAACAAGTGGCTTCGTTTCTATGAACTTTACAGTGCAGCACACAACCCTTCAAAGCATCAAGTTCTTTGCTACAAAAACGGCAGGTAATCATTGTTTGGCAAACAAACTAACAAAACAACCCGTTAGGGTTTTAGCCTCCTCGACTGATACTACAAAACTACCGCAGCACAACAGTATGAAAAAAAAACGAACTGAAAAGCTTTAACACGAAACCCACCTTTCGGCGTTATAACTATGACTGAAAAATATACCCTCGATCGAAAGGAGAAGCTAGTATATTTCTGACAACAAACGTTAGCATTATCGTATTTCCAGTCTGAAGAAATTAAATTGCTAGCGTACAAGTGCTGCATGCGGTGAGTCTACCGTATCTTCAAGCGCGAGCAGCTCGGCCGCGCACTCACCGACTTCGCCTAAACGGTCGCTCTCGCGACAATGAACCAGTCCAATAAAAGAACGGAAACAAACTCTACTGCTCCGTAATTTGACCATTCGGAGCTCATATGTTTAAATATTGAAAATACAGACCTTTATTTTTGCAGGAATGCAAATTTACGCTGAAAATCCATTACTGTTAAATTTGAAATGGCCTTAAGGCACTATAAATATGACCAAATGACATTATTTCGTAATGAAAACGCAGAAACTTTTTTTATCATTAGCAAATTATTAACAATTAATATGATGCAAAAATAAAGAACATGCTGTCATCTATCTAAATATTGACAACATATTCCTTGTTCACTGCAGTCACATGCACTTATTTTATTTTATACAGCGAACATAAATAGGAAAGTGTTAACATTTCAGCTTAACCCTCAAATGTTTTTTCAGAGGCTGTAAAAATAGTGCATATAATACATTTTTAGAAACCTATTACTACAGTATTACTACTATCCTACTGATATGCTGTTAAATATAGGTCCGGTTGCAGAGGTCTTTTTTTAGCAGCCGTACTAATACGTGTAGTAAGACAGGTAAGCGTGGTCGGGTCGGTCCGGGGTCGTACACGGGGTGGCGTTCAGGAGGTGACGGAGGGTCAGGCAGGAGACGAGGTTTAGAAAGCAGGCAGGAGTCAATAACCGGGAAACCACACAGGATGAGGAAACGCTCGTACGCCGTATAGGAAAGCAATACTTCGCGACTAGTATGCGATGAGGAGAAGCTTATTAAAGGGGTTGGTAATGAGGGGAATAGGACTCAGGTGTGGGCAATATTTGAGACAGGGATAGGTGCGGTGATCAGGATAGGTATGTGATCAGGACTACATAAAGAATTACTAAACAGTCCAGGGAAGTTATCATCAGGAGCTCCAGCCAGTCTTCCTTTAAGGAATTACTAAACAGTCCAGGGAAGTTATCATCAGGAGCTCCAGCCAGTCTTCCTATCTTCGGCTGGGTTGGACCGGCTGGGCGGGATCTTCCCTCGATGACTTGGGTGGAGGCGGCTGCTCACGATTTGTCGCCCGCAGGTCCGGAAGCGCACCAGCTGATTTGTCCGTTTCAGGGGTGGGCACTGGTGACGTTGCCTCCTTGTCTTTACGAGGCTTAGGCGTAGGCGCTTTAAGTTCTGGGGCTGCGAGACTTCACGGAGGGAGTGTCCTCATAGGACAACGACGCTTCTCTGAAAGCCCCCCCAAGGGAGAATCCCCATGGAGGACCAGCTCCACCTGCCTCTCAAAGGCATTCAGGTCCAGGACACTGCAGTCCCTTACTCACCTAACTGACACACACACATACAAACAAGGAGACGTTTGGAAGCAGGGGCCGTATCGTGACAGTATGTAAGTAGGATTGCTGAGCTTGTGAAACAATTACATTTACATTTACGGCATTTAGCAGACGCTCTTATCCAGAGCGACTTACAAAAGTGCTTTGTCATTTACTCATAGAATATGTCCAAGTACAGTATAGTAGGTTAGAATTAAACATACCAATGAACAAGAATACTGTAGAATACAGGGATAAATGCTAATACTTAGAAGTGCAAAATACATAAGGTCTGTCTTAAACAATGATAAATGCTATAAACAATAAGTGCTAGAGTTTGTTAAAAAGCATAAATGCCCTACAATAAGTATTAAATTGGTCAGTCAATAAGGGAGCAGTGTCAGTTGTCCTTTAAATATTCTGCAAATAAATGGGTCTTCAGTCTGGGTTTGAAGACTGCAAAGGACTCTGCTGTCCGGACAGCAAGCGGGAGTTCATTCCACAATCTTGGAGCCAGGACAGAAAATAGTCTCGATGCTTGTCGTCCATGAGACCCGAAGCAAGGTATTTCAAGCCGAGCCGTACTTGAGGTTCGAAGTACTCGAGGTACAGATCGGGCTTTGACCATTGACCTCATGTATGAAGGGGCTGGTCCATGAAACCAATTTTAAACATCTTATGTGTAGTATAATGTACTCCATGCATTATTTTGTAGTGAATGCATTGTAGATTAGTGTTGCTGGTCATTTGGGTGCTTACTATATCATACTTTTGGGATACTTGTGGAAGTGACATGAAAGTAGTGTTATGAGGAATATGTTTGCCTTTTACTATCCAAGGTGTAAAGTTTAATAATTTTTGTTGTTGTTGAAGGTAAAGTCTTGATTGTTCCAAATACGAGAATGAATAGTTCTTTGTTATCTTGTGGAATTTCCACCAGGCTGTTAGAGTTATGGCCTCTGTCAAACAGTTGAAACATGGATGTTTTTAATTGATTTGCTTGATGGTAAGTCTGACTTTTATATCTCTGCATAATGTTTGTTCTATGTCTATCCATATTCTGTCTGATATACTGGGTTTAATCCATTGTATTACATATTGTAGTTTATTTGCAATAATCAACTACAGTTCTGTATCATTGTGAGTTTGATTCTTTCTGATTTATTTTTCCAGTTATGATGGTGTCCAAAGGTTTAAACCAGGTTGCTGGAGCTGGATAGCAATAATTGAAAACAAATCGTTTATCTTAGGCATTATCACTTTAATTGTTGCAATTCTTCCAAAGAGTATAAGGGGCAAATTTGTCCATCAATGAAGTTTGTCACTTATTGTTTTAAAAACTGGAATGATATTAAATTTGAATAACTGACAACTGCAGAGAGAATCTAATACCCAGATATGTAATGTGATTGGCATTCAGAGGGATGGGGAATGTTTTTTAATTGCATCATAAAGTTATGCTGCTGCAATAGTATAATATACAAATATACTAATTGAGATACAATTTTACCAGTTATGTGTGATGCTCTGTGATGGTCATAGAGAACACCACAGACAACTGTGTGGCACATCACTGTTAAACATGCTGATTGCAACCCTGGGCATCATGAACTGTACAATATTAACCTCAGACAACGTTCTCGGAGTGAAATCTATAAACATATTCATCTAACTATCATTACTTTCTCTAACAGCTCATTGGATGAGAGGCCATTAAGTGAAAGGGAGTTTTAATATCCTTTCTATTTTTAAGTTTAAAAAAACACAGACATAAAAATTTCAGAAAGTGAGACAGAGAAAGGAAACCAGACTTTAAAATGGTGCTTCGCTCTTGAGTTGCAACAGTAGCGTAACGAGGGGTGGCCCGAGTGCCGCAGGGTGAGGGGCAGGACGCACAGACTCCAACGTCTGGGACGTACATTTATTAACATTTAACACAGAACACTAACGGCACTCACAAGAATCACACGCGATTAATACAAACAAGAAACGGTTAACTGCAAATGCACTGTATATGCAAAATGAAAGATGCAGGGAGTGGTTGGTCTCTTTTTCAATCAAATCTGAACAGAGTGAAATCTTCACATTTGATTAATTTGACAGACTTTAAAGGGATAATAGACAACATGTAAAATGGAACAGAACACGATATAAAAAGGAACTAAATGAAAAACAAACGAAAAAATACTTTTTATCACACTTGCCCAGACAAGCACCAAATCAGACCAAAATAGATCAAGCAAAGGCATAACTGGGAAGAAGCATATTAGCCATTTATTACTCTATTGTTAACAACCTAACAACAGTAATCTGATTGTTAACTGATTGTTAACATACTTTTCAAGTCTTTAACCGTTTTGCTCCCAACATCCTATATGAATGGGTACGAATGCGGCTCATTACCCGCCTGCACAAACTGCTTCTGAAATACTGGGCAGCTAAAGGGTTCTTCACCTGTGTGGATTCTCATATGCTGCTTTCTGTGGCCTGTTTCGCCAAAGCCCTTCCTTACAGTACTATGACAAGCAGACACCCCTGTGTGAGGGTTTAGGTGCTCCTCAAGAGCCTGTGCATGTTAGAAACACATGTTGCAAATATCAGTGACGTTATTTCTCATTTTTGTGATTAGCCATGTTTTTCTGTAGCTACAAATACTTTGATTTTGAAAAAAAGTTTTTGGTAATTTAATAAAACAGACATCTTAAGTTTTACGACAAAATGTGCAAATAAGCTGGCCTGAGAGGTGCGTTCGGGAATATGACTCAGTGCGTCTCTGGTGCTGCTTTTGATGAGTGCAGTGTCATGAGAGTGTGGCCATCTAGCAGTACAAAGAGGGGTTACAGCTTCTCCCGGACGTTTCCAATAAATGTCTAGATTTGTGAGTTATAGAAAGACAGCTGGAAGAGAAGTCCTCCCAGCCCAGCACACAGGGCCAAGTGTCAAAGCGCTGGGAGGTGAACTGAACTTTCATCTTAGTCAGGTACTCCTGAACCCTCTTACAGTCATCAGACAGCAGCAGCCACGCATGTTTGGTCATGGGGTCCAATGTGACCTCATCCACAGCACTGCAGATCCAGTTCCACAATGAATTTGGAATGGATTTTGAAGTTCTCCAGGATCGCTGTTTACTGAGGACCCAAAGCTGTGAAACTACATCCTGGTTATGTTTGAGTAGAGACCATGCGATGAAGTCCAGGACAGGCAGCATGGGTTCCAGCTTCTTCTTAAGCTCCAGCTGCCTGAAATTCTGTGCCAACTCTGCCCTCATCATGCCGCACCGCTCTGAGACTGTCTGGAGTTCTTTAGCCCATTCAGTGTTTCTCTGCTTGGTCTCCTTCACTGCCTAGGTCCTCTCTTCACTTCCTCTCTCCTGCTGCCCTTCACGTGGACTGAACAATGTATCAACAGCTTTGAGACGGCTGGCCCACTGAAAAATGTGCTGGCAACAGTGTGGGGGTGTACGGTTCCACCGCAGTCATTACTGCTACTGGATGCAGCTGCAGCGCCCTCGTCAGGCTTACAGACACGCTCCACCTCTTGTTTCCACTGAGCGATAAACTTCACGCACTCCTTGAGACCGTGCAAATTCCTCAGGTCTGGTGCTTGAGGTAATAAAAAGAGAACAGAGGTTTAACATTGAATTAGACATATTAATAACATAATCACAGAATGGTATGTGTCCTTTCAGAATGATTTGTGTACAGGGCAGAGGCCTCTGTAAAGGCCTCTGCAGGCTTCTGCAAAGGATGGTGGATAGGCTCCAGCACACTTACAAGTATGAGATATTATTTCCATCAGGCTCAGGACCATCTCTTTAGGATAAGGTCAAGAGAAATCTCTTGGAATGTGGTGTTAAGAGGTTCCAACTGGTGTGGGTGTTTTATATTACTTTGCATATATTGACAAATGTATGGTTTGGATGCAATGGACGTGAAGACAAACGCAAATATGTAAAGGAATGTGGGGTGAATACATAACCACTACTGAAAAATGTATGAAAATGTGGGTTCTCTGATTTTTAGACATTCTCCAGAGGGTGCCTCAATAATGCGTGTTAATGTTAACCTACAATAAAGTACGTGCACAGTTATGCTCTTTAACCAATTCTGAAGTCTGCATTTTTATTTAATATTTGAATTGAACTTTAAAACTAGCCGACTGGGCACCTAGGAACCACATACTGTTGCTATGTGCAGAGATGTGGGCTTGCAGCCCATTGTTGGGCAGAGTCCATCGCACTGCTCCAATAGACCTGCTCTGACTGCTACTTTCCCACGTCGGCAGTCGAAGTCGTTTCTCCTTCACAATGCTTTTCACCTGGTTGGCCAGTTTCACCGTCTCAGTAGACAAGCTAAAAGAAACTGTTGGCAGCCTCTCGTTGCTCCTGTAATATGACCGTCGCCAGACCAGAGAGTGGAACTGGATGGCAGTGTGGCACTTGCAGCTGCAGTTTGTTTGCTTCAAGATTTAATACGTGTAAGTGACCTTTGCTTCTCGTCCTGTCTTTACTGGTTTGTTAATAAGGTCATTTGAAATTGTGTTGTACATAAAGGAATATTACAGAATTATTCTCTATTTTAAGCTACACTGTGGGGTTTTGTTTTTTTGATCTTTACATTTATATTAATGCAACCCAATACACTTATCTAATGATCAGCTATGACCTGTAAGAACTGACAATCTGAACATTCAAACTTTAAGAGGAATAAAAACAAAAAAATGATCAGCTGTTCATGTCAAAATATGTAATATGTAATAGAAATAACTGTAATATGTTCAATATAACTGTAATATGTTCAATTACCACCATGTAACATATAACTGTAAATATGCCAATTGCAAGATGGGACTGTACATTCTGTACATACATATATAAATATCCATATATACATTGTACATATAAACATAATATATATATATATATATATATATATATATATATATATATATATATATATATATATATATATTGTACATGCACTATTAATATATTTTTGTATATATATAGAATATATTTCTCTATGCACCCCTGTTTTTCTTTTTCCTCAGATTGGACAGAGCACTCAACCATTTCACTGTGAGTTATACTGTGTATGACTATGTATGCAACAAATAAACCAAACTTGAAATGATTTTACCTTTTTCTGTCGTTTTCATTTTAAGCTTAGAATAACCAAGGCCTGGACTTTGTAAGGTGGTTTTGAATCCAGGTCAGCTAGGTGAGGACACCAATAGCTTACTGGGTAAGCAGCCACACTCTAACAATGGTGGGCTCGTGTGCAGAACAGTTAGAGCTTGGATCAAGCAAAACAAGAGGAAAAAACGAAACACCTCGGTGAGCGTGGAAAAGGGGAGAACAAAGAACGCCACGGAAAGAAATGGCAACCCCGATGCACTGGGGAAAACTCGAACTAAAAGCTCCCAAACAAAACCAGAAAACGGGGAGAAACTTGAATGGCTAAGGGAAGCCTCAGGAGAGAGACAGACTCGAGAGGGGAAAACTGGAGAAGGGAGGGGACGTGTAAAAACACTGACACCCTCGCAGAACAGAAAAGAGGCATAGCACAAGGGCTCACAGACCTCAATACCCAGAGTTACCGGCTAGGAGCTTGGCTCAAAACTTTATCAAAAACCCAGCACTGAATGATTGGGTCACTGGGCTTATATAAGGTCTAGCCCAGCTGTTGGGTGTTGATCCTGATCAGTGGCGTGGTTGACTCGACGCCTCCCTCTGGTCGAGGGGGCCTCGGCCTGGTGCCAACCCTTACAGGCTTGATGTCTACAGACATGGCAAAAATATTTCAATGTTCAATGCATTTCAGTTTCAATGTTTATTTTTTTCAGTTAAAATGTTAATTTTTTTTACTGCTTATTCTTCCATTAGACAGCCAGAAGCGCAGCACTGGTTAAAGTTTTTGAGCGGCTTCCTGCGCGCACTGGTCCTGGAGCACAGCGACTGCCTCATCCACCTTAGGGTGCAGAGACTCAGGAGACTCCAGCATATGCAGTAGCTCCGAGTTGTCCAGTTCCAGGAACAGACCCGTGATCTTCCCTGCAAGGGTGGGCTGCATGTTCTGGATCAGGGGAAACAGACGCTCACCCAGTCTCTGCTTCTGCTCCTGTGGAGGTGCAGCAGCCAGCATGGAGGCACTGAGAGGTTCCTGACCCTGCACATGGACCGCAGCCAGCTGCACGGGCACCTGGAGCTCTGCCCCCAGGTGCTGCTGTGGGTTGAGAAACATAAATGTTTTATAATTGATTTGACTGATAAATGGTAAGTTCGACATTTATATCTAAGGGCTGTGTGCCCAGGTGTTGCTGTGGGCTGTGAACGCCTGAGGTGGTTTTGTACTGTGGTACTGCTCTCACCAGCGACGCCTTGTTGGCAGCTTCCGCGCTGGCCATCCCTGTCCCCGGAGCCTCAGATGCCATGGTCTGATAGGCCATCGTGCGTGGGACCTGGCAGGCGGTGGTTGGTCGGATGGCGCTGAAGGCCTGCGGGCAGGATGCGGCTGGACCGATGGCACTCGGCATATCCTGGACTTGCTGTGGGTGGACGCACTGCATGGCCCAGCAAGGGCTGGGGAGGAGTTGTGCCAGCTGGCTGCTTGCGCAGTAGGCAGGCCAGTTCTGAGCTTGTGGAATGGCTTCCATGTTGTAGCCGGAGGGCGGGGCAGGCTGGTAGGGGTTGAGCACGAGGTTGGGCAAGGCACTCACGCTGGCCATGCGCTTCATGTACTTGTTGGAGAGGTGGGCCTGCCGCTCCTCCTTGCGCTGCGCCAGAGCCACGTACAGCGGCTTGGTGCCTACAACGCGCCCATTCATCTCCGTCATGGCCGTGGCGGCCTCCTCCGGCGAGGAGAAACACACGAAGCCGAACCCTTTGGAGCGGCCGCCCTCCATCATCACCTTGGCACTTGTGATGGTCCCGAACGGAGAGAACTCCTTACGTAGACGCGCGTCGTCCAGACCGTCGTCTAGGTTCTTGACGTACAGGTTGTCTCCCTGGTAGCGAGTCATACCGTCCTGCTTCATCTGCTCAAACTTTCGTTTCAGCCCTGTCTGCCTCTCGCCTTTCTTCTGGGCATAACCCACATACACCTTCTTCCCATTCAGCTCCTTCCCATTTATCTCATCCACAGCCCTCTGGGCATCCTCGTGCCTCTCGAAGTTCACAAAGCCAAAGCCCTTGGACTTGCCGCTCTCGTCGGTCATGACGCGAGTGCTCAGCGTTTGGCCAAACTTGCTGAAGATCTCCTTCAGCTTGTCGTCGTCCATGTCCTCTCCAAAGTTCTTGACGTACACATTGGTGAACTTTTTGGCCCTGGCCCCCATCTCAGCCTCTCGCTCCTTGCGAGACTTGAAGTGGCCAATGAACACTTTGCGGTCATTGAGCAACATGCCATTAAGTCTCTCAATTGCTCTCTCCGCAGCCTCACGGGTCTCAAAGTGCACAAAGCCGTAGCCCTTAGAGCCATTCTCGTCACACACCACCTTGCTGGAAAGGATGTTCCCAAAGGCAGAGAATGTGTCGTAAAGAGCTTCGCTGTCAATAGACTTGTCAAGGTTCTTGATGAAGATGTTGCCAACTCCACTCTTCCTCAGAGAGGGGTCTCTCTGGGACCACATAATTCGCACAGGTCTGCCTTTGATGATGTTAAAGTTCATAGTGTCCAAAGCACGCTCAGCATCTGCCTGCTGCTGAAAGTTCACGTATGCGTATCCAAGTGAGCGGAGGGTCATCGCGTCCCTGCAAATCCGTACGGAGACTATTGCGCCAGCAGGACTGAATTTCTCGTATAGCATGGCCTCGGTAACGTCTGGATGGAGGTCACCCACGTACAACGAAGTCATCGGCGAACTTGGAGCACTTGGATTCATTTTCGTGAGGATCGTCGGTCAACCTTTCTGGAAATCGTAGTCGAAAGTAGTAAATGAATAAAATAAAATCGTAAATGATTTAACCAAATGATCTAACTGCACGAATTATAAAACAGTTTGAAACAGCAATTCAACAGAGCCAGGCAAGTGTCGACCGACCAAAGCGATCAAAGCAACACTTTAGCTTTAGATTCAAATACATGACAACTTGGTTGTTACGTAAGAGTGCTTTTACGTAAATGTTTATTTTTAAATATTATACAAACGCTATTTATTTATTTATGAATTATTCAATTATTTTAACTTATAACGTTAATAGCGTGAATGAGAGGCTTTAACAACGCCTTATATTTCAAAATATTACCTAGTCACAGCATTTTCCAAAAATCGTCCATATGCTGCTCACACTGAATCATTTACCGCATGGCTCAGAATAAATACTTTTAGTTTGATAAACGCAGCAACATTCATTTTCTTTAGCCTAATGCTCGGCAAAAAACATCGCATTAAAGTTAATTAATGGGATGAAATCAGTTTGCCTTGGAGCAGGCCTATGTTCTTTGAGGTTAAAAATAATCGCCTGGATTGTAAACCTTAGTAGAGTTCCACAACGAGGTGCGATTTGTAAAAGGACGTCTTTTTCTCTCCGAGTTAGAAATCTGGAGAAATAAATATATCAATTGATTTCCGCCCATCGGAGGACCTTTAGAACTTTATTATTTATTCATTATTTATTTCTAACTTCTCACTGTGTCCAACTATATCGGGTGTATAAAACGTATGAACAGACATAAATAACGTGGGGGAAACGGGAATAGGGGAGAGAGGAAAAATAAGACGAACAGAGACGAAACAGACAAACGGGAAATGCAGATAGAGTATTTTAAGTATTAGCCACCTGCACCATTACGGGAATGTGTGTGTGTGTGTGTGTGTGTGTGTGTGTGTGTGTGTGTGTGTGTGTGTGTGTGTGTGTGTGTGTGTGAGAGAGAGAGGCTATGTGCGAGTGCACTGTATATGTACACGTACTAGATTGGTATATTTATCATTTATGGATTAGCTCTGTAAACTTTTTATCAAAGGCGTCCAGTCTAGGTTATTGGTTCTTATTGATTCATTCTGAGATTTTTTCCTTTAATATGTAGTCTATCAATAGATTTTTCCATTCGGTGACACTAATATTATTTTTTGTTTTCCAATTCATGAGTATGTTTGTATTTGCAATTAATAATGTTATATATATATTATCCTGTTTTTTTTTCTATTGACACATTGGTTGATGACATGTCTCCTAGGAGACATAAAGATGGTGTTGGATGGATAGGGTTATTTAAATCATGGGACATGTGTGTGATGACCTATTGCCAAAATTACTTGATAGGTGTGCTCTGTCACACGATGTGAATGTAATCGTCAGCTGTGTTTGGAGTAAAGTATGTACAGATTGCTGAGCTTGTGAAACCAATTTTAAACATCCAATGTGTAGTATAATGTAATCTATGTATTATTTTGTACTGAATGCATTGTAGGTTAGTGTTGCTGTCATGTGGTAATTATTATTATACATTTTAATCCAGACTGTGGCGTCGGGGGCTAGTAATAAATCTTCCTCCCATTGTCTCGATGGGAGAGTAATTATGCGATTTGATTTCATTATTATTTTGTATATCTTATGTGATAGTTTTTTTGTATTAGGAATGTTTATAATACTGATATGGATGCAGGTGAGTTTAATGTCTCTGAACTGATAGTTGCTCTTACCTGCTTTCTATATCTTATGTTTGGGCTACTTGTGGAAGTGACATGAAAGCAGTGTTATGTTTATGTTAGTGTGGAGTTTGATATCTTGTGGAATTTCCACCAGGCTGTTAGTATCATGGCCACCCACAAATTGTTGATCATGAATGTTCTTTAATTGATTTGACTGATAAATGGTAAGTCTGACTTTTAGATCTTTGCATAATGTTTGCTCTATGTCTATCCATATTCTGTCTGATATACTAGGTTTTATCCATTTTATTCCATATTGTAGTTGATTTGCAATAATCAACTACAGTTCTGTAATGTTGTGAGTTTGATTCTATGTGATTTATTTTTCCAGTAGAATCAAGTTATGATGTTGTCCAAAGATTTTAGACAGGTTGGTGGCACTGGAATAATTGAAAACAAACAATTTCGTTTAGGTAATATTCTCATTTTAATTATTGCAGTTTGTCCGAAGAGCATAAGGGGCAAATTTGTCCATCAATGAAGTTCGTCGCTTATTGTTTTAATAATTGGATGACTATTTATTTTGAATAACAGACAACTGGGAAGAGAATTTAGTACCCAGATATGTAATATGATTGGTATTCAGGGGGATGGGGAATGTTTTTAATTGCATCATAAAGTTATGCTGCTAATATATAGTATAATACACAAATATACTACTCGAGATACAATTTGACCAGTTATGTGTGATGTTCTGTGATGATCATATAGAACACCACAGACAACTGTGGCACATCACTGTTAAACCTCCTGATTGCAACCCGGGGCATCGTGAACTGTACAAAATGACCCTCAGACAATGATCTCTGAGTGAATGTGATAAACATAATCATCTTCATATCATCACTTTCTCTACAAGTTCAGTGGAAGAGATGTCAGTGAAAGGGAGTTTTAATACCCTATCCATTTTTAACTTTAATAAAAACACAGACGGAAAAATTCCAGAAAGTGAGACAGAGAAAGGAAACTAGACTTTAAAATGGTGCTGCCCTCTTGATTTACAACTGTAGATTATTGAAATTATTACAAATGTCTGACGCCAAAAGGGATTGTGTCAGTGTTTCACTACTCAGTATTGCATTTGGTAGACAGTATAAACAAGCAGACTATGGTTAAAAAAATCACAGAAATAAAGCAAACACCAATATAATCTTGAACCACCTAGTGCCAGGAAACATTAGATTACTGGAACAAAATCAGACAACTAGCAGAACAACTTTTTAACCAATGATGCAGATGCACTTTTAGTGGATTTATTTATCTGCATTTCAATCCACTAAAGTTTTTCATTTGATCTAACATTACATTTAAGACCGACGTCCTGTTACGTCTCACAGAAGATTCCACTGATCAAGCTGCTACTTACCCATCCTGGTCCTGGAGTACCTTTGCTCTGTACACTTTAGTGATGTCTTTGCTACCAACAAGCCTATTTTAATCCATCAGATAGTAACCAAACGCTCCTTTGCTGCAGAGCACAGAAATCATTCAAATTTGCAGTCAACAGATACATCTGGGCCAGATTTTGGATCAGTGGACTAGGCTGGAACTGCACATATACTGTATATGCAAAATTCAAAATACGGGGAGTGGTTGGTCTCTTTTGCAATCAAATCTGAATACTATGGAATTCGTTTCACATTTGTTTAATTTGACAGATTTTAAATGGATAATGGACATCACTAGACAAAAAGGAATAAACAACTATATGAAAAGGAACAAAACCAAAAACAAAGGAAGACTTTAACACACTTGCCCAAACAAGCACTAAATCTGACAAAAATAGATCAACCAATGACATAGCTGTGAAGGAACATATTAGCCATTGTTTTCTTGTCATCAACAGTAATTTTAACTGATTGTTAACATACTATTCAAGTCTTCAACTGATTTGCTCCCAACATACGAATGGGTACAAATATGGTTCATTACCCAGCTGCACAAATTGCTTCTGACATACTGGGCAGCTACAGGGTTCTTCTCCCGTGTGGATTCTGACATACTGGGCAGCTATGGGCTTCTTCAGTTGTGTGGATTGTCTTCTGCTCCTCCATGTGGCCTGTTTCACCAAAGCCCTTCCTGCAGTATTTGCAGCACTCTGGCAAGCGGACACCCTTGTGTGAGCGTTTAGGTGCTTCTCAAGAGTCTGGGCAAGTTTGAAACACCTGCCCCAAACATCACTGACATTATTTCTTGTAGGTGATTAGCCACGTGTTTCTCTAGCCACAAGTACTTTTTGATTTATTTGTTTTTTTAAATAGGTAATTTTATATATAATGGCAACAAATGACATTTTAAGTTTTATGACAAAACGTGCAAACAAGCTGGCCTGAGAGGTGTGTAGCGGGATATGACTCAGTGCGTCTCTGGTGCTGCTTTTGATGAGTACAGTGTCATGAGTGTGTCTGTCCAGCGGTGCAAAGAGGGGATACAGCAAGGCATGGCATGGTGTTTATTCATTCGTTTGCATAGAAAATGACGCCTTTTCACATTGTGGAAGTACAAATATGGCGGTCTTTTTTGTGCGGCGTAGTAATGACATATGTTGTGGAATTTTGAACAAACAGCAAGTCAGACGTGATTAAGAGAGTAATTTAATAAGAAAAAGAATAAAATAAATGTTTGGCTCTCCTCAGGTAGGGAGCCCCGAGTATACAAAACCGTGGCTAGTTATACTACTCCTGTGCTGTCTTTAACCAATCATCTTTTCTTAAGCAGCTCTTCTTTCCTTTGTTGCTGTGGCTATAAGCCAATCAGCTCTCAGCTTGTTTTTTTCCACAAACCAACCCAAACTGACTCCAAACAGTGTGGGTTGTGTGTCAAGTTGACCTTGATGTTAACAGTTCCTGATACATGTTCAACTTAATCAGCAACAGGCGGATACAAATGTGCAAACAGCATTATTAATTTAAGAACAAAAGGATCAGTGTGATTTTATATGAATCACATAATACATAGTTTCGTATCATTTTCCATCACACGTAAAAACAGAGTCTCACCGTATTGTCGGGCAGGAGGATCTGGACTCATTTATTACTTAATATCTTCCCCCATCTAGCGGTCATTAGAGGTTAGTCTTGAATTGATTTCTGTCGTGCAATATTTTAGATATAAATGTTTACATTTTCTATTACAGAACACGGCAAAGTATAGTCAACCAGTTCTAACCTTTTGAGAAAAACTTTAACTTCAAAGTAGGTGAATCTATTTACTTAGATTGAACCAATCGGATCACAGTTTATTTACATAACATCAATGCTTTGAGTGCTTTAGATATAAGGACATCATGGCGATCTTTCTGCTCACACCTCAGTCAGTCTATAATTCTGTACTATGTGTTTCTATAGCTTCCAACTTTCACGAGTTTCTTGAATCTGTGGAGAAAAGTGCAGACTCAGGTACTTTCTTATTTGTGAACTTTTATACATTTTATGTAATTTATTTATCATCTATAATGTTTTATTACTTTTCATTTATAGATATAAGGACACAAAAACAGTTCATATACTCAATGAATTGTTACAAGATAATCTTTTCTAGAGAATGTTTACCATTTGTTAAAAGACTGATTTATTTCTAAAAGTTTATGCAGTGTGTTAATTTGTCACATGGAGGCAGAAGGGGTGAATCTGATATACCCCTCTTCCATCATCAACTATTCATCGAGTCCTCCAGTAGAGCTTGTACAACCAAAGAAACGCATACAGCGGTCACCGGCGGTTCTAAGTTACATCTAAAGAGGTCTAGGCCTATACACACTGTTCCACCTGAGGTAATAAAATGTTTTGGGGTAAAGGTATTTTCATGAGGCGATCTGTGATCTAATTATAATAGGCTTTGAAGCTCTCTGCAACAGGTGCAGAGTGGTGCAAGACTGTGTTTGAAAGCATAAAGAGGAATAATGTTTCTGGGGTATCTTAAGGCCTTTTTGGGTCTGTAAGTGCAGAGCAGAGGCTCTGATGCAGGTGGTTTCAAGGCCTCTGTGGAAGTCTACGGCAGATGACTCTGGACTGTTCCCGTGAGAAATAGCTTCCTAAGTATTGGGAAAGATCCCGGCTTTTAAAAGACGTGAAAGCCTCTTCGAGAGTTCTGTGGCTAAGCAAGGTTCATTATCTTACCATAAGAGCAGGGTGATACTGACCTGCAACATCATCTTGCAGGTGTTTGATGGTATGAGTTGAGATCATCTTTGTTAAAAACAAAAAAAACAACAACAAAAAAAAAAAACAGGAAAATCTTCCAATAGGATATACTGGGGTCAAGCTTCAATTTGTACAATGATAGATCTCAATTTGCATATATTGAATAATGTATGGTTGAACACAGTGGTGGAGATTTCAAACACCAGTATGTAGAGAAGGTGTGGCAATCACATAATCAGTTGTGAAAACTGGATAAAAATGTGTGTTCCTTGTGTGATTATTAGACATATTCTGGACTATGCCTCGTTTGTATATAACGCTGAGCTCAAAATAAATAATGGACCTACTACTCTCTTCAATTAATTCTTGAGTCTGCATCTTTATTTTCTGTTTAAAGAGGACTTAATAAAATTACTGGAATGTGGGCAATATCTAGTAACACAGTGCCGAGTCTGCTAAACGTAGATCCCAGCCTTTTATATGGCCTCTTCCCTTTAATTCTACTGACTATAATTAATGTAAACCTTGTCGATTCTGGTGTTTGCTGTATAGAGGTAGCGAAAACTTTGCTAAAACAATGAAAAATATGCATCCTGTGAAAAGTTTATTGAACAATATAACATTGTTCCTTACCCAGAGCCATAACACGTCATTGATGGAAATCACACTGATGTGAGGGCGGTATGGGCCAACTCAACTGTATTTCCTGATTGTTTTATTCTGCAGGAGGATGTGGTCCAAATATTTAAAAAATCACAGGTTTGTTTAAGAGGACATAGTCGAACAGTTTGGGCTTACTGTTATTTTAATACTAGTGGTAACTATTAGTAAATACAACAATCTGACCATCCTCATACTGCATTGAGGGGTGATGGGGTGATGGTACCAGATGATGTTTAGGTATGTGGTTATGTTAATTTATTTTTGTTCCTTTATATTCACATATTTTGCAAGTGCGTATGTTATTGAGTTTAAAACCATCCATATATTATGCAATTATAGAAAATACAGAAACTGCATGAGACTTCTCTTGACTTGCTAGAAGTTCAGACGTTCAGGTGTCATTTTAAGGATTCATTTAAAGTATTCATGAGGTATTTCTCCTAACATCGATGTATCGACTGTACCAATAAAATAAATAGCATAACAAGAATTACAGGTGTATAATAGTGTAGTTACCCACAATGGTTGAAGTGTTTGAAAAGAGTTGTATAAAAGAATAGTTGGTTGGTTCGTGGCATAAAGTCATGAAACGGTGAAATGAGGTCATAAAAAGAGTGTTTACAGGGGAAAGTGCTTTAACATTGAATTAGACAAACTAATAACATAAAACAAGGGAGTTTAGAGATTCTGTGTCCTTTCGTAATGATTTGTGCATATGGCAGGCTGCTGCAAAGGATCCTGGGTAAGCTTCAGCAGACCTCAGTGTAAGATATATTAATAATATTAATCATAATAATACTATTCAGAGGTTACTTGACTAGTAATCAGAATGTTGCTAGTTCAAGCCCTACCACTGCCAAGTTACCACTGCTGGGTCCCTGAACAGCAATGAATCCTCAATTGTATTATTAATACAATCCAATACACATGCCTAATGCTCAGCTGTCAACTGCAAAAACTGACATTCTGAGCATTCGAACAGTAAGAGGAACAAAAAGAAAGGAGTCACCGACTGTACACGTGTCAATCATTTAGCCTTTTTACATGTTGTTTTAGTTTACTGTAATCAAGGCCTGAAACTGGAGTCTATGGACCAGGCAAAAATATTTCAATTTTTAATGCGTTTTTATTTTTTCAGTTTCAATGTTTCAATGAGACTCAGGAGACTCCAGCATAAGCAGAAGCTCCAAGTTGTCGATCTCCAGGAGCAAACCCGTCCCTGCAAGGTTGGGGTGCATGTTCTGGATCACGGGAAACAGACCATCGATCACCCAACATCTGCTTCTGCTCCTGCGGAGGTTCCAGATCCAGCACGGAGGCAGTGAGAGGTTCCTGGCCCAGAGATTGGTCTGCAGCGGGCCTGATGGTACTCGGCATGTATTGGAAATGCTGTGGCTGAATGCTGTGCGTAGCCCAGCGGGTGCTGGGGTGGAGCTGTGCCAGTTGCCTGCTCGGGTAGCAGGTAGCCCAGGTCTGAGCCTGTGGAATGGCCACCATGAAGTAGCCGGAGGGCGGGGCGGGCTGGTAGGGGATGAGCACTGGGTTGGGCACGGCACTCACGCTGGCCATGCGCTGCTTGTACTGGTGGGTGAGGTGGGCCTGCCGCTCCTCCTTGCGCTGCGCCAGGGCCACGTACAGCGGCTTGGTGCCTACGATGCACCCGTTCATCTCCTTCATTGCCTCGGTGGCCTCCTCCGGCGAGGAGAAACACACAAAGCCGAACCCTTTGGAGCGGCCGCCCTCCGTCATCACCTTGGCACTCGTGATTGTCCCGAATAGAGAGAACTCTTTACGCAGACGCTCGTCGTCCAGACTGTCGTCTAGGTTTTTAACGTACAGGTTCACTCCCTGGTAGCGAGTCGTGCCGTCCTGCTTCATCTGCTCAAACTTGCGTTTGAGCTCTGTCTGCCTCTCGCCTTTCTTCTGGGCACGAGCCACATACAGCTGCTTCCCATTCAACTCCTTCCCGTTCATCTCATCCACAGCCCTTTTGGCATCCTCGTGCCTCTCGAAGCTCACAAAGCCAAAACCCTTGGACTTGCCGCTCTCGTCTGTCATGACGCGACGGCTCAGCGTTGGGCCGAACTTGCTGAAGATCTCATTTAGCTTGTTGTCGTCCATGTCCTCTGCAATGTTCTTAATGTACACATTGATGAACTCCTTGGCCTTGGCCCCCATCTCAGCCTCACGCTCCTTGCGAGACTTGAAGTGGCCAATGAACACTTTGCGGTCATTGAGCAACATGCCATTAAGTTTCTCAATGGCTCTCTCCGCAGCCTCGCCGGTCTCAAAGTGCACAAAGCCGTAGCTCTTAGAGCCATTCTCATCACACGCCACCTTGCAGGAAAGGATGTTTCCAAAGTTGGAGAATGTGTCGTAAAGGGCTCCGCAGTCAATAGACTTATCCAGGTTCTTGATGAAGATGTTGCCAACTGCGCTCTTCCTCTTCCATCCACCGGCTGCTGAAAGTTCACATACGCATATTCGAGTGAGCGACTGGTCATCATGTCCCTGCAAACTCGGATAGAGACAATTGTGCCAGCAGGGCTCAATTTCTCGAATAGCATGGCCTCGGTAACGTCTGGATGAAAGTCACCCACGTGCAACAAAGTCATCGGCGAACTTGGAGCACTTGGATTCATTTTCGTGAGTATCGTCGGTCAACCTTTCTGGAAATCGTAGTTGAAAGTAGTAAATGAACAAAATAAAATCGTAAATGATTTAACCAAATTATCTAACTACACGAATTATAAAACAGTTTGAAACAGCAATTCAACAGAGCCAGGCAAGTGTCGACCGACCAAAGCGATCAAAGCAACACTTTAGCTTTTGAATAAAAATACATGACAACTTGGTTGTTACGTAAGAGTTATTTTACGTAAATGTTTATTTTTTAATATTATCCAAACGCTATTTATTTATTTATGAATTATTCAATTATTTTAACTTATAACGTTAATAGCGTGAATGAGAGGCTTTAACAACACCTTATATTTCAAAATATTACCTAGTCAAAGCATTTTCCAAAAATCGTCCATATGCTGCTCACACTGGATCACTTACCGCATGGCTCAGAATAAATATTGTAGGGTATTGTTTATGAGGTTTAACAAACTCTAGGACTTATTGTTTATAGCACTTTTCATTGTTTAAGATAGACTTTATGTATTTTGTACTTCTAGGTATCAGCATTCATCCCTGTATTCTACAGTATTCTAGTTCATTGGTATGTTTGATTCTAACCTACTGTACTAGGATATATTTTATGAGTAAATGACAAAGCAGTTTTGTAAGTCGCTCTGGATAAGAGCATCTGCTAAGTGCCATAAATGTAAATGTAATAATACTTTATTAGTCACTTAATAATTAATTAAATAATTAAATAATTTCGTCTCATGAGCTAGTGAAGTCCTGCCCCCTGGGGAGATTTGCTCGCCCAATGTTCAGTTCATGGCTACAGCCTTGACGTAACCTACATCACATGAGGTTATTTTAAAAGCTACAAGTGTGTAAACTAACAAACCCTCTCATAAGCAAAGTAAATAAAAAAAAGGAAGATTTTCTCCACCTGAAATACTATTGTAATGTTCTGAGCACATACAAAGGCGGAGTCGCTCGCAGTAAGACGAATGCAACTTTATTAGAGAACACGCTTAGCCCACAAACAGAAGCCAAAAACAGCAGACCGGGCGTTATCCAAAACACAGACGCTCCAAAACGGAACCCGAGCCAACGGGACTTACCTACCGAGAGCGCTTATATACAGAAAGACTAACGAGGACTAATGCGCTGCAGGTGATTACAGTAACAGGAGGCGGTACTAAGCAGGGGGCGGAGCCGACAGGGACCAAAACAAGGAAGTAAACAAACATGGTGGCGTCGCCGTGGGAACCGCGACCACAATTACGTCAGAAGCACGATGTCATAGAACACTGATAGCGTCTAAATTCTAAAG
The DNA here is from genome assembly GCF_041902795.1 of Electrophorus electricus. Classification (NCBI taxonomy): domain Eukaryota; kingdom Metazoa; phylum Chordata; class Actinopteri; order Gymnotiformes; family Gymnotidae; genus Electrophorus; species Electrophorus electricus. Next base: position 562,035 of record NW_027658725.1, on the reverse strand, counting down.
TCATTTCCAAACATTCATTCGGAACACAGTCACAGCAAGGTGAACGTAGCGACAGTGTTACTAGTTTATGTTTTCAAACAAAACCACGAAACAATTCTGGACTTTAAAAAATGTTCCCGGTCATTAAGCTGCATCGGGTCGACTGCAAAGGTATGTACATACAAAATATTTTACTTTACTGTATTTTTAGAACAAAACCCCAAGTTGGAAGAAAACATTTAACATGAAGGAAGCATGTTTGTGCTTGTGCCACGTTTGCCAGATTTGCCAAAATGACACATGCCGCTTGCAAAAAACAGACCCACATGACCCATTTCATTGCAAAACCTGGCAACAGTGGAGACCTGATGAATTTTTTTCTTTCCTCAGTGTGCGGATCCAATCTGCATGATTGTGTTCAGTGTGGTGTCCCTCTGACCCTTACTGAGAAAGCACCAAGTGAAACCACTGGGCCTCAGCCCCCCGTCAACAATGAGGTAGAGGATGCAGGTCAGGTACCTCTCCCACCTCTCCCAGAAAGCCCCCAGCATCAGGGTGAACAGGCTGAAGAGTCAGAGGATGAAAGCGATTATGATGATGATGAAGCTGATAATGATGATGACTGGACTCTTCAGCAGCAGAGCAATTTCTCATTTCAGCTTCCAGCAGCTTCCACTGAGGGGAACACACAGTTTGTCAGACATCCGGCTCTGGACGGCGTGAGCAAAATCATAGACGATGTCCACGAATATCTACGAAACAGAATTCCAAGAGAGTCCTTTGGCTACATGGCCCCAGGATATGGCAGGGACCACCCTCTGCTGAGCAGGAATGCTTGGAAGGCTGATGCATGGGGTGCCAGCTTTGGGGTGGCAGGGAATAGTTCCACACTTGGATGGTATCCGCTTTACAATACGCTGCAGCAGAGTGTATTGTACAATACACCAGCTACTTATGCCTCCAGTGCACCTAAACCTGCTTTCTTGGTGATGGCACAGAATTACCAACCTCAGTACAGCTCCTGGTCTGGAAACACTGTCAGATTTCCTAATGAGGTCAGAGCTCACAGTTCCAATGCTGCTCCTGCCGTGGGCCAGAGCTGTAGGAGCCAGACGGAGCAAAGGAGCTCCAGGAAGAGGAGGAGAGAGACAAACTCCCCGAGCTCCTCTCACTGCTCCGAGACAGAGAGCGTCCCCAGGAAGATGAGAAGATGAGAGCATGAATGAGAATGAAAAGTCACGTCGATCAAGCAATAATAATAAAAACTTACGCTTGAAGTTTTGTAGAAGTAATAAAGATAAAATAAAATGCAATTATTTCATGTTTAACATAGCCTGTGTTCAATTGTTTTTTTGAGGGTCCAGCTCATATTTTATGATACAAATATAACATCTTTAAGAAATTTCTGTAATCACAAACAATACAGTCCAAAGTCTTAGATGATTACCAAGAACTTCAAGTTTATTCCATGATTTATGCAAAGCTAATATAAATTCAAATTCAAAATTCAAATTCAAAATGTATTTATTCAGTGCCATTTACAACAGATGTTGTGAAAAAGCAGCTTTACAAATGTCCAAGCCAAGAGCGACAGTGGCAAGGCAAAGCTCACTAGAGCATGAGGAAGAAACCTTGAGAAGAACCAAGACTCAAGGCGGGGGGAAGGGGGGGGCATCCTCCTCTGGCTGACAACGGTCACCACAATGATAACAGTTTAAAGAGAAAAATAAATTAAAAATGAAATAAGCAAATGTACAAGTTTACTTAGCTGATACGTACTATTCTGGAAAATATTATTTCATTCATTTTTGATTTTCTTGAGAATTCTTTATAATATACTTCAATATATCTGAATATCTTGAATACATAATATTTTTTCAATTTTTAAAACTGTTGATACAGCACATATTTAATTCAAACTATAGTCTATGTAGACTTCCAACACACACTGTCAGCTGTTAGCATCTCTTAAAGAATAATACTTGATATTGACTCAGTGTGGTAATAATTCTTTGGCTCCCTGTAGCTGCACGCATCAGATTCAAAACCTTGATGTTTGCCTACAAAGCCAAAAATGAACCAGCCCCTTCATACATGAGGTCAATGGTCAAAGCCCGATCCGTACCTGGAGTACTTCGAACCTCAAGTCTGGCTCGGCTTGAAATACCTTGCTTCAGATCTCATGGATGACAAGCATCGAGACTATTTTCTGTCCTGGCTCCAAGATGGTGGAATGAACTCCCACTTGCTGTCCGGACAGCAGAGTCCCTTGCGGTCTTCAAGCGCAGACTGAAGACCCATCTATTTGCAGAATATTTAAAGAACAACTGACACTGCTCCCATATTGACTGACTAAATTAATACTTATTGTAGGGTATTGTTTATGTTGTTTAATAAACTCTAGGACTTATTGTTTATAGCCCTTTTCATTGTTTAAGATAGACTTTATGTATTTTGTACTTCTAGGTATCAGCATTCATCCCTGTATTCTACAGTATTCTAGTTCATTGGTATGTTTGATTCTAACCTACTGTACTGTACTAGGATATATTCTATGAGTAAATAATAAAGCACTTTTGTAAGTCGCTCTGGATAAGAGCATGTGCTAAGTGCCATAAATGTAAATGTAATTATACTTTATTAGTCACTTAATAATTAATTAAATAATTAAATAATTTCATCTCATGAGCTAGTGAAGTCCTGCCCCCTGGGGAGATTTACTCCCCCAATGTTCAGTTCATGGATACAGACTTGACGTAACCTACATCACATGAGGTTATTTTAAAAGCTACAAGTGTGTAAGCTAACAAACCCTCTCATAAGCAAAGTAAATTAAAAAAAAAGGAAGATTTTCTCCACCTGAAATACTATTGTAATGTTCTGAGCACATACAAAGATGGAGTCGCTCGCAGTAAGATGAATGCAACTTTATTAGAGAACACGCTTAGCCCACAAACAGAAGCCAAAAAACAGCAGACCGGGCAAAGAGCGTTATCCAAAACACAGACGCTCCAAAACGGAACCCGAGCCAACGGGACTTACCTACCGAGAGCGCTTATATACAGAAAGACTAACGAGGACTAACGCGCTGCAGGTGATTACAGTAACAGGAGGCGGTACTAAGCAGGGGGCGGAGCCGACAGGGACCAAAACAAGGAAGTAAACAAACATGGTGGCGTCGCCGTGAGAACCGCGAGGCCAACTACGTCAGAAGCACGATGTCATAGAACACTGATAGCGTCTAAATTCTAAAGTCATTTCCAAACATTCATTCGGAACACAGTCACAGCAAGGTGAACGTAGCGACAGTGTTACTAGTTTATGTTTTCAAACAAAACCACGAAACAATTCTGGACTTTAAAAAATGTTCCCGGTCATTAAGCTGCATCGGGTCGACTGCAAAGGTATGTACATACAAAATATTTTACTTTACTGTATTTTTAGAACAAAACCCCAAGTTGGAAGAAAACATTTAACATGAAGGAAGCATGTTTGTGCTTGTGCCACGTTTGCCAGATTTGCCAAAATGACACATGCCGCTTGCAAAAAACAGACCCACATGACCCATTTCATTGCAAAACCTGGCAACAGTGGAGACCTGATGAATTTTTTTCTTTCCTCAGTGTGCGGATCCAATCTGCATGATTGTGTTCAGTGTGGTGTCCCTCTGACCCTTACTGAGAAAGCACCAAGTGAAACCACTGGGCCTCAGCCCCCCGTCAACAATGAGGTAGAGGATGCAGGTCAGGTACCTCTCCCACCTCTCCCAGAAAGCCCCCAGCATCAGGGTGAACAGGCTGAAGAGTCAGAGGATGAAAGCGATTATGATGATGATGAAGCTGATAATGATGATGACTGGACTCTTCAGCAGCAGAGCAATTTCTCATTTCAGCTTCCAGCAGCTTCCACTGAGGGGAACACACAGTTTGTCAGACATCCGGCTCTGGACGGCGTGAGCAAAATCATAGACGATGTCCACGAATATCTACGAAACAGAATTCCAAGAGAGTCCTTTGGCTACATGGCCCCAGGATATGGCAGGGACCACCCTCTGCTGAGCAGGAATGCTTGGAAGGCTGATGCATGGGGTGCCAGCTTTGGGGTGGCAGGGAATAGTTCCACACTTGGATGGTATCCGCTTTACAATACGCTGCAGCAGAGTGTATTGTACAATACACCAGCTACTTATGCCTCCAGTGCACCTAAACCTGCTTTCATGGTGATGGCACAGAATTACCAACCTCAGTACAGCTCCTGGTCTGGAAACACTGTCAGATTTCCTAATGAGGTCAGAGCTCACAGTTCCAATGCTGCTCCTGCCGTGGGCCAGAGCTGTAGGAGCCAGACGGAGCAAAGGAGCTCCAGGAAGAGGAGGAGAGAGACAAACTCCCCGAGCTCCTCTCACTGCTCCGAGACAGAGAGCGTCCCCAGGAAGATGAGAAGATGAGAGCATGAATGAGAATGAAAAGTCACGTCGATCAAGCAATAATAATAAAAACGTATGCTTGAAGTTTTGTAGAAGTAATAAAGATAAAATAAAATGCAATTATTTCATGTTTAACATAGCCTGTGTTCAATTGTTTTTTTGAGGGTCCAGCTCATATTTTATGATACAAATATAACATCTTTAAGAAATTTCTGTAATCACAAACAATACAGTCCAAAGTCTTAGATGATTACCAAGAACTTCATGTTTATTCCATGATTTATGCAAAGCTAATATAAATTCAAATTCAAAATTCAAATTCAAAATGTATTTATTCAGTGCCTTTTACAACAGATGTTGTGAAAAAGCAGCTTTACAAATGTCCAAGCCAAGAGCGACAGTGGCAAGGCAAAGCTCCCTAGAGCATGAGGAAGAAACCTTGAGAAGAACCAAGACTCAAGGCGGGGGGAAGGGGGGGGCATCCTCCTCTGGCTGACAACGGTCACCACAATGATAACAGTTTAAAGAGAAAAATAAATTAAAAATGAAATAAGCAAATGTACACGTTTACTTAGCTGATACGTACTATTATGGAAAATATTATTTAATTCATTTTTGATTTTCTTGAGAATTCTTTATAATATACTTCAATATATCTGAATATCTTGAATACATAATATTTTTTCAATTTTTGAAACTGTTGATACAGCACATATTTAATTCAAACTATAGTCTATGTAGACTTCCAACACACACTGTCAGCTGTTAGCATCTCTTAAAGAATAATACTTGATATTGACTCAGTGTGGTAATAATTCTGCTGAGAAGTTGCAACAATGTCATAGGAGCTCAGTGCAGCAGTATGAGGTCACTCTGTTTCACTGGCAAACTACAGCAGCACAAAATCCCTTCAGTTCTTCAGAGCACCCATCAGACGTTTTTGGACCTGACTGAGCATAGGATGCAGAATATAATGTCATTCAGATAAAGAGGGCCTATGAAACGTCCTAGTGCCTACCAACGGATGGCTATGATGTACCGTGACAACCTGCGCACCGTTGGCTACGTCTACGTCCCACTGACTTTGCTGGTGGAATGCCAGGAATTGGACATGGAAGGCATCTCTGAGTGGATAAAGTAGGCCAAGCCATGCATCTGGTGGAAAGCCATCAGATACTACTATGTGCAGGTTACAAGTGACATGCTAGGGTTGAGGTTGGGGTTGAGGTCGGGGTTAGAGAACTCCTGCCTGACTCAGCACACCTGCGGGTGTCGGCGACTACATGGAATCCCAGGAGAGGATGCACCTAAAGAATGTAGACTTCAGACAGTACACGACTGCCTGTGTGGTGTCTTCTAGAGAAAAGGCAACTTCTCAACATGTACTGTCACTCAGGAATTTTGTGTTCTTGGCCCAGTACCTGCAGGCCAAACCCTGCTATGGGAAAGACGCTTCGTTATAAGACACGCGGGTTTAAACTGAACGGAGAATGCCCTCAGCCCTGTATTGATTCAAGCAGAATATTTTTTTCCTCATTGACATTGACATCCCATTCACTTTAACAGCAATAATCAAAACATAGCTTTGTGTTCTGAACCTTGTTAGAAGTAATAATCTTTTTGTTATGTGGTCCCAATTACAGCTGTAAACTCGCCATGTTAACACCCCATACAAAGAAGCTGTGATTAAAAAGTATTAACCAAAAGCGACGTTTAATTTTATCCAGTGCTTTTTCAAGATGTGGATGATAGGACGTACTGCATTGTGAACATAAGCTGTATATATACAATCTATAGTTATGCACATGCTGCCACCATGTGGTGGTTCTTTAAAATATTAATAAAATTTAAGTAATTATGCATGATTCATGGGACACATTTTACGTAAGAAAATATATGAACAAAAAAACCCATCAAGCATATTTTGAAAAGTGAAATTTCAAGGGTCCTCTATATTTTAGTCAGGCACCAAAAGTCAGTGCTTATTGAAAGACCAAAATCATAGAGAAATGTATCATTCTACTGCATTCAAAACCGGCAGGGTGGTACCAATCCTGAAGAAGGCCACACTTGACAGCTCCAGCGTTACCAACTACAGACCGGTATCACTTCTCTCTTTCCTCTCAAGAGCCCTTGAACGAGCAGTTTAAAATCAATTGTCTCTTTTTCTCACACAGAACCAGCTGCATGATCCCAATCAGTCTGGCTACAAACCGGCACATTCTATAGAAATGGCCCTCATAGCAGTGACTGAGAAACTTCATGCTGCTAAAGCTGTCAAACTGTCATCTGTTTTGATTCTTCTAGACCTTTCAGCAGCCTTTGACACAGTGAACCACAACATTCTTCTCTCTGTTCTCTCCAGGCTTGGTGTGACTGGCTCTGCTTGGAGATGGTTTCAGTCCTACCTGGAGGGACGGTCCTATCAGGTGACATGGAAAGGATCCACATCCAAACCGTGTAGACTCTCCACTGGTGTTCCACAAGGCTAAGTATCAGGCCCCCTTCTCTTCTCTTTGTATACTCGTTCTCTTGGTGATGTAATATCTTCTCATAGTTTGTCCTACCACTGCTATGCTGAGGACATTCGATTATTGCTTTCTTTTCCACTCTCTGACATGCAGGTCTCCAGACGTATCTCAGCATGCTTGACTGACATCGCATCATGGATGACAGTCCAACCCTTGAAGCTCAACCCCAGTAAAACCGAGCTTCTGTTCATCTCAGGTAATCCCAACCCTTACCATGACCTCACAGTTTCCTTCGAGAACTCCCTGGTATCACCATCCGAAGCTGCCCGTAGCCTGGGCATAACTTTGGACAATAGGTTGTCGTTCTCAACTCATGTTTCTAATCTAACACGGTCTTGCAGATTCCTCCTTTGTAGCATACAGAGGATTCGACCCTTTCTCTCGCAGGAAGCTACCCAGGTGCTTGTGCAGTCTCTTGTGATCTCAAAGCTATACTACTGCAACTCGCTACTTGCTGGTCTTCCTCTAAGAGCCATCAAACCTCTACAACTTGTCCAGAATGCAGCAACCCGACTGGTCTTCAATCTTCCGAAGTTCACACGTTACTCCACAGCTGCGCTCCCTGTAGCTGCATGCATCAGATTTATCATTGTTTTTTTGAGGGTCCAGCTCATATTTTATGATACAAATATAACATCTTTAAGAAATTTCTGTAATCACATACAATACAGTCCAAAGTCTTAGATGATTACCAAGAACTTCATGTTTATTCCATGATTTATGCAAAGCTAATATAAATTCAAATTCAAAATTCAAATTCAAAATGTATTTATTCAGTGCTTTTTACAACAGATGTTGTCAAAAAGCAGCTTTACAAATGTCCAAGCCAAGAGCGACAGTGGCAAGGCAAAGCTCCCTAGAGCATGAGGAAGAAACCTTGAGAAGAATCAAGACTCAAGGCGGGGGGGAGGTGGGAGGCATCCTCCTCTGGCTGACAACGGTCACCACAATGATAACAGTTTAAAGAGAAAAATTAATTAAAAATGAAATAAGCAAATGTACAAGTTTACTTAGCTGATACGTACTATTCTGGAAAATATTATTTAATTCATTTTTGATTTTCGTGAGAATTCTTTACAATATACTGCAATATATCTGAATATCTTGAATACATAATATTTTTTCAATTTTTAAAACTGTTGATACAACACATATTTAATTCAAACTATAGTCTATGTAGAGTTCCAACACACACTGTCAGCTGTTAGCATCTCTTAAAGAATAATACTTGATATTACCTCAGTATGGTAATAATTCATTGGCTCCCTCTAGTTGCACGCATCAGATTTAAAACCTTGATGTTTGCCTACAAAGCCAAAAATGAACCATCCCCTTCATACATTAGGTCAATGGTCAAACCCCGATCCGTACCTGGAGTACTTCGAACCTCAAGTCTGGCTCGGCTTGAAATACCTTGCTTCAGATCTCATGGACGACAAGCATCGAGACCATTTTCTGTCCTGGCTCCAAGATGGTGGAATGAACTCCCACTTAAAGACATTGAAACAGCGTTTCCAAGCAGTGTATTCGCCCTAAACACTGTTTCAGGGCAAGAGATTATGTTTTAGACTAAAATGTAATGCATTTTAAATGGTATCTTTACATCGCTACTCTGTTCTTTACCTTTTAAACACATTGAAACAGCATTGTAATCGCCCTAAACACTGTTTCAGGGCAAGAGATTGTGTTTTAGACTAAAATGTAATGCATTATAAATGGTATCTTTACATCGCTACTCTGTTCTTTACCTTTTAATCACATTGAAACAGCATTGTAATCGCCCTAAACACTGTTTCAGGGCAAGAGATTGTGTTTTAGACTAAAATGTAATGCATTATAATTGGAATCTTTACATTGCTACTCTGTTCTTTACCTTTTAAACACATTGAAACAGCATTGTAATCACCCCAAACACTGTTTCAGGGCAAGAGATTGTGTTTTAGACTAAAATGTAATGCATTATAATTGGAATCTTTACATTGCTACTCTGTTCTTTACCTTTTAAACACATTGAAACAGCATTGTAATCACCCTAAACACTGTTTCAGGGCAAGAGATTGTGTTTTAGACTAAAATGTAATGCATTCTAAATGGTATCTTTACATGGCAAGTCTGTTCTTTACCTTTTAAACACATTGAAACAGCATTGTAATCACCCTAAACACTGTGTCAGGGCAAGAGATTGTGTTTTAGACTAAAATGTAATGCATTCTAAATGGTATCTTTACATTGCTACTCTGTTCTTTACCTTTTAAACACATTGAAACAGCGTTTCAAAGCATTGTATTCGCCCTAAACACTGTTTCAGGGCAAGAGATTGTGTTTTAGACTAAAATGTAATGCATTATAATTGGAATCTTTACATTGCTACTCTGTTCTTTACCTTTTAAACACATTGAAACAGCATTGTAATCGCCCTAAACACTGTTTCAGGGCAAGAGATTGTGTTTTAGACTAAAATGTAATGCATTATAATTGGAATCTTTACATTGCAACTCTTTTCTTTGACTTTTAAACACATTGAAACAGCGTTTCAAAGCATTGTATTCGCCCTAAACACTGTTTCAGGGCAAGAGATTGTGTTTTAGACTAAAATGTAATGCATTCTAAATGGTATCTTCACATTGCTACTCTGTTCTTTACCTTTTAAACATATTGAAACAGCATTGTAATCACCCTAAACACTGTGTCAGGGCAAGAGATTGTGTTTTAGACTAAAATGTAATGCATTATAATTGGAATCTTTAGATTGCAACTCTTTTCTTTGACTTTTAAACACATTGAAACAGCGTTTCAAAGCATTGTATTCACCCTAAACACTGTTTCAGGGCAAGAGATTGTGTTTTAGACTAAAATGTAATGCATTATAAATGGAATCTTTACATTGCTACTCTGTTCTTTACCTTTTAAACATATCGAAACAGCATTGTATTCGCCCTAAACACTGTTTCAGGGCAAGGGATTGTGTTTTAGACTAAAATGTAATGCATTATAAATGGTATCTTCACATTGCTACTCTGTTCTTTACCTTTTAAACACATTGCAACAGCATTGTTTTCGCCCTAAACACTGTTTCATGGCAAGAGATTGTGTTTTAGACTAAAATGTAATGCATTATAAATGGAATCTTTACATTGCTACTCTATTCTTTACCTTTTAAACAGCATTGAAATCGCCCTAAACACTTTTTCAGGGCAAGAGATTGTGTTTTAGACTAAAATGTAATGCATTCTAAATGATATCTTTACATTGCTACTCTGTTCTTTACCTTTTAAACACATTGAAACAGCATTGTAATCGCCCTAAACACTGTTTCAGGGCAAGAGATTGTGTTTTAGACTAAAATGTAATGCATTATAATTGGAATCTTTAGATTGCAACTCTTTTCTTTGACTTTTAAACACATTGAAACAGCGTTTCAAAGCATTGTATTCGCCCTAAACACTGGTTCATGGCAAGAGATTGTGTTTTAGACTAAAATGTAATGCATTATAAATGGAATCTTTACATTGCTACTCTGTTCTTTGACTTTTAAACACATTAAAACAGCATTGTAATCGCCCTAAATACTGTTTCATGGCAAGAGATTGTGTTTTAGACTAAAATGTAATGCATTATAAATGGAATCTTTACATTGCTACTCTGTTCTTTACCTTTTAAACACATTGAAACAGCGTTTCCAAACATTGTATTCGCCCTAAACACTGTTTCAGGGCAAGAGATTGTGTTTTAGACTAAAATGTAATGCATTTTAAATGGTATCTTTACATCGCTACTCTGTTCTTTACCTTTTTAAAAAACATTGAAACAGCATTGTAATCGCCCTAAACACTGTTTCAGGGCAAGAGATTGTGTTTTAGACTAAAATGTAATGCATTATAAATGGAATCTTTACATTGCAACTCTGTTCTTTGACTTTTAAACACATTGAAACAGCGTTTCAAAGCATTGTATTCGCCCTAAACACTGTTTCAGGGCAAGAGATTGTGTTTTAGACTAAAATGTAATGCATTATAAATGGAATCTTTACATTGCTACTCTGTTCTTTACCTTTTAAAGACATTGAAACAGCGTTTCCAAGCATTATATTCGCCCTAAACACTGTTTCAGGGCAAGAGATTGTGTTTTAGACTAAAATGTAATGCATTATAAATGGTATCTTCACATTGCTACTCTGTTCTTTACCTTTTAAACACATTGCAACAGCAATGTATTCGCCCTAAACACTGTTTCATGGCAAGAGATTGTGTTTTAGACTAAAATGTAATGCATTATAAATGGAATCTTTACATTGCTACTCTGTTCTTTACCTTTTAAACAGCATTGAAATCGCCCTAAACACTGTTTCAGGGCAAGAGATTGTGTTTTAGGCTAAAATGTAATGCATTCTAAATGGTATCTTTACATTGCTACTCTGTTCTTTACCTTTTAAACACATTGAAACAGCGTTTCAAAGCATTGTATTCGCCCTAAACACTGTTTCAGGACAGGAGATTGTGTTTTAGAATAAAATGTAATGCATTATAAATGGTATCTTTACATTGCTACTCTGTTCTTTACCTTTTGAACACACTGAAACAGCATTGTAATCACCCCAAACACTGTTTCAGGGCAAGAGATTGTGTTTTAGACTAAAATGTAATGCATTATAATTGGAATCTTTACATTGCTACTCTGTTCTTTACCTTTTAAACACATTGAAACAGCATTGTAATCACCCTAAACACTGTTTCAGGGCAAGAGATTGTGTTTTAGACTAAAATGTAATGCATTCTAAATGGTATCTTTACATGGCAAGTCTGTTCTTTACCTTTTAAACACATTGAAACAGCATTGTAATCGCCCTAAACACTGTTTCAGGGCAAGAGATTGTGTTTTAGACTAAAATGTAATGCATTATAATTGGAATCTTTACATTGCAACTCTTTTCTTTGACTTTTAAACACATTGAAACAGCGTTTCAAAGCATTGTATTCGCCCTAAACACTGTTTCAGGGCAAGAGATTGTGTTTTAGACTAAAATGTAATGCATTCTAAATGGTATCTTCACATTGCTACTCTGTTCTTTACCTTTTAAACATATTGAAACAGCATTGTAATCACCCTAAACACTGTGTCAGGGCAAGAGATTGTGTTTTAGACTAAAATGTAATGCATTATAATTGGAATCTTTAGATTGCAACTCTTTTCTTTGACTTTTAAACACATTGAAACAGCGTTTCAAAGCATTGTATTCGCCCTAAACACTGTTTCAGGGCAAGAGATTGTGTTTTAGACTAAAATGTAATGCATTATAAATGGAATCTTTACATTGCTACTCTGTTCTTTACCTTTTAAACATATCGAAACAGCATTGTATTCGCCCTAAACACTGTTTCAGGGCAAGGGATTGTGTTTTAGACTAAAATGTAATGCATTATAAATGGTATCTTCACATTGCTACTCTGTTCTTTACCTTTTAAACACATTGCAACAGCATTGTTTTCACCCTAAACACTGTTTCATGGCAAGAGATTGTGTTTTAGACTAAAATGTAATGCATTATAAATGGAATCTTTACATTGCTACTCTATTCTTTACCTTTTAAACAGCATTGAAATCGCCCTAAACACTTTTTCAGGGCAAGAGATTGTGTTTTAGACTAAAATGTAATGCATTCTAAATGGAATCTTTACATTGCTACTCTATTCTTTACCTTTTAAACAGCATTGAAATCGCCCTAAACACTGTTTCAGGGCAAGAGATTGTGTTTTAGACTAAAATGTAATGCATTTTAAATGATATCTTTACATTGCTACTCTGTTCTTTACCTTTTAAACACATTGAAACAGCATTGTAATCGCCCTAAACACTGTTTCAGGGCAAGAGATTGTGTTTTAGACTAAAATGTAATGCATTATAATTGGAATCTTTAGATTGCAACTCTTTTCTTTGACTTTTAAACACATTGAAACAGCGTTTCAAAGCATTGTATTCGCCCTAAACACTGTTTCAGGGCAAGAGATTGTGTTTTAGACTAAAATGTAAAGCATTATAAATGGAATCTTTACATTGCAACTCTGTTCTTTGACTTTTAAACACATTGAAACAGCGTTTCAAAGCATTGTATTCGCCCTAAACACTGGTTCATGGCAAGAGATTGTGTTTTAGACTAAAATGTAATGCATTATAAATGGAATCTTTACATTGCTACTCTGTTCTTTGACTTTTAAACACATTAAAACAGCATTGTAATCGCCCTAAATACTGTTTCATGGCAAGAGATTGTGTTTTAGACTAAAATGTAATGCATTATAAATGGAATCTTTACATTGCTACTCTGTTCTTTACCTTTTAAACACATTGAAACAGCGTTTCCAAACATTGTATTCGCCCTAAACACTGTTTCAGGGCAAGAGATTGTGTTTTAGACTAAAATGTAATGCATTTTAAATGGTATCTTTACATCGCTACTCTGTTCTTTACCTTTTTAAAAAACATTGAAACAGCATTGTAATCGCCCTAAACACTGTTTCAGGGCAAGAGATTGTGTTTTAGACTAAAATGTAATGCATTATAAATGGAATCTTTACATTGCAACTCTGTTCTTTGACTTTTAAACACATTGAAACAGCGTTTCAAAGCATTGTATTCGCCCTAAACACTGTTTCAGGGCAAGAGATTGTGTTTTAGACTAAAATGTAATGCATTATAAATGGAATCTTTACATTGCTACTCTGTTCTTTACCTTTTAAAGACATTGAAACAGCGTTTCCAAGCATTATATTCGCCCTAAACACTGTTTCAGGGCAAGAGATTGTGTTTTAGACTAAAATGTAATGCATTATAAATGGTATCTTCACATTGCTACTCTGTTCTTTACCTTTTAAACACATTGCAACAGCAATGTATTCGCCCTAAACACTGTTTCATGGCAAGAGATTGTGTTTTAGACTAAAATGTAATGCATTATAAATGGAATCTTTACATTGCTACTCTGTTCTTTACCTTTTAAACAGCATTGAAATCGCCCTAAACACTGTTTCAGGGCAAGAGATTGTGTTTTAGGCTAAAATGTAATGCATTCTAAATGGTATCTTTACATTGCTACTCTGTTCTTTACCTTTTAAACACATTGAAACAGCGTTTCAAAGCATTGTATTCGCCCTAAACACTGTTTCAGGACAGGAGATTGTGTTTTAGAATAAAATGTAATGCATTATAAATGGTATCTTTACATTGCTACTCTGTTCTTTACCTTTTGAACACACTGAAACAGCATTGTCATCGCCCTAAACACTGTTTCAGGGCAAGAGATTGTGTTTTAGACTAAAATGTAAAGCATTATAAATGGAATCTTTACATTGCTACTCTGTTCTTTACCTTTTAAACACATTGAAACAGCAATGTAATCGCCCTAAACACTGTTTCAGGGCAAGAGATTGTTTTAGACTAAAATGTAAAGCATTATAAATGGAATCTTTCCATTCTACTCTGTTCTTTACCTTTTAAACATATTGAAACAGCATTGTAATCGCCCTAAACACTGTTTCAAGGCAAGAGATTTTGTTTTAGACTAAAATGTAAAGCATTATAAATGGAATCTTTACATTGCAACTCTGTTCTTTGACTTTTAAACACATTGAAACAGCGTTTCAAAGCATTGTATTCGCCGTAAACACTGTTTCAGGGCAAGAGATTGTGTTTTATACTAAAATGTAATGCATTATAAATGGAATCTTTACATTGCTACTCTGTTCTTTACCTTTTAAAGACATTGAAACAGCGTTTCCAAGCATTGTATTCGCCCTAAACACTGTTTCAGGGCAAGAGATTGTGTTTTAGACTAAAATGTAATGCATTATAATTGGAATCTTTACATTGCAACTCTGTTCTTTGACTTTTAAACACATTGAAACAGCATTGTAATCGCCCTAAACACTGTTTCAGGGCAAGAGATTGTGTTTTAGACTAAAATGTAATGCATTATAAATGGAATCTTTACATTGCTACTCTGTTCTTTACCTTTTAAACACATTGAAACAGCATTGTAATCGCCCTAAACACTGTTTCAGGGGAAGAGATTGTGTTTTAGACTAAAATGTAATGCATTATAATTGGAATCTTTACATTGCAACTCTGTTCTTTGACTTTTAAACACATTGAAACAGCATTGTAATCGCCCTAAACACTGTTTCAGGGCAAGAGATTGTGTTTTAAATGGCCCCCTCAGCCATTCAGAACACATCAGAACCTCACGCAGTACCCTGCAGGAACTGCACATGGCCACCTTTGTTTTCTCACCGTGCTGCTGTTGAAGTCCAGGAGCAAATCCTCCACTGATGTTCTCCTGTGCTGTCCTCCACAGGATGCTCATGAGTTCCTGATGCTCTGCTTACTGCAGCTGAAAGAGGAGGGAGAGAGACTCAGGGCCTCTTTCTTCTCTTACATCTGCCCTGTGGCAAACTTTGAGTTTCATATCAAGTCTGTGCTCACATGCACCAGGTAATTAGGTATCACTGTTGCATATCTCCTTTGTGTTAATTGACTGGTCTTAACCAGTCTTAACGTGTTTGTTTAAAGTACATTTTCTCACCGAGAGTAGGCGCTTTCTCCGGACATCTCTGTTTAAAGTATTCATGAAAGTTTCATAACATACATAACTTAAATATGAACATGTAAAATGCTCACAAGTTCAGCTTGTATTCATCATATAGCTTTCAAATCTCAGAGTGTGTGTGAATTTGGGAAAACATAACAGGAGAGAGGAGAGAGAGAGACCAAAAAGAAGAGAGATGCAAGCTGAGAGAGACACAGAGACAGAATGAGAGAGAATGAACGAGGCCTGTTAATACAGAGATGGCGTTCGATCCGTGATGCGTTTTCAGTTAATCGTATGAAAAAAAAGTTGTATTTGTTTGTTGCAGGAATGTGCACCCACTGGCACCTACAGACTCCAGGCGGTGGTTTCTCATTTAGGTGACAGCATGGACCATGGTGAGTAATCTGACATTATTTATACACGTGCAGTGGAAACTATTAAATGACTAAGGACCACCGACTACTCCGACAGGCCACTATATCAGTGACACAGCTGAGGGAGAAGGACAGAGCTGGTTGTCATTCAGTGACTTAAAAGTATCAAGAAGCACTGAGCCAGCCATCCTGAAGAGCAGGACAAAAACAGCCTACCTGATTTTCTACGTGCACAGGTAGAATCTCACCTTTCAGACTTGGGAATGTAGGTACCTCAGTCTAGGAGCACTCTAACAGAAACAAGTTTTACAAGCTTATATATGTAGGGAGTAAATTAGCCTTTACTGTGCCCTGGGACTGCAGGTCTCTTGTGCATGACAGGTGAGTGAGGCCTACTCCCAGCACTGGTTGGCAGGTGCTAACCTTCTTTCTCAGTCCTTTCACCCTTCCCTCTCTGTAAAAGAATTAAAAAAAATTTAACCCATTAAAATGAGCCATTTTTTATTCTCCACAAAATAGTAAATGCCCCCTCTGGCGTTCTTGTTAAAACACTTTTTCCATATTTTTATGCCATAGATTTATAACATGAATAATACTATACTTGTCAAGTCAACATATTTAGATGAGGTGTCCTAGTGTCAGTTATTGTCTTCTAATCGCTATTGGAGATGTACAAGTCCCCATTCTTTATCCCCAACATTGTTCATACTAAAAGATTAATTTCTTTTCCAAGTAGCACATGGCAGGGATTAAACACCTATTTACATGGACGTCACTTCCATCGCCACATATGAGAACACTACCAGGGTGCTTCACTGACAGAGGAAGAGCTTCAGTCCTTTTTGAGAAATAACCAACTTGTATTTTAATTTGCAGATGTTAGGAGTGAACCAGCATCTGTCTATAGTTCTTTTAATTGTGAGCACACATATTTAAACCCTTGTTTTGTTGTTGCTTGTCAGTGTTTGACCCCATGTATGCTGCTTTGCTGTGTTTTAAGACTGCCTGTTATGTTCTAAGTAGTGTTAATGCTTAATGTTCTTCGTGTTTGGTTTTGTCTTGTTCTGTATGATAATAAACGTCTGTGGCATCTGAACCGCAGCTCATCTTTGCATCCGTCTTCACGTCACAGGAACACCGACCGTTGAAGGTTGCCTCGAGCCAAGGGAAAGAAGAAAAAGGGGAAGAAGCAGTGTAGCTGCTTCTACCCAACCCATGCAGGAGAATCCTCCATGCTTGTGGGAACACTCCCTGTCATCACATCGGGGGAGAGTATCTCTGGAGGATTTTGGGGGGGCCCTGGTGGTGGTCCAGGATCAGATGCTGCAGAGTCCTGCCTACCTTCACTGGATTACCGGGACCCGTACGATTACGACTACCAATATCCAGGGTCTGACTCTGCAGGGTCCTACTCTCCCCCCACGGACTACCAGGAGGACTATGAGGATTACAGCAGGAGTGAGGAGTATGTTGACGTCGGCCTCAGGTCGGACACCGAATCCGACCGCTCTGAGGATCCATCAGTGGAGGTGGAGGAGGCCCGCCATGAGGATCCTTCCTGTGGTTTATAGACCGGGTCAGAGGACTCTGAAAGCAACGAGCCTCCGATGTTAGTGCTTAATGTTCTTCGTGTTTGGTTTCATTTTGTTTTGTGTGTTAATAAACATCTGTCTCATGTGAACCACGGCTCGTCTTTGCATCCTGCCTTGTCTCCCACGTCACAGAACAGCAATTCATCTACACTTCTCACAGATAAAACTATTGCTAACGGCGAAGAATAAACATGTTGCAAAAAAGCAGTAAGAGCTAGTATGCAGAAACAGTGGTGTTAGCGTGAAACAGTTTCAAAAACAGGAGTCTCCTTATGAAGGAAGGAGGTCCTTATGAACCTCTGTATTTTGACAGCAAGTATTGACCATGTGCCATTAAAACCATGCCAGGTATGGTATTAATCCACAAAATAGCACATCAAATCTAATTATTTGGCTAGTACAGGGTTATGCAATATTCCCTCAACTCAGCAAAATGCAACAGCTTGAATTACTTAACTGATTAATAATAATAAAAAATCTTTCCTGACTATAAAAATATAGCTGACCCATTCGAAAGATTAAACATCCAGTGAGTGTGTATCCTGGCATGTTAAGGTAAAAGGCATCTCCGACTGGAATACATTTAAGCGGTTTCGGGCGCCATCTGGTGGCGACTTGGAGTCCTTATCACGCTCTCATTTCTTTTGTATGGCGGGACAAGTGTTTTGTTATCCTACCTATCGAACAGTTCTACCTAGATTTAATGCACTTATGTACATTAGCATTAGTCCAGGCTTCTGGTGTTTATTTTGGATGCATATATTATAATTAGGCTACTGTGGACATTTGTATTTTGTATAGCTACAGCACCTGTACTTCACACACGTGTAGTAATCGGATCTAGAAAGTTGCCAGCCCTATTAAAATATTAGATTTATAGTATAATAGTTTCATTAAACAGACAACGCGTTAATCACAATAATTTGCATGATGATTAATCTTGAACCAAAAATCTCGCCGGGAGCTGTAGTTCTCTTTCCAGACACACACCCAATAAAACTGTGCTTGATCATTTCTTATTGATAGCCACTGACTATAGGATCAATAGAATAGTACAACCAAATAACCTTTAATGTTTTGCTTTACTGTAATACAATTTAGAATTGCGATGTTACCCTTTTAAGAAGAACTGAACACATTGTGACAAGAGCAACTAGATGAAGCTTTATTGACATGCTGGTCAAGGACTCACATCCAATATGTTTAAAATACATTAATTGAGGCCAAGTGCAGCATAAAAAAATATTTTAACTTCACACAGAACCAAAACCATCAACATCAAAATATAAATGTATAAAAATATGGGTATTGTTAAAAAAAATGTTAAAAATGGGGCCTCCCACAGAAAGGCATGGCACAGTCAGCGACTTCAATTCAAAGTTTTTTATTCAAAGTAAAAAAAAACAAAAACAAAAAAACACTTGGGCAGGTTGGTGGCGCTCTACACGAACTTGGACAGACGCTTGGGGCTGAGCGGGATGTATGTGGACATGTCGGAGTGCTGCGCCGTCACCCAGCTCATGACGTTCGCCCGCCGCAGCTGGGAGTTGGGGCCAAGGAAGGGAAGGAAGGGTTAAACAACAAGATGAGTGACAGCAAGGAAAGTGTTAGGAAGGATTTCATAATGGCTTTAAAAAGGCGAGGCGAGGGCACCTGGTGGGCTGGACTTTGGTGTCATCTTCGTCCTCCGAGTCGCTGGAGATGATGATGACGCTCATAGCTGGGCTGGGCGTGTCAGAGATGATAATGGGCTCCGATGCGTCGCCCATGCCATGCACGGGGGAGGACACAGGTCTGGCACAGGGTCAGAGGAGCACGTCAACACTCTCAACACACACTGCACACTCGAGTGAACACACACAACCTATCACCAAAGTGTGATGCCACAGAGCCATCCAGCACTTGTTACAACAGTTGTACCCACAATGCAGACCCACACACTAGACCAGTAGGTCTCGAGTCCTGTTCTAGGGTTCCCTTGCACTGAATTAGTGTGGAGTTTTAGCGTTAATGCCAGCCATTATAAAGTGCAATAAGAAGCAGGGAGTACCTAGCCCGGCTCTCTGCTTGGCGATCTTTTGACCTCTTGAACCCGCCCTGCTGTGCCGGTTGTCCCACCTGGCTGTGCTGGGCGAGCCAGCTGCTGAAGGTGTCATTGAGGTTGGCAGCTGTGCTGGCCCCGCCCCCCGCCCCACCCCCACTGCCAAACAGGCTCTTGCTGCCATCACACCCTGTGCACTGCCGATTGCAGATCTCCATTTTCTGGAAGCAAGATTTCACACTGCAGCGAGAGAGAGAGAGAGAGAGAGAGACATGGGCGGGGGGCAAGTTACAGTACTACCATTTGGATTTGTAAATTAAGATGGTGTTCCTTAATTTTTTTTAAAAACTGTGACATGTAGATTGGAAGGCCTGGAACAACTCACTGGGCACTTTGAGGGAACTGGAGGAGGTGGCTCATGGTGACAAACGGGTGCTTCAGGGCCTTCATCGGCGTGATCCGTTTGTCAGCGTCCAGCGTGAGCATCTTGTTCAGCAGGTCGATGAACTCCCGCCGGTCTGCCTTCTCCGCCGAGACATCTGCGCCTTCCAGACTGGTCGCATTGACCTGCGTGAGAGACCCAGGGGTGAGTCATATTAAACACCAGCAGAGGGCACCGATCCACCTAAGACGCAGCAAGTTCTGCAGCAAGTTACTATGCATTGCTCTGCCTTTCGTAGATGCCGTTCTCCAGAGCGATTCATGTGCGTTCCTCATTATAACGGCACGAACGCTCGACCTTTGAGCTAGCACCTTGCTCGACCTGCTCTACAACGTGAGCCGTGGAAGCTGTTTCTCACGTTCTTCAAATTCACATCACAACAGTAAAGCAATGCGTACAGTTATGTGCACAAAAGCCAAAATAACCTGCATCATGTCGTCAAGACAGGTGAAAATGTACTTCCGTGTCTCTTTGGACTTGATGCCATGCTCTGCCTCATGCTCTGAAGGCGTCTGGAGAAAGGAAAGAAAAAAAATCAACCATTCAGCTCCACCATAAAGTTACATGACATCATTAAGTTACATCCCTTATGAAACAAACACATGGTATTTGGCATTGAAAGACTGGCAAACCTTGAGTCTCCACAGGGGGCAGCTGGAGTCAGGGCTCCTGTGGAAATAATAGTTGCTCTTGGTCCCTGCGCTCAGCAGGTACTCTGCTGGTAGGCCCTGCGTCTGGGAGATGTAACGGATCTGCAGAGACACCACACGGCAAGAGGATTACGACTTTATTTTGTGTTCATCCTTCCATTTTCAAAATGCATGTATAAAAAAAAAAAGAAAAGAAAAACAGGCCATAGAAACTCTTATTTATATTATTCCTAAAAATGAGCTAGCCAAAGCAGCAGCTAAAAGCTCAAACCATACATTCACTCTCTTCCTTGCTAGCCATTATGGACTCCCTAACAAACTGCATAGTTAGAAGAACGGCCATTTCCATTAGCAACACTACGCCACTCTTTTCACAAACAAGATTTACGTCATCATCACACAGTGAGAAAAGTGTGAAAAGAAAGTGAAAGAACCGACCCCAAATCAGCGAAATTCTACAGAGCTCCGTGAATCCAAGCCCAAGATGCGTGAAAAAGACTAGGCACAGCTCAAAGGCCCGTGTGCTTACCTGATCATATTCAGAGGCTCCCGGATACAGGGGGGAGCCCATAAACAGCTCGGCGATGACACAGCCCAGCGACCACATATCCACGGCCTCGCAGAAAGGGAGACCCAGGATGATCTCAGGTGACCTAGACCAAAAACACAGATATCGCCATCATGAAATCAGTCTCGGCTGATTCCGTAGTTTGTGGTGATTCGGCGGCAATTGCTTTAACACAAACAGTGCTGAATTCATTCATGAAAATGTAAAAGGTTTAAATAGTATTTTGTTGATGAGTCCAGGTTTTTTTTTCCCCCCTACACACCACTTTACATTACACACCCACTATTCTAACATGGAACTATATGCAAAAATGCACTGACACTACAATGATGTTCTGTTTTCCATTAAGTAAATACAGAGTATCAATGCAGTTAAACACTGTTACTCGGTAAACAACACGGTTAATTAACGGTATAGCTACAATGCAACAGCAGTTTTGTACAGACATGACCAATACTAATATTACCAAAGCCTGCAACTCGGAGCATCTTAACTAATCTCAGACATTGAAGAGGGTTCATCAGGTATTTTGCTAAATAACAGCACTCACATGAATCACTAAAATTAAACCACTTATAAATCAAATATGAATCAGTCGTGCTCCAGTTAACTGTAATGCTTATCACGATTTTAATGTGTAGCAGGGTCATCGCAACTGCCAAAATGTGCAGCTCTACTCTAAAGCACACTCGAGTGCAACAAGTGCACACTTATTTCTAACACGCCTCAGCACGTGTCCCTCACCGGTAGTATCTGGTCTGCAGGTAGCTGGAGCACACGGCCTCGGAGACGTGGCTAGCCGAGCCGAAGTCGATGACTTTGACCCTGTATGGCTGCCTGACGGGGTCCACCAGCATGATGTTTTCGGGCTTGAGGTCGGTGTGGATCAGGCCCAGGCTCTTCAGCTTCATGAGCGCTTTGGCGACCTGCTGCAGCACGGGCCGGACGCACTTCAACAGAAGCGGGCTGAACATGCTGTCCTTCAGGAAGTCGTAGAGGCTCTGCCCCAGCATCTCGAACACCAGGCACATGTGCTTCTTGTGCTGGAAGCACTCATACGCACGCACGAAGTTGAACTCGTCTGCGTTCTCCCTGCTCAGCCGTCTCAGGATGCTCACCTGAGGAGGAGCAAATGAGGAAAGACAGATTTAATTTTTCTGCACTTTTTTTTTTAATACACATCCAAACAGGTATGGCTTATGCAATTGTAGCTAAGCCTTCTTTTTATAGTAAGCTTCAAGCTGTCGATGTGTTATCTGAACTAGTTCCTACTGATGCTTTGAAAATTAGAACTAGTGTGCTGATACCAAACACAAGTGTTTTTGTGCTACCCTGGCTGTATACAGATTCCACAGTGTGAGTTAGCACATCTGATACCAACAAACAGAATCGGGGCTACAGCTGATTCCATATCAAAAGCTCCAAAAAAGCAGGCAAAACTTTCCCACCTCGATCTGACCCTGTCGAGCAAAGAATGGATGGTTTTTCAGGATCTTGATGGCAACCATTTCATTGGTGTCCTTCTTGGAGCATTTGGCCACCTGGCCAAAACTTCCACAACCAAGGTAGTGCAGAACCTCGTAGCTGTTGGAGGCAGAGCAGAGGATTTCATTCTGCACCAGCTGGTATTCGCAATCACTTATCGATTTGCTGCTATCTGCGGTACAACCGGAGTACGCAATGGACTGGGTGGAAGAGGTGGTTGTTCCGCTCCTGGCCACGCGCTTGGACAACGAAGGAGTGTAGAGATCCTCCAGGATCTGTACGCTGTCGCTGCTGTGTTCCCCTTCTCTCTTCCTCTTCAGGCTGCACCGCTTCTGACAGGCGTCTTCTCCCCGCTGGCTGGACGACGACGCAGCCTTGTCTGAGGCTCCAGAGGGGGAAAAGACCAGGGCAGGTAAGCCATCGGTTGAACTGAACCCTGGATCCGAGGGCCAGGGCGTCCCCGGCCGAATCCGAGGACCAGGACTCCGCAGGTAGTAATTGCTCTCGAATTTTACTTTCTTGGCGATCCCACTGGAGGAATCTGAAGGGGAAGAGAATATTCCTTTAGGGAAAGATGAAAACAGGGCCACTAACCAAAGGAATGCTATGCAGATCTAGTTAGGGGCTATATTCAAAATTAAAACTAAAACAGCAGATTTAAAAAAAAACAACAACAACAACAACAACAACACGATCTATGATTTAGCTAACGCTAGCTAGCTAACGCTAACGCTAACCGCTAGTTAACTTCATAACTTACCCTCAGTGTTGATTATTTTCCCACCTTTAACCTTACGGAAAGAAGGCTCAAGAAAACCGAACGGATATAATTCATGATCATCCATGTTGTTCTGTGGTTCTTAATTTAAAGAATTGAAATTATTAGCACGCTATATCGACCGGAGTGAGAAGATTTCCACCAAATATCAATTCGCTACTCTACGGACTCTTCGTTCCATGGCAACAAGGTGACATGGACAGGTGTAACGTCATAAAGTGGAATTTCAAGTGCACGTATTGAACCTCGCCAGTAGACAAGATAAAAGCTCACATTTATTTTACTCTTTGTCCAGACATAATCAAAACTGTAGTGTCTGCTTGTCCGCCTGCTGCACCTACAGGCCCAAACTGGCAGACTCATATAAATCACTTGATAGCATCGAATATTAAGTACTACATTTATCAACATAACATTTCTTAGGACTAATACATGTACCTGCTTACCGATTTCAGCCGTCTACATGCATCCGTTCTCCAGAATCCCACGCTAAATATTTCGTGCTTTGCTGGTAAATTTCCACAACAATCGTGCCTGTCATTTTAAATGGCATTTTAAAACATGCTTCCAGTATAAGATAACTTCAGATTTTGTCAAAGAAAATTCAATTACATAAAAAGTGGGGTGGGTGACTATTATTTACTTCATGTTTCCTGGGCAAGTGGCGTGATTGGCAGGTGTTTCAACAAATGGAGGAGGTTTAGATGAAAACGTAGACCCTTCACTTGTCTTATTTAGTTCTCCTTTTAACCGTTTAAAGGTCCGCGTGCTGTCAATCAGCTTCCCATTTATTTGACGCTGTTTGGCGAAACTCATGCAGCCATAAGAATGATTTGAACGCCAATACTTTTGGACATCATGGAAAGGAAGAGGCTTATTTGAGCTGAAGTTTATGTGGAGTTGTTTGGGAGCTTCTAGCATGGACTAGCTACAATGTATAAAGTATACTATTTCTTTACAGTATTATGGTATAGATTCTGTGGATTCCATATATACATTAAATGTAAAATGTTGCCCAGTTATGTCAGAAATAGCAAACAAAAACCACAGGCTCCAAGTTACTGAAAGAGAAGTATTAAATGAGGTCCTGGTAGAGCATACGTGCAGGTTTGTCAGACATGTTCATGAGGAGTTTAACTGAAGCAAAATCCTCATCACACACCCAAGGAGTCAAAGCCTGCAAAATCCCCAAGTAGCAAGACTGCATCCAGGTAGCACTTGCTGATGGAAAGCAAAAAATAGTGCTGTATCCTGCTCTGTGCCTCATCCACTGTACCAGTCTCTTAGTATTGGACTTAGTGTGGTTAATCAATCTTTGACTGTGCTGATTACATTTATGTCATTTAGCTGACACTTTTATTCAAAGCGACAATTATGACTGAGTACGATTTGAGCAATTGAGGGTTAAGGGTTTTGCGCGGGGGCCCAACAGTGGCAACGTGGCAGTGAACCAGCAATCTTCCGAGAACAAGTCAAGTACCTTAACCGTTGAACTACCACTGCCTGTGTTTATATATTGTACTATTTAAAGATTTTGCAGTTACTTGGATTTTGTCAATATAGCAACATGCCCTCAGTCCAGCAGAACAGGAAATCTGAAACCTGATAAATTACCTGTTTCAATTTTTGTTTTCTATTTTAAACACACACAATCCCAAAAAGATTTCTCTGTAGTAATACAGTTCACTACTATAGTTATAGAATTAGCTCCAATTACCCCACAATATCCCTTTAAATTAAGCCAAAATTCAAAGTCTGAGGTGAAGATCCTATAAAGGTTACATAAGAGCTTGATGTTACATGTGTTTTGAACAAATACTGCCACTAAGTGCCAAAGAACTATTTTTTATAGTTACACCTCCCATGGAATTCAAAATACAACAATCAACTTGTTAAACACATTAATCACACATTGCATTTGAGATACATTTAATACAGTTTGTTAGTCTGTTTGTAAAAAACACTATTTTTTTAAAAAAAATGAAGGCATTAAAACAAACAATAAGCCCAGAAACTACAATAATCAAGTTCAATAATCGAGCTGATGTTCAATGTCCGAATCCCTCATGTCTCTCCGTGTTCCTCTTCCTCTCACAGGTAAGGATACAGGCTTTCCTCTGGCCGAGCGAGTAGGCCACGGGCCAATGGTAGGGCTGGTCAGGGAGCTGGTGACGAAGGGAGCTGCTTCCTGATCTATCGTGGGATGACATCACAGACTGCTGGACCTGTAGGAGGAGCCAAAAAAAAAAAAAGGGCACCAAGATATCGATAGGTATGTCAATATTCCCAGGCCCCAGCTAAACTACTGCCCAACATTGGAAACCTATTATAGCGTGTAATTATTATGAACCTATTATAGCGTCTAGATTCCACTATTACTGCCTCGTAGTAGCAGGGCTCTGCTGTACTATAAATGTGTTTCTGTCTTCTACTAAAAGTCTCTTTTGGCAGTGTAATTTATTTTGGTCAAATGGCTGCATGACCGTTTTCAAAACAAATTTATAGAGGTGTTGGTGAGGTGATCCTTCCTGAGTTCCCCGGCCAGCAGAGCATGAATGACCTGAGTGGGCGAGCAGCTCTGCACCATGGCACCGAGCGCAAGGTCCTTGTCCTCCCTGATGAAGAGGTTGCTTTCGCCCGCCTTGTGCGGCAGCATGCAGGCAACCAACTCCGCCTTGGCGTCCATGGCCCTCCACAGGTCGGTGGACATGTGCGCCAGTGTTGTCATGGAAGCACGCGACACCATGGAGCTCAGATTCTTCAACTGAGACAGTGGACATGGGGCTCAGGTGTTCAGGCACTCCATGGGGATGTGCCTGTTTAAACACGCCGATCGGACTCATCCGATATGTGGCAGATTTACTTGGTGTGTCAGAGAAGGAAAAGCATCAGTTTGTACTACCTACCATGTTTAAGGACAAGATATTCCTCGCTAGAACATTCCAAATTGACTCTTCATCAGGTTAGAACCATTTTGGTCACAAAACAGAGCAATTCCAGCTCGGACAGCAAAATGCGAAGATCCTTTTTGGGCCATTGTTTATATGATTTGATTAGAGAATCTTTTGTCCCTGAGAGGGCCCCTCTGGACCACAGTCAGGCACACATCGTGGAGCTTGGGAAGCAGGATGTCGGTGTGGTTCTGGGCCAGAGACTGCACCAGAGTCAAGCTCCCCTTCTTCTTCTCCCTAAAACAGCGTTAGAACACGGTGTACATACCTGGTGTTATGATATCGGTAATGCTAAACAGGTTTCATTAATAAAATCAACTTTTAAAAACACAGAAACAAATGTATTCGCTGTCAGGGTGACCCTCACTAATTTTTATATTTATTTTTCCAAAGCATGCCATTTGTGTATTTTTAGGTATGCTCTGTAATTATAGCTCTTTGCCACCTGCCTGAAGTGGGGCCGCTCTTCTCTGACAGCAGCCTGTGGGCCGCGGATCCTTCACTCTCTCTGGGGCTCATCCAGTGGTGGGAAATGGCTCACAGAGGAAGCATCTGCCTCAGAGTGGGAGCTACTCTGGCTTTTCCTCAGGGGATCAAATCAAAAATCAAAATCAAAAGTTATTTATATAGCGCTTTTTAGAACAGATGTCACAAAGCACCTTTACAAATGTCCAAGTCCAAGCCACCAGTGAGCAAGCCAAGGCTGACAGTGGCAAGAAAAAACCCCACTAGAGCATGAGGAAGAAACCTTGAGAGGAACTAAAACTAAACGGTGGGCCCATCCTCCTCTGGCCGACAACAGTCACCACAATAATAACAATTACCGAGAAAAATATAATTATAAAATGAAAAAACAAGTAAAGTGTCTTGGTACAGGTAAAGAACCTGCACCTTTCGATCTAAGCAGACATGGTGGTTTATAATGAACTAAGAGTTCTCTAAGGAACTGTGGGGCAAGACCATTCAATGCTTTGTAGGTAATTAGAAGTATTTTATAATCAATATGAAATTTTATTGGGAGCCAATGTAAAGTATCTTAGATAGCCGTGATGGATTCAGATTTTGTCGTTCTAATGAGCACTCTGCCTGCTGCATTTTGAACTAGCTGGAGCTTGTTTAACCACTTAGTAGTACAGCCTAATAGTAGGGCATTACAATAGTCCAATCTTGAAGTAATAAATGCATGGACTAGCTTTTCTGCATCATGTGAGGAGAGCATGTTTCTAATCTTAGAAATGTTCCTAAGGTGGAGAAAGGCCTTCCTAGAAATATTATTTACATGAGCTTCGAACGAGAGACTGGGATCCATGATACCGCCAAGATCTTTATCTGTGAGGGAAGATGTGACTGTGATTTCATTGAGGTTCTTTGAGTAATTAGAGGATCTAGCTGTCTCTGTGTCTAATAGAAGCACCTCTGTTTTGTCAGGATTAAGTGAGAGAAAGTTTCTCAACATCCTTTATGCATTCGGTTCTGATTCAGATATGCGCTTAGCTGCTGAACTACAGCTTTTTCTAGGATCTTGGAAATAAATGGTAGGTTTGAGATCGGTCTGTAGTTTGACAGCTGACATGGGTTGAGGTTAGATTTTTTGAGAAGTGGTCTGATTACTGCAAATTTGAATGATTTAGTAACGTAGCCAATATTTAAGGATTAGTTTATTAAATTTAGTAAAGGTTCAATTACTTCAGGTAGAATTTCTTTAAGAAAGTGTGTGGGCAGTGAATCTAGTAAGCACTGGAGGACTTTGAGCGCAACATCAGATATGCAATTTCTGGCTCTTGGATAGGTGTAAAGGATTCAAAAGTCATTTTTGGCTTGGTTGTTCTTGGTTGTACCTAAGTAGTTGCCCGATGTCATATTAATGCTCTTAACGTTATCTCTAATGTGCTTTATTTTCTCATTGTAGAAATTCATGAACTCTTTACTACTATGGTGGTGATGTAATCTGAGCATTGGTGTCAATCTTATTCTTAGTTAGATGGGCAATTGTACTAAAAAGAAATCTAGGATTATTTTTTTCTTTTTCTATTAGGTTTGAGAGATAAGCTGTTCGAGCGGTAATAAGTGCTTTTCTAAACTTGAGAAGGTTCTCCTTCCATGCAAGCCGGAAGACTACAAGCTTAGTGTGGCGCCATTTACGTTCAATTTTTTATTTAAAATGTGAAAGTGTTTTGATTTAAATTGCAAATGTGGTCATTATACCAAGGTACCAATTTTTTGTCCCTAATTTTTTTATTCTTAAGTGGGGCAACATCATTAAGTGTGCAGCAGAATACTGATTCTAAGCATTCAGTTATTTGATGAAGTTCTGTGGCGTTTGAGGGCATCCTAGTCACAAATAGTATGTCTGGGAGACTGCCAATGTCATGTTATGGCCCCACCCCCTCCTCAAACGTCTTGGTTTGTGTGTTCATCCGTGTTGCCATGTCCTCTCGTGTTGTCCACCTGTTCTGCATTATGTGTAATCGTCTTTAATGTATATACATCCCCTGTGTCGTAGTGTGTTTGTTGATGTTTAAGGTGTACAGAGCATGTGGGTTGTTTTATGTATCATTCGTGTGTGTAATAAACGTCTGGTTAATCGTGCCTCTTCCCCGCATCCTGTTTACCTCGAGACGTTACAGAAACACCAACCGAACAAGGATGCCTGGGAAGGGTAGGAAGAAGGGGAGGAAGGGGAGTAGACACACTTCCCCAGCTCGTGCATGCAATTCCCCCGTGTTCTTGGCTACCCTGCTGACTCCCACAATACGGGAATGTGGTCCTGGGACGGAAGTGGAGGAGTCACAAGGGACTGCGTCCGACTACCATGACTGGTATAATGATTTCCAGTCCTCGGAGTTGTGTGCAGCAGAATACTGATTCTAAGCATTCAGTTATTTGACCAAGTTCTGTAGGGTGTGAGGGCATCCTAGTCGCAAATGATATGTCTGGTAGATTGCCAATAAAACCAGGTGCAGTGGCTGATGTGATTGTGCGTACATAGTTCAAATGAAATTAAGGAATGGTCTGAGATGGAGTAGTATAACTACATCTACACCATAGCTCAGTACTAAGTCAGGCGTATGTCCACCAGAGTGTATGGGTTCTGTTATACATTGGGTAAAACGAACTGATTCTAATATAGAACTAAAGGCCCATCAGAGGGTCTTGGCCACTATCAAAGTGAATATTGTTGAAATCACCAACAAAAATGTAAAGGAAATCTGCAAATTCCTTAATAAATTCTGAGTAGCGTCCTGGTGGCCTGTAGATGCCAATTACTGGAAGAGGCTGGATGGGCTTTTTATCGCTGGCTACATGATTTATGCTAGTAAAAATCATTTCAAAGGCTTTCTGGTTTATGCTTAATGTGTCAATAGAAATAACTGCAATGTCAGCTCCGCGGCTAGTTAGACGAGGGTGGTGTACATAGCTGTAGCCAGAAGGACACGCTGCATTTAAAGCTATGTACTCGTTTGGCTTGATCCAGGTTTCTGTTAGGAAAAGTACATTACATCTATGATCTGTTAGTATTTCAGTTATCATGAGCATTTTAGACGCTGATGATCTAACAGTTAGCAAACCCAGCTTTAGATAAAAGGAGTTTTCTGTGAATCAGTTACTTTAATACTAATTATGTTATTAAGCGCATACTACAGCATCGGACATCGCCTTCGCTAATTGACACACCTCTTCAATATTATTTTTAGTAATCTCTGACTGACGAAGGCGTATATCGTTAGCTCCTACGTGAATAACTATCTTAGAAAACCCATGCTTGCCTAAAACCTTAACACTACCTGCAACATCCGGCGCCCTGGCACCTGCTATACAGCTAACTGTTGCTGCTGGTCTCCCTAAAGGCCTGCTAATTTCACGTGTCGCAAAATAAAGTCCCCTATAACCAGAGCACTTCTAGCGCTTGAGTCTTCTCCGTCAGACTAGCAATTCAACTACACTTCTCACAGATAAAACTATCGCTAACGACGAAGAATAAACATGTTGCAAAAAGCAAAATGTTAACGTTACTTACGTTTCTGGTAGTTCCTTAGATGTAGTTTGTGATGATAAAGTAGTTTTCGATGGAAGTTGCCACCATACCTGGTATGGTATTAATCCACAAACTAGCACATCAAATCGAATTATTTGGCCAGTACAGGGTTATGCAATATTCCCTCAACTCAGAAAAATGCAACAGCTTGAATTCCTTAACTGATTAATAATTTAAAAAAATATTTCCTGACTATTAAAATATAGTTTACCCATTAGAAAGATTAAACATCCAGTGTGTGTATCCTGGCATGTTAATGTAAATGGCAGCTCCGACTGGAATACGTTTAAGCGGTCTCGGGCGCCATCTGGTGGCGACTTGGAGTCCTTATCACGCTCTCATTTCTTTTATATGGCGGGACAAGTGTTTTGTTATCCTACCTAAAGAGCAGTCCTACCTAGATTTAATGCACTTATGTACATTAGTATTAGTCCAGGCTTCTGGTGTTTATTTTGGATGTATATATTATAATTAGGCTACTGTGGACATTTTCTATTTTGTAAAGCTACAGCACCTGTACTTCACACACGTGTAATAATCGGATCTAGAAAGTTGCCAGCCCTATTAAAATATTAGGTTTATAGTATAATAGTTGAATTAAACAGACAAAGCGTTAATCACAATCATTTGCATGATGATTAATCTTGAACCAAAAATCTCACCGGGTGCTGTAGTTCTCTTTCCAGACACACACCCAATAAAACTGTGCTTGATCATTTCTTGTTGATAGCCACTGATTATAGGATCAATAGAATAGTACAACCAAATAACCTTTAATGTTTTGCTTTACTGTAATACAATTTAGAATTGCGATGTTACCCTTTTAAGAAGAACTGAACACACTGTGATAAGAGCAGAGTATATATGTGTCCTAAATCTACAGGATGACGGGGAAAAGTGAGGCATGTTCTAAGGGTCTATGTAGAAAGGAAAGAAACAAGGTTAGTAAAGATTAGATGTTCTCTGCATGAACGAGCCACTAGCTGTTCCCGTGCCCGTCATGAGCCACTGCTGTCCTTAAAGAGAGACAGGGAGAGAGAGAAACAGAAAGGGAGCGGTAAAGGAGACAAGAAGAGGGAGCGGATGACCTCGGGCGACCAGCTCGCGGTCAAACCGCCATGTCATGGCTGATAGGCAGAGACCTTGCGTTGGGTGCCTGAAGACAGAAAGGCTCCAGTATCTAACACGCCCCTCTTTGATTCCAAAGGAATCACATATCAGTATATAGACCTTTCTCATACGCAGGCACCAAGGCAACATTAGCATGATTAATCACGGAGGTAGAAATGAGAGTTATGAAAGAAGACAGGAGTGACAATAAACAGGGTCCACAAACAAGAATCAACACAATAATCAGGAGTACGGGAAAACATATGTTTATGAGCCAAGATCCCCAAGGGCCGACAAGCTCAGTTAACCAACTGAACCAAGAATCATCGGCGGGTGGAGGCTCAGCAATAGCGGTCTTCATGTGCAAAATGATGTCAGTAATGCTGTTATAGTAACTAGGGATGTCAAAGCAACACGTTTCATTAATGACCTTGCAGATGCCTCCCTCCTTTGCCAAGAGGAGATCTAGGGCTAGGCGGTTCTGCATGACAGCGGTACGGATCTTATTTACCTTATCATTGAGTAATGCCATGGCGTTTTCACTCCTATTGGCTAAATTAAGTACCCGCCATGCCAAACCATTAATTTTATTAAGGGCTGCAGTAGTTCCTCCTCCCAGGAACAAACTCCCACCCGCGTTCATTCCAGGATTAGTCCATGGGTTGGCCAGTACATACCCACCATACCTATTAGGGGTGCCATTAATTACAGACCTTTTAGCTCTGTCAGATGTCAACTGCGAACATGTATATATGACCAGAGATGGGATAGTTAATGCTGGGGTACAACATCCTTTTCAGGGAAATTGATGACAGGTATGACTAACAATCAAAGTGGGTAGGCTGGAGTATTCCATCCTACCGCATACCCACATGATAGCTGCAGATATGCCAGTGCCCAGGATCGCAGGGCAAAGAGACGGTGTGCCTGTTATATTATTTATTGTGCATCTGCCCAGTCCCGTGCCTAATGTCCATACCTCATTTATACACAGCGTGTGACCAAAAAATGGACAATCAGGCAAGCCTGCAGAACATAGACAGGTGCTACCTTTCACAGGTAATACTGCTAGGGTCATATTTCTGAAATGGGGGTAATACCATTTACAACTGCCAATGTCACAGTCTGTCCTGTGGTTTGGCCATGAACGACCAAACAAGGCCCATGCGGGGAGATTACCACTGGCAGCTGCTGCCTTAGATACATTTCGTATAAACCGTACTCCCATATTGATCTGACAGTCGGATGAATTATGATTAAGTGCTGCTGCCATAACATCATCTACCAGGACTGGTACCCAGGGTGTATGGAATGCTTGACAAACCAAACAGTCCTTCCCTGGCTCCACCTCTCCTACCGCTACCAGGGAGACCACACAAGCTAATTTACCATTACACTGTTGTTGATGACTCTGAAAGCCCACTATCCCCCATTTTGTACTTTTTGAGACTGAAAATAATGCCAATATAATCAAATGAATGGGGCCCATTATTCCTATAGTAAGGTTTTGCAAGAACCTTTCAGGAAAGGACCAAAGAGTCAGCAAAAGGATGTTAATAGGCAGAAAGGATATCTATCAAGTTATAATACCAATGCTAAAGTGTATTGACATACAGGGCCAAGGAGTACTTCCTTGGTGTGTGGTGCAGCCAAGGGCCAGTCCCTCAGCATGAAATCATATAACAAATTTTGTACTATATGTGAATGTGTTTAGGTGCATTTTGCTTGTCGGACGCGTCAGCTACTGGTGATTTCTTCAGCCGGCTGGTGTGTATCCACTGTGCTGATCCCGATGTTAGCACAGCGGTTCGGGTCACTGCGATCACGGTTGTTGGGGGTCCATACGCAGCTTTACCAGCTTTCCAAGGGTTCAGTGATTTGACCAAAACAGTGTCACCTAGAATAAATGCATGAGTAGGCTTGTCTGCGGGAAGAGGGAGAGAGCAAGCGACATTACCATGCACACTGTTCAATTTCTCAATCAACATTTGGGTGTAGTCCACCAAGATCACGTCCATGTCACCTGAATGAGAAACACCTGGGTTACATCTGACCCATGGAATGGTAAATGGTCTACCAAAAGTTACATCAAACGGTGACAATTTATTGGTGGCACTGGGCGTCATTCTGATCTCACATAACACCGCTGGCAGTAGATGTATCCGCTTCTTTCCTGTTTCCATCATAGCCTTTGTTAACCTTTCTTTCAAGGTATGTTTCATTCTCTCAACAATGCCAGATGACTGAGGATGATAAGGGATGTGAAATTTCCAGTCAATAGTTAGGTAGGTGCATAGTTTCTGAGTTACCTTGGAAATGAAACAGGGTCCCTAACCTGAATCTATTACCCAAGGCACACAGTACCTCCGTATTATCTCCTTGGCTAGGATTTTAACCTAAGAACAAGGAAATGCCTCAGTCCACTTGGAAAACCTGTCTACAATCACCAGCAGGTACTTCAACTGACTACAAGGTGGCATGTGCGTAGTCTATCTGTAGATACTGAAAGGGATATTCAGGAGCCGGCAAGGCATCATGTTTGGTTTGTGTTTTACCCTGGAGGCTTCTAGCACAGGTTAAAACAGAAGCCAAACATGATCTAATGGCAAATGTACAATTTTGCAAAAGGTGCGGTATCAGAATTCTGTCTTGTATGTGAGATTTGTTTATAGATCTGGGAAATGTCAAAGTATATATATCCATACCATGCCTGTTCAAACACAGAAAATATGTGTAAATATAATAGATAAATGCATTTATTATAAGAATTTTAACAGAGTTCAGTACTTAGATTTTGCATTTCTGATGAGAGAATCATTATCAAATAAAACCAAGACGAACAGCTGGGAAAGAATCGTGAGGATCCCTGTTTTCTGTGCACACTGTTTGCACAGAGCAGTGCGAGCCACTGCAATCGAGACTGGTTCTCCTTCTCCAGAAAGTTGATTATTTCAATGATCAGCAGCATATCATTTTCTAATTTAAGGCATATGTTTTGAACAGTTTGCATACTTTTAAGGCATGCACACTGGATTTGAAAATTAAGTGAACTGGCTTTGATGTAGTGTGAATGAGAAATAAAATGGATCATTAAGAATACATTGGTCAAGGAATGTGCACTGATGGAACCCACAGTCCCTCGCTCACCCTTGGCCAAAACGAGTCGAGGAAGAGCAAACCCATTCCTGGTTCGGTACGTCCACTTAACAGATAATTTAGTGGTTTTACTTTTTGGCTACTCTACCCACCTCTGTCTGTATTGCAGTTTGGGTTGTTTGTCTGTCTAAATGTCCGCTTAGCTACTATAGCTGGAGCTTTTCTAATTTTATGATAAACGGTCTGTCTGCTGTAGTTTTATATAGTTATGGAATGCATTGACGTTCCACCTGTTTTCTCATACAAGGCTTTATGTCAAGCATAAGCGACTGCTTTTCATGCTATTTAGATTTTGCTATTTTAAAGGTACAAGACAAGTAGTATAAGTGATTAAACCAAATTTCATCACCATACCCGCCCTTTCTCGTCTGCCCACACTTGGTGACGTATTTCGATGTGGTACGTCCATGCTGCAGGTGCGTATAACGTTCCTAAGTGCGGGCAGTTTGAGACGAACAGCTCTGCTTAGCAGAGAAGAGTCGGTCCACAGTAGCGCCCCTCTCTCTGCGTCTACCTCTGTTCACTCACTAGAGAGAATCTGCTTAATATAAACAATTTAATTTGATAATTTTGACCATTAACACTTTGTGCGCTGTGTGAGTGAAAACAATGTATGTATTCTGTGCTTTCTAACTTTCACAGCAGTTGTCGGTTATGTATTGATTTTGTCAGATGCCGTCTACGTTATAAAATCATTTTAGCGGTGCCGAGCCGCAGGTTGAATATTTGGAAATGACTGTTGGATAACACGTAAGCTAGTGAGTGTTAATGGGTGCCTTTCAGTCCCTGTCATTTTCGGCCCGTTGTGGAAACCAATATATGTAAAAGAATTATCAAAAAAAAGGACTTATTGCTTGAAGCAGTGAAGCGGAAATGGGTTTTATGTTATGAGCAAATTTTTTGGCCCTTAACTCAAAAGAGAGTTCCATTTTTTGATGATAATTTATTGTAACACCATGAAAGGTAGCAGCGACCCTTTTGGTCAGCTGCAACATATAAAATCAAGACATAACCTGTGCATACATATGGGTGTGCTTTCTGTGCCTTCTTGTTATGAGTAAAGTAACCTAAATAGTAAAGAAAACAGGGCTCTCAGCAGACATTAGTGTTTTCTGGAAATTTGCTTGCTACCTTAGCTTGTTTTCTTAGAAAGAAACATTTGACGGTGGAGTATCAGTTTTTGAAATATGGGTTACCTCTTGAAAAGTCTAGAGTTTTAAAGTACCTTGTTAATTTAGTTGTTAGACAGAATATCACAGTTATATCCATTTTTTAAAAATCAATAACTTTTTTGTCTTATGATAGGTAGTGAAGATGTTTCCCCCATCTCGTCACGTTTCACGAGGATGTTATTGTTCTTTACAAGGCAACGCTCAAATCATCAATAAAGCCTGAAACATCAATTTGCTGAAAATGTGCAAAAATGGCTGGTTTTTGATTACATTTACATTTACAGCATTTAGCAGATGCTCTTATCCAGAGCGACTTACAAAAGTGCTTTGTCCTTTACTCATAGAATATCTTAGTACAGTACAGTAGGTTAGAGTCCCACATACCAATGAACTAGAATACTGTAGAATACAGGGATCAATGCTGATACCTAGAAGTACAAAATACATAAGGTCTATCTTAAACAATGATAAGTGCAATAAACAATAAGTGCTAGAGTTTTTTAAACAACATAAACAATACCCTACAATAAGTACAAATTTAGTCAGTCAATATGGGACCAATGTCAGTTGTCCTTTAACTAGTCTGCAAATAGATGGGTCTTCAGTCTGCATTTGAAGACTGCAAGGGACTCTGCTGACCGGACAGCAAGTGGGAGTTCATTTCACCATCTTGGAGCCAGGACAGAAAATAGTCTCGATGCTTGTCGTCAATGAGAACTGAAGCAAGGAATTTCAAGCCGAGCCGTACTTGAGGTTCAAAGTGCTCAAGCAACGGATCGGGCTTTGACCATTGACTTCATGTATGAAGGGGATGATCCATTTTTGGCTTTTGTAGGCAAGCACCAAGGTTTTAAATCTGATGTGTGCAGCTACTGGGAGCCAGTGAAGGGAGTGCAGCAGTGGAGTAACGTGTAAACTTCGGAAGATTGAAGACCAGTCGTGCTGCTGCATTCTGGACAAGTTGTAGAGGGCTGATGGCTCTTAGAGGAAGACCAGCAAGTAGCGAGTTGCAGTAGTCTAGCTTTGAGATCACAAAAGACTACACAAGCACCTGGGTAGTGTCCTGCGAGAGATAGGGCAGAATCTTTCATATGTTACAAAGGAGAAATCTGCAAGACCGTGTTAGATTAGAGAAGATTGTCAAAGGCTGCTGAAAGGACTAGAAGAATCAAAACAGATGACCGTTTGGCATCTTTACCAGCATGAAGTTTTTTCGTCACATGCTATGAGGGCCGTTGTTGTAGAATGTGCCGGTTTGTAGCCAGACCGATTGATCACTTTATGCAAGTGCATGTACAACCAATGTTTCAGGAACTTCTTACTTATTAGGTTTCATACCTCAAATGTTAATCAAAATGAAGATTTTGAGGAAAATAAGTTTAATATGTAACTTTTCTCCAAAGTATACCCACCACTTTACTGGATATTATTGATCCTGATTTGTTCACAAACAGTAAATGTCATGCTTTACAGTACAAATCTTTGTAAATTTTGCAGATAATTAATCTCTTATTAGTATTCTTTAAGTTTTTGGTTTGATCTTTTTTGGGGCATATTTTGTTTGAAATTGGATGTTTGACAAAACACATTATTTTTTTGTTACACATAAAAGGGTCTCTTTACATGAAGAAAAAAAATTTGAAAGTCATAAAAAGGTACTTTTGAATAGAATGCAGAACTGGGTGATGATGCTGGTGTCAAAGGTGTGTTTCTCTATATATCCAGACTCCTGTGCAGGGCACACAATAAAATACGTGAAAGGTTGCCAGAGCATACATTGGGACATGCACTCACATGGGCAGCATATCCACTGCGTGTGCCTGGGTGTGCCCATGCATGCACGATTGGGCATCATTCACGCTGTTACACTGGTTGGGGCAGGATGACGTGGAGTCGCTCTTGTCACTGGAGTTCTTCTTGCCGCTCTCCGAGCACAAGTCGCCCTGCACTGCCTTGAACAGCACGGGGTTCAGATGGACATACTCCCCCGATACCACCTCGATTACTGCAGGGAAACAGAAGAAGGGCACGTGGGGATCATATGTACTAAGAGCTAAGACAATTTCTGCTGTTTTGCAACAGTTTTGCATAGTTACAGATAAACTGTTCATACTATTACATTATTGCAGACTGAAGATAAAAAACTGTTACCTTCCTCATGAAGCCTTTTTAAATCATAAAAAGATAATAAACAAAATATGCTTCAATATATCAGCACAGTATAAAGTACAGACTATACAGTATAAAAATGTAATATTTCAAATGCACAGACAAAGACATGGTAAATAATTTTGCCATATCAAACACAGACCATTGTAAATCCATATTATTCCACTTTAATATCAGATATTAGTATGCGGTATCCTTACACCTTTGTCTTGTCTGACAGTAATTGACTATGCCTTCCAATAATGATAGCTGGAAGAATTTTATCTGTGCTTTACAAATTCACTGACAATGCAGTTTCATTGCTGCACCTAACAGAGTGTTCCATGCAAAGAGAACAAGCTTGCTCAGATTTTTGGGTATTGACATTAAGACAGTTATATTGGGTAGAACAACTACCCTTTGAAATGACAAAGAAGGATTTCTTTTAAACTCAAACGCTATCCTCTATCTGTCACGATACAGCCCCCTCGTCCCAGACGTGTGTGTGTGTGTGGGTGTGCATGTGTGTGTGTTCGTCTGCATTGCCATGCCCTCCCCATATATCAAACTTCTTCCTCTTTTCGTGTCGTTACGGTTTATGAATATAAAGTCTTGTGTAGTCATTGGTTGCTTGTGTTTAACCTTACGTGAGCATATGTGCTAAGTTGTCTTCATTGTGTCTGTCAATAAACGTCATGTCCTATTTCCCTTTCTTTACTGCAACACTGTCATGGGACCCAATGTTAATGCCTTTCTTTGGTTCCACTTTCCCACTGTTCACTTTACTATGTTATGAGATGCTATGAAAGGAAAAATAAAACATGCCACAACTACTGTACACATAATGAAGCACAAATAGAACATGAAAGTCCAAGCTATTGTGATCTTTGGCGTCCAAGAGCTCGTCTGCGGCTGCCTCTTGCCGTAGTTGTGACAAGTCACCACAAGAGGACTCTGTTAAAGCAAACACACTGTGCACACTGTTTGCACAGACAGCAGTGCGAGCCACTGATAACCAGACTGGATCTGCTTCTCCAGAAAGTTGGTTATTTCAGTGATCAGTAACATATCATTTTCTAATTTAAGGCATATGTTTTGAACAGTTTGCATACTTTTAGGGCACGCACACTAGCTTTGAAAATTACGTGAACTGGCTTTGATGTGGTATGAATGAACAAACAGAAATAAAATGGATCATTAAGAATGCATTGGTCAAGGAATGTGCAGTCATGCACATCCATAATCCTGCTCGTACCCTTTCTCAAAATGTCTTTTTAATCGTGACATTCTGATGGTATCACCGACTCTAAACTTCAATCTTAGTTTTTCCACCTTTTTCAGTTGAAACAACCCATACAAGGTTTTAAACACCGTGAAGGAATTTCCTTCGTTCACTTCAACGGGTTTCATTTGAATGCTTCTGTGATAGCTGTTGTTATAAGCATAAACCAAGTCTTGTACCACATCGATGTATTTTCTCGTATTGACAGCTGTGAAGTATCTCCACATCCTGTTGAACCGTTCACACACTGATGCTTTTTGTCCCGTCCCAGTAGCAAATTGATTGACGTTGTTTTTTTCATTAATGTTTTGAAACTTTCATTAAAAAATTCTTTCCCTTCATCAGTCTGAAGTTTTTTAGGAACTCTGCCTTCTTTTAGAATAGAAACAAAGGCTTTGGTAACCTGTCTTGTTTTTCATCATGAGTACCCAAGCATACTTGGAAAGTATATCGATACACGTTAGCATAAATTTCATGTTCCCGTTATGTTGGTCATGTCCACCAAATCGGCCTGCCATTGTTCATCTGTTTTTACAATGACTCTGTTTCTTTTAAATTTCACAGAGATTGTTTTATGTTGCATGTATGCATCCTGAGCTGCTAACCAGTTTTTGATTTCCTTATCATCAACCCGTTTACCGATTTCATCCACCACGGACCTTTGCAGACTCTTGACCCCTCCATAGGATCCTGGGTTTGAAGGAGTGTAATAAATATTTTTCAGCAGACGTTCAGTCATGGCGAAATGATTGAAACACAATGAAGAGAGTGCTGGATTGGATTATGGTTTTATTAGCATCTTTTCAGCAAAAGAGGTTATGTTTACATTACATTAAATTAAAAATGAAAGCATGCAATCAAAGGTTTTATATACATCAACCTTTTCATCGTTACTTAGTTTCAAAACACATACATCTATTACATATGTGAATATATATAATATATGCCCGTTTTTACATTCATCGGGTTTTCAAACATATGTGAAATAACATGACATATATATATATATATATTTTACAGGTTTTACAGAACAGCGTGATCAACTTCATCCTCAGCACTCTTTTTTTTTTCTCGGTTGAAGGACCAGCGCTGCTGTCCATGCAGATTCCCATTTGGCTCAAGTACCAGGGTTCAGGTTTGTGTGCAGCTTCCAGTAGTACTCGACATCGTCGTGTACCTGCTCCCCGCACGCTATCGTTTTCATTGTTCAGGTTTTCATGCAGCTTCCAATAGTCCATGACGTCGTCATGTACCTGCTCCATGCACATACTATCATTTTTTTCATTCAGGTTTACGTGCAGCTTCCAATAGTCCACAACGTCGTCTTGTACCTGCTCCCCGCACACGCTATTGTTTTTTACTATGAACTCTTTGAGAGTGGATTTGATATTCTGTTCTTCCTGCAGGTCATTTACCACTACCTCAGCGATTGCCTGAATCTTGCTAGAGGATGGAGGTATCTGAATGCCGCACAGCTTCAAAGCTCTGGCTAGAGTATGTATGAACCATGGCTTGAACAGTTTATTGTATCAGCTTAGGTGCGTTGAGGCTGAAATAGGATTCATCCGGATCGTACAGGCATGTGTGCTGACGCTGACTAGGATGGTCAATAGCACACTTTGGGCCCTTAACACTTTTCAGTGCATTCCACAT
This sequence comes from Electrophorus electricus, assembly GCF_041902795.1. Lineage (NCBI taxonomy): Eukaryota > Metazoa > Chordata > Actinopteri > Gymnotiformes > Gymnotidae > Electrophorus > Electrophorus electricus. Next base: position 521,080 of record NW_027658725.1, on the reverse strand, counting down.
CTGAGAGTGGTGTTGGGGAGGGGTGGATTGTAATTTACAGCTTTTCTTTTTTCCACCTACACTTCTTCCTTAAAGCCGTGTTTTACGGTACTTCACTACTTTAGTTCACAGTCCTAATTGTACTGAGTAGTGTCCTCGTTGCCTGTAGATTGGCAATTAGTGGAAGAGGCTGGGTGGACTACATTATGCTAGTAAAAATAATTTCAAAGGACTCGAAAATCATAACCAGCTTTCTGGTTTTCCTTAGTCACTTAATGGTTTCTACTGCACATGTATGAATAATATCAGATTACTCTCCATGGTCAAGGCTGTCACCTAAATGAGAAACCACAGCCAGGAGTCTGTGGGTGCCGGTGGGTGCACATTCCTGCAACCAACAACTACATCTGTTTTTTTCATACGATTAACTGAAAATGCATCATGGATCGTTGAAACCCCATCTCTGTATTAACAGGCCTCTTTCATTCTTTCTCATTCTGTCTCTGTGTCTCTCTCAGCCTGTATCTCTCTTCTTTTTGGTCTCTCTCTCTCCTCACCGGTGGGCTTACGTGCTGTCCTCTAGCTCCCTGTCCTTCTCCTCTCTCATTTACTACTGATGGGTTAAAAGAACTTAGTCATTATGGCAGATACTTATACACAGCTGTATTATCACTCCACTGAAAGAAAATGGCACAACTCTACCTGGCTGGGGACTGGAGTTTTCCCCCAGTTTATAGTTTTGCTTTTCTTTTCATTCAGTCAGCATTTTGTAGCTAAAGGGGAATGGGTGGACAGAGAAGTATGTGGGCACGGGTTGATGGTACGAGCTCAACTTGACTGCTGCCTGAGAGAAGCCACCCCAGGAAGGGCAGAGAGATCCAGCTCGGACGGGACGTCCATCACGTCTGAGAGCTTTTGGCCCAGCATGTCAAACCGCTTAATGTGAAGGATGAGAATACTGTTCCAAGAGGAAAAGTGACTTAAGGACTGGAAGTGTGTGTAAGTGGAGGAGGGTGTGTGTGTTGGACTGGTTTAAAACTCATTCTTTAAGGTCATCTACGTCAGACGAGACTCACCGTGGCAGTGTGAAAAACTTCACCTCTTCAGTTGCCTTGCAGCCTACTTCACACTCACAAAAACGCTCCAGTAGTGTTGGCTGAAAAAAGAAAGAGACTCTTTCATTGAGAGTGATAAAATCAAAATGGCAGCATGTCATAACTGTATTCTCTCCTTTACAACACAGTAATGAAGTGTTATCCAAAGAGGGTGTGTGACGTGACAGACCTTAAAGTAAGTGTGTAGACTGTCGGTCATAGTAGGGCTCCGATTAACACAGAGGTAGTTGTAGACATCCACTCTGCAGCTCTGCTGTCCACAGCTTTCACAAAATGGAGAACAGAAATATTAAAACATTTGCACAGAAATAACTTGCTGCATCCCTTATACAGTGTGTGAGTTATCACATGCTAATATGCTTGTGTATGTTTTACTAGTAGATAACAGCTTATCTAATGTGGAGCAACAAAACAGTAAACATGTACACTAATGCAAAGCCAGCAGAGCACGTAGAATGCTCAGTCCATGTCAGTTATGTTTTCCCAAACTCACACACTCTGGGATTTGAAAGTTATGTGATGAATAGAAGCTGAACTGGTGAGCATTTTAAATGTTCACATTTAAGTTATGTATGTTATGAAACTTTCATGAACACTTAAAACAGTTGTCCGGAGAAAGCGCCTGCTCTCGGTGAGAAAATGTACACTTTAAACAAACACGTTAAGACTGGTTAAGACCAGTCCATTAACACAAATGAGATATGGAACAGTGATACATAATTACCTGGTGCATGTGAGCACAGACTTGATATGAAACTCAAAAGTTTTCCACAGGGCAGATGTAAGAGAAGAAAGAGGCCCCGAGCCTCTCTTCCTCCTCTTTCAGCTGCAGTAACTCAGGAAGTCATGGGCATCCTTTGGAGGACAGCACAGGAGAACATCAGAAGGGGCTTTGCTCCTGGACTTCAACAGCAGTGAAAACACAAAGGTGCCTGTGTTCAGTTCCTGCAGGGTACTGCGTGAGGTTCTGAGGTGTTCTGAATGGCTGAGGGGGCCGTTTAACTGGACCTGATCATAGTCTTCTTCAAATGCAGGGCAGCGGGCTGAAACACACTCAAGCAGGGCTCCCAGGAGCTGAACCTTCTGCTTTGTGCTCCGACTGGTTAGGCGGGACTGCTGCAGATCTGCAAAACATCTACACCCAGCAACAGGGAGACCAAGTGGTTTATATCTCTGAGCTTCACAGCACCTCCTTAGGCACTCATGATTAAACTGTTCATTTAGACCCATCTGAAGCCTCTGGTTCTGAACAGACATGTGTGCTGGTGTGTGTAGACATGCCTGGAAGAGCAGGATGTTCAAATTTATGGCACAGAAATCCAACCAGAGGGTTCTCGATTGGAAGAATGTGGTTGGACCAAATCCATATAAGAGTCTGAAAGTGTGTGAGTAAAGCGCACTCTTGCGGCAATGAAAGTGTGTAAGGCTCACTCTAGCAATGATGAAAGTGTGTAAAGTGCACTCTAGTGACGATGGTGCGCATAGCTTTAGCAGGCCCGTCCAGAGCGCTCTGTATTTGTCCATGACGTCTGCAGTGTGGATCAGCCCTCAAGGAACAGCTCACATCACATCTAACCTCAGCAGAAAACACCAGACTCCACATGCTGATTGCCTTGCGAAAGCACAGACTGCCTGCATGATCCCAGCAATGTTCCTCTTTAGCACTTTGGGAGCAAGTCCCTCCTACCACACAGTAAGTCCAGTGCTCCCAAATTATATAATCATTTCTGCATTAACCTTTGAGTTTTAACTGGGTTTTTCAGCAAAACATATTTACTGAGCTTTTGCTGAAATTTAGGATATTCTATTAGTCATATAATGCTAATGTTCTTGTTGCTGTCCTGGTTGCCGTGCTGGTTGCCATGCTGGTTGCTATTCTTCTTGCTGTCCTGGGTGCCATGCTGGTTGCCATGCTGGTTGCTCTTCTTGTTGCCATGCTGTTGGCCGTTCTTGTTGCCATGCTGGTTGCTTTTCTTGTTGCCATGCTTGGCGCTGTTCTTGTTGCTTTGCTGGTTGCTGAGCTGGTCGATGTGCTGGTTGCCATTCCTGTTGCCGTGCTGGTTGCCGTTGTTGTTGCTGTCCTGGTTGGAGTGCTGGTTGCCGTGCTGGTTGTGGTTCTGCAGAACTGAGTCTTTGCTCCTCCATTTCCTGTACCATGTAGGTATGCTCAGAGATTGCCCTGTATGCACTTTCAACATCATTTGGTCTTTGCAGCCTTACAGCTACTTCCAATTCATTCCTCCTGATTGGTGTTGTGTATTTTGAATATGCTATGTCTGCTTTTTCCCTGGCAATTTTCTTCATTTCCTGCAACAAAATGCTGTTGGTTGTCTCAGAGAGGAGTGTATCGTAGTGCTGCTTATAGCTGTTCCATTCACAATTGCATTTAAAGCAAACCTAAAGGCAAAATGAGTCGTGAGTAACACCACAGCTGCTTAAGAGGTACCATAGAAACAATCCACCAGCCATGAGGATCAAGCCATACGTCTACATTTTCTCTTTCATGAGCATCATTTCTTTCTCTGTTTATAAACAGTATAATTACAGGAGGTAAAAGCAGATACAGTACTCCATTTACATGTACACCAGGTTTGCAGGAGCAATGAAATTCCATTTCAAAGATGCTCTGGAGGATGTAGAAACTATGAAGATGAGAAAAGCGTTGGCAGCCGTTGAGAGGAGGCTGAATAGTTTCTGTGGTACATGAGGTTACTTCACTCAATTCACTCAGTTCAACTTCAGATGAAGAAAAATTGTGAGAATAAGTTGATGTCCAGCTGCCCAAAAGCCCTGCATCCCGTCTTTAACTTGTGTGATCGGTTTAGAGGTGTCAGCAGTCCAAACAGAGTCTGATTCCAAAGGCGAATCCCTCGGAATGCTTCAATTATGGAATGTATCATGAGGAGGACATTGGGTATCCACAGGTTCCTCTTGGAAATATTTCCAACCACATTAGCAAGTTTCAGTATAAGTAACATATGTTAGAGACTTATTGTTAATTTCATATTGATGTGTAAAATTTCTTTTTGTTTTCAGTACCTATGAAAGATTGTGTCTGTTTTCTTGATTTTTTTTTACCAAGTTTATTTTTCTGTATGTGATGTTATTAATTCCATTCTTTTCTAGGCTTATTTACATTTCCATTCACGATATTTAGCAGATGTTTTTATCCAGAGTGACTTACAAAAGTGCTTTATCATTTACTCAAGGAATGAATACATCCTAGCCAGTGCAGTAAGTTAGAGTCCAAGATACCATTGAACTAGAATACTGTTGAAATACAGGGATCAGTGCTGATGCCTAGAAGTGCAAAATACTCTATAACAGATATCGATAAGTTCGGTAAACAATACTCTATAATAAGTACCAGAGGTTCAGTTACTCAACATAGGTGTAGGATCAGTGCTCATTTAAATATTCCACAAATAGATGGGTCTTCAGTCTGCGTTTGAAGACCATAAGGGACTCTACTGTCCAGACAGTAAGCAGACATTTGTTCCACCATCTAGGATCCAAGATAGAGAATACTCTCGATACTTGTCTTCCATGAGACTTCAAGTATGGTGTTTCAAGCCAAGCCATACTTGAGGTTCGACGTACTCAAGGTACAGATCGGGCTTTTACCATTGACATCAAATATTGAGGGACATTTTTGGCTTTGTAGGCAAACATTCAGGTTTTAATCTGATGTGTGCAGCTATTGGAAGCCAATAAAGGGAGACCAGTCGAGAACAGTCTTGCTGATGTGTTTTGGACAAATTGTAGAGGTCTGATGTCTCGGAGGAAGACCAGCAAGTAGCGAGTTGCAGTAGTCTAGCCTTGAGATTACAAGAGACTGCACAAGCACCTGGGTAGCTTCCTGTGAGAGAACGGGCCGAATCCTTCGTATGTTACAAAGGAGAAATCTGCAAGACCGTGTTAGATTAGAGAAGAATGTCAAAGGCTGCTGAAAGGACTAGAAGAATCAAAACACATGACAGTTTGGCAGCTTTAGCAGCAAATTTTTTCGTCACTGCTATGAGGGCCGTTTCTGTAGAATGTGCCGGTTTGTAACCAGACCGATTGATCACTTTATGCAAGTGCATGTACAACCAATGTTTCAAGAACTGCTTAAATATTAGGTTTCATACCTCAAATGTTAATCAAAATGAAGATTTTGAGGAAAATAAGTTTAATATGTAACTTTTCTCTGAAATATACCACCACTTTACTGGATATTATTGTTACTGACTTGTTCACAAACAGTAAATGTCATTCTTTGCAATACAAATCTTTGTAAACTTTGCAGAGAATTAATTTATTATGATTATTCTTTATGTCTTTGGTTTGGCCTTTTTTGGGGCAAATATTGTTTGAAACTGGATGTTTGACAAATCACATTATTTTTTGTTACACACAAAAGGGTCTCTATACGAAAAAAAAGTTGAAAGTCATATAAGGGTTCTTTTGAAGAAAGATGCACCCATCTACCAGTACCCATCTATCAGCTACTTACTCGGCTGCTGCTAAAAATAGGGATTTCAAATATTTTTTGAACTATTGACTTATTTTCCCAATAACCAAAATGTCAGTGCAGCATTCTAGAAATGTCACAATTGTCACAATGTCACAATGATTATTCTTTATGTCTTTGGTTTGGCCTTTTTTGGGGCAAATATTGTTGAAACTGGATGTTTGACAAATCACATTATTTTTTGTTACACACAAAAGGGTCTCTATACGAAAAAAAAGTTGAAAGTCATATAAGGGTTCTTTTGAAGAAAGATGCACCCATCTACCAGTACCCATCTATCAGCTACTTACTCGGCTGCTGCTAAAAATAGGGATTTCAAATATTTTTTGAACTATTGACTTATTTTCCCAATAGCCAAAATGTCAGTGCAGCATTCTAGAAATGTCACAATGCATATGACATCACAACAGCTTTGACGTCACTACAAGTATATAAAGGTGAGCGCAAGCATTTATGTCATTTCACTTGACAGATTTCAGCAGTTATAAAGTTGGAAGACAATAGAGTGAATTAAACCTAATCATAGGTGAACTTTATTGAACAAGGTACGGTTGAATAAGTCAATTTTGTAATTACAGAAGGCTATTTTCCATCTAATTGTATGTGTATGTATCTGCGTTGGCGCATATAGGGGTTAATTGGCATTACTGATTTGTTACAATTTTTAATTATTTTTTTTATCAACTTAGAGTTCATTTGATGACTTTATTGGCAAGAGATCAGCCTGCTGTTTAAAAAGGAGCTGTCCAAGGTGTAAGGTATCACTCAGGGTTCAAAAATATGTAAAATGACTAAAATGCATTTCTTTTCCAAATTCAAAGAGAAATTTTGCAATATTTCAAGAAACGGGTATTATTCCTCATCTTTGATTTAAGACTAGAATCAATGCTAAACATGCTTGCAATGCACTGAATTTGTTTTATGAGAATGTTTCAGTTTTCAAAGACGATTCAACATCACGCCAGTGGATCATTGAAGGGTAAGGAATAGGCTTTATGCAAGTTCAGAGGACTGTCATTAAGAGTTTTATAGTGTTTTGAAATATATCCACTTGTGGGAACCACACACAGTAACTCTGTGCTAAAATTTTGACTATTCAAATAACATGATAGCCTTTCCCTCACATAAGTTTTTTCCAGAACATGTGCATTGATAAGAATTGTTGATAACTCCTTCTTGATGTCCTCTTTCTCCAGGTACTCCTGCAGGTTAGCAATCTCTGCCAACCGCCTGAGGGCAGAAGAGACGTGGTGTGAAGCGTAGCCTGCTGTTAAAGGCTACAGATATAGTACATCTCTGAAGCTAACAGAGCTTATTATATGAAGCCTTATAGAGGTAATTTGGAATGATCTCTTTCTCTTAAGCATCTGAGGTGGTAAAGACGCTGACAAGCCTTCTTTGCCAGGCAGTTGGTGTGGCGGGACCAGGACAGGTCCTGCGAGATGTGAACTCCAAGGTACCTGAAACTGTCTACTCTCTCCACCGTGGTTCCATTGATCCTCACAGGTTGGTAGTGCCGCTCCTGCTTCTTGCTGCAGTCCACAATCAGCTCCTTTGTCTGGCTGATGTTAAGGAGGAGATTATTTTCCTGGCACCAGCTCTCCAGGTGTTTAATCTCCTCCAGGTAGGCCCTCTTGTCATATGGATGCAATCCTGGATCCTCCAACTTAGTAGTGAGTCTGGAGGGGATGAGGGTATTAAATGCTGAACTGTAGTTGACAAACAGCATTTTAACATAATTACCCCTCCCTTTGTCCAGGTGGGTCAGTGTGGTGTGGAGCAGATGTGCAATTGCATCATCAGTGGAGCGGTTGTGGCGGTATGCAAACTGCAGTGGGTCCATGGAGGCTGGCAGTGAAGAGGTGATGAAGTCTCTGACTACCTTTTCAAAACACTTCATCACGACTGATGTGAGGGCAATGGGGTGGTAGTCATTGAGGCCAGAGGGTCGAGCTTTCTTTGGGACGTGGACGATGGTGGATCACTTGAAGCTGGATGGGACGATACCGAGCATCAGGGAGAGGTTGAAGATGTTAGTGAATACCGGGGCTAGCTGGTTTGCGCAGGCTTTGAGGACTCTACCGCCGCCTTCCTGGTATTCACCCTTTTAAATACTCTCCTCACTCTCCATGATGATGAGAGGGCACTGGCTTATGGTGGGCTCTGCGCATGTTGGCTGCTCCGATAGCACCATTAGCGTTGTTAGCGCTAGCGCTGTTAGCATTAGCACTGCTAGATGTAGCCTCGAAGCAAGCGAAGGACGTGTTTAGCTCATTCACCAGAGACTCATCTGCACTCATCAGTCCGCAGGGTGGGCTTCTGTAGTCCGTGATGGTCCATATTCCCTGCCACAGGGATCTAGAGCCACTCTGCTGGAACTATGTCTCTAGTTTCCTCCAATAGCGCCGCTTCACCTCCCTCACTGCCCTGCGCACTCTGTATGCCACAGACTTGTACTCCTCCATGTTCCCACTGATGATCCCCGCGTTGCAGGTGGCAGTGTGAGAGTTCAGAGCCTCGTAGATGGTTTTGTCCACCCAGGGCTTCAGGTTGGGAAACTTCTTGATAGTGGCTCTTGGAATCCCAATAAACCCTACTACTGCCTCCATAAATTCGCTGACATCATCATTGCTGCACTGAAACATGTCCCAGTCCGTGTCATCCAGAGCGTCCTGCAGAGTAGCCAGCAATTGGTCTGTCCAGCGTGTGACCTTCCTCTGAATTGGAGTTTCCCGTTTCAGCTCAGTACCGCTGAGTTCAGCCACGACTCGGTGAAGCAGAGGAGGTTGCAGTCCCGAATGTCCCTCTGGAACTTTATCCTGGCCCGGAGGTCGTCGAGCTTGTTGTCCAGAGACTGGACATTGGCTAGCAGGATGCTAGGTAAGGGAGCTTGGTGTGCCTGAGCCCTCAGCCTGTTCCTGACGGTGGCTCGTTTTCCTCGAGGCCTTTTCCTAATGTCGCGTCTTTTGTTCTCCTTCAGGATCTCCGTCGGCCATCTTGGGTCTGGGGTTAGAGATGGCTTGAGGTGAGTGCTATGTAGACTAAGAGAAATAAGAGCATCTCTGCTGTACGAGATGCGTATCGTGGTGAAGAAAGAAAGAAGGGCTTTATAGATGTCAGGAATAGCAGGAAGAACAAAAAGGGCAAAGAAGATAGCGAAAAGTGACAGGTGTGGATGGAGCAGTCGTGACGGCAGCCGACTTCACTGGTGCCATCTTGAAATAAATATATATTGTACATACGCGTTTACATCCTCATTTCAGTATAAGGCTCAACCTGTTTTGCTTTCTTAGGAAAGAGAAGTTACAGGGACCATGAACCAGGTTACAAGAAACAAGTGGAAACATCATTCACACAGATCAACAATAAAGACAAGGAGAAAACAGGGACTGTAGAGCCTGCACTTCATGTTGAACACAGCCTCAGCCAGCTCTTTAACCAGGTTTCATAAAGCATTTGTGTTTTTAAAAAAAATCTGACTTATCTATTTGATTCATTTAATGATTTAAGTTTGTGCCCCCAACCTCTTCCTTCAACAAATGTTTTTAGAAAAGGAAAAAAAAAAGTTTCTCAAGAAAGGAAGACTTTGTAGTGTTCTTTAAGAGGATGTTCACCTTCTTTCAAAATCACCCTCTTCTAAAAATGACTGGGTGGTGTCTCAGCACCTCACGCAATTTTTACATAAGTGATTTATGTGTTAAACCAAGTTCAACTAAAACTGCATTGCTCCTTCAGCCTCAATAGAATCACTACAGAGGAACCAACCAACTAAACGAAAACACTTCCCATACACCTTAAAGTGAACACCATTTAGGTAAACATGAGCCAGTTTTAAACAACCCTCAATTCAGAATGAGGACTTCCACACAGTAGTCAATGTACTTCACAGGTCCCATTTCAAATACAGTCTTATGAAGGTTCATGTGAAAATGTGAACTGTAAACAGTCAGAGTGAATTCTGCTGAACATGCACTAAACCCACACAGCTTTAGACCTCAAGCAGTTTGGACATCCTCATTCCAACTAGTGTAATTGTGGCATACAAGAAAAAGGGGGCCAAAAAACAAACAAACCAAAAAGCCACCTCACTACAGAGTCCCCTGTTTGTCTAGTGTCCCCTTCAAATTTCACACAGCATTGTTTAACCAACAGAAACCAAGCAGACAGCAGTGTTGCCAACACATTTTATTTAAGAAAGCAGGATTAAGAAGAACCAAGAATAGTTTCAGCATCATTTTGTTGAACAGCATTAGCCTGAGCCTAGTGCTTGACCATCCCACTGAACTGAGTAGGAGGCAGTTGGGGTTTACTGTGGGGGTAGTTGGAGTGACTAGGCAAGTCCTGAGTGAAGCTGTAGCTGCTAGAACCACTGGACACACTTGATGGGGAACCAGTGTAGGGTAACTGCACGTCAGAAGATTGTTGGTCCACATTAAAATCTACAGCAGATACTGGCTGTCTTCCACCTGCCTGCATCACAGCATTCTGTCCCCACCCACTAGAGTACCTGCCAAGATGCCCTTTGGACAACCCAAACCCATTCATGCTGGATGGGGTCTGACTTGCTGGGTTGTATTGGTTGAAGGTTACTGTGCGGGAGGCAGTTCGGGGAGGATTTGGGACCCCCTTCTGGGACTGGTCAGTGTGCAATGCAGTCTGGTGGCTCCAAGTTTGGCCCATGCTCCCAACCTGTGAAGGGGAGGCCCTACATGAGCTGCTGCTTTGAGCAGCATCATTGGATCGCTGGCTGGGGGAGGTCATGGCAGAACTTGTACCGGAACCCTGCAACTGGGCCTGGGCAGACTGGTGGCTTCCTGTCTGCCATGTACTCCCAACCTGAGAATGGAGGAACCTAGAGGAGCTGCTTTTTTGTGGAGCATCACTGGCAGACTGTTGGCTACTAGATGTCACACCAGAACCAGTACTGGAGCCCTGCATTTGGGACTGGGCAGTCTGTAGTGCAGACTGTTGGCTAGTGGACTGCCACATACCTGTACCCAGCACAGGTCCAGTCTGTATTGAAGCATGATCATAACTAGAGGGCTGGGTTCCTACACTGTGGGTAAGCACAGGTGCATAATAACTGCTGCTTTTTTGCACATCACTAGCTGACTGCTGGTGGGTGGAGCTCAACCTCTGCATTTGAGACTGACCAGCTTGCTGTGCAGACTGCCAGCCAGTGTTCTGCCCTGTGCCTGCACCCTGGACTGGCAGAGGCCCATAGTAGCTGCTTTTTTGTGGAGCATCACTGGCAGACTGTTGGCTAGTAAAGACATTTGAACTCACACTGGAGCCCCGCGTCTGTGATGCAAATGGTTTGCTCGATGTCAGCCATCTACTTGCAGTCTGAGAAGGACCAGACCCAAGACAGCTGCCATGTTGCACTGCATTCTTGACAGGCTGTTGGCTAGTAGAGGTCAAACCAGAATCCACACAGGAGCCCTGCATTTGGAACTGGGCAGGTTGCATTGCAGACTGCCAACCAGTGGTCTGCCCTGTACCTGCACCCTGGGCTGGCAAAGGCCCATAGTAGCTGCTTTTTTGTGAAGCATCACTGGCAGACTGTTGGCTTGTAGAGGCAATAGAAGAACCAGCACTGGAGCCCTGCATCTGCAACTGGCTAGTCTGCCCTCTCCATGTCTGCCATCCATTTGCAAACCGAAAAGGAACAGCCCCGCGAGAGCTGCCATGTTGTTCAGTATCCTTGACGGGCTGTCGGCTAGTAGAGGTTACACCAGAACTCCCACTGGCACTTTGGCTAGCTAAGAGTCTGGATTTCAGCTGTGTGTAGCTTTGAGATTGAGGGGAAGGAACACGAGAAGGTTGGACCTTCTTTGAAGGATGGTATGTTGGGTGGCCTGAGGATGGAGCCCTGTAGTCTCCCTCATGGGTAGGAGCAGATTGAACAGACACAGTGTGCATTGTTGAACCAGTATACTGAATTGGGAAACCTTGAGCACTGGATATAGAGTCCAAGCTGCCAGCAGACCCCTGATGCCAGACACCTTGTTGAAACAGACCACTAGAAGTCTGGGGGGTGCCAAAGACACGATTAGCACTCTGCCCCTGAAACTGAATTTCACCATTACCAGAAGAATCCTGCAGTTGAGCTTTGGCTACAAGTCCAGGGAATCGCTGGCCACCTTGGAACACAGACTGGTAATACCCAGCAGAGCCACTTGCAGTCTGTGCACTTGAATCCATTTGACTTCTGGAACCGCTCCTTAAACATCCACCCGCAGTCTGACTGGGTTCCAGGCCTTGCTGAGGGAACACAGAGCTACTTTGCTTAGATGCAACACTGGAAGGAGAGCCCTCCATCTTGGTCAGATAAGGTAGGTAGCCAACTTCTTGGGGCTGAGCCACAGAAGCTGATGTTGCTACACCATACCAATGTGGTGCAGATTTGTTCCACACTTGAAGGGGATGAACAGAGCAGAGATTGCTTAAATTCCTGAATATAGACACAAAGCATCACCATTTGTGGTTTGATCTGAACAGTTTCTTACCACCAAGCCCCTCTGCATCCCTCAGCTGAAATATGACAAGGAGTAACCAGAGCCTACAAGACAAAAAGGCATTTAAACATGAAAATCAACTCTCTTAAACACATACAAGGTAACACCATAACATAAGCACAGGATATGACTACCTTCTGCTCCACCACATTGTACTGCTAGACATGGGAAACCCCAATACCCAGTTTCATACACCAACCCTTCCCCCTGGGAGAAGCACAGACAGACACAAGTTCCCAGTTTGTCTGCATTCCTTTTAAGCCTCTCATTAAAGTTAGCTCATAAGAATCACCTGTTCAAACTCTTTTCAGCCATTATCTAACCAATTAAAGGAACCTACGAGTGAGTACCAAGAGCTAGAAATGATATTGGGCTGATATTAAGCATAACAGTAATATTGCGGTAGTACCAGAGGCTGCATTAATTGTACAGGCCTTAATGTTCACTTCTGGTTTGTTTGTTTCCTTCTCACATGGGTGGAATTGAGTTTGGCTGTTTGTTTGTTGAGCATTTGAATCCATCAAATATCCATGTTTCACTTTATTTTTGTTTAGAAATATTTTGGAGCCATTGTTATTCCTTTCATACATCTAGTCTTGATGAAGGTTAGATGTAGGCTGGAGTTGTGAGGAATACAAAATTATCTTTTAGACACAGAATTATGATCAAAATTATAACAACATGAAGGTTGTTTCTCAAAACGTCCTAACATCCTTTTCAGATAAAATTTTATTTTTCCTTTCCATGAAAATGTATTACATTGATCTTATTAATGTCAGATGGACATGCTTAAACAGAGACACTGCATGGATGTGTCTCTTCACTTTAAACAGAGATAAACATGTAGAAGTGTTCTGTATATTTTACGGGACCTGATAGAGATCTGGTGGGGGAGGGATGTACTGTACAGTTCTGGGTTTGTGGTGGTCCATGCAGAATCCAACAACGCTCACCGTCATATCCAACTAACAATGCTTTGATATTTAGTTATATATATTAGAAATCCCACATGAAGTCTAATGCGTCAGTCATTGTAGTGACGCATGTGAACATGTAGAGTAGCAGTTTTAATGTATTGTATGCTCATATAATATCCTGTGTAGCTGTACCTGTTTATGATAAATGGCTTTATTGGTGTTACTTTTAAAAAGTGAAAGATTCTCATTAGTCAGCTTTCATTCACAGCAAGGCATGCACAAGAGGAAGAGTGGCAATAACATATTTTCAGAAAAAAAAAAATTTCACCGTGAGAAAATGAATACTAGTCAGATACAAATGTTGAAGAGAGTCCTCAGTCTTTCCTGACAACTACCAATCAGATAAATCACCAATAATCCATTCCTCATTGTTTACTGCTGTTTTTCATGGTCATGCTTTCATTCAAAGGAGAGTGTATGAGGATACCGGTAGGTGAAGGAGAGAGATAGAGCCCATAATGCCATTACACTCGTCTCATCCTGCTGTACACACTCATATAGGCTTCATAGATGCACCGAGAGGCTGTCACTTGTTGACTAAAATATATTTTTCCTGTCCAATCTGGTTCATTGAGAGTAAAAAGGAGGGTATGAAGCCACTAAACAGGACAGGGACAAGTGACAATTTAAGAGATGCCTTAGATGATAATGGACTTTAAAAAATTAATAAAATCTCCACACATCATTAAGAATAGTAAAGTACTCCCCAGCATGTGGGGAATTCATGACATACATTAGAATTACATTTATTATAGCTGCAGGTGGCAATTAAGGGGTCCAATCATTTTATCACATCTGCACAACTTGGTTGCTGATGACATCCCATATTAAGTTCACCAGCCTTTGTGGTTGGTTTTGAGGTTTTGTTTCCAGGAATGTTGTATTTTGAAACCAATCTCTCAATTTTCTCTGCTGAATTGCTTTATATAAATATTATTTTTCTGATTCGACATGACTAAGAAATATAGTTCCCCCAGAAGGTCAGTTCACCCCAAATGTACTTGCATTCACAGTATGTTCATATACACCATTGAAGTTTGGTGATAATCTAACACTCTATGGCTAAGTTTTAGCCTATTAATAAAAATCCTGCTCTTGGGGATTGATAGTTAAATACACATATTTTTGATAATTATTTACAAGAAGATCTGCATTTTTTACATTTAAAAGGTATCTCTAGATCAAAAGGTCACTGACTTGTTTGAAAGGTGCATTTGCCCAACTAATTTAGGTATCAAAAATCAGGCTAAAAAAAGGTTTACGAAACGTATTGAACTTTTTTTATGAAATAGTCACAAAGTATTGCACTGTATAAACTGCATTTCTCATGCACAATTGGTACACAATGGGATTGACTCATTTTTCTTTTTTTAAATACCTTTTCATATGTCAGAGGGGCTCTGTTGGCAAAAATGTCCTATAATTGCCATTCTAGCTCAAAGTCCATAAATCAATGCTCATGTCAAGTTTCATAAGAATTACTCAAAGAAGTCTTCAGCTGTTTTGAATGAATCAGTACACCTTGGAAGGATTGATAGGTATGTAAGGGCCATATACCATACAAATATCAACATGTTTCAGTCTCATCAACATTTTGATACCAAATTTGTGAAGATTGGAGAAAGGTCCTACGACTAGTGTGTTACAGTTCATCAGCAACATAAAAAGTAGTAGGATATTTAAATTTAAAGTAATTTCTACAAGAATCAACGTTATAGCAGTCCACTGAAGCCAGTTCTATGATTAGCCAATTACCTGAAAAACATTAGCCAATGTTTGAGTCATCCTTAGGAATCCTTCAGCTTGCTTACAGAAGCAGTATGCAAAATTTCATCTTGATCAGAAGAGCAGTCGTTGAGAAACAGTTATTTGCAATATTATAATGCCCCATATTGACAAAACTGCTACATTTGGTAAGCTACCTCAAAGTCAATACTGGTATAAGTCTTTTAAATTTCATGAAATCTGAACATGTCCTTCAGGAGTTACAGCTAGTTAAAGTTAAAGCCTGACCTTTGTACTACTAATTTGTACGACTAATATTAGACTGGAATAGGACAGCTGTATTTTTTATATCAGGTTTTTGTTTAAATCATTATTGAGATTCAGACTCTTGCAAATATTTTGACACCAATTTCACTCAGATTGTGCGAAAATCCTAGGACTGGTTTGAAATTAGCAAAAAAATTAAAAAAAAAAACAAACAAACAAAAAAGTGAAATCTAATGAATTCAGGAGAAGCCAAGGAAGAATAAAATAAAAAATAAATAATATTATTTCTATATTCACCTCTGTCTTTTCTTTTGAACATCTGCAAATGTTAAATATAGTTTTGTCTGCAGTTCATAAAGGAAAAAGCAAAAATACATTAGAGTCAAACTTTTGTTTCTTTGTCACACAATTTTATTATTTTTTTGAATTATTGTATTGTCTTTTAGCACACATTGGCAAATGTGTCCATCCTCTTGTCGATTGTCCTTGGACTTGTCCTCGGCCTCACACAGCCAGGTGAAAAAGGCTGTCACGGAATTGAGGGCCACACCTTTGCCTCTTGTTGTGCTTGGACAGCAGCTGCTGGTGCACCTTCCTCTGCTCCTCCTGCTCCTCAAGTTTGGCCTCCTTATGGATCTGCTCAATGGTCTTGGGCCCGTGGTCAGCTCGCCGCGACACCCAGTTATTCTAGAAAAGCAAAATCAGCAGATGCATACTTTTGCATCACCATGCGCTGGAATGGCAAACACAAACACACAAACACAGGCAGAGTCTCTAACCAATCGCAGGTCGATGACGTCCTGGAGCAGGAACCGAATGCGTGAGGAACCCCTCCTCTCCTTCACTGTCTTTTCTATATATTTAAAGTAGTGATCCATTTTTGGCTGAGAGAGAGAGAGAGAGAGAGAGAGAGAGAGAGGAGAGAGTGTGTAAGAGAAACGTTGACAAATTTCAGATATTCTTCACCTTTCGATTCGATCAGGTGTGCTCTCAGCTGAACTCATGTCGCAAGACGTTTATGACTCTTATGTAAACCCTGCTGCCTTGCACGTTGGTCAGTGCTGTAAAGCAGTTCACTGCCACTGTGGGTGTAGCTGTGCTGTCATCAGCTGCACTTGGCTTTGGGGAATCCAGGGTGCAGCAGCAGGAGGCGGCAAACGTGGAGGAGGCTGTGAGAGCAAAACCTTCTAACAGCTGACCAGTCCTGAATAAAAGCCTTTCATTTTGTCAGCTGCAGTAGGAGCAGAGCTAACAACCACACTAACAACTTCTCTAAACAACATGAACTTGGACACTTTTAAAATCATTGCCAAGGCCTAATAATACACTGATATCAGCACAGCATGCTAGTCGCACTATAGATGATGATCCTAATTAGTTGGCTACCCTGTAGTCAGAGTGCAGGCAACAGGCAAGCAACAGAAAACACTGACGGCAAAACTTTTATAGACAACATTTCAACATGCTTGTTTTTTGGTTAAAAGCGTGCATGGAGAAAAAAAATATACAATAAAAAAGACCAGGAAAATTGAACACAAATAACTGTCACACTAGGTGGTGACTGAACTGTCAACATTACAACTGTTGTTCCTACCAGAGACAAAATGGACAGTCAAGATACAATATTCAAAATATCTTCATTCAGTTTTGTTGTGTAAAGTACTTGCTATGAAAAACACATAATGGACAAAATCCGGAAAAATGTGCAGTCGCTGCACTGCACACTAGCACTCATCTACACATGCACCGTAAACCTTTACATGACATATTAAAGATAAACCGATGCAAGTGCTGAGCATCTGCTGAGAATATTAAATCAACCCAGACCAGGCCCGCGGCCTGCT
This sequence comes from Electrophorus electricus, assembly GCF_041902795.1. Classification (NCBI taxonomy): domain Eukaryota; kingdom Metazoa; phylum Chordata; class Actinopteri; order Gymnotiformes; family Gymnotidae; genus Electrophorus; species Electrophorus electricus. The sequence goes on along the minus strand of NW_027658725.1, from coordinate 504,142 downwards.
TACCCTGGCCTTCTCCAAGTCCAGGTCTTTGCCGATGGCTGTGAGGAGGTGGCACAGACGCTCCAGGCTCTCCTCGCTGTGGTTCATGAACAGCTTGACCACACAGTCCTGCATGATGGCCTCCGACAGCATGTGCAGCTTGAACAGCTCCCCAATGAACTTGATGTTGCCGATGGACCTCCTGTGGGCCTTGTCCTTCGCCTCCTCCAGATCCTCCTCCAGCCTCTCCCGCTCGCTGGCCTTGCGAGGAATAACCAGAACAAAGACAAAAGCAAGAAACAGCGCGTTTGGACCCGATAACGACCTGGCCGCCTCCCAGCACTGCTGCCGATTTCAGTCCCCTTTCTCCTGATCTGTGGGTTGGTGAGTCGGGTAAATTAGACAGGAGTGCTGCTTACTGAACTGGCCGCTTCCAGCTGGTGCCGCAGCTTCTCCAAAACATCATCGTTGACCTTGTCCTTCTCAAACTCCTTCTGACAGCGGTTCAGCAGCAGCTTTTGGAAACTCACAGTGCTGGTGGGCTTGTCTGCCATGGGCACTTTTAACTACACAGGAAAGACATATAGGAGAAACACTTGGGTATAAGACAGTGTTGAGAGTTCTGTTACTAAATAGAAGCTGATTAAAGCTCCATGTCAGTTTAGAGTGGTTCAAAGAGAGTTCACTTCTGTGTGGCATATGCTTTTGTATGGAACTTCAGCAGCAATGTATGGGAACATGTTACTCACCATAGCCAGGCAGCTGCACATATTGCCATAGGCCATAGAGAAGCTGGGCTCATCAATGGCTTTTTCAAAAACCAGGTCAACCACGCCTTTGAGGCGCTCCTCCGTGTCGATGGTGAGGTCCATCACCTGCTTCATCAGCTGGTTAAACATCTGTGGTGTCAGTTTGTTCAAGATACTGCATACCTTCTGGAAAAGCTCCTGGAGAGGAAAACAGACTACCGACTAAGCTTTCCATTACAAAGAACCCAATCTTTTGTTAAATTCAGCAGTTCTTCCACATAATGACTAACTCCTCACTTTCACCAAATATTTACTCTGCCATTTGGAACTTCGTCATGAACAAAAATCACTCAGCTTTACTATATAGACCGATAAAGGCATCATACATCAATCACACTTTCCCAGAAGTGTAGCACTGGCAGCAAACAGTTTATCAAATCTTATCAACTAAAACCCCTCATGTGCTCCAAATTCAAATTAAAAGAAAACCCATTAGAACTACCTACAAGAATTTAATCAACATATAACTCCTACAAACAAAATAATATATACATAATAACCAAATCTGATCCAATAATAACCCTACCGACCAGACAATGCAATGAAGATCTGTCAATCTCTCCCAATGCTGAATTGCGCACAAATTTGCAAGAATATTTTAAACACAACCACTGGGCGCTAACCTATACAAGATCATCCACAGAATACACTACTGTTCACACAAAACACCGTAGATAACTATGCATGCCATATGGCACAGTACACCCATAAAACATTTTTGGCAGGGAGCTGCCAACCTTTTATCACACTCTCTAAATATCCTTCGGCCCTCATCTCCAGCAGTGTCTGCTAGGAGACACATCAGCAATCACTGGGACAGAGAGGGCCTCCAAAGCATACAACATTAATCCAAGAAAACCATACTTCTGAACTGACAAACAAGAAAGTACCATTACTCACTAGAGAAACTTACTACTGAATTGCAATGGCAAAAGTTTTATGCATGCATCAAAAACAAAACTACTCTTTTTAACTCAAGTCTGAACACCTCACTTCAATAATCTACAATACTCTCTCACCAAAATCAACACCACAATCAACAAAAGGAACAACAAGCACACAAGATCTGGCCCTCAGTATCATCACACCCCCTGTTTACACTAGAAACCAATGTCCCCCTGCATAGCTACATTCGTGCACACTCCCCACACACCCACCCAATTAAACAACGACTCTATAATTTAAATATCCAATTCTTGAAGAGCATATCGCAAAAAAAATTAAGTAGCTTTCAAGCCAACCATAACAGGCTGTGACTCTGAAATCTGAAAACAGGGCATGGCGGAGTGAGGTGCTGACCTGAGTTTTCTGGGTCTCGGGGTTCTGGGTGTTCTCCCTTTTCCTGCCAGGTTTCCAGGCATTCTCGGCCTTCTTCAGCTGCACCTCGTCGTTCATGGACACGTTGGTGATGATCTTGCGGGGAGACGGCCGTCTCGGGCCTACACTGAGCAGCTGAAGCAACGAATGGGTGCTCTTTATTATGGGCGGTAACAATGTCACAAAGACCTCGGTCACATAAGATGACCAGGCGCTCATTCATTTGTGACAGAAGAGAAGGGATGAGCGGAGAGACCCACCGGTGCACCCCTGCCTCCAGGAAGTGGCCTGCTGAAGTCTGCAGAGGCTGGGTTGAAGCCTGGGTCTCTGGCGATAATGCGAGGGCCCACCTGCTGCAGGGGCAGCTTGTTTTGTTTGATCTAGAAAACAACAGAGTCAAGTCGAAGTCCATCAGCCCCTCTCCATGGAATGGTTTTAAAGGTCCCCTAAGGCCAATGTTTTAGCAGGCTAACCTTGTCCAGTACCACATTAGAGATGGGAGGAAGCCCCTCTGGCTTCTGCATGCAGGCAGGCATGAACTGGAAGGTCAACAGGAAGTCTCTATCATACTGCCTCTTCCCATCCTTCAGCTCTGGCTCTGCATGCAGAGAGGGGTACAGTGAGCACCTGGAGAGAGGAATCACCTCTCTGTCAGGACACTGGGCCTGCCCCACAGGAGTGTCCTCTTTTGGCTTCTTCCAGGTGTTGGATAAACTAATAGCTGTAAAACATAACAAATCAGTCTGGTGTCTTTTTAGTGTCCTAACATAGCATGTCATGCATGTGGTTATTTACCTTGACTCAAGCTTCGCCTAAGCTTGGACTGTAAGATGGGCTCCACTTTATCCTCCAGCAAGACCTCTGGCTCCTTCCCAGTCTCTTTCAGCTCTGCCCCAGTGGAGGCTCCACAGGCCTGGACTGCCTCTATAACAGCCTGGCCTGGGAGAGTGAGGCCTGAAGGAGCAGCAGTGCTGGAAGGCAATGAGGGCGTCAGCATGCCTGAGGCAACCGCCTCTCCGGCTGCTGGACTTGCAGCCTTCGCCGGACAGTGGGCCTCCAGGGCCAGGCCGACACTGACATTCCCCTGCTCTGCTAGCTGGCTGTTCAGCTGCTGGGATTTGAGGTAGAAAATGCGAGGATAATGAGGGTGTGGACATAATAACTAGCAAAAGACGGAAAAGATGGAGAGGGAGAGGGGGAGAGAGAGAGAGAGAAAGAGAGAGAGAGAAAGAGAGAGAGAGATACTGCACACACATGCAGAAGAAGGGGAATGGCAATGAGGGTGGGGGGGTGAGCACAGCACAGCACAGCACAGCACAGCACAGCATAATTAGAGAAGTGAGTAGAGAAAGAGGCAAAGAGAGAGAGAGAGGAAATGAGAAAGCACAAGAGGGCAAAAGATCCAGCCGCAAAGGCACAAAATGTGTGTGTGTGGAGGTGGGGGGGGGGGGGGGGGGTGAAGACACAAAGACAGCAAGAGATAGCAGACAAGCATGGGGTGCTTAAATAAATGGGCAGGAGAAATAGAGAAAGAGAGGAAAGAGGAACACTTAACATTTAGGGAAAGAGGACACAAAGTAAGTGCAACAGCGCAGTAGTGAGTGTTCCCTTTACAGAGAGGCCTTTCCTCAGAGGAGCTGAGGTGCTCAGGGTTTGGCTGAATCCTTCTTACAGGACCTTTACGTGGGCTGTCTGTGTAGAGGGAACACGAGGGAAGATCAGGAGGATTCGAGTGGCTGTGAGGGAGAACTAAGATGGAGGCAGACGAAAGAATAGGCACGGCAAGTCGGAATATCAAAACACATCTGAGAAGCCTTCTTAAATCAGAACAGCCACAATCACACAAGCTACTGGAACCAGTCAAATATGACGGAGGAGGGTCAACGGTGCGACCGAATCACTGAAGAAGGAAGAGAGAATGGCCGGAAATCAAACTACACCATCAGATTTTGTTGCTGATTGTATGATGCTTTTAATAGGACAAGAGAATGAAAGCCAGCCAAACAACCAAACAATCAGCTCAGAGCTTATTATGAGGGAGGACTAGATGAGAGAGTACTTTGACCTGTGGAGTGGATCACGCGCAGCAGCGGCCTGTAGCAGATCAGGGGCTCGGGCTGTGGGACTGAATGGCTTACCTGTGGAGCAGTAAGGGTAGTGCAGGGACATCCCACTGGTGGGCTTGTGTTCTGGCTAATGCCTACTCCTGACATGATCTCCTCTGTGATATCCTTGCCATCCTGGTTAGGGTCTTGGATACGGATCTTAGCGAACAGCAAGTTATTTGCATCTATTAAGTCAATCCACAATTAAATTAATTTCATCTCTGAGGCAGGGGGAATACTCACTGTTTTCTTTACCCTCTTAGTGGGTGGAGGCTGCTAAGCTGTATGCACTATTATGGATGGAGATTTGGTGTATATGGTCTGGCCAGGATAGTATGAAGGCCCTGCCACTAGTGGTGACCAAAAAAAAGCACTGGTTTCAGTTAGAGAGCAAACGAAAAACCAGTTTCAGCCAGCGGGAATACCCAGAAGAAAGGTCTCTTTATCGGTGAGAGCACGCATGTGGGTTTCCCAGGTGGGGGTAGAGAAACGGAAGTCCAAACTCACCATATGCTAGTGGGCAGTCTGCAGGAAAGAGCCCAGGGTAGAATGTACTGGGTCCTGTGGGCTGGACGGAGTACTGCTGGGGATGTCCCACGTAAGGAAGGCCACTGTGGTGATACTGAGAATGAAACAGAACAGCAGAGGTAAAGGGCCTAGCACCAGACATGGCCATTCATATAGGACACTTCTAAGAGATATTCAAAGCAGTAAACAAGCAAAAAATACAAAAACATTTAGTTTTTACACTGAAAAAAAACTAAACTAGAACTTCTCATTTCTGCTTCCAAGATAAAACATATTTTTATCTACACATTTTAGGAGCAGTTTATTTATTGCTGGCCAACCTGTTTATAGACAGATTTTCAACCCATTTGCTACACTGTGTACATATTTGCACAGGCGCTTTTCTCTGCTCTGGGTACCTGAGGCACGTAGTACTGGAGTATGTAGTACTGGGCGGTCTGGGATGAGGTGAAGGGCATGGGTGTCAGGAACATCATGATGAGCTGGCTGGACACGGGTCGAAAGGAAGCGCTGTTACTTGGAACGGCAGGCTGGGCTGTCTGCATCTGAGGGATCTGGAAAAGCTGGGAGAGGAGAGGAGTGGAGAGTGAGGGTCACAGAGCAGCGTGGCGTATGCCGCAGCAGCCGGCTCAGACGCTCGGAGTGAAGACTTTAGTCAAGAGTTGAGTCGTGGACTCTACAGCAGTTGTACTGGGAATGTTGAGGAGATATATACATAAAAAAAAAAAGTTTAAAATTTTCAAGGGATTTTGAATGTCCTATTATGCTAGGCATGCAAGATACAAAAAGAAAACCTTTCAAGAGTCTGTTTCACATGCATGGCACTAATACAAGGGTGAATGAACTAGCATGAAAAATTAAACAATTACAATGACGGATGCAGCTAATTAGCCATGATTGCAGGAGAGGGGATATATATGTAAAAGACTAATCTAATCTTGAATGTAAATTTGTACTGATAACCTGAGTCTATCAAAGCCAATGCTGACAAAATATGACATGAGCTAGAATTCAGAATGTGACAAACCCCCATCCCAGTTGGCTTTGATGCTCAGAATGGGAACATAGTGAGGGAATTCCTTCTACATGAGAAACAGTAAAATGAGCCTAAGAGGTGATTCTCACATACTGTCTCCTACCGAGCTGTTGCCATCTTAACATTTTCTGGACATAAAATCCTCCCTCCAGCAGTTATGCAGGCAGGCAGAAATGAACCTTTGTATGGGCTCCTGGGTAATGGAGCAGCCATACCATGTCCAAAACAGATTATTAAAAAGCACTGGAGTCCAAAGGAAATAAAGAGAAACAGACTAAAAAAGACTAAACATAAAAGACTAAACATAGGTGCTGGCATCCTCCGAACTGGGGAGCAGAGTGGAGCGCAGGTGCACCACTGAGCTACTGGAATGTCTTTCAATGCATTTTTTGAAGACTGCAAAATTACCTGAATGGATCTCAATCCTCCCTTGAATATTGAAGCAGGAACGAGAGAGAAGCTAGTGGAAGAACGCACTAATGGGTGTGGAGGGTCAGAGAGACTGTAACACGCTCACATACACTGGCACACACAATTTAAACAAATCTTTAAACAAATTTAAACCAAACCAAGTTTTTTGTTTTTTTTTTTAATGACGGAATTGAACACTGTTGTTACAGTGGAATTTTGAGGTCAGAGGCAGAGCAAATGTGTTCCACTAACCTTCCTGGCCCTTTAAGTGCACTACTGCAGATAGACTGAAAACAAATTTCACCTAAATAAAATCACACTGTAACACTGAAAACATAAACACAGACAAGCACTGAATGAGTGGTAAAGGGCATTAAAGCCTAAGTATTACATGGAGATCACCGCTCACATTTTCAATTCTTTCCTTTGACAAAACAACTCACATCAACAGCCAAGGCACTGCACTGGCTTTCTAAAAGGAGATGGCAGATGGCACTATCAATTAGCTTCACTCAAAAATGGGAGAAAACAAGGAATGCAGCATGTTATGCGCTCGTGCACATAGTTCGGTCACACGTCTCTGCTATGGTCTTCCAACGTACACTACCCTTGATATGAGGCAATATGGCCACCTACTGTAAGCTCAACCTTGGGTCACGATATCATGCAGAGCCTTCATAACACCCTATGCTTCTGTGCATGTGCTAGTCAGATTCAAGCTCAAATATCGTCTCTCTCAGCTAGCACAGCCCGGCCTCATCTGTCTACAAAACTTCCAAGAGGTCTCCGGTACACTAGACAAATGTTGCTGTTTTGTATTCACAGAGAACATTTATCCAAGTATGTGTACTGGTCAAAAAGTTGGGATGCGGCTGGGAGACAGGAATCCATCTGCCTCTGAGATTGATGTGTGAGTTGGGGAGGGGAGTGCAGTGGCTAGAACACTAAACTTGGCGAGGTTTTACCACAGGCACACAGTGGAGCACGCATCATACAGTGGGAGGTGCTTCGCTGCGGCGGCGGACATTAGCTGCTGGTGGGCAGGATGAGAGAGCAAACTGGGGGTGGAGGAGGGTGGGGGGAGCCAGGCAGAGACTGTGGGGGCAGGATGGGTGCAGACGCATGTCACATGCTGCAGGAATCTGGACCATGTTGCTGACAAGTTCATTGAATGTTTTGAAGCCAACTACAGCACATGCATGTCTGTGTTGTATCTGGGCTTGGTGTAGTAGGGTCAAGGAAGACTTATTTTTAGCTGAAGATGTCCATCAATAGCAACACACTTAACTGCAGATAACCATATTTACTGCTAAACTTTGACTGACATCTCAAGTGAGGCACACTTCATACAGAATGAATACAAGAGTTAATTTACTGTCTTGTGCAGTTCAATATAACAAGCTCATGGTTCATTGCAGGTGGAGCCACCGTCCTTGTTGATTGAAAACCTTAAGGAGGAGAAGCAACAGTCCTATTCCAAGCTAGAGAAAAAAGGCACAGGACTCTCACACAGCAGACTCTGAAATGGAGGATCTCTCACATTAAGGTATAGCTATGCAGCCTTGAATTTTTACTTCCAGACATTCTTGTGTGGTTCCTAGATTTTTCCCACATTCCAGTCCTTTTCTCAAGTACACTTTAAATAGAAAATAAAGTAATTAATTGAAGGGAATAGCCAGTGCCATCTTTATTCTGAGCTCAATGTTGCATACAGACGAGGTATTGTCCACAGAATGTCTAACAGTCTCAGGTGGGTTCAATCTTTATACATTTTCATCAAGTTACAAAACCATTTTTTATTAAAATTGTATCTTTAGGTGGTATCCTGGCCTCAATCCCGGACTTGCCACAGAGGCCATATTTGGTCATTCTCACTTCCTGCTTACTTCTGAAGCCTAATTTGGTCTTTTACAATTCCTGCCATCATATTATTACATTAATAATTTCATTTTATTACCTCACTTGAGTACACCTCTGGCTGGATATTGACCCACTTGGTTGTAATCCTAAATGAATCATGAATGATGCAATCAAAGGATCACTGCTTGAAGCCAAGCAAAAAAGTTTGATTTTTCACATTCACAGACATGAAGAACCAGCAGGACGAACCAAGACTCATGTGAACTGTGTGGGAAAGTAGACTTTGCACATACTGTAGAACAAAACCGCTTTGATGAAGTTGTAAGCAAAGAGCTATTAAGAACATAAGCCTGTGTAAATCCTGATAAGCAATTGTAGTTCAGAAGTGTTTGAATATGTGTATTGTTTGTTTGTATTTTCACAGGCCAAAAACAAGTACTGATTAGCAAGATTTACTACCTCCCAGTACACCATTTCTTTTTACTGCCTGAGTAGATGTTGATGGAAGTCAAAAGGCCAACAGAAGCAACAGCCATCTGGTGGTTGCTTCCAGACTACCAGATCAACTTGATATTCTCTATTGCCTCTCTCTGGCAGAATACCCACCAGGTCATTCCACATTTGCATAGTTTTGGTGATGCTCTTTGCTTTGGCTTCAATGTCAATTTGGTGGGCTTCTTTGGGTGGGATGATTCCCCCGCTGAGAGTGTGCGGGCTGTTGTGGAGAGAGGATGTGTCTCCAGAGTCACATCCAGACCCACATATGGCCACCGCAACCAGAAAAGCACAGGTGAGGAAGGTAAGGCTTCTGAGAGCTACCAGCCAAGCAGGTGTGGACAGAAAAGAGGTGCTCTGTAGCAAAGAGAAAGGAAGCTGATTGCTTGGTATGTAAAAGGAGAGAAACCTGGAAGCTGGTGTGGATAGTATGAAACCCACCAAAAATGAAAACAACATATTCATTTGGAAAAAAAACAAAAAACCCAACAAAATGCAGCAAGAGAAAACAGGTCTTTGCTTATCTTAGATAAATCAGTGTTTGATATAATCAATGCTTAAAAAAGCATGGTAGCCAGGAACAAAAAAGTAACCAAAAGTATTCAAGGTGAAATGTGCAGTGTATTGGCTCAGTCATTTCAACTGTTCCCCATTTTTTTAATATCAATTTTCATCTCTGACAAGGAAGATGTGGAGGGGAACCTGGGAGCCTGTTGGACAGGGTAATGAACTGGATTGCAGGCTCAAACACTGTATGCACTTATATGCACTTGAAGGACAGTGTTCACTACCAGTTCCGTGTACGCCCTTTTTTTTATCGTCACTTTGTATCAACCGGGAAGGAGCAACTGTCATTCACACCCAACAGAAATGCAGCTAGTTGTGACCTTGAGAATTCTTGGCTATGGAATCGCCAAAAAGTATCTTAAGCACTTCAGCACCATTGTAAGACAACCATTGACAATAATTACTCACCTTAATGAATGCTTTGTCCGCATCTTGGCTGCATCTGAGCTGGTGGTTGAAAAGCAGGGCCCACAGCTGTCGGTTCTGGTGCTGGATGTCACACTGCTCAGCAGTCTGACAGGCACGCACAACTCGTAGGTCTGTTCAAGGTGGCGCTTGTACACCTCAATTTCCATCGTAATTGTCCTGTACAACCATTAAAAATTTGACAGAAGTTAAAAAACAGCAGAACGGTTTGTTACAACTGGAAAAAAAATAAATAAGAAAAGATTGTTTGTTGTTGTACATTAAAGTCAGTGAGCCATGAGGATAAGCCCTCTTGTCCAAAGTTCTGATCAGCAGTTATGACCTCCTAACACTGCAATCAAAATGCACGGGCAAAAGATGCATTACTGAAAAAAACACTGCAGATCTGGAATTCATGTCACCACAGTCAAGGTTGAAGGCTTTGTTCAGTGAAATATATATATATATATATATATATATATATATATAAATTCTAAGCAAGGATCTTTCATTTTACAGCCTAAAAATGAAAGTGACAAATAAATGTATGTGACAAATAAACCAAACTTGAAACTTTATATAAATAGCTTCATGTTAAATATACACAGTTAATCAGTCATTAAAAAAACACATTCTATTAATTAAGAATGTTTATGAAAGTTAATTTAATCTAACTAACAATAAATGAACAGTCGAATATTGTAGTTCAAACAGTCCGATAGCTGTAGTAATGGCTTACCTCATTTTGCTTATTTAGAGAACGATAAATTTGAAAACCCACAGGTTTGTGAATTTGGGTCTCTAAATCATACAAAAGTAGGTTTTCTATTTCTGAACAGTTAGCTAGCTAACAAACTACCAGCACCTAAACGATCAAAGTTGAAAGATGAACAATGAAATGGTTCCACAAGGAATGGTTTATAGCCCCGAGGTAGACACTCGCTGACCTCAACTATTAGCTAGCTAACTAGCTTATCGCTGTGATAAAACGATAATTTTTAACAATGAGGACATGAATAAACTATCCTTTACAATTTTCACAATATTGTTAACGTAACTGTAATATCTGAAAACGGACCACACAGAAAGGTGTAAAAATGAACAACTGCAAACACCCCGTTCCTTATCTTACCTCGTTAGGTAGCTAAGATAGCTAACCTAGGTTAGACCCTTTCACCATTTAAAGGTCTGAACTGTCAAACTGCGTTTCCGTTAGGCAGATAAATAGTTTGACGCCGTTTGGTGAAACTTATGCAGCCATATAAATTATTTGATCGCCGATACCTTTAGACATCATGGAATAAAAGAGGCTTATTTTAGCTGATGTGCGTGTGGAGTTGTTTGGGGGCAGCTATGATCTGGAAGCTAAGCGTTGGTTCAGTGGCTTCTAGCATGGACTAGCTACGATCATAATTCTGCTACAAAATGTATAAATGAGGAAATATACAATTATTTACAGTATTACAGCATTTACAGTATTAAAAGCGTGATTTAATGGGATGAATAGTTAACTAGCTAACGTTAGCTATCCTAGCTTGATGGCTATCTTTGCTCACTAACGGTTACTGCATCTTAGGGCTAACTTTATGCTGCACTTCGCCCCCTAGCGGGCCCGCGGGAGAATCCACACTGGCATACTCAAATAAATCACTTTATAACATCCAATATTCTTAAAGTACAGTACATTTTTCGAGATAACATTTCTTAGGAATAAAGCAATTACCTGCTTACTGATTTTCAGATGTCTACATGCAGCCTAATTTGGTCTTTTACACTTCCTGCCATCATGTTATTACATAAATAATTTCATTTTGTTACCTCAGTGTCAGGAATTCTGTCACTGAGCCACAGTTCTGTGAAAACTAAAGCACAACAGTCTCTACACTCGCGTTGGGTGCTATGCTAGAGTTGACCTGTTGACCAGGGAACAGACATTGGAGAGCAGGATGGACAGTACAGCTGGTCTGCTTGGGTTAGCTTTTTTTTTTTTTTTTCCCCAGTGGTAGCTCAGTGGTTAAGGTATCAGAAGGCTGCTGCTTCAAGCCCCCCCACTACCAACTTACCACTGCTGGGCCCCTGAGTAAGGCTCTTAACCCTCAATTGCTCAAGTTGTACTCAGTCATAATTGTAAGTTGCTTTGGATAAAAATGTGTCAGCTAAATGCCATAAATGTAAATCCAGCATGAACTCATGCCCTCTATGGTTTGTTTTTATTCAGCACTGACTCCTGTCTCTAGGGTTTCTGCGACCTTGAGTATGAGAGAAACATTTATATATATATATATATATATATATATATATATATATATATATATATATATATATATATATAATCTATTGTTATTATTATTATTGTTAGATACTGGAGCCTTTCTGTCTTCAGGCATCCAACAAAAGGTCTCTGCCTATCAGCCATGACATGGCGGCTTGACCGCGAGCTGGTCGCCCGAGGTCTTCCACTCCTTCTTCTTGTCTCCTTTACCCCTCCCTTTCTCTTTCTTTCTCTCCCTGTCTCTCTTTAAGCACAGGAGTACCTCATGGCGGGTACGGGAACAGCTCGTGGGTCATTCATGCCAAGAACATCTAATTTTTAATAACCTTGTCTCTTTCCTTTCTACACAGACCCTTAGAACATGCCTCACTTTTCCCCGTCATTCTGTAGATTTAGATAGTAGATATCGGACACATATATACTCTGTGCTTTCCTCAATAAAGTTGAACTCTCTTCATTCACTACCTTGGTGTCAGTGTCTCTTGACTTCCCCAGATCCGGCTACAGAGGACAGAGGGCAGAGGGTAACTTGGAGGAGATCGAAACTGAAGGACTTGTCACTTTGAACCAGTTCCTAACAAGAAGTACAAAATACATAAAGTCTACCTTAAACATTGATAAGTGCAATAAACAATAAGTACTAGAGTACTACTAGACCAGCAAGTAGTAAGTTGCAGTAGTTTAGCTTTGAGATCACAAGAGACCGCACAAGCACCTGGGTAGCTTCCTGCGAGAGAAGGGGCCGAATCCTTCGTATGTTACAAAGGAGAAATCTGAAACATGAGTTGAGAATGACAACTGGTTGTCCAAAGTTATGATCGTGATACCAGGGAGTTCTCAAAGGGAACTGTGAGGTCCTGATAAGGGCTGGGAGTACCCGGGATGTACAGAAGGTTGCATGTTAGCTTGGACAGCTAGCTGGCTCATTCGCTTTCTATCCATCTTAAAACTGCCAAAGTCTCGAAGTAAACATCACTAGTGAGTTATTCTACACATCTGGCATTAGCAGAGTGTTACAAGTTCACCGCAGCAGTAAAGCAATAAACACTTGTCTTATGTAGCCGACAAGCTCGCAAAATACACCAAGCCCGTTGTCATAGCAACCAGCACTTAGCTTGCTCGAACTAGCCTAGCTAAGATAGCCTTAATGGGCTAACAAAGACTCATTTCTACGCCAGGCGCACATACTACAAATGCATATTAGCTACATAACTGTTCGAATAAATGCGTCTATTACCATGCTATTCATTAATGTTCCTGTATGCACAACTGTAGACCGGGGGTTCTTTAACGTAATCCTCTTCGCCATTAGCTTAGCTAGCTAATAAAGCTAAGCTAGTTAGCCAGCCTAGCTAACTAACTGATATAGTTCAATGTGGAGACGCAGTAAGAGTGTCTCTAATAATTTGAGTTTGTTTTCAGTCGGTACGTACACTCAAACGGTGTCATACAGTTATTGAATAAATCAGCAGAAGCTGTTATTAAAATAATTTTCTGCGTCCTTTCGAGGTCTTACCTTGACAGTGGTGAAGCTTAGCAGTGGTAACCTACATACGATTCGCATTAAATAAATTAAATACAAAAAAAAAAACATATTTCTACGGTCAACCGAGAAGTCCATGTCTTTGTGAAATTTATTCTATGAGAATAATTTAATATTACTTGCTTTGCAAAAAGCAAACACTTCATGGCACACTTAAAGTGTGCAGGGCACAGTAATTGCTGTAGAAAACACATACATGTATTTTCACAATACACAGGCTGTTCATGTCTGTTCAGTACATATGGTTATATTACACCTTGGTTATGTGTAATATGGATATAAATGTTAAAATGTTCTATTACAGAACACGACACCTGTTGCGTTTTATATTGGTAAATCTCTGATATGACCACTGTAACATAAAGTTGCGGTTATAAGTACGTGAAACATTTTGATCGACTGAAATGTAGATGTATGTACATGCAATATATTTGTGATTATTTAAATCATACAGCTATTCTTATTCTTATGGCTAGCTAAATAGATTGCAATTTCGTCATCTTCAAGGCATAGCATGGTGTTTATTCGTTCTTTGGCATACAAAATGACGGCTTTTCACGTTGTGGAACTACAAATATGGCGGCCTTTTTTCTTTAGCGTTTGAATGACGTAAAAGCAGAGTCTCACCGTAATGTCGGGCAGGAGGATCTGGACTCATTTATTTCTTCGTATCTTCCGCCATCTAGCGGTCAATAACGGGTAGTCTTGAATTGATTTCTATCGCGTAATACTTTGGATATAAATGTTTAAAATTCCTGTTGCAGAACAGACAAAGTATAGTCAACCAGTTCTAACCTTTTGATAAAAACTTGAACTTCAAAGTAGGTGAATCTATTTCCTTAAACCAATCAGATCACAGTTCATTTACATAACATCAATGCTTTGAGTGCTTTAGATATGAGAACATCACAGTGATCTTTCTGCTCACACATCAGTCAGTCTATAATTCTGTATTATGTGTTTCTATAGCTTCCAACTTTCAGGAGTTCCTTGAATCTGTGGAGAAAAGTGCAGACCAATGTAGTTTCTTATTTGTGAACATTTATACATTTATTGTAATTTATTTATCATTTACATTTTTTATTACTTTTAATTTATAGACATAAGGACACAGAAAACAGTTCTTATACTGAATGAATTGTTACAAGGTAATATTTTCTAGACTGTGTTTATCATATGTTTTTATTTCTAAACGTTAATGCAGTGTGTTAATCTGTCACACCGAGGCAGAAGGGGTGAATCTGATATACCCCTCTTCCATTGTCAACTATTCAGAGTCCTCCAGTGGAGCTCATACAACTAAAGAAACACATACAGAGGTCACTGGAGGTTCTAAATTACATCTAAAGTGGTCTAGTTGTGACGTTGCGAGGATAAGCAGGATGCGAGGACGAGGCACGATGAAACGCACTTTTATTTTTGCAAACATGCAAAACATACAACAAAGCTCAAACACTATGCACATCTCAAACACCAACACACGTACTATGACACACGAGACATATATACACCCAAGCCGATTACACATAACAGAGAACAGGTGAACGACACGAGAGGGTGTGGCAACACAGACGAACACACACACACCAAGATGTTTGAGGAGGGGGCGGGGCCACAACATGACACTAAGCCTGTACACACTGTTCCAACACTACCCTGTAGGGCACCATCTCCATGGAAGTATATTTTTAAAAGCATGTTTGATAACCATATTTATACTGGAACAATTTAATCAAATGTGTTGTGTTTTTGTTCTTCTCTAAGACCTTTCGGATGCCGATATTCAGATTTGAGTCTGAGCAAGTTGAGAAAGCCACTGTGAGGGTTTCTGGGTGCTCTGGAGGAACACCCAGAAGTTGTACACCTGCACCATGCCTGAGACCCCTCTGCCCCTGACACAACTGCCCAGGAATGTGGGCATGTACCTAGACTATGAGGCTGGGCAGCTGTCTTTCTATTACATACTAACATATCTACATATTTATCGGAAACCTCCGGGAGAAGAAGCTGTATCCCCTCTTTGCGCTGCTGGACAGACACACTTATGACACTGTACTCATCAAAAGCAGCACCAGAGATGCACTGAGTCATATCCCACTACACACCTCTCAGGTCAGCTTGTTTGCATATTTTGTCATAAAACTTAAGATGTCAGTTGTTGCTGTTATATATAAAATTACCAAATTAAAAAATAAATAAATCAAAAAGTACTTGTGGCTAGACGAACACAGTCAATCACATAAACAAGATATAATGTCAGTAATGTTTGCGGCAGGTGTTTCAAATGTGCCCAGACTCATATTCAAAAATATCCATGTTTCAACAGTTTGAAGGTGGCCATGACACTAACAGTCTGGTGGAAATTCCACAAGATATCAAACTCCACATTCACACGAACTATTCATTCTCCCATTTGGAACAATCCAGGCTTTACCATGAACAAAAATATTAAACTTTACATCTTGGATAGAAAAAGGCATTACAAACCTTAAACATATTTATCATAAGACTTCTTTCATGTCACGCCCACAACTAGCCCCAAAATATGGTATAGAAAGCCCCCAGTTCCTACAATACCATCAGCTAAGATCACCTATGTGTTCAAAAATCAATTCCGATACCTACATCCATATCAGAATTTATAAACAAACATTCTTAATACAAAAAACCTATTATCTAAGATATACAAAATAATAGTGAAATCAAATCTCACAATTACCCTCCCATCGAGACAATGGGAAGAAGATTTATTACCAGCCTTCGACGCCGCAGTTTGGATTAAAATGTGTAATAATCATTACCACATGACAGCAACACTAACCTACAATGCATTCAGTACAAAATAATACAGAGTACATTATACTACACATTGGATGTTTAAAATTGGTTTCACAAGCTCAGCAATCTGTACATACTTTACTCAAAACAGAGCTGACGATTACATTCACACCACTTGGCAGAGCACACCTATCAAGCAATTTTGGCAAGTCGTCATCACCAACATATCCCATGCTTTAAATAACCATATCCATCCAACACCATCTTTATGTCTCCTAGGAGACATATCATCAACCAATATGACAGGATACTATGTATAACATTATTATATTGATATAATAAAAATATTATTGCAAAAAAACAACAAACAAAAAAAACATACTCATGAACTGGAAAACAAAAAATAATATTAGTGTCACCCATTAGAAAAATCTATTGATAGACTATGTATCAATAGAATAATTCTCAGAATTAATCAATAACAGAACCAATAATCTAGACTGGACACCTTTGATAAAATCCATACAGAGCGAATCAATAAACGCTAAATATCACACTCTAATACGTGTACATATACAATCCAACATACTTGTACTCGCACATAACCACATATATATATATATATATATATATATATATATATATATATATATATATATATATATATACATACATACATACATACATACATACACACACACACACACACACACACACACACACACATCATTCCTGTAATGATGCAGATGGCGAATACTTAAAAAATATTATATATACATTTTGCGTTTGTCTGTTCATCTGTCTGTCTTTTTTAAATAATAAAGCTCTAAAGGTCCTCTGATGGGGGGTAATAAATTAATATATTTATTTCTCCAGATTTCTATCTCTGAGAGAAAAAAAAAAAGTCCTTTTACAAATTGCACCTCGTTGTGGACCTCGGCTAAGTTTACATTCCAGGTGATTATTTTAGAATTCAAGGGGAGGAGCTGCAGGAGTTGGAAGAATTAATTAGGAAAAAAGAAGTTATCAGAGCAATAGAGGAATGAAACCCACGCAAGAATCCTAGAGCCGATGGTTTACCTGCTGAATTTCATAAGGTGTGCGTTAGTGAAATTGCTGATCTTCTAGCTGATGTTTTTAATGAAGCATTAGATGGGGGGCAATTGCATGATTCATTTTATCATAGTGTGATATCATTAATATATAAAAAAAGGAGATCCTTGTAAGTTGGATAATTGGAGACAGGTCAGCCTATTAAACTTGGAGTACAAAATTTGTGCAAAAATAATTGTTAATAGGATGTCAGAAATATTGAATGATATCATAGAGTTGGAACAGATATGTGTGATAAGAGTAAGATACATGTGGGATAGTTTAGGAGTAATAAGGAGTTTGGTTACTGAAGGGTCTGAGAGGGATTTTTATATAATAGTAAAGGATCAGAAAAAGGCCTTTGATTATATTTCTAGAGACTACTTATGGTGTACATTGGAACATTATGGTTTTCCAGAGAGGTTTGTAAATATGATTAAATTATTGTATAGTAAATCAAAAGTACAAATTAATGTTAATGGTGTGTTAACTGAAGATTTTGAAATACATAGAGGGGTTAAGAGACACTTTGAAAAGTATGAAGTTGTGGCTGGAGCATAAAAATTTGTAAACAAGGATGCCCATTGAGTGCTGCATTATATGTCATCGCTATTAGCCCACTATTATATAAAATTAAAAATGATCAGCAATTTCAAGGTGTTCACATGTTAGGTATGGAAAGATGGAAAATATCTGCGTACGCAGATGATGTGACGCCTTATGTCAAGAATCAAAATGAGTTTCATATAGTTAAGAGGCACTTTGAAATGTATGAAGTTGTGGCTGGAGCAAAATTAAATGAAAGTAAAAGTGAAGGGGTATGGATAGGAGATGGGCAACCTGTACCAATAGATGTAGAAATAAAAACTGAAATTAAAATATTAGGTTTGATGGTAGTAAATGGTAGATGTAGCGAACGGAATTGGGAGAAAAAGGAGTGTGAAATTAAACTAGAATTGGGAAAATGGAGGGTGTCAAACTATAAGACTAGAATACAGGAGGTTAAGACCTTTATTTTTTCGAAATTGTTGTTTTTGGCTATGGTTTTCCCTCCGGATGAGAAATGTATTAAGAGGCTGAATAAAATGTGTGTTCGTTTTATTTGGGGAAATAACAGAAGTGACAAAAAGGGAAATTATGTACAAGTCAAAAGATAAAGGCGGATTAGGGGGAGTTGAGTTAGCTCAGAAATTAGAAAATGCCTTTTGCAAAAATGTAACGAAAGCTATATTTTGGAAAGCAATTTGGGTAGGAGATGTAAATCAGTGGAAAGAAAAGAGGTAAGTCAAGGAAACATGCTCCTTATTTTAAATTACTATATGGAGATTTTTTGTTTAAATATAGGCAGCTTAATATTGATTGGAATAAGTCCCCAAATAAAATGATAGATAAAACAATACAAGACTGTGATTTTGGGGGAATGTCAATTATAAGGGTCTGACAGTGACAGAATGTGAAACCTGTGTTAAAAATGTACAGTCTAAAAGTATCTCGGAAAATGTTCGAGATACTGCATGGCTTATATCTGTTGGAAGATTGCCTGTACGATGTAAAATTGCATAGCCGATGAAATGATAGAACATATATTACTGCAGTGCACAAGGACTATTGAAATTTGGGAGAAAATGAAAGGTATTGGGTTTAAATGGGATCGTAACAGGAAAAGTATTATGTATGGAGTGTTTAATGAGAATTTGACTGAGAATGTGAAGGACCTTTGTTGGATGATTTGTGTGCCAAATTCGAAGATTTGGAAAACACGATGTAAGATGATTATTGAGCAATGTATAATACCTGCAGAAAAAGTTTTTAAACAGATTGTGTGTGAGTTAAAAAGGTTGAAGACATTTGATATGAGAGGAAAAATTCCCTGGACTCTTTTGGACATATAAATGGATGTATACCTAATTTACAGATGTAAATTGTATTGTTAATTATTAATGTATAGAGTGAAGGTACTCTGTGTCCTCTGGTAGATATTGTTTGTGAGGTTTTTGTGATGGAGTGTTTGTATTGAATTGAATTGAATTTTCTTAATAAAGTCAATTTAAAAATGGAGAAAGGCGGTCCTAGAAACATTATTTATTTACATGAGCTTTGAACGAGAGAGTGGGATCCATAACTCCAAGATCTTTAACCGTTAGATAAGATGTGATTGGGAGACCATTGAGGTTCATTGAGTAATTAGACAGTGGGGACCTAGCAGACTCTGGGCCTAATAGAAACACCTCTGAATGTCTCCGAATGTTAGAAATTAATTAAAAATACTAATGTCAATGTATTTACCACACATGCATTTAGGACATGTAATTTTTTCAATTATGCTTGCTACAGAATTAACAGTCAAACGTTCAGTGACTTTGCATGCAGAGTTGTAACTCTGCTTATTACTAGAACTGTGGCTAGAATCAAAATCAACGCTAGTGTCGTTCCTAAAGCCATTAGACTCCTGAACTCTGGCTAACTCCAATTCCAATTCAGATTCCAAAATGGGCACTTTTATACATGCTTATAGACAGTCACACACACACACACACACACACACACACACACACACACACACACACACACACACATACATACGTACATACATACATACATACATACATATCTATACACACACTCACACATTGTTTTGCATCGGACTAGTGCTGAAGTCAAACGTCACACAAATAAACTATGCACTCCTGTTGCAGTCTTGCACATTATCCTACTTGCTGCTAGAGTACTGTACTAAACCAGCACTGTACTCTGAACTGTTCTGGCTGCTACCGGTGACTGCTATGTTCAGGGTAGCATATCACTGATTGCTATGCACAACTCGCTTTACATATGCCCAGTACTGTGTACTGTACTAAATTGCACTGTCTACTCATTTTGTATTTTGTATTTGGCCTGTCCTGTATTTATTATTGTTTATTTAATGTTTATTTAATGACATTTTGCAGTTTATTGAACTGTTTGCACTTGTGTAGCATGTTGTCTGTTGCACTGTTGTTTTTATGTTGCACCATGGTCCTGGAGGAACATTGTCTTGTTTTTTTTTGTGTACTTGTATATAGCTGAAATGACAATAAAACCTCTTGAACTTGAACTTTTTAACAAAATGTTTAATTAATAAAATATTTTATTGTTTAATCCTTTAATGAACCATCTTGTTCTTCAGGTCAGTGAAGACCTGCCAAAAATACTGCGGGTCATTGTTAATCTGCAGCATCTTGCCACTCATGCGGTTAGCAATGTCCAGGGATCGGGCCCAGAAGGCCCCTTTGTTTTCCTCCACCAGGAAAGCTTTGGCTGGGTAGCTGATCTCCTCACACATGTAGGAGCAAGACACATACAAGCATGTGAGCAGCACGGCCTGCAACTCCTCCTTGGTGGCCACCTCAACTGAAATGATGTCACGGCACAGCATGTAGAGAAAGACCATGGTGCTTGGAATGAGGAAGCTTTGCTCCTGCCATTCTGTCAGTGTCACGTAGCAGTCCACAATGCGCAGCCACTGCACAGGCTCGTCAGCAGTCAGATCCTTCAGCAGGCAGCAACGCCGGCACAAGAACACACCCAGGCATGTGAGCAGCTCGTTGGTGGAGGACTGCATGAGCAGTCTAGGCATGCTTTCAGTGCTGGCCTGGCCCAGCCTTTCAGGCTTACTCGCAGTGGGGGACTGGGTTAAAGAAACATCACAAAAGACAGTTCACAACTGAAACCGGATTATGAGTGATAACAGTGGGCTCCATTTAAACTCAACCCAAATTATCCCAGTGATTCCAGACTAGATCTTTTTTTTTGGTACAATCAAAAAGAATTGTGGTACAGCATTAAACAGATTTAGCCCCAGTATTTATAAATTGCTTCTTTGACACACTTACCATCGCTCGACCCAAGATAAATAGATGGTGTCCTGATAATGGAGGAAGACCCATGGATGGTGTCATCTGAACTGACTGACAGGTAACTTTTTTCTCACCATTGTAAGCAGTCTACAGTGCTTCAATCTCCTATGAAAATGAAAACAAGCAGTTAACCAGGATCTCACAAGTGCACAAAGCCATTCTTTTAAAACATAACATGAAAGTGCTAGCTAGCTGCAATGATAGTGTGTGTGTGTGTGTGTGTGTGTGTGTGTGTTTGAGAGAGAGTGAGTAATATATCCACTTTACCCTAAGCTGATGCAGGTTTTTCATCAGTCCCTCCATTCTTTGAAAGATTCCATCCACATTTTTTATCATGCGCTGCCGTATGCTTGCTCGTGATTGGCAGGGCCTCGTTTCATGCCTCAGCATCTCCAGGTGTGAATGGCCTTTTGGTGACTGGCAAGGTATCTCCTGCCCTTCTTGCTGTGAGGACAATGATGTCACTTTCTGCTTCTGACTGGCAGCCTCTAAAGGATCCAAGGATCCAAGGATCAACAGTCTTAGTGTCCTGACTGGCAGAACACAAAGGGTGCAAATAAGTTGGTAAATATCTGAGCCTGCTAAAATTCTATTTATAAAAACACCACCACCACCACCAGAAATATACTGTTTAACTATCATAGTGCAACAATGACTGTGTAACGGAGTGTAACAAATTCTTACCATCTTGAAGAGCAGCATCAGCCACTTTAGCTTGTCCTCCCACATAACCCTGCCCACCAGTATGCATGTAGGCTTCTGATTGGTCAGTTGGATAGTAGTCTGATTGGATAGTAGGTGTGAGAACATTTTCATCATCACTCTGTGAATCTCTCTCTATCGAACCAGACTCTTCTGATAGGGAGCCATCTAGGGACCAAAGGCATCAGCCATAAGTACCACAGAGAGCAAATCCTATGACATTGTATACAAACAAAAACAAACATGGGCTTACCTAGACGACCGACTTGATTACCATGCAACCGTAGAACTGGCGCAGACCTAGAGGAGATGTCAGGAGTCCAATCATTGTAAGTGCATCTTTGAAATTCTGCCTTCTCTTAACAGCATTACAGCAGCATTAGAAAACTTTCAAAAATCCTGAGTACTTACGGAGCTGTTGATCCTTGCTCGGTGGCTTCAATGCCTCCAGAGGCCGAGGAGATGGTCTTTTCTAACAGGTTCTTCCATCTGTGGAAACATCGCTAAAGCCATCAGGTCCCAATTTCTACAACAGCACAATGTTGTTAAAATCATCTGAACATAAATGGCCTGACACCATAAATGTTATCACAAAACAGACACAGCAGTGCTGACTGGTTGACCTTGATGAGAAGATGGTGGGTCAGAGAGAGACAAAAAAACAAACTCACGTGTTTTTCTCAGAGGAAGTCCCAGCCACCAGCTCGTATATCTGTCTCTCTGATGTACTGATCACATACAAGGCCTTGTTATCTGATAGAGAAGAGCAGGCTGTCAAACAATGTATTCAAACTAACCCAAATGCAATTTGTAACTGGCTTCTTAATTTTTTAAAAATAAAATAAAGACATAGTTATTCCAGACCCATTCATCTATTCTGGCTATTCACAGCTGTAAGAATAACTACAAATATACCTGTAGCCACAGATCTGACAAGAGATGAATCCAAGCGAACAACGGGGCAAAAGGGGGTTTTGAGGTCCGTGTTCCTACCCCAAACCCCACCCAGTGAGCGCGCAGGACATCGCAAGATCAAACGGTCACCTGAACCCCTTTGGAGTAGCACCAACAGGTCTGAGAGAAGCAGAGCATGAATGTCTGAAACACACACACACACACACACACACACACACACACACACACACACACACAGAGTGAGAATGGACCTGTCAAGTAATCATTTGCAAGAGGAAAAACAAAAATGTGATTTGTTCAGCTGTGATGATCTCTTACCTATAGCTTTATCTTTACTAACTTTCCAAGTCAACGGTCCTTCGTGGATCATTTTCTTAGTGGTCAGGTCCAGATTCTACATAGAAAAAGAATATAGTTAATAATTCATACTCTGGATCAGGTGCTCCAAGACCAGAGAAGCTGTTTGGAAGGCAGATTGTGGATACATAGTAAGGCCGTACCTTGAACTGAGCAGCGACAGGACTGGCCTGCCTCTCCAGAGGGGACAAGTCTAGCCTGCGCTGATAACGGCTGAGCAGTCGCCGGTGCTCCGTCTCCCTGACGACCTCATTGACAGCTCGTAGTATCCCACGGCAGCACGCCTGTGCCCTCACCAATGTCTGCAGGTCTGGAGAACCAGCTGTTGTGGGGGCACATACTTGTGTTAATGCAGGAGAAAGGGTGTGTGTGCTTGCCTCCTTGGTAAACTGGTATGTGTGTGTATACTGAAGTGTTTTCATGGTTCAATACATTTTGTGTGAGTGTTTCTATACATGCCTTCTGTGTGTCTGATGATGTTATCCAGCAGCAAGGGGTATTTGGTGAGTCTCTGCATCTCAGACACTAGAAGGTCCTTTAATTGTAGTCGGCGGCAGTGAGGGCTGGCTTCACATTCCTAACACACACACACACACACACACGAATGAGCCAAGGACATCTAAGTCCAAATGTGGATTCTGTTGACTGCAACACCAATTTATACCTAAAACAGCATCACTAGAAGTTATGTGCTGCAATAAAAGTCAAATATAAAAGACTGGATAGTCTCCAATTCAAAGTATGGGTCAACCAATTCACAACCCAGCCCACTAACAAATATGGCAGAAGCTCTAGTGTTTGTAGGTTTGTCCAAAGGCTTTATACCTCTAAAAAGTGTTACCTGTATAAGGTGCGCGAAACGCGGGTCTTTGCATTTATTTTTAATGAGCTCCAGTGCCTGACTCTGGTGACTGCACAGGTGAGACACCTGCTCCTGGAACTCCTCTCCTGCAGCGTCTTCAAACTATCACGCACACACACAAACACATGAGCTACTGACATATCAAGTAAAGCAACAAGTATATCCCACACTACACAGAACAACCCCTTCATTTTAGACAGCACCAAAAGATGATGTGAACTAGAAAGGGAGTAACACTAGCCAGCTCTCACTCTAGACACCATGATGTCTCCGATGCCTTGAACTATAGAAGAGTCCCTCAGCCTCTTCATGGACTCACACAGATTCGCTGAAACACAAATGCAACACCACAAAACAGAATCTGTTTAAGCGAGCCAGTGTATATGTGGTTTGTTAGAAAGTTGTGTCAGTGGGCAACAGAACTCTACTTGTGTCATGAAGGCCACCGCAGAAACAACATGTACAGCCTCCAGTCCATACCTGCTCACAGTAATGGCATGGTGCCGATAGCTGATATTGTTCTGTCATTAAATTCTCAGTTTGGGTGGGTTTTACACTTCTTTAATCTTGATTATGATTTAGACACCAAGTAGGCTTCAGAAATTTAGGTTTGAAAACACACTAAGACAAATGGAGCGGATTTGCACACACACACACACGCTCGCACACAGAGAGACTGACCATGAAGATTGTAGACCTGGGGCAGGTTGGGGAAGATACAGGAAAGTTCTTCGACGGTCAAAAGATTCCTCATCTTCTGGAAGAACACCTGATCGAGAACCCTGAGAGTCCGCAAGTGAGATGCTTCCGTTGTGAACAGCTCTGAGGAAGAGGATATAGCAAAGTCACTACAATTTCTTACAAACGTTACACAATTCAGAATTCCACATTTTCATGAGTCAGGATAGAATTATCATATGTGCATAATAAATATAATACTGTATGTTCAAAAGATTTAGTAGCTATTTAGTTTAAGTTAGATCAGTAAATAATTTTTTTTTCATTTTACATGTTAACTGTGTACTGGGAGTTGTCTTTTATAGTCAGTTGCTGTGCACCACATTTGCTGTTTTACCATATATGACAGCCTGCCGTTCGATCTCCCGGGAGCCGAGAGAGGCGAGTGTGTGCGGCTCCACTGTCTCCTGCCAGTTCTGACAGTGGACCGTGTCCTCTTCCAAAGGAGGTGCATCAGGCAACAACGCCAGTGGTGTATCCACACTCCTACAGGAAGGGAAGGAGGCATGGGGAAAGAGAGAAAGAGAGACAGAGCTTCAGCAGCAACTTACTAAGATAAATCAAGGTGATGGATATGGATGTTAAAGAACTGGACGGCAGGTGTGCATGTGTGCTCATTAGCATCAGACTAATGAGGTGTATATAGTTATAATTACATCTCAGTCATGCTCATGGATCTCTGCGTCCTGGTGCAAGGCGGTGACATACCTGTCCAGAGTAGATGCTGGAGGCCGGACATTCATGGCTCAGGAACCTCAGCAGCTCTTCCACTAGTGTGTCTACTGAAATATCTTGAATGTTGGATGATCTCTTTAGTGTTCGTTTCAGTATCTGTTCATTCAGCTGAAGAACACCTTTTCTGAACGGGTTATCAGACGCAACAATGGTCCTTAAAGATTCCACATTACCTATTATGATGTAATAAACCGAGGTGTGAGAGCTGCAGTAGTGATCTAAGCCAGTTAGCTAGCTAGCTATGTTCTTGTCCAGACACTTTAATGCCTCATGGCTGGTGCAATGACACAATATTCAACATTTCCCTCTGATTCTACTTTTAATTCTGTGACATTAGCTAAGCAACTATAAAGCTACTCTTGTCCAAAAATGCCAGTGTCGTTAGACGTATCAAAACGTATCAAACATAGCTTTAGCTAGGCTAGATAATCAGACCTTCTATGAAACAATCACAACTTAGTAAATTCATAGTTGTTAATCACAGTAAAGTGTTTTTTCTTTTTGTTGTTTAAAAAGAGTTACCTTGTTACCTTGCTAGCTAACAGTTAGCTAGTAACAATGCCTTCAAAAGTAGTTCTCCACTGATACAAGATACCTAAGAGAAGTTTGGCTCGGAATATGACTGATTGAAAAACAAAAATACATCACAAATAGCGTTATGCAATAATACCTAAAGTGCATACATCAAATACAAACAGTCCCCAATGCAAACCTCTTTTACAAGGCAGCTATTTAGCGTCTGCTACTTCTGCAAAACAAACCCAGTCTTGCATGTTAGTGTTAGCTATCCAGCTAGCTAGGCATTGCTCCAGGACAGGTTTTAGTATAGCCAAAATAATTTGATTGCCTGTTAATTTTTTTAAAAAGTTGATGTAGAGATGTGACGTTTTACTAAGCGTGCCCTGATAAAAAGCTAATAAAATAGCTAAGGGCCAGATTCTGTTATATCATTAGTTAGTGTCGTGTCCGTTGATGCAGGAAAGAAGAGACAGGAAACAGTGCGTTACCCTGTGGCCTTTTATTAATGCAGAGCTCTGGAGATGTCACTTCACAACACAGTGCGAGTGAGATCTAAAGCATAACTTTGCAACAGACAGACTTATATTTCTCTCGCCTTGTGCCACTTCTGCTTTTGTCCTATTCCATTCTGCACATTATTCTCTACTAGTGTAAGCTTAGCATTCATTTAATTTCTGAAACTCCACAATTCCCCCTTTTGATCTCTACAAAGAGATCACCAATCACACTCCTTTATTCTAGCATCTCCTGTCTCTACGTCCCTTTCCCCCTGTATCAGTGGCATCATCGTGGTACCCTCATGCACATCTTTCCTTTCTATCATAGCTGAGATTAGTCTAAACATTAACGCCCTAATACATGGAATACAGCAGCACCCGCATGTCACAGCAATTCCCGTGAATGTGGCTAATGAAACCATCAATGACACAATTAAGTCTTTCCACTGACCGAACCGGCTCACCATCCAGGATTCCAACTGGTTGTTTATGCCTGAATTCTCATGCATTTCCTCTGATAGGGTCTTCAAACCATCCAATGCTCTACTAACTGACCCATCCGGAGCGGTATTATTAGGAATGAATGTACAACACAAGCATAGCGCAGACACCCCACCTTTTCCGCCAACAACATGTCTAATGCCATACGATTTTGCACCGCCGTCAGTGAGGTTGGTCCCAGCTGATCTCTAAGTCCTTCCACTGCATCCCTAGTCAGGTTGGCTAGCCTGAGGACATTATAATGTACATAGTTAATCCGATCCACATTTTTATTTGGAGTAATGGGGAATAATGCAGAAAGTATCGGAATATTCTCAAATCCCCCTGCTATCTGGTCTGCTAACTTATATCTGTCCGGAACTCCGCGAGGTATTCCTATTGCATCTATGTATGTGGGGGTATTCCTTGTTAAATCAAAATGGTATGCCTCTCGCTACTGTCTTGCTGCATCAGTTACCGGGTCCCTGTGTAGTTTTTTGCCTATCAGTAATAAAGGAGCTGCTAACCTGACCATGGCGCATGTCCCCTCCGAGTTCTCTGGCATGTTAACAACCAAAGTCATCCTTCCACAATAATCATACAATCCTGCTCGTGCCCATGAACCCACAGACTCGTTCCCAGTGACCGTGCGGTTACACCATTCCGCCGGGATGTGCCCCAAGCGTACTTGAGGTGTGCTTGAACTTCTAACGAAGCACGTGTAGTTCCCCTCCCCCTTTTCGGGTGAAAATAGTCCTGTCCTGGTTCTGTTACTGATGGGGGGGAAAATAACGCTCAAAGTGTCACAATTCTTAGGGTTTCTTTCCTTAGTCAGGCCAATCATGCACGCATAACCCTTGGGGTCTTTTTGTGGGAATAGGGGTGCCGGGGTGGTTATAAGTCTGGGTCTTGCGGCTGCACATGCTACACATCCACCAATCTCTACCCCCATTCTTCTTCACCGTCTTGTTGTTAATGTTTTAATCCTTTCCTACTGCCATGCTATTATTTAACCCAAGCGTGACCAAACTGTAAATGGAAACACACAACACAATACACCAACAAATAATCAAACAACACAATTGTCCAGAAGTCATCACTGGTGTTCTGTTCTTCTTACTTCGGGGTCTAAGGGTGGACTACCTTGACCCTTTTGCTCCCGGGGATTATTCTGCCCCTTCCGGGTCAGGTGAGTTAGGTGATGTTTCAGCAAGGTCCCTCGCTGTCTCTTGCAGACTCCTCTGCGGTGACTCTGCGGCGGCGCACTGGCTCAGATGAAACCACGTTTCCCCTTTACCCTTCAGGCGTACGGCGTGGCTGGTTCTTTCTGTCACCTGGAATGGACCTGTCCACCTCGGCTCACTCCATTTTCTCTTGATGACTCTCAGCAGCCCCCAGTCCGTAACGGGTATCGTCTGTGTTTGTCTGCTCCCCGTCCGGTCCCCCTCCTGCGTGGAGAAAGCTGAAACGATACTTTGCAATTCATTAAAGTATGATGTGTGTGTGAGATGTTTTTCTTTTCTCATTTATTGTTAAGGGTCCCTGGGGTCCTGGAAATCCTCAACCTGTCTGCAATTCAAAAGGGGTAAAACCAGTTGTTGCATTTACTGAACATCTAATTTGCATTAATGCCAAAGGTAAGGCATCAACCCAATTTAATTTTGTCTGTGCACAGATTTTGGCCACTTTGTTTTTCACATTTAGATTCATCCTTTCCACCTTACCTTGAGACTGAGGATGATACACTGCCCCAAATGAATGTTTCAGACCCAGCATTTTCTCTAACTCCTGCAAATTGCGTGCTGTAAAATGAGTGCCATTATCTGATCTCACCTTTCTCTGAAACCCATGGTGAGGAATGTACTGGTTCACCAGGAACTTTACCACTGAAGCACTGTCTTCCCGTTTTGTTGGCCACGCTTCCGGCCACCCTGTGTAGTTGTCTACGCACATCAATTCGTACCTGTCACTGTTAAAGCTGGAGACTATGTACTGGTGAAGGTGAGCTCTTACTTCAGTTTGCTACTCCTACATGTATATCTGTCTGTGTTGAGACTAAAACAGGAGCATGTTTTTACACACACACACACACACACACACACACACACACACACACACACACAGATATATATGAGCTGTATGTGTGGAATATTTATTCTGGTAAGCCTGGTCTGTGATATGTAATATACATGGCTGTGAAATATACTGTACAGTTGTGGCTACATTTCCATGATTATTGGTGACTACTCTCTCCTTTAGAGATTACCTCAGCCAGCTCTCAGAGTCTGCAAGGCCACGCCTTCAGCCACGCCTCCCTGAGTGATGGACACCCCAGACGCCTATTGATGCACAAGCAGCTGCATATTAGCCTGTAGGTTCCACCTTCTTAGTATCAGGACTGGGTGGGAGTGTGTGTCACAGACCTATAGGTCTTCCCAGCTCCAGCTCTTGGAAGCCAGTATGCTCAGTGAGGAGTGTTCACTGCCTCAGTCACCCTGTCTCCTCATTATCAAGCTCATTATGAGGTGATTCAGGCATGGTGAGGCAGAAAACCCCTGAAAATATGCAGGGAAGTTTCCTCAGAACTTGAGCTCAGTGTTCCTGAAGTGCAGTTTGAAATGAAATAAGGCTTTTCATTTTTTCATTCATTCATTTATTCAGAATCATGTCTGACTCATGTATGACTCGGTGTTAAAGGAAAGTTTTAACACAGATTTTGTCTGGGTACACACTTTGCAAACTTCAAACTGCATGATTAGCAGACAGTATTGTAGCTACTCAAGTTTATGATCAATAATGTAAGGTAAGTGTGTGTTAACTCTGGGTGGGTCAGGGTGTATTCTCCCCTAAACATACTTCTGACATAATGATTTGTTTAAACACTACAATTCTCTATATCCTAATAATTACTGCCACTTTTTAATAACCTGCAATACACTGTAAATACAGCATTTGTAAGCTTTAAATTTACAAACATGAACAATCATACTATATCAAATACATGATACTCATACCTGTGACATAGTGTTTTGAACAGACATTTGCTGCCACACCTGCTATTTTAGCAGGCTAAATAATCTGCCTTCTGAAATGCTAATATGCTTAATTTCATGCAAGTGCTAGTGTTCCTATTTGCTTGCTGATGTGCATGGAAGCGCCATATTATTATCATTATTATTATTATTATTATTACTATTATTATTATTATTATTATTATTGAGTCACACTGCTATCAAGTTAGCTGGTTGCTCTTAGCTAGTAGTGTGAACAGGACAGGGGACTCGGGGAAGACCCAAAGGGTGAGGTTTGTGTGTGTACATTCACAAGTACTGGTGCACAGCCACTGACATACATAAACACTGCTATCTGGATCTGGAATTTTTAACATTAATGTACAGACTATTCTTTCTCCTTAAAAAATTCATTATGGTAATAATTATGGCAGTGTATGTTCCCCTGCAAACAAATGCTAGGCTGCAGGCTGCATGATGCTGCAATCAACCAGCTGATGGCAAATCCAGACAGTGTTGTTATTGTGGCAAGAGACTTATTGTAAATGCATTGCCATTAATTGAGAGTCATTTTAAAAGATATTTACTCTCCCACTGCGCATACTCCCGTTTTCATAAATTGGCAAATATACATGTTGCTGCTTGTCACACAAACTTTTGTTGTACACAAGTAATAATGAGAAAAGGACTCATCATATGTTTTATGATATAGCTAAAGCTATGCATTTATCAAGAGGATTTAACACATTACAGAACACATCTAGTTAATCCTTTCAATGATTGACCCAAGGGCAGATAGCAATTATTTAAGTATTACTATGTTTTAATTTAATAATAAAAATGACCATATGAACCTTTTTGCTTTGTATTTGTTTATATTCAGCTGCCTTTATAATGACAATTATTTATGACAATGACAATTTACAATACATTATCAGTGAGTGGTATAATTAAAGTAAAATCATTGTTAAATAAGTCTCATTCTTGTCTCAGATTCAAACACTACAAAATCTTGGTCTTTGCTTGATTGATTTTTTTAATGGTCCTGACTACAAAACTATCCTTTGATAAGCTTGGAAGTTGTACACTACTGTGAGAGGAAGTTACATTCAGCTAGGAAAGAACCAACAATCAAATAATATACACAGATTAAGATGGTCATTAAAGATCCCAAACTAAGATTAATGCACTAATTAATAAACTACAACTTGTTTGCAGGAGTTCATCAGTGTTTTATCATTGGCATAGGTAAAGGGGTTTTCAGGCACAAGTTAAAAAAGGCACAAGTTGTCAAAGCATAAGAATAATGACCATAATGATCATAAGAAAGCCTTTCTGAGCCAAAGATCTGAATTAACAGGGAATAACAGGAGCACTTGCAAAACTGTGCCTAAGTGTATCCAGAAAGCACTGTTGGGCTTTCGTAGGAAAAAAAGGTTACACAAAGGTTACACTGATAAAACAGTTAAATCTGAACGAAGAATCAAGACCCAGGAGCTGTAAAAGAATAAGTTAATCTCTGCATTGCTCTCTATATAGGGGGAGTTTTACAACATTGGAGTGCACAAGAAACCCGCTTTTGCCCCGACACCATTTTCACTGCCACCTGATGAAAGCAACATGCTGTATATGGGCATCTCTGCCTTCACTGCCAACTCAGCAGGCTTTGCGTACAAAAATGCAGGAGCACTCACACTCAGAATCACAGATGACATGGTGAGTTTAAACCACTCCTTGCCATCACTGAGGGAAAGGTGTGGATGTGGTTACCTTACAAGACCAGGCTATTTAGTTAGAAGACTGATAAAGAAGACTGATAACTTTATACTGTTCTCCCAGTGCACATTAATAATCCCTTAATAGTGTAATAAATGAATGGACAAATAAATGATCAACAGTCCCTGAAAATGAAACAAACGTTTATCCTTCCAGATTCCCAGAGCCTCTCCATATCGTCTGAACACCAAGACATTTGAAGCCTTAATTCCGCAGGTATAAGAGATCACTTTCTGTATTCATCACACAAGCATGCAGAAACTGCTGATTTTATATTCTCACATAGGTTTCCTAACACAGTAGACTTTGAATCTTAAAGGAATAATAAGGTTTAAAGAGTAACAAATAATATGATCTCATTAGCAACACAACCATATTTAGATGAAGAATTTCCGAAAAGAACAACATTTCACATGATGATGCTTGGATGAAATGTGTTGAAAACACTGAGTTCTTTTGCTTTTGGTGCTAAAGGCACTTGCAAGTACACCTTACACAGATTGATGGTGGTAGTATAGTTGGCATTCAGTTAAATCAATTAAACTTTGGACAGGGGTAGATTTGTCCTTCATACTGTTATTCAGCACAGGTAATAGCCATTTTGGGACTTTGTATCACTTTTGGGAGGCTGCCGTGTTCTCCTTAAAGTACCCAGGTTGAAGAGTGCTGGGCCCAGGAGTATTATCACCTGCTCCTGCATTTCTGCCGATGAAATAGTGAGACGGATCCACATCCTGCCTGCTTATTGGGGACGTACTGTTCTAGCAGCTCTTCCTCATCTGTCCATGCTCATACCATGGGTTGCTGTACTGTTTCCATGCTTATGTGGTACTCTTTCCGCAGGATGCTATGGAACTTTTGGTGCTCCCTGCTCCTCTCTGGCATTTGTAGCTTGACCTTCCTGGTGATTTTTTTGCAGTCCACGTCACTTTGCCAGGAGCTTCCTTTTGCTGATTAGCAGAAGCAGGAATACCTCCTGTCCTGCCAGGCTTTTGCAGTCATATTAGGCACATTGACTGCTCCGCTTTTACCTGCTTTCTATATCTTATGTTTGGGCTACTTGTGGAAGTGACATGAAAGCAGTGTTATGTTTATGTTAGTGTGGAGTTTGATATCTTGTGGAATTTCCACCACGCTGTTAGTATCATGGCCACCCACAAATTGTTGATCATGAATGTTCTTTAATTGATTTGACTGATAAATGGTAAGTCTGACTTTTAGATCTTTGCATAATGTTTGCTCTATGTCTATCCATATTCTGTCTGATATACTAAGTTTTATCCATTTTATACCATATTATAGTTGATTTGCAATAATCAACTACAGTTCTGTAATGTTGTGAGTTTGATTCTATGTGATTTATTTTTCCAGTAGAATCAAGTTATGATGTTGTCCAAAGATTTTAGACAGGTTGGTGGCGCTGGAATAATTGAAAACAAATAATTTTGTTTAGGTAATATTCTCATTTTAATTATTGCAGTTTGTCCAAAGAGCATAAGGGGCAAATTTGTCCATCAATGAAGTTCGTCGCTTATTGTTTTCATAATTGGATGACTATTTATTTTTGAATAACAGACAACTGGGAAGAGAATTTAATACCCAGATATGTAATATGATTGGTATTCAGGGGGATGGGGAATGTTTTCATAAAGTTATGCTGCTAATATATAGTATAATACACAAATATCCTACTGGAGATACAATTTGACCAGTTATGTGTGATGTTCTGTGATGATCATATAGAACACCACAGACAACTGTTTGGCACATCACTGTTAAACCTCCTGATTGCAACCCGGGGCATCGTGAACTGTACAACATGACCCTCAGACAATGATCTCTGAGTGAAAGCGATAAACATAATCATCTTCATATCATCACTTTCTCTACAAGTTCAGTGGAAGAGATGTCAGTTAAAGGGAGTTTTAATACCCTTTCCATCTTTAAATTTAATAAAAACACAGATGGAAAAATTCCAGAAAGTGAGACAGAGAAAGGAAACTAGACTTTAAAATGGTGCTGCCCTCTTGACTTACAACTGTAGATTATTGAAATTATTACAAATGTCCGATGCCAAAAGGGATTGTGTCAGTGTTTCACTACTCAGTATTGCATTTGGTAGACAGTATAAACAATTAGACTATGGTTAAAAAAATCACAGAAATAAAGCAAACACCAATATAATCTTGAACCACCTAGTGCCAGGAAACATTAGATTACTGGAACAAAATCAGACAACTAGCAGAACAACTTTTTAACCAATGATGCAGATGCACTTTTAGTGGATTTATTTATCTGTATTTCAATCCACTAAAGTTTTTCACTTGATCTAACATTACATTTAAGACCGAAATCCTGTTACGTCTCACAGAAGATTCCACTGATCAAGCTGCTACTTACCCATCCTGGTCCTGGAGTACCTTTGCTCTGTACACTTTAGTGATGTCTTTGCTACCAACAAGCCTATTTTAATCCATCAGATAGTAACCAAACGCTCCTTTGCTGCAGAGCACAGAAATCATTCAAATTTGCAGTCAACAGATACATCTGGGCCAGATTTTGGATCAATGGACTAGGCTGGAACTGCACATATACTGTATATGCAAAATTCAAAATACGGGGAGTGGTTGGTCTCTTTTGCAATCAAATCTGAATACTATGGAATTTGTTTCGCATTTGTTTAATTTGACAGATTTTAAATGGATAATGGAGATCACTAGACAAAAAGGAATAAACAACTATATGAAAAGGAACAAAACCAAAAACAAAGGAAGACTTTAACACAAGACTAAATCTGACAAAAATAGATCAACCAATGACATAGCTGTTAAGAAACATATTAGCCATTGTTTTCTTGATATCAACAGTAATTTTAACTGATTGTTAACATACTGTTCAAGTCTTCAACTGTTTTGCTCCCAACATACGAATGGGTACAAATGTGGTTCATTACCCACCTGCACAAATTGCTTCTGACATACTGGGCAGCTACAGGGTTCTTCTCCCGTGAGGATTCTGACATACTGGGCAGCTACGGGGTTCTTCAATTGTGTGGATTGTCTTCTGCTCCTCCATGTGGCCTGTTTCACCAAAGCCCTTCCTGCAGTATTTGCAGCACTATGGCAAGCGGACACCCTTGTGTGAGCGTTTAGGTGCTTCTCAAGAGTCTGGGCACATTTGAAACACCTGCCCCAAACATCACTGACATTATTTCTTTTAGGTGATTAGCCACGTGTTTCTGTAGCCACAAGTACTTTTGATTTATTTATTTTTTTAAATAGGTAATTTTATATATAATGGCAACAAATGACATTTTAAGTTTTATGACAAAATATGCAAACAAGCTGGCCTGAGAGGTGTGTAGCGGGATATGACTCAGTGCGTCTCTGGTGCTGCTTTTGATGAGTACAGTGTCATGAGTGTGTCTGTCCAGCGGTGCAAAGAGGGGATACAGCAAGGCATGGCATGGTGTTTATTCATTCGTTTGCATAGAAAATGACGCCTTTTCACATTCTGGGGCTACAAATATGGCGGTCTTTTTTCTGCAGCGTAATAATGACGCATGTTGTGGAATTTTGAACAAACAGCAAGTCAGACGTTATTAAGAGAGTAATTTAATAAGAAAAAGAATAAAATAAATGTTTGGCTCTCCCGAGGTAGGGAGCCCCGAGTATACAAAACCATCTACTGCTCCGTAATTTGACCATTCGGAGCTCATATGTTTAAACATTGAAAATACAGGCCTTTATTTTTGCAGGAATGCAAATTTACACTGAAAATCCATTACTGTTAAATTTGAAATGGCCTTAAGGCATTATAAATATGATCAAATGACTTTATTTTGTAATGAAAACGCAGAAACTTTTTTTATCATTAGCAAATTATTAACAATTAATATGATGCAAAAATAAAGAACTAATGAAGAGCAACTGAACCATAATGATTTTCTTTCAATTATATGCTGTGATGGGCAGATAAAATAACATATTTGTTAATGTCCTAAATCTGTCATGCTGTCATCTATCTAAATATTGACAACATATTCCTTGTTCACTGTAGTCACATGCACTTATTTTATTTTATACAGCGAACATAAATAGGAAAGTGTTAACATTTCAGCTTAACCCTCAAATGTTTTTTCAGAGGCTGTAAAAATAGTGCATATAATACATTTTTAGAAACCTATTACTACAGTATTACTACTATCCTACTGATATGCTGTTAAATATAGGTCCGGTTGCAGAGGTCTTTTTTTAGCAGCCGTACTAATACGTGTAGTAAGACAGGTAAGCGTGGTCGGGTCGGTCCGGGGTCGTACACGGGGTGGCGTTCAGGAGGTGACGGAGGGTCAGGCAGGAGACGAGGTCTAGAAAGCAGGCAGGAGTCAATAACCGGGAAACCACACAGGATGAGGAAACGCTCGTACGCCGTATAGGAAAGCAATACTTCGCGACTAGTATGCGATGAGGAGAAGCTTATTAAAGGGGTTGGTAATGAGGGGAATAGGACTCAGGTGTGGGCAATATTTGAGACAGGGATAGGTGCGGTGATCAGGATAGGTATGTGATCAGGACTACATAAAGAATTACTAAACAGTCCAGGGAAGTTATCATCAGGAGCTCCAGCCAGTCTTCCTATAAGGAATTACTAAACAGTCCAGGGAAGTTATCATCAGGAGCTCCAGCCAGTCTTCCTATCTTCGGCTGGGTTGGACCGGCTGGGCGGGATCTTCCCTCGATGACTTGGGTGGAGGCGGCTGCTCACGATTTGTCGCCCGCAGGTCCGGAAGCGCACCAGCTGATTTGTCCGTTTCAGGGGTGGGCACTGGTGACGTTGCCTCCTTGTCTTTACGAGGCTTAGGCGTAGGCGCTTTAAGTTCTGGGGCTGCGAGACTTCACGGAGGGAGTGTCCTCATAGGACAACGACGCTTCTCTGAAAGCCCCCCCAAGGGAGAATCCCCATGGAGGACCAGCTCCACCTGCCTCTCAAAGGCATTCAGGTCCAGGACACTGCAGTCCCTTACTCACCTAACTGACACACACACATACAAACAAGGAGACGTTTGGAAGCAGGGGCCGTATCGTGACAGTATGTAAGTAGGATTGCTGAGCTTGTGAAACAATTACATTTACATTTACGGCATTTAGCAGACGCTCTTATCCAGAGCGACTTACAAAAGTGCTTTGTCATTTACTCATAGAATATGTCCAAGTACAGTATAGTAGGTTAGAATTAAACATACCAATGAACAAGAATACTGTAGAATACAGGGATAAATGCTAATACTTAGAAGTGCAAAATACATAAGGTCTGTCTTAAACAATGATAAATGCTATAAACAATAAGTGCTAGAGTTTGTTAAAAAGCATAAATGCCCTACAATAATTATTAAATTGGTGAGTCAATAAGGTAGCAGTGTCAGTTGTCCTTTAAATATTCTGCAAATAAATGGGTCTTCAGTCTGGGTTTGAAGACTGCAAAGGACTCTGCTGTCCGGACAGCAAGCGGGAGTTCATTCCACAATCTTGGAGCCAGGACAGAAAATAGTCTCGATGCTTGTCGTCCATGAGACCCGAAGCAAGGTATTTCAAGCCGAGCCGTACTTGAGGTTCGAAGTACTCGAGGTACAGATCGGGCTTTGACCATTGACCTCATGTATGAAGGGGCTGGTCCATGAAACCAATTTTAAACATCTTATGTGCAGTATAATGTACTCCATGCATTATTTTGTAGTGAATGCATTGTAGATTAGTGTTGCTGGTCATTTGGGTGCTTACTATATCATACTTTTGGGATACTTGTGGAAGTGACATGAAAGTAGTGTTATGAGGAATATGTTTGCCTTTTTCTATCCAAGGTGTAAAGTTTAATAATTTTTGTTGTTGTTGAAGGTAAAGTCTTGATTGTTCCAAATACGAGAATGAATAGTTCTTTGTTATCTTGTGGAATTTCCACCAGGCTGTTAGAGTTATGGCCTCTGTCAAACAGTTGAAACATGGATGTTTTTAATTGATTTGCTTGATGGTAAGTCTGACTTTTATATCTCTGCATCATGTTTGTTCTATGTCTATCCATATTCTGTCTGATATACTGGGTTTAATCCATTGTATTACATATTGTAGTTTATTTGCAATAATCAACTACAGTTCTGTATCATTGTGAGTTTGATTCTTTGTGATTTATTTTTCCAGTTATGATGGTGTCCAAAGGTTTAAACCAGGTTGCTGGAGCTGGATAGCAATAATTGAAAACAAATCGTTTATCTTAGGCATTATCACTTTAATTGTTGCAATTCTTCCAAAGAGTATAAGGGGCAAATTTGTCCATCAATGAAGTTTGTCACTTATTGTTTTAAAAACTGGAATGATATTAAATTTGAATAACTGACAACTGCAGAGAGAATCTAATACCCAGATATGTAATGTGATTGGCATTCAGAGGGATGGGTAATGTTTTTTAATTGCATCATAAAGTTATGCTGCTGCAATAGTATAATATACAAATATACTAATTGAGATACAATTTTACCAGTTATGTGTGATGCTCTGTGATGGTCATAGAGAACACCACAGACAACTGTGTGGCACATCACTGTTAAACATGCTGATTGCAACCCTGGGCATCATGAACTGTACAATATTAACCTCAGACAACGTTCTCGGAGTGAAATCTATAAACATATTCATCTAACTATCATTACTTTCTCTAACAGCTCATTGGATGAGAGGCCATTAAGTGAAAGGGAGTTTTAATATCCTTTCTATTTTTAAGTTTAAAAAAACAGACATAAAAATTTCAGAAAGTGAGACAGAGAAAGGAAACCAGACTTTAAAATGGTGCTTCGCTCTTGAGTTGCAACAGTAGCGTAACGAGGTGTGGCCCGAGTGCCGCAGGGTGAGGGGCAGGACGCACAGACTCCAACGTCTGGGACGTACATTTATTAACATTTAACACAGAACACTAACGGCACTCACAAGAATCACACGCGATTAATACAAACAAGAAACGGTTAACTGCAAATGCACTGTATATGCAAAATGAAAGATGCAGGGAGTGGTTGGTCTCTTTTTCAATCAAATCTGAACAGAGTGAAATCTTCACATTTGATTAATTTGACAGACTTTAAAGGGATAATAGACAACATATAAAATGGAACAGAACACGATATAAAAAGGAACTAAATGAAAAACAAACGAAAAAATACTTTTTATCACACTTGCCCAGACAAGCACCAAATCAGACCAAAATAGATCAAGCAAAGGCATAACTGGGAAGAAGCATATTAGCCATTTATTACTCTATTGTTAACAACCTAACAACAGTAATCTGATTGTTAACTGATTGTTAACATACTTTTCAAGTCTTTAACCGTTTTGCTCCCAACATCCTATATGAATGGGTACGAATGCGGCTCATTACCCGCCTGCACAAACTGCTTCTGAAATACTGGGCAGCTAAAGGGTTCTTCACCTGTGTGGATTCTCATATGCTGCTTTCTGTGGCCTGTTTCGCCAAAGCCCTTCCTTACAGTACTATGACAAGCAGACACCCCTGTGTGAGGGTTTAGGTGCTCCTCAAGAGCCTGTGCATGTTAGAAACACATGTTGCAAATATCAGTGACGTTATTTCTCATTTTTGTGATTAGCCATGTTTTTCTGTAGCTACAAATACTTTGATTTTGAAAAAAAGTTTTTGGTAATTTAATAAAACAGACATCTTAAGTTTTACGACAAAATGTGCAAATAAGCTGGCCTGAGAGGTGCGTTCGGGAATATGACTCAGTGCGTCTCTGGTGCTGCTTTTGATGAGTGCAGTGTCATGAGAGTGCGGCCATCTAGCAGTACAAAGAGGGGTTACAGCTTCTCCCGGACGTTTCCAATAAATGTCTAGATTTGTGAGTTATAGAAAGACAGCTGGAAGAGAAGTCCTCCCAGCCCAGCACACAGGGCCAAGTGTCAAAGCGCTGGGAGGTGAACTGAACTTTCATCTTAGTCAGGTACTCCTGAACCCTCTTACAGTCATCAGACAGCAGCAGCCACGCATGTTTGGTCATGGGGTCCAATGTGACCTCATCCACAGCACTGCAGATCCAGTTCCACAATGAATTTGGAATGGATTTTGAAGTTCTCCAGGATCGCTGTTTACTGAGGACCCAAAGCTGTGAAACTACATCCTGGTTATGTTTGAGTAGAGACCATGCGATGAAGTCCAGGACAGGCAGCATGGGTTCCAGCTTCTTCTTAAGCTCCAGCTGCCTGAAATTCTGTGCCAACTCTGCCCTCATCATGCCGCACCGCTCTGAGACTGTCTGGAGTTCTTTAGCCCATTCAGTGTTTCTCTGCTTGGTCTCCTTCACTGCCTAGGTCCTCTCTTCACTTCCTCTCTCCTGCTGCCCTTCACGTGGACTGAACAATGTATCAACAGCTTTGAGACGGCTGGCCCACTGAAAAATGTGCTGGCAACAGTGTGGGGGTGTACGGTTCCACCGCAGTCATTACTGCTACTGGATGCAGCTGCAGCGCCCTCGTCAGGCTTACAGACACGCTCCACCTCTTGTTTCCACTGAGCGATAAACTTCACGCACTCCTTGAGACCGTGCAAATTCCTCAGGTCTGGTGCTTGAGGTAATAAAAAGAGAACAGAGGTTTAACATTGAATTAGACATATTAATAACATAATCACAGAATGGTATGTGTCCTTTCAGAATGATTTGTGTACAGGGCAGAGGCCTCTGTAAAGGCCTCTGCAGGCTTCTGCAAAGGATGGTGGATAGGCTCCAGCACACTTACAAGTATGAGATATTATTTCCATCAGGCTCAGGACCATCTCTTTAGGATAAGGTCAAGAGAAATCTCTTGGAATGTGGTGTTAACAGGTTCCAACTGGTGTGGGTGTTTTATATTACTTTGCATATATTGACAAATGTATGGTTTGGATGCAATGGACGTGAAGACAAACGCAAATATGTAAAGGAATGTGGGGTGAATACATAACCACTACTGAAAAATGTATGAAAATGTGGGTTCTCTGATTTTTAGACATTCTCCAGAGGGTGCCTCAATAATGCGTGTTAATGTTAACCTACAATAAAGTACGTGCACAGTTATGCTCTTTAACCAATTCTGAAGTCTGCATTTTTATTTAATATTTGAATTGAACTTTAAAACTAGCCGACTGGGCACCTAGGAACCACATACTGTTGCTATGTGCAGAGATGTGGGCTTGCAGCCCATTGTTGGGCAGAGTCCATCGCACTGCTCCAATAGACCTGCTCTGACTGCTACTTTCCCACGTCGGCAGTCGAAGTCGTTTCTCCTTCACAATGCTTTTCACCTGGTTGGCCAGTTTCACCGTCTCAGTAGACAAGCTAAAAGAAACTGTTGGCAGCCTCTCGTTGCTCCTGTAATATGACCGTCGCCAGACCAGAGAGTGGAACTGGATGGCAGTGTGGCACTTGCAGCTGCAGTTTGTTTGCTTCAAGATTTAATACGTGTAAGTGACCTTTGCTTCTCGTCCTGTCTTTACTGGTTTGTTAATAAGGTCATTTGAAATTGTGTTGTACATAAAGGAATATTACAGAATTATTCTCTATTTTAAGCTACACTGTGGGGTTTTGTTTTTTTGATCTTTACATTTATATTAATGCAACCCAATACACTTATCTAATGATCAGCTATGACCTGTAAGAACTGACAATCTGAACATTCAAACTTTAAGAGGAATAAAAACAAAAAAATGATCAGCTGTTCATGTCAAAATCTGTAATATGTAATAGAAATAACTGTAATATGTTCAATATAACTGTAATATGTTCAATTACCACCATGTAACATATAACTGTAAATATGCCAATTGCAAGATGGGACTGTACATTCTGTACATACATATATAAATATCCATATATACATTGTACATATAAACATAATATATATATATATATATATATATATATATATATATATATATATATATATATATATATATATATATGTACATGCACTATTAATATATTTTTGTATATATATAGAATATATTTCTCTATGCACCCCTGTTTTTCTTTTTCCTCAGATTGGACAGAGCACTCAACCATTTCACTGTGAGTTATACTGTGTATGACTATGTATGCGACAAATAAACCAAACTTGAAATGATTTTACCTTTTTCTGTCGTTTTCATTTTAAGCTTAGAATAACCAAGGCCTGGACTTTGTAAGGTGGTTTTGAATCCAGGTCAGCTAGGTGAGGACACCAATAGCTTACTGGGTAAGCAGCCACACTCTAACAATGGTGGGCTCGTGTGCAGAACAGTTAGAGCTTGGATCAAGCAAAACAAGAGGAAAAAACGAAACACCTCGGTGAGCGTGGAAAAGGGGAGAACAAAGAACGCCACGGAAAGAAATGGCAACCCCGATGCACTGGGGAAAACTCGAACTAAAAGCTCCCAAACAAAACCAGAAAACGGGGAGAAACTTGAATGGCTAAGGGAAGCCTCAGGAGAGAGACAGACTCGAGAGGGGAAAACTGGAGAAGGGAGGGGACGTGTAAAAACACTGACACCCTCGCAGAACAGAAAAGAGGCATAGCACAAGGGCTCACAGACCTCAATACCCAGAGTTACCGGCTAGGAGCTTGGCTCAAAACTTTATCAAAAACCCAGCACTGAATGATTGGGTCACTGGGCTTATATAAGGTCTAGCCCAGCTGTTGGGTGTTGATCCTGATCAGTGGCGTGGTTGACTCGACGCCTCCCTCTGGTCGAGGGGGCCTCGGCCTGGTGCCAACCCTTACAGGCTTGATGTCTACAGACATGGCAAAAATATTTCAATGTTCAATGCATTTCAGTTTCAATGTTTATTTTTTTCAGTTAAAATGTTATTTTTTTTTACTGCTTATTCTTCCATTAGACAGCCAGAAGCGCAGCACTGGTTAAAGTTTTTGAGCGGCTTCCTGCGCGCACTGGTCCTGGAGCACAGCGACTGCCTCATCCACCTTAGGGTGCAGAGACTCAGGAGACTCCAGCATATGCAGTAGCTCCGAGTTGTCCAGTTCCAGGAACAGACCCGTGATCTTCCCTGCAAGGGTGGGCTGCATGTTCTGGATCAGGGGAAACAGACGCTCACCCAGTATCTGCTTCTGCTCCTGTGGAGGTGCAGCAGCCAGCATGGAGGCACTGAGAGGTTCCTGACCCTGCACATGGACCGCAGCCAGCTGCACGGGCACCTGGAGCTCTGCCCCCAGGTGCTGCTGTGGGTTGAGAAACATAAATGTTTTATAATTGATTTGACTGATAAATGGTAAGTTCGACATTTATATCTAAGGGCTGTGTGCCCAGGTGTTGCTGTGGGCTGTGAACGCCTGAGGTGGTTTTGTACTGTGGTACTGCTCTCACCAGCGACGCCTTGTTGGCAGCTTCCGCGCTGGCCATCCCTGTCCCCGGAGCCTCAGATGCCATGGTCTGATAGGCCATCGTGCGTGGGACCTGGCAGGCGGTGGTTGGTCGGATGGCGCTGAAGGCCTGCGGGCAGGATGCGGCTGGACCGATGGCACTCGGCATATCCTGGACTTGCTGTGGGTGGACGCACTGCATGGCCCAGCAAGGGCTGGGGAGGAGTTGTGCCAGCTGGCTGCTTGCGCAGTAGGCAGGCCAGTTCTGAGCTTGTGGAATGGCTTCCATGTTGTAGCCGGAGGGCGGGGCAGGCTGGTAGGGGTTGAGCACGAGGTTGGGCAAGGCACTCACGCTGGCCGTGCGCTTCATGTACTTGTTGGAGAGGTGGGCCTGCCGCTCCTCCTTGCGCTGCGCCAGAGCCACGTACAGCGGCTTGGTGCCTACAACGCGCCCATTCATCTCCGTCATGGCCGTGGCGGCCTCCTCCGGCGAGGAGAAACACACGAAGCCGAACCCTTTGGAGCGGCCGCCCTCCATCATCACCTTGGCACTTGTGATGGTCCCGAACGGAGAGAACTCCTTACGTAGACGCGCGTCGTCCAGACCGTCGTCTAGGTTCTTGACGTACAGGTTGTCTCCCTGGTAGCGAGTCATACCGTCCTGCTTCATCTGCTCAAACTTTCGTTTCAGCCCTGTCTGCCTCTCGCCTTTCTTCTGGGCATAACCCACATACACCTTCTTCCCATTCAGCTCCTTCCCATTTATCTCATCCACAGCCCTCTGGGCATCCTCGTGCCTCTCGAAGTTCACAAAGCCAAAGCCCTTGGACTTGCCGCTCTCGTCGGTCATGACGCGAGTGCTCAGCGTTTGGCCAAACTTGCTGAAGATCTCCTTC
Organism: Electrophorus electricus; assembly: GCF_041902795.1. Taxonomy (NCBI): domain Eukaryota; kingdom Metazoa; phylum Chordata; class Actinopteri; order Gymnotiformes; family Gymnotidae; genus Electrophorus; species Electrophorus electricus. The sequence continues at coordinate 460,177 of NW_027658725.1, read as the reverse complement.
AGCTTGTCGTCGTCCATGTCCTCTCCAAAGTTCTTGACGTACACATTGGTGAACTTTTTGGCCCTGGCCCCCATCTCAGCCTCTCGCTCCTTGCGAGACTTGAAGTGGCCAATGAACACCTTGCGGTCATTGAGCAACATGCCATTAAGTCTCTCAATTGCTCTCTCCGCAGCCTCACGGGTCTCAAAGTGCACAAAGCCGTAGCCCTTAGAGCCATTCTCGTCACACACCACCTTGCTGGAAAGGATGTTCCCAAAGGCAGAGAATGTGTCGTAAAGAGCTTCGCTGTCAATAGACTTGTCAAGGTTCTTGATGAAGATGTTGCCAACTCCACTCTTCCTCAGAGAGGGGTCTCTCTGGGACCACATAATTCGCACAGGTCTGCCTTTGATGATGTTAAAGTTCATAGTGTCCAAAGCACGCTCAGCATCTGCCTGCTGCTGAAAGTTCACGTATGCGTATCCAAGTGAGCGGAGGGTCATCGCGTCCCTGCAAATCCGTACGGAGACTATTGCGCCAGCAGGACTGAATTTCTCGTATAGCATGGCCTCGGTAACGTCTGGATGAAGGTCACCCACGTACAACGAAGTCATCGGCGAACTTGGAGCACTTGGATTCATTTTCGTGAGGATCGTCGGTCAACCTTTCTGGAAATCGTAGTCGAAAGTAGTAAATGAATAAAATAAAATCGTAAATGATTTAACCAAATGATCTAACTGCACGAATTATAAAACAGTTTGAAACAGCAATTCAACAGAGCCAGGCAAGTGTCGACCGACCAAAGCGATCAAAGCAACACTTTAGCTTTAGATTCAAATACATGACAACTTGGTTGTTACGTAAGAGTGCTTTTACGTAAATGTTTATTTTTAAATATTATACAAACGCTATTTATTTATTTATGAATTATTCAATTATTTTAACTTATAACGTTAATAGCGTGAATGAGAGGCTTTAACAACGCCTTATATTTCAAAATATTACCTAGTCACAGCATTTTCCAAAAATCGTCCATATGCTGCTCACACTGAATCATTTACCGCATGGCTCAGAATAAATACTTTTAGTTTGATAAACGCAGCAACATTCATTTTCTTTAGCCTAATGCTCGGCAAAAAACATCGCATTAAAGTTAATTAATGGGATGAAATCAGTTTGCCTTGGAGCAGGCCTATGTTCTTTGAGGTTAAAAATAATCGCCTGGATTGTAAACCTTAGTAGAGTTCCACAACGAGGTGCGATTTGTAAAAGGACGTCTTTTTCTCTCCGAGTTAGAAATCTGGAGAAATAAATATATCAATTGATTTCCGCCCATCGGAGGACCTTTAGAACTTTATTATTTATTCATTATTTATTTCTAACTTCTCACTGTGTCCCACTATATCGGGTGTATAAAACGTATGAACAGACATAAATAACGTGGGGGAAACGGGAATAGGGGAGAGAGGAAAAATAAGACGAACAGAGACGAAACAGACAAACGGGAAATGCAGATAGAGTATTTTAAGTATTAGCCACCTGCACCATTACGGGAATGTGTGTGTGTGTGTGTGTGTGTGTGTGTGTGTGTGTGTGTGTGTGTGTGTGTGTGTGTGTGTGTGTGTGTGTGTTCGTGTGTGACTGCTTGTGTGCGTCTGCCTGTGTGTGTGTGTGTGTGAGAGAGAGAGAGGCTATGTGCGAGTGCACTGTATATGTACACGTACTAGATTGGGATATTTATCATTTATGGATTAGCTCTGTAAACTTTTTATCAAAGGAGTCCAGTCTAGGTTATTGGTTCTTATTGATTCATTCTGAGATTGTTTTCCATTGATATGTAGTCTATCAATAGATTTTTCCATTCGGTGACACTAATATTATTTTTTGTTTTCCAATTCATGAGTATGTTTGTATTTGCAATTAATAATGTTATATATATATTATCCTGTTTTTTTTCTATTGACACATTGGTTGATGACATGTCTCCTAGGAGACATAAAGATGGTGTTGGATGGATAGGGTTATTTAAATCATGGGACATGTGTGTGATGACCTATTGCCAAAATTACTTGATAGGTGTGCTCTGCCACACGATGTGAATGTAATCGTCAGCTGTGTTTGGAGTAAAGTATGTACAGATTGCTGAGCTTGTGAAACCAATTTTAAACATCCAATGTGTAGTATAATGTAATCTATGTATTATTTTGTACTGAATGCATTGTAGGTTAGTGTTGCTGTCATGTGGTAATTATTATTATACATTTTAATCCAGACTGTGGCGTCGGGGGTTAGTAATAAATCTTCCTCCCATTGTCTCGATGGGAGAGTAATTATGCGATTTGATTTCATTATTATTTTGTATATCTTATGTGATAGTTTTTTTGTATTAGGAATGTTTATAATACTGATATGGATGCACGTGAGTTTAATGTCTCTGAACTGATAGTTGCTCTTACCTGCTTTCTATATCTTATGTTTGGGCTACTTGTGGAAGTGACATGAAAGCAGTGTTATGTTTATGTTAGTGTGGAGTTTGATATCTTGTGGAATTTCCACCAGGCTGTTAGTATCATGGCCACCCACAAATTGTTGATCATGAATGTTCTTTAATTGATTTGACTGATAAATGGTAAGTCTGACTTTTAGATCTTTGCATAATGTTTGCTCTATGTCTATCCATATTCTGTCTGATATACTAGGTTTTATCCATTTTATTCCATATTGTAGTTGATTTGCAATAATCAACTACAGTTCTGTAATGTTGTGAGTTTGATTCTATGTGATTTATTTTTCCAGTAGAATCAAGTTATGATGTTGTCCAAAGATTTTAGACAGGTTGGTGGCACTGGAATAATTGAAAACAAACAATTTCGTTTAGGTAATATTCTCATTTTAATTATTGCAGTTTGTCCGAAGAGCATAAGGGGCAAATTTGTCCATCAATGAAGTTTGTCGCTTATTGTTTTAATAATTGGATGACTATTTATTTTGAATAACAGACAACTGGGAAGAGAATTTAGTACCCAGATATGTAATATGATTGGTATTCAGGGGGATGGGGAATGTTTTTAATTGCATCATAAAGATATGCTGCTAATATATAGTATAATACACAAATATACTACTCGAGATACAATTTGACCAGTTATGTGTGATGTTCTGTGATGATCATATAGAACACCACAGACAACTGTGGCACATCACTGTCAAACCTCCTGATTGCAACCCGGGGCATCGTGAACTGTACAACATGACCCTCAGACAATGATCTCTGAGTGAAAGCGATAAACATAATCATCTTCATATCATCACTTTCTCTACAAGTTCAGTGGAAGAGATGTCAGTGAAAGGGAGTTTTAATACCCTTTCCATTTTTAACTTTAATAAAAACACAGACGGAAAAATTCCAGAAAGTGATACAGAGAAAGGAAACTAGACTTTAAAATGGTGCTGCCCTCTTGATTTACAAGTGTAGATTATTGAAATTATTACAAATGTCTGACGCCAAAAGGGATTGTGTCAGTGTTTCACTACTCAATATTTGGTAGACAGTATAAACAAGCAGACTATGGTTAAAAAGATCACAGAAATAAAGCAAACACCAATATAATCTTGAACCACCTAGTCCACAGGAAACATTAGATTACTGGAACAAAATCAGACAACTAGCAGAACAACTTTTTACCAATGATGCAGGTGCACTTTTGGTGGATTTATTTATCTGTATTTCAATCCACTAAAGTTTTTCACTTGATCTAACATTACATTTAAGACCGACGCCCTGTTACGTCTCACAGAAGAGTCCATTGATCAAGCTGCTACTTACCCATCCTGGTCCTGGAGTACCTTTGCTCTGTACACTTTAGTGATGTCTTTGCTACCAACAAACCTATTTTAATCCATCAGATAGTAACCAAACGCTTCAAGGACACTTGCATAACCATTTTTATTTTTTCATAATACTTGTCCAGGTTTCCACTATTATGTTCAAACCATACATTATTCAATATATGCTAATTGATATTTAATAGTTACACCAACAAGTTCTTGGTACTATTATGTTCAACCTGAACTACTTCTATTTTTTTAAAAGACGATCCTATTCTATATCACCGGATGCCCATATTGTTTCTTTTGGTGATCTCCATATTGTTTCTTCCAGTGCTTGGCCGGGATGTCCCATCCTTGAACCAAGGCTCTCCCTTCAACGGAATCCCCTAGAGGCTTTTTCAAAGAGGCCTCCTGAAGATTTATGCTGAAGCCTACACTGGTCTTTCCTGCATGAAACCAGTTTATTCGGGACCATCCATACTTTTCTGCTTACAATATCATTTTATTACCTCAGCATTTTCATTACTAATTTAAAAATCAATCACTTTATACTTCTAAAGCTTTCACAGACACATTTAGACTTTTCAGCACTCTCAATGTCCAAGGCTAAATGCTACAAACCACTCATACCCCAACAGAAGAAATAGCCCAAATATAGCCACACATATTCCTCCAACCTCTACATACTTCTAAGCTATATATAACGTTTAAAGCCATTAAAAGCAAAGTTATGAACATTTAAAATACACCTTGATAACACAGTTTATAGCTCTTCAAGAATGTTTAGTTGTCATGGCAACTATTCCTTTCTCGACTCTGTTTTGTTTTGGGGTTTTTTTGGCATACCTTTCTTTTTCAGTCATGAATTCCCTTTTTTGTTAAAATCTCCTCACCTTTTCTACAGCGCTTTCTCTCTCTCTAATTTCACAGGTAATTGTCTCTTTCCTCCAAGGGTCTGCATCTCACCTGGACCTTTTCCTCTTTGCTACTTCAGCTCCTGTCGTAGCTGAACATCAATAGTTTAATAGTTATTAGGAAATATTACTTAAAACAAAACAACAAGAAAACAGCAAAGAAGGTATATGCAAGTATATGTTCACTGTATTGTGCAACTGTCATGTCAGCAGGTGGACAATTTTAGCTAAAGTTAGCATTTCAAACATATATTTTGATATTCTAAAATAATGTTTATTAACTCAATATTTCATCACAATGGGGTGGACATTTTTAGCTTTAACTCATCTGAGTATGGGGACAAAGTGAGAAATTCAAATGAACTGATATACTATAGGAGCATGCAGTTTATGCCTTTAGGCGACTGAAGATAGACCTTTTTTTAAAGTTGTGAGGTCACTGATGTCAAAGGTCGCATTTTTACCAAGATGGTTATCCAAAGATGAGAGAGTGGACAGCAATTCTTGGACATGTTTAAATAACTTGATTTTTAATTTTATTTATTTATTTATTTTTAATCAAAATTGCAAAATGAATAATCAAAATACCTAAAATATTAATGAACGTATTTACAACCTTACGGTAATATTTAAAAGTTTAAAAGGTTAAAACATGTTTAAAAGGTTAAAACATCCAAAATACCCATTTCCTCATCAAAGACAATGTAATAAGGTTAACATTCCTATATATTCGTAAAATGTGTTCATTCAGAGTAAAACTTTAATCAGTTAATTAAAAACATTAATTGTTTCACAATCTTTGTATCAGCACATTTAAACGAGTATGTTGTACTGACCCTTAGGTAACAGAACGAAGTGTGAAGTCCACTTATAAAATAAATTACGCATTCGTCATTAGATCAGAGTAGGTGAGGGACAGAGAGCCATGTGTGAAAACGAACAATCATCTCACAAAACACTACTTATGACTAACAAGTAAACACTTGCAAAATAAAAGTAGCCGTTTATGTTAAATATAAGATTTCACAAAACTATTAATTAAAAAAATATTAATTAAAAAATATTAATTACAAAAATATGAATTAAAAAACGTAAATCGATATTTTTGCGATTGATCTCCCTCCCAAGTTACACCGTTTACTTGTCTTAGAACTGAAACACGAGTATCACTGTTACGTTTTAATGAAACCGTTATTTTGAAAATTACAAAACTGCATGTCAATGTTAACCGTGTGGGGTCATACGTGAGTGTATGTTACAGCTGAATTATTAGGTTACCTAACTAAGCTACAGATATTTTTATATTTATTGGCTGCTTGTACAGATTTGTTAGCTCGCTGATAATATACTTTTGTATATAAAATTGTTCTGCGCAACTTTTAAAGTTAAATTGAGTTTCTTGTCTTGTTCATGGCTTTGTAGCCGAATCTCCCGTTTAGACATGATGTCTGCCCGCAGGCTTAGACTTCTAGTGTTTTCTGTTCAAAAGTGTTTATCTCGACTCGCCGACAAATGCAGAGGTTATTGCTCAGTGTCTCTATCTAGCACTCCTACTAATGAGACTGATGAGACGAGAGTGAGCACATTTAAGACCAAGCTGTCGTCATTAAGAGTTCTTCAGGCAAAAGTTCAACTGAGACGCAACAGGAACATGAGGAATCGTATCTTCCTGAAGAAAGTGGTCTGGCGCAGCTACGGAAAGGTATGTAACTGCATTTGTTGCCATGATAGTTCAGGCTTTAGGATTTTAATTCCCATGTGTCAGTATGCCGGTAGTCGTTGCCAATTTTATTTTGGTGTTTACATCTTGCAGTGTATTTCGAAACATACGGCTGTCAGATGAACGTCAACGACACTGAAATTGCGTGGTCCATTCTTTAGAAGGGTGGATATGTTCGGACCCACGAACTATCAGAGGTAAGTGTCAATGCCTTGACCTTTGACCCTTGATAAACACAGCGCTTCCTTTATTTGAAAGCTTTCATTCTCATCTTTCCTAATTTTTTTTTTTTTATACAGGCAGATGTGGTGCTTCTTGTCACATGCTCCATAAGGTAGCAAAAGCCTATTTCTGTTTGTATTTTACACAGTGAATCTATACGTTGCCAATCTTGTGCAACTTGACAGCAGTCCTTGACTTCAGTGACATTTTTTGCTTGGATGTAATGCTATTTTCTGTTCGAAAAAATAAAAATCATTGTGACAGGGAAAAGGCAGAGCAGACCATCTGGAACAGACTCAAACATCCAGCAGTTCTGAAAAAGAAGTGTCTAAAGAGCAGCACTCCATTAAAGATAGGAGTCCTGGGTAACTTCTCACTTCACCATAGTTCTTCATTCACGTTCAAATGTATCTCTCAGTCTGAAATGTTCGTATGTGCGCATGTATGTTTGTGTGTGGGTTCACGTGCCCGTATACGCATATGTGTGCTTGCTCTCTTGTAGGTTGCTTGGCAGAGAGACTGAAGACTGAGTTGCTGGAGAAGGAGAGGGTGGTGGATGTTGTAGCAGGGCCAGATGCCTACAGAGATCTTCTCCGACTCCTTGCACTGGCCCATGGGGGTCAGAGGACCAGCAATGTCCTGCTCTCCCTGGAAGAGGCATATGCTGATGTCATGCCCATTCACCATTCAGGACACAGTGCCTTTGTGTGAGTGCCATAATAATATCTGGCTGATTTATAAGGGAGGAGTTCCTACTAAACACTAACTCTTAAATTAACTTTGCACTGTGTGATTTTGTAAAGATGGTAAAGAGTAAAATAACAGTCTCACATGTACAGTTCAATTTTTAAATTAACATGTATAGACAGTTTTTGGTGTTTTCATATTCAACTCTAATACACTGAATTTAATCTGAACAGCAACTGTTAGATTAAAATACAGAAAAGTCAGCTATAATTTAAAGGCATTTGCTACCATATTGGATGAAACATGGGACTTGCATCCACAATAAAGCCAAAAACAGCAAATGCTCATAGTTCAGTTGTTTATTATTATCATTTTACTGAACACTTGTCAATCTGCATTTTTTGGTTAAATATTTATACATGACTGACCCTCCTACACTTATGAAGGGATATAAAACTTCAAACACCGTGGTGGCTCATCTTCAGCTCCTTCATGCTTTTAGATGTAGCACTTCAAACAATGGTTTGATATCAGGGGGTCGATACTTTTAAAGTCCTTTCACGCTGTTGACAGTACAGACCTTGTGTACTGCAAGCCTTGTTGGTGGCACCTTGTCTTACAGTGGGATTATCCAGTATATTTTGTCCCTCTTTGACTGCTGTAGGTCTATCACGCGGGGCTGTGACAACATGTGCAGCTACTGCATTGTGCCGTTTACCTGAGGGAAGGATAGGAGCAGACCTGTGTCCTCCATACTTGAAGAAGTGCGCATGCTGTCTGACCAGGTTTCTTCCCTTCAGCGACTATGTGTGCAGTCTGGCTTTACTAGTTTCTGTGTGTGAAACTTGGCCAGATGTGAACACTAAGTATATGAAATGATCATGGCCATAGGGGGTGAAGGAAGTGACCCTGCTGGGTCAAAACGTGAACAGCTACAGAGACGTGTCTGGGGACGGGGCCAGCAACTCGGAGCTTGGTTCGCACCTCAGCCGTGGTTTCAGCACCGTGTTCCCGTGATGAGCAAGGAGGCCTACGATTCTCTGACCTGCTACACCACGTCTCCCTCGTAAACCCTGACAAGGATTCGCTTCACCTGGCCACATCCTAAAGACTTTCCTGATGAGGTAGAAACCCCAGAGTCATGGATGTGAGCATGTGGTTTTTGGTTGGGATACCCATGACTAGTGTGGGGAAGGTACTTTTAAAATGTATTTCATTGCAGGTGACAAAATACAGAACACAGAATACATGCTGTTAAATGTAATTTAAATGTAATTAAAGTGAGTTATATTTGAAATAGTCTTGGACAATGTTGACGTATTCCAAAGTTTTTAAAGTATGTTCCTCGTTTGAGTAATGTAATGGAATATGTTACCAATTACATTTAGGGGCATGTACATGTACACTGCCTACAGTGGCAGATTAAACCCTGTGGAGGCCCCTAGGCAGTCATAATCTTGGGGCCTCCCTTGCAAATTATCTCCTAATATGTTTGTTTTTTTTAATTCCTTGTTGCATGGCCCCTAAAAGGTGTGGGGCCTACAGGTCACTGCCTGCTCTGGTAATCTATTGGTAATCCGGCCCTGACTGTTTATGGCTTGTGTGGTGTAGTGGATGTTCAAAGAGTTTAAGTATTTAGTTGAACGGTTTCTTATAGTCTGAATTCATGTGCAGATATTGCTCATAGGCCATTTTAAGCAGCAGATTGGATAATAATTTAGGATTCGCAAATTTGGATGTGAGCAGTAGAAGAGATCATTAATAGATTATCAGATTGAAAAAGCCTTATGCTTATCAGATATGTGAAATAAGGTTTGACTGCCATAGTCAATTTGTGCTGTTTTCGTTTGACCTGTGCTGGGGTGGGTGAGTATGTTTCCTGAAGGTGTTATAGCTAATCCAAGAGCGGAGGAACATCTGTAAGCAGATCCACTTGCCAGCTCAGAGCGGCAGCAGCAGAGTCTTACAGACCATGAGGCGTGGGTGAGAAACGCTCCTAGAACGACAGCACTCACCACAAGCACAGTAGAGATTAGCCTGCTTATCTCAAATCTCTTGATGTCTCATGTGTTAAAACTTAGTTCTCACTTTAAGTCATCATGCTCTGGGATGTTTTCATAGGTATACTAGGGAAGCCTACCTTGAGCTTGTGGAAAACATTCGAAAGATAATACCAGGTGTCCTATCATTATTGTAGCTATAATAGGTCTTGTGTGAATATATATCTATGTATAATTTCTTTTTACAGGGGTCAGTCTGAGCAGTGACTTCATCACAGGCTTCTGTGGGGAAACCGAGGAGGACCACCAGCAGTCGGTCTCTTTGATCAGGGAAGTGGGCTATAATGTAGCCTTCCTGTTTGCCTACAGCATGAGGAAGGTGAGATCCTATTTTGTCATTGTGTTTAACACTATCAAAAAACAGACATTCTCCCTGGTTCATGTGATGGTTCTATCAAGAAATTCACCATTGTCTATTATCATTTGGAGAATTGAAAGGGTCTTGTGGCTGCCAGTTGGGCTTTACCTTCTGACATGAACATGTGTGTACCACACCCACAGAAAACTCAGGCATATCACCGTCTCAGGGACGATATCCCAGCTGAGGTGAAGAAGCTGTCGCCTGGAGGAGCTTATCTTTACATTCCGAGAAGATGCGGCTAAGGTCAACACCAGTTTCATCGACAGCAAACAGCTTGTCCTAGTGGAGGGAGTGAGTACTGCAGTGGGTTGAAGCCATGCTGTGTTACAACTGTGTTTGGAGCACTTCTGCTGTTAATAATTTGGGATTGCTGCATCTGTGTGTCTTGGTCATCATGTTTTGCATATCGATTTAACTAGATTTCTGCCAGAAAATAAATAGTTGCAGTAAATTCTCCTCCCTTATCTTATTTAGACCTGCTGGATCAACATCATGAGGTCTGTCTGACAACGATGATGAACAATGGCATTGTCTATCAGCTCAGCCCTAGCACCTTTTGGAATTTCATTTTGGTTTTGGCCTTGTTCTTTTCTGGAGGGCAAATAGAGTTTATGTGTTTATGTATTTAGGGCATTGTTTGGTCTATTTTAGTCTATTTGAGTTGTATGGTCACTTTCCCGTTTGTGGTGTTAGTTTGCGATTGCCGCATGGGTTTCTGTGGCCCTTTCATTTGAAACCCTTCCCTGGTTAGGCATAGCATTGTGTCTGTTTTGGATGCTTTGAGCTTTTTGTTATTTTTGAAGTGTTGAGAGCAGTTCACATCTTTGGTACCGGGAAATCCCAATGACTGGTTTCCCTGTGCTTGTGGTCTTTAGTGTATTACCTGCCATCAATAACTGTTTGAAGATTGGGGTCTTAGTTAATTTTGATTATTGTTAGTGTCCTTCTTTTGAGGACATGCCTGGCGAATGCACAGAAAACTACCCCAAGGTGTTTGCCACTTGTGTGTTAATATGCGCTACCAGTCATGCTGAGATTGGATCTACCGATATACACACTGATAACAGAATTTTATGACCATCTACATAACAGTGGGAATAACCACCCTTGGTTTGGATAACACTAGTGAGACGTTGTGGCATGGTATCTGGAGGCAATGTAAGAGCAGGAGAGAATTTCTGTCTGCTACAGTGCTTAGTCAAGCCTTTTATATTGTACAAATGTTATCTGCTGTTTTTGCTTGACTGAGTCTGTTTTCTGCAGGAAAGTAAGAAGTCATCTCAAGATCTTTGTGGTCGGAATGATGGGAATGTGAAGGTTATTTTTCCAAGAAAGGATTTGCTTTCTTATCCCACGGATACCAACCCTGTCACTGTTAAAGCTGGAGACTATGTACTGGTGAAGGTGAGCTCTTACTTCAGTTTGCTACTCCTACATGTATATCTGTCTGTGTTGAGACTAAAACAGGAGCATGTTTTTACACACACACACACAGATATATATGAGCTGTATGTGTGGAATATTTATTCTGGTAAGCCTGGTCTGTGATATGTAATATACATGGCTGTGAAATATACTGTACAGTTATGGCTACATTTCCATGATTATTGGTGACTACTCTCTCCTTTAGAGATTACCTCAGCCAGCTCTCAGAGTCTGCAAGGCCACGCCTTCAGCCACGCCTCCCTGAGTGATGGACACCCCAGACGCCTATTGATGCACAGGCAGCTGCATATTAGCCTGTAGGTTCCACCTTCTTAGTATCAGGACTGGGTGGGAGTGTGTGTCACAGACCTATAGGTCTTCCCAGCTCCAGCTCTTGGAAGCCAGTATGCTCAGTGAGGAGTGTTCACTGCCTCAGTCACCCTGTCTCCTCATTATCAAGCTCCTTATGAGGTGATTCAGGCATGGTGAGGCAGAAAACCCCTGAAAATATGCAGGGAAGTTTCCTCAGAACTTGAGCTCAGTGTTCCTGAAGTGCCGTTTGAAATCAAATAAGGCTTTTCATTTTTTCATTCATTAATTTATTCAGAATCATGTCTGACTCATGTATGACTCTGTGTTAAAGGAAAGTTTTAACACAGATTTTGTCTGGGTACACACTTTGCAAACTTCAAACTGCATGATTAGCAGACAGTATTGTAGCTATTCAAGTTTATGATCAATAATGTAAGGTAAGTGTGTGTTAACTCTGGGTGGGTCAGGGTGTATTCTCCCCTAAACATACTTCTGACATAATGATTTGTTTAAACACTACAATTCTCTATATCCTAATAATTACTGCCACATTTTAATAACCTGCAATACACTGTAAATACAGCATTTGTAAGCTTTAAATTTACAAACATGAACAATCATACTATATCAAATACATGATACTCATACCTGTGACATAGTGTTTTGAACAGACATTTGCTGCCACACCTGCTATTTTAGCAGGCTAAATAATCTGCCTTCTGAAATGCTAATATGCTTAATTTCATGCAAGTGCTAGTGTTCCTATTTTCTTGCTGATGTGCATGGAAGCGCCATATTATTATTATTACTATTATTATTATTACTATTGTTATTACTATTATTATTATTACTATTATTATTATTTTTATTATTATTGAGTCACACTGCTATCAAGTTAGCTGGTTGCTCTTAACTAGTAGTGCGAACAGGACAGGGGACTTGGGGAAGACCCAAAGGGTGAGGTTTGTGTGTGTACATTCACAAGTACTGGTGCACAGCCACTGACATACATAAACACTGCTATCTGGATCTGGAATTTTTAACATTAATGTACAGACTATTCTTTCTCCTTAAAAAATTCATTATGGTAATAATTATGGCAGTGTATGTTCCCCTGCAAACAAATGCTAGGCTGCAGGCTGCACGATGCTGCAATCAACCAGCTGATGGCAAATCCAGACAGTGTTGTTATTGTGGCAAGAGATTTATTGTAAATGCATTGCCATTAATTGAGAGTCATTTTAAAAGATATTTACTGTCCCACTGCGCATACTCCCGTTTTCATAAATTGGCAAATATACATGTTGCTGCTTGTCACACAAACTTTTGTTGTACACAAGTAATAATGAGAAAAGGACTCATCATATGTTTTATGATATAGCTAAAGCTATGCATTTATCGAGAGGATTTAACACATTACAGAACACATCTAATTAATCCTTTCCATGATTGACCCAAGGGCAGATAGCAATTATTTAAGTATTACTATGTTTTAATTTAATAATAAAAATGACCATATGAACCTTTTTGCTTTATATTTGTTTATATTCAGCTGCCTTTATAATGACAATTATTTATGACAATGACAATTTACAATACATTATCAGTGAGTGGTATAATTAAAGTAAAATCATTGTTAAATAAGTCTCATTCTTGTCTCAGATTCAAACACTACAAAATCTTGGTCTTTGCTTGAATGATTTTTTAATGGTCCTGACTACAACACTATCCTTTGATAAGCTTGGAAGTTGTACACTACTGTGAGAGGAAGTTACATTCAGCTAGGAAAGAACCAACAATCAAATAATATACACAGATTAAGATGGTCATTAAAGATCCCAAACTAAGATTAATGCACTAATTAATAAACTACAACTTGTTTGCAGGAGTTCATCAGTGTTTTATCATTGGCATAGGTAAAGGGGTTTTCAGGCACAAGTTAAAAAAGGCACAAGTTGTCAAAGCATAAGAATAATGACCATAATGATCATAAGAAAGCCTTTCTGAGCCAAAGATCTGAATTAACAGGGAATAACAGGAGCACTTGCAAAACTGTGCCTAAGTGTATCCAGAAAGCACTGTTGGGCTTTTGTAGGAAAAAAAGGTTACACAAAGGTTACTCTGATAAAACAGTTTAATCTGAACGAAGAATCAAGACCCAGGAGCTGTAAAAGAATAAGTTAATCTCTGCATTGCTCTCTATATAGGGGGAGTTTTACAACATTGGAGTGCACAAGAAACCCGCTTTTGCCCCGACACCATTTTCACTGCCACCTGATGAAAGCAACATGCTGTATATGGGCATCTCTGCCTTCACTGCCAACTCAGCAGGCTTTGTGTAGAAAAATGCAGGAGCACTCACACTCAGAATCACAGATGACATGGTGAGTTTAAACCACTCCTTGCCATCACTGAGGGAAAGGTGTGCATGTGGTTACCTTACAAGACCAGGCTGTTTAGTTAGAAGACTGATAAAGAAGACTGATAACTTTATACTGTTCTCCCAGTGCACATTAATAATCCCTTAATAGTGTAATAAATGAATGGACAAATAAATGATCAACAGTCCCTGACAATGAAACAAACGTTTATCCTTCCAGATTCCCAGAGCCTCTCCATATCGTCTGAACACCAAGACATTTGAAGCCTTAATTCCGCAGGTATAAGAGATCACTTTCTGTATTCATCACACAAGCATGCAGAAACTGCTGATTTTATATTCTCACATAGGTTTCCTAACACAGTAGACTTTGAATCTTAAAGGAATAATAAGGTTTAAAGAGTAACAAATAATATGATCTCATTAGCAACACAACCATATTTAGATGAAGAATTTCCGAAAAGAACAACATTTCACATGATGATGCTTGGATGAAATGTGTTGAAAACACTGAGTTCTTTTGCTTTTGGTGCTAAAGGCACTTGCAAGTACACCTTACACAGATTGATGGTGGTAGTATAGTTGGCATTCAGTTAAATCAATTAAACTTTGGACAGGGGTAGATTTGTCCTTCATACTGTTATTCAGCACAGGTAATAGCCATTTTGGGACTTTGTATCACTTTTGGGAGGCTGCCGTGTTCTCCTTAAAGTACCCAGGTTGAAGAGTGCTGGGCCCAGGAGTATTATCACCTGCTCCTGCATTTCTGCCGATGAAATAGTGAGACGGATCCACATCCTGCCTGCTTATTGGGGACGTACTGTTCTAGCAGCTCTTCCTCATCTGTCCATGCTCATACCATGGGTTGCTGTACTGTTTCCATGCTTATGTGGTACTCTTTCCGCAGGATGCTATGGAACTTTTGGTGCTCCCTGCTCCTCTCTGGCATTTGTAGCTTGACCTTCCTGGTGATTTTTTTGCAGTCCACGTCACTTTGCCAGGAGCTTCCTTTTGCTGATTAGCAGAAGCAGGAATACCTCCTGTCCTGCCAGGCTTTTGCAGTCATATTAGGCACATTGACTGCTCCGCTCTTACCTGCTTTCTATATCTTATGTTTGGGCTACTTGTAGAAGTGACATGAAAGCAGTGTTATGTTTATGTTAGTGTGGAGTTTGATATCTTGTGGAATTTCCACCAGGCCATTAGTATCATGGCCACCCACAAATTGTTGATCATGAATGTTCTTTAATTGATTTGACTGATAAATGGTAAGTCTGACTTTTAGATCATATAAGAACACCACAGACAACTGTGTGGCACATCACTGTTAAACCTCCTGATTGCAACCCGGGACATCGTGAACTGTACAACATGACCCTCAGACAATGATCTCTGAGTGAAAGCGATAAACATAATCATCTTCATATCATCACTTTCTCTACAAGTTCAGTGGAAGAGATGTCAGTGAAAGGGAGTTTTAATACCCTATCCATTTTTAACTTTAATAAAAACACAGACGGAAAAATTCCAGAAAGTGAGACAGAGAAAGGAAACTAGACTTTAAAATGGTGCTGCCCTCTTGACTTACAACTGTAGATTATTGAAATTATTACAAATGTCTGACTTCCAAAAGGGATTGTGTCAGTGTTTCACTACTCAGTATTGCATTTGTTAGACAGTATAAACAAGCAGATTATGGTTAAAAAAAACACAGAAATAAAGCAAACACCAATATAATCTTGAACCACCTAGTGCCAGGAAACATTAGATTACTGGAACAAAATCAGACAACTAGCAGAACAACTTTTTAACCAATGATGCAGATGCACTTTTAGTGGATTTATTTATCTGTATTTCAATCCACTAAAGTTTTTCATTTGATCTAACATTACATTTAAGACCGACGTCCTGTTACGTCTCACAGAAGATTCCACTGATCAAGCTGCTACTTACCCATCCTGGTCCTGGAGTACCTTTGCTCTGTACACTTTAGTGATGTCTTTGCTACCAACAAGCCTATTTTAATCCATCAGATAGTAACCAAACGCTCCTTTGCTGCAGAGCACAGAAATCATTCAAATTTGCAGTCAACAGATACATCTGGGCCAGATTTTGGATCAGTGGACTAGGCTGGAACTGCACATATACTGTATATGCAAAATTCAAAATACGGGGAGTGGTTGGTCTCTTTTGCAATCAAATCTGAATACTATGGAATTCGTTTCACATTTGTTTAATTTGACAGATTTTAAATGGATAATGGACATCACTAGACAAAAAGGAATAAACAACTATATGAAAAGGAACAAAACCAAAAACAAAGGAAGACTTTAACACACTTGCCCAAACAAGCACTAAATCTGACAAAAATAGATCAACCAATGACATAGCTGTGAAGGAACATATTAGCCATTGTTTTCTTGTCATCAACAGTAATTTTAACTGATTGTTAACATACTGTTCAAGTCTTCAACTGATTTGCTCCCAACATACGAATGGGTACAAATATGGTTCATTACCCAGCTGCACAAATTGCTTCTGACATACTGGGCAGCTACAGGGTTCTTCTCCCGTGTGGATTCTGACATACTGGGCAGCTATGGGCTTCTTCAGTTGTGTGGATTGTCTTCTGCTCCTCCATGTGGCCTGTTTCACCAAAGCCCTTCCTGCAGTATTTGCAGCACTCTGGCAAGCGGACACCCTTGTGTGAGCGTTTAGGTGCTTCTCAAGAGTCTGGGCAAGTTTGAAACACCTGCCCCAAACATCACTGACATTATTTCTTGTAGGTGATTAGCCACGTGTTTCTCTAGCCACAAGTACTTTTTGATTTATTTGTTTTTTTAAATAGGTAATTTAAATAGGTAAAAACAGAGTCTCACCGTATTGTCGGGCAGGAGGATCTGGACTCATTTATTACTTAATATCTTCCCCCATCTAGCGGTCATTAGAGGTTAGTCTTGAATTGATTTCTGTCGTGCAATATTTTAGATATAAATGTTTACATTTTCTATTACAGAACACGGCAAAGTATAGTCAACCAGTTCTAACCTTTTGAGAAAAACTTTAACTTCAAAGTAGGTGAATCTATTTACTTAGATTGAACCAATCGGATCACAGTTTATTTACATAGCATCAATGCTTTGAGTGCTTTAGATATAAGGACATCATGGCGATCTTTCTGCTCACACCTCAGTCAGTCTATAATTCTGTACTATGTGTTTCTATAGCTTCCAACTTTCACGAGTTTCTTGAATCTGTGGAGAAAAGTGCAGACTCAGGTACTTTCTTATTTGTGAACTTTTATACATTTTATGTAATTTATTTATCATCTATAATGTTTTATTACTTTTCATTTATAGATATAAGGACACAAAAACAGTTCATATACTCAATGAATTGTTACAAGATAATCTTTTCTAGAGAATGTTTACCATTTGTTAAAAGACTGATTTATTTCTAAAAGTTTATGCAGTGTGTTAATTTGTCACATGGAGGCAGAAGGGGTGAATCTGATATACCCCTCTTCCATCATCAACTATTCATCGAGTCCTCCAGTGGAGCTTGTACAACCAAAGAAACGCATACAGCGGTCACCGGCGGTTCTAAGTTACATCTAAAGAGGTCTAGGCCTATACACACTGTTCCACCTGAGGTAATAAAATGTTTTGGGGTAAAGGTATTTTCATGAGGCGATCTGTGATCTAATTACAATAGGCTTTGAAGCTCTCTGCAACAGGTGCAGAGTGGTGCAAGACTGTGTTTGAAAGCATAAAGAGGAATAATGTTTCTGGGGTATCTTAAGGCCTTTTTGGGTCTGTAAATGCAGAGCAGAGGCTCTGATGCAGGTGGTTTCAAGGCCTCTGTGGAAGTCTACGGCAGATGACTCTGGACTGTTCCCGTGAGAAATAGCTTCCTAAGTATTGGGAAAGATCCCGGCTTTTAAAAGACGTGAAAGCCTCTTCGAGAGTTCTGTGGCTAAGCAAGGTTCATTATCTTACCATAAGAGCAGGGTGATACTGACCTGCAACATCATCTTGCAGGTGTTTGATGGTATGAGTTAAGATCATCTTTGTTAAACCCAAAAAAAACAACAACAACAAAAAAAAACAGGAAAATCTTCCAATAGGATATACTGGGGTCAAGCTTCAATTTGTACAATGATAGATCTCAATTTGCATATATTGAATAATGTATGGTTGAACACAGTGGTGGAGATTTCAAACACCAGTATGTAGAGAAGGTGTGGCAATCACATAATCAGTTGTGAAAACTGGATAAAAATGTGTGTTCCTTGTGTGATTATTAGACATATTCTGGACTATGCCTCGTTTGTATGTAACGCTGAGCTCAAAATAAATAATGGACCTACTACTCTCTTCAATTAATTCTGCATCTTTATTTTCTGTTTAAAGAGGACTTAATAAAATTACTGGAAGGTGGGGAATATCTAGTAACACAGTGCCGAGTCCGCTAAACGTAGATCCCAGCCTTTTATATGGCCTCTTCCCTTTAATTCTACTGACTATAATTAATGTAAACCTTGTCGATTCTGGTGTTTGCTGTATAGAGGTAGCGAAAACTTTGCTAAAACAATGAAAAATTTGCATCCTGTGAAGTTTATTGAACAATATAACATTGTTCCTTACCCAGAGCCATAACACATCATTGATGGATATCACACTGATGTGAGGGCGGTATGAGCCAACTCAACTGTATTTCCTGATTGTTTTATTCTGCAGGATGTGATCCAAATATTAAAAAAATCACAGGTTTGTTTAAGAGGACATAGTCGAACGATTTGGGCTTACTGTTATTTTAATACTAGTGGTAACTATTAGTAAATACAACAATCTGACCATCCTCATGCTGCATTGAGGGGTGATGGGGAGATGGTACCAGATGATGTTTAGGTATGTGGTTATGTTCATTTATTTTTGTTCCTTTATATTCACGTATTTTGCAAGTGCGTATGTTATTGAGTTTAAAACCATCCATATATTATGCAATTATAGAAAATACAGAAACTGCATGAGACTTCTCTTGACTTGCTAGAAGTTCAGACTGTAGCAAGCTTAGCATTAGTAAATGGAATAGGTGTCATTTAAAGTATTCATGAGGTATTTCTCCTAACATCGATGTATCGACAGTGGCAATACAATAGATAGCATAACAAGAATTATAGGTGTATAATAGTGTAGTTACCCACAATGGTTAAAGTGTTTGAAAAGAGTTGTATAAAAAAATAGTTGGTTGGTTCGTGGCATAAAGTCATGAAACGGTGAAATGAGGTCATAAAAAGAGTGTTTACAGGGGAAAGTGCTTTAACATTGAATTAGACAAACTAATAACATAAAACAAGGGAGTTTAGAGATTCTGTGTCCTTTCATAATGATTTCTGCATATGGCAGGCTGCTGCAAAGGATCCTGGGTAGGCTTCAGCAGACCTCAGTGTAAGATATATTAATAATATTAATCATAATAATACTAGTCAGAGGTTACTTGACTTGTAATCAGAATGTTGCTAGTTCAAGCCCTACCACTGCCAAGTTACCACTGCTGGGTCCCTGAACAGCAATGAATCCTCAATTGTATTATTAATACAATCCAATACACATGCCTAATGCTCAGCTGTCAACTGCAAAAACATTCTGACATTCTGAGCATTCGAACAGTAAGAGGAACAAAAAGAAAGGAGTGACGGACTGTACACGTCTCAATCATTTAGCCTTTTTACATGTTGTTTTAGTTTACTGCAATCAAGGCCTGAAACTGGAGTCTACAGACCAGGCAAAAATATTTAAAATATTTAATGCGTTTTTATTTTTTCAGTTTCAGTGTTTCAATGAGACTCAGGAGACTCCAGCATATGCAGAAGCTCCGAGTTGTCGATCTCCAGGCGCAAACCCGTCCCTGCAAGTTTGGGGTGCATGTTCTGGATCACGGGAAACAGACCATCCATCACCCAACATCTGCTTCTGCTGCTGCGGAGGTTCCAGATCCAGCACGGAGGCAGTGAGAGGTTCCTGGCCCAGAGATTGGTCTGCAGCCGGCCTGATGGTACTCGGCATGTATTGGAAATGCTGTGGTTGTATGCTGTGCGTAGCCCAGGGGGTGCTGGGGTGGAGCTGTGCCAGTTGCCTGCTCGGGTAGCAGGCAGGCCAGTTCTGAGCTTGTGGAATGGCTTCCATGTTGTAGCCGGAGGGCGGGGCAGGCTGGTAGGGGTTGAGCACGAGGTTGGGCAAGGCACTCACGCTGGCCGTGTGCTTCATGTACTTGTTGGAGAGGTGGGCCTGCCGCTCCTCCTTGCGCTGCGCCAGAGCCACGTACAGCGGCTTGGTGCCTACAACGCGCCCATTCATCTCCGTCATGGCCGTGGCGGCCTCCTCCGGCGAGGAGAAACACACGAAGCCGAACCCTTTGGAGCGGCCGCCCTCCATCATCACCTTGGCACTTGTGATGGTCCCGAACGGAGAGAACTCCTTACGTAGACGCGCGTCGTCCAGACCGTCGTCTAGGTTCTTGACGTACAGGTTGTCTCCCTGGTAGTGAGTCATACCGTCCTGCTTCATCTGCTCAAACTTTCGTTTCAGCCCTGTCTGCCTCTCGCCTTTCTTCTGGGCATAACCCACATACACCTTCTTCCCATTCAGCTCCTTCCCATTTATCTCATCCACAGCCCTCTGGGCATCCTCGTGCCTCTCGAAGTTCACAAAGCCAAAGCCCTTGGACTTGCCGCTCTCGTCGGTCATGACGCGAGTGCTCAGCGTTTGGCCGAACTTGCTGAAATCATCATGTCTCCACCCCAAGGGAATGTTAGGTCTCTTCTAGAATATCCTTCATCATCTCTGGAAGGTCAGGCAAGACCTCACAGATGGCGGTGTGTAACCATGTTTGCCCCAAGTCAGTCATTTCTGGAATCATGGATGATTGCTTACTGTACAAATAAAAGGAAAAACTGTCATTACACTGATATCAAGTATGTGTATATATAAAAAAAACCTTTTCATTTTGTGATACGTTTCTTACATAGTATGTGTGAATTTTTAGTATGGTTTCCATCACAGATCATGTTTACCTCGACAATACACTGTGTTTCAGTGGAAGGACTTGGTGCCCATTAACAATGTACAATGGTAAAAATCTACCAAGTTGTTAATGTTAAGACATTCCAGCCTTGAACTGTGTTTTGTCACAAAGTACAGATGGTATTCAAAATGAACGTCAGCGTTATGTATATCCATTACAAAATACACAGATGTATCATTTTGAATTAAAATAATGAGAAGTTCTCCAAACTCCATGTGCTCATCATTTTTTGACACAAGAAAATGTCCTTTTTTATATGATGCACCCTTACACTGCACCTCTGTGGAAACACTAGTACTGTGTTCTGAAAAGCCAAACTCTCTAACTGCATGTTTAATTGCATCACTGTAAAGGTTGGGGTAGAAGGTACAACTGTCTTTGACTTGCAGAAGCTGACAACGTCCAGGTCCAGCTGAAAGACATGCCTGAAACATCTTCTGTCTTTTGGATAAATTTAGGCAGATATTTTTTAAAGTTTTTCAAATGCCTGGCACACCTTTTGAAGTAGCTGCGTTTACTTTCAAAACGCATTGTCCACAACCTAATCAAGGGGCCAAATTTAAAAATTAGTGCTGGATAGTGTCGCAAGAAATTATGTTTTGGTCTTAGTGGACTCTCACTGTCACGGAACGCTCGCCTCCCCCGAGTCACGTGGTTTGGCCCGCCACGTGCAGTGGGAGGGTGGTTTTGTTTGTAACCACACCTGCACACACCTGCACCTTGTTCGTCCTGCCTCTCGTCCTGCGGCACCCGGGCCACCGCACGCTACACTCAGGAAATAAACGCAGATTCCAGATATTCTTGGATTATAATGTCAAGATAGGCCACCTGTGACAAAGAAATCGTCTGTGTGCAAATCATATCAACAATATCTTTAAGCTGGAGAGTTAATTTACACACATCATCATCTGGATTTTGCACTTTGTCACCAATTAATAAAGGCAGCAACATTAGGAAATTCCAATTCTGGATAGCTTGACCTGAAAGCTTGGACACCCCAGAGTTAACAGAACATAGCTTTGTAAAAGCATCAGATCCTTTGCACTTGAACTGCTTGATGTGCCAGTTCAATAATGAATATGTAAGGCATTTTTTTTTCTTAATGAAATGCTTCAAGTACAGTGCAACGTCATAGAACAACACACACTCAAATATGTCAAGGCCTAAACAAGGTGGGAGACCAGGCTGACAAACATGAAAAGATATCAGAGTATTGAAAACAGTTTACCTTTATGCCTTTGATATCTCGACTGTCCACAGCTTCAATGTCTAGATCACCAACAGCATAATTAGAACTTTCAGGGGTGCCCTGGGGACCACGTACATTTGGATCATCACTCTGAAACTCACTTCGTATGATTTCACAGTACCTGCAAAATTAAAGTAAGTTTTCAGTAAACCCGCCAATGCTGTGTAAACCCAAATTATAACCAGCAATACAACAAAGAGCCCCGTGGATCGTTTCACCACCTACAATAATTCCATTTACATCCAAATCTTTTAAATCCACTAACATCTCTGAGAAAACCTTAGCACTTCCAATTTTCCAATTAAGTCATTTAATTTTCCAATTAAGTCATTTTCTCCACACAGTAAGACAAGGGACGTGATCGATATCGGACCGTACACGAACAGGTAAATTTGCCAAAAAAAGACAGACTGCGACAACGTTGTCTTTTTTCTTAGCAGAGCTGAAGGGATTTACAATTTCAAAAGCATTCTGGTACAGAATTAGCATCAGGCATCATGGATTTTCAATGAAGAACTGGTTGGACTTCACAAGACTGAAGACACAAGACACTGAATTCGTCCATAATTCTGATTCTAATAAACTACTTCATGTTTGTAACACAGGTATGTATTTGAACATCTTTTTGAATACTTGAGCTCTTGAATATGTTGTCCTTAGTGGTCCCGGATGACAGACAGAACAGATCTGAATCCTTAACACAATCACAGATTTTAGCAATAGCATTATCTGTTAGACACATGTCAAAACATGTTTTTTAAAAGTGAATGTAGTTTACCCAAAGTATATTCCTGTCTCTACTTATGCACATTTTACATCTCTTCAACAACAGTCTGTATTGTTGAAGCTGGAAGAAGGTGATGCCCTTCTAACTGTAGGTAGAATAGACATACATTCCCAAGAAAGGTCTCCTTCAAATTCGGTGGCAACTGAATGCTTTCATTTGTTGTTGCATCATTTGAGCTCTGGGAAGCATCCTCAAGTACAAATGAGAGAAATTGTTTTCTTGTACATGTCACATAGGTTATGCTAGCAGTCGAACATTCTTGATGTTTCCTAGACATATGAGCAGTAAATGATGATTTCACGGTGAACGTATTTTTACAACCAGTTACTGGACATGCCACAGGTCGTCCCTCCACTATATGTTCTTTTAAGTCACAAGTTCTTCGCTGTGTGAATTTGACGCTCACAGCGAAATTGCACATTTCAAATCTGTAACAACGGCTCTAGCAGTAACAGAGGGTGCAGGCACACTGTGAACACAATAGAAATGAGCTTTAAAAGCTGCATAAGTACAAAACGTCTGCTTGCAGTCAATGCTAACACATTTGAAAAAACAAGTGGCTTCGTTTCTATGAACTTTACAGTGCAGCACACAACCCTTCAAAGCATCAAGTTCTTTGCTACAAAAACGGCAGGTAATCATTGTTTGGCAAACAAACTAACAAAACAACCCGTTAGGGTTTTAGCCTCCTCGACTGATACTACAAAACTACCGCAGCACAACAGTATGAAAAAAAAACGAACTGAAAAGCTTTAACACGAAACCCACCTTTCGGCGTTATAACTATGACTGAAAAATATACCCTCGATCGAAAGGAGAAGCTAGTATATTTCTGACAACAAACGTTAGCATTATCGTATTTCCAGTCTGAAGAAATTAAATTGCTAGCGTACAAGTGCTGCATGCGGTGAGTCTACCGTATCTTCAAGCGCGAGCAGCTCGGCCGCGCACTCACCGACTTCGCCTAAACGGTCGCTCTCGCGACAATGAACCAGTCCAATAAAAGAACGGAAACAAACTCTACTGCTCCGTAATTTGACCATTCGGAGCTCATATGTTTAAACATTGAAAATACAGACCTTTATTTTTGCAGGAATGCAAATTTACGCTGAAAATCCATTACTGTTAAATTTGAAATGGCCTTAAGGCACTATAAATATGACCAAATGACATTATTTCGTAATGAAAACGCAGAAACTTTTTTTATCATTAGCAAATTATTAACAATTAATATGATGCAAAAATAAAGAACATGCTGTCATCTATCTAAATATTGACAACATATTCCTTGTTCACTGCAGTCACATGCACTTATTTTATTTTATACAGCGAACATAAATAGGAAAGTGTTAACATTTCAGCTTAACCCTCAAATGTTTTTTCAGAGGCTGTAAAAATAGTGCATATAATACATTTTTAGAAACCTATTACTACAGTATTACTACTATCCTACTGATATGCTGTTAAATATAGGTCCGGTTGCAGAGGTCTTTTTTTAGCAGCCGTACTAATACGTGTAGTAAGACAGGTAAGCGTGGTCGGGTCGGTCCGGGGTCGTACACGGGGTGGCGTTCAGGAGGTGACGGAGGGTCAGGCAGGAGACGAGGTCTAGAAAGCAGGCAGGAGTCAATAACCGGGAAACCACACAGGATGAGGAAACGCTCGTACGCCGTATAGGAAAGCAATACTTCGCGACTAGTATGCGATGAGGAGAAGCTTATTAAAGGGGTTGGTAATGAGGGGAATAGGACTCAGGTGTGGGCAATATTTGAGACAGGGGTAGGTGCGGTGATCAGGATAGGTATGTGATCAGGACTACATAAAGAATTACTAAACAGTCCAGGGAAGTTATCATCAGGAGCTCCAGCCAGTCTTCCTATAAGGAATTACTAAACAGTCCAGGGAAGTTATCATCAGGAGCTCCAGCCAGTCTTCCTATCTTCGGCTGGGTTGGACCGGCTGGGCGGGATCTTCCCTCGATGACTTGGGTGGAGGCGGCTGCTCACGATTTGTCGCCCGCAGGTCCGGAAGCGCACCAGCTGATTTGTCCGTTTCAGGGGTGGGCACTGGTGACGTTGCCTCCTTGTCTTTACGAGGCTTAGGCGTAGGCGCTTTAAGTTCTGGGGCTGCGAGACTTCACGGAGGGAGTGTCCTCATAGGACAACGACGCTTCTCTGAAAGCCCCCCCAAGGGAGAATCCCCATGGAGGACCAGCTCCACCTGCCTCTCAAAGGCCTTCAGGTCCAGGACACTGCAGTCGCTTACTCACCTAACTGACACACACACATACAAGCAAGGAGACGTTTGGAAGCAGGGGCCGTATCGTGACAGTATGTAAGTAGGATTGCTGAGCTTGTGAAACAATTACATTTACATTTACGGCATTTAGCAGACGCTCTTATCCAGAGCGACTTACAAAAGTGCTTTGTCATTTACTCATAGAATATGTCCAAGTACAGTATAGTAGGTTAGAATTAAACATACCAATGAACAAGAATACTGTAGAATACAGGGATAAATGCTAATACTTAGAAGTGCAAAATACATAAGGTCTGTCTTAAACAATGATAAATGCTATAAACAATAAGTGCTAGAGTTTGTTAAAAAGCATAAATGCCCTACAATAAGTATTAAATTGGTCAGTCAATAAGGGAGCAGTGTCAGTTGTCCTTTAAATATTCTGCAAATAAATGGGTCTTCAGTCTGGGTTTGAAGACTGCAAAGGACTCTGCTGTCCGGACAGCAAGCGGGAGTTCATTCCACAATCTTGGAGCCAGGACAGAAAATAGTCTCGATGCTTGTCGTCCATGAGACCCGAAGCAAGGTATTTCAAGCCGAGCCGTACTTGAGGTTCGAAGTACTCGAGGTACAGATCGGGCTTTGACCATTGACCTCATGTATGAAGGGGCTGGTCCATGAAACCAATTTTAAACATCTTATGTGTAGTATAATGTACTCCATGCATTATTTTGTAGTGAATGCATTGTAGATTAGTGTTGCTGGTCATTTGGGTGCTTACTATATCATACTTTTGGGATACTTGTGGAAGTGACATGAAAGTAGTGTTATGAGGAATATGTTTGCCTTTTTCTATCCAAGGTGTAAAGTTTAATAATTTTTGTTGTTGTTGAAGGTAAAGTCTTGATTGTTCCAAATACGAGAATGAATAGTTCTTTGTTATCTTGTGGAATTTCCACCAGGCTGTTAGAGTTATGGCCTCTGTCAAACAGTTGAAACATGGATGTTTTTAATTGATTTGCTTGATGGTAAGTCTGACTTTTATATCTCTGCATAATGTTTGTTCTATGTCTATCCATATTCTGTCTGATATACTGGGTTTAATCCATTGTATTACATATTGTAGTTTATTTGCAATAATCAACTACAGTTCTGTATCATTGTGAGTTTGATTCTTTGTGATTTATTTTTCCAGTTATGATGGTGTCCAAAGGTTTAAACCAGGTTGCTGGAGCTGGATAGCAATAATTGAAAACAAATCGTTTATCTTAGGCATTATCACTTTAATTGTTGCAATTCTTCCAAAGAGTATAAGGGGCAAATTTGTCCATCAATGAAGTTTGTCACTTATTGTTTTAAAAACTGGAATGATATTAAATTTGAATAACTGACAACTGCAGAGAGAATCTAATACCCAGATATGTAATGTGATTGGCATTCAGAGGGATGGGGAATGTTTTTTAATTGCATCATAAAGTTATGCTGCTGCAATAGTATAATATACAAATATACTAATTGAGATACAATTTTACCAGTTATGTGTGATGCTCTGTGATGGTCATAGAGAACACCACAGACAACTGTGTGGCACATCACTGTTAAACATGCTGATTGCAACCCTGGGCATCATGAACTGTACAATATTAACCTCAGACAACGTTCTCGGAGTGAAATCTATAAACATATTCATCTAACTATCATTACTTTCTCTAACAGCTCATTGGATGAGAGGCCATTAAGTGAAAGGGAGTTTTAATATCCTTTCTATTTTTAAGTTTAAAAAAACACAGACATAAAAATTTCAGAAAGTGAGACAGAGAAAGGAAACCAGACTTTAAAATGGTGCTTCGCTCTTGAGTTACAACAGTAGCGTAACGAGGGGTGGCCCGAGTGCCGCAGGGTGAGGGGCAGGACGCACAGACTCCAACGTCTGGGACGTACATTTATTAACATTTAACACAGAACACTAACGGCACTCACAAGAATCACACGCGATTAATACAAACAAGAAACGGTTAACTGCAAATGCACTGTATATGCAAAATGAAAGATGCAGGGAGTGGTTGGTCTCTTTTTCAATCAAATCTGAACAGAGTGAAATCTTCACATTTGATTAATTTGACAGACTTTAAAGGGATAATAGACAACATATAAAATGGAACAGAACACGATATAAAAAGGAACTAAATGAAAAACAAACGAAAAAATACTTTTTATCACACTTGCCCAGACAAGCACCAAATCAGACCAAAATAGATCAAGCAAAGGCATAACTGGGAAGAAGCATATTAGCCATTTATTACTCTATTGTTAACAACCTAACAACAGTAATCTGATTGTTAACTGATTGTTAACATACTTTTCAAGTCTTTAACCGTTTTGCTCCCAACATCCTATATGAATGGGTACGAATGCGGCTCATTACCCGCCTGCACAAACTGCTTCTGAAATACTGGGCAGCTAAAGGGTTCTTCACCTGTGTGGATTCTCATATGCTGCTTTCTGTGGCCTGTTTCGCCAAAGCCCTTCCTTACAGTACTATGACAAGCAGACACCCCTGTGTGAGGGTTTAGGTGCTCCTCAAGAGCCTGTGCATGTTAGAAACACATGTTGCAAATATCAGTGACGTTATTTCTCATTTTTGTGATTAGCCATGTTTTTCTGTAGCTACAAATACTTTGATTTTGAAAAAAAGTTTTTGGTAATTTAATAAAACAGACATCTTAAGTTTTACGACAAAATGTGCAAATAAGCTGGCCTGAGAGGTGCGTTCGGGAATATGACTCAGTGCGTCTCTGGTGCTGCTTTTGATGAGTGCAGTGTCATGAGAGTGCGGCCATCTAGCAGTACAAAGAGGGGTTACAGCTTCTCCCGGACGTTTCCAATAAATGTCTAGATTTGTGAGTTATAGAAAGACAGCTGGAAGAGAAGTCCTCCCAGCCCAGCACACAGGGCCAAGTGTCAAAGCGCTGGGAGGTGAACTGAACTTTCATCTTAGTCAGGTACTCCTGAACCCTCTTACAGTCATCAGACAGCAGCAGCCACGCATGTTTGGTCATGGGGTCCAATGTGACCTCATCCACAGCACTGCAGATCCAGTTCCACAATGAATTTGGAATGGATTTTGAAGTTCTCCAGGATCGCTGTTTACTGAGGACCCAAAGCTGTGAAACTACATCCTGGTTATGTTTGAGTAGAGACCATGCGATGAAGTCCAGGACAGGCAGCATGGGTTCCAGCTTCTTCTTAAGCTCCAGCTGCCTGAAATTCTGTGCCAACTCTGCCCTCATCATGCCGCACCGCTCTGAGACTGTCTGGAGTTCTTTAGCCCATTCAGTGTTTCTCTGCTTGGTCTCCTTCACTGCCTAGGTCCTCTCTTCACTTCCTCTCTCCTGCTGCCCTTCACGTGGACTGAACAATGTATCAACAGCTTTGAGACGGCTGGCCCACTGAAAAATGTGCTGGCAACAGTGTGGGGGTGTACGGTTCCACCGCAGTCATTACTGCTACTGGATGCAGCTGCAGCGCCCTCGTCAGGCTTACAGACACGCTCCACCTCTTGTTTCCACTGAGCGATAAACTTCACGCACTCCTTGAGACCATGCAAATTCCTCAGGTCTGGTGCTTGAGGTAATAAAAAGAGAACAGAGGTTTAACATTGAATTAGACATATTAATAACATAATCACAGAATGGTATGTGTCCTTTCAGAATGATTTGTGTACAGGGCAGAGGCCTCTGTAAAGGCCTCTGCAGGCTTCTGCAAAGGATGGTGGATAGGCTCCAGCACACTTACAAGTATGAGATATTATTTCCATCAGGCTCAGGACCATCTCTTTAGGATAAGGTCAAGAGAAATCTCTTGGAATGTGGTGTTAAGAGGTTCCAACTGGTGTGGGTGTTTTATATTACTTTGCATATATTGACAAATGTATGGTTTGGATGCAATGGACGTGAAGACAAACGCAAATATGTAAAGGAATGTGGGGTGAATACATAACCACTACTGAAAAATGTATGAAAATGTGGGTTCTCTGATTTTTAGACATTCTCCAGAGGGTGCCTCAATAATGCGTGTTAATGTTAACCTACAATAAAGTACGTGCACAGTTATGCTCTTTAACCAATTCTGAAGTCTGCATTTTTATTTAATATTTGAATTGAACTTTAAAACTAGCCGACTGGGCACCTAGGAACCACATACTGTTGCTATGTGCAGAGATGTGGGCTTGCAGCCCATTGTTGGGCAGAGTCCATCGCACTGCTCCAATAGACCTGCTCTGACTGCTACTTTCCCACGTCGGCAGTCGAAGTCGTTTCTCCTTCACAATGCTTTTCACCTGGTTGGCCAGTTTCACCGTCTCAGTAGACAAGCTAAAAGAAACTGTTGGCAGCCTCTCGTTGCTCCTGTAATATGACCGTCGCCAGACCAGAGAGTGGAACTGGATGGCAGTGTGGCACTTGCAGCTGCAGTTTGTTTGCTTCAAGATTTAATACGTGTAAGTGACCTTTGCTTCTCGTCCTGTCTTTACTGGTTTGTTAATAAGGTCATTTGAAATTGTGTTGTACATAAAGGAATATTACAGAATTATTCTCTATTTTAAGCTACACTGTGGGGTTTTGTTTTTTTGATCTTTACATTTATATTAATGCAACCCAATACACTTATCTAATGATCAGCTATGACCTGTAAGAACTGACAATCTGAACATTCAAACTTTAAGAGGAATAAAAACAAAAAAATGATCAGCTGTTCATGTCAAAATCTGTAATATGTAATAGAAATAACTGTAATATGTTCAATATAACTGTAATATGTAACATATAACTGTAAATATGTCAATTGCAAGATGGGACTGTACATTCTGTACATACATATATAAATATCCATATATACATTGTACATATAAACATAATATATATATATATATATATATATATATATATATATATATATATATATATATATATATATATATATATATATATATATATATATATTGTACATGCACTATTAATATATTTTTGTATATATATAGAATATATTTCTCTATGCACCCCTGTTTTTCTTTTTCCTCAGATTGGACAGAGCACTCAACCATTTCACTGTGAGTTATACTGTGTATGACTATGTATGCGACAAATAAACCAAACTTGAAATGATTTTACCTTTTTCTGTCGTTTTCATTTTAAGCTTAGAATAACCAAGGCCTGGACTTTGTAAGGTGGTTTTGAATCCAGGTCAGCTAGGTGAGGACACCAATAGCTTACTGGGTAAGCAGCCACACTCTAACAATGGTGGGCTCGTGTGCAGAACAGTTAGAGCTTGGATCAAGCAAAACAAGAGGAAAAAACGAAACACCTCGGTGAGCGTGGAAAAGGGGAGAACAAAGAACGCCACGGAAAGAAATGGCAACCCCGATGCACTGGGGAAAACTCGAACTAAAAGCTCCCAAACAAAACCAGAAAACGGGGAGAAACTTGAATGGCTAAGGGAAGCCTCAGGAGAGAGACAGACTCGAGAGGGGAAAACTGGAGAAGGGAGGGGACGTGTAAAAACACTGACACCCTCGCAGAACAGAAAAGAGGCATAGCACAAGGGCTCACAGACCTCAATACCCAGAGTTACCGGCTAGGAGCTTGGCTCAAAACTTTATCAAAAACCCAGCACTGAATGATTGGGTCACTGGGCTTATATAAGGTCTAGCCCAGCTGTTGGGTGTTGATCCTGATCAGTGGCGTGGTTGACTCGACGCCTCCCTCTGGTCGAGGGGGCCTCGGCCTGGTGCCAACCCTTACAGGCTTGATGTCTACAGACATGGCAAAAATATTTCAATGTTCAATGCATTTCAGTTTCAATGTTTATTTTTTTCAGTTAAAATGTTAATTTTTTTTACTGCTTATTCTTCCATTAGACAGCCAGAAGCGCAGCACTGGTTAAAGTTTTTGAGCGGCTTCCTGCGCGCACTGGTCCTGGAGCACAGCGACTGCCTCATCCACCTTAGGGTGCAGAGACTCAGGAGACTCCAGCATATGCAGTAGCTCCGAGTTGTCCAGTTCCAGGAACAGACCCGTGATCTTCCCTGCAAGGGTGGGCTGCATGTTCTGGATCAGGGGAAACAGACGCTCACCCAGTATCTGCTTCTGCTCCTGTGGAGGTGCAGCAGCCAGCATGGAGGCACTGAGAGGTTCCTGACCCTGCACATGGACCGCAGCCAGCTGCACGGGCACCTGGAGCTCTGCCCCCAGGTGCTGCTGTGGGTTGAGAAACATAAATGTTTTATAATTGATTTGACTGATAAATGGTAAGTTCGACATTTATATCTAAGGGCTGTGTGCCCAGGTGTTGCTGTGGGCTGTGAACGCCTGAGGTGGTTTTGTACTGTGGTACTGCTCTCACCAGCGACGCCTTGTTGGCAGCTTCCGCGCTGGCCATCCCTGTCCCCGGAGCCTCAGATGCCATGGTCTGATAGGCCATCGTGCGTGGGACCTGGCAGGCGGTGGTTGGTCGGATGGCGCTGAAGGCCTGCGGGCAGGATGCGGCTGGACCGATGGCACTCGGCATATCCTGGACTTGCTGTGGGTGGACGCACTGCATGGCCCAGCAAGGGCTGGGGAGGAGTTGTGCCAGCTGGCTGCTTGCGCAGTAGGCAGGCCAGTTCTGAGCTTGTGGAATGGCTTCCATGTTGTAGCCGGAGGGCGGGGCAGGCTGGTAGGGGTTGAGCACGAGGTTGGGCAAGGCACTCACGCTGGCCGTGCGCTTCATGTACTTGTTGGAGAGGTGGGCCTGCCGCTCCTCCTTGCGCTGCGCCAGAGCCACGTACAGCGGCTTGGTGCCTACAACGCGCCCATTCATCTCCGTCATGGCCGTGGCGGCCTCCTCCGGCGAGGAGAAACACACGAAGCCGAACCCTTTGGAGCGGCCGCCCTCCATCATCACCTTGGCACTTGTGATGGTCCCGAACGGAGAGAACTCCTTACGTAGACGCGCGTCGTCCAGACCGTCGTCTAGGTTCTTGACGTACAGGTTGTCTCCCTGGTAGCGAGTCATACCGTCCTGCTTCATCTGCTCAAACTTTCGTTTCAGCCCTGTCTGCCTCTCGCCTTTCTTCTGGGCATAACCCACATACACCTTCTTCCCATTCAGCTCCTTCCCATTTATCTCATCCACAGCCCTCTGGGCATCCTCGTGCCTCTCGAAGTTCACAAAGCCAAAGCCCTTGGACTTGCCGCTCTCGTCGGTCATGACGCGAGTGCTCAGCGTTTGGCCAAACTTGCTGAAGATCTCCTTCAGCTTGTCGTCGTCCATGTCCTCTCCAAAGTTCTTGACGTACACATTGGTGAACTTTTTGGCCCTGGCCCCCATCTCAGCCTCTCGCTCCTTGCGAGACTTGAAGTGGCCAATGAACACTTTGCGGTCATTGAGCAACATGCCATTAAGTCTCTCAATTGCTCTCTCCGCAGCCTCACGGGTCTCAAAGTGCACAAAGCCGTAGCCCTTAGAGCCATTCTCGTC
This sequence comes from Electrophorus electricus, assembly GCF_041902795.1. NCBI lineage: Eukaryota > Metazoa > Chordata > Actinopteri > Gymnotiformes > Gymnotidae > Electrophorus > Electrophorus electricus. The sequence goes on along the minus strand of NW_027658725.1, from coordinate 427,411 downwards.
ACACACCACCTTGCTGGAAAGGATGTTCCCAAAGGCAGAGAATGTGTCGTAAAGAGCTTCGCTGTCAATAGACTTGTCAAGGTTCTTGATGAAGATGTTGCCAACTCCACTCTTCCTCAGAGAGGGGTCTCTCTGGGACCACATAATTCGCACAGGTCTGCCTTTGATGATGTTAAAGTTCATATTGTCCAAAGCACGCTCAGCATCTGCCTGCTGCTGAAAGTTCACGTATGCGTATCCAAGTGAGCGGAGGGTCATCGCGTCCCTGCAAATCCGTACGGAGACTATTGCGCCAGCAGGACTGAATTTCTCGTATAGCATGGCCTCGGTAACGTCTGGATGGAGGTCACCCACGTACAACGAAGTCATCGGCGAACTTGGAGTACTTGGATTCATTTTCGTGAGGATCGTCGGTCAACCTTTCTGGAAATCGTAGTCGAAAGTAGTAAATGAATAAAATAAAATCGTAAATGATTTAACCAAATGATCTAACTGCACGAATTATAAAACAGTTTGAAACAGCAATTCAACAGAGCCAGGCAAGTGTCGACCGACCAAAGCGATCAAAGCAACACTTTAGCTTTAGATTCAAATACATGACAACTTGGTTGTTACGTAAGAGTGCTTTTACGTAAATGTTTATTTTTAAATATTATACAAACGCTATTTATTTATTTATGAATTATTCAATTATTTTAACTTATAACGTTAATAGCGTGAATGAGAGGCTTTAACAACGCCTTATATTTCAAAATATTACCTAGTCACAGCATTTTCCAAAAATCGTCCATATGCTGCTCACACTGAATCATTTACCGCATGGCTCAGAATAAATACTTTTAGTTTGATAAACGCAGCAACATTCATTTTCTTTAGCCTAATGCTCGGCAAAAAACATCGCATTAAAGTTAATTAATGGGATGAAATCAGTTTGCCTTGGAGCAGGCCTATGTTCTTTGAGGTTAAAAATCATCGCCTGGATTGTAAACCTTAGTAGAGTTCCACAACGAGGTGCGATTTGTAAAAGGACGTCTTTTTCTCTCCGAGTTAGAAATCTGGAGAAATAAATATATCAATTGATTTCCGCCCATCGGAGGACCTTTAGAACTTTATTATTTATTCATTATTTATTTCTAACTTCTCACTGTGTCCAACTATATCGGGTGTATAAAACGTATGAACAGACATAAATAACGTGGGGGAAACGGGAATAGGGGAGAGAGGAAAAATAAGACGAACAGAGACGAAACAGACAAACGGGAAATGCAGATAGAGTATTTTAAGTATTAGCCACCTGCACCATTACGGGAATGTGTGTGTGTGTGTGTGTGTGTGTGTGTGTGTGTGTGTGTGTGTTCGTGTGTGACTGCTTGTGTGCGTCTGCCTGTGTGTGTGTGTGTGAGAGAGAGAGAGAGGCTATGTGCGAGTGCACTGTATATGTACACGTACTAGATTGGGATATTTATCATTTATGGATTAGCTCTGTAAACTTTTTATCAAAGGAGTCCAGTCTAGGTTATTGGTTCTTATTGATTCATTCTGAGATTTTTTTCCATTGATATGTAGTCTATCAATAGATTTTTCCATTCGGTGACACTAATATTATTTTTTGTTTTCCAATTCATGAGTATGTTTGTATTTGCAATTAATAATGTTATATATATATATATTATCCTGTTTTTTTTCTATTGACACATTGGTTGATGACATGTCTCCTAGGAGACATAAAGATGGTGTTGGATGGATAGGGTTATTTAAATCATGGGACATGTGTGTGATGACCTATTTCCAAAATTACTTGATAGGTGTGCTCTGCCACACGATGTGAATGTAATCGTCAGCTGTGTTTGGAGTAAAGTATGTACAGATTGCTGAGCTTGTGAAACCAATTTTAAACATCCAATGTGTAGTATAATGTAATCTATGTATTATTTTGTACTGAATGCATTGTAGGTTAGTGTTGCTGTCATGTGGTAATTATTATTATACATTTTAATCCAGACTGTGGCGTCGGGGGTTAGTAATAAATCTTCCTCCCATTGTCTCGATTGGAGAGTAATTATGCGATTTGATTTCATTATTATTTTGTATATCTTATGTGATAGTTTTTTTGTATTAGGAATGTTTATAATACTGATATGGATGCACGTGAGTTTAATGTCTCTGAACTGATAGTTGCTCTTACCTGCTTTCTATATCTTATGTTTGGGCTACTTGTGGAAGTGACATGAAAGCAGTGTTATGTTTATGTTAGTGTGGAGTTTGATATCTTGTGGAATTTCCACCAAGCTGTTAGTATCATGGCCACCCACAAATTGTTGATCATGAATGTTCTTTAATTGATTTGACTGATAAATGGTAAGTCTGACTTTTAGATCTTTGCATAATGTTTGCTCTATGTCTATCCATATTCTGTCTGATATACTAGGTTTTATCCATTTTATTCCATATTGTAGTTGATTTGCAATAATCAACTACAGTTCTGTAATGTTGTGAGTTTGATTCTATGTGATTTATTTTTCCAGTAGAATCAAGTTATGATGTTGTCCAAAGATTTTAGACAGGTTGGTGGCACTGGAATAATTGAAAACAAACAATTTCGTTTAGGTAATATTCTCATTTTAATTATTGCAGTTTGTCCGAAGAGCATAAGGGGCAAATTTGTCCATCAATGAAGTTTGTCGCTTATTGTTTTAATAATTGGATGACTATTTATTTTGAATAACAGACAACTGGGAAGAGAATTTAGTACCCAGATATGTAATATGATTGGTATTCAGGGGGATGGGGAATGTTTTTAATTGCATCATAAAGATATGCTGCTAATATATAGTATAATACACAAATATACTACTCGAGATACAGTTTGACCAGTTATGTGTGATGTTCTGTGATGATCATATAGAACACCACAGACAACTGTGGCACATCACTGTCAAACCTCCTGATTGCAACCCGGGGCATCGTGAACTGTACAACATGACCCTCAGACAATGATCTCTGAGTGAAAGCGATAAACATAATCATCTTCATATCATCACTTTCTCTACAAGTTCAGTGGAAGAGATGTCAGTGAAAGGGAGTTTTAATACCCTTTCCATTTTTAACTTTAATAAAAACACAGACGGAAAAATTCCAGAAAGTGATACAGAGAAAGGAAACTAGACTTTAAAATGGTGCTGCTCTCTTGATTTACAAGTGTAGATTATTGAAATTATTACAAATGTCTGACGCCAAAAGGGATTGTGTCAGTGTTTCACTACTCAATATTTGGTAGACAGTATAAACAAGCAGACTATGGTTAAAAAGATCACAGAAATAAAGCAAACACCAATATAATCTTGAACCACCTAGTCCACAGGAAACATTAGATTACTGGAACAAAATCAGACAACTAGCAGAACAACTTTTTACCAATGATGCAGGTGCACTTTTGGTGGATTTATTTATCTGTATTTCAATCCACTAAAGTTTTTCACTTGATCTAACATTACATTTAAGACCGACGCCCTGTTACGTCTCACAGAAGAGTCCATTGATCAAGCTGCTACTTACCCATCCTGGTCCTGGAGTACCTTTGCTCTGTACACTTTAGTGATGTCTTTGCTACCAACAAACCTATTTTAATCCATCAGATAGTAACCAAACGCTTCAAGGACACTTGCATAACCATTTTTATTTTTTCATAATACTTGTCCAGGTTTCCACTATTATGTTCAAACCATACATTATTCAATATATGCTAATTGATATTTAATAGTTACACCAACAAGTTCTTGGTACTATTATGTTCAACCTGAACTACTTCTATTTTTTTAAAAGACGATCCTATTCTATATCACCGGATGCCCATATTGTTTCTTTTGGTGATCTCCATATTGTTTCTTCCAGTGCTTGGCCGGGATGTCCCATCCTTGAACCAAGGCTCTCCCTTCAACGGAATCCCCTAGAGGCTTTTTCAAAGAGGCCTCCTGAAGATTTATGCTGAAGCCTACACTGGTCTTTCCTGCATGAAACCAGTTTATTCGGGACCATCCATACTTTTCTGCTTACAATATCATTTTATTACCTCAGCATTTTCATTACTAATTTAAAAATCAATCACTTTATACTTCTAAAGCTTTCACAGACACATTTAGACTTTTCAGCACTCTCAATGTCCAATGCTAAATGCTACAAACCACTCATACCCAAACAGAAGAAATAGCCCAAATATAGCCACACATATTCCTCCAACCTCTACATACTTCTAAGCTATATATAACGTTTAAAGAATGAATTCCCTTTTTTGTTAAAATCTCCTCACCTTTTCTACAGCGCTTTCTCTCTCTCTAATTTCACAGGTAATTGTCTCTTTCCTCCAAGGGTCTGCATCTCACCTGGACCTTTTCCTCTTTGCTACTTCAGCTCCTGTCGTAGCTGAACATCAATAGTTTAATAGTTATTAGGAAATATTACTTAAAACAAAACAACAAGAAAACAGCAAAGAAGGTATATGCAAGTATATGTTCACTGTATTGTGCAACTGTCATGTCAGCAGGTGGACAATTTTAGCTAAAGTTAGCATTTCAAACATATATTTTGATATTCTAAAATAATGTTTATTAACTCAATATTTCATCACAATGGGGTGGACATTTTTAGCTTTAACTCATCTGAGTATGGGGACAAAGTGAGAAATTCAAATGAACTGACATACTATAGGAGCATGCAGTTTATGCCTTTAGGCGAATGAAGATAGACCTTTTTTAAAGTTGTGAGGTCACTGAAGGTCGCATTTTTACCAAGATGGTTATCCAAAGATGAGAGAGTGGACAGCAATTCTTGGACATGTTTAAATAACTTGATTTTTAATTTTATTTATTTATTTATTTTTAATCAAAATTGCAAAATGAATAATCAAAATACCTAAAATATTAATGAACGTATTTACAACCTTACGGTAATATTTAAAAGTTTAAAAGGTTAAAACATGTTTAAAAGGTTAAAACATCCAAAATACCCATTTCCTCATCAAAGACAATGTAATAAGGTTAACATTCCTATATATTCGTAAAATGTGTTCATTCAGAGTAAAACTTTAATCAGTTAATTAAAAACATTAATTGTTTCACAATCTTTGTATCAGCACATTTAAACGAGTATGTTGTACTGACCCTTAGGTAACAGAACGAAGTGTGAAGTCCACTTATAAAATAAATTACGCATTCGTCATTAGATCAGAGTAGGTGAGGGACAGAGAGCCATGTGTGAAAACGAACAATCATCTCACAAAACACTACTTATGACTAACAAGTAAACACTTGCAAAATAAAAGTAGCCGTTTATGTTAAATATAAGATTTCACAAAACTATTAATTAAAAAAATATTAATTAAAAAATATTAATTACAAAAATATGAATTAAAAAACGTAAATCGATATTTTTGCGATTGATCTCCCTCCCAAGTTACACCGTTTACTTGTCTTAGAACTGAAACACGAGTATCACTGTTACGTTTTAATGAAACCGTTATTTTGAAAATTACAAAACTGCATGTCAATGTTAACCGTGTGGGGTCATACGTGAGTGTATGTTACAGCTGAATTATTAGGTTACCTAACTAAGCTACAGATATTTTTATATTTATTGGCTGCTTGTACAGATTTGTTAGCTCGCTGATAATATACTTTTGTATATAAAATTGTTCTGCGCAAACCACAGCACCATTGCTAAGTTAGCACTTAGCCTTAGCTAACGTTACTTTTAAAGTTAAATTGAGTTTCTTGTCTTGTTCATGGCTTTGTAGCCGAATCTCCCGTTTAGACATGATGTCTGCCCGCAGGCTTAGACTTCTAGTGTTTTCTGTTCAAAAGTGTTTATCTCGACTCGCCGACAAATGCAGAGGTTATTGCTCAGTGTCTCTGTCTAGCACTCCTACTAATGAGACTGATGAGACGAGAGTGAGCACATTTAAGACCAAGCTGTCGTCATTAAGAGTTCTTCAGGCAAAAGTTCAACTGAGACGCAACAGGAACATGAGGAATCGTATCTTCCTGAAGAAAGTGGTCTGGCGCAGCTACGGAAAGGTATGTAACTGCATTTGTTGCCATGATAGTTCAGGCTTTAGGATTTTAATTCCCATGTGTCAGTATGCCGGTAGTCGTTGCCAATTTTATTTTGGTGTTTACATCTTGCAGTGTATTTGGAAACATACGGCTGTCAGATGAACGTCAACGACACTGAAATTGCGTGGTCCATTCTTCAGAAGGGTGGATATGTTCGGACCCACGAACTATCAGAGGTAAGTGTCAATGCCTTGACCTTTGACCCTTGATAAACACAGCGCTTCCTTTATTTGAAAGCTTTCATTCTCATCTTTCCTAATTTTTTTTTTTTTATACAGGCAGATGTGGTGCTTCTTGTCACATGCTCCATAAGGTAGGAAAAGCCTATTTCTGTTTGTATTTTACACAGTGAATCTATACGTTGCCAATCTTGTGCAACTTGACAGCAGTCCTTGACTTCAGTGACATTTTTTGCTTGGATGTAATGCTATTTTCTGTTGGAAAAAATAAAAATCATTGTGACAGGGAAAAGGCAGAGCAGACCATCTGGAACAGACTCAAACATCCAGCAGTTCTGAAAAAGAAGTGTCTAAAGAGCAGCACTCCATTAAAGATAGGAGTCCTGGGTAACTTCTCACTTCACCATAGTTCTTCATTCACGTTCAAATGTATCTCTCAGTCTGAAATGTTCGTATGTGCGCATGTATGTTTGTGTGTGGGTTCACGTGCCCGTATACGCATATGTGTGCTTGCTCTCTTGTAGGTTGCTTGGCAGAGAGACTGAAGACTGAGTTGCTGGAGAAGGAGAGGGTGGTGGATGTTGTAGCAGGGCCAGATGCCTACAGAGATCTTCTCCGACTCCTTGCACTGGCCCATGGGGGTCAGAGGACCAGCAATGTCCTGCTCTCCCTGGAAGAGGCATATGCTGATGTCATGCCCATTCACCATTCAGGACACAGTGCCTTTGTGTGAGTGCCATAATAATATCTGGCTGATTTATAAGGGAGGAGTTCCTACTAAACACTAACTCTTAAATTAACTTTGCACTGTGTGATTTTGTAAAGATGGTAAAGAGTAAAATAACAGTCTCACATGTACAGTTCAATTTTTAAGTTAACATGTATAGACAGTTTTTGGTGTTTTCATATTCAACTCTAATACACTGAATTTAATCTGAACAGCAACTGTTAGATTAAAATACAGAAAAGTCAGCTATAATTTAAAGGCATTTGCTACCATATTGGATGAAACATGGGACTTGCATCTACAATAAAGCCAAAAACAGCAAATGCTCATAGTTCAGTTGTTTATTATTATCATTTTACTGAACACTTGTCAATCTGCATTTTTTGGTTAAATATTTATACATGACTGACCCTCCTACACTTATGAAGGGATATAAAACTTCAAACACCGTGGTGGCTCATCTTCAGCTCCTTCATGCTTTTAGATGTAGCACTTCAAACAATGGTTTGATATCAGGGGGTCGATACTTTTAAAGTCCTTTCACGCTGTTGACAGTACAGACCTTGTGTACTGCAAGCCTTGTTGGTGGCACCTTGTCTTACAGTGGGATTATCCAGTATATTTTGTCCCTCTTTGACTGCTGTAGGTCTATCACGCGGGGCTGTGACAACATGTGCAGCTACTGCATTGTGCCGTTTACCTGGGGGAAGGATAGGAGCAGACCTGTGTCCTCCATACTTGAAGAAGTGCGCATGCTGTCTGACCAGGTTTCTTCCCTTCAGCGACTATGTGTGCAGTCTGGCTTTACTAGTTTCTGTGTGTGAAACTTGGCCAGATGTGAACACTAAGTATATGAAATGATCATGGCCATAGGGGGTGAAGGAAGTGACCCTGCTGGGTCAAAACGTGAACAGCTACAGAGACGTGTCTGGGGACGGGGCCAGCAACTCGGAGCTTGGTTCGCACCTCAGCCGTGGTTTCAGCACCGTGTTCCCGTGATGAGCAAGGAGGCCTACGATTCTCTGACCTGCTACACCACGTCTCCCTCGTAAACCCTGACAAGGATTCGCTTCACCTGGCCACATCCTAAAGACTTTCCTGATGAGGTAGAAACCCCAGAGTCATGGATGTGAGCATGTGGTTTTTGGTTGGGATACCCATGACTAGTGTGGGGAAGGTACTTTTAAAATGTATTTCATTGCAGGTGACAAAATACAGAACACAGAATACATGCTGTTAAATGTAATTTAAATGTAATTAAAGTGAGTTATATTTGAAATAGTCTTGGACAATGTTGACGTATTCCAAAGTTTTTAAAGTATGTTCCTCGTTTGAGTAATGTAATGGAATATGTTACCAATTACATTTAGGGGCATGTACATGTACACTGCCTACAGTGGCAGATTAAACCCTGTGGAGGCCCCTAGGCAGTCATAATCTTGGGGCCTCCCTTGCAAATTATCTCCTAATATGTTTGTTTTTTTTAATTCCTTGTTGCATGGCCCCTAAAAGGTGTGGGGCCTACAGGTCACTGCCTGCTCTGGTAATCTATTGGTAATCCGGCCCTGACTGTTTATGGCTTGTGTGGTGTAGTGGATGTTCAAAGAGTTTAAGTATTTAGTTGAACGGTTTCTTATAGTCTGAATTCATGTGCAGATATTGCTCATAGGCCATTTTAAGCAGCAGATTGGATAATAATTTAGGATTCGCAAATTTGGATGTGAGCAGTAGAAGAGATCATTAATAGATTATCAGATTGAAAAAGCCTTATGCTTATCAGATATGTGAAATAAGGTTTGACTGCCATAGTCAATTTGTGCTGTTTTCGTTTGACCTGTGCTGGGGTGGGTGAGTATGTTTCCTGAAGGTGTTATAGCTAATCCAAGAGCGGAGGAACATCTGTAAGCAGATCCACTTGCCAGCTCAGAGTGGCAGCAGCAGAGTCTTACAGACCATGAGGCGTGGGTGAGAAACGCTCCTAGAACGACAGCACTCACCACAAGCACAGTAGAGATTAGCCTGCTTATCTCAAATCTCTTGATGTCTCATGTGTTAAAACTTAGTTCTCACTTTAAGTCATCATGCTCTGGGATGTTTTCATAGGTATACTAGGGAAGCCTACCTTGAGCTTGTGGAAAACATTCGAAAGATAATACCAGGTGTCCTATCATTACCAAACATTCAGTATGTAATTATAAAATTATTGTAGCTATAATAGGTCTTGTGTGAATAAATATCTATGTATAATTTCTTTTTACAGGGGTCAGTCTGAGCAGTGACTTCATCACAGGCTTCTGTGGGGAAACAGAGGAGGACCACCAGCAGTCGGTCTCTTTGATCAGGGAAGTGGGCTATAATGTAGCCTTCCTGTTTGCCTACAGCATGAGGAAGGTGAGATCCTATTTTGTCATTGTGTTTAACACTATCAAAAAACAGACATTCTCCCTGGTTCATGTGATGGTTCTATCAAGAAATTCACCATTGTCTATTATCATTTGGAGAATTGAAAGGGTCTTGTGGCTGCCAGTTGGGCTTTACCTTCTGACATGAAGATGTGTGTACCACACCCACAGAAAACTCAGGCATACCACCGTCTCGGGGACGATATCCCAGCTGAGGTGAAGAAGCTGTCGCCTGGAGGAGCTTATCTTTACATTCCGAGAAGATGCGGCTAAGGTCAACACCAGTTTCATCGACAGCAAACAGCTTGTCCTAGTGGAGGGAGTGAGTACTGCAGTGGGTTGAAGCCATGCTGTGTTACAACTGTGTTTGGAGCACTTCTGCTGTTAATAATTTGGGATTGCTGCATCTGTGTGTCTTGGTCATCATGTTTTGCATATCGATTTAACTAGATTTCTGCAAGAAAATAAATAGTTGCAGTAAATTCTCCTCCCTTATCTTATTTAGACCTGCTGGATCAACATCATGAGGTCTGTCTGACAACGATGATGAACAATGGCATTGTCTATCAGCTCAGCCCTAGCACCTTTTGGCATTTCATTTTGGTTTTGGCTTTGTTCTTTTCTGGAGGGCAAATAGAGTTTATGTGTTTATGTATTTAGGGCATTGTTTGGTCTATTTTAGTCTATTTGAGTTGTATGGTCACTTTCCCGTTTGTGGTGTTAGTTTGCGATTGCCGCATGGGTTTCTGTGGCCCTTTCATTTGAAACCCTTCCCTGGTTAGGCATAGCATTGTGTCTGTTTTGGATGCTTTGAGCTTTTTGTTATTTTTGAAGTGTTGAGAGCAGTTCACATCTTTGGTACCGGGAAATCCCAATGACTGGTTTCCCTGTGCTTGTGGTCTTTAGTGTATTACCTGCCATCAATAACTGTTTGAAGATTGGGGTCTTAGTTAATTTTGATTCTTGTTAGTGTCCTTCTTTTGAGGACATGCCTGGCGAATGCACAGAAAACTACCACAAGGTGTTTGCCACTTGTGTGTTAATATGCGCTACCAGTCATGCTGAGATTGGATCTACCGATATACACACTGATAACAGAATTTTATGACCATCTACATAACAGTGGGAATAACCACCCTTGGTTTGGATAACACTAGTGAGACGTTGTGGCATGGTATCTGGAGGCAATGTAAGAGCAGGAGAGAATTTCTGTCTGCTACAGTGCTTAGTCAAGCCTTTTATATTGTACAAATGTTATCTGCTGTTTTTGCTTGACTGAGTCTGTTTTCTGCAGGAAAGTAAGAAGTCATCTCAAGATCTTTGTGGTCGGAATGATGGGAATGTGAAGGTTATTTTTCCAAGAAAGGATTTGCTTTCTTATCCCACGGATACCAACCCTGTCACTGTTAAAGCTGGAGACTATGTACTGGTGAAGGTGAGCTCTTACTTCAGTTTGCTACTCCTACATGTATATCTGTCTGTGTTGAGACTAAAACAGGAGCATGTTTTTACACACACACACACACACACACACACACACACACACACACACACACAGAGAGATATATATGAGCTGTATGTGTGGAATATTTATTCTGGTAAGCCTGGTCTGTGATATGTAATATACATGGCTGTGAAATATACTGTACAGTTATGGCTACATTTCCATGATTATTGGTGACTACTCTCTCCTTTAGAGATTACCTCAGCCAGCTCTCAGAGTCTGCAAGGCCACGCCTTCAGCCACGCCTCCCTGAGTGATGGACACCCCAGACGCCTATTGATGCACAGGCAGCTGCATATTAGCCTGTAGGTTCCACCTTCTTAGTATCAGGACTGGGTGGGAGTGTGTGTCACAGACCTATAGGTCTTCCCAGCTCCAGCTCTTGGAAGCCAGTATGCTCAGTGAGGAGTGTTCACTGCCTCAGTCACCCTGTCTCCTCATTATCAAGCTCCTTATGAGGTGATTCAGGCATGGTGAGGCAGAAAACCCCTGAAAATATGCAGGGAAGTTTCCTCAGAACTTGAGCTCAGTGTTCCTGAAGTGCAGTTTGAAATGAAATAAGGCTTTTCATTTTTTCATTCATTCATTTATTCAGAATCATGTCTGACTCATGTATGACTCAGTGTTAAAGGAAAGTTTTAACACAGATTTTGTCTGGGTACACACTTTGCAAACTTCAAACTGCATGATTAGCAGACAGTATTGTAGCTATTCAAGTTTATGATCAATAATGTAAGGTAAGTGTGTGTTAACTCTGGGTGGGTCAGGGTGTATTCTCCCCTAAACATACTTCTGACATAATGATTTGTTTAAACACTACAATTCTCTATATCCTAATAATTACTGCCACATTTTAATAACCTGCAATACACTGTAAATACAGCATTTGTAAGCTTTAAATTTACAAACATGAACAATCATACTATATCAAATACATGATACTCATACCTGTGACATAGTGTTTTGAACAGACATTTGCTGCCACACCTGCTATTTTAGCAGGCTAAATAATCTGCCTTCTGAAATGCTAATATGCTTAATTTCATGCAAGTGCTAGTGTTCCTATTTGCTTGCTGATGTGCATGGAAGCGCCATATTATTATTATTATTATTATTATTATTATTATTATTATTATTATTGAGTCACACTGCTATCAAGTTAGCTGGTTGCTCTTAGCTAGTAGTGTGAACAGGACAGGGGACTTGGGGAAGACCCAAAGGGTGAGGTTTGTGTGTGTACATTCACAAGTACTGGTGCACAGCCACTGACATACATAAACACTGCTATCTGGATCTGGAATTTTTAACATTAATGTACAGACTATTCTTTCTCCTTAAAAAATTCATTATGGTAATAATTATGGCAGTGTATGTTCCCCTGCAAACAAATGCTAGGCTGCAGGCTGCACGATGCTGCAATCAACCAGCTGATGGCAAATCCAGACAGTGTTGTTATTGTGGCAAGAGACTTATTGTAAATGCATTGCCATTAATTGAGAGTCATTTTAAAAGATATTTACTCTCCCACTGCGCATACTCCCGTTTTCATAAATTGGCAAATATACATGTTGCTGCTTGTCACACAAACTTTTGTTGTACACAAGTAATAATGAGAAAAGGACTCATCATATGTTTTATGATATAGCTAAAGCTATGCATTTATCGAGAGGATTTAACACATTACAGAACACATCTAATTAATCCTTTCCATGATTGACCCAAGGGCAGATAGCAATTATTTAAGTATTACTATGTTTTAATTTAATAATAAAAATGACCATATGAACCTTTTTGCTTTATATTTGTTTATATTCAGCTGCCTTTATAATGACAATTATTTATGACAATGACAATTTACAATACATTATCAGTGAGTGGTATAATTAAAGTAAAATCATTGTTAAATAAGTCTCATTCTTGTCTCAGATTCAAACACTACAAAATCTTGGTCTTTGCTTGAATGATTTTTTAATGGTCCTGACTACAACACTATCCTTTGATAAGCTTGGAAGTTGTACACTACTGTGAGAGGAAGTTACATTCAGCTAGGAAAGAACCAACAATCAAATAATATACACAGATTAAGATGGTCATTAAAGATCCCAAACTAAGATTAATGCACTAATTAATAAACTACAACTTGTTTGCAGGAGTTCATCAGTGTTTTATCATTGGCATAGGTAAAGGGGTTTTCAGGCACAAGTTAAAAAAGGCACAAGTTGTCAAAGCATAAGAATAATGACCATAATGATCATAAGAAAGCCTTTCTGAGCCAAAGATCTGAATTAACAGGGAATAACAGGAGCACTTGCAAAACTGTGCCTAAGTGTATCCAGAAAGCACTGTTGGGCTTTTGTAGGAAAAAAAGGTTACACAAAGGTTACACTGATAAAACAGTTTAATCTGAACGAAGAATCAAGACCCAGGAGCTGTAAAAGAATAAGTTAATCTCTGCATTGCTCTCTATATAGGGGGAGTTTTACAACATTGGAGTGCACAAGAAACCCGCTTTTGCCCCGACACCATTTTCACTGCCACCTGATGAAAGCAACATGCTGTATATGGGCATCTCTGCCTTCACTGCCAACTCAGCAGGCTTTGTGTAGAAAAATGCAGGAGCACTCACACTCAGAATCACAGATGACATGGTGAGTTTAAACCACTCCTTGCCATCACTGAGGGAAAGGTGTGCATGTGGTTACCTTACAAGACCAGGCTGTTTAGTTAGAAGACTGATAAAGAAGACTGATAACTTTATACTGTTCTCCCAGTGCACATTAATAATCCCTTAATAGTGTAATAAATGAATGGACAAATAAATGATCAACAGTCCCTGAAAATGAAACAAACGTTTATCCTTCCAGATTCCCAGAGCCTCTCCATATCGTCTGAACACCAAGACATTTGAAGCCTTAATTCCGCAGGTATAAGAGATCACTTTCTGTATTCATCACACAAGCATGCAGAAACTGCTGATTTTATATTCTCACATAGGTTTCCTAACACAGTAGACTTTGAATCTTAAAGGAATAATAAGGTTTAAAGAGTAACAAATAATATGATCTCATTAGCAACACAACCATATTTAGATGAAGAATTTCCGAAAAGAACAACATTTCACATGATGATGCTTGGATGAAATGTGTTGAAAACACTGAGTTCTTTTGCTTTTGGTGCTAAAGGCACTTGCAAGTACACCTTACACAGATTGATGGTGGTAGTATAGTTGGCATTCAGTTAAATCAATTAAACTTTGGACAGGGGTAGATTTGTCCTTCATACTGTTATTCAGCACAGGTAATAGCCATTTTGGGACTTTGTATCACTTTTGGGAGGCTGCCGTGTTCTCCTTAAAGTACCCAGGTTGAAGAGTGCTGGGCCCAGGAGTATTATCACCTGCTCCTGCATTTCTGCCGATGAAATAGTGAGACGGATCCACATCCTGCCTGCTTATTGGGGACGTACTGTTCTAGCAGCTCTTCCTCATCTGTCCATGCTCATACCATGGGTTGCTGTACTGTTTCCATGCTTATGTGGTACTCTTTCCGCAGGATGCTATGGAACTTTTGGTGCTCCCTGCTCCTCTCTGGCATTTGTAGCTTGACCTTCCTGGTGATTTTTTTGCAGTCCACGTCACTTTGCCAGGAGCTTCCTTTTGCTGATTAGCAGAAGCAGGAATACCTCCTGTCCTGCCAGGCTTTTGCAGTCATATTAGGCACATTGACTGCTCCGCTCTTACCTGCTTTCTATATCTTATGTTTGGGCTACTTGTGGAAGTGACATGAAAGCAGTGTTATGTTTATGTTAGTGTGGAGTTTGATATCTTGTGGAATTTCCACCACGCTGTTAGTATCATGGCCACCCACAAATTGTTGATCATGAATGTTCTTTAATTGATTTGACTGATAAATGGTAAGTCTGACTTTTAGATCATATAGAACACCACAGACAACTGTTTGGCACATCACTGTTAAACCTCCTGATTGCAACCCGGGGCATCGTGAACTGTACAACATGACCCTCAGACAATGATCTCTGAGTGAATGTGATAAACATAATCATCTTCATATCATCACTTTCTCTACAAGTTCAGTGGAAGAGACGTCAGTGAAAGGGAGTTTTAATACCCTATCCATTTTTAACTTTAATAAAAACACAGACGGAAAAATTCCAGAAAGTGAGACAGAGAAAGGAAACTAGACTTTAAAATGGTGCTGCCCTCTTGACTTACAACTGTAGATTATTGAAATTATTACAAATGTCTGACTTCCAAAAGGGATTGTGTCAGTGTTTCACTACTCAGTATTGCATTTGTTAGACAGTATAAACAAGCAGACTATGGTTAAAAAAAACAGAAATAAAGCAAACACCAATATAATCTTGAACCACCTAGTGCCAGGAAACATTAGATTACTGGAACAAAATCAGACAACTAGCAGAACAACTTTTTAACCAATGATGCAGATGCACTTTTAGTGGATTTATTTATCTGTATTTCAATCCACTAAAGTTTTTCATTTGATCTAACATTACATTTAAGACCGACGTCCTGTTACGTCTCACAGAAGATTCCACTGATCAAGCTGCTACTTACCCATCCTGGTCCTGGAGTACCTTTGCTCTGTACACTTTAGTGATGTCTTTGCTACCAACAAGCCTATTTTAATCCATCAGATAGTAACCAAACGCTCCTTTGCTGCAGAGCACAGAAATCATTCAAATTTGCAGTCAACAGATACATCTGGGCCAGATTTTGGATCAGTGGACTAGGCTGGAACTGCACATATACTGTATATGCAAAATTCAAAATACGGGGAGTGGTTGGTCTCTTTTGCAATCAAATCTGAATACTATGGAATTCGTTTCACATTTGTTTAATTTGACAGATTTTAAATGGGTAATGGACATCACTAGACAAAAAGGAATAAACAACTATATGAAAAGGAACAAAACCAAAAACAAAGGAAGACTTTAACACACTTGCCCAAACAAGCACTAAATCTGACAAAAATAGATCAACCAATGACATAGCTGTGAAGGAACATATTAGCCATTGTTTTCTTGTCATCAACAGTAATTTTAACTGATTGTTAACATACTGTTCAAGTCTTCAACTGATTTGCTCCCAACATACGAATGGGTACAAATATGGTTCATTACCCAGCTGCACAAATTGCTTCTGACATACTGGGCAGCTACAGGGTTCTTCTCGCGTGTGGATTCTGACATACTGGGCAGCTATGGGCTTCTTCAGTTGTGTGGATTGTCTTCTGCTCCTCCATGTGGCCTGTTTCACCAAAGCCCTTCCTGCAGTATTTGCAGCACTATGGCAAGCGGACACCCTTGTGTGAGCGTTTAGGTGCTTCTCAAGAGTCTGGGCAAGTTTGAAACACCTGCCCCAAACATCACTGACATTATTTCTTGTAGGTGATTAGCCACGTGTCTCTCTAGCCACAAGTACTTTTTGATTTATTTGTTTTTTTTAAATAGGTAATTTTATATATAATGGCAACAAATGACATTTTGAGTTTTATGACAAAACGTGCAAACAAGCTGGCCTGAGAGGTGTGTAGCGGGATATGACTCAGTGCGTCTCTGGTGCTGCTTTTGATGAGTACAGTGTCATGAGTGTGTCTGTCCAGCGGTGCAAAGAGGGGATACAGCAAGGCATGGCATGGTGTTTATTCATTCGTTTGCATAGAAAATGACGCCTTTTCACATTGTGGAAGTACAAATATGGCGGTCTTTTTTGTGCGGCGTAGTAATGACATATGTTGTGGAATTTTGAACAAACAGCAAGTCAGACGTGATTAAGAGAGTAATTTAATAAGAAAAAGAATAAAATAAATGTTTGGCTCTCCTCAGGTAGGGAGCCCCGAGTATACAAAACCGTGGCTAGTTATACTACTCCTGTGCTGTCTTTAACCAATCATCTTTTCTTAAGCAGCTCTTCTTTCCTTTGTTGCTGTGGCTATAAGCCAATCAGCTCTCAGCTTGGTTTTTTCCACAAACCAACCCAAACTGACTCCAAACAGTGTGGGTTGTGTGTCAAGTTGACCTTGATGTTAACAGTTCCTGATACATGTTCAACTTAATCAGCAACAGGCGGATACAAATGTGCAAACAGCATTATTAATTTAAGAACAAAAGGATCAGTGTGATTTTATATGAATCACATAATACATAGTTTCGTATCATTTTCCATCACACGTAAAAACAGAGTCTCACCGTATTGTCGGGCAGGAGGATCTGGACTCATTTATTACTTAATATCTTCCCCCATCTAGCGGTCATTAGAGGTTAGTCTTGAATTGATTTCTGTCGTGCAATATTTTAGATATAAATGTTTACATTTTCTATTACAGAACACGGCAAAGTATAGTCAACCAGTTCTAACCTTTTGAGAAAAACTTTAACTTCAAAGTAGGTGAATCTATTTACTTAGATTGAACCAATCGGATCACAGTTTATTTACATAACATCAATGCTTTGAGTGCTTTAGATATAAGGACATCATGGCGATCTTTCTGCTCACACCTCAGTCAGTCTATAATTCTGTACTATGTGTTTCTATAGCTTCCAACTTTCACGAGTTTCTTGAATCTGTGGAGAAAAGTGCAGACTCAGGTACTTTCTTATTTGTGAACTTTTATACATTTTATGTAATTTATTTATCATCTATAATGTTTTATTACTTTTCATTTATAGATATAAGGACACAAAAACAGTTCATATACTCAATGAATTGTTACAAGATAATCTTTTCTAGAGAATGTTTACCATTTGTTAAAAGACTGATTTATTTCTAAAAGTTTATGCAGTGTGTTAATTTGTCACATGGAGGCAGAAGGGGTGAATCTGATATACCCCTCTTCCATCATCAACTATTCATCGAGTCCTCCAGTAGAGCTTGTACAACCAAAGAAACGCATACAGCGGTCACCGGCGGTTCTAAGTTACATCTAAAGAGGTCTAGGCCTATACACACTGTTCCACCTGAGGTAATAAAATGTTTTGGGGTAAAGGTATTTTCATGAGGCGATCTGTGATCTAATTATAATAGGCTTTGAAGCTCTCTGCAACAGGTGCAGAGTGGTGCAAGACTGTGTTTGAAAGCATAAAGAGGAATAATGTTTCTGGGGTATCTTAAGGCCTTTGTGGGTCTGTAAGTGCAGAGCAGAGGCTCTGATGCAGGTGGTTTCAAGGCCTCTGTGGAAGTCTACGGCAGATGACTCTGGACTGTTCCCGTGAGAAATAGCTTCCTAAGTATTGGTAAAGATCCCGGCTTTTAAAAGACGTGAAAGCCTCTTCGAGAGTTCTGTGGCTAAGCAAGGTTCATTATCTTACCATAAGAGCAGGGTGATACTGACCTGCAACATCATCTTGCAGGTGTTTGATGGTATGAGTTGAGATCATCTTTGTTAAAAACAAAAAAAACAACAACAAAAAAAAAAAACAGGAAAATCTTCCAATAGGATATACTGGGGTCAAGCTTCAATTTGTACAATGATAGATCTCAATTTGCATATATTGAATAATGTATGGTTGAACACAGTGGTGGAGATTTCAAACACCAGTATGTAGAGAAGGTGTGGCAATCACATAATCAGTTGTGAAAACTGGATAAAAATGTGTGTTCCTTGTGTGATTATTAGACATATTCTGGACTATGCCTCGTTTGTATGTAACGCTGAGCTCAAAATAAATAATGGACCTACTACTCTCTTCAATTAATTCTTGAGTCTGCATCTTTATTTTCTGTTTAAAGAGGACTTAATAAAATTACTGGAATGTGGGCAATATCTAGTAACACAGTGCCGAGTCTGCTAAACGTAGATCCCAGCCTTTTATATGGCCTCTTCCCTTTAATTCTACTGACTATAATTAATGTAAACCTTGTCGATTCTGGTGTTTGCTGTATAGAGGTAGCGAAAACTTTGCTAAAACAATGAAAAATATGCATCCTGTGAAAAGTTAATTGAACAATATAACATTGTTCCTTACCCAGAGCCATAACACGTCATTGATGGAAATCACACTGATGTGAGGGCGGTATGGGCCAACTCAACTGTATTTCCTGATTGTTTTATTCTGCAGGAGGATGTGGTCCAAATATTTTAAAAATCACAGGTTTGTTTAAGAGGACATAGTCGAACAGTTTGGGCTTACTGTTATTTTAATACTAGTGGTAACTATTAGTAAATACAACAATCTGACCATCCTCATACTGCATTGAGGGGTGATGGGGTGATGGTACCAGATGATGTTTAGGTATGTGGTTATGTTAATTTATTTTTGTTCCTTTATATTCACATATTTTGCAAGTGCGTATGTTATTGAGTTTAAAACCATCCATATATTAAGCAATTATAGAAAATACAGAAACTGCATGAGACTTCTCTTGACTTGCTAGAAGTTCAGACTGTAGCAAGCTTAGCATTAGTAAATGGAATAGGTGTCATTTTAAGGATTCATTTAAAGTATTCATGAGGTATTTCTCCTAACATCGATGTATCGACAGTACCAATAAAATAAATAGCATAACAAGAATTACAGGTGTATAATAGTGTAGTTACCCACAATGGTTGAAGTGTTTGAAAAGAGTTGTATAAAAGAATAGTTGGTTGGTTCGTGGCATAAAGTCATGAAACGGTGAAATGAGGTCATAAAAAGAGTGTTTACAGGGGAAAGTGCTTTAACATTGAATTAGACAAACTAATAACATAAAACAAGGGAGTTTAGAGATTCTGTGTCCTTTCGTAATGATTTGTGCATATGGCAGGCTGCTGCAAAGGATCCTGGGTAAGCTTCAGCAGACCTCAGTGTAAGATATATTAATAATATTAATCATAATAATACTATTCAGAGGTTACTTGACTAGTAATCAGAATGTTGCTAGTTCAAGCCCTACCACTGCCAAGTTACCACTGCTGGGTCCCTGAACAGCAATGAATCCTCAATTGTATTATTAATACAATCCAATACACATGCCTAATGCTCAGCTGTCAACTGCAAAAACTGACATTCTGAGCATTCGAACAGTAAGAGGAACAAAAAGAAAGGAGTCACCGACTGTACACGTGTCAATCATTTAGCCTTTTTACATGTTGTTTTAGTTTACTGTAATCAAGGCCTGAAACTGGAGTCTATGGACCAGGCAAAAATATTTCAATTTTTAATGCGTTTTTATTTTTTCAGTTTCAATGTTTCAATGAGACTCAGGAGACTCCAGCATAAGCAGAAGCTCCAAGTTGTCGATCTCCAGGAGCAAACCCGTCCCTGCAAGGTTGGGGTGCATGTTCTGGATCACGGGAAACAGACCATCGATCACCCAACATCTGCTTCTGCTCCTGCGGAGGTTCCAGATCCAGCACGGAGGCAGTGAGAGGTTCCTGGCCCAGAGATTGGTCTGCAGCGGGCCTGATGGTACTCGGCATGTATTGGAAATGCTGTGGCTGAATGCTGTGCGTAGCCCAGCGGGTGCTGGGGTGGAGCTGTGCCAGTTGCCTGCTCGGGTAGCAGGTAGCCCAGTTCTGAGCCTGTGGAATGGCCATCATGAAGTAGCCGGAGGGCGGGGCGGGCTGGTAGGGGTTGAGCACTGGGTTGCGCACGGCACTCACGCTGGCCATGCGCTGCATGTACTGGTGGGTGAGGTGGGCCTGCCGCTCCTCCTTGCGCTGCGCCAGGGCCACGTACAGCGGCTTGGTGCCTACGATGCACCCGTTCATCTCCTTCATTGCCTCGGTGGCCTCCTCCGGCGAGGAGAAACACACAAAGCCGAACCCTTTGGAGCGGCCGCCCTCCGTCATCACCTTGGCACTCGTGATTGTCCCGAATAGAGAGAACTCTTTACGCAGACGCTCGTCGTCCAGACTGTCGTCTAGGTTTTTAACGTACAGGTTCACTCCCTGGTAGCGAGTCGTGCCGTCCTGCTTCATCTGCTCAAACTTGCGTTTGAGCTCTGTCTGCCTCTCGCCTTTCTTCTGGGCACGAGCCACATACAGCTGCTTCCCATTCAACTTCTTCCCGTTCATCTCATCCACAGCCCTTTTGGCATCCTCGTGCCTCTCGAAGCTCACAAAGCCAAAGCCCTTGGACTTGCCGCTCTCGTCTGTCATGACGCGACGGCTCAGCGTTGGGCCGAACTTGCTGAAGATCTCATTTAGCTTGTTGTCGTCCATGTCCTCCCAAGTATGAGATATTATTTCCATCAGGCTCAGGACCATCTCTTTAGGATAAGGTCAAGAGAAATCTCTTGGAATGTGGTGTTAACAGGTTCCAACTGGTGTGGGTGTTTTATATTACTTTGCATATATTGACAAATGTATGGTTTGGATGCAATGGACGTGAAGACAAACGCAAATATGTAAAGGAATGTGGGGTGAATACATAACCACTACTGAAAAATGTATGAAAATGTGGGTTCTCTGATTTTTAGACATTCTCCAGAGGGTGCCTCAATAATGCGTGTTAATGTTAACCTACAATAAAGTACGTGCACAGTTATGCTATTTAACCAATTCTGAAGTCTGCATTTTTATTTAATATTTGAATTGAACTTTAAAACTAGCCGACTGGGCACCTAGGAACCACATACTGTTGCTATGTGCAGAGATGTGGGCTTGCAGCCCATTGTTGGGCAGAGTCCATCGCACTGCTCCAATAGACCTGCTCTGACTGCTACTTTCCCACGTCGGCAGTCGAAGTCGTTTCTCCTTCACAATGCTTTTCACCTGGTTG
Source organism: Electrophorus electricus (assembly GCF_041902795.1). NCBI lineage: Eukaryota > Metazoa > Chordata > Actinopteri > Gymnotiformes > Gymnotidae > Electrophorus > Electrophorus electricus. Next base: position 405,752 of record NW_027658725.1, on the reverse strand, counting down.
GCCAGTTTCACCGTCTCAGTAGACAAGCTAAAAGAAACTGTTGGCAGCCTCTCGTTGCTCCTGTAATATGACCGTCGCCAGACCAGAGAGTGGAACTGGATGGCAGTGTGGCACTTGCAGCTGCAGTTTGTTTGCTTCAAGATTTAATACGTGTAAGTGACCTTTGCTTCTCGTCCTGTCTTTACTGGTTTGTTAATAAGGTCATTTGAAATTGTGTTGTACATAAAGGAATATTACAGAATTATTCTCTATTTTAAGCTACACTGTGGGGTTTTGTTTTTTTGATCTTTACATTTATATTAATGCAACCCAATACACTTATCTAATGATCAGCTATGACCTGTAAGAACTGACAATCTGAACATTCAAACTTTAAGAGGAATAAAAACAAAAAAATGATCAGCTGTTCATGTCAAAATCTGTAATATGTAATAGAAATAACTGTAATATGTTCAATATAACTGTAATATGTAACATATAACTGTAAATATGTCAATTGCAAGATGGGACTGTACATTCTGTACATACATATATAAATATCCATATATACATTGTACATATAAACATTATATATATATATATATATATATTGTACATGCACTATTAATATATTTTTGTATATATATAGAATATATTTCTCTATGCACCCCTGTTTTTCTTTTTCCTCAGATTGGACAGAGCACTCAACCATTTCACTGTGAGTTATACTGTGTATGACTATGTATGCGACAAATAAACCAAACTTGAAATGATTTTACCTTTTTCTGTCATTTTCATTTTAAGCTTAGAATAACCAAGGCCTGGACTTTGTAAGGTGGTTTTGAATCCAGGTCAGCTAGGTGAGGACACCAATAGCTTACTGGGTAAGCAGCCACACTCTAACAATGGTGGGCTCGTGTGCAGAACAGTTAGAGCTTGGATCAAGCAAAACAAGAGGAAAAAACGAAACACCTCGGTGAGCGTGGAAAAGGGGAGAACAAAGAACGCCACGGAAAGAAATGGCAACCCCGATGCACTGGGGAAAACTCGAACTAAAAGCTCCCAAACAAAACCAGAAAACGGGGAGAAACTTGAATGGCTAAGGGAAGCCTCAGGAGAGAGACAGACTCGAGAGGGGAAAACTGGAGAAGGGAGGGGACGTGTAAAAACACTGACACCCTCGCAGAACAGAAAAGAGGCATAGCACAAGGGCTCACAGACCTCAATACCCAGAGTTACCGGCTAGGAGCTTGGCTCAAAACTTTATCAAAAACCCAGCACTGAATGATTGGGTCACTGGGCTTATATAAGGTCTAGCCCAGCTGTTGGGTGTTGATCCTGATCAGTGGCGTGGTTGACTCGACGCCTCCCTCTGGTCGAGGGGGCCTCGGCCTGGTGCCAACCCTTACAGGCTTGATGTCTACAGACATGGCAAAAATATTTCAATGTTCAATGCATTTCAGTTTCAATGTTTATTTTTTTCAGTTAAAATGTTAATTTTTTTTACTGCTTATTCTTCCATTAGACAGCCAGAAGCGCAGCACTGGTTAAAGTTTTTGAGCGGCTTCCTGCGCGCACTGGTCCTGGAGCACAGCGACTGCCTCATCCACCTTAGGGTGCAGAGACTCAGGAGACTCCAGCATATGCAGTAGCTCCGAGTTGTCCAGTTCCAGGAACAGACCCGTGATCTTCCCTGCAAGGGTGGGCTGCATGTTCTGGATCAGGGGAAACAGACGCTCACCCAGTATCTGCTTCTGCTCCTGTGGAGGTGCAGCAGCCAGCATGGAGGCACTGAGAGGTTCCTGACCCTGCACATGGACCGCAGCCAGCTGCACGGGCACCTGGAGCTCTGCCCCCAGGTGCTGCTGTGGGTTGAGAAACATAAATGTTTTATAATTGATTTGACTGATAAATGGTAAGTTCGACATTTATATCTAAGGGCTGTGTGCCCAGGTGTTGCTGTGGGCTGTGAACGCCTGAGGTGGTTTTGTACTGTGGTACTGCTCTCACCAGCGACGCCTTGTTGGCAGCTTCCGCGCTGGCCATCCCTGTCCCCGGAGCCTCAGATGCCATGGTCTGATAGGCCATCGTGCGTGGGACCTGGCAGGCGGTGGTTGGTCGGATGGCGCTGAAGGCCTGCGGGCAGGATGCGGCTGGACCGATGGCACTCGGCATATCCTGGACTTGCTGTGGGTGGACGCACTGCATGGCCCAGCAAGGGCTGGGGAGGAGTTGTGCCAGCTGGCTGCTTGCGCAGTAGGCAGGCCAGTTCTGAGCTTGTGGAATGGCTTCCATGTTGTAGCCGGAGGGCGGGGCAGGCTGGTAGGGGTTGAGCACGAGGTTGGGCAAGGCACTCACGCTGGCCGTGCGCTTCATGTACTTGTTGGAGAGGTGGGCCTGCCGCTCCTCCTTGCGCTGCGCCAGAGCCACGTACAGCGGCTTGGTGCCTACAACGCGCCCATTCATCTCCGTCATGGCCGTGGCGGCCTCCTCCGGCGAGGAGAAACACACGAAGCCGAACCCTTTGGAGCGGCCGCCCTCCATCATCACCTTGGCACTTGTGATGGTCCCGAACGGAGAGAACTCCTTACGTAGACGCGCGTCGTCCAGACCGTCGTCTAGGTTCTTGACGTACAGGTTGTCTCCCTGGTAGCGAGTCATACCGTCCTGCTTCATCTGCTCAAACTTTCGTTTCAGCCCTGTCTGCCTCTCGCCTTTCTTCTGGGCATAACCCACATACACCTTCTTCCCATTCAGCTCCTTCCCATTTATCTCATCCACAGCCCTCTGGGCATCCTCGTGCCTCTCGTAGTTCACAAAGCCAAAGCCCTTGGACTTGCCGCTCTCGTCGGTCATGACGCGAGTGCTCAGCGTTTGGCCAAACTTGCTGAAGATCTCCTTCAGCTTGTCGTCGTCCATGTCCTCTCCAAAGTTCTTGACGTACACATTGGTGAACTTTTTGGCCCTGGCCCCCATCTCAGCCTCTCGCTCCTTGCGAGACTTGAAGTGGCCAATGAACACTTTGCGGTCATTGAGCAACATGCCATTAAGTCTCTCAATTGCTCTCTCCGCAGCCTCACGGGTCTCAAAGTGCACAAAGCCGTAGCCCTTAGAGCCATTCTCGTCACACACCACCTTGCTGGAAAGGATGTTCCCAAAGGCAGAGAATGTGTCGTAAAGAGCTTCGCTGTCAATAGACTTGTCAAGGTTCTTGATGAAGATGTTGCCAACTCCACTCTTCCTCAGAGAGGGGTCTCTCTGGGACCACATAATTCGCACAGGTCTGCCTTTGATGATGTTAAAGTTCATAGTGTCCAAAGCACGCTCAGCATCTGCCTGCTGCTGAAAGTTCACGTATGCGTATCCAAGTGAGCGGAGGGTCATCGCGTCCCTGCAAATCCGTACGGAGACTATTGCGCCAGCAGGACTGAATTTCTCGTATAGCATGGCCTCGGTAACGTCTGGATGAAGGTCACCCACGTACAACGAAGTCATCGGCGAACTTGGAGCACTTGGATTCATTTTCGTGAGGATCGTCGGTCAACCTTTCTGGAAATCGTAGTCGAAAGTAGTAAATGAATAAAATAAAATCGTAAATGATTTAACCAAATGATCTAACTGCACGAATTATAAAACAGTTTGAAACAGCAATTCAACAGAGCCAGGCAAGTGTCGACCGACCAAAGCGATCAAAGCAACACTTTAGCTTTAGATTCAAATACATGACAACTTGGTTGTTACGTAAGAGTGCTTTTACGTAAATGTTTATTTTTAAATATTATACAAACGCTATTTATTTATTTATGAATTATTCAATTATTTTAACTTACAACGTTAATAGCGTGAATGAGAGGCTTTAACAACGCCTTATATTTCAAAATATTACCTAGTCACAGCATTTTCCAAAAATCGTCCATATGCTGCTCACACTGAATCATTTACCGCATGGCTCAGAATAAATACTTTTAGTTTGATAAACGCAGCAACATTCATTTTCTTTAGCCTAATGCTCGGCAAAAAACATCGCATTAAAGTTAATTAATGGGATGAAATCAGTTTGCCTTGGAGCAGGCCTATGTTCTTTGAGGTTAAAAATAATCGCCTGGATTGTAAACCTTAGTAGAGTTCCACAACGAGGTGCGATTTGTAAAAGGACGTCTTTTTCTCTCCGAGTTAGAAATCTGGAGAAATAAATATATCAATTGATTTCCGCCCATCGGAGGACCTTTAGAACTTTATTATTTATTCATTATTTATTTCTAACTTCTCACTGTGTCCAACTATATCGGGTGTATAAAACGTATGAACAGACATAAATAACGTGGGGGAAACGGGAATAGGGGAGAGAGGAAAAATAAGACGAACAGAGACGAAACAGACAAACGGGAAATGCAGATAGAGTATTTTAAGTATTTGCCACCTGCACCATTACGGGAATGTGTGTGTGTGTGTGTGTGTGTGTGTGTGTGTGTGTGTGTGTGTGTGTGTGTGTGTGTGTGTGTGTGTGTGTGTGTGTGTGTTCGTGTGTGACTGCTTGTGTGCGTCTGCCTGTGTGTGTGTGTGAGAGAGAGAGAGAGAGGCTATGTGCGAGTGCACTGTATATGTACACGTACTAGATTGGGATATTTATCATTTATGGATTAGCTCTGTAAACTTTTTATCAAAGGAGTCCAGTCTAGGTTATTGGTTCTTATTGATTCATTCTGAGATTTTTTTCCATTGATATGTAGTCTATCAATAGATTTTTCCATTCGGTGACACTAATATTATTTTTTGTTTTCCAATTCATGAGTATGTTTGTATTTGCAATTAATAATGTTATATATATATTATCCTGTTTTTTTTCTATTGTCACATTGGTTGATGACATGTCTCCTAGGAGACATAAAGATGGTGTTGGATGGATAGGGTTATTTAAATCATGGGACATGTGTGTGATTACTTATTGCCAAAATTGCTTGATAGGTGTGCTCTGCCACACGATGTGAATGTAATCGTCAGCTGTCTTTGGAGTAAAGTATGTACAGATTGCTGAGCTTGTGAAACCAATTTTAAACATCCAATGTGTAGTATAATGTAATCTATGTATTATTTTGTACTGAATGCATTGTAGGTTAGTGTTGCTGTCATGTGGTAATTATTATTACACATTTTAATCCAAACTGTGGCGTCGGGAGCTAGTAATAAATCTTCCTCCCATTGTCTCGATGGGAGAGTAATTATGCGATTTGATTTCATTATTAGTTTGTATATCTTATGTGATAGTTTTTTTGTATTAGGAATGTTTATAATACTGATATGGATGCAGGTGAGTTTAATGTCTCTGAACTGATAGTTGCTCTTACCTGCTTTCTATATCTTATGTTTGGGCTACTTGTGGAAGTGACATGAAAGCAGTGTTATGTTTATGTGAGTCTGGAGTTTGATATCTTGTGAAATTTCCACCAGGCTGTTAGTATCATGGCCACCCACAAATTGTTGATCATGAATGTTCTTTAATTGATTTGACTGATAAATGGTAAGTCTGACTTTTAGATCTTTGCATAATGTTTGCTATATGTCTATCCATATTCTGTCTGATATACTAAGTTTTATCCATTTTATACCATATTATAGTTGACTTGCAATAATCAACTACAGTTCTGTAATGTTGTGAGTTTGATTCTATGTGATTTATTTTTCCAGTAGAATCAAGTTATGATGTTGTCCAAAGATTTTAGACAGGTTGGTGGCGCTGGAATAATTGAAAACAAATAATTTCGTTTAGGTAATATTCTCATTTTAATTATTGCAGTTTGTCCAAAGAGCATAAGGGGCAAATTTGTCCATCAATGAAGTTCGTCGCTTATTGTTTTAATAATTGGATGACTATTTATTTTTGAATAACAGACAACTGGGAAGAGAATTTAATACCCAGATATGTAATATGATTGGTATTCAGGGGGATGGGGTTTTTAATTGCATCATAAAGTTATGCTGCTAATATATAGTATAATACACAAATATCCTACTGGAGATACAATTTGACCAGTTATGTGTGATGTTCTGTGATGATCATATAGAACACCACAGACAACTGTTTGGCACATCACTGTTAAACCTCCTGATTGCAACCCGGGGCATCGTGAACTGTACAACATGACCCTCAGACAATGATCTCTGAGTGAAAGCGATAAACATAATCATCTTCATATCATCACTTTCTCTACAAGTTCAGTGGAAGAGATGTCAGTTAAAGGGAGTTTTAATACCCTTTCCATCTTTAAATTTAATAAAAACACAGATGGAAAAATTCCAGAAAGTGAGAGAGAGAAAGGAAACTAGACTTTAAAATGGTGCTGCCCTCTTGATTTACAACTGTAGATTATTGAAATTATTACAAATGTCCGATGCCAAAAGGGATTGTGTCAGTGTTTCACTACTCAGTATTGCATTTGGTAGACAGTATAAACAATTAGACTATGGTTAAAAAAATCACAGAAATAAAGCAAACACCAATATAATCTTGAACCACCTAGTCCCAGGAAACATTAGATTACTGGAACAAAATCAGACAACTAGCAGAACAACTTTTTAACCAATGATGCAGATGCACTTTTAGTGGATTTATTTATCTGTATTTCAATCCACTAAAGTTTTTCACTTGATCTAACATTACATTTAAGACCGAAATCCTGTTACGTCTCACAGAAGATTCCACTGATCAAGCTGCTACTTACCCATCCTGGTCCTGGAGTACCTTTGCTCTGTACACTTTAGTGATGTCTTTGCTACCAACAAGCCTATTTTAATCCATCAGATAGTAACCAAACGCTCCTTTGCTGCAGAGCACAGAAATCATTCAAATTTGCAGTCAACAGATACATCTGGGCCAGATTTTGGATCAATGGACTAGGCTGGAACTGCACATATACTGTATATGCAAAATTCAAAATACGGGGAGTGGTTGGTCTCTTTTGCAATCAAATCTGAATACTATGGAATTCGTTTCACATTTGTTTAATTTGACAGATTTTAAATGGATAATGGACATCACTAGACAAAAAGGAATAAACAACTATATGAAAAGGAACAAAACCAAAAACAAAGGAAGACTTTAACACACTTGCCCAAACAAGCACTAAATCTGACAAAAATAGATCAACCAATGACATAGCTGTGAAGGAACATATTAGCCATTGTTTTCTTGTCATCAACAGTAATTTTAACTGATTGTTAACATACTGTTCAAGTCTTCAACTGATTTGCTCCCAACATACGAATGGGTACAAATATGGTTCATTACCCACCTGCACAATTTGCTTCTGACATACTGGGCAGCTACAGGGTTCTTCTCCCATGTGGATTCTGACATACTGGGCAGCTACGGGCTTCTTCAGTTGTGTGGATTGTCTTCTGCTCCTCCATGTGGCCTGTTTCACCAAAGCCCTTCCTGCAGTATTTGCAGCACTATGGGAAGCGGACACCCTTGTGTGTGCGTTTAGGTGCTTCTCAAGAGTCTGGGCACGTTTGAAACACCTGCCCCAAACATCACTGACATTATTTCTTGTAGGTGATTAGCCACGTGTTTCTCTAGTCACAAGTACTTTTTGATTTATTTGTTTTTTTAAATAGGTAATTTTATATATAATGGCAACAAATGACATTTTAAGTTTTATGACAAAACGTGCAAACAAGCTGGCCTGAGAGGTGTGTAGCGGGATATGACTCAGTGCGTCTCTGGTGCTGCTTTTGATGAGTACAGTGTCATGAGTGTGTCTGTCCAGCGGTGCAAAGAGGGGATACAGCAAGGCATGGCATGGTGTTTATTCATTCGTTTGCATAGAAAATGACGCCTTTTCACATTGTGGAAGTACAAATATGGCGGTCTTTTTTGTGCGGCGTAGTAATGACATATGTTGTGGAATTTTGAACAAACAGCAAGTCAGACGTGATTAAGAGAGTAATTTAATAAGAAAAAGAATAAAATAAATGTTTGGCTCTCCTCAGGTAGGGAGCCCCGAGTATACAAAACCGTGGCTAGTTATACTACTCCTGTGCTGTCTTTAACCAATCATCTTTTCTTAAGCAGCTCTTCTTTCCTTTGTTGCTGTGGCTATAAGCCAATCAGCTCTCAGCTTGGTTTTTTCCACAAACCAACCCAAACTGACTCCAAACAGTGTGGGTTGTGTGTCAAGTTGACCTTGATGTTAACAGTTCCTGATACATGTTCAACTTAATCAGCAACAGGCGGATATAAATGTGCAAACGGCATTATTAATTTAAGAACAAAAGGATCAGTGTGATTTTATATGAATCACATAATACATAGTTTCGTATCATTTTCCATCACACGTAAAAACAGAGTCTCACCGTATTGTCGGGCAGGAGGATCTGGACTCATTTATTACTTGATATCTTCCCCCATCTAGCGGTCATTAGAGGTTAGTCTTGAATTGATTTCTGTCGTGCAATATTTTAGATATAAATGTTTACATTTTCTATTACAGAACACGGCAAAGTATAGTCAACCAGTTCTAACCTTTTGAGAAAAACTTTAACTTCAAAGTAGGTGAATCTATTTACTTAGATTGAACCAATCGGATCACAGTTTATTTACATAGCATCAATGCTTTGAGTGCTTTAGATATAAGGACATCATGGCGATCTTTCTGCTCACACCTCAGTCAGTCTATAATTCTGTACTATGTGTTTCTATAGCTTCCAACTTTCACGAGTTTCTTGAATCTGTGGAGAAAAGTGCAGACTCAGGTACTTTCTTATTTGTGAACTTTTATACATTTTATGTAATTTATTTATCATCTATAATGTTTTATTACTTTTCATTTATAGATATAAGGACACAAAAACAGTTCATATACTCAATGAATTGTTACAAGATAATCTTTTCTAGAGAATGTTTACCATTTGTTAAAAGACTGATTTATTTCTAAAAGTTTATGCAGTGTGTTAATTTGTCACATGGAGGCAGAAGGGGTGAATCTGATATACCCCTCTTCCATCATCAACTATTCATGGAGTCCTTCAGTGGAGCTTGTACAACCAAAGAAACGCATACAGCGGTCACCGGCGGTTCTAAGTTACATCTAAAGAGGTCTAGGCCTATACACACTGTTCCACCTGACGTAATAAAATGTTTTGGGGTAAAGGTATTTTCATGAGGCGATCTGTGATCTAATTATAATAGGCTTTGAAGCTCTCTGCAACAGGTGCAGAGTGGTGCAAGACTGTGTTTGAAAGCATAAAGAGGAATAATGTTTCTGGGGTATCTTAAGGCCTTTGTGGGTCTGTAAGTGCAGAGCAGAGGCTCTGATGCAGGTGGTTTCAAGGCCTCTGTGGAAGTCTACGGCAGATGACTCTGGACTGTTCCCGTGAGAAATAGCTTCCTAAGTATTGGTAAAGATCCCGGCTTTTAAAAGACGTGAAAGCCTCTTCGAGAGTTCTGTGGCTAAGCAAGGTTCATTATCTTACCATAAGAGCAGGGTGATACTGACCTGCAACATCATCTTGCAGGTGTTTGATGGTATGAGTTGAGATTATCTTTGTTAAAAACAAAAACAACAACAACAAAAAAAAAAAACCCAGGAAAATCTTCCAATAGGATATACTGGGGTCAAGCTTCAATTTGTACAATGATAGATCTCAATTTGCATATATTGAATAATGTATGGTTGAACACAGTGGTTGAGATTTCAAACACCAGTATGTAGAGAAGGTGTGGCAATCACATAATCAGTTGTGAAAACTGGATAAAAATGTGTGTTCCTTGTGTGATTATTAGACATATTCTGGACTATGCCTCGTTTGTATGTAACGCTGAGCTCAAAATAAATAATGGACCTACTACTCTCTTCAATTAATTCTGCATCTTTATTTTCTGTTTAAAGAGGACTTAATAAAATTACTGGAATGTGGGCAATATCTAGTAACACAGTGCCGAGTCTGCTAAACGTAGATCCCAGCCTTTTATATGGCCTCTTCCCTTTAATTCTACTGACTATAATTAATGTAAACCTTGTCGATTCTGGTGTTTGCTGTATAGAGGTAGCGAAAACTTTGCTAAAACAATGAAAAATATGCATCCTGTGAAAAGTTTATTGAACAATATAACATTGTTCCTTACCCAGAGCCATAACACGTCATTGATGGAAATCACACTGATGTGAGGGCGGTATGGGCCAACTCAACTGTATTTCCTGATTGTTTTATTCTGCAGGAGGATGTGGTCCAAATATTTTAAAAATCACAGGTTTGTTTAAGAGGACATAGTCGAACAGTTTGGGCTTACTGTTATTTTAATACTAGTGGTAACTATTAGTAAATACAACAATCTGACCATCCTCATACTGCATTGAGGGGTGATGGGGTGATGGTACCAGATGATGTTTAGGTATGTGGTTATGTTAATTTATTTTTGTTCCTTTATATTCACATATTTTGCAAGTGCGTATGTTATTGAGTTTAAAACCATCCATATATTATGCAATTATAGAAAATACAGAAACTGCATGAGACTTCTCTTGACTTGCTAGAAGTTCAGACTGTAGCAAGCTTAGCATTAGTAAATGGAATAGGTGTCATTTTAAGGATTCATTTAAAGTATTCATGAGGTATTTCTCCTAACATCGATGTATCGACAGTACCAATAAAATAAATAGCATAACAAGAATTACAGGTGTATAATAGTGTAATTACCCACAATGGTTGAAGTGTTTGAAAAGAGTTGTATAAAAGAATAGTTGGTTGGTTCGTGGCATAAAGTCATGAAACGGTGAAATGAGGTCATAAAAAGAGTGTTTACAGGGGAAAGTGCTTTAACATTGAATTAGACAAACTAATAACATAAAACAAGGGAGTTTAGAGATTCTGTGTCCTTTCGTAATGATTTGTGCATATGGCAGGCTGCTGCAAAGGATCCTGGGTAAGCTTCAGCAGACCTCAGTGTAAGATATATTAATAATATTAATCATAATAATACTATTCAGAGGTTACTTGACTAGTAATCAGAATGTTGCTAGTTCAAGCCCTACCACTGCCAAGTTACCACTGCTGGGTCCCTGAACAGCAATGAATCCTCAATTGTATTATTAATACAATCCAATACACATGCCTAATGCTCAGCTGTCAACTGCAAAAACTGACATTCTGAGCATTCGAACAGTAAGAGGAACAAAAAGAAAGGAGTCACCGACTGTACACGTGTCAATCATTTAGCCTTTTTACATGTTGTTTTAGTTTACTGTAATCAAGGCCTGAAACTGGAGTCTATGGACCAGGCAAAAATATTTCAATATTTAATGCGTTTTTATTTTTTCAGCCAGCATAAGCGGAAGCTCCAAGTTGTCGATCTCCAGGAGCAAACCCGTCCCTGCAAGGTTGGGGTGCATGTTCTGGATCACGGGAAACAGACCATAGATCACCCAACATCTGCTTCTGCTCCTGCGGAGGTTCCAGATCCAGCACGGAGGCAGTGAGAGGTTCCTGGCCCAGAGATTGGTCTGCAGCGGGCCTGATGGTACTCGGCATGTATTGGAAATGCTGTGGCTGAATGCTGTGCGTAGCCCAGCGGGTGCTGGGGTGGAGCTGTGCCAGTTGCCTGCTCGGGTAGCAGGTAGCCCAGTTCTGAGACTGTGGAATGGCCATCATGAAGTAGCCGGAGGGCGGGGCGGGCTGGTAGGGGTTGAGCACTGGGTTGCGCACGGCACTCACGCTGGCCATGCGCTGCATGTACTGGTGGGTGAGGTGGGCCTGCCGCTCCTCCTTGCGCTGCGCCAGGGCCACGTACAGCGGCTTGGTGCCTACGATGCACCCGTTCATCTCCTTCATTGCCTCGGTGGCCTCCTCCGGCGAGGAGAAACACACAAAGCCGAACCCTTTGGAGCGGCCGCCCTCCGTCATCACCTTGGCACTCGTGATTGTCCCGAATAGAGAGAACTCTTTACGCAGACGCTCGTCGTCCAGACTGTCGTCTAGGTTTTTAACGTACAGGTTCACTCCCTGGTAGCGAGTCGTGCCGTCCTGCTTCATCTGCTCAAACTTGCGTTTGAGCTCTGTCTGCCTCTCGCCTTTCTTCTGGGCACGAGCCACATACAGCTGCTTCCCATTCAACTTCTTCCCGTTCATCTCATCCACAGCCCTTTTGGCATCCTCTTGCCTCTCGAAGCTCACAAAGCCAAAGCCCTTGGACTTGCCGCTCTCGTCTGTCATGACGCGAAGGCTCAGCGTTGGGCCGAACTTGCTGAAGATCTCATTTAGCTTGTTGTCGTCCATGTCCTCCCAAGTATGAGATATTATTTCCATCAGGCTCAGGACCATCTCTTTAGGATAAGGTCAAGAGAAATCTCTTGGAATGTGGTGTTAACAGGTTCCAACTGGTGTGGGTGTTTTATATTACTTTGCATATATTGACAAATGTATGGTTTGGATGCAATGGACGTGAAGACAAACGCAAATATGTAAAGGAATGTGGGGTGAATACATAACCACTACTGAAAAATGTATGAAAATGTGGGTTCTCTGATTTTTAGACATTCTCCAGAGGGTGCCTCAATAATGCGTGTTAATGTTAACCTACAATAAAGTACGTGCACAGTTATGCTCTTTAACCAATTCTGAAGTCTGCATTTTTATTTAATATTTGAATTGAACTTTAAAACTAGCCGACTGGGCACCTAGGAACCACATACTGTTGCTATGTGCAGAGATGTGGGCTTGCAGCCCATTGTTGGGCAGAGTCCATCGCACTGCTCCAATAGACCTGCTCTGACTGCTACTTTCCCACGTCAGCAGTCGAAGTCGTTTCTCCTTCACAATGCTTTTCACCTGGTTGGCCAGTTTCACCGTCTCAGTAGACAAGCTAAAAGAAACTGTTGGCAGCCTCTCGTTGCTCCTGTAATATGACCGTCGCCAGACCAGAGAGTGGAACTGGATGGCAGTGTGGCACTTGCAGCTGCAGTTTGTTTGCTTCAAGATTTAATACGTGTAAGTGACCTTTGCTTCTCGTCCTGTCTTTACTGGTTTGTTAATAAGGTCATTTGAAATTGTGTTGTACATAAAGGAATATTACAGAATTATTCTCTATTTTAAGCTACACTGTGGGGTTTTGTTTTTTTGATCTTTACATTTATATTAATGCAACCCAATACACTTATCTAATGATCAGCTATGACCTGTAAGAACTGACAATCTGAACATTCAAACTTTAAGAGGAATAAAAACAAAAAAATGATCAGCTGTTCATGTCAAAATCTGTAATATGTAATAGAAATAACTGTAATATGTTCAATATAACTGTAATATGTAACATATAACTGTAAATATGTCAATTGCAAGATGGGACTGTACATTCTGTACATACATATATAAATATCCATATATACATTGTACATATAAACATTATATATATATATATATATATATATATATATATATATATATATATATTGTACATGCACTATTAATATATTTTTGTATATATATAGAATATATTTCTCTATGCACCCCTGTTTTTCTTTTTCCTCAGATTGGACAGAGCACTCAACCATTTCACTGTGAGTTATACTGTGTATGACTATGTATGCGACAAATAAACCAAACTTGAAATGATTTTACCTTTTTCTGTCGTTTTCATTTTAAGCTTAGAATAACCAAGGCCTGGACTTTGTAAGGTGGTTTTGAATCCAGGTCAGCTAGGTGAGGACACCAATAGCTTACTGGGTAAGCAGCCACACTCTAACAATGGTGGGCTCGTGTGCAGAACAGTTAGAGCTTGGATCAAGCAAAACAAGAGGAAAAAACGAAACACCTCGGTGAGCGTGGAAAAGGGGAGAACAAAGAACGCCACGGAAAGAAATGGCAACCCCGATGCACTGGGGAAAACTCGAACTAAAAGCTCCCAAACAAAACCAGAAAACGGGGAGAAACTTGAATGGCTAAGGGAAGCCTCAGGAGAGAGACAGACTCGAGAGGGGAAAACTGGAGAAGGGAGGGGACGTGTAAAAACACTGACACCCTCGCAGAACAGAAAAGAGGCATAGCACAAGGGCTCACAGACCTCAATACCCAGAGTTACCGGCTAGGAGCTTGGCTCAAAACTTTATCAAAAACCCAGCACTGAATGATTGGGTCACTGGGCTTATATAAGGTCTAGCCCAGCTGTTGGGTGTTGATCCTGATCAGTGGCGTGGTTGACTCGACGCCTCCCTCTGGTCGAGGGGGCCTCGGCCTGGTGCCAACCCTTACAGGCTTGATGTCTACAGACATGGCAAAAATATTTCAATGTTCAATGCATTTCAGTTTCAATGTTTATTTTTTTCAGTTAAAATGTTAATTTTTTTTACTGCTTATTCTTCCATTAGACAGCCAGAAGCGCAGCACTGGTTAAAGTTTTTGAGCGGCTTCCTGCGCGCACTGGTCCTGGAGCACAGCGACTGCCTCATCCACCTTAGGGTGCAGAGACTCAGGAGACTCCAGCATATGCAGTAGCTCCGAGTTGTCCAGTTCCAGGAACAGACCCGTGATCTTCCCTGCAAGGGTGGGCTGCATGTTCTGGATCAGGGGAAACAGACGCTCACCCAGTATCTGCTTCTGCTCCTGTGGAGGTGCAGCAGCCAGCATGGAGGCACTGAGAGGTTCCTGACCCTGCACATGGACCGCAGCCAGCTGCACGGGCACCTGGAGCTCTGCCCCCAGGTGCTGCTGTGGGTTGAGAAACATAAATGTTTTATAATTGATTTGACTGATAAATGGTAAGTTCGACATTTATATCTAAGGGCTGTGTGCCCAGGTGTTGCTGTGGGCTGTGAACGCCTGAGGTGGTTTTGTACTGTGGTACTGCTCTCACCAGCGACGCCTTGTTGGCAGCTTCCGCGCTGGCCATCCCTGTCCCCGGAGCCTCAGATGCCATGGTCTGATAGGCCATCGTGCGTGGGACCTGGCAGGCGGTGGTTGGTCGGATGGCGCTGAAGGCCTGCGGGCAGGATGCGGCTGGACCGATGGCACTCGGCATATCCTGGACTTGCTGTGGGTGGACGCACTGCATGGCCCAGCAAGGGCTGGGGAGGAGTTGTGCCAGCTGGCTGCTTGCGCAGTAGGCAGGCCAGTTCTGAGCTTGTGGAATGGCTTCCATGTTGTAGCCGGAGGGCGGGGCAGGCTGGTAGGGGTTGAGCACGAGGTTGGGCAAGGCACTCACGCTGGCCGTGCGCTTCATGTACTTGTTGGAGAGGTGGGCCTGCCGCTCCTCCTTGCGCTGCGCCAGAGCCACGTACAGCGGCTTGGTGCCTACAACGCGCCCATTCATCTCCGTCATGGCCGTGGCGGCCTCCTCCGGCGAGGAGAAACACACGAAGCCGAACCCTTTGGAGCGGCCGCCCTCCATCATCACCTTGGCACTTGTGATGGTCCCGAACGGAGAGAACTCCTTACGTAGACGCGCGTCGTCCAGACCGTCGTCTAGGTTCTTGACGTACAGGTTGTCTCCCTGGTAGCGAGTCATACCGTCCTGCTTCATCTGCTCAAACTTTCGTTTCAGCCCTGTCTGCCTCTCGCCTTTCTTCTGGGCATAACCCACATACACCTTCTTCCCATTCAGCTCCTTCCCATTTATCTCATCCACAGCCCTCTGGGCATCCTCGTGCCTCTCGTAGTTCACAAAGCCAAAGCCCTTGGACTTGCCGCTCTCGTCGGTCATGACGCGAGTGCTCAGCGTTTGGCCAAACTTGCTGAAGATCTCCTTCAGCTTGTCGTCGTCCATGTCCTCTCCAAAGTTCTTGACGTACACATTGGTGAACTTTTTGGCCCTGGCCCCCATCTCAGCCTCTCGCTCCTTGCGAGACTTGAAGTGGCCAATGAACACTTTGCGGTCATTGAGCAACATGCCATTAAGTCTCTCAATTGCTCTCTCCGCAGCCTCACGGGTCTCAAAGTGCACAAAGCCGTAGCCCTTAGAGCCATTCTCGTCACACACCACCTTGCTGGAAAGGATGTTCCCAAAGGCAGAGAATGTGTCGTAAAGAGCTTCGCTGTCAATAGACTTGTCAAGGTTCTTGATGAAGATGTTGCCAACTCCACTCTTCCTCAGAGAGGGGTCTCTCTGGGACCACATAATTCGCACAGGTCTGCCTTTGATGATGTTAAAGTTCATAGTGTCCAAAGCACGCTCAGCATCTGCCTGCTGCTGAAAGTTCACGTATGCGTATCCAAGTGAGCGGAGGGTCATCGCGTCCCTGCAAATCCGTACGGAGACTATTGCGCCAGCAGGACTGAATTTCTCGTATAGCATGGCCTCGGTAACGTCTGGATGAAGGTCACCCACGTACAACGAAGTCATCGGCGAACTTGGAGCACTTGGATTCATTTTCGTGAGGATCGTCGGTCAACCTTTCTGGAAATCGTAGTCGAAAGTAGTAAATGAATAAAATAAAATCGTAAATGATTTAACCAAATGATCTAACTGCACGAATTATAAAACAGTTTGAAACAGCAATTCAAAGAGCCAGGCAAGTGTCGACCGACCAAAGCGATCAAAGCAACACTTTAGCTTTAGATTCAAATACATGACAACTTGGTTGTTACGTAAGAGTGCTTTTACGTAAATGTTTATTTTTAAATATTATACAAACGCTATTTATTTATTTATGAATTATTCAATTATTTTAACTTATAACGTTAATAGCGTGAATGAGAGGCTTTAACAACGCCTTATATTTCAAAATATTACCTAGTCACAGCATTTTCCAAAAATCGTCCATATGCTGCTCACACTGAATCATTTACCGCATGGCTCAGAATAAATACTTTTAGTTTGATAAACGCAGCAACATTCATTTTCTTTAGCCTAATGCTCGGCAAAAAACATCGCATTAAAGTTAATTAATGGGATGAAATCAGTTTGCCTTGGAGCAGGCCTATGTTCTTTGAGGTTAAAAATAATCGCCTGGATTGTAAACCTTAGTAGAGTTCCACAACGAGGTGCGATTTGTAAAAGGACGTCTTTTTCTCTCCGAGTTAGAAATCTGGAGAAATAAATATATCAATTGATTTCCGCCCATCGGAGGACCTTTAGAACTTTATTATTTATTCATTATTTATTTCTAACTTCTCACTGTGTCCAACTATATCGGGTGTATAAAACGTATGAACAGACATAAATAACGTGGGGGAAACGGGAATAGGGGAGAGAGGAAAAATAAGACGAACAGAGACGAAACAGACAAACGGGAAATGCAGATAGAGTATTTTAAGTATTTGCCACCTGCACCATTACGGGAATGTGTGTGTGTGTGTGTGTGTGTGTGTGTGTGTGTGTGTGTGTGTGTGTGTGTGTGTGTGTGTGTGTGTGTGTGTGTGTGTGTGTGTGTTCGTGTGTGACTGCTTGTGTGCGTCTGCCTGTGTGTGTGTGTGAGAGAGAGAGAGAGAGGCTATGTGCGAGTGCACTGTATATGTACACGTACTAGATTGGGATATTTATCATTTATGGATTAGCTCTGTAAACTTTTTATCAAAGGAGTCCAGTCTAGGTTATTGGTTCTTATTGATTCATTCTGAGATTTTTTTCCATTGATATGTAGTCTATCAATAGATTTTTCCATTCGGTGACACTAATATTATTTTTTGTTTTCCAATTCATGAGTATGTTTGTATTTGCAATTAATAATGTTATATATATATTATCCTGTTTTTTTTCTATTGTCACATTGGTTGATGACATGTCTCCTAGGAGACATAAAGATGGTGTTGGATGGATAGGGTTATTTAAATCATGGGACATGTGTGTGATTACTTATTGCCAAAATTGCTTGATAGGTGTGCTCTGCCACACGATGTGAATGTAATCGTCAGCTGTCTTTGGAGTAAAGTATGTACAGATTGCTGAGCTTGTGAAACCAATTTTAAACATCCAATGTGTAGTATAATGTAATCTATGTATTATTTTGTACTGAATGCATTGTAGGTTAGTGTTGCTGTCATGTGGTAATTATTATTACACATTTTAATCCAAACTGTGGCGTCGGGAGCTAGTAATAAATCTTCCTCCCATTGTCTCGATGGGAGAGTAATTATGCGATTTGATTTCATTATTAGTTTGTATATCTTATGTGATAGTTTTTTTGTATTAGGAATGTTTATAATACTGATATGGATGCAGGTGAGTTTAATGTCTCTGAACTGATAGTTGCTCTTACCTGCTTTCTATATCTTATGTTTGGGCTACTTGTGGAAGTGACATGAAAGCAGTGTTATGTTTATGTGAGTCTGGAGTTTGATATCTTGTGAAATTTCCACCAGGCTGTTAGTATCATGGCCACCCACAAATTGTTGATCATGAATGTTCTTTAATTGATTTGACTGATAAATGGTAAGTCTGACTTTTAGATCTTTGCATAATGTTTGCTATATGTCTATCCATATTCTGTCTGATATACTAAGTTTTATCCATTTTATACCATATTATAGTTGACTTGCAATAATCAACTACAGTTCTGTAATGTTGTGAGTTTGATTCTATGTGATTTATTTTTCCAGTAGAATCAAGTTATGATGTTGTCCAAAGATTTTAGACAGGTTGGTGGCGCTGGAATAATTGAAAACAAATAATTTCGTTTAGGTAATATTCTCATTTTAATTATTGCAGTTTGTCCAAAGAGCATAAGGGGCAAATTTGTCCATCAATGAAGTTCGTCGCTTATTGTTTTAATAATTGGATGACTATTTATTTTTGAATAACAGACAACTGGGAAGAGAATTTAATACCCAGATATGTAATATGATTGGTATTCAGGGGGATGGGGTTTTTAATTGCATCATAAAGTTATGCTGCTAATATATAGTATAATACACAAATATCCTACTGGAGATACAATTTGACCAGTTATGTGTGATGTTCTGTGATGATCATATAGAACACCACAGACAACTGTTTGGCACACCACTGTTAAACCTCCTGATTGCAACCCGGGGCATCGTGAACTGTACAACATGACCCTCAGACAATGATCTCTGAGTGAAAGCGATAAACATAATCATCTTCATATCATCACTTTCTCTACAAGTTCAGTGGAAGAGATGTCAGTTAAAGGGAGTTTTAATACCCTTTCCATCTTTAAATTTAATAAAAACACAGATGGAAAAATTCCAGAAAGTGAGAGAGAGAAAGGAAACTAGACTTTAAAATGGTGCTGCCCTCTTGATTTACAACTGTAGATTATTGAAATTATTACAAATGTCCGATGCCAAAAGGGATTGTGTCAGTGTTTCACTACTCAGTATTGCATTTGGTAGACAGTATAAACAATTAGACTATGGTTAAAAAAATCACAGAAATAAAGCAAACACCAATATAATCTTGAACCACCTAGTCCCAGGAAACATTAGATTACTGGAACAAAATCAGACAACTAGCAGAACAACTTTTTAACCAATGATGCAGATGCACTTTTAGTGGATTTATTTATCTGTATTTCAATCCACTAAAGTTTTTCACTTGATCTAACATTACATTTAAGACCGAAATCCTGTTACGTCTCACAGAAGATTCCACTGATCAAGCTGCTACTTACCCATCCTGGTCCTGGAGTACCTTTGCTCTGTACACTTTAGTGATGTCTTTGCTACCAACAAGCCTATTTTAATCCATCAGATAGTAACCAAACGCTCCTTTGCTGCAGAGCACAGAAATCATTCAAATTTGCAGTCAACAGATACATCTGGGCCAGATTTTGGATCAATGGACTAGGCTGGAACTGCACATATACTGTATATGCAAAATTCAAAATACGGGGAGTGGTTGGTCTCTTTTGCAATCAAATCTGAATACTATGGAATTCGTTTCACATTTGTTTAATTTGACAGATTTTAAATGGATAATGGACATCACTAGACAAAAAGGAATAAACAACTATATGAAAAGGAACAAAACCAAAAACAAAGGAAGACTTTAACACACTTGCCCAAACAAGCACTAAATCTGACAAAAATAGATCAACCAATGACATAGCTGTGAAGGAACATATTAGCCATTGTTTTCTTGTCATCAACAGTAATTTTAACTGATTGTTAACATACTGTTCAAGTCTTCAACTGATTTGCTCCCAACATACGAATGGGTACAAATATGGTTCATTACCCACCTGCACAATTTGCTTCTGACATACTGGGCAGCTACAGGGTTCTTCTCCCATGTGGATTCTGACATACTGGGCAGCTACGGGCTTCTTCAGTTGTGTGGATTGTCTTCTGCTCCTCCATGTGGCCTGTTTCACCAAAGCCCTTCCTGCAGTATTTGCAGCACTATGGGAAGCGGACACCCTTGTGTGTGCGTTTAGGTGCTTCTCAAGAGTCTGGGCACGTTTGAAACACCTGCCCCAAACATCACTGACATTATTTCTTGTAGGTGATTAGCCACGTGTTTCTCTAGTCACAAGTACTTTTTGATTTATTTGTTTTTTTAAATAGGTAATTTTATATATAATGGCAACAAATGACATTTTAAGTTTTATGACAAAACGTGCAAACAAGCTGGCCTGAGAGGTGTGTAGCGGGATATGACTCAGTGCGTCTCTGGTGCTGCTTTTGATGAGTACAGTGTCATGAGTGTGTCTGTCCAGCGGTGCAAAGAGGGGATACAGCAAGGCATGGCATGGTGTTTATTCATTCGTTTGCATAGAAAATGACGCCTTTTCACATTGTGGAACTACAAATATGGCGGTCTTTTTTGTGCGGCGTAGTAATGACATATGTTGTGGAATTTTGAACAAACAGCAAGTCAGACGTGATTAAGAGAGTAATTTAATAAGAAAAAGAATAAAATAAATGTTTGGCTCTCCTCAGGTAGGGAGCCCCGAGTATACAAAACCGTGGCTAGTTATACTACTCCTGTGCTGTCTTTAACCAATCATCTTTTCTTAAGCAGCTCTTCTTTCCTTTGTTGCTGTGGCTATAAGCCAATCAGCTCTCAGCTTGGTTTTTTCCACAAACCAACCCAAACTGACTCCAAACAGTGTGGGTTGTGTGTCAAGTTGACCTTGATGTTAACAGTTCCTGATACATGTTCAACTTAATCAGCAACAGGCGGATACAAATGTGCAAACGGCATTATTAATTTAAGAACAAAAGGATCAGTGTGATTTTATATGAATCACATAATACATAGTTTCGTATCATTTTCCATCACACGTAAAAACAGAGTCTCACCGTATTGTCGGGCAGGAGGATCTGGACTCATTTATTACTTGATATCTTCCCCCATCTAGCGGTCATTAGAGGTTAGTCTTGAATTGATTTCTGTCGTGCAATATTTTAGATATAAATGTTTACATTTTCTATTACAGAACACGGCAAAGTATAGTCAACCAGTTCTAACCTTTTGAGAAAAACTTTAACTTCAAAGTAGGTGAATCTATTTACTTAGATTGAACCAATCGGATCACAGTTTATTTACATAGCATCAATGCTTTGAGTGCTTTAGATATAAGGACATCATGGCGATCTTTCTGCTCACACCTCAGTCAGTCTATAATTCTGTACTATGTGTTTCTATAGCTTCCAACTTTCACGAGTTTCTTGAATCTGTGGAGAAAAGTGCAGACTCAGGTACTTTCTTATTTGTGAACTTTTATACATTTTATGTAATTTATTTATCATCTATAATGTTTTATTACTTTTCATTTATAGATATAAGGACACAAAAACAGTTCATATACTCAATGAATTGTTACAAGATAATCTTTTCTAGAGAATGTTTACCATTTGTTAAAAGACTGATTTATTTCTAAAAGTTTATGCAGTGTGTTAATTTGTCACATGGAGGCAGAAGGGGTGAATCTGATATACCCCTCTTCCATCATCAACTATTCATGGAGTCCTTCAGTGGAGCTTGTACAACCAAAGAAACGCATACAGCGGTCACCGGCGGTTCTAAGTTACATCTAAAGAGGTCTAGGCCTATACACACTGTTCCACCTGAGGTAATAAAATGTTTTGGGGTAAAGGTATTTTCATGAGGCGATCTGTGATCTAATTATAATAGGCTTTGAAGCTCTCTGCAACAGGTGCAGAGTGGTGCAAGACTGTGTTTGAAAGCATAAAGAGGAATAATGTTTCTGGGGTATCTTAAGGCCTTTGTGGGTCTGTAAGTGCAGAGCAGAGGCTCTGATGCAGGTGGTTTCAAGGCCTCTGTGGAAGTCTACGGCAGATGACTCTGGACTGTTCCCGTGAGAAATAGCTTCCTAAGTATTGGTAAAGATCCCGGCTTTTAAAAGACGTGAAAGCCTCTTCGAGAGTTCTGTGGCTAAGCAAGGTTCATTATCTTACCATAAGAGCAGGGTGATACTGACCTGCAACATCATCTTGCAGGTGTTTGATGGTATGAGTTGAGATTATCTTTGTTAAAAACAAAAACAACAACAACAAAAAAAAAAAACCCAGGAAAATCTTCCAATAGGATATACTGGGGTCAAGCTTCAATTTGTACAATGATAGATCTCAATTTGCATATATTGAATAATGTATGGTTGAACACAGTGGTTGAGATTTCAAACACCAGTATGTAGAGAAGGTGTGGCAATCACATAATCAGTTGTGAAAACTGGATAAAAATGTGTGTTCCTTGTGTGATTATTAGACATATTCTGGACTATGCCTCGTTTGTATGTAACGCTGAGCTCAAAATAAATAATGGACCTACTACTCTCTTCAATTAATTCTGCATCTTTATTTTCTGTTTAAAGAGGACTTAATAAAATTACTGGAATGTGGGCAATATCTAGTAACACAGTGCCGAGTCTGCTAAACGTAGATCCCAGCCTTTTATATGGCCTCTTCCCTTTAATTCTACTGACTATAATTAATGTAAACCTTGTCGATTCTGGTGTTTGCTGTATAGAGGTAGCGAAAACTTTGCTAAAACAATGAAAAATATGCATCCTGTGAAAAGTTTATTGAACAATATAACATTGTTCCTTACCCAGAGCCATAACACGTCATTGATGGAAATCACACTGATGTGAGGGCGGTATGGGCCAACTCAACTGTATTTCCTGATTGTTTTATTCTGCAGGAGGATGTGGTCCAAATATTTTAAAAATCACAGGTTTGTTTAAGAGGACATAGTCGAACAGTTTGGGCTTACTGTTATTTTAATACTAGTGGTAACTATTAGTAAATACAACAATCTGACCATCCTCATACTGCATTGAGGGGTGATGGGGTGATGGTACCAGATGATGTTTAGGTATGTGGTTATGTTAATTTATTTTTGTTCCTTTATATTCACATATTTTGCAAGTGCGTATGTTATTGAGTTTAAAACCATCCATATATTATGCAATTATAGAAAATACAGAAACTGCATGAGACTTCTCTTGACTTGCTAGAAGTTCAGACTGTAGCAAGCTTAGCATTAGTAAATGGAATAGGTGTCATTTTAAGGATTCATTTAAAGTATTCATGAGGTATTTCTCCTAACATCGATGTATCGACAGTACCAATAAAATAAATAGCATAACAAGAATTACAGGTGTATAATAGTGTAATTACCCACAATGGTTGAAGTGTTTGAAAAGAGTTGTATAAAAGAATAGTTGGTTGGTTCGTGGCATAAAGTCATGAAACGGTGAAATGAGGTCATAAAAAGAGTGTTTACAGGGGAAAGTGCTTTAACATTGAATTAGACAAACTAATAACATAAAACAAGGGAGTTTAGAGATTCTGTGTCCTTTCGTAATGATTTGTGCATATGGCAGGCTGCTGCAAAGGATCCTGGGTAAGCTTCAGCAGACCTCAGTGTAAGATATATTAATAATATTAATCATAATAATACTATTCAGAGGTTACTTGACTAGTAATCAGAATGTTGCTAGTTCAAGCCCTACCACTGCCAAGTTACCACTGCTGGGTCCCTGAACAGCAATGAATCCTCAATTGTATTATTAATACAATCCAATACACATGCCTAATGCTCAGCTGTCAACTGCAAAAACTGACATTCTGAGCATTCGAACAGTAAGAGGAACAAAAAGAAAGGAGTCACCGACTGTACACGTGTCAATCATTTAGCCTTTTTACATGTTGTTTTAGTTTACTGTAATCAAGGCCTGAAACTGGAGTCTATGGACCAGGCAAAAATATTTCAATATTTAATGCGTTTTTATTTTTTCAGCCAGCATAAGCGGAAGCTCCAAGTTGTCGATCTCCAGGAGCAAACCCGTCCCTGCAAGGTTGGGGTGCATGTTCTGGATCACGGGAAACAGACCATAGATCACCCAACATCTGCTTCTGCTCCTGCGGAGGTTCCAGATCCAGCACGGAGGCAGTGAGAGGTTCCTGGCCCAGAGATTGGTCTGCAGCGGGCCTGATGGTACTCGGCATGTATTGGAAATGCTGTGGCTGAATGCTGTGCGTAGCCCAGCGGGTGCTGGGGTGGAGCTGTGCCAGTTGCCTGCTCGGGTAGCAGGTAGCCCAGTTCTGAGCCTGTGGAATGGCCATCATGAAGTAGCCGGAGGGCGGGGCGGGCTGGTAGGGGTTGAGCACTGGGTTGCGCACGGCACTCACGCTGGCCATGCGCTGCATGTACTGGTGGGTGAGGTGGGCCTGCCGCTCCTCCTTGCGCTGCGCCAGGGCCACGTACAGCGGCTTGGTGCCTACGATGCACCCGTTCATCTCCTTCATTGCCTCGGTGGCCTCCTCCGGCGAGGAGAAACACACAAAGCCGAACCCTTTGGAGCGGCCGCCCTCCGTCATCACCTTGGCACTCGTGAATGTCCCGAATAGAGAGAACTCTTTACGCAGACGCTCGTCGTCCAGACTGTCGTCTAGGTTTTTAACGTACAGGTTCACTCCCTGGTAGCGAGTCGTGCCGTCCTGCTTCATCTGCTCAAACTTGCGTTTGAGCTCTGTCTGCCTCTCGCCTTTCTTCTGGGCACGAGCCACATACAGCTGCTTCCCATTCAACTTCTTCCCGTTCATCTCATCCACAGCCCTTTTGGCATCCTCGTGCCTCTCGAAGCTCACAAAGCCAAAGCCCTTGGACTTGCCGCTCTCGTCTGTCATGACGCGACGGCTCAGCGTTGGGCCGAACTTGCTGAAGATCTCATTTAGCTTGTTGTCGTCCATGTCCTCCCAAGTATGAGATATTATTTCCATCAGGCTCAGGACCATCTCTTTAGGATAAGGTCAAGAGAAATCTCTTGGAATGTGGTGTTAACAGGTTCCAACTGGTGTGGGTGTTTTATATTACTTTGCATATATTGACAAATGTATGGTTTGGATGCAATGGACGTGAAGACAAACGCAAATATGTAAAGGAATGTGGGGTGAATACATAACCACTACTGAAAAATGTATGAAAATGTGGGTTCTCTGATTTTTAGACATTCTCCAGAGGGTGCCTCAATAATGCGTGTTAATGTTAACCTACAATAAAGTACGTGCACAGTTATGCTATTTAACCAATTCTGAAGTCTGCATTTTTATTTAATATTTGAATTGAACTTTAAAACTAGCCGACTGGGCACCTAGGAACCACATACTGTTGCTATGTGCAGAGATGTGGGCTTGCAGC
Source organism: Electrophorus electricus (assembly GCF_041902795.1). Classification (NCBI taxonomy): domain Eukaryota; kingdom Metazoa; phylum Chordata; class Actinopteri; order Gymnotiformes; family Gymnotidae; genus Electrophorus; species Electrophorus electricus. The sequence goes on along the minus strand of NW_027658725.1, from coordinate 380,218 downwards.
CCATTGTTGGGCAGAGTCCATCGCACTGCTCCAATAGACCTGCTCTGACTGCTACTTTCCCACGTCGGCAGTCGAAGTCGTTTCTCCTTCACAATGCTTTTCACCTGGTTGGCCAGTTTCACCGTCTCAGTAGACAAGCTAAAAGAAACTGTTGGCAGCCTCTCGTTGCTCCTGTAATATGACCGTCGCCAGACCAGAGAGTGGAACTGGATGGCAGTGTGGCACTTGCAGCTGCAGTTTGTTTGCTTCAAGATTTAATACGTGTAAGTGACCTTTGCTTCTCGTCCTGTCTTTACTGGTTTGTTAATAAGGTCATTTGAAATTGTGTTGTACATAAAGGAATATTACAGAATTATTCTCTATTTTAAGCTACACTGTGGGGTTTTGTTTTTTTGATCTTTACATTTATATTAATGCAACCCAATACACTTATCTAATGATCAGCTATGACCTGTAAGAACTGACAATCTGAACATTCAAACTTTAAGAGGAATAAAAACAAAAAAATGATCAGCTGTTCATGTCAAAATCTGTAATATGTAATAGAAATAACTGTAATATGTTCAATATAACTGTAATATGTAACATATAACTGTAAATATGTCAATTGCAAGATGGGACTGTACATTCTGTACATACATATATAAATATCCATATATACATTGTACATATAAACATTATATATATATATATATATATATATATATATATATATATATATATATATATATATATATATATATATATATATATATTGTACATGCACTATTAATATATTTTTGTATATATATAGAATATATTTCTCTATGCACCCCTGTTTTTCTTTTTCCTCAGATTGGACAGAGCACTCAACCATTTCACTGTGAGTTATACTGTGTATGACTATGTATGCGACAAATAAACCAAACTTGAAATGATTTTACCTTTTTCTGTCGTTTTCATTTTAAGCTTAGAATAACCAAGGCCTGGACTTTGTAAGGTGGTTTTGAATCCAGGTCAGCTAGGTGAGGACACCAATAGCTTACTGGGTAAGCAGCCACACTCTAACAATGGTGGGCTCGTGTGCAGAACAGTTAGAGCTTGGATCAAGCAAAACAAGAGGAAAAAACGAAACACCTCGGTGAGCGTGGAAAAGGGGAGAACAAAGAACGCCACGGAAAGAAATGGCAACCCCGATGCACTGGGGAAAACTCGAACTAAAAGCTCCCAAACAAAACCAGAAAACGGGGAGAAACTTGAATGGCTAAGGGAAGCCTCAGGAGAGAGACAGACTCGAGAGGGGAAAACTGGAGAAGGGAGGGGACGTGTAAAAACACTGACACCCTCGCAGAACAGAAAAGAGGCATAGCACAAGGGCTCACAGACCTCAATACCCAGAGTTACCGGCTAGGAGCTTGGCTCAAAACTTTATCAAAAACCCAGCACTGAATGATTGGGTCACTGGGCTTATATAAGGTCTAGCCCAGCTGTTGGGTGTTGATCCTGATCAGTGGCGTGGTTGACTCGACGCCTCCCTCTGGTCGAGGGGGCCTCGGCCTGGTGCCAACCCTTACAGGCTTGATGTCTACAGACATGGCAAAAATATTTCAATGTTCAATGCATTTCAGTTTCAATGTTTATTTTTTTCAGTTAAAATGTTAATTTTTTTTACTGCTTATTCTTCCATTAGACAGCCAGAAGCGCAGCACTGGTTAAAGTTTTTGAGCGGCTTCCTGCGCGCACTGGTCCTGGAGCACAGCGACTGCCTCATCCACCTTAGGGTGCAGAGACTCAGGAGACTCCAGCATATGCAGTAGCTCCGAGTTGTCCAGTTCCAGGAACAGACCCGTGATCTTCCCTGCAAGGGTGGGCTGCATGTTCTGGATCAGGGGAAACAGACGCTCACCCAGTATCTGCTTCTGCTCCTGTGGAGGTGCAGCAGCCAGCATGGAGGCACTGAGAGGTTCCTGACCCTGCACATGGACCGCAGCCAGCTGCACGGGCACCTGGAGCTCTGCCCCCAGGTGCTGCTGTGGGTTGAGAAACATAAATGTTTTATAATTGATTTGACTGATAAATGGTAAGTTCGACATTTATATCTAAGGGCTGTGTGCCCAGGTGTTGCTGTGGGCTGTGAACGCCTGAGGTGGTTTTGTACTGTGGTACTGCTCTCACCAGCGACGCCTTGTTGGCAGCTTCCGCGCTGGCCATCCCTGTCCCCGGAGCCTCAGATGCCATGGTCTGATAGGCCATCGTGCGTGGGACCTGGCAGGCGGTGGTTGGTCGGATGGCGCTGAAGGCCTGCGGGCAGGATGCGGCTGGACCGATGGCACTCGGCATATCCTGGACTTGCTGTGGGTGGACGCACTGCATGGCCCAGCAAGGGCTGGGGAGGAGTTGTGCCAGCTGGCTGCTTGCGCAGTAGGCAGGCCAGTTCTGAGCTTGTGGAATGGCTTCCATGTTGTAGCCGGAGGGCGGGGCAGGCTGGTAGGGGTTGAGCACGAGGTTGGGCAAGGCACTCACGCTGGCCGTGCGCTTCATGTACTTGTTGGAGAGGTGGGCCTGCCGCTCCTCCTTGCGCTGCGCCAGAGCCACGTACAGCGGCTTGGTGCCTACAACGCGCCCATTCATCTCCGTCATGGCTGTGGCGGCCTCCTCCGGCGAGGAGAAACACACGAAGCCGAACCCTTTGGAGCGGCCGCCCTCCATCATCACCTTGGCACTTGTGATGGTCCCGAACGGAGAGAACTCCTTACGTAGACGCGCGTCGTCCAGACCGTCGTCTAGGTTCTTGACGTACAGGTTGTCTCCCTGGTAGCGAGTCATACCGTCCTGCTTCATCTGCTCAAACTTTCGTTTCAGCCCTGTCTGCCTCTCGCCTTTCTTCTGGGCATAACCCACATACACCTTCTTCCCATTCAGCTCCTTCCCATTTATCTCATCCACAGCCCTCTGGGCATCCTCGTGCCTCTCGAAGTTCACAAAGCCAAAGCCTTTGGACTTGCCGCTCTCGTCGGTCATGACGCGAGTGCTCAGCGTTTGGCCAAACTTGCTGAAGATCTCCTTCAGCTTGTCGTCGTCCATGTCCTCTCCAAAGTTCTTGACGTACACATTGGTGAACTTTTTGGCCCTGGCCCCCATCTCAGCCTCTCGCTCCTTGCGAGACTTGAAGTGGCCAATGAACACTTTGCGGTCATTGAGCAACATGCCATTAAGTCTCTCAATTGCTCTCTCCGCAGCCTCACGGGTCTCAAAGTGCACAAAGCCGTAGCCCTTAGAGCCATTCTCGTCACACACCACCTTGCTGGAAAGGATGTTCCCAAAGGCAGAGAATGTGTCGTAAAGAGCTTCGCTGTCAATAGACTTGTCAAGGTTCTTGATGAAGATGTTGCCAACTCCACTCTTCCTCAGAGAGGGGTCTCTCTGGGACCACATAATTCGCACAGGTCTGCCTTTGATGATGTTAAAGTTCATAGTGTCCAAAGCACGCTCAGCATCTGCCTGCTGCTGAAAGTTCACGTATGCGTATCCAAGTGAGCGGAGGGTCATCGCGTCCCTGCAAATCCGTACGGAGACTATTGCGCCAGCAGGACTGAATTTCTCGTATAGCATGGCCTCGGTAACGTCTGGATGGAGGTCACCCACGTACAACGAAGTCATCGGCGAACTTGGAGTACTTGGATTCATTTTCGTGAGGATCGTCGGTCAACCTTTCTGGAAATCGTAGTCGAAAGTAGTAAATGAATAAAATAAAATCGTAAATGATTTAACCAAATGATCTAACTGCACGAATTATAAAACAGTTTGAAACAGCAATTCAACAGAGCCAGGCAAGTGTCGACCGACCAAAGCGATCAAAGCAACACTTTAGCTTTAGATTCAAATACATGACAACTTGGTTGTTACGTAAGAGTGCTTTTACGTAAATGTTTATTTTTAAATATTATACAAACGCTATTTATTTATTTATGAATTATTCAATTATTTTAACTTATAACGTTAATAGCGTGAATGAGAGGCTTTAACAACGCCTTATATTTCAAAATATTACCTAGTCACAGCATTTTCCAAAAATCGTCCATATGCTGCTCACACTGAATCATTTACCGCATGGCTCAGAATAAATACTTTTAGTTTGATAAACGCAGCAACATTCATTTTCTTTAGCCTAATGCTCGGCAAAAAACATCGCATTAAAGTTAATTAATGGGATGAAATCAGTTTGCCTTGGAGCAGGCCTATGTTCTTTGAGGTTAAAAATAATCGCCTGGATTGTAAACCTTAGTAGAGTTCCACAACGAGGTGCGATTTGTAAAAGGACGTCTTTTTCTCTCCGAGTTAGAAATCTGGAGAAATAAATATATCAATTGATTTCCGCCCATCGGAGGACCTTTAGAACTTTATTATTTATTCATTATTTATTTCTAACTTCTCACTGTGTCCAACTATATCGGGTGTATAAAACGTATGAACAGACATAAATAACGTGGGGGAAACGGGAATAGGGGAGAGAGGAAAAATAAGACGAACAGAGACGAAACAGACAAACGGGAAATGCAGATAGAGTATTTTAAGTATTAGCCACCTGCACCATTACGGGAATGTGTGTGTGTGTGTGTGTGTGTGTGTGTGTGTGTGTGTGTTCGTGTGTGACTGCTTGTGTGCGTCTGCCTGTGTGTGTGTGTGTGAGAGAGAGAGAGAGAGGCTATGTGCGAGTGCACTGTATATGTACACGTACTAGATTGGGATATTTATCATTTATGGATTAGCTCTGTAAACTTTTTATCAAAGGAGTCCAGTCTAGGTTATTGGTTCTTATTGATTCATTCTGAGATTTTTTTCCATTGATATGTAGTCTATCAATAGATTTTTCCATTCGGTGACACTAATATTATTTTTTGTTTTCCAATTCATGAGTATGTTTGTATTTGCAATTAATAATGTTATATATATATATTATCCTGTTTTTTTTCTATTGACACATTGGTTGATGACATGTCTCCTAGGAGACATAAAGATGGTGTTGGATGGATAGGGTTATTTAAATCATGGGACATGTGTGTGATGACCTATTTCCAAAATTACTTGATAGGTGTGCTCTGCCACACAATGTGAATGTAATCGTCAGCTGTGTTTGGAGTAAAGTATGTACAGATTGCTGAGCTTGTGAAACCAATTTTAAACATCCAATGTGTAGTATAATGTAATCTATGTATTATTTTGTACTGAATGCATTGTAGGTTAGTGTTGCTGTCATGTGGTAATTATTATTATACATTTTAATCCAGACTGTGGCGTCGGGGGTTAGTAATAAATCTTCCTCCCATTGTCTCGATTGGAGAGTAATTATGCGATTTGATTTCATTATTATTTTGTATATCTTATGTGATAGTTTTTTTGTATTAGGAATGTTTATAATACTGATATGGATGCACGTGAGTTTAATGTCTCTGAACTGATAGTTGCTCTTACCTGCTTTCTATATCTTATGTTTGGGCTACTTGTGGAAGTGACATGAAAGCAGTGTTATGTTTATGTTAGTGTGGAGTTTGATATCTTGTGGAATTTCCACCAAGCTGTTAGTATCATGGCCACCCACAAATTGTTGATCATGAATGTTCTTTAATTGATTTGACTGATAAATGGTAAGTCTGACTTTTAGATCTTTGCATAATGTTTGCTCTATGTCTATCCATATTCTGTCTGATATACTAGGTTTTATCCATTTTATTCCATATTGTAGTTGATTTGCAATAATCAACTACAGTTCTGTAATGTTGTGAGTTTGATTCTATGTGATTTATTTTTCCAGTAGAATCAAGTTATGATGTTGTCCAAAGATTTTAGACAGGTTGGTGGCACTGGAATAATTGAAAACAAACAATTTCGTTTAGGTAATATTCTCATTTTAATTATTGCAGTTTGTCCGAAGAGCATAAGGGGCAAATTTGTCCATCAATGAAGTTTGTCGCTTATTGTTTTAATAATTGGATGACTATTTATTTTTGAATAACAGACAACTGGGAAGAGAATTTAGTACCCAGATATGTAATATGATTGGTATTCAGGGGGATGGGGAATGTTTTTAATTGCATCATAAAGATATGCTGCTAATATATAGTATAATACACAAATATACTACTCGAGATACAATTTGACCAGTTATGTGTGATGTTCTGTGATGATCATATAGAACACCACAGACAACTGTGGCACATCACTGTCAAACCTCCTGATTGCAACCCGGGGCATCGTGAACTGTACAACATGACCCTCAGACAATGATCTCTGAGTGAAAGCGATAAACATAATCATCTTCATATCATCACTTTCTCTACAAGTTCAGTGGAAGAGATGTCAGTGAAAGGGAGTTTTAATACCCTTTCCATTTTTAACTTTAATAAAAACACAGACGGAAAAATTCCAGAAAGTGATACAGAGAAAGGAAACTAGACTTTAAAATGGTGCTGCCCTCTTGATTTACAAGTGTAGATTATTGAAATTATTACAAATGTCTGACGCCAAAAGGGATTGTGTCAGTGTTTCACTACTCAATATTTGGTAGACAGTATAAACAAGCAGACTATGGTTAAAAAGATCACAGAAATAAAGCAAACACCAATATAATCTTGAACCACCTAGTCCACAGGAAACATTAGATTACTGGAACAAAATCAGACAACTAGCAGAACAACTTTTTACCAATGATGCAGGTGCACTTTTGGTGGATTTATTTATCTGTATTTCAATCCCCTAAAGTTTTTCACTTGATCTAACATTACATTTAAGACCGACGCCCTGTTACGTCTCACAGAAGAGTCCATTGATCAAGCTGCTACTTACCCATCCTGGTCCTGGAGTACCTTTGCTCTGTACACTTTAGTGATGTCTTTGCTACCAACAAACCTATTTTAATCCATCAGATAGTAACCAAACGCTTCAAGGACACTTGCATAACCATTTTTATTTTTTCATAATACTTGTCCAGGTTTCCACTATTATGTTCAAACCATACATTATTCAATATATGCTAATTGATATTTAATAGTTACACCAACAAGTTCTTGGTACTATTATGTTCAACCTGAACTACTTCTATTTTTTTAAAAGACGATCCTATTCTATATCACCGGATGCCCATATTGTTTCTTTTGGTGATCTCCATATTGTTTCTTCCAGTGCTTGGCCGGGATGTCCCATCCTTGAACCAAGGCTCTCCCTTCAACGGAATCCCTTAGAGGCTTTTTCAAAGAGGCCTCCTGAAGATTTATGCTGAAGCCTACACTGGTCTTTCCTGCATGAAACCAGTTTATTCGGGACCATCCATACTTTTCTGCTTACAATATCATTTTATTACCTCAGCATTTTCATTACTAATTTAAAAATCAATCACTTTATACTTCTAAAGCTTTCACAGACACATTTAGACTTTTCAGCACTCTCAATGTCCAATGCTAAATGCTACAAACCACTCATACCCAAACAGAAGAAATAGCCCAAATATAGCCACACATATTCCTCCAACCTCTACATACTTCTAAGCTATATATAACGTTTAAAGCCATTAAAAGCAAAGTTATGAACATTTAAAATACACCTTGATAACACAGTTTATAGCTCTTCAAGAATGTTTAGTTGTCATGGCAACTATTCCTTTCTCGACTGTTTTGTTTTGGGGTTTTTTTTGGCATACCTTTCTTTTTCAGTCATGAATTCCCTTTTTTGTTAAAATCTCCTCACCTTTTCTACAGCGCTTTCTCTCTCTCTAATTTCACAGGTAATTGTCTCTTTCCTCCAAGGGTCTGCATCTCACCTGGACCTTTTCCTCTTTGCTACTTCAGCTCCTGTCGTAGCTGAACATCAATAGTTTAATAGTTATTAGGAAATATTACTTAAAACAAAACAACAAGAAAACAGCAAAGAAGGTATATGCAAGTATATGTTCACTGTATTGTGCAACTCATGTCAGCAGGTGGACAATTTTAGCTAAAGTTAGCATTTCAAACATATATTTTGATATTCTAAAATAATGTTTATTAACTCAATATTTCATCACAATGGGGTGGACATTTTTAGCTTTAACTCATCTGAGTATGGGGACAAAGTGAGAAATTCAAATGAACTGACATACTATAGGAGCATGCAGTTTATGCCTTTAGGCGAATGAAGATAGACCTTTTTTAAAGTTGTGAGGTCACTGATGTCAAAGGTCGCATTTTTACCAAGATGGTTATCCAAAGATGAGAGAGTGGACAGCAATTCTTGGACATGTTTAAATAACTTGATTTTTAATTTTATTTATTTATTTATTTTTAATCAAAATTGCAAAATGAATAATCAAAATACCTAAAATATTAATGAACGTATTTACAACCTTACGGTAATATTTAAAAGTTTAAAAGGTTAAAACATGTTTAAAAGGTTAAAACATCCAAAATACCCATTTCCTCATCAAAGACAATGTAATAAGGTTAACATTCCTATATATTCGTAAAATGTGTTCATTCAGAGTAAAACTTTAATCAGTTAATTAAAAACATTAATTGTTTCACAATCTTTGTATCAGCACATTTAAACGAGTATGTTGTACTGACCCTTAGGTAACAGAACGAAGTGTGAAGTCCACTTATAAAATAAATTACGCATTCGTCATTAGATCAGAGTAGGTGAGGGACAGAGAGCCATGTGTGAAAACGAACAATCATCTCACAAAACACTACTTATGACTAACAAGTAAACACTTGCAAAATAAAAGTAGCCGTTTATGTTAAATATAAGATTTCACAAAACTATTAATTAAAAAAATATTAATTAAAAAATATTAATTACAAAAATATGAATTAAAAAACGTAAATCGATATTTTTGCGATTGATCTCCCTCCCAAGTTACACCGTTTACTTGTCTTAGAACTGAAACACGAGTATCACTGTTACGTTTTAATGAAACCGTTATTTTGAAAATTACAAAACTGCATGTCAATGTTAACCGTGTGGGGTCATACGTGAGTGTATGTTACAGCTGAATTATTAGGTTACCTAACTAAGCTACAGATATTTTTATATTTATTGGCTGCTTGTACAGATTTGTTAGCTCGCTGATAATATACTTTTGTATATAAAATTGTTCTGCGCAAACCACAGCACCATTGCTAAGTTAGCACTTAGCCTTAGCTAACGTTACTTTTAAAGTTAAATTGAGTTTCTTGTCTTGTTCATGGCTTTGTAGCCGAATCTCCCGTTTAGACATGATGTCTGCCCGCAGGCTTAGACTTCTAGTGTTTTCTGTTCAAAAGTGTTTATCTCGACTCGCCGACAAATGCAGAGGTTATTGCTCAGTGTCTCTATCTAGCACTCCTACTAATGAGACTGATGAGACGAGAGTGAGCACATTTAAGACCAAGCTGTCGTCATTAAGAGTTCTTCAGGCAAAAGTTCAACTGAGACGCAACAGGAACATGAGGAATCGTATCTTCCTGAAGAAAGTGGTCTGGCGCAGCTACGGAAAGGTATGTAACTGCATTTGTTGCCATGATAGTTCAGGCTTTAGGATTTTAATTCCCATGTGTCAGTATGCCGGTAGTCGTTGCCAATTTTATTTTGGTGTTTACATCTTGCAGTGTATTTCGAAACATACGGCTGTCAGATGAACGTCAACGACACTGAAATTGCGTGGTCCATTCTTCAGAAGGGTGGATATGTTCGGACCCACGAACTATCAGAGGTAAGTGTCAATGCCTTGACCTTTGACCCTTGATAAACACAGCGCTTCCTTTATTTGAAAGCTTTCATTCTCATCTTTCCTAATTTTTTTTTTTTATACAGGCAGATGTGGTGCTTCTTGTCACATGCTCCATAAGGTAGGAAAAGCCTATTTCTGTTTGTATTTTACACAGTGAATCTATACGTTGCCAATCTTGTGCAACTTGACAGCAGTCCTTGACTTCAGTGACATTTTTTGCTTGGATGTAATGCTATTTTCTGTTGGAAAAAATAAAAATCATTGTGACAGGGAAAAGGCAGAGCAGACCATCTGGAACAGACTCAAACATCCAGCAGTTCTGAAAAAGAAGTGTCTAAAGAGCAGCACTCCATTAAAGATAGGAGTCCTGGGTAACTTCTCACTTCACCATAGTTCTTCATTCACGTTCAAATGTATCTCTCAGTCTGAAATGTTCGTATGTGCGCATGTATGTTTGTGTGTGGGTTCACGTGCCCGTATACGCATATGTGTGCTTGCTCTCTTGTAGGTTGCTTGGCAGAGAGACTGAAGACTGAGTTGCTGGAGAAGGAGAGGGTGGTGGATGTTGTAGCAGGTCCAGATGCCTACAGAGATCTTCTCCGACTCCTTGCACTGGCCCATGGGGGTCAGAGGACCAGCAATGTCCTGCTCTCCCTGGAAGAGGCATATGCTGATGTCATGCCCATTCACCATTCAGGACACAGTGCCTTTGTGTGAGTGCCATAATAATATCTGGCTGATTTATAAGGGAGGAGTTCCTACTAAACACTAACTCTTAAATTAACTTTGCACTGTGTGATTTTGTAAAGATGGTAAAGAGTAAAATAACAGTCTCACATGTACAGTTCAATTTTTAAGTTAACATGTATAGACAGTTTTTGGTGTTTTCATATTCAACTCTAATACACTGAATTTAATCTGAACAGCAACTGTTAGATTAAAATACAGAAAAGTCAGCTATAATTTAAAGGCATTTGCTACCATATTGGATGAAACATGGGACTTGCATCTACAATAAAGCCAAAAACAGCAAATGCTCATAGTTCAGTTGTTTATTATTATCATTTTACTGAACACTTGTCAATCTGCATTTTTTGGTTAAATATTTATACATGACTGACCCTCCTACACTTATGAAGGGATATAAAACTTCAAACACCGTGGTGGCTCATCTTCAGCTCCTTCATGCTTTTAGATGTAGCACTTCAAACAATGGTTTGATATCAGGGGGTCGATACTTTTAAAGTCCTTTCACGCTGTTGACAGTACAGACCTTGTGTACTGCAAGCCTTGTTGGTGGCACCTTGTCTTACAGTGGGATTATCCAGTATATTTTGTCCCTCTTTGACTGCTGTAGGTCTATCACGCGGGGCTGTGACAACATGTGCAGCTACTGCATTGTGCCGTTTACCTGGGGGAAGGATAGGAGCAGACCTGTGTCCTCCATACTTGAAGAAGTGCGCATGCTGTCTGACCAGGTTTCTTCCCTTCAGCGACTATGTGTGCAGTCTGGCTTTACTAGTTTCTGTGTGTGAAACTTGGCCAGATGTGAACACTAAGTATATGAAATGATCATGGCCATAGGGGGTGAAGGAAGTGACCCTGCTGGGTCAAAACGTGAACAGCTACAGAGACGTGTCTGGGGACGGGGCCAGCAACTCGGAGCTTGGTTCGCACCTCAGCCGTGGTTTCAGCACCGTGTTCCCGTGATGAGCAAGGAGGCCTACGATTCTCTGACCTGCTACACCACGTCTCCCTCGTAAACCCTGACAAGGATTCGCTTCACCTGGCCACATCCTAAAGACTTTCCTGATGAGGTAGAAACCCCAGAGTCATGGATGTGAGCATGTGGTTTTTGGTTGGGATACCCATGACTAGTGTGGGGAAGGTACTTTTAAAATGTATTTCATTGCAGGTGACAAAATACAGAACACAGAATACATGCTGTTAAATGTAATTTAAATGTAATTAAAGTGAGTTATATTTGAAATAGTCTTGGACAATGTTGACGTATTCCAAAGTTTTTAAAGTATGTTCCTCGTTTGAGTAATGTAATGGAATATGTTACCAATTACATTTAGGGGCATGTACATGTACACTGCCTACAGTGGCAGATTAAACCCTGTGGAGGCCCCTAGGCAGTCATAATCTTGGGGCCTCCCTTGCAAATTATCTCCTAATATGTTTGTTTTTTTTAATTCCTTGTTGCATGGCCCCTAAAAGGTGTGGGGCCTACAGGTCACTGCCTGCTCTGGTAATCTATTGGTAATCCGGCCCTGACTGTTTATGGCTTGTGTGGTGTAGTGGATGTTCAAAGAGTTTAAGTATTTAGTTGAACGGTTTCTTATAGTCTGAATTCATGTGCAGATATTGCTCATAGGCCATTTTAAGCAGCAGATTGGATAATAATTTAGGATTCGCAAATTTGGATGTGAGCAGTAGAAGAGATCATTAATAGATTATCAGATTGAAAAAGCCTTATGCTTATCAGATATGTGAAATAAGGTTTGACTGCCATAGTCAATTTGTGCTGTTTTCGTTTGACCTGTGCTGGGGTGGGTGAGTATGTTTCCTGAAGGTGTTATAGCTAATCCAAGAGCGGAGGAACATCTGTAAGCAGATCCACTTACCAGCTCAGAGCGGCAGCAGCAGAGTCTTACAGACCATGAGGCGTGGGTGAGAAACGCTCCTAGAACGACAGCACTCACCACAAGCACAGTAGAGATTAGCCTGCTTATCTCAAATCTCTTGATGTCTCATGTGTTAAAACTTAGTTCTCACTTTAAGTCATCATGCTCTGGGATGTTTTCATAGGTATACTAGGGAAGCCTACCTTGAGCTTGTGGAAAACATTCGAAAGATAATACCAGGTGTCCTATCATTACCAAACATTCAGTATGTAATTATAAAATTATTGTAGCTATAATAGGTCTTGTGTGAATAAATATCTATGTATAATTTCTTTTTACAGGGGTCAGTCTGAGCAGAGACTTCATCACAGGCTTCTGTGGGGAAACAGAGGAGGACCACCAGCAGTCGGTCTCTTTGATCAGGGAAGTGGGCTATAATGTAGCCTTCCTGTTTGCCTACAGCATGAGGAAGGTGAGATCCTATTTTGTCATTGTGTTTAACACTATCAAAAAACAGACATTCTCCCTGGTTCATGTGATGGTTCTATCAAGAAATTCACCATTGTCTATTATCATTTGGAGAATTGAAAGGGTCTTGTGGCTGCCAGTTGGGCTTTACCTTCTGACATGAAGATGTGTGTACCACACCCACAGAAAACTCAGGCATACCACCGTCTCGGGGACGATATCCCAGCTGAGGTGAAGAAGCTGTCGCCTGGAGGAGCTTATCTTTACATTCCGAGAAGATGCGGCTAAGGTCAACACCAGTTTCATCGACAGCAAACAGCTTGTCCTAGTGGAGGGAGTGAGTACTGCAGTGGGTTGAAGCCATGCTGTGTTACAACTGTGTTTGGAGCACTTCTGCTGTTAATAATTTGGGATTGCTGCATTTGTGTGTCTTGGTCATCATGTTTTGCATATCGATTTAACTAGATTTCTGCAAGAAAATAAATAGTTGCAGTAAATTCTCCTCCCTTATCTTATTTAGACCTGCTGGATCAACATCATGAGGTCTGTCTGACAACGATGATGAACAATGGCATTGTCTATCAGCTCAGCCCTAGCACCTTTTGGCATTTCATTTTGGTTTTGGCTTTGTTCTTTTCTGGAGGGCAAATAGAGTTTATGTGTTTATGTATTTAGGGCATTGTTTGGTCTATTTTAGTCTATTTGAGTTGTATGGTCACTTTCCCGTTTGTGGTGTTAGTTTGCGATTGCCGCATGGGTTTCTGTGGCCCTTTCATTTGAAACCCTTCCCTGGTTAGGCATAGCATTGTGTCTGTTTTGGATGCTTTGAGCTTTTTGTTATTTTTGAAGTGTTGAGAGCAGTTCACATCTTTGGTACCGGGAAATCCCAATGACTGGTTTCCCTGTGCTTGTGGTCTTTAGTGTATTACCTGCCATCAATAACTGTTTGAAGATTGGGGTCTTAGTTAATTTTTATTCTTGTTAGTGTCCTTCTTTTGAGGACATGCCTGGCGAATGCACAGAAAACTACCACAAGGTGTTTGCCACTTGTGTGTTAATATGCGCTACCAGTCATGCTGAGATTGGATCTACCGATATACACACTGATAACAGAATTTTATGACCATCTACATAACAGTGGGAATAACCACCCTTGGTTTGGATAACACTAGTGAGACGTCTGCTACAGTGCTTAGTCAAGCCTTTTATATTGTACAAATGTTATCTGCTGTTTTTGCTTGACTGAGTCTGTTTTCTGCAGGAAAGTAAGAAGTCATCTCAAGATCTTTGTGGTCGGAATGATGGGAATGTGAAGGTTATTTTTCCAAGAAAGGATTTGCTTTCTTATCCCACGGATACCAACCCTGTCACTGTTAAAGCTGGAGACTATGTACTGGTGAAGGTGAGCTCTTACTTCAGTTTGCTACTCCTACATGTATATCTGTCTGTGTTGAGACTAAAACAGGAGCATGTTTTTACACACACACACACACACACACACACACACACACACACACACACACAGAGAGATATATATGAGCTGTATGTGTGGAATATTTATTCTGGTAAGCCTGGTCTGTGATATGTAATATACATGGCTGTGAAATATACTGTACAGTTATGGCTACATTTCCATGATTATTGGTGACTACTCTCTCCTTTAGAGATTACCTCAGCCAGCTCTCAGAGTCTGCAAGGCCACGCCTTCAGCCACGCCTCCCTGAGTGATGGACACCCCAGACGCCTATTGATGCACAGGCAGCTGCATATTAGCCTGTAGGTTCCACCTTCTTAGTATCAGGACTGGGTGGGAGTGTGTGTCACAGACCTATAGGTCTTCCCAGCTCCAGCTCTTGGAAGCCAGTATGCTCAGTGAGGAGTGTTCACTGCCTCAGTCACCCTGTCTCCTCATTATCAAGCTCCTTATGAGGTGATTCAGGCATGGTGAGGCAGAAAACCCCTGAAAATATGCAGGGAAGTTTCCTCAGAACTTGAGCTCAGTGTTCCTGAAGTGCAGTTTGAAATGAAATAAGGCTTTTCATTTTTTCATTCATTCATTTATTCAGAATCATGTCTGACTCATGTATGACTCAGTGTTAAAGGAAAGTTTTAACACAGATTTTGTCTGGGTACACACTTTGCAAACTTCAAACTGCATGATTAGCAGACAGTATTGTAGCTATTCAAGTTTATGATCAATAATGTAAGGTAAGTGTGTGTTAACTCTGGGTGGGTCAGGGTGTATTCTCCCCTAAACATACTTCTGACATAATGATTTGTTTAAACACTACAATTCTCTATATCCTAATAATTACTGCCACATTTTAATAACCTGCAATACACTGTAAATACAGCATTTGTAAGCTTTAAATTTACAAACATGAACAATCATACTATATCAAATACATGATACTCATACCTGTGACATAGTGTTTTGAACAGACATTTGCTGCCACACCTGCTATTTTAGCAGGCTAAATAATCTGCCTTCTGAAATGCTAATATGCTTAATTTCATGCAAGTGCTAGTGTTCCTATTTGCTTGCTGATGTGCATGGAAGCGCCATATTATTATTATTATTATTATTATTATTATTATTATTACTATTATTATTATTATTATTATTATTGAGTCACACTGCTATCAAGTTAGCTGGTTGCTCTTAGCTAGTAGTGTGAACAGGACAGGGGACTTGGGGAAGACCCAAAGGGTGAGGTTTGTGTGTGTACATTCACAAGTACTGGTGCACAGCCACTGACATACATAAACACTGCTATCTGGATCTGGAATTTTTAACATTAATGTACAGACTATTCTTTCTCCTTAAAAAATTCATTATGGTAATAATTATGGCAGTGTATGTTCCCCTGCAAACAAATGCTAGGCTGCAGGCTGCACGATGCTGCAATCAACCAGCTGATGGCAAATCCAGACAGTGTTGTTATTGTGGCAAGAGACTTATTGTAAATGCATTGCCATTAATTGAGAGTCATTTTAAAAGATATTTACTCTCCCACTGCGCATACTCCCGTTTTCATAAATTGGCAAATATACATGTTGCTGCTTGTCACACAAACTTTTGTTGTACACAAGTAATAATGAGAAAAGGACATCATATGTTTTATGATATAGCTAAAGCTATGCATTTATCGAGAGGATTTAACACATTACAGAACACATCTAATTAATCCTTTCCATGATTGACCCAAGGGCAGATAGCAATTATTTAAGTATTACTATGTTTTAATTTAATAATAAAAATGACCATATGAACCTTTTTGCTTTATATTTGTTTATATTCAGCTGCCTTTATAATGACAATTATTTATGACAATGACAATTTACAATACATTATCAGTGAGTGGTATAATTAAAGTAAAATCATTGTTAAATAAGTCTCATTCTTGTCTCAGATTCAAACACTACAAAATCTTGGTCTTTGCTTGAATGATTTTTTAATGGTCCTGACTACAACACTATCCTTTGATAAGCTTGGAAGTTGTACACTACTGTGAGAGGAAGTTACATTCAGCTAGGAAAGAACCAACAATCAAATAATATACACAGATTAAGATGGTCATTAAAGATCCCAAACTAAGATTAATGCACTAATTAATAAACTACAACTTGTTTGCAGGAGTTCATCAGTGTTTTATCATTGGCATAGGTAAAGGGGTTTTCAGGCACAAGTTAAAAAAGGCACAAGTTGTCAAAGCATAAGAATAATGACCATAATGATCATAAGAAAGCCTTTCTGAGCCAAAGATCTGAATTAACAGGGAATAACAGGAGCACTTGCAAAACTGTGCCTAAGTGTATCCAGAAAGCACTGTTGGGCTTTTGTAGGAAAAAAAGGTTACACAAAGGTTACACTGATAAAACAGTTTAATCTGAACGAAGAATCAAGACCCAGGAGCTGTAAAAGAATAAGTTCATCTCTGCATTGCTCTCTATATAGGGGGAGTTTTACAACATTGGAGTGCACAAGAAACCCGCTTTTGCCCCGACACCATTTTCACTGCCACCTGATGAAAGCAACATGCTGTATATGGGCATCTCTGCCTTCACTGCCAACTCAGCAGGCTTTGTGTAGAAAAATGCAGGAGCACTCACACTCAGAATCACAGATGACATGGTGAGTTTAAACCACTCCTTGCCATCACTGAGGGAAAGGTGTGCATGTGGTTACCTTACAAGACCAGGCTGTTTAGTTAGAAGACTGATAAAGAAGACTGATAACTTTATACTGTTCTCCCAGTGCACATTAATAATCCCTTAATAGTGTAATAAATGAATGGACAAATAAATGATCAACAGTCCCTGAAAATGAAACAAACGTTTATCCTTCCAGATTCCCAGAGCCTCTCCATATCGTCTGAACACCAAGACATTTGAAGCCTTAATTCCGCAGGTATAAGAGATCACTTTCTGTATTCATCACACAAGCATGCAGAAACTGCTGATTTTATATTCTCACATAGGTTTCCTAACACAGTAGACTTTGAATCTTAAAGGAATAATAAGGTTTAAAGAGTAACAAATAATATGATCTCATTAGCAACACAACCATATTTAGATGAAGAATTTCCGAAAAGAACAACATTTCACATGATGATGCTTGGATGAAATGTGTTGAAAACACTGAGTTCTTTTGCTTTTGGTGCTAAAGGCACTTGCAAGTACACCTTACACAGATTGATGGTGGTAGTATAGTTGGCATTCAGTTAAATCAATTAAACTTTGGACAGGGGTAGATTTGTCCTTCATACTGTTATTCAGCACAGGTAATAGCCATTTTGGGACTTTGTATCACTTTTGGGAGGCTGCCGTGTTCTCCTTAAAGTACCCAGGTTGAAGAGTGCTGGGCCCAGGAGTATTATCACCTGCTCCTGCATTTCTGCCGATGAAATAGTGAGACGGATCCACATCCTGCCTGCTTATTGGGGACGTACTGTTCTAGCAGCTCTTCCTCATCTGTCCATGCTCATACCATGGGTTGCTGTACTGTTTCCATGCTTATGTGGTACTCTTTCCGCAGGATGCTATGGAACTTTTGGTGCTCCCTGCTCCTCTCTGGCATTTGTAGCTTGACCTTCCTGGTGATTTTTTTGCAGTCCACGTCACTTTGCCAGGAGCTTCCTTTTGCTGATTAGCAGAAGCAGGAATACCTCCTGTCCTGCCAGGCTTTTGCAGTCATATTAGGCACATTGACTGCTCCGCTCTTACCTGCTTTCTATATCTTATGTTTGGGCTACTTGTGGAAGTGACATGAAAGCAGTGTTATGTTTATGTTAGTGTGGAGTTTGATATCTTGTGGAATTTCCACCACGCTGTTAGTATCATGGCCACCCACAAATTGTTGATCATGAATGTTCTTTAATTGATTTGACTGATAAATGGTAAGTCTGACTTTTAGATCATATAGAACACCACAGACAACTGTTTGGCACATCACTGTTAAACCTCCTGATTGCAACCCGGGGCATCGTGAACTGTACAACATGACCCTCAGACAATGATCTCTGAGTGAATGTGATAAACATAATCATCTTCATATCATCACTTTCTCTACAAGTTCAGTGGAAGAGACGTCAGTGAAAGGGAGTTTTAATACCCTATCCATTTTTAACTTTAATAAAAACACAGACGGAAAAATTCCAGAAAGTGAGACAGAGAAAGGAAACTAGACTTTAAAATGGTGCTGCCCTCTTGACTTACAACTGTAGATTATTGAAATTATTACAAATGTCTGACTTCCAAAAGGGATTGTGTCAGTGTTTCACTACTCAGTATTGCATTTGTTAGACAGTATAAACAAGCAGACTATGGTTAAAAAAAACACAGAAATAAAGCAAACACCAATATAATCTTGAACCACCTAGTGCCAGGAAACATTAGATTACTGGAACAAAATCAGACAACTAGCAGAACAACTTTTTAACCAATGATGCAGATGCACTTTTAGTGGATTTATTTATCTGTATTTCAATCCACTAAAGTTTTTCATTTGATCTAACATTACATTTAAGACCGACGTCCTGTTACGTCTCACAGAAGATTCCACTGATCAAGCTGCTACTTACCCATCCTGGTCCTGGAGTACCTTTGCTCTGTACACTTTAGTGATGTCTTTGCTACCAACAAGCCTATTTTAATCCATCAGATAGTAACCAAACGCTCCTTTGCTGCAGAGCACAGAAATCATTCAAATTTGCAGTCAACAGATACATCTGGGCCAGATTTTGGATCAGTGGACTAGGCTGGAACTGCACATATACTGTATATGCAAAATTCAAAATACGGGGAGTGGTTGGTCTCTTTTGCAATCAAATCTGAATACTATGGAATTCGTTTCACATTCGTTTAATTTGACAGATTTTAAATGGATAATGGACATCACTAGACAAAAAGGAATAAACAACTATATGAAAAGGAACAAAACCAAAAACAAAGGAAGACTTTAACACACTTGCCCAAACAAGCACTAAATCTGACAAAAATAGATCAACCAATGACATAGCTGTGAAGGAACATATTAGCCATTGTTTTCTTGTCATCAACAGTAATTTTAACTGATTGTTAACATACTGTTCAAGTCTTCAACTGATTTGCTCCCAACATACAAATGGGTACAAATATGGTTCATTACCCAGCTGCACAAATTGCTTCTGACATACTGGGCAGCTACAGGGTTCTTCTCGCGTGTGGATTCTGACATACTGGGCAGCTATGGGCTTCTTCAGTTGTGTGGATTGTCTTCTGCTCCTCCATGTGGCCTGTTTCACCAAAGCCCTTCCTGCAGTATTTGCAGCACTATGGCAAGCGGACACCCTTGTGTGAGCGTTTAGGTGCTTCTCAAGAGTCTGGGCAAGTTTGAAACACCTGCCCCAAACATCACTGACATTATTTCTTGTAGGTGATTAGCCACGTGTCTCTCTAGCCACAAGTACTTTTTGATTTATTTGTTTTTTTTAAATAGGTAATTTTATATATAATGGCAACAAATGACATTTTGAGTTTTATGACAAAACGTGCAAACAAGCTGGCCTGAGAGGTGTGTAGGGGGATATGACTCAGTGCGTCTCTGGTGCTGCTTTTGATGAGTACAGTGTCATGAGTGTGTCTGTCCAGCGGTGCAAAGAGGGGATACAGCAAGGCATGGCATGGTGTTTATTCATTCGTTTGCATAGAAAATGACGCCTTTTCACATTGTGGAACTACAAATATGGCGGTCTTTTTTGTGCGGCGTAGTAATGACATATGTTGTGGAATTTTGAACAAACAGCAAGTCAGACGTGATTAAGAGAGTAATTTAATAAGAAAAAGAATAAAATAAATGTTTGGCTCTCCTCAGGTAGGGAGCCCCGAGTATACAAAACCGTGGCTAGTTATACTACTCCTGTGCTGTCTTTTACCAATCATCTTTTCTTAAGCAGCTCTTCTTTCCTTTGTTGCTGTGGCTATAAGCCAATCAGCTCTCAGCTTGGTTTTTTCCACAAACCAACCCAAACTGTCTCCAAACAGTGTGGGTTGTGTGTCAAGTTGACCTTGATGTTAACAGTTCCTGATACATGTTCAACTTAATCAGCAACAGGCGGATACAAATGTGCAAACAGCATTATTAATTTAAGAACAAAAGGATCAGTGTGATTTTATATGAATCACATAATACATAGTTTCGTATCATTTTCCATCACACGTAAAAACAGAGTCTCACCGTATTGTCGGGCAGGAGGATCTGGACTCATTTATTACTTAATATCTTCCCCCATCTAGCGGTCATTAGAGGTTAGTCTTGAATTGATTTCTGTCGTGCAATATTTTAGATATAAATGTTTACATTTTCTATTACAGAACACGGCAAAGTATAGTCAACCAGTTCTAACCTTTTGAGAAAAACTTTAACTTCAAAGTAGGTGAATCTATTTACTTAGATTGAACCAATCGGATCACAGTTTATTTACATAGCATCAATGCTTTGAGTGCTTTAGATATAAGGACATCATGGCGATCTTTCTGCTCACACCTCAGTCAGTCTATAATTCTGTACTATGTGTTTCTATAGCTTCCAACTTTCACGAGTTTCTTGAATCTGTGGAGAAAAGTGCAGACTCAGGTACTTTCTAATTTGTGAACTTTTATACATTTTATGTAATTTATTTATCATCTATAATGTTTTATTACTTTTCATTTATAGATATAAGGACACAAAAACAGTTCATATACTCAATGAATTGTTACAAGATAATCTTTTCTAGAGAATGTTTACCATTTGTTAAAAGACTGATTTATTTCTAAAAGTTTATGCAGTGTGTTAATTTGTCACATGGAGGCAGAAGGGGTGAATCTGATATACCCCTCTTCCATCATCAACTATTCATCGAGTCCTCCAGTAGAGCTTGTACAACCAAAGAAACGCATACAGCGGTCACCGGCGGTTCTAAGTTACATCTAAAGAGGTCTAGGCCTATACACACTGTTCCACCTGAGGTAATAAAATGTTTTGGGGTAAAGGTATTTTCATGAGGCGATCTGTGATCTAATTATAATAGGCTTTGAAGCTCTCTGCAACAGGTGCAGAGTGGTGCAAGACTGTGTTTGAAAGCATAAAGAGGAATAATGTTTCTGGGGTATCTTAAGGCCTTTTTGGGTCTGTAAGTGCAGAGCAGAGGCTCTGATGCAGGTGGTTTCAAGGCCTCTGTGGAAGTCTACGGCAGATGACTCTGGACTGTTCCCGTGAGAAATAGCTTCCTAAGTATTGGGAAAGATCCCGGCTTTTAAAAGACGTGAAAGCCTCTTCGAGAGTTCTGTGGCTAAGCAAGGTTCATTATCTTACCATAAGAGCAGGGTGATACTGACCTGCAACATCATCTTGCAGGTGTTTGATGGTATGAGTTGAGATCATCTTTGTTAAAAACAAAAAAAACAACAACAAAAAAAAAAAACAGGAAAATCTTCCAATAGGATATACTGGGGTCAAGCTTCAATTTGTACAATGATAGATCTCAATTTGCATATATTGAATAATGTATGGTTGAACACAGTGGTGGAGATTTCAAACACCAGTATGTAGAGAAGGTGTGGCAATCACATAATCAGTTGTGAAAACTGGATAAAAATGTGTGTTCCTTGTGTGATTATTAGACATATTCTGGACTATGCCTCGTTTGTATGTAACGCTGAGCTCAAAATAAATAATGGACCTACTACTCTCTTCAATTAATTCTTGAGTCTGCATCTTTATTTTCTGTTTAAAGAGGACTTAATAAAATTACTGGAATGTGGGCAATATCTAGTAACACAGTGCCGAGTCTGCTAAACGTAGATCCCAGCCTTTTATATGGCCTCTTCCCTTTAATTCTACTGACTATAATTAATGTAAACCTTGTCGATTCTGGTGTTTGCTGTATAGAGGTAGCGAAAACTTTGCTAAAACAATGAAAAATATGCATCCTGTGAAAAGTTTATTGAACAATATAACATTGTTCCTTACCCAGAGCCATAACACGTCATTGATGGAAATCACACTGATGTGAGGGCGGTATGGGCCAACTCAACTGTATTTCCTGATTGTTTTATTCTGCAGGAGGATGTGGTCCAAATATTTAAAAAATCACAGGTTTGTTTAAGAGGACATAGTCGAACAGTTTGGGCTTACTGTTATTTTAATACTAGTGGTAACTATTAGTAAATACAACAATCTGACCATCCTCATACTGCATTGAGGGGTGATGGGGTGATGGTACCAGATGATGTTTAGGTATGTGGTTATGTTCATTTATTTTTGTTCCTTTATATTCACATATTTTGCAAGTGCGTATGTTATTGAGTTTAAAACCATCCATATATTAAGCAATTATAGAAAATACAGAAACTGCATGAGACTTCTCTTGACTTGCTAGAAGTTCAGACTGTAGCAAGCTTAGCATTAGTAAATGGAATAGGTGTCATTTTAAGGATTCATTTAAAGTATTCATGAGGTATTTCTCCTAACATCGATGTATCGACAGTACCAATAAAATAAATAGCATAACAAGAATTACAGGTGTATAATAGTGTAGTTACCCACAATGGTTGAAGTGTTTGAAAAGAGTTGTATAAAAGAATAGTTGGTTGGTTCGTGGCATAAAGTCATGAAACGGTGAAATGAGGTCATAAAAAGAGTGTTTACAGGGGAAAGTGCTTTAACATTGAATTAGACAAACTAATAACATAAAACAAGGGAGTTTAGAGATTCTGTGTCCTTTCGTAATGATTTGTGCATATGGCAGGCTGCTGCAAAGGATCCTGGGTAAGCTTCAGCAGACCTCAGTGTAAGATATATTAATAATATTAATCATAATAATACTATTCAGAGGTTACTTGACTAGTAATCAGAATGTTGCTAGTTCAAGCCCTACCACTGCCAAGTTACCACTGCTGGGTCCCTGAACAGCAATGAATCCTCAATTGTATTATTAATACAATCCAATACACATGCCTAATGCTCAGCTGTCAACTGCAAAAACTGACATTCTGAGCATTCGAACAGTAAGAGGAACAAAAAGAAAGCAGTCATCGACTGTACACGTGTCAATCATTTAGCCTTTTTACATGTTGTTTTAGTTTACTGTAATCAAGGCCTGAAACTGGAGTCTATGGACCAGGCAAAAATATTTAAATTTTTAATGCGTTTTTATTTTTTCAGTTTCAATGTTTCAATGAGACTCAGGAGACTCCAGCATAAGCAGAAGCTCCAAGTTGTCGATCTCCAGGAGCAAACCCGTCCCTGCAAGGTTGGGGTGCATGTTCTGGATCACGGGAAACAGACCATCGATCACCCAACATCTGCTTCTGCTCCTGCGGAGGTTCCAGATCCAGCACGGAGGCAGTGAGAGGTTCCTGGCCCAGAGATTGGTCTGCAGCGGGCCTGATGGTACTCGGCATGTATTGGAAATGCTGTGGCTGAATGCTGTGCGTAGCCCAGCGGGTGCTGGGGTGGAGCTGTGCCAGTTGCCTGCTCGGGTAGCAGGTAGCCCAGTTCTGAGACTGTGGAATGGCCATCATGAAGTAGCCGGAGGGCGGGGCGGGCTGGTAGGGGTTGAGCACTGGGTTGCGCACGGCACTCACGCTGGCCATGCGCTGCATGTACTGGTGGGTGAGGTGGGCCTGCCGCTCCTCCTTGCGCTGCGCCAGGGCCACGTACAGCGGCTTGGTGCCTACGATGCACCCGTTCATCTCCTTCATTGCCTCGGTGGCCTCCTCCGGCGAGGAGAAACACACAAAGCCGAACCCTTTGGAGCGGCCGCCCTCCGTCATCACCTTGGCACTCGTGATTGTCCCGAATAGAGAGAACTCTTTACGCAGACGCTCGTCGTCCAGACTGTCGTCTAGGTTTTTAACGTACAGGTTCACACCCTGGTAGCGAGTCGTGCCGTCCTGCTTCATCTGCTCAAACTTGCGTTTGAGCTCTGTCTGCCTCTCGCCTTTCTTCTGGGCACGAGCCACATACAGCTGCTTCCCATTCAACTTCTTCCCGTTCATCTCATCCACAGCCCTTTTGGCATCCTCGTGCCTCTCGAAGCTCACAAAGCCAAAGCCCTTGGACTTGCCGCTCTCGTCTGTCATGACGCGACGGCTCAGCGTTGGGCCGAACTTGCTGAAGATCTCATTTAGCTTGTTGTCGTCCATGTCCTCCCAAGTATGAGATATTATTTCCATCAGGCTCAGGACCATCTCTTTAGGATAAGGTCAAGAGAAATCTCTTGGAATGTGGTGTTAACAGGTTCCAACTGGTGTGGGTGTTTTATATTACTTTGCATATATTGACAAATGTATGGTTTGGATGCAATGGACGTGAAGACAAACGCAAATATGTAAAGGAATGTGGGGTGAATACATAACCACTACTGAAAAATGTATGAAAATGTGGGTTCTCTGATTTTTAGACATTCTCCAGAGGGTGCCTCAATAATGCGTGTTAATGTTAACCTACAATAAAGTACGTGCACAGTTATGCTCTTTAACCAATTCTGAAGTCTGCATTTTTATTTAATATTTGAATTGAACTTTAAAACTAGCCGACTGGGCACCTAGGAACCACATACTGTTGCTATGTGCAGAGATGTGGGCTTGCAGCCCATTGTTGGGCAGAGTCCATCGCACTGCTCCAATAGACCTGCTCTGACTGCTACTTTCCCACGTCGGCAGTCGAAGTCGTTTCTCCTTCACAATGCTTTTCACCTGGTTGGCCAGTTTCACCGTCTCAGTAGACAAGCTAAAAGAAACTGTTGGCAGCCTCTCGTTGCTCCTGTAATATGACCGTCGCCAGACCAGAGAGCTGGATGGCAGTGTGGCACTTGCAGCTGCAGTTTGTTTGCTTCAAGATTTAATACGTGTAAGTGACCTTTGCTTCTCGTCCTGTCTTTACTGGTTTGTTAATAAGGTCATTTGAAATTGTGTTGTACATAAAGGAATATTACAGAATTATTCTCTATTTTAAGCTACACTGTGGGGTTTTGTTTTTTTGATCTTTACATTTATATTAATGCAACCCAATACACTTATCTAATGATCAGCTATGACCTGTAAGAACTGACAATCTGAACATTCAAACTTTAAGAGGAATAAAAACAAAAAAATGATCAGCTGTTCATGTCAAAATCTGTAATATGTAATAGAAATAACTGTAATATGTTCAATATAACTGTAATATGTTCAATTACCACCATGTAACATATAACTGTAAATATGCCAATTGCAAGATGGGACTGTACATTCTGTACATACATATATAAATATCCATATATACATTGTACATATAAACATAATATATATATATATATATATATATATATATATATATATATTGTACATGCACTATTAATATATTTTTGTATATATATAGAATATATTTCTCTATGTACCCCTGTTTTTCTTTTTCCTCAGATTGGACAGAGCACTCAACCATTTCTCTGTGAGTTATACTGTGTATGACTATGTATGCGACAAATAAACCAAACTTGAAATGATTTTACCTTTTTCTGTCGTTTTCATTTTAAGCTTAGAATAACCAAGGCCTGGACTTTGTAAGGTGGTTTTGAATCCAGGTCAGCTAGGTGAGGACACCAATAGCTTACTGGGTAAGCAGCCACACTCTAACAATGGTGGGCTCGTGTGCAGAACAGTTAGAGCTTGGATCAAGCAAAACAAGAGGAAAAAACGAAACACCTCGGTGAGCGTGGAAAAGGGGAGAACAAAGAACGCCACGGAAAGAAATGGCAACCCCGATGCACTGGGGAAAACTCGAACTAAAAGCTCCCAAACAAAACCAGAAAACGGGGAGAAACTTGAATGGCTAAGGGAAGCCTCAGGAGAGAGACAGACTCGAGAGGGGAAAACTGGAGAAGGGAGGGGACGTGTAAAAACACTGACACCCTCGCAGAACAGAAAAGAGGCATAGCACAAGGGCTCACAGACCTCAATACCCAGAGTTACCGGCTAGGAACTTGGCTCAAAACTTTATCAAAAACCCAGCACTGAATGATTGGGTCACTGGGCTTATATAAGGTCTAGCCCAGCTGTTGGGTGTTGATCCTGATCAGTGGCGTGGTTGACTCGACGCCTCCCTCTGGTCGAGGGGGCCTCGGCCTGGTGCCAACCCTTACAGGCTTGATGTCTACAGACATGGCAAAAATATTTCAATGTTCAATGCATTTCAGTTTCAATGTTTTTTTTTTTCAGTTAAAATGTTAATTTTTTTTACTGCTTATTCTTCCATTAGACAGCCAGAAGCGCAGCACTGGTTAAAGTTTTTGAGCGGCTTCCTGCGCGCACTGGTCCTGGAGCACAGCGACTGCCTCATCCACCTTAGGGTGCAGAGACTCAGGAGACTCCAGCATATGCAGTAGCTCCGAGTTGTCCAGTTCCAGGAACAGACCCGTGATCTTCCCTGCAAGGGTGGGCTGCATGTTCTGGATCAGGGGAAACAGACGCTCACCCAGTATCTGCTTCTGCTCCTGTGGAGGTGCAGCAGCCAGCATGGAGGCACTGAGAGGTTCCTGACCCTGCACATGGACCGCAGCCAGCTGCACGGGCACCTGGAGCTCTGCCCCCAGGTGCTGCTGTGGGTTGAGAAACATAAATGTTTTATAATTGATTTGACTGATAAATGGTAAGTTCGACATTTATATCTAAGGGCTGTGTGCCCAGGTGTTGCTGTGGGCTGTGAACGCCTGAGGTGGTTTTGTACTGTGGTACTGCTCTCACCAGCGACGCCTTGTTGGCAGCTTCCGCGCTGGCCATCCCTGTCCCCGGAGCCTCAGATGCCATGGTCTGATAGGCCATCGTGCGTGGGACCTGGCAGGCGGTGGTTGGTCGGATGGCGCTGAAGGCCTGCGGGCAGGATGCGGCTGGACCGATGGCACTCGGCATATCCTGGACTTGCTGTGGGTGGACGCACTGCATGGCCCAGCAAGGGCTGGGGAGGAGTTGTGCCAGCTGGCTGCTTGCGCAGTAGGCAGGCCAGTTCTGAGCTTGTGGAATGGCTTCCATGTTGTAGCCGGAGGGCGGGGCAGGCTGGTAGGGGTTGAGCACGAGGTTGGGCAAGGCACTCACGCTGGCCGTGCGCTTCATGTACTTGTTGGAGAGGTGGGCCTGCCGCTCCTCCTTGCGCTGCGCCAGAGCCACGTACAGCGGCTTGGTGCCTACAACGCGCCC
This sequence comes from Electrophorus electricus, assembly GCF_041902795.1. NCBI lineage: Eukaryota > Metazoa > Chordata > Actinopteri > Gymnotiformes > Gymnotidae > Electrophorus > Electrophorus electricus. Next base: position 352,705 of record NW_027658725.1, on the reverse strand, counting down.
ATTCATCTCCGTCATGGCCGTGGCGGCCTCCTCCGGCGAGGAGAAACACACGAAGCCGAACCCTTTGGAGCGGCCGCCCTCCATCATCACCTTGGCACTTGTGATGGTCCCGAACGGAGAGAACTCCTTACGTAGACGCGCGTCGTCCAGACCGTCGTCTAGGTTCTTGACGTACAGGTTGTCTCCCTGGTAGCGAGTCATACCGTCCTGCTTCATCTGCTCAAACTTTCGTTTCAGCCCTGTCTGCCTCTCGCCTTTCTTCTGGGCATCCTCATGCCTCTCGTAGTTCACAAAGCCAAAGCCCTTGGACTTGCCGCTCTCGTCGGTCATGACGCGAGTGCTCAGCGTTTGGCCAAACTTGCTGAAGATCTCCTTCAGCTTGTCGTCGTCCATGTCCTCTCCAAAGTTCTTGACGTACACATTGGTGAACTTTTTGGCCCTGGCCCCCATCTCAGCCTCTCGCTCCTTGCGAGACTTGAAGTGGCCAATGAACACTTTGCGGTCATTGAGCAACATGCCATTAAGTCTCTCAATTGCTCTCTCCGCAGCCTCACGGGTCTCAAAGTGCACAAAGCCGTAGCCCTTAGAGCCATTCTCGTCACACACCACCTTGCTGGAAAGGATGTTCCCAAAGGCAGAGAATGTGTCGTAAAGAGCTTCGCTGTCAATAGACTTGTCAAGGTTCTTGATGAAGATGTTGCCAACTCCACTCTTCCTCAGAGAGGGGTCTCTCTGGGACCACATAATTCGCACAGGTCTGCCTTTGATGATGTTAAAGTTCATAGTGTCCAAAGCACGCTCAGCATCTGCCTGCTGCTGAAAGTTCACGTATGCGTATCCAAGTGAGCGGAGGGTCATCGCGTCCCTGCAAATCCGTACGGAGACTATTGCGCCAGCAGGACTGAATTTCTCGTATAGCATTTCCTCGGTAATATCTGAAGGTCTCCGACGTACAACGAGGCCATCGGATAACTTGGAGCACATGGATTCATCTTCGTGAGCCAAATGATCTAACTACACGAATTATAAAACAGTTTTTCAAAATGAACCAGCATTCAACAGTGCCAAAATGTTTAATGGAAGAATTTAGCTTCATAATGGAGATCAACCACAACTTGCTTTTTATGTAACAGTGGACGTTATTTTAAAAAACAATTACCCGAACGCGTTAATAGCGTGAATGCGAGGCTTGGGTCTGTTTTAGTCTATTAACTATACTAGGCTTTAACAACGCCTAACATTTAAATATATTAGCTAGTTAAAGCATTTTTCGAAAATCGTCCATATGCTGGTCACACTGGATCATTAAATAAATACTAATAGTTTTATAAACGCAGCAACCTTGATTTTCATTAGCCTAATGCTAGGCAACATAAATCGCATTAACGTTAGTTATTGAATGTATCAAAAGTAAACATTTAGAAGGCCTAAAAAATCTAATATGTAAATCATAACTAAATATTTTATTTAAAGTACGTGCGAAATATTGAAAATTTATAAATTTGTTTTTGCTTTACCCCCCCGCCCCCGACCATCGGAGGACTTTTATATATATATAAACTTATCGGAGGAACTTATATATATATATATATATATATATATATATATATATATATATATATATATATATATATATATATCTTATAGCTAGATAATAAAAGGCTACCACATTAACTTTTCAAATGCAAGCCTTCTTTTACAGTAAAAAAAAAAAGATTCAAATATTTTTCTAATTATGCATACTATCCCTTCTATTAGAACAAATTAGAGCTGCATCTAAAGATAATTTTCATTTTTTATTCTGTTGATTTTTAATGCAAATTAAATCATTACTGGCTATTTCACACAGCACTAGTAGTATGTGTTAAGTGCTAAGATACCTCTTTACTCTGTGCACTTCACTGTTTCCTTCCCTTTATAGGCTTATAGACTACCACACCGCTGTGGAACTCACAATAACTAACGCGCCTTTTATCGGTGCGACTTCCTCTTTAAATTTTACACAATCAATATTCTTATGTGTTTCCCTACTTTGGCACAGGTGTCTGTTCTTGAATGGTGAGTATTGTGTGAGTAATGGTGAGTATTTTGAATTGTGTGTTTTTGCTCTGCATTTTGTTCATCAGGATGTGCAGTTCTTAAACATGCCGTTGAATATTTGCATATAAACATGTCTAGCATGCATATAACTGGCAGTTCATAACGGACTAGACAATGACATTGTATTGTTGTTTTAGCTTTATGCTCTTTAACATTAGAATATAGATGAAACGGTAAATACGAGATCAAGTCTAGAATGTCAGTCTTAATTGGAGTGTATATAGAACTCTTGCTATACTGGGTAAACCATACAGTCATCAGTCCATTTGTTTAAATTGTTCTTTGATGTGAAGCTCATATTATTTTTCTCCCACTTAGGCAGAACTTGACTGTGAAAATGTCTGTTGGAAGAATACAACAGGGGAACTCTCAGTTGTACTTCACATCACTGACACTCTGTAGACTTTAACTAATGTACAGTTGTGTAGATTTACAGTTGTGTACAATTAGAGCAAGTGACCTAAGCAACATGTATTGCATACTCAGTTTGCTTTAACCAACCTATCACTTCATTATGGTCAGAATATTTGCTATAGATACATGTAATGCTTCAGCAGTGCTACTAGTTCTAATACACTCAAACTAGTGCACCAGAGTGGGTGATGTTAATGGTACTGTTAGAAGCAAACCTATATGACTGGGGTTGGGCTTTTTTCAGAAAATAAAAAGCAGAAAACGTAAAACCCGATGTAAAACTAGGGGACTACTATATACATGTAGACTTTGCAAACAAGGTCATTGGGTTGTGTCTATATTTTAAATAAGGTAATAAACAAAGTATATTTAATGAACTATGACTCGTTCCTAAATAAATAAGATCTGAAAAACAATTACATTAAAAATTAACTTTAATACAACTTCCAACACCAAAAAAAAAAAAATTTACAAAACAGAGATTTACAATTTACAAAACAATTACAAAACAGGGAAAAATATATACAAAATTACAGTCCAGGGTCCACAGCACTTCAGACCGAGAAACCCATCTCTGCAGCCAGATCCAGAATGCCAGGAATCCCCTCCAGCAGGCCTAGAATTTGGTCGGAGAAGAACACTTCTCCTTCTTTATTAACAACTGCATCACACACCAGTGGCTCCTCACCGAAAAGGTTCTCGCGTGGCCTTTTGCTTGGAGGTTGGCCCTCATCAGCATATGCCTCCGACTCTGAGCTGGAGTGAGAGAATGATCCGTCATCTCCAGAGAAGGCCTTCCTCTTTCTCTTCCGCAGCTGCGGTGGTGGAGTCGGCGGCTTTTGCTTGGCTATGTTCTGCAGGTGGTTCTGGTGGCAGGCCATATGCCATTGCTGCAGGCTGGACAGGTGAGAATAGTACGTCTGCCTGTACCACTCCCAGTAGACCTGCTGCCAGTAGAGCTCCTGGTTGGTATAATATGCTCCAATGTTTCCAGGCAGCCGAGGGGACTCGCTGGTATGGAGACCGTCATTCTGCATACAGAAGGGCATCGGCGTCGAGTGCCAGTGGCTTGCACCTGCTGTGGACACATATGGCATGAAACTGAAGACTGCTTGCTTCCATTACTGTACACCAGGGATGATAATGATCTGTTTATGATTTCCCCAGCTACAAAGAGTACTAAAAATCTAGAGTATCTTACGTATGGATGGACTGGCAGTCAGCACATGTGGAGAAGGCTGATGGCTGTGTACCTCCACCAGGCCTTAAAAACATCAATTTAATTAGCTTTTTCTTTTTTCCCCTCTTTATCATACATAGCAAATTGGTAAGGAGCACACCTGTGGGATGCTGAAAGATCTTTATGGGCGGTGCCTCTACAGCACCACTAACATGGCCGACCACATGCGAGGGTGCCACAGCGATTCCGCAAGGGAAGGGTGCCGGCCCATAGGAGTCCACACACATCACTGTCTCGTGGGGGGCGCGGGAGACGACACAAAACAATTAATTCGAGTAAAATATGGTTGATTTAAACAGTAAACAAATGAAACAATGAAACGTTAAAAATGAATGAAAGGAGCAAATTTACATTATAAGGAAGACAAAATATTAAAGTTGAACTAAAATGACAGAAACGGATGTACATTGTTTCAAATACATTCTGCAATCTATGAAAATAGACAGTTATGGATGAAGAACCCACCCGCAGGCTGGAGGTAGACTGGATTCATCTGCCTTGGAAGCTGCCCATTAGCATGGGCTCGGGCAAAGTGCCTCTGCCTCTCCTGGCCATGGCCTGAATGAAAACCGCAAAACGGGTGCCCAGAGGAAGCATAAATGTGTCCTGTGTTCATAGTTAATATGAAAAATTGACAGCTTCTTAAAAGTAAATTGCAGAGCAAAATCAAGGTTTGACCAGATCTGTGCTTTTCAAGACTCAAACTGAGCTCCAAACATTCGAAACCAAACATTCCGCAGTTGCTTAGTACACACGTGATGTCACCATTTCTTCATTTTTGAACAAAAACACTACATTAAACAGGCTGCTTCAATAACCTCCATCAGCTTGCTCCATAGAGACTGGTTTGGTTGGAGTCATTCTTCTTTGTTTAGTTTGTCTAGATTGAAATAATACAAATGTCATTAACTCTGGATGTTTTTTGCAGTATTTTTGACTATACACTCAGGATTCTAGACACTATGTCTTCTCAATAAAAACACAAGACAGATAGTATGTGAATGCAGTGCAGAGTATGGAGGCCTTATTCTGAGCCATCCATCCTGCCATCACCAATAGCATGTGTGAATGTGAAAAGGGAAACACCCACTCTCTTATACATCTTTATGAAACTCTTCTTGTATACTCACGCCCCTTTTTAAGTCAGTTATTGCAGTTTCTGTGGACAAGTAAGACATCCTCCCTTTGCATCACAGTAAAGCCCACAGTAAATCCAACTCATCCTTTGGCCTGTTGTCACTTCAGTCGGCTGCACCCAAAGGCTGGATACATCCGCATGTGTTACTGCTATTAAGGGCTTACTTAAAGACAATTTTAATAATACCTGTAAATGTTTTACTTCTGTTCAAGTCACGTAGCTTCTGTTTGTTAACTCTTGTTATATAACGCTTCTTGTTTTTGGATTTTGTTATTTCTTTCTCATTTTTCTTCCTCTCCCCCTTCTCTACAAGTGTCTTCTGGTAGTTACAAATAAGAATTAGTTCTTACTTTCCAATTTTAAGATCCTTTCGAATCTATTTGTACACCTCCACCTTACCACCTGTGACGAATGCCTGAGTGCCGAAGGGCCTGGAGCAGGACGCACAGACTCCCGTGACTGTGAAATTCATTTATTAACACGCAACGTAACTGTGGCACTCACATATAACAGTAACGGATAACGTGACTTCTACAATTAACACGGACAAGTCACACGTAACCGAAGACAATATACATAGACAGAACAGCTAAACAAACATTAACAAGGGCTACATGAACGTGGACATTGACATTAAGCACAGGCGCTAACAAACAATGACCAACAGTGAGGGGAGCACCGACAGGGGTTTAAATAGCCCAACGAACACTGACGCTAAACCCTGTACAGGTGCGTGCCCTCACGGGGGTGTGGCCACAAACAAAAGTAAACACCCCTGCACGCGGCAGGCCGGACCACGTGACTTGTGGGGGGCAGCGTCCCGTGATAACACTAGTTATCTAAAGTTTTACATATAGCACAAAGACCCTTCAGGATGTAAATTAATGTAGACACTTGGAAAAAGGCACTCATTTACATCCAGGCTTTTCTTTCCATCATTTAGGCTCCAATTGGTAACATGAAGCATACGGGGAAAAAAGCTAACAAAAATGCCTTTTATTTTGGGGTTATCCAACGTGGATGTGGATGCTGGGGATGCAAAATCAGTAATTCAATACATTTCCTGATTCACCAGGGTCTTGTAAAACAAAACGCAAATAATACATCCAAAATGTAAAAACGTACACAAAACCTTTCCAGCACTACACTGGACTTCAAAGTCTTATAGAGGAAACAGTTCATAAATGCTTTAAACACGTCCACAGCAGTGCGCCCGTTAGCCAGCACAATTGCAAACACTATGCATGCAATGTGCTGTTAGCACCTCCTACGATGTGGACGAGGGGTTGGATTTTAGGAGGCAAAAATAGAACACAGCAAACCTATAAAAAACAACAACCTCAAAGTATTTACAAATCTGTGCCAATATGTAATGTCCCTAAGCGCACTTCTGATCATGCATCTATGCAGAGTGGAACACTGCAAAATCTGCACATGAACATTGTTCTCATCTTGCAGTGCAAACATGTCCTCCTCCCATGTGAGGCTTTATGTCGCACGTCAGTGGTATGCACTGATGGCTTCATACCGCTCCTCAGCCACAGAAGGAGGAAACACGTGGCTACGCAAGTGATCCTTCCTCCACAGGTCCCCAATAGCCGAAGGCTTCGCCAGTCCAAGATAGATCTTTATGCTGAGATGAAGAAGCATTTCATCAGCATTTCATCCATCCATGGCCTCTTCATGTCATCCCCTTTTCTCCGAGCTGCAAATCGGTTGGTATTGCTGCATAGGGTTTGGATCACCTCTTGAATGAAGAACAGCTGGAAGATGTTAGAAGGGCTGTAGACTGTCTGAAAATCCATGTGAACTCCTGGGATAAAAATTCAATGGGGCAGGCTGCTCATCTTCCTCCCAGGTGTCGCACCATCTGTCCTCCTGTGCAGTAGCTGGTGGTGACGCTGTGCTCTTTCCCCCGGAGCTGATCTTGTCTTCCTTGCTCTGGCATGCGGTTGTTGCCCAGCTAAGGTGTGGAAGGTGTTGCCGGGTGTCGGAGGTGACGGTATGGACACTCCTTTCTTTGCTTGGGGTTGGCTCGTGCTTCTGCTGCCTTTGTGACTAGCCAGTCTTCCAGCAGACCATAGATTGCGGGACGGTAGAAGTTGATTGTTGCTCTGGGAGTGGGTTAGAAAAGGTGTGAAACATTCCATGTGGGGTAGGCTAGGATTGATCTGCTTCACTGCAAGACAAAGACAGCATAACATAGCCAAATGAGTACAATATGTACCATGAAAATAAACACAAACATCAAATTGTCATGAGAAATAAGGCTAAATTATTATATGTAGTAGTTACACTTACATTACTATTTATTGCATATTACTTACAACTATAGTACACTGGCTAAATCATATTGGCGTAACAGGCTACAATATTATGCTACGCACCATAACTACTTGCTAAACGATATTAGATTCAGTGCCAATAGGCTAAAAGATTATGTTGGGGTAAATATATAGTATGCATTCTCTCAAGCCAACCCAACAATCTCGCAAAAGTGAATGATATACTTACGGCATATCGAGCACGGCGTCGATTCCATGGACAAACGCGACTTCGCCCTCTGAGTCCATGCTTGCAGCCATGGAAGCGTCATCACTCTCACTTTCCTCATCACTAAATCTAAACGAAGTTCTCATCAACTTCAGCCAGTGTAAGTCGTTTCCATTCCATGGTTGTGATAAAGATATCCACTAAAACGTTTTATCAAAAGCAAAAACAAAATCACGAAGTAAACTGCCCAAAAACCGAGCAACTGAAGTGCACTCTGCAATAGCAACAGGTAAACAGCACGCGCGCAACAGGGCTCGTTAATGTGTTCCGCGTGGCCCGCCCCGTCTCTGTAGTGACCATTCATGGCAAATGAGCTGTCGAGATTTTCGTCTGCCTGAATGCTATTTGTTGAAAATGGTGTCAAACATTTTGGATTCGATGGCCCATTACTGTAAGCTTTTTTTTCTTCCTTTCCCCATTTTCTACAAGTGTCTTCTGGTACTTACATTTATATTTATGCCATTTACTTGCAAATAAGAATTAGTTCTTAATGTACAAATTATGCAAGGAGTACATTCAAAAATTGCATAGTACAGGACATGTGGTTCGTTTTTTTCTGAAGATAAAAAGCAGAAAGAGTAAAACCCGATGTAAAACTAGGGGACTGCAATATACGTGTAGACTTTGCAAACAAGGTCATTGGGTTGCGTGTATATTTTAAATAAGGTAATAAACAAAGTATATTTAATGAACTATGACTAAATAAATAAGATCTGAAAAACAATTACATTAAAAATAAACTTTAATACAACTTCCAACACCAAAAAAAAAAATTTACAAAACAGAGATTTACAATTTACAAAACAATTACAAAACAGGGGAAAATATATACAAAATTACAGTCCAGGGTCCACAGCACTTCAGACCGAGAAGCCCATCTCTGCAGCGAGATCCAGAATGCCAAGAATCCCCTCCAGCAGGCCTAGGATTTGGTCGGAGAAGAACACTTCTCCTTCTTTATTAACAACTGCATCACACACCAGTGGCTTCTCAACAAAAAGGTTCTCGAGTGGCCTTTTGCTGGGAGGTTGGCCCTCATCAGCATGTGCCTCCGACTCTGAGCTGGAGTGAGAGAATGATCCCTCATCTCCAGAGAAGGCCTTCCTCTTTCTCTTCCGCAGCTACGGTGGTGGAGTCGTCCTCTTTTGCTTGGCCATGTTCTGCATGTGGTTCTGGTGGCAGGCCATATGCCATTGCTGCAGGCTGGAGAGGTGAGAGTAGTAGGTCTGCATGTACCACTCCCAGTAGACCTGCTGCCAGTAGAGCTCCTGGTTGGTATAATATGCTCCAATGTTGCCAGGCAGCTGAGGAGACTCGCTGGTATGGAGACCGGCATTCCGCATACAGAAGGGCATCGGCGTAGAGTGCCAGTGGCTTGCACCTGCTCTGGACACATATGGCATGAAACTGAAGACTGCTTGCTTCCATTACTGTACACCAGGGATGATAATGACTTGTTTATGATTTTCCCAGCTACAAAGAGTACTAAAAATCTAGAGTATCTTACGTATGGATGGATTGGCAGTCAGCACATGTGGAGAAGGCTGATGGCTGTGTACCTCCACCAGGCCTTAAAAACATCCATTTAATTAGCTTTTTCTTTTTTCCCCTTTTTATCATACATAGCAAATTGGTAAGGAGCACACCTGTGGGATGCTGGAAGATCTTTATGGGCGGTGCCTCTACAGCACCACTAACATGGCCGACCACATGCGAGGGTGCCACAGCGATTCCGCAAGGGAAGGGTGCCGGCCCATAGGAGTCCACACACATCACTGTTTCGTGGGGGGCGCGGGAGACGACACAAAACAATTAAATCAAGTCAAATATGGTTGATTTAAACAGTAAACAAATGAAACAATGAAATGTTAAAAATGAATGAAAAGAGCAAATTTACATTATAAGGAAGACAAAATATTAAAGTTGAACTTAAATGCCAGAAACGGATGTACATTGTTTCAAATACATTCTGCAATCTATGAAAATAGACAGTTATGGATGAAGAACCCACCCGCAGGCTGGAGGTAGACTGGATTCATCTGCCTTGGAAGCTGCCCATTAGCATGGGCTCGGGCAAAGTGCCTCTGCCTCTCCTTTGCCATCAGAGCTACAGAGTTTTAAGAGGAGAAGAAGAGCATTCATAATATGCAAACTTTATATACTACATGCTTTAACACTACACTGCCAAAGGAGTTAGCTGACAGATGTTTCATCATTCCCCATTCGATAGTTCACTGAAAGAGTTCACTGTTAGAAAGCTCTTAACATGTCATGTCAGTTACGATGCCCTGGATTGGGGAGGATGAACAAACCAAACCATGTGGGCCTTTGTGTCGCTTGAGAAGACTCGCACACAGATACCATATGAAAGCTTGAGACTTATTTTTTGTGTCCTGAATCCTTCCTGAAGTAGCTAAGAAGCTTTGCTTCTATCCTGAATCGCTCAGTTAGTAGAGCATCAGACTTTTAATCTGAGGTCCCTGTTCAAGTGAAAATATTGTTACTTTGCCACTAACATGTGCTTGAGAAGTTTCTTGAAATACCTCTAGATCAACCTAAGTCAAGGGACAGGACCCTGTTGCCTTGAGCCTTGCCAATTAAACTGACATGTCACATCTGTTTCCCCCAGCTGTGATTCTGTGCATTGGCTGTTATCCCAGGTTAGGCTAGCTAGTTCTCCTGGCAAGGATGAAAACTCAAAATCCTTCCTACTTTAAAAAATCAACACTTCTGAGCCTATTCTTTTTGAGTTCATTACTGAGATCATTCTCATAGCAAGTTCATTACACTTTGTGCACTTATTGTAGTGCGGTGAGCAGTTTCTCTATTAGAGTAGACTTGTTCAAGTCACAGAATCCATTTACACTTGAATGAAAGTTGAACATTAACACTTGTGCACGTGTGCCGGCTATTAGCTAATGCATAAGGGAAGTCATTTCGGAACAAACCTGTGAGGCAATTGTCTTTCAGGCAAAGTGTCTGTATTCAGGCAAGGACATGTGCATGTTCAAGTCCTTGCCCTGTACTTCATTCTCTGCAGTTTACTGAGAAAGACCTGACAGCAGTTGAATACCTTTGGTTGTTGTCTGCTACCTCGTCTCTGTCTCTCTCTGTGTTCGTATGATAGGCACCACTGCATGCCATGCACCAGGCCGCCTTTCTTGTGGGGCTGTCTCTCACGACAGCTATGGAGTGCATAATTGAAGACAAGGTAAAAGGATTCCCTTAGGATTTGCATACATTTGGTTTTTGTCTGGTACATCGCCTCTGTCTCTCTTTGTGTTAAATGGAGCCTGCTCAGATGATGGTGTTGACAGCTTCTAGGTTTTTCACTAGATCCAAAGCAGTGTCAAACCTGTTTTTACATTTAAATGTTTTAACCTGGTTTTGTTCACAAAATAAGAACAATACACATTATAAATGTTAGGTAGCTACATATTTATACTTCTTGTACAAACTAAGAAAATAATAGAACACTAATTTAGTTGTTTGACATATTGACACCTGAGCAAGACATGAGTGAGGGATAAAAAGGCAGGATATTAGTCACACAAAGTACTGCCAAAAAGGTTTAAAAACACAGATGTGGGGAAGCCCATGAAGCCCACTATATAGCTTTGCTGTTACTGTAAAAAGGCCAGTTGAAATATAACCACAGACAGTTATGGACTGTAATTAATATGAAACTACATGATGATATTGGAGCTATATAACTTACTTCTTTAATATAGTATTCTCTAAAATAATGTAAATACATTGAATATATGAATAAAAGTGTAGTAAAATCATCCAGTGTTGTACTATATTATTTTCAAAGCAGGACCTTAGGTACTTATAGCCAAGGACCTGTGTCAAATCAATTTGCCCTATTACGATTGAACGTTTACTATTACTATTACAGTTGTAACGTGAATAATGTGATACAAATAGAGCTAATGAAGTACAAACTCATATAACTCACAAGTAGCTGCTACTTTATTAAAAGTTATAAATGTCAATTAATTATTCATATTGTTGTTTGTGGGGAATTCAGTAGGTTGACTAATTCAAGCAACTCTCAAAGTATCTGCATAACCTGAACCATACATTATGAACACATCCATTAAAATAAAGTTGAATTCATGGAATATTAGGCAAGGAATGAAAGGAAGAATTAAGTAGGTCCAGCAACTAAGGGAATCCTCTCACCTTGTCGTCAACTGCACACTTCTTAGGGGTCACAAGAGATGCTCTCACTGGAAAGCAATCCTGGTGCGTAGCATGTGGCGGTCCCTGCCATGCGAACACAGAGAGAGACAGAGACGAGGTACCAGAAAAAACCCCCAAATGTATTCAGCTGCCAACAGAATCCTCTCACTTGTCTACAATCGTGTACTCCGCAGCTGTCACGAGAGATGTCCTCACTGGAAAGGTGTCCTGTTGCGTAGGCTCTGCCGTATCCTGCCGTACAAACACAAAGAGAGACGGGGGGGACAAGGTACCAGAAAATAACCAAATGTATTCAGCTGCTAAGGGAATCCTCTCACCTAGTCTTATGCACTCTGTAGGTATCACAAAAGACATCCTCAATGGAAAGGCATCCTGGTGCACAGCATACAGTAGCCACTTCTCATTGACAAGATGTCACGGCCCCTGGACCCGCCCCACGACTGTCCGCTTGCTTGTGTTCTTAACCCAGCCAACCAGGCTGAGAACAAGTCGTTTCCGCTCGGTGAACTGGGAGAAAGGGACAGTGTGTGGAAGCCCAACCCCAGTCATGTAGGTTTGCTTCTAACAGTACCATTACCAACACCCACTCTGGTGCACTAGTTTGAGTGTATTAGAACTAGTAGCACTGCTGAAGCATTACATGTATCTATAGCAAATATCTATAGCAAATATTCTGACCATGATGAAGTGATAGGTTGGTTAAGGCAAACTGAGTATGCAATACATGTTGCTTAGGTCACTTGCTCTAATTGTACACAACTGTAAATCTACACAACTGTACATTAGATAAAGTCTACACAGTGTCAGTGATGTGAAGTACAACTGAGAGTTCGCCTGTTGTATTCTTCCAACAGACATTTTCACAGTCAAGTTCTGCGTAAGTGGGGGAAAAATAATATGAGCTTCACATCAAAGAACATTTTAAACAAATGGACTGATGACTGTATGGCTTACCCAGTATAGCGAGAGTTCTATATACACTCCAATTAAGACTGACATTCTAGACTTGATCTCGTATTTACCGTTTCATCTATATTCTAATGTTAAAGAGCATAAAGCTAAAACAACAATACAATGTCATTGTCTAGTCCGTTATGAACTGCCAGTTATATGCATGCTAGACATGTTTATATGCAAATATTCAACGGCATGTTTAAGAACTGCACATCCTGATGAACAAAATGCAGAGCAAAAACACACAATTCAAAATACTCACCATTACTCACACAATACTCACCATTCAAGAACAGACACCTGTGCCAAAGTAGGGAAACACATAAGAATATTGATTGTGTAAAATTTAAAGAGGAAGTCGCACCGATAAAAGGCGCGTTAGTTATTGTGAGTTCCACAGCGGTGTGGTAGTCTATAAGCCTATAAAGGGAAGGAAACAGTGAAGTGCACAGAGTAAAGAGGTATCTTAGCACTTAACACATACTACTAGGGCTGTGTGAAATAGCCAGTAATTATTTAATTTGCATTAAAAATCAACAGAATAAAAAATGAAAATTATCTTTAGATGCAGCTCTAATTTGTTCTAATAGAAGGGATAGTATGCATAATTAGAAAAATATTTGAATCTTTTTTTTTTACTGTAAAAGAAGGCTTGCATTTGAAAAGTTAATGTGGTGGCCTTTTATTATCTAGCTATAAGATATATACATATATATACATATATATATATATATATATATATATATATATACATATATATACATATATATATATATATATATATATATATATATATATACATATATATATATATATATATATATATATATATATATATATATATATATATATATATATATATAAAGTTCCTCCGATAAGTTTATATATATATATAAAAGTCCTCTGATGGTCGGGGGCGGGGGGGTAAAGCAAAAACAAATTTATAAATTTTCAATATTTCGCACGTACTTTAAATAAAATATTTAGTTATGATTTACATATTAGATTTTTTAGGCCTTCTAAATGTTTACTTTTGATACATTCAATAACTAACGTTAATGCGATTTATGTTGCCTAGCATTAGGCTAATGAAAATGAAGGTTGCTGCGTTTATCAAACTATTAGTATTTATTTAATGATCCAGTGTGACCAGCATATGGACGATTTTCGAAAAATGCTTTAACTAGCTAATATATTGAAATATTAGGCGTTGTTAAAGCCTAGTATAGTTAATAGACTAAAACAGACCCAAGCCTCGCATTCACGCTATTAACGCGTTCGGTTAAATGTTTTTTAAAAGAACGTCCACTGTTACATAAAAAGCAAGTTGTGGTTGATCTCCATTATGAAGCTAAATTCTTCCATTAAACATTTTGGCACTGTTGAATGCTGGTTCATTTTGAAAAACTGTTTTATAATTCGTGTAGTTAGATCATTTGGCTCACGAAGATGAATCCATGTGCTCCAAGTTATCCGATGGCCTCCTTGTACGTCGGAGACCTTCAGATATTACCGAGGAAATGCTATACGAGAAATTCAGTCCTGCTGGCCCAATAGTCTCCGTACGGATTTGCAGGGACGCGATGACCCTCCGCTCACTTGGATACGCATACGTGAACTTTCAGCAGCAGGCAGATGCTGAGCGTGCTTTGGACACTATGAACTTTAACATCATCAAAGGCAGACCTGTGCAAATTATGTGGTCCCAGAGAGACCCCTCTCTGAGGAAGAGTGGAGTTGGCAACATCTTCATCAAGAACCTTGACAAGTCTATTGACAGCAAAGCTCTTTACGACACATTCTCTGCCTTTGGGAACATCCTTTCCAGCAAGGTGGTGTGTGACGAGAATGGCTCTAAGGGCTACGGCTTTGTGCACTTTGAGACCCGTGAGGCTGCGGAGAGAGCAATTGAGAGACTTAATGGCATGTTGCTCAATGACCGCAAAGTGTTCATTGGCCACTTCAAGTCTCGCAAGGAGCGTGAGGCTGAGATGGCGGCCAGGGCCAAAAAGTTCACCAATGTGTACATCAAGAACTTTGGAGAGGACATGGACGACGACAAGCTGAAGGAGATCTTCAGCAAGTTCGGCCAAACGCTGAGCACTCGCGTCATGACCGACGAGAGCGGCAAGTCCAAGGGCTTTGGCTTTGTGAACTTCGAGAGGCACGAGGATGCCCAGAGGGCTGTGGATGAGATAAATGGGAAGGAGCTGAATGGGAAGAAGGTGTATGTGGGTTATGCCCAGAAGAAAGGCGAGAGGCAGACAGGGCTGAAACGAAAGTTTGAGCAGATGAAGCAGGACGGTATGACTCGCTACCAGGGAGACAACCTGTACGTTAAGAACCTAGACGACGGTCTGGACGACGCGCGTCTACGTAAGGAGTTCTCTCCGTTCGGGACCATCACAAGTGCCAAGGTGATGATGGAGGGCGGCCGCTCCAAAGGGTTCGGCTTCGTGTGTTTCTCCTCGCCGGAGGAGGCCGCCACGGCCATGACGGAGATGAACGGGTGCATCGTAGGCACCAAGCCGCTGTACGTGGCCCTGGCGCAGCGTAAGGAGGAGCGGCAGGCCCACCTCACCCACCAGTACATGCAGCGCATGGCCAGCGTGAGTGCCGTGCGCAACCCAGTGCTCAACCCCTACCAGCCCGCCCCGCCCTCCGGCTACTTCATGATGGCCATTCCACAGTCTCAGAACTGGGCTACCTGCTACCCGAGCAGGCAACTGGCACAGCTCCACCCCAGCACCCGCTGGGCTACGCACAGCATTCAGCCACAGCATTTCCAATACATGCCGAGTACCATCAGGCCCGCTGCAGACCAATCTCTGGGCCAGGAACCTCTCACTGCCTCCGTGCTGGATCTGGAACCTCCGCAGGAGCAGAAGCAGATGTTGGGTGATCGATGGTCTGTTTCCCGTGATCCAGAACATGCACCCCAACCTTGCAGGGACGGGTTTGCTCCTGGAGATCGACAACTTGGAGCTTCTGCTTATGCTGGAGTCTCCTGAGTCTCATTGAAACATTGAAACTGAAAAAATAAAAACGCATTAAATATTGAAATATTTTTGCCTGGTCCATAGACTCCAGTTTCAGGCCTTGATTACAGTAAACTAAAACAACATGTAAAAAGGCTAAATGATTGACACGTGTACAGTCGGTGACTCCTTTCTTTTTGTTCCTCTTACTGTTCGAATGCTCAGAATGTCAGTTTTTGCAGTTGACAGCTGAGCATTAGGCATGTGTATTGGATTGTATTAATAATACAATTGAGGATTCATTGCTGTTCAGGGACCCAGCAGTGGTAACTTGGCAGTGGTAGGGCTTGAACTAGCAACATTCTGATTACTAGTCAAGTAACCTCTGAATAGTATTATTATGATTAATATTATTAATATATCTTACACTGAGGTCTGCTGAAGCTTACCCAGGATCCTTTGCAGCAGCCTGCCATATGCACAAATCATTACGAAAGGACACAGAATCTCTAAACTCCCTTGTTTTATGTTATTAGTTTGTCTAATTCAATGTTAAAGCACTTTCCCCTGTAAACACTCTTTTTATGACCTCATTTCACCGTTTCATGACTTTATGCCACGAACCAACCAACTATTCTTTTATACAACTCTTTTCAAACACTTCAACCATTGTGGGTAATTACACTATTATACACCTGTAATTCTTGTTATGCTATTTATTTTATTGGTACTGTCGATACATCGATGTTAGGAGAAATACCTCATGAATACTTTAAATGAATCCTTAAAATGACACCTATTCCATTTACTAATGCTAAGCTTGCTACAGTCTGAACTTCTAGCAAGTCAAGAGAAGTCTCATGCAGTTTCTGTATTTTCTATAATTGCTTAATATATGGATGGTTTTAAACTCAATAACATACGCACTTGCAAAATATGTGAATATAAAGGAACAAAAATAAATTAACATAACCACATACCTAAACATCATCTGGTACCATCACCCCATCACCCCTCAATGCAGTATGAGGATGGTCAGATTGTTGTATTTACTAATAGTTACCACTAGTATTAAAATAACAGTAAGCCCAAACTGTTCGACTATGTCCTCTTAAACAAACCTGTGATTTTTTAAATATTTGGACCACATCCTCCTGCAGAATAAAACAATCAGGAAATACAGTTGAGTTGGCCCATACCGCCCTCACATCAGTGTGATTTCCATCAATGACGTGTTATGGCTCTGGGTAAGGAACAATGTTATATTGTTCAATAAACTTTTCACAGGATGCATATTTTTCATTGTTTTAGCAAAGTTTTCGCTACCTCTATACAGCAAACACCAGAATCGACAAGGTTTACATTAATTATAGTCAGTAGAATTAAAGGGAAGAGGCCATATAAAAGGCTGGGATCTACGTTTAGCAGACTCGGCACTGTGTTACTAGATATTGCCCACATTCCAGTAATTTTATTAAGTCCTCTTTAAACAGAAAATAAAGATGCAGACTCAAGAATTAATTGAAGAGAGTAGTAGGTCCATTATTTATTTTGAGCTCAGCGTTACATACAAACGAGGCATAGTCCAGAATATGTCTAATAATCACACAAGGAACACACATTTTTATCCAGTTTTCACAACTGATTATGTGATTGCCACACCTTCTCTACATACTGGTGTTTGAAATCTCCACCACTGTGTTCAACCATACATTATTCAATATATGCAAATTGAGATCTATCATTGTACAAATTGAAGCTTGACCCCAGTATATCCTATTGGAAGATTTTCCTGTTTTTTTTTTGTTGTTGTTGGTTTTTTTGGTTTTAACAAAGATGATCTTAACTCATACCATCAAACACCTGCAAGATGATGTTGCAGGTCAGTATCACCCTGCTCTTATGGTAAGATAATGAACCTTGCTTAGCCACAGAACTCTCGAAGAGGCTTTCACGTCTTTTAAAAGCCGGGATCTTTCCCAATACTTAGGAAGCTATTTCTCACGGGAACAGTCCAGAGTCATCTGCCGTAGACTTCCACAGAGGCCTTGAAACCACCTGCATCAGAGCCTCTGCTCTGCATTTACAGACCCAAAAAGGCCTTAAGATACCCCAGAAACATTATTCCTCTTTATGCTTTCAAACACAGTCTTGCACCACTCTGCACCTGTTGCAGAGAGCTTCAAAGCCTATTATAATTAGATCACAGATCGCCTCATGAAAATACCTTTACCCCAAAACATTTTATTACCTCAGGTGGAACAGTGTGTATAGGCCTAGACCTCTTTAGATGTAACTTAGAACCGCCGGTGACCGCTGTATGCGTTTCTTTGGTTGTACAAGCTCCACTGGAGGACTCGATGAATAGTTGATGATGGAAGAGGGGTATATCAGATTCACCCCTTCTGCCTCCATGTGACAAATTAACACACTGCATAAACTTTTAGAAATAAATCAGTCTTTTAACAAATGGTAAACATTCTCTAGAAAAGATTATCTTGTAACAATTCATTGAGTATATGAACTGTTTTTGTGTCCTTATATCTATAAATGAAAAGTAATAAAACATTATAGATGATAAATAAATTACATAAAATGTATAAAAGTTCACAAATAAGAAAGTACCTGAGTCTGCACTTTTCTCCACAGATTCAAGAAACTCGTGAAAGTTGGAAGCTATAGAAACACATAGTACAGAATTATAGACTGACTGAGGTGTGAGCAGAAAGATCGCCATGATGTCCTTATATCTAAAGCACTCAAAGCATTGATGCTATGTAAATAAACTGTGATCCGATTGGTTCAATCTAAGTAAATAGATTCACCTACTTTGAAGTTAAAGTTTTTCTCAAAAGGTTAGAACTGGTTGATTATACTTTGCCGTGTTCTGTAATAGAAAATGTAAACATTTATATCTAAAATATTGCACGACAGAAATCAATTCAAGACTAACCTCTAATGACCGCTAGATGGGGGAAGATATTAAGTAATAAATGAGTCCAGATCCTCCTGCCCGACAATACGGTGAGACTCTGTTTTTACGTGTGATGGAAAATGATACGAAACTATGTATTATGTGATTCATATAAAATCACACTGATCCTTTTGTTCTTAAATTAATAATGCTGTTTGCACATTTGTATCCGCCTGTTGCTGATTAAGTTGAACATGTATCAGGAACTGTTAACATCAAGGTCAACTTGACACACAACCCACACTGTTTGGAGACAGTTTGGGTTGGTTTGTGGAAAAAAACAAGCTGAGAGCTGATTGGCTTATAGCCACAGCAACAAAGGAAAGAAGAGCTGCTTAAGAAAAGATGATTGGTTAAAGACAGCACAGGAGTAGTATAACTAGCCACGGTTTTGTATACTCGGGGCTCCCTACCTGAGGAGAGCCAAACATTTATTTTATTCTTTTTCTTATTAAATTACTCTCTTAATCACGTCTGACTTGCTGTTTGTTCAAAATTCCACAACATATGTCATTACTACGCCGCACAAAAAAGACCGCCATATTTGTAGTTCCACAATGTGAAAAGGCGTCATTTTCTATGCAAACGAATGAATAAACACCATGCCCTGCCTTGCTGTATCCCCTCTTTGCACCGCTGGACAGACACACTCATGACACTGTACTCATCAAAAGCAGCACCAGAGACGCACTGAGTCATATCCCGCTACACACCTCTCAGGCCAGCTTGTTTGCACGTTTTGTCATAAAACTTAAAATGTCATTTGTTGCCATTATATATAAAATTACCTATTTAAAAAACCAAATAAATCAAAAAGTACTTGTGACTAGAGAAACACGTGGCTAATCACCTACAAGAAATAATGTCAGTGATGTTTGGGGCAGGTGTTTCAAACTTGCCCAGACTCTTGAGAAGCACCTAAACGCTCACACAAGGGTGTCCGCTTGCCATAGTGCTGCAAATACTGCAGGAAGGGCTTTGGTGAAACAGGCCACATGGAGGAGCAGAAGACAATCCACACAACTGAAGAAGCCCATAGCTGCCCAGTATGTCAGAATCCACACGGGAGAAGAACCCTGTAGCTGCCCAGTATGTCAGAAGCAATTTGTGCAGCTGGGTAATGAACCATATTTGTACCCATTCGTATGTTGGGAGCAAATCAGTTGAAGACTTGAACAGTATGTTAACAATCAGTTAAAATTACTGTTGATGACAAGAAAACAATGGCTAATATGTTCCTTCACAGCTATGTCATTGGTTGATCTATTTTTGTCAGATTTAGTGCTTGTTTGGGCAAGTGTGTTAAAGTCTTCCTTTGTTTTTGGTTTTGTTCCTTTTCATATAGTTGTTTATTCCTTTTTGTCTAGTGATGTCCATTATCCATTTAAAATCTGTCAAATTAAACAAATGTGAAACGAATTCCATAGTATTCAGATTTGATTGCAAAAGAGACCAACCACTCCCCGTATTTTGAATTTTGCATATACAGTATATGTGCAGTTCCAGCCTAGTCCACTGATCCAAAATCTGGCCCAGATGTATCTGTTGACTGCAAATTTGAATGATTTCTGTGCTCTGCAGCAAAGGAGCGTTTGGTTACTATCTGATGGATTAAAATAGGCTTGTTGGTAGCAAAGACATCACTAAAGTGTACAGAGCAAAGGTACTCCAGGACCAGGATGGGTAAGTAGCAGCTTGATCAGTGGAATCTTCTGTGAGACGTAACAGGACGTCGGTCTTAAATGTAATGTTAGATCAAATGAAAAACTTTAGTGGATTGAAATACAGATAAATAAATCCACTAAAAGTGCATCTGCATCATTGGTTAAAAAGTTGTTCTGCTAGTTGTCTGATTTTGTTCCAGTAATGTAATGTTTCCTGGCACTAGGTGGTTCAAGATTATATTGGTGTTTGCTTTATTTCTGTGTTTTTTTTAACCATAGTCTGCTTGTTTATACTGTCTAACAAATGCAATACTGAGTAGTGAAACACTGACACAATCCCTTTTGGAAGTCAGACATTTGTAATAATTTCAATAATCTACAGTTGTAAGTCAAGAGGGCAGCACCATTTTAAAGTCTAGTTTCCTTTCTCTGTCTCACTTTCTGGAATTTTTCCGTCTGTGTTTTTATTAAAGTTAAAAATGGATAGGGTATTAAAACTCCCTTTCACTGACGTCTCTTCCACTGAACTTGTAGAGAAAGTGATGATATGAAGATGATTATGTTTATCACATTCACTCAGAGATCATTGTCTGAGGGTCATGTTGTACAGTTCACGATGCCCCGGGTTGCATTCAGGAGGTTTAACAGTGATGTGCCACAGTTGTCTGTGGTGTTCTATATGATCATCACAGAACATCACACATAACTGGTCAAATTGTATCTCGAGTAGTATATTTGTGTATTATACTATATATTAGCAGCATAACTTTATGATGCAATTAAAAACATTCCCCATCCCCCTGAATACCAATCATATTACATATCTGGGTACTAAATTCTCTTCCCAGTTGTCTGTTATTCAAAATAAATAGTCATCCAATTATTAAAACAATAAGCGACGAACTTCATTGATGGACAAATTTGCCCCTTATGCTCTTCGGACAAACTGCAATAATTAAAATGAGAATATTACCTAAACGAAATTGTTTGTTTTCAATTATTCCAGTGCCACCAACCTGTCTAAAATCTTTGGACAACATCATAACTTGATTCTACTGGAAAAATAAATCACATAGAATCAAACTCACAACATTACAGAACTGTAGTTGATTATTGCAAATCAACTACAATATGGAATAAAATGGATAAAACCTAGTATATCAGACAGAATATGGATAGACATAGAGCAAACATTATGCAAAGATCTAAAAGTCAGACTTACCATTTATCAGTCAAATCAATTAAAGAACATTCATGATAAACAATTTGTGGGTGGCCATGATACTAACAGCCTGGTGGAAATTCCACAAGATATCAAACTCCACACTAACATAAACATAACACTGCTTTCATGTCACTTCCACAAGTAGCCCAAACATAAGATATAGAAAGCAGGTAAGAGCAACTATCAGTTCAGAGACATTAAACTCACCTGCATCCATATCAGTATTATAAACATTCCTAATACAAAAAAACTATCACATAAGATATACAAAATAATAATGAAATCAAATCGCATAATTACTCTCCCATCGAGACAATGGGAGGAAGATTTATTACTAGCCCCCGACGCCACAGTCTGGATTAAAATGTATAATAATAATTACCACATGACAGCAACACTAACCTACAATGCATTCAGTACAAAATAATACATAGATTACATTATACTACACATTGGATGTTTAAAATTGGTTTCACAAGCTCAGCAATCTGTACATACTTTACTCCAAACACAGCTGACGATTACATTCACATCGTGTGACAGAGCACACCTATCAAGTAATTTTGGCAATAGGTCATCACACACATGTCCCATGATTTAAATAACCCTATCCATCCAACACCATCTTTATGTCTCCTAGGAGACATGTCATCAACCAATGTGTCAATAGAAAAAAAACAGGATAATATATATATAACATTATTAATTGCAAATACAAACATACTCATGAATTGGAAAACAAAAAATAATATTAGTGTCACCGAATGGAAAAATCTATTGATAGACTACATATCAAAGGAAAAAATCTCAGAATGAATCAATAAGAACCAATAACCTAGACTGGACGCCTTTGATAAAAAGTTTACAGAGCTAATCCATAAATGATAAATATACCAATCTAGTACGTGTACATATACAGTGCACTCGCACATAGCCTCTCTCTCTCACACACACACACACACACACACCCACACACACACACACACACACACACACACACATTCCCGTAATGGTGCAGGTGGCTAATACTTAAAATACTCTATCTGCATTTCCCGTTTGTCTGTTTCGTCTCTGTTCGTCTTATTTTTCCTCTCTCCCCTATTCCCGTTTCCCCCACGTTATGTCTGTTCATACGTTTTATACACCCGATATAGTTGGACACAGTGAGAAGTTAGAAATAAATAATGAATAAATAATAAAGTTCTAAAGGTCCTCCGATGGGCGGAAATCAATTGATATATTTATTTCTCCAGATTTCTAACTCGGAGAGAAAAAGACGTCCTTTTACAAATCGCACCTCGTTGTGGAACTCTACTAAGGTTTACAATCCAGGCGATGATTTTTAACCTCAAAGAACATAGGCCTGCTCCAAGGCAAACTGATTTCATCCCATTAATTAACTTTAATGCGATGTTTTTTGCCGAGCATTAGGCTAAAGAAAATGAATGTTGCTGCGTTTATCAAACTAAAAGTATTTATTCTGAGCCATGCGGTAAATGATTCAGTGTGAGCAGCATATGGACGATTTTTGGAAAATGCTGTGACTAGGTAATATTTTGAAATATAAGGCGTTGTTAAAGCCTCTCATTCACGCTATTAACGTTATAAGTTAAAATAATTGAATAATTCATAAATAAATAAATAGCGTTTGTATAATATTTAAAAATAAACATTTACGTAAAAGCACTCTTACGTAACAACCAAGTTGTCATGTATTTGAATCTAAAGCTAAAGTGTTGCTTTGATCGCTTTGGTCGGTCGACACTTGCCTGGCTCTGTTCAATTGCTGTTTCAAACTGTTTTATAATTCGTGCAGTTAGATCATTTGGTTAAATCATTTACGATTTTATTTTATTCATTTACTACTTTCGACTACGATTTCCAGAAAGGTTGACCGACGATCCTCACGAAAATGAATCCAAGTGCTCCAAGTTCGCCGATGACTTCGTTGTACGTGGGTGACCTTCATCCAGACGTTACCGAGGCCATGCTATACGAGAAATTCAGTCCTGCTGGCGCAATAGTCTCCGTACGCATTTGCAGGGACGCGATGACCCTCCGCTCACTTGGATACGCATACGTGAACTTTCAGCAGCAGGCAGATGCTGAGCGTGCTTTGGACACTATGAACTTTAACATCATCAAAGGCAGACCTGTGCGAATTATGTGGTCCCAGAGAGACCCCTCTCTGAGGAAGAGTGGAGTTGGCAACATCTTCATCAAGAACCTTGACAAGTCTATTGACAGCGAAGCTCTTTACGACACATTCTCTGCCTTTGGGAACATCCTTTCCAGCAAGGTGGTGTGTGACGAGAATGGCTCTAAGGGCTACGGCTTTGTGCACTTTGAGACCCGTGAGGCTGCGGAGAGAGCAATTGAGAGACTTAATGGCATGTTGCTCAATGACCGCAAAGTGTTCATTGGCCACTTCAAGTCTCGCAAGGAGCGAGAGGCTGAGATGGGGGCCAGGGCCAAAAAGTTCACCAATGTGTACGTCAAGAACTTTGGAGAGGACATGGACGACGACAAGCTGAAGGAGATCTTCAGCAAGTTTGGCCAAACGCTGAGCACTCGCGTCATGACCGACGAGAGCGGCAAGTCCAAGGGCTTTGGCTTTGTGAACTTCGAGAGGCACGAGGATGCCCAGAGGGCTGTGGATGAGATAAATGGGAAGGAGCTGAATGGGAAGAAGGTGTATGTGGGTTATGCCCAGAAGAAAGGCGAGAGGCAGACAGGGCTGAAACGAAAGTTTGAGCAGATGAAGCAGGACGGTATGACTCGCTACCAGGGAGACAACCTGTACGTCAAGAACCTAGACGACGGTCTGGACGACGCGCGTCTACGTAAGGAGTTCTCTCCGTTCGGGACCATCACAAGTGCCAAGGTGATGATGGAGGGCGGCCGCTCCAAAGGGTTCGGCTTCGTGTGTTTCTCCTCGCCGGAGGAGGCCGCCACGGCCATGACGGAGATGAATGGGCGCGTTGTAGGCACCAAGCCGCTGTACGTGGCTCTGGCGCAGCGCAAGGAGGAGCGGCAGGCCCACCTCTCCAACAAGTACATGAAGCGCACGGCCAGCGTGAGTGCCTTGCCCAACCTCGTGCTCAACCCCTACCAGCCTGCCCCGCCCTCCGGCTACAACATGGAAGCCATTCCACAAGCTCAGAACTGGCCTGCCTACTGCGCAAGCAGCCAGCTGGCACAACTCCTCCCCAGCCCTTGCTGGGCCATGCAGTGCGTCCACCCACAGCAAGTCCAGGATATGCCGAGTGCCATCGGTCCAGCCGCATCCTGCCCGCAGGCCTTCAGCGCCATCCGACCAACCACCGCCTGCCAGGTCCCACGCACGATGGCCTATCAGACCATGGCATCTGAGGCTCCGGGGACAGGGATGGCCAGCGCGGAAGCTGCCAACAAGGCGTCGCTGGTGAGAGCAGTACCACAGTACAAAACCACCTCAGGCGTTCACAGCCCACAGCAACACCTGGGCACACAGCCCTTAGATATAAATGTCGAACTTACCATTTATCAGTCAAATCAATTATAAAACATTTATGTTTCTCAACCCACAGCAGCACCTGGGGGCAGAGCTCCAGGTGCCCGTGCAGCTGGCTGCGGTCCATGTGCAGGGTCAGGAACCTCTCAGTGCCTCCATGCTGGCTGCTGCACCTCCACAGGAGCAGAAGCAGATACTGGGTGAGCGTCTGTTTCCCCTGATCCAGAACATGCAGCCCACCCTTGCAGGGAAGATCACGGGTCTGTTCCTGGAACTGGACAACTCGGAGCTACTGCATATGCTGGAGTCTCCTGAGTCTCTGCACCCTAAGGTGGATGAGGCAGTCGCTGTGCTCCAGGACCAGTGCGCGCAGGAAGCCGCTCAAAAACTTTAACCAGTGCTGCGCTTCTGGCTGTCTAATGGAAGAATAAGCAGTAAAAAAAATTAACATTTTAACTGAAAAAAATAAACATTGAAACTGAAATGCATTGAACATTGAAATATTTTTGCCATGTCTGTAGACATCAAGCCTGTAAGGGTTGGCACCAGGCCGAGGCCCCCTCGACCAGAGGGAGGCGTCGAGTCAACCACGCCACTGATCAGGATCAACACCCAACAGCTGGGCTAGACCTTATATAAGCCCAGTGACCCAATCATTCAGTGCTGGGTTTTTGATAAAGTTTTGAGCCAAGCTCCTAGCCGGTAACTCTGGGTATTGAGGTCTGTGAGCCCTTGTGCTATGCCTCTTTTCTGTTCTGCGAGGGTGTCAGTGTTTTTACACGTCCCCTCCCTTCTCCAGTTTTCCCCTCTCGAGTCTGTCTCTCTCCTGAGGCTTCCCTTAGCCATTCAAGTTTCTCCCCGTTTTCTGGTTTTGTTTGGGAGCTTTTAGTTCGAGTTTTCCCCAGTGCATCGGGGTTGCCATTTCTTTCCGTGGCGTTCTTTGTTCTCCCCTTTTCCACGCTCACCGAGGTGTTTCGTTTTTTCCTCTTGTTTTGCTTGATCCAAGCTCTAACTGTTCTGCACACGAGCCCACCATTGTTAGAGTGTGGCTGCTTACCCAGTAAGCTATTGGTGTCCTCACCTAGCTGACCTGGATTCAAAACCACCTTACAAAGTCCAGGCCTTGGTTATTCTAAGCTTAAAATGAAAACGACAGAAAAAGGTAAAATCATTTCAAGTTTGGTTTATTTGTCGCATACATAGTCATACACAGTATAACTCACAGTGAAATGGTTGAGTGCTCTGTCCAATCTGAGGAAAAAGAAAAACAGGGGTGCATAGAGAAATATATTCTATATATATACAAAAATATATTAATAGTGCATGTACAATATATATATATATATATATATATATATATATATATATATATATATTATGTTTATATGTACAATGTATATATGGATATTTATATATGTATGTACAGAATGTACAGTCCCATCTTGCAATTGGCATATTTACAGTTATATGTTACATGGTGGTAATTGAACATATTACAGTTATATTGAACATATTACAGTTATTTCTATTACATATTACAGATTTTGACATGAACAGCTGATCATTTTTTTCTTTTTATTCCTCTTAAAGTTTGAATGTTCAGATTGTCAGTTCTTACAGGTCATAGCTGATCATTAGATAAGTGTATTGGGTTGCATTAATATAAATGTAAAGATCAAAAAAACAAAACCCCACAGTGTAGCTTAAAATAGAGAATAATTCTGTAATATTCCTTTATGTACAACACAATTTCAAATGACCTTATTAACAAACCAGTAAAGACAGGACGAGAAGCAAAGGTCACTTACACGTATTAAATCTTGAAGCAAACAAACTGCAGCTGCAAGTGCCACACTGCCATCCAGCTCTCTGGTCTGGCGACGGTCATATTACAGGAGCAACGAGAGGCTGCCAACAGTTTCTTTTAGCTTGTCTACTGAGACGGTGAAACTGGCCAACCAGGTGAAAAGCATTGTGAAGGAGAAACGACTTCGACTGCCGACGTGGGAAAGTAGCAGTCAGAGCAGGTCTATTGGAGCAGTGCGATGGACTCTGCCCAACAATGGGCTGCAAGCCCACATCTCTGCACATAGCAACAGTATGTGGTTCCTAGGTGCCCAGTCGGCTAGTTTTAAAGTTCAATTCAAATATTAAATAAAAATGCAGACTTCAGAATTGGTTAAAGAGCATAACTGTGCACGTACTTTATTGTAGGTTAACATTAACACGCATTATTGAGGCACCCTCTGGAGAATGTCTAAAAATCAGAGAACCCACATTTTCATACATTTTTCAGTAGTGGTTATGTATTCACCCCACATTCCTTT
The DNA here is from genome assembly GCF_041902795.1 of Electrophorus electricus. Classification (NCBI taxonomy): domain Eukaryota; kingdom Metazoa; phylum Chordata; class Actinopteri; order Gymnotiformes; family Gymnotidae; genus Electrophorus; species Electrophorus electricus. The sequence continues at coordinate 325,436 of NW_027658725.1, read as the reverse complement.
ACATATTTGCGTTTGTCTTCACATCCATTGCATCCAAACCACACATTTGTCAATATATGCAAAGTAATATAAAACACCCACACCAGTTGGAACCTCTTAACACCACATTCCAAGAGATTTCTCTTGACCTTATCCTAAAGAGATGGTCCTGAGCCTGATGGAAATAATATCTCATACTTGTAAGTGTGCTGGAGCCTATCCACCATCCTTTGCAGAAGCCTGCAGAGGCCTTTACAGAGGCCTCTGCCCTGTACACAAATCATTCTGAAAGGACACATACCATTCTGTGATTATGTTATTAATATGTCTAATTCAATGTTAAACCTCTGTTCTCTTTTTATTACCTCAAGCACCAGACCTGAGGAATTTGCACGGTCTCAAGGAGTGCGTGAAGTTTATCGCTCAGTGGAAACAAGAGGTGGAGCGTGTCTGTAAGCCTGACGAGGGCGCTGCAGCTGCATCCAGTAGCAGTAATGACTGCGGTGGAACCGTACACCCCCACACTGTTGCCAGCACATTTTTCAGTGGGCCAGCCGTCTCAAAGCTGTTGATACATTGTTCAGTCCACGTGAAGGGCAGCAGGAGAGAGGAAGTGAAGAGAGGACCTAGGCAGTGAAGGAGACCAAGCAGAGAAACACTGAATGGGCTAAAGAACTCCAGACAGTCTCAGAGCGGTGCGGCATGATGAGGGCAGAGTTGGCACAGAATTTCAGGCAGCTGGAGCTTAAGAAGAAGCTGGAACCCATGCTGCCTGTCCTGGACTTCATCGCATGGTCTCTACTCAAACATAACCAGGATGTAGTTTCACAGCTTTGGGTCCTCAGTAAACAGCGATCCTGGAGAACTTCAAAATCCATTCCAAATTCATTGTGGAACTGGATCTGCAGTGCTGTGGATGAGGTTACATTGGACCCCATGACCAAACATGCGTGGCTGCTGCTGTCTGATGACTGTAAGAGGGTTCAGGAGTACCTGACTAAGATGAAAGTTCAGTTCACCTCCCAGCGCTTTGACACTTGGCCCTGTGTGCTGGGCTGGGAGGACTTCTCTTCCAGCTGTCTTTCTATAACTCACAAATCTAGACATTTATTGGAAACGTCCGGGAGAAGCTGTAACCCCTCTTTGTACTGCTAGATGGCCGCACTCTCATGACACTGTACTCATCAAAAGCAGCACCAGAGACGCACTGAGTCATATTCCCGAACGCACCTCTCAGGCCAGCTTATTTGCACATTTTGTCGTAAAACTTAAGATGTCTGTTTTATTAAATTACCAAAAACTTTTTTTCAAAATCAAAGTATTTGTAGCTACAGAAAAACATGGCTAATCACAAAAATGAGAAATAACGTCACTGATATTTGCAACATGTGTTTCTAACATGCACAGGCTCTTGAGGAGCACCTAAACCCTCACAGGGGTGTCTGCTTGTCATAGTACTGTAAGGAAGGGCTTTGGCGAAACAGGCCACAGAAAGCAGCATATGAGAATCCACACAGGTGAAGAACCCTTTAGCTGCCCAGTATTTCAGAAGCAGTTTGTGCAGGCGGGTAATGAGCCGCATTCGTACCCATTCATATAGGATGTTGGGAGCAAAACGGTTAAAGACTTGAAAAGTATGTTAACAATCAGTTAACAATCAGATTACTGTTGTTAGGTTGTTAACAATAGAGTAATAAATGGCTAATATGCTTCTTCCCAGTTATGCCTTTGCTTGATCTATTTTGGTCTGATTTGGTGCTTGTCTGGGCAAGTGTGATAAAAAGTATTTTTTCGTTTGTTTTTCATTTAGTTCCTTTTTATATCGTGTTCTGTTCCATTTTATATGTTGTCTATTATCCCTTTAAAGTCTGTCAAATTAATCAAATGTGAAGATTTCACTCTGTTCAGATTTGATTGAAAAGGAGACCAACCACTCCCTGCATCTTTCATTTTGCATATACAGTGCATTTGCAGTTAACCGTTTCTTGTTTGTATTAATCGCGTGTGATTCTTGTGAGTGCTGTTAGTGTTCTGTGTTAAATGTTAATAAATGTACGTCCCAGACGTTGGAGTCTGTGCGTCCTGCCCCTCACCCTGCGGCACTCGGGCCACCCCTCGTTACGCTACTGTTGTAACTCAAGAGCGAAGCACCATTTTAAAGTCTGGTTTCCTTTCTCTGTCTCACTTTCTGAAATTTTTATGTCTGTGTTTTTTTAAACTTAAAAATAGAAAGGATATTAAAACTCCCTTTCACTTAATTGCCTCTCATCCAATGAGCTGTTAGAGAAAGTAATGATAGTTAGATGAATATGTTTATAGATTTCACTCCGAGAACGTTGTCTGAGGTTAATATTGTACAGTTCATGATGCCCAGGGTTGCAATCAGCATGTTTAACAGTGATGTGCCACACAGTTGTCTGTGGTGTTCTCTATGACCATCACAGAGCATCACACATAACTGGTAAAATTGTATCTCAATTAGTATATTTGTATATTATACTATTGCAGCAGCATAACTTTATGATGCAATTAAAAAACATTCCCCATCCCTCTGAATGCCAATCACATTACATATCTGGGTATTAGATTCTCTCTGCAGTTGTCAGTTATTCAAATTTAATATCATTCCAGTTTTTAAAACAATAAGTGACAAACTTCATTGATGGACAAATTTGCCCCTTATACTCTTTGGAAGAATTGCAACAATTAAAGTGATAATGCCTAAGATAAACGATTTGTTTTCAATTATTGCTATCCAGCTCCAGCAACCTGGTTTAAACCTTTGGACACCATCATAACTGGAAAAATAAATCACAAAGAATCAAACTCACAATGATACAGAACTGTAGTTGATTATTGCAAATAAACTACAATATGTAATACAATGGATTAAACCCAGTATATCAGACAGAATATGGATAGACATAGAACAAACATTATGCAGAGATATAAAAGGCAGACTTACCATCAAGCAAATCAATTAAAAACATCCATGTTTCAACTGTTTGACAGAGGCCATAACTCTAACAGCCTGGTGGAAATTCCACAAGATAACAAAGAACTATTCATTCTCGTATTTGGAACAATCAAGACTTTACCTTCAACAACAACAAAAATTATTAAACTTTACACCTTGGATAGAAAAAGGCAAACATATTCCTCATAACACTACTTTCATGTCACTTCCACAAGTATCCCAAAAGTATGATATAGTAAGCACCCAAATGACCAGCAACACTAATCTACAATGCATTCACTACAAAATAATGCATGGAGTACATTATACTACACATAAGATGTTTAAAATTGGTTTCATGGACCAGCCCCTTCATACATGAGGTCAATGGTCAAAGCCCGATCTGTACCTCGAGTACTTCGAACCTCAAGTACGGCTCGGCTTGAAATACCTTGCTTCGGGTCTCATGGACGACAAGCATCGAGACTATTTTCTGTCCTGGCTCCAAGATTGTGGAATGAACTCCCGCTTGCTGTCCGGACAGCAGAGTCCTTTGCAGTCTTCAAACCCAGACTGAAGACCCATTTATTTGCAGAATATTTAAAGGACAACTGACACTGCTCCCTTATTGACTGACCAATTTAATACTTATTGTAGGGCATTTATGCTTTTTAACAAACTCTAGCACTTATTGTTTATAGCATTTATCATTGTTTAAGACAGACCTTATGTATTTTGCACTTCTAAGTATTAGCATTTATCCCTGTATTCTACAGTATTCTTGTTCATTGGTATGTTTAATTCTAACCTACTATACTGTACTTGGACATATTCTATGAGTAAATGACAAAGCACTTTTGTAAGTCGCTCTGGATAAGAGCGTCTGCTAAATGCCGTAAATGTAAATGTAATTGTTTCACAAGCTCAGCAATCCTACTTACATACTGTCACGATACGGCCCCTGCTTCCAAACGTCTCCTTGCTTGTATGTGTGTGTGTCAGTTAGGTGAGTAAGCGACTGCAGTGTCCTGGACCTGAATGCCTTTGAGAGGCAGGTGGAGCTGGTCCTCCATGGGGATTCTCCCTTGGGGGGGCTTTCAGAGAAGCGTCGTTGTCCTATGAGGACACTCCCTCCGTGAAGTCTCGCAGCCCCAGAACTTAAAGCGCCTACGCCTAAGCCTCGTAAAGACAAGGAGGCAACGTCACCAGTGCCCACCCCTGAAACGGACAAATCAGCTGGTGCGCTTCCGGACCTGCGGGCGACAAATCGTGAGCAGCCGCCTCCACCCAAGTCATCGAGGGAAGATCCCGCCCAGCCGGTCCAACCCAGCCGAAGATAGGAAGACTGGCTGGAGCGCCTGATGATAACTTCCCTGGACTGTTTAGTAATTCCTTATAGGAAGACTGGCTGGAGCTCCTGATGATAACTTCCCTGGACTGTTTAGTAATTCTTTATGTAGTCCTGATCACATACCTATCCTGATCACCGCACCTATCCCTGTCTCAAATATTGCCCACACCTGAGTCCTATTCCCCTCATTACCAACCCCTTTAATAAGCTTCTCCTCATCGCATACTAGTCGCGAAGTATTGCTTTCCTATACGGCGTACGAGCGTTTCCTCATCCTGTGTGGTTTCCCGGTTATTGACTCCTGCCTGCTTTCTAGACCTCGTCTCCTGCCTGACCCTCCGTCACCTCCTGAACGCCACCCCGTGTACGACCCCGGACCGACCCGACCACGCTTACCTGTCTTACTACACGTATTAGTACGGCTGCTAAAAAAAGACCTCTGCAACCGGACCTATATTTAACAGCATATCAGTAGGATAGTAGTAATACTGTAGTAATAGGTTTCTAAAAATGTATTATATGCACTATTTTTACAGCCTCTGAAAAAACATTTGAGGGTTAAGCTGAAATGTTAACACTTTCCTATTTATGTTCGCTGTGTAAAATAAAATAAGTGCATGTGACTGCAGTGAACAAGGAATATGTTGTCAATATTTAGATAGATGACAGCATGTTCTTTATTTTTGCATCATATTAATTGTTAATAATTTGCTAATGATAAAAAAAGTTTCTGCGTTTTCATTACGAAATAATGTCATTTGGTCATATTTATAGTGCCTTAAGGCCATTTCAAATTTAACAGTAATGGATTTTCAGCGTAAATTTGCATTCCTGCAAAAATAAAGGTCTGTATTTTCAATGTTTAAACATATGAGCTCCGAATGGTCAAATTACGGAGCAGTAGAGTTTGTTTCCGTTCTTTTATTGGACTGGTTCATTGTCGCGAGAGCGACCGTTTAGGCGAAGTCGGTGAGTGCGCGGCCGAGCTGCTCGCGCTTGAAGATACGGTAGACTCACCGCATGCAGCACTTGTACGCTAGCAATTTAATTTCTTCAGACTGGAAATACGATAATGCTAACGTTTGTTGTCAGAAATATACTAGCTTCTCCTTTCGATCGAGGGTATATTTTTCAGTCATAGTTATAACGCCGAAAGGTGGGTTTCGTGTTAAAGCTTTTCAGTTCGTTTTTCTTTTCATACTGTTGTGCTGCGGTAGTTTTGTAGTATCAGTCGAGGAGGCTAAAACCCTAACGGGTTGTTTTGTTAGTTTGTTTGCCAAACAATGATTACCTGCCGTTTTTGTAGCAAAGAACTTGATGCTTTGAAGGGTTGTGTGCTGCACTGTAAAGTTCATAGAAACGAAGCCACTTGTTTTTTCAAATGTGTTAGCATTGACTGCAAGCAGACGTTTTGTACTTATGCAGCTTTTAAAGCTCATTTCTATTGTGTTCACAGTGTGCCTGCACCCTCTGTTACTGCTAGAGCCGTTGTTACAGATTTGAAATGTGCAATTTCGCTGTGAGCGTCAAATTCACACAGCGAAGAACTTGTGACTTAAAAGAACATATAGTGGAGGGACGACCTGTGGCATGTCCAGTAACTGGTTGTAAAAATACGTTCACCGTGAAATCATCATTTACTGCTCATATGTCTAGGAAACATCAAGAATGTTCGACTGCTAGCATAACCTATGTGACATGTACAAGAAAACAATTTCTCTCATTTGTACTTGAGGATGCTTCCCAGAGCTCAAATGATGCAACAACAAATGAAAGCATTCAGTTGCCACCGAATTTGAAGGAGACCTTTCTTGGGAATGTATGTCTATTCTACCTACAGTTAGAAGGGCATCACCTTCTTCCAGCTTCAACAATACAGACTGTTGTTGAAGAGATGTAAAATGTGCATAAGTAGAGACAGGAATATACTTTGGGTAAACTACATTCACTTTTAAAAAACATGTTTTGACATGTGTCTAACAGATAATGCTATTGCTAAAATCTGTGATTGTGTTAAGGATTCAGATCTGTTCTGTCTGTCATCCGGGACCACTAAGGACAACATATTCAAGAGCTCAAGTATTCAAAAAGATGTTCAAATACATACCTGTGTTACAAACATGAAGTAGTTTATTAGAATCAGAATTATGGACGAATTCAGTGTCTTGTGTCTTCAGTCTTGTGAAGTCCAACCAGTTCTTCATTGAAAATCCATGATGCCTGATGCTAATTCTGTACCAGAATGCTTTTGAAATTGTAAATCCCTTCAGCTCTGCTAAGAAAAAAGACAACGTTGTCGCAGTCTGTCTTTTTTTGGCAAATTTACCTGTTCGTGTACGGTCCGATATCGATCACGTCCCTTGTCTTACTGTGTGGAGAAAATGACTTAATTGGAAAATTAAATGACTTAATTGGAAAATTGGAAGTGCTAAGGTTTTCTCAGAGATGTTAGTGTATGGAATTATTGTAGGTGGTGAAACGATCCACGGGGCTCTTTGTTGTATTGCTGGTTATAATTTGGGTTTACACAGCATTGGCGGGTTTACTGAAAACTTACTTTAATTTTGCAGGTACTGTGAAATCATACGAAGTGAGTTTCAGAGTGATGATCCAAATGTACGTGGTCCCCAGGGCACCCCTGAAAGTTCTAATTATGCTGTTGGTGATCTAGACATTGAAGCTGTGGACAGTCGAGATATCAAAGGCATAAAGGTAAACTGTTTTCAATACTCTGATATCTTTTCATGTTTGTCAGCCTGGTCTCCCACCTTGTTTAGGCCTTGACATATTTGAGTGTGTGTTGTTCTATGACGTTGCACTGTACTTGAAGCATTTCATTAAGAAAAAAAAATGCCTTACATATTCATTATTGAACTGGCACATCAAGCAGTTCAAGTGCAAAGGATCTGATGCTTTTACAAAGCTATGTTCTGTTAACTCTGGGGTGTCCAAGCTTTCAGGTCAAGCTATCCAGAATTGGAATTTCCTAATGTTGCTGCCTTTATTAATTGGTGACAAAGTGCAAAATCCAGATGATGATGTGTGTAAATTAACTCTCCAGCTTAAAGATATTGTTGATATGATTTGCACACAGACGATTTCTTTGTCACAGGTGGCCTATCTTGACATTATAATCCAAGAATATCTGGAATCTGCGTTTATTTCCTGAGTGTAGCGTGCGGTGACCCGGGTGCCGCAGGACGAGAGGCAGGACGAACAAGGTGCAGGTGTGTGCAGGTGTGGTTACAAACAAAACCACCCTCCCACTGCACGTGGCGGGCCAAACCACGTGACTCGGGGGAGGCGAGCGTTCCGTGACAGTGAGAGTCCACTAAGACCAAAACATAATTTCTTGCGACACTATCCAGCACTAATTTTTAAATTTGGCCCCTTGATTAGGTTGTGGACAATGCGTTTTGAAAGTAAACGCAGCTACTTCAAAAGGTGTGCCAGGCATTTGAAAAATTTAAAAAAATATCTGCCTAAATTTATCCAAAAGACAGAAGATGTTTCAGGCATGTCTTTCAGCTGGACCTGGACGTTGTCAGCTTCTGCAAGTCAAAGACAGTTGTACCTTCTACCCCAACCTTTACAGTGATGCAATTAAACATGCAGTTAGAGAGTTTGGCTTTTCAGAACACAGTACTAGTGTTTCCACAGAGGTGCAGTGTAAGGGTGCATCATATAAAAAAGGACATTTTCTTGTGTCAAAAAATGATGAGCACATGGAGTTTGGAGAACTTCTCATTATTTTAATTCAAAATGATACATCTGTGTATTTTGTAATGGATATACATAACGCTGACGTTCATTTTGAATACCATCTGTACTTTGTGACAAAACACAGTTCAAGGCTGGAATGTCTTAACATTAACAACTTGGTAGATTTTTACCATTGTACATTGTTAATGGGCACCAAGTCCTTCCACTGAAACACAGTGTATTGTCGAGGTAAACATGATCTGTGATGGAAACCATACTAAAAATTCACACATACTATGTAAGAAACGTATCACAAAATGAAAAGGTTTTTTTTATATATACACATACTTGATATCAGTGTAATGACAGTTTTTCCTTTTATTTGTACAGTAAGCAATCATCCATGATTCCAGAAATGACTGACTTGGGGCAAACATGGTTACACACCGCCATCTGTGAGGTCTTGCCTGACCTTCCAGAGATGATGAAGGATATTCTAGAAGAGACCTAACATTCCCTTGGGGTGGAGACATGATGATTTCAGCAAGTTTGGCCAAACGCTGAGCACTCGCGTCATGACCGACGAGAGCGGCAAGTCCAAGGGCTTTGGCTTTGTGAACTTCGAGAGGCACGAGGATGCCCAGAGGGCTGTGGATGAGATAAATGGGAAGGAGCTGAATGGGAAGAAGGTGTATGTGGGTTATGCCCAGAAGAAAGGCGAGAGGCAGACAGGGCTGAAACGAAAGTTTGAGCAGATGAAGCAGGACGGTATGACTCGCTACCAGGGAGACAACCTGTACGTCAAGAACCTAGACGACGGTCTGGACGACGCGCGTCTACGTAAGGAGTTCTCTCCGTTCGGGACCATCACAAGTGCCAAGGTGATGATGGAGGGCGGCCGCTCCAAAGGGTTCGGCTTCGTGTGTTTCTCCTCGCCGGAGGAGGCCGCCACGGCCATGACGGAGATGAATGGGCGCGTTGTAGGCACCAAGCCGCTGTACGTGGCTCTGGCGCAGCGCAAGGAGGAGCGGCAGGCCCACCTCTCCAACAAGTACATGAAGCGCACGGCCAGCGTGAGTGCCTTGCCCAACCTCGTGCTCAACCCCTACCAGCCTGCCCCGCCCTCCGGCTACAACATGGAAGCCATTCCACAAGCTCAGAACTGGCCTGCCTACTGCGCAAGCAGCCAGCTGGCACAACTCCTCCCCAGCCCTTGCTGGGCCATGCAGTGCGTCCACCCACAGCAAGTCCAGGATATGCCGAGTGCCATCGGTCCAGCCGCATCCTGCCCGCAGGCCTTCAGCGCCATCCGACCAACCACCGCCTGCCAGGTCCCACGCACGATGGCCTATCAGACCATGGCATCTGAGGCTCCGGGGACAGGGATGGCCAGCGCGGAAGCTGCCAACAAGGCGTCGCTGGTGAGAGCAGTACCACAGTACAAAACCACCTCAGGCGTTCACAGCCCACAGCAACACCTGGGCACACAGCCCTTAGATATAAATGTCGAACTTACCATTTATCAGTCAAATCAATTATAAAACATTTATGTTTCTCAACCCACAGCAGCACCTGGGGGCAGAGCTCCAGGTGCCCGTGCAGCTGGCTGCGGTCCATGTGCAGGGTCAGGAACCTCTCAGTGCCTCCATGCTGGCTGCTGCACCTCCACAGGAGCAGAAGCAGATACTGGGTGAGCGTCTGTTTCCCCTGATCCAGAACATGCAGCCCACCCTTGCAGGGAAGATCACGGGTCTGTTCCTGGAACTGGACAACTCGGAGCTACTGCATATGCTGGAGTCTCCTGAGTCTCTGCACCCTAAGGTGGATGAGGCAGTCGCTGTGCTCCAGGACCAGTGCGCGCAGGAAGCCGCTCAAAAACTTTAACCAGTGCTGCGCTTCTGGCTGTCTAATGGAAGAATAAGCAGTAAAAAAAATTAACATTTTAACTGAAAAAAATAAACATTGAAACTGAAATGCATTGAACATTGAAATATTTTTGCCATGTCTGTAGACATCAAGCCTGTAAGGGTTGGCACCAGGCCGAGGCCCCCTCGACCAGAGGGAGGCGTCGAGTCAACCACGCCACTGATCAGGATCAACACCCAACAGCTGGGCTAGACCTTATATAAGCCCAGTGACCCAGTCATTCAGTGCTGGGTTTTTGTTAAAGTTTTGAGCCAAGCTCCTAGCCGGTAACTCGGGGTATTGAGGTCTGTGAGCCCTTGTGCTATGCCTCTTTTCTGTTCTGCGAGGGTGTCAGTGTTTTTACACGTCCCCTCCCTTCTCCAGTTTTCCCCTCTCGAGTCTGTCTCTCTCCTGAGGCTTCCCTTAGCCATTCAAGTTTCTCCCCGTTTTCTGGTTTTGTTTGGGAACTTTTAGTTCGAGTTTTCCCCAGTGCATCGGGGTTGCCATTTCTTTCCGTGGCGTTCTTTGTTCTCCCCTTTTCCACGCTCACCGAGGTGTTTCGTTTTTTCCTCTTGTTTTGCTTGATCCAAGCTCTAACTGTTCTGCACACGAGCCCACCATTGTTAGAGTGTGGCTGCTTACCCAGTAAGCTATTGGTGTCCTCACCTAGCTGACCTGGATTCAAAACCACCTTACAAAGTCCAGGCCTTGGTTATTCTAAGCTTAAAATGAAAACGACAGAAAAAGGTAAAATCATTTCAAGTTTGGTTTATTTGTCGCATACATAGTCATACACAGTATAACTCACAGTGAAATGGTTGAGTGCTCTGTCCAATCTGAGGAAAAAGAAAAACAGGGGTGCATAGAGAAATATATTCTATATATATACAAAAATATATTAATAGTGCATGTACAATATATATATATATATATATATATATATATATATATGTTTATATGTACAATGTATATATGGATATTTATATATGTATGTACAGAATGTACAGTCCCATCTTGCAATTGGCATATTTACAGTTATATGTTACATGGTGGTAATTGAACATATTACAGTTATATTGAACATATTACAGTTATTTCTATTACATATTACAGATTTTGACATGAACAGCTGATCATTTTTTTCTTTTTATTCCTCTTAAAGTTTGAATGTTCAGATTGTCAGTTCTTACAGGTCATAGCTGATCATTAGATAAGTGTATTGGGTTGCATTAATATAAATGTAAAGATCAAAAAAACAAAACCCCACAGTGTAGCTTAAAATAGAGAATAATTCTGTAATATTCCTTTATGTACAACACAATTTCAAATGACCTTATTAACAAACCAGTAAAGACAGGACGAGAAGCAAAGGTCACTTACACGTATTAAATCTTGAAGCAAACAAACTGCAGCTGCAAGTGCCACACTGCCATCCAGTTCCACTCTCTGGTCTGGCGACGGTCATATTACAGGAGCAACGAGAGGCTGCCAACAGTTTCTTTTAGCTTGTCTACTGAGACGGTGAAACTGGCCAACCAGGTGAAAAGCATTGTGAAGGAGAAACGACTTCGACTGCCGAGGTGGGAAAGTAGCAGTCAGAGCAGGTCTATTGGAGCAGTGCGATGGACTCTGCCCAACAATGGGCTGCAAGCCCACATCTCTGCACATAGCAACAGTATGTGGTTCCTAGGTGCCCAGTCGGCTAGTTTTAAAGTTCAATTCAAATATTAAATAAAAATGCAGACTTCAGAATTGGTTAAATAGCATAACTGTGCACGTACTTTATTGTAGGTTAACATTAACACGCATTATTGAGGCACCCTCTGGAGAATGTCTAAAAATCAGAGAACCCACATTTTCATACATTTTTCAGTAGTGGTTATGTATTCACCCCACATTCCTTTACATATTTGCGTTTGTCTTCACGTCCATTGCATCCAAACCATACATTTGTCAATATATGCAAAGTAATATAAAACACCCACACCAGTTGGAACCTGTTAACACCACATTCCAAGAGATTTCTCTTGACCTTATCCTAAAGAGATGGTCCTGAGCCTGATGGAAATAATATCTCATACTTGGGAGGACATGGACGACAACAAGCTAAATGAGATCTTCAGCAAGTTCGGCCCAACGCTGAGCCGTCGCGTCATGACAGACGAGAGCGGCAAGTCCAAGGGCTTTGGCTTTGTGAGCTTCGAGAGGCACGAGGATGCCAAAAGGGCTGTGGATGAGATGAACGGGAAGAAGTTGAATGGGAAGCAGCTGTATGTGGCTCGTGCCCAGAAGAAAGGCGAGAGGCAGACAGAGCTCAAACGCAAGTTTGAGCAGATGAAGCAGGACGGCACGACTCGCTACCAGGGAGTGAACCTGTACGTTAAAAACCTAGACGACAGTCTGGACGACGAGCGTCTGCGTAAAGAGTTCTCTCTATTCGGGACAATCACGAGTGCCAAGGTGATGACGGAGGGCGGCCGCTCCAAAGGGTTCGGCTTTGTGTGTTTCTCCTCGCCGGAGGAGGCCACCGAGGCAATGAAGGAGATGAACGGGTGCATCGTAGGCACCAAGCCGCTGTACGTGGCCCTGGCGCAGCGCAAGGAGGAGCGGCAGGCCCACCTCACCCACCAGTACATGCAGCGCATGGCCAGCGTGAGTGCCGTGCGCAACCCAGTGCTCAACCCCTACCAGCCCGCCCCGCCCTCCGGCTACTTCATGATGGCCATTCCACAGTCTCAGAACTGGGCTACCTGCTACCCGAGCAGGCAACTGGCACAGCTCCACCCCAGCACCCGCTGGGCTACGCACAGCATTCAGCCACAGCATTTCCAATACATGCCGAGTACCATCAGGCCCGCTGCAGACCAATCTCTGGGCCAGGAACCTCTCACTGCCTCCGTGCTGGATCTGGAACCTCCGCAGGAGCAGAAGCAGATGTTGGGTGATCGATGGTCTGTTTCCCGTGATCCAGAACATGCACCCCAACCTTGCAGGGACGGGTTTGCTCCTGGAGATCGACAACTTGGAGCTTCTGCTTATGCTGGAGTCTCCTGAGTCTCATTGAAACATTGAAACTGAAAAAATAAAAACGCATTAAAAATTTAAATATTTTTGCCTGGTCCATAGACTCCAGTTTCAGGCCTTGATTACAGTAAACTAAAACAACATGTAAAAAGGCTAAATGATTGACACGTGTACAGTCGGTGACTCCTTTCTTTTTGTTCCTCTTACTGTTCGAATGCTCAGAATGTCAGTTTTTGCAGTTGACAGCTGAGCATTAGGCATGTGTATTGGATTGTATTAATAATACAATTGAGGATTCATTGCTGTTCAGGGACCCAGCAGTGGTAACTTGGCAGTGGTAGGGCTTGAACTAGCAACATTCTGATTACTAGTCAAGTAACCTCTGAATAGTATTATTATGATTAATATTATTAATATATCTTACACTGAGGTCTGCTGAAGCTTACCCAGGATCCTTTGCAGCAGCCTGCCATATGCACAAATCATTACGAAAGGACACAGAATCTCTAAACTCCCTTGTTTTATGTTATTAGTTTGTCTAATTCAATGTTAAAGCACTTTCCCCTGTAAACACTCTTTTTATGACCTCATTTCACCGTTTCATGACTTTATGCCACGAACCAACCAACTATTCTTTTATACAACTCTTCAAACACTTCAACCATTGTGGGTAACTACACTATTATACACCTGTAATTCTTGTTATGCTATTTATTTTATTGGTACTGTCGATACATCGATGTTAGGAGAAATACCTCATGAATACTTTAAATGAATCCTTAAAATGACACCTATTCCATTTACTAATGCTAAGCTTGCTACAGTCTGAACTTCTAGCAAGTCAAGAGAAGTCTCATGCAGTTTCTGTATTTTCTATAATTGCTTAATATATGGATGGTTTTAAACTCAATAACATACGCACTTGCAAAATATGTGAATATAAAGGAACAAAAATAAATTAACATAACCACATACCTAAACATCATCTGGTACCATCACCCCATCACCCCTCAATGCAGTATGAGGATGGTCAGATTGTTGTATTTACTAATAGTTACCACTAGTATTAAAATAACAGTAAGCCCAAACTGTTCGACTATGTCCTCTTAAACAAACCTGTGATTTTTTAAATATTTGGACCACATCCTCCTGCAGAATAAAACAATCAGGAAATACAGTTGAGTTGGCCCATACCGCCCTCACATCAGTGTGATTTCCATCAATGACGTGTTATGGCTCTGGGTAAGGAACAATGTTATATTGTTCAATAAACTTTTCACAGGATGCATATTTTTCATTGTTTTAGCAAAGTTTTCGCTACCTCTATACAGCAAACACCAGAATCGACAAGGTTTACATTAATTATAGTCAGTAGAATTAAAGGGAAGAGGCCATATAAAAGGCTGGGATCTACGTTTAGCAGACTCGGCACTGTGTTACTAGATATTGCCCACATTCCAGTAATTTTATTAAGTCCTCTTTAAACAGAAAATAAAGATGCAGACTCAAGAATTAATTGAAGAGAGTAGTAGGTCCATTATTTATTTTGAGCTCAGCGTTACATACAAACGAGGCATAGTCCAGAATATGTCTAATAATCACACAAGGAACACACATTTTTATCCAGTTTTCACAACTGATTATGTGATTGCCACACCTTCTCTACATACTGGTGTTTGAAATCTCCACCACTGTGTTCAACCATACATTATTCAATATATGCAAATTGAGATCTATCATTGTACAAATTGAAGCTTGACCCCAGTATATCCTATTGGAAGATTTTCCTGTTTTTTTTTTTTGTTGTTGTTTTTTTTGTTTTTAACAAAGATGATCTCAACTCATACCATCAAACACCTGCAAGATGATGTTGCAGGTCAGTATCACCCTGCTCTTATGGTAAGATAATGAACCTTGCTTAGCCACAGAACTCTCGAAGAGGCTTTCACGTCTTTTAAAAGCCGGGATCTTTCCCAATACTTAGGAAGCTATTTCTCACGGGAACAGTCCAGAGTCATCTGCCGTAGACTTCCACAGAGGCCTTGAAACCACCTGCATCAGAGCCTCTGCTCTGCACTTACAGACCCAAAAAGGCCTTAAGATACCCCAGAAACATTATTCCTCTTTATGCTTTCAAACACAGTCTTGCACCACTCTGCACCTGTTGCAGAGAGCTTCAAAGCCTATTATAATTAGATCACAGATCGCCTCATGAAAATACCTTTACCCCAAAACATTTTATTACCTCAGGTGGAACAGTGTGTATAGGCCTAGACCTCTTTAGATGTAACTTAGAACCGCCGGTGACCGCTGTATGCGTTTCTTTGGTTGTACAAGCTCTACTGGAGGACTCGATGAATAGTTGATGATGGAAGAGGGGTATATCAGATTCACCCCTTCTGCCTCCATGTGACAAATTAACACACTGCATAAACTTTTAGAAATAAATCAGTCTTTTAACAAATGGTAAACATTCTCTAGAAAAGATTATCTTGTAACAATTCATTGAGTATATGAACTGTTTTTGTGTCCTTATATCTATAAATGAAAAGTAATAAAACATTATAGATGATAAATAAATTACATAAAATGTATAAAAGTTCACAAATAAGAAAGTACCTGAGTCTGCACTTTTCTCCACAGATTCAAGAAACTCGTGAAAGTTGGAAGCTATAGAAACACATAGTACAGAATTATAGACTGACTGAGGTGTGAGCAGAAAGATCGCCATGATGTCCTTATATCTAAAGCACTCAAAGCATTGATGTTATGTAAATAAACTGTGATCCGATTGGTTCAATCTAAGTAAATAGATTCACCTACTTTGAAGTTAAAGTTTTTCTCAAAAGGTTAGAACTGGTTGACTATACTTTGCTGTGTTCTGTAATAGAAAATGTAAACATTTATATCTAAAATATTGCACGACAGAAATCAATTCAAGACTAACCTCTAATGACCGCTAGATGGGGGAAGATATTAAGTAATAAATGAGTCCAGATCCTCCTGCCCGACAATACGGTGAGACTCTGTTTTTACGTGTGATGGAAAATGATACGAAACTATGTATTATTTGATTCATATAAAATCACACTGATCCTTTTGTTCTTAAATTAATAATGCTGTTTGCACATTTGTATCCGCCTGTTGCTGATTAAGTTGAACATGTATCAGGAACTGTTAACATCAAGGTCAACTTGACACACAACCCACACTGTTTGGAGTCAGTTTGGGTTGGTTTGTGGAAAAAACCAAGCTGAGAGCTGATTGGCTTATAGCCACAGCAACAAAGGAAAGAAGAGCTGCTTAAGAAAAGATGACTGGTTAAAGACAGCACAGGAGTAGTATAACTAGCCACGGTTTTGTATACTCGGGGCTCCCTACCTGAGGAGAGCCAAACATTTATTTTATTCTTTTTCTTATTAAATTACTCTCTTAATCACGTCTGACTTGCTGTTTGTTCAAAATTCCACAACATATGTCATTACTACGCCGCACAAAAAAGACCGCCATATTTGTACTTCCACAATGTGAAAAGGCGTCATTTTCTATGCAAACGAATGAATAAACACCATGCCATGCCTTGCTGTATCCCCTCTTTGCACCGCTGGACAGACACACTCATGACACTGTACTCATCAAAAGCAGCACCAGAGACGCACTGAGTCATATCCCGCTACACACCTCTCAGGCCAGCTTGTTTGCACGTTTTGTCATAAAACTCAAAATGTCATTTGTTGCCATTATATATAAAATTACCTATTTAAAAAAAACAAATAAATCAAAAAGTACTTGTGGCTAGAGAGACACGTGGCTAATCACCTACAAGAAATAATGTCAGTGATGTTTGGGGCAGGTGTTTCAAACTTGCCCAGACTCTTGAGAAGCACCTAAACGCTCACACAAGGGTGTCCGCTTGCCATAGTGCTGCAAATACTGCAGGAAGGGCTTTGGTGAAACAGGCCACATGGAGGAGCAGAAGACAATCCACACAACTGAAGAAGCCCATAGCTGCCCAGTATGTCAGAATCCACACGCGAGAAGAACCCTGTAGCTGCCCAGTATGTCAGAAGCAATTTGTGCAGCTGGGTAATGAACCATATTTGTACCCATTCGTATGTTGGGAGCAAATCAGTTGAAGACTTGAACAGTATGTTAACAATCAGTTAAAATTACTGTTGATGACAAGAAAACAATGGCTAATATGTTCCTTCACAGCTATGTCATTGGTTGATCTATTTTTGTCAGATTTAGTGCTTGTTTGGGCAAGTGTGTTAAAGTCTTCCTTTGTTTTTGGTTTTGTTCCTTTTCATATAGTTGTTTATTCCTTTTTGTCTAGTGATGTCCATTATCCATTTAAAATCTGTCAAATTAAACAAATGTGAAACGAATTCCATAGTATTCAGATTTGATTGCAAAAGAGACCAACCACTCCCCGTATTTTGAATTTTGCATATACAGTATATGTGCAGTTCCAGCCTAGTCCACTGATCCAAAATCTGGCCCAGATGTATCTGTTGACTGCAAATTTGAATGATTTCTGTGCTCTGCAGCAAAGGAGCGTTTGGTTACTATCTGATGGATTAAAATAGGCTTGTTGGTAGCAAAGACATCACTAAAGTGTACAGAGCAAAGGTACTCCAGGACCAGGATGGGTAAGTAGCAGCTTGATCAGTGGAATCTTCTGTGAGACGTAACAGGACGTCGGTCTTAAATGTAATGTTAGATCAAATGAAAAACTTTAGTGGATTGAAATACAGATAAATAAATCCACTAAAAGTGCATCTGCATCATTGGTTAAAAAGTTGTTCTGCTAGTTGTCTGATTTTGTTCCAGTAATCTAATGTTTCCTGGCACTAGGTGGTTCAAGATTATATTGGTGTTTGCTTTATTTCTATTTTTTTTAACCATAGTCTGCTTGTTTATACTGTCTAACAAATGCAATACTGAGTAGTGAAACACTGACACAATCCCTTTTGGAAGTCAGACATTTGTAATAATTTCAATAATCTACAGTTGTAAGTCAAGAGGGCAGCACCATTTTAAAGTCTAGTTTCCTTTCTCTGTCTCACTTTCTGGAATTTTTCCGTCTGTGTTTTTATTAAAGTTAAAAATGGATAGGGTATTAAAACTCCCTTTCACTGACGTCTCTTCCACTGAACTTGTAGAGAAAGTGATGATATGAAGATGATTATGTTTATCACATTCACTCAGAGATCATTGTCTGAGGGTCATGTTGTACAGTTCACGATGCCCCGGGTTGCAATCAGGAGGTTTAACAGTGATGTGCCAAACAGTTGTCTGTGGTGTTCTATATGATCTAAAAGTCAGACTTACCATTTATCAGTCAAATCAATTAAAGAACATTCATGATCAACAATTTGTGGGTGGCCATGATACTAACAGCGTGGTGGAAATTCCACAAGATATCAAACTCCACACTAACATAAACATAACACTGCTTTCATGTCACTTCCACAAGTAGCCCAAACATAAGATATAGAAAGCAGGTAAGAGCGGAGCAGTCAATGTGCCTAATATGACTGCAAAAGCCTGGCAGGACAGGAGGTATTCCTGCTTCTGCTAATCAGCAAAAGGAAGCTCCTGGCAAAGTGACGTGGACTGCAAAAAAATCACCAGGAAGGTCAAGCTACAAATGCCAGAGAGGAGCAGGGAGCACCAAAAGTTCCATAGCATCCTGCGGAAAGAGTACCACATAAGCATGGAAACAGTACAGCAACCCATGGTATGAGCATGGACAGATGAGGAAGAGCTGCTAGAAGCCCCAATAAGCAGGCAGGATGTGGATCCGTCTCACTATTTCATCGGCAGAAATGCAGGAGCAGGTGATAATACTCCTGGGCCCAGCACTCTTCAACCTGGGTACTTTAAGGAGAACACGGCAGCCTCCCAAAAGTGATACAAAGTCCCAAAATGGCTATTACCTGTGCTGAATAACAGTATGAAGGACAAATCTACCCCTGTCCAAAGTTTAATTGATTTAACTGAATGCCAACTATACTACCACCATCAATCTGTGTAAGGTGTACTTGCAAGTGCCTTTAGCACCAAAAGCAAAAGAACTCAGTGTTTTCAACACATTTCATCCAAGCATCATCATGTGAAATGTTGTTCTTTTCGGAAATTCTTCATCTATATATGGTTGTGTTGCTAATGAGATCATATTATTTGTTACTCTTTAAACCTTATTATTCCTTTAAGATTCAAAGTCTACTGTGTTAGGAAACCTATGTGAGAATATAAAATCAGCAGTTTCTGCATGCTTGTGTGATGAATACAGAAAGTGATCTCTTATACCTGCGGAATTAAGGCTTCAAATGTCTTGGTGTTCAGACGATATGGAGAGGCTCTGGGAATCTGGAAGGATAAACGTTTGTTTCATTTTCAGGGACTGTTGATCATTTATTTGTCCATTCATTTATTACACTATTAAGGGATTATTAATGTGCACTGGGAGAACAGTATAAAGTTATCAGTCTTCTTTATCAGTCTTCTAACTAAACAGCCTGGTCTTGTAAGGTAACCACATGCACACCTTTCCCTCAGTGATGGCAAGGAGTGGTTTAAACTCACCATGTCATCTGTGATTCTGAGTGTGAGTGCTCCTGCATTTTTCTACACAAAGCCTGCTGAGTTGGCAGTGAAGGCAGAGATGCCCATATACAGCATGTTGCTTTCATCAGGTGGCAGTGAAAATGGTGTCGGGGCAAAAGCGGGTTTCTTGTGCACTCCAATGTTGTAAAACTCCCCCTATATAGAGAGCAATGCAGAGATTAACTTATTCTTTTACAGCTCCTGGGTCTTGATTCTTCGTTCAGATTAAACTGTTTTATCAGTGTAACCTTTGTGTAACCTTTTTTTCCTACAAAAGCCCAACAGTGCTTTCTGGATACACTTAGGCACAATTTTGCAAGTGCTCCTGTTATTCCCTGTTAATTCAGATCTTTGGCTCAGAAAGGCTTTCTTATGATCATTATGGTCATTATTCTTATGCTTTGACAACTTGTGCCTTTTTTAACTTGTGCCTGAAAACCCCTTTACCTATGCCAATGATAAAACACTGATGAACTCCTGCAAACAAGTTGTAGTTTATTAATTAGTGCATTAATCTTAGTTTGGGATCTTTAATGACCATCTTAATCTGTGTATATTATTTGATTGTTGGTTCTTTCCTAGCTGAATGTAACTTCCTCTCACAGTAGTGTACAACTTCCAAGCTTATCAAAGGATAGTGTTGTAGTCAGGACCATTAAAAAATCATTCAAGCAAAGACCAAGATTTTGTAGTGTTTGAATCTGAGACAAGAATGAGACTTATTTAACAATGATTTTACTTTAATTATACCACTCACTGATAATGTATTGTAAATTGTCATTGTCATAAATAATTGTCATTATAAAGGCAGCTGAATATAAACAAATATAAAGCAAAAAGGTTCATATGGTCATTTTTATTATTAAATTAAAACATAGTAATACTTAAATAATTGCTATCTGCCCTTGGGTCAATCATGGAAAGGATTAATTAGATGTGTTCTGTAATGTGTTAAATCCTCTCGATAAATGCATAGCTTTAGCTATATCATAAAACATATGATGAGTCCTTTTCTCATTATTACTTGTGTACAACAAAAGTTTGTGTGACAAGCAGCAACATGTATATTTGCCAATTTATGAAAACGGGAGTATGCGCAGTGGGAGAGTAAATATCTTTTAAAATGACTCTCAATTAATGGCAATGCATTTACAATAAGTCTCTTGCCACAATAACAACACTGTCTGGATTTGCCATCAGCTGGTTGATTGCAGCATCGTGCAGCCTGCAGCCTAGCATTTGTTTGCAGGGGAACATACACTGCCATAATTATTACCATAATGAATTTTTTAAGGAGAAAGAATAGTCTGTACATTAATGTTAAAAATTCCAGATCCAGATAGCAGTGTTTATGTATGTCAGTGGCTGTGCACCAGTACTTGTGAATGTACACACACAAACCTCACCCTTTGGGTCTTCCCCAAGTCCCCTGTCCTGTTCACACTACTAGCTAAGAGCAACCAGCTAACTTGATAGCAGTGTGACTCAATAATAATAATAATAATAATAATAGTAATAATAATAATAATAATAATATGGCGCTTCCATGCACATCAGCAAGCAAATAGGAACACTAGCACTTGCATGAAATTAAGCATATTAGCATTTCAGAAGGCAGATTATTTAGCCTGCTAAAATAGCAGGTGTGGCAGCAAATGTCTGTTCAAAACACTATGTCACAGGTATGAGTATCATGTATTTGATATAGTATGATTGTTCATGTTTGTAAATTTAAAGCTTACAAATGCTGTATTTACAGTGTATTGCAGGTTATTAAAATGTGGCAGTAATTATTAGGATATAGAGAATTGTAGTGTTTAAACAAATCATTATGTCAGAAGTATGTTTAGGGGAGAATACACCCTGACCCACCCAGAGTTAACACACACTTACCTTACATTATTGATCATAAACTTGAATAGCTACAATACTGTCTGCTAATCATGCAGTTTGAAGTTTGCAAAGTGTGTACCCAGACAAAATCTGTGTTAAAACTTTCCTTTAACACTGAGTCATACATGAGTCAGACATGATTCTGAATAAATGAATGAATGAAAAAATGAAAAGCCTTATTTCATTTCAAACTGCACTTCAGGAACACTGAGCTCAAGTTCTGAGGAAACTTCCCTGCATATTTTCAGGGGTTTTCTGCCTCACCATGCCTGAATCACCTCATAAGGAGCTTGATAATGAGGAGACAGGGTGACTGAGGCAGTGAACACTCCTCACTGAGCATACTGGCTTCCAAGAGCTGGAGCTGGGAAGACCTATAGGTCTGTGACACACACTCCCACCCAGTCCTGATACTAAGAAGGTGGAACCTACAGGCTAATATGCAGCTGCCTGTGCATCAATAGGCGTCTGGGGTGTCCATCACTCAGGGAGGCGTGGCTGAAGGCGTGGCCTTGCAGACTCTGAGAGCTGGCTGAGGTAATCTCTAAAGGAGAGAGTAGTCACCAATAATCATGGAAATGTAGCCATAACTGTACAGTATATTTCACAGCCATGTATATTACATATCACAGACCAGGCTTACCAGAATAAATATTCCACACATACAGCTCATATATATCTCTCTGTGTGTGTGTGTGTGTGTGTGTGTGTGTGTGTGTGTAAAAACATGCTCCTGTTTTAGTCTCAACACAGACAGATATACATGTAGGAGTAGCAAACTGAAGTAAGAGCTCACCTTCACCAGTACATAGTCTCCAGCTTTAACAGTGACAGGGTTGGTATCCGTGGGATAAGAAAGCAAATCCTTTCTTGGAAAAATAACCTTCACATTCCCATCATTCCGACCACAAAGATCTTGAGATGACTTCTTACTTTCCTGCAGAAAACAGACTCAGTCAAGCAAAAACAGCAGATAACATTTGTACAATATAAAAGGCTTGACTAAGCACTGTAGCAGACAGAAATTCTCTCCTGCTCTTACATTGCCTCCAGATACCATGCCACAACGTCTCACTAGTGTTATCCAAACCAAGGGTGGTTATTCCCACTGTTATGTAGATGGTCATAAAATTCTGTTATCAGTGTGTATATCGGTAGATCCAATCTCAGCATGACTGGTAGCGCATATTAACACACAAGTGGCAAACACCTTGTGGTAGTTTTCTGTGCATTCGCCAGGCATGTCCTCAAAAGAAGGACACTAACAAGAATCAAAATTAACTAAGACCCCAATCTTCAAACAGTTATTGATGGCAGGTAATACACTAAAGACCACAAGCACAGGGAAACCAGTCATTGGGATTTCCCGGTACCAAAGATGTGAACTGCTCTCAACACTTCAAAAATAACAAAAAGCTCAAAGCATCCAAAACAGACACAATGCTATGCCTAACCAGGGAAGGGTTTCAAATGAAAGGGCCACAGAAACCCATGCAGCAATCGCAAACTAACACCACAAACGGGAAAGTGACCATACAACTCAAATAGACTAAAATAGACCAAACAATGCCCTAAATACATAAACACATAAACTCTATTTGCCCTCCAGAAAAGAACAAAGCCAAAACCAAAATGAAATGCCAAAAGGTGCTAGGGCTGAGCTGATAGACAATGCCATTGTTCATCATCGTTGTCAGACAGACCTCATGATGTTGATCCAGCAGGTCTAAATAAGATAAGGGAGGAGAATTTACTGCAACTATTTATTTTCTTGCAGAAATCTAGTTAAATCGATATGCAAAACATGATGACCAAGACACACAGATGCAGCAATCCCAAATTATTAACAGCAGAAGTGCTCCAAACACAGTTGTAACACAGCATGGCTTCAACCCACTGCAGTACTCACTCCCTCCACTAGGACAAGCTGTTTGCTGTCGATGAAACTGGTGTTGACCTTAGCCGCATCTTCTCGGAATGTAAAGATAAGCTCCTCCAGGCGACAGCTTCTTCACCTCAGCTGGGATATCGTCCCCGAGACGGTGGTATGCCTGAGTTTTCTGTGGGTGTGGTACACACATCTTCATGTCAGAAGGTCAAGCCCAACTGGCAGCCACAAGACCCTTTCAATTCTCCAAATGATAATAGACAATGGTGAATTTCTTGATAGAACCATCACATGAACCAGGGAGAATGTCTGTTTTTTGATAGTGTTAAACACAATGACAAAATAGGATCTCACCTTCCTCATGCTGTAGGCAAACAGGAAGGCTACATTATAGCCCACTTCCCTGATCAAAGAGACCGACTGCTGGTGGTCCTCCTCGGTTTCCCCACAGAAGCCTGTGATGAAGTCACTGCTCAGACTGACCCCTGTAAAAAGAAATTATACATAGATATATATTCACACAAGACCTATTATAGCTACAATAATTTTATAATTACATATTGAATGTTTGGTAATGATAGGACACCTGGTATTATCTTTCGAATGTTTTCCACAAACTCAAGGTAGGCTTCCCTAGTATACCTATGAAAACATCCCAGAGCATGATGACTTAAAGTGAGAACTAAGTTTTAACACATGAGACATCAAGAGATTTGAGATAAGCAGGCTAATCTCTACTGTGCTTGTGGTGAGTGCTGTCGTTCTAGGAGCGTTTCTCACCCACGCCTCATGGTCTGTAAGACTCTGCTGCTGCCGCTCTGAGCTGGCAAGTGGATCTGCTTACAGATGTTCCTCCGCTCTTGGATTAGCTATAACTCCTTCAGGAAACATACTCACCCACCCCAGCACAGGTCAAACGAAAACAGCACAAATTGACTATGGCAGTCAAACCTTATTTCACATATCTGATAAGCATAAGGCTTTTTCAATCTGATAATCTATTAATGATCTTTTCTACTGCTCACATCCAAATTTGCGAATCCTAAATTATTATCCAATCTGCTGCTTAAAATGGCCTATGAGCAATATCTGCACATGAATTCAGACTATAAGAAACTGTTCAACTAAATACTTAAACTCTTTGAACATCCACTACACCACACAAGCCATAAACAGTCAGGGCCGGATTACCAATAGATTACCAGAGCAGGCAGTGACCTGTAGGCCCCACACCTTTTAGGGGCCATGCAACAAGGAATTTAAAAAAAACAAACATATTAGGAGATCATTTGCAAGGGAGGCCCCAAGATTATGACTGCCTAGGGGCCTCCACAGGGTTTAATCTGGCACTGTAGGCAGTGTACATGTACATGCCCCTAAATGTAATTGGTAACATATTCCATTACATTACTCAAACGAGGAACATACTTTAAAAACTTTGGAATACGTCAACATTGTCCAAGACTATTTCAAATATAACTCACTTTAATTACATTTAAATTACATTTAACAGCATGTATTCTGTGTTCTGTATTTTGTCACCTGCAATGAAATACATTTTAAAAGTACCTTCCCCACACTAGTCATGGGTATCCCAACCAAAAACCACATGCTCACATCCATGACTCTGGGGTTTCTACCTCATCAGGAAAGTCTTTAGGATGTGGCCAGGTGAAGCGAATCCTTGTCAGGGTTTATGAGGGAGACGTGGTGTAGCAGGTCAGCGAATCGTAGGCCTCCTTGCTCATCACGGGAACACGGTGCTGAAACCACGGCTGAGGTGCGAACCAAGCTCCGAGTTGCTGGCCCCGTCCCCAGACACGTCTCTGTAGCTGTTCACGTTTTGACCCAGCAGGGTCACTTCCTTCACCCCCTATGGCCATGATCATTTCATATACTTAGTGTTCACATCTGGCCAAGTTTCACACACAGAAACTAGTAAAGCCAGACTGCACACATAGTCGCTGAAGGGAAGAGACCTTGTCAGACAGCATGCGCACTTCTTCAAGTATGGAGGACACAGGTCTGCTCCTTTCCCTCCCCCAGGTAAACGGCACAATGCAGTAGCTGAACATGTTGTCACAGCCCCGCGTGATAGACCTACAGCAGTCAAAGAGGGACAAAATATACTGGATAATCCCACTGTAAGACAAGGTGCCACCAACAAGGCTTGCAGTACACAAGGTCTGTACTGTCAACAGCGTGAAAGGACTTTAAAAGTATCGACACCCCTGATATCAAACCATTGTTTGAAGTGCTACATCTAAAAGCATGAAGGAGCTGAAGATGAGCCACCACGGTGTTTGAAGTTTTATATCCCTTCATAAGTGTAGGAGGGTCAGTCATGTATAAATATTTAACCAAAAAATGCAGATTGACAAGTGTTCAGTAAAATGATAATAATAAACAACTGAACTATGAGAATTTGCTGTTTTTGGCTTTATTGTGGATGCAAGTCCCATGTTTCATGCAATATGGTAGCAAATGCCCTTAAATTATAGCTGACATTTCTGTATTTTAATCTAACAGTTGCTGTTCAGATTAAATTCAGTGTATTAGAGTTGAATATGAAAACACCAAAAACTGTCTATACATGTTAACTTAAAAATTGAACTGTACCATCTTTACAAAATCACACAGTGCAAAGTTAATTTAAAAGTTAGTGTTTAGTAGGAACTCCTCCTTTATAAATCAGCCAGATATTATTATGGCACTCACACAAAGGCACTGTGTCCTGAATGGTGAATGGGCATGACATCAGCATATGCCTCTTCCAGGGAGAGCAGGACATTGCTGGTCCTCTGACCCCCATGGGCCAGTGCAAGGAGTCGGAGAAGATCTCTGTAGGCATCTGGCCCTGCTACAACATCCACCACCCTCTCCTTCTCCAGCAACTCAGTCTTCAGTCTCTCTGCCATGCAACCTACAAGAGAGCAAGCACACATATGCGTATACGGGCGCGTGAACCCACACACAAACATACATGCGCACACACGAACATTTCAGACTGAGAGATACATTTGAACGTGAATGAAGAACTATGGTGAAGTGAGAAGTTACCCAGGACTCCTATCTTTAATGGAGTGCTGCTCTTTAGATGCTTCTTTTTCAGAACTGCTGGATGTTTGAGTCTGTTGCAGATGGTCTGCTCTGCCTTTTCCCTGTCACAATGATTTTTATTTTTTCCAACAGAAAATAGCATTACATCCAAGCAAAAAATGTCACTGAAGTCAAGGACTGCTGTCAAGTTGCACAAGATTGGCAACGTATAGATTCACTGTGTAAAATACAAACAGAAATAGGCTTTTCCTACCTTATGGAGCATGTGACAAGAAGCACCACATCTGCCTGTATAAAAAAAAAAAAAATTAGGAAAGATGAGAATGAAAGCTTTCAAATAAAGGAAGCGCTGTGTTTATCAAGGGTCAAAGGTCAAGGCATTGACACTTACCTCTGATAGTTCGTGGGTCCGAACATATCCACCCTTCTGAAGAATGGACCACGCAATTTCAGTGTCGTTGACGTTCATCTGACAGCCGTATGTTTCCAAATACACTGCAAGATGTAAACACCAAAATAAAATTGGCAACGACTACCGGCATACTGACACATGGGAATTAAAATCCTAAAGCCTGAACTATCATGGCAACAAATGCAGTTACATACCTTTCCGTAGCTGCGCCAGACCACTTTCTTCAGGAAGATACGATTCCTCATGTTCCTGTTGCGTCTCAGTTGAACTTTTGCCTGAAGAACTCTTAATGACGACAGCTTGGTCTTAAATGTGCTCACTCTCGTCTCATCAGTCTCATTAGTAGGAGTGCTAGATAGAGACACTGAGCAATAACCTCTGCATTTGTCGGCGAGTCGAGATAAACACTTTTGAACAGAAAACACTAGAAGTCTAAGCCTGCGGGCAGACATCATGTCTAAACGGGAGATTCGGCTACAAAGCCATGAACAAGACAAGAAACTCAATTTAACTTTAAAAGTAACGTTAGCTAAGGCTAAGTGCTAACTTAGCAATGGTGCTGTGGTTTGCGCAGAACAATTTTATATACAAAAGTATATTATCAGCGAGCTAACAAATCTGTACAAGCAGCCAATAAATATAAAAATATCTGTAGCTTAGTTAGGTAACCTAATAATTCAGCTGTAACATACACTCACGTATGACCCCACACGGTTAACATTGACATGCAGTTTTGTAATTTTCAAAATAACGGTTTCATTAAAACGTAACAGTGATACTCGTGTTTCAGTTCTAAGACAAGTAAACGGTGTAACTTGGGAGGGAGATCAATCGCAAAAATATCGATTTACGTTTTTTAATTCATATTTTTGTAATTAATATTTTTTAATTAATATTTTTTTTAATTAATAGTTTTGTGAAATCTTATATTTAACATAAACGGCTACTTTTATTTTGCAAGTGTTTACTTGTTAGTCATAAGTAGTGTTTTGTGAGATGATTGTTCGTTTTCACACATGGCTCTCTGTCCCTCACCTACTCTGATCTAATGACGAATGCGTAATTTATTTTATAAGTGGACTTCACACTTCGTTCTGTTACCTAAGGGTCAGTACAACATACTCGTTTAAATGTGCTGATACAAAGATTGTGAAACAATTAATGTTTTTAATTAACTGATTAAAGTTTTACTCTGAATGAACACATTTTACGAATATATAGGAATGTTAACCTTATTACATTGTCTTTGATGAGGAAATGGGTATTTTGGATGTTTTAACCTTTTAAACATGTTTTAACCTTTTAAACTTTTAAATATTACCGTAAGGTTGTAAATACGTTCATTAATATTTTAGGTATTTTGATTATTCATTTTGCAATTTTGATTAAAAATAAATAAATAAATAAAATTAAAAATCAAGTTATTTAAACATGTCCAAGAATTGCTGTCCACTCTCTCATCTTTGGATAACCATCTTGGTAAAAATGCGACCTTTGACATCAGTGACCTCACAACTTTAAAAAAGGTCTATCTTCATTCGCCTAAAGGCATAAACTGCATGCTCCTATAGTATGTCAGTTCATTTGAATTTCTCACTTTGTCCCCATACTCAGATGAGTTAAAGCTAAAAATGTCCACCCCATTGTGATGAAATATTGAGTTAATAAACATTATTTTAGAATATCAAAATATATGTTTGAAATGCTAACTTTAGCTAAAATTGTCCACCTGCTGACATGACAGTTGCACAATACAGTGAACATATACTTGCATATACCTTCTTTGCTGTTTTCTTGTTGTTTTGTTTTAAGTAATATTTCCTAATAACTATTAAACTATT
The DNA here is from genome assembly GCF_041902795.1 of Electrophorus electricus. NCBI lineage: Eukaryota > Metazoa > Chordata > Actinopteri > Gymnotiformes > Gymnotidae > Electrophorus > Electrophorus electricus. The sequence continues at coordinate 296,813 of NW_027658725.1, read as the reverse complement.
GATGTTCAGCTACGACAGGAGCTGAAGTAGCAAAGAGGAAAAGGTCCAGGTGAGATGCAGACCCTTGGAGGAAAGAGACAATTACCTGTGAAATTAGAGAGAGAGAAAGTGCTGTAGAAAAGGTGAGGAGATTTTAACAAAAAAGGGAATTCATGACTGAAAAAGAAAGGTATGCCAAAAAAACCCCAAAACAAAACAGTCGAGAAAGGAATAGTTGCCATGACAACTAAACATTCTTGAAGAGCTATAAACTGTGTTATCAAGGTGTATTTTAAATGTTCATAACTTTGCTTTTAATGGCTTTAAACGTTATATATAGCTTAGAAGTATGTAGAGGTTGGAGGAATATGTGTGGCTATATTTGGGCTATTTCTTCTGTTTGGGTATGAGTGGTTTGTAGCATTTAGCATTGGACATTGAGAGTGCTGAAAAGTCTAAATGTGTCTGTGAAAGCTTTAGAAGTATAAAGTGATTGATTTTTAAATTAGTAATGAAAATGCTGAGGTAATAAAATGATATTGTAAGCAGAAAAGTATGGATGGTCCCGAATAAACTGGTTTCATGCAGGAAAGACCAGTGTAGGCTTCAGCATAAATCTTCAGGAGGCCTCTTTGAAAAAGCCTCTAGGGGATTCCGTTGAAGGGAGAGCCTTGGTTCAAGGATGGGACATCCCGGCCAAGCACTGGAAGAAACAATATGGAGATCACCAAAAGAAACAATATGGGCATCCGGTGATATAGAATAGGATCGTCTTTTAAAAAAATAGAAGTAGTTCAGGTTGAACATAATAGTACGAAGAACTTGTTGGTGTAACTATTAAATATCAATTAGCATATATTGAATACTGTATGGTTTGAACATAATAGTGGAAACCTGGACAAGTATTATGAAAAAATAAAAATGGTTATGCAAGTGTCCTTGAAGCGTTTGGTTACTATCTGATGGATTAAAATAGGTTTGTTGGTAGCAAAGACATCACTAAAGTGTACAGAGCAAAGGTACTCCAGGACCAGGATGGGTAAGTAGCAGCTTGATCAATGGACTCTTCTGTGAGACGTAACAGGGCGTCGGTCTTAAATGTAATGTTAGATCAAGTGAAAAACTTTAGTGGATTGAAATACAGATAAATAAATCCACCAAAAGTGCACCTGCATCATTGGTAAAAAGTTGTTCTGCTAGTTGTCTGATTTTGTTCCAGTAATCTAATGTTTCCTGTGGACTAGGTGGTTCAAGATTATATTGGTGTTTGCTTTATTTCTGTGATCTTTTTAACCATAGTCTGCTTGTTTATACTGTCTACCAAATATTGAGTAGTGAAACACTGACACAATCCCTTTTGGCGTCAGACATTTGTAATAATTTCAATAATCTACACTTGTAAATCAAGAGGGCAGCACCATTTTAAAGTCTAGTTTCCTTTCTCTGTATCACTTTCTGGAATTTTTCCGTCTGTGTTTTTATTAAAGTTAAAAATGGAAAGGGTATTAAAACTCCCTTTCACTGACATCTCTTCCACTGAACTTGTAGAGAAAGTGATGATATGAAGATGATTATGTTTATCGCTTTCACTCAGAGATCATTGTCTGAGGGTCATGTTGTACAGTTCACGATGCCCCGGGTTGCAATCAGGAGGTTTGACAGTGATGTGCCACAGTTGTCTGTGGTGTTCTATATGATCATCACAGAACATCACACATAACTGGTCAAATTGTATCTCGAGTAGTATATTTGTGTATTATACTATATATTAGCAGCATATCTTTATGATGCAATTAAAAACATTCCCCATCCCCCTGAATACCAATCATATTACATATCTGGGTACTAAATTCTCTTCCCAGTTGTCTGTTATTCAAAATAAATAGTCATCCAATTATTAAAACAATAAGCGACAAACTTCATTGATGGACAAATTTGCCCCTTATGCTCTTCGGACAAACTGCAATAATTAAAATGAGAATATTACCTAAACGAAATTGTTTGTTTTCAATTATTCCAGTGCCACCAACCTGTCTAAAATCTTTGGACAACATCATAACTTGATTCTACTGGAAAAATAAATCACATAGAATCAAACTCACAACATTACAGAACTGTAGTTGATTATTGCAAATCAACTACAATATGGAATAAAATGGATAAAACCTAGTATATCAGACAGAATATGAATAGACATAGAGCAAACATTATGCAAAGATCTAAAAGTCAGACTTACCATTTATCAGTCAAATCAATTAAAGAACATTCATGATCAACAATTTGTGGGTGGCCATGATACTAACAGCCTGGTGGAAATTCCACAAGATATCAAACTCCACACTAACATAAACATAACACTGCTTTCATGTCACTTCCACAAGTAGCCCAAACATAAGATATAGAAAGCAGGTAAGAGCAACTATCAGTTCAGAGGCATTAAACTCACCTGCATCCATATCAGTATTATAAACATTCCTAATACAAAAAAACTATCACATAAGATATACAAAATAATAATGAAATCAAATCGCATAATTACTCTCCCATCGAGACAATGGGAGGAAGATTTATTACTAACCCCCGACGCCACAGTCTGGATTAAAATGTATAATAATAATTACCACATGACAGCAACACTAACCTACAATGCATTCAGTACAAAATAATACATAGATTACATTATACTACACATTGGATGTTTAAAATTGGTTTCACAAGCTCAGCAATCTGTACATACTTTACTCCAAACACAGCTGACGATTACATTCACATCGTGTGGCAGAGCACACCTATCAAGTAATTTTGGCAATAGGTCATCACACACATGTCCCATGATTTAAATAACCCTATCCATCCAACACCATCTTTATGTCTCCTAGGAGACATGTCATCAACCAATGTGTCAATAGAAAAAAAACAGGATAATATATATATAACATTATTAATTGCAAATACAAACATACTCATGAATTGGAAAACAAAAAATAATATTAGTGTCACCGAATGGAAAAATCTATTGATAGACTACATATCAATGGAAAAAAATCTCAGAATGAATCAATAAGAACCAATAACCTAGACTGGACTCCTTTGATAAAAAGTTTACAGAGCTAATCCATAAATGATAAATATCCCAATCTAGTACGTGTACATATACAGTGCACTCGCACATAGCCTCTCTCTCTCTCTCTCACACACACACACAGGCAGACGCACACAAGCAGTCACACACGAACACACACACACACACACACACACACACATTCCCGTAATGGTGCAGGTGGCAAATACTTAAAATACTCTATCTGCATTTCCCGTTTGTCTGTTTCGTCTCTGTTCGTCTTATTTTTCCTCTCTCCCCTATTCCCGTTTCCCCCACGTTATTTATGTCTGTTCATACGTTTTATACACCCGATATAGTTGGACACAGTGAGAAGTTAGAAATAAATAATGAATAAATAATAAAGTTCTAAAGGTCCTCCGATGGGCGGAAATCAATTGATATATTTATTTCTCCAGATTTCTAACTCGGAGAGAAAAAGACGTCCTTTTACAAATCGCACCTCGTTGTGGAACTCTACTAAGGTTTACAATCCAGGCGATGATTTTTAACCTCAAAGAACATAGGCCTGCTCCAAGGCAAACTGATTTCATCCCATTAATTAACTTTAATGCGATGTTTTTTGCCGAGCATTAGGCTAAAGAAAATGAATGTTGCTGCGTTTATCAAACTAAAAGTATTTATTCTGAGCCATGCGGTAAATGATTCAGTGTGAGCAGCATATGGACGATTTTTGGAAAATGCTGTGACTAGGTAATATTTTGAAATATAAGGCGTTGTTAAAGCCCCTCATTCACGCTATTAACGTTATAAGTTAAAATAATTGAATAATTCATAAATAAATAAATAGCGTTTGTATAATATTTAAAAATAAACATTTACGTAAAAGCACTCTTACGTAACAACCAAGTTGTCATGTATTTGAATCTAAAGCTAAAGTGTTGCTTTGATCGCTTTGGTCGGTCGACACTTGCCTGGCTCTGTTGAATTGCTGTTTCAAACTGTTTTATAATTCGTGCAGTTAGATCATTTGGTTAAATCATTTACGATTTTATTTTATTCATTTACTACTTTCGACTAGGATTTCCAGAAAGGTTGACCGACGATCCTCACGAAAATGAATCCAAGTGCTCCAAGTTCGCCGATGACTTCGTTGTACGTGGGTGACCTTCATCCAGACGTTACCGAGGCCATGCTATACGAGAAATTCAGTCCTGCTGGCGCAATAGTCTCCGTACGGATTTGCAGGGACGCGATGACCCTCCGCTCACTTGGATACGCATACGTGAACTTTCAGCAGCAGGCAGATGCTGAGCGTGCTTTGGACACTATGAACTTTAACATCATCAAAGGCAGACCTGTGCGAATTATGTGGTCCCAGAGAGACCCCTCTCTGAGGAAGAGTGGAGTTGGCAACATCTTCATCAAGAACCTTGACAAGTCTATTGACAGCGAAGCTCTTTACGACACATTCTCTGCCTTTGGGAACATCCTTTCCAGCAAGGTGGTGTGTGACGAGAATGGATCTAAGGGCTACGGCTTTGTGCACTTTGAGACCCGTGAGGCTGCGGAGAGAGCAATTGAGAGACTTAATGGCATGTTGCTCAATGACCGCAAAGTGTTCATTGGCCACTTCAAGTCTCGCAAGGAGCGAGAGGCTGAGATGGGGGCCAGGGCCAAAAAGTTCACCAATGTGTATGTCAAGAACTTTGGAGAGGACATGGACGACGACAAGCTGAAGGAGATCTTCAGCAAGTTTGGCCAAACGCTGAGCACTCGCGTCATGACCGACGAGAGCGGCAAGTCCAAGGGCTTTGGCTTTGTGAACTTCGAGAGGCACGAGGATGCCCAGAGGGCTGTGGATGAGATAAATGGGAAGGAGCTGAATGGGAAGAAGGTGTATGTGGGTTATGCCCAGAAGAAAGGCGAGAGGCAGACAGGGCTGAAACGAAAGTTTGAGCAGATGAAGCAGGACGGTATGACTCGCTACCAGGGAGACAACCTGTACGTCAAGAACCTAGACGACGGTCTGGATGACGCGCGTCTACGTAAGGAGTTCTCTCCGTTCGGGACCATCACAAGTGCCAAGGTGATGATGGAGGGCGGCCGCTCCAAAGGGTTCGGCTTCGTGTGTTTCTCCTCGCCGGAGGAGGCCGCCACGGCCATGACGGAGATGAATGGGCGCGTTGTAGGCACCAAGCCGCTGTACGTGGCTCTGGCGCAGCGCAAGGAGGAGCGGCAGGCCCACCTCTCCAACAAGTACATGAAGCGCACAGCCAGCGTGAGTGCCTTGCCCAACCTCGTGCTCAACCCCTACCAGCCTGCCCCGCCCTCCGGCTACAACATGGAAGCCATTCCACAAGCTCAGAACTGGCCTGCCTACTGCGCAAGCAGCCAGCTGGCACAACTCCTCCCCAGCCCTTGCTGGGCCATGCAGTGCGTCCACCCACAGCAAGTCCAGGATATGCCGAGTGCCATCGGTCCAGCCGCATCCTGCCCGCAGGCCTTCAGCGCCATCCGACCAACCACCGCCTGCCAGGTCCCAAGCACGATGGCCTATCAGACCATGGGATCTGAGGCTCCGGGGAGAGGGATGGCCAGCGTGGAAGCTGCCAACAAGGCGTCGCTGGTGAGAGCAGTACCACAGTACAAAACCACCTCAGGCGTTCACAGCCCACAGCAACACCTGGGCACACAGCCCTTAGATATAAATGTCGAACTTACCATTTATCAGTCAAATCAATTATAAAACATTTATGTTTCTCAACCCACAGCAGCACCTGGGGGCAGAGCTCCAGGTGCCCGTGCAGCTGGCTGCGGTCCATGTGCAGGGTCAGGAACCTCTCAGTGCCTCCATGCTGGCTGCTGCACCTCCACAGGAGCAGAAGCAGATACTGGGTGAGCGTCTGTTTCCCCTGATCCAGAACATGCAGCCCACCCTTGCAGGGAAGATCACGGGTCTGTTCCTGGAACTGGACAACTCGGAGCTACTGCATATGCTGGAGTCTCCTGAGTCTCTGCACCCTAAGGTGGATGAGGCAGTCGCTGTGCTCCAGGACCAGTGCGCGCAGGAAGCCGCTCAAAAACTTTAACCAGTGCTGCGCTTCTGGCTGTCTAATGGAAGAATAAGCAGTAAAAAAAATTAACATTTTAACTGAAAAAAATAAACATTGAAACTGAAATGCATTGAACATTGAAATATTTTTGCCATGTCTGTAGACATCAAGCCTGTAAGGGTTGGCACCAGGCCGAGGCCCCCTCGACCAGAGGGAGGCGTCGAGTCAACCACGCCACTGATCAGGATCAACACCCAACAGCTGGGCTAGACCTTATATAAGCCCAGTGACCCAATCATTTAGTGCTGGGTTTTTGATAAAGTTTTGAGCCAAGCTCCTAGCCGGTAACTCTGGGTATTGAGGTCTGTGAGCCCTTGTGCTATGCCTCTTTTCTGTTCTGCGAGGGTGTCAGTGTTTTTACACGTCCCCTCCCTTCTCCAGTTTTCCCCTCTCGAGTCTGTCTCTCTCCTGAGGCTTCCCTTAGCCATTCAAGTTTCTCCCCGTTTTCTGGTTTTGTTTGGGAGCTTTTAGTTCGAGTTTTCCCCAGTGCATCGGGGTTGCCATTTCTTTCCGTGGCGTTCTTTGTTCTCCCCTTTTCCACGCTCACCGAGGTGTTTCGTTTTTTCCTCTTGTTTTGCTTGATCCAAGCTCTAACTGTTCTGCACACGAGCCCACCATTGTTAGAGTGTGGCTGCTTACCCAGTAAGCTATTGGTGTCCTCACCTAGCTGACCTGGATTCAAAACCACCTTACAAAGTCCAGGCCTTGGTTATTCTAAGCTTAAAATGAAAACGACAGAAAAAGGTAAAATCATTTCAAGTTTGGTTTATTTGTCGCATACATAGTCATACACAGTATAACTCACAGTGAAATGGTTGAGTGCTCTGTCCAATCTGAGGAAAAAGAAAAACAGGGGTGCATAGAGAAATATATTCTATATATATACAAAAATATATTAATAGTGCATGTACAATATATATATATATATATATATATATATATATATATATATATATATATATATATTATGTTTATATGTACAATGTATATATGGATATTTATATATGTATGTACAGAATGTACAGTCCCATCTTGCAATTGGCATATTTACAGTTATATGTTACATGGTGGTAATTGAACATATTACAGTTATATTGAACATATTACAGTTATTTCTATTACATATTACAGATTTTGACATGAACAGCTGATCATTTTTTTGTTTTTATTCCTCTTAAAGTTTGAATGTTCAGATTGTCAGTTCTTACAGGTCATAGCTGATCATTAGATAAGTGTATTGGGTTGCATTAATATAAATGTAAAGATCAAAAAAACAAAACCCCACAGTGTAGCTTAAAATAGAGAATAATTCTGTAATATTCCTTTATGTACAACACAATTTCAAATGACCTTATTAACAAACCAGTAAAGACAGGACGAGAAGCAAAGGTCACTTACACGTATTAAATCTTGAAGCAAACAAACTGCAGCTGCAAGTGCCACACTGCCATCCAGTTCCACTCTCTGGTCTGGCGACGGTCATATTACAGGAGCAACGAGAGGCTGCCAACAGTTTCTTTTAGCTTGTCTACTGAGACGGTGAAACTGGCCAACCAGGTGAAAAGCATTGTGAAGGAGAAACAACTTCGACTGCCGACGTGGGAAAGTAGCAGTCAGAGCAGGTCTATTGGAGCAGTGCGATGGACTCTGCCCAACAATGGGTTGCAAGCCCACATCTCTGCACATAGCAACAGTATGTGGTTCCTAGGTGCCCAGTCGGCTAGTTTTAAAGTTCAATTCAAATATTAAATAAAAATGCAGACTTCAGAATTGGTTAAATAGCATAACTGTGCACGTACTTTATTGTAGGTTAACATTAACACGCATTATTGAGGCACCCTATGGAGAATGTCTAAAAATCAGAGAACCCACATTTTCATACATTTTTCAGTAGTGGTTATGTATTCACCCCACATTCCTTTACATATTTGCGTTTGTCTTCACGTCCATTGCATCCAAACCATACATTTGTCAATATATGCAAAGTAATATAAAACACCCACACCAGTTGGAACCTGTTAACACCACATTCCAAGAGATTTCTCTTGACCTTATCCTAAAGAGATGGTCCTGAGCCTGATGGAAATAATATCTCATACTTGGGAGGACATGGACGACAACAAGCTAAATGAGATCTTCAGCAAGTTCGTCCCAACGCTGAGCCGTCGCGTCATGACAGACGAGAGCGGCAAGTCCAAGGGCTTTGGCTTTGTGAGCTTCGAGAGGCACGAGGATGCCAAAAGGTCTGTGGATGAGATGAACGGGAAGAAGTTGAATGGGAAGCAGCTGTATGTGGCTCGTGCCCAGAAGAAAGGCGAGAGGCAGACAGAGCTCAAACGCAAGTTTGAGCAGATGAAGCAGGACGGCACGACTCGCTACCAGGGAGTGAACCTGTACGTTAAAAACCTAGACGACAGTCTGGACGACGAGCGTCTGCGTAAAGAGTTCTCTCTATTCGGGACAATCACGAGTGCCAAGGTGATGACGGAGGGCGGCCGCTCCAAAGGGTTCGGCTTTGTGTGTTTCTCCTCGCCGGAGGAGGCCACCGAGGCAATGAAGGAGATGAACGGGTGCATCGTAGGCACCAAGCCGCTGTACGTGGCCCTGGCGCAGCGCAAGGAGGAGCGGCAGGCCCACCTCACCCACCAGTACATGCAGCGCATGGCCAGCGTGAGTGCCGTGCGCAACCCAGTGCTCAACCCCTACCAGCCCGCCCCGCCCTCCGGCTACTTCATGATGGCCATTCCACAGTCTCAGAACTGGGCTACCTGCTACCCGAGCAGGCAACTGGCACAGCTCCACCCCAGCACCCGCTGGGCTACGCACAGCATTCAGCCACAGCATTTCCAATACATGCCGAGTACCATCAGGCCCGCTGCAGACCAATCTCTGGGCCAGGAACCTCTCACTGCCTCCGTGCTGGATCTGGAACCTCCGCAGGAGCAGAAGCAGATGTTGGGTGATCGATGGTCTGTTTCCCGTGATCCAGAACATGCACCCCAACCTTGCAGGGACGGGTTTGCTCCTGGAGATCGACAACTTGGAGCTTCTGCTTATGCTGGAGTCTCCTGAGTCTCATTGAAACATTGAAACTGAAAAAATAAAAACGCATTAAAAATTGAAATATTTTTGCCTGGTCCATAGACTCCAGTTTCAGGCCTTGATTACAGTAAACTAAAACAACATGTAAAAAGGCTAAATGATTGACACGTGTACAGTCGGTGACTCCTTTCTTTTTGTTCCTCTTACTGTTCGAATGCTCAGAATGTCAGTTTTTGCAGTTGACAGCTGAGCATTAGGCATGTGTATTGGATTGTATTAATAATACAATTGAGGATTCATTGCTGTTCAGGGACCCAGCAGTGGTAACTTGGCAGTGGTAGGGCTTGAACTAGCAACATTCTGATTACTAGTCAAGTAACCTCTGAATAGTATTATTATGATTAATATTATTAATATATCTTACACTGAGGTCTGCTGAAGCTTACCCAGGATCCTTTGCAGCAGCCTGCCATATGCACAAATCATTACGAAAGGACACAGAATCTCTAAACTCCCTTGTTTTATGTTATTAGTTTGTCTAATTCAATGTTAAAGCACTTTCCCCTGTAAACACTCTTTTTATGACCTCATTTCACCGTTTCATGACTTTATGCCACGAACCAACCAACTATTCTTTTATACAACTCTTTTCAAACACTTCAACCATTGTGGGTAACTACACTATTATACACCTGTAATTCTTGTTATGCTATTTATTTTATTGGTACTGTCGATACATCGATGTTAGGAGAAATACCTCATGAATACTTTAAATGAATCCTTAAAATGACACCTATTCCATTTACTAATGCTAAGCTTGCTACAGTCTGAACTTCTAGCAAGTCAAGAGAAGTCTCATGCAGTTTCTGTATTTTCTATAATTGCTTAATATATGGATGGTTTTAAACTCAATAACATACGCACTTGCAAAATATGTGAATATAAAGGAACAAAAATAAATTAACATAACCACATACCTAAACATCATCTGGTACCATCACCCCATCACCCCTCAATGCAGTATGAGGATGGTCAGATTGTTGTATTTACTAATAGTTACCACTAGTATTAAAATAACAGTAAGCCCAAACTGTTCGACTATGTCCTCTTAAACAAACCTGTGATTTTTTAAATATTTGGACCACATCCTCCTGCAGAATAAAACAATCAGGAAATACAGTTGAGTTGGCCCATACCGCCCTCACATCAGTGTGATTTCCATCAATGACGTGTTATGGCTCTGGGTAAGGAACAATGTTATATTGTTCAATAAACTTTTCACAGGATGCATATTTTTCATTGTTTTAGCAAAGTTTTCGCTACCTCTATACAGCAAACACCAGAATCGACAAGGTTTACATTAATTATAGTCAGTAGAATTAAAGGGAAGAGGCCATATAAAAGGCTGGGATCTACGTTTAGCAGACTCGGCACTGTGTTACTAGATATTGCCCACATTCCAGTAATTTTATTAAGTCCTCTTTAAACAGAAAATAAAGATGCAGACTCAAGAATTAATTGAAGAGAGTAGTAGGTCCATTATTTATTTTGAGCTCAGCGTTACATACAAACGAGGCATAGTCCAGAATATGTCTAATAATCACACAAGGAACACACATTTTTATCCAGTTTTCACAACTGATTATGTGATTGCCACACCTTCTCTACATACTGGTGTTTGAAATCTCCACCACTGTGTTCAACCATACATTATTCAATATATGCAAATTGAGATCTATCATTGTACAAATTGAAGCTTGACCCCAGTATATCCTATTGGAAGATTTTCCTGTTTTTTTTTTTTGTTGTTGTTTTTTTTGTTTTTAACAAAGATGATCTCAACTCATACCATCAAACACCTGCAAGATGATGTTGCAGGTCAGTATCACCCTGCTCTTATGGTAAGATAATGAACCTTGCTTAGCCACAGAACTCTCGAAGAGGCTTTCACGTCTTTTAAAAGCCGGGATCTTTCCCAATACTTAGGAAGCTATTTCTCACGGGAACAGTCCAGAGTCATCTGCCGTAGACTTCCACAGAGGCCTTGAAACCACCTGCATCAGAGCCTCTGCTCTGCACTTACAGACCCAAAAAGGCCTTAAGATACCCCAGAAACATTATTCCTCTTTATGCTTTCAAACACAGTCTTGCACCACTCTGCACCTGTTGCAGAGAGCTTCAAAGCCTATTATAATTAGATCACAGATCGCCTCATGAAAATACCTTTACCCCAAAACATTTTATTACCTCAGGTGGAACAGTGTGTATAGGCCTAGACCTCTTTAGATGTAACTTAGAACCGCCGGTGACCGCTGTATGCGTTTCTTTGGTTGTACAAGCTCTACTGGAGGACTCGATGAATAGTTGATGATGGAAGAGGGGTATATCAGATTCACCCCTTCTGCCTCCATGTGACAAATTAACACACTGCATAAACTTTTAGAAATAAATCAGTCTTTTAACAAATGGTAAACATTCTCTAGAAAAGATTATCTTGTAACAATTCATTGAGTATATGAACTGTTTTTGTGTCCTTATATCTATAAATGAAAAGTAATAAAACATTATAGATGATAAATAAATTACATAAAATGTATAAAAGTTCACAAATAAGAAAGTACCTGAGTCTGCACTTTTCTCCACAGATTCAAGAAACTCGTGAAAGTTGGAAGCTATAGAAACACATAGTACAGAATTATAGACTGACTGAGGTGTGAGCAGAAAGATCGCCATGATGTCCTTATATCTAAAGCACTCAAAGCATTGATGCTATGTAAATAAACTGTGATCCGATTGGTTCAATCTAAGTAAATAGATTCACCTACTTTGAAGTTAAAGTTTTTCTCAAAAGGTTAGAACTGGTTGACTATACTTTGCCGTGTTCTGTAATAGAAAATGTAAACATTTATATCTAAAATATTGCACGACAGAAATCAATTCAAGACTAACCTCTAATGACCGCTAGATGGGGGAAGATATTAAGTAATAAATGAGTCCAGATCCTCCTGCCCGACAATACGGTGAGACTCTGTTTTTACGTGTGATGGAAAATGATACGAAACTATGTATTATGTGATTCATATAAAATCACACTGATCCTTTTGTTCTTAAATTAATAATGCTGTTTGCACATTTGTATCCGCCTGTTGCTGATTAAGTTGAACATGTATCAGGAACTGTTAACATCAAGGTCAACTTGACACACAACCCACACTGTTTGGAGACAGTTTGGGTTGGTTTGTGGAAAAAACCAAGCTGAGAGCTGATTGGCTTATAGCCACAGCAACAAAGGAAAGAAGAGCTGCTTAAGAAAAGATGATTGGTTAAAGACAGCACAGGAGTAGTATAACTAGCCACGGTTTTGTATACTCGGGGCTCCCTACCTGAGGAGAGCCAAACATTTATTTTATTCTTTTTCTTATTAAATTACTCTCTTAATCACGTCTGACTTGCTGTTTGTTCAAAATTCCACAACATATGTCATTACTACGCCGCACAAAAAAGACCGCCATATTTGTAGTTCCACAATGTGAAAAGGCGTCATTTTCTATGCAAACGAATGAATAAACACCATGCCATGCCTTGCTGTATCCCCTCTTTGCACCGCTGGACAGACACACTCATGACACTGTACTCATCAAAAGCAGCACCAGAGACGCACTGAGTCATATCCCGCTACACACCTCTCAGGCCAGCTTGTTTGCACGTTTTGTCATAAAACTCAAAATGTCATTTGTTGCCATTATATATAAAATTACCTATTTAAAAAAAACAAATAAATCAAAAAGTACTTGTGGCTAGAGAGACACGTGGCTAATCACCTACAAGAAATAATGTCAGTGATGTTTGGGGCAGGTGTTTCAAACTTGCCCAGACTCTTGAGAAGCACCTAAACGCTCACACAAGGGTGTCCGCTTGCCATAGTGCTGCAAATACTGCAGGAAGGGCTTTGGTGAAACAGGCCACATGGAGGAGCAGAAGACAATCCACACAACTGAAGAAGCCCATAGCTGCCCAGTATGTCAGAATCCACACGGGAGAAGAACCCTGTAGCTGCCCAGTATGTCAGAAGCAATTTGTGCAGCTGGGTAATGAACCATATTTGTACCCATTCGTATGTTGGGAGCAAATCAGTTGAAGACTTGAACAGTATGTTAACAATCAGTTAAAATTACTGTTGATGACAAGAAAACAATGGCTAATATGTTCCTTCACAGCTATGTCATTGGTTGATCTATTTTTGTCAGATTTAGTGCTTGTTTGGGCAAGTGTGTTAAAGTCTTCCTTTGTTTTTGGTTTTGTTCCTTTTCATATAGTTGTTTATTCCTTTTTGTCTAGTGATGTCCATTATCCATTTAAAATCTGTCAAATTAAACAAATGTGAAACGAATTCCATAGTATTCAGATTTGATTGCAAAAGAGACCAACCACTCCCCGTATTTTGAATTTTGCATATACAGTATATGTGCAGTTCCAGCCTAGTCCACTGATCCAAAATCTGGCCCAGATGTATCTGTTGACTGCAAATTTGAATGATTTCTGTGCTCTGCAGCAAAGGAGCGTTTGGTTACTATCTGATGGATTAAAATAGGCTTGTTGGTAGCAAAGACATCACTGAAGTGTACAGAGCAAAGGTACTCCAGGACCAGGATGGGTAAGTAGCAGCTTGATCAGTGGAATCTTCTGTGAGACGTAACAGGACGTCGGTCTTAAATGTAATGTTAGATCAAATGAAAAACTTTAGTGGATTGAAATACAGATAAATAAATCCACTAAAAGTGCATCTGCATCATTGGTTAAAAAGTTGTTCTGCTAGTTGTCTGATTTTGTTCCAGTAATCTAATGTTTCCTGGCACTAGGTGGTTCAAGATTATATTGGTGTTTGCTTTATTTCTGTGTTTTTTTTAACCATAGTCTGCTTGTTTATACTGTCTAACAAATGCAATACTGAGTAGTGAAACACTGACACAATCCCTTTTGGAAGTCAGACATTTGTAATAATTTCAATAATCTACAGTTGTAAGTCAAGAGGGCAGCACCATTTTAAAGTCTAGTTTCCTTTCTCTGTCTCACTTTCTGGAATTTTTCCGTCTGTGTTTTTATTAAAGTTAAAAATGGATAGGGTATTAAAACTCCCTTTCACTGACGTCTCTTCCACTGAACTTGTAGAGAAAGTGATGATATGAAGATGATTATGTTTATCACATTCACTCAGAGATCATAGTCTGAGGGTCATGTTGTACAGTTCACGATGCCCCGGGTTGCAATCAGGAGGTTTAACAGTGATGTGCCAAACAGTTGTCTGTGGTGTTCTATATGATCTAAAAGTCAGACTTACCATTTATCAGTCAAATCAATTAAAGAACATTCATGATCAACAATTTGTGGGTGGCCATGATACTAACAGCGTGGTGGAAATTCCACAAGATATCAAACTCCACACTAACATAAACATAACACTGCTTTCATGTCACTTCCACAAGTAGCCCAAACATAAGATATAGAAAGCAGGTAAGAGCGGAGCAGTCAATGTGCCTAATATGACTGCAAAAGCCTGGCAGGACAGGAGGTATTCCTGCTTCTGCTAATCAGCAAAAGGAAGCTCCTGGCAAAGTGACGTGGACTGCAAAAAAATCACCAGGAAGGTCAAGCTACAAATGCCAGAGAGGAGCAGGGAGCACCAAAAGTTCCATAGCATCCTGCGGAAAGAGTACCACATAAGCATGGAAACAGTACAGCAACCCATGGTATGAGCATGGACAGATGAGGAAGAGCTGCTAGAACAGTACGTCCCCAATAAGCAGGCAGGATGTGGATCCGTCTCACTATTTCACCGGCAGAAATGCAGGAGCAGGTGATAATACTCCTGGGCCCAGCACTCTTCAACCTGGGTACTTTAAGGAGAACACGGCAGCCTCCCAAAAGTGATACAAAGTCCCAAAATGGCTATTACCTGTGCTGAATAACAGTATGAAGGACAAATCTACCCCTGTCCAAAGTTTAATTGATTTAACTGAATGCCAACTATACTACCACCATCAATCTGTGTAAGGTGTACTTGCAAGTGCCTTTAGCACCAAAAGCAAAAGAACTCAGTGTTTTCAACACATTTCATCCAAGCATCATCATGTGAAATGTTGTTCTTTTCGGAAATTCTTCATCTAAATATGGTTGTGTTGCTAATGAGATCATATTATTTGTTACTCTTTAAACCTTATTATTCCTTTAAGATTCAAAGTCTACTGTGTTAGGAAACCTATGTGAGAATATAAAATCAGCAGTTTCTGCATGCTTGTGTGATGAATACAGAAAGTGATCTCTTATACCTGCGGAATTAAGGCTTCAAATGTCTTGGTGTTCAGACGATATGGAGAGGCTCTGGGAATCTGGAAGGATAAACGTTTGTTTCATTTTCAGGGACTGTTGATCATTTATTTGTCCATTCATTTATTACACTATTAAGGGATTATTAATGTGCACTGGGAGAACAGTATAAAGTTATCAGTCTTCTTTATCAGTCTTCTAACTAAACAGCCTGGTCTTGTAAGGTGCACACCTTTCCCTCAGTGATGGCAAGGAGTGGTTTAAACTCACCATGTCATCTGTGATTCTGAGTGTGAGTGCTCCTGCATTTTTCTACACAAAGCCTGCTGAGTTGGCAGTGAAGGCAGAGATGCCCATATACAGCATGTTGCTTTCATCAGGTGGCAGTGAAAATGGTGTCGGGGCAAAAGCGGGTTTCTTGTGCACTCCAATGTTGTAAAACTCCCCCTATATAGAGAGCAATGCAGAGATTAACTTATTCTTTTACAGCTCCTGGGTCTTGATTCTTCGTTCAGATTAAACTGTTTTATCAGTGTAACCTTTGTGTAACCTTTTTTTCCTACAAAAGCCCAACAGTGCTTTCTGGATACACTTAGGCACAGTTTTGCAAGTGCTCCTGTTATTCCCTGTTAATTCAGATCTTTGGCTCAGAAAGGCTTTCTTATGATCATTATGGTCATTATTCTTATGCTTTGACAACTTGTGCCTTTTTTAACTTGTGCCTGAAAACCCCTTTACCTATGCCAATGATAAAACACTGATGAACTCCTGCAAACAAGTTGTAGTTTATTAATTAGTGCATTAATCTTAGTTTGGGATCTTTAATGACCATCTTAATCTGTGTATATTATTTGATTGTTGGTTCTTTCCTAGCTGAATGTAACTTCCTCTCACAGTAGTGTACAACTTCCAAGCTTATCAAAGGATAGTGTTGTAGTCAGGACCATTAAAAAATCATTCACGCAAAGACCAAGATTTTGTAGTGTTTGAATCTGAGACAAGAATGAGACTTATTTAACAATGATTTTACTTTAATTATACCACTCACTGATAATGTATTGTAAATTGTCATTGTCATAAATAATTGTCATTATAAAGGCAGCTGAATATAAACAAATATAAAGCAAAAAGGTTCATATGGTCATTTTTATTATTAAATTAAAACATAGTAATACTTAAATAATTGCTATCTGCCCTTGGGTCAATCATGGAAAGGATTAATTAGATGTGTTCTGTAATGTGTTAAATCCTCTCGATAAATGCATAGCTTTAGCTATATCATAAAACATATGATGAGTCCTTTTCTCATTATTACTTGTGTACAACAAAAGTTTGTGTGACAAGCAGCAACATGTATATTTGCCAATTTATGAAAACGGGAGTATGCGCAGTGGGAGAGTAAATATCTTTTAAAATGACTCTCAATTAATGGCAATGCATTTACAATAAGTCTCTTGCCACAATAACAACACTGTCTGGATTTGCCATCAGCTGGTTGATTGCAGCATCGTGCAGCCTGCAGCCTAGCATTTGTTTGCAGGGGAACATACACTGCCATAATTATTACCATAATGAATTTTTTAAGGAGAAAGAATAGTCTGTACATTAATGTTAAAAATTCCAGATCCAGATAGCAGTGTTTATGTATGTCAGTGGCTGTGCACCAGTACTTGTGAATGTACACACACAAACCTCACCCTTTGGGTCTTCCCCAAGTCCCCTGTCCTGTTCACACTACTAGCTAAGAGCAACCAGCTAACTTGATAGCAGTGTGACTCAATAATAATAATAATAATAATAATAGTAATAATAATAATAATAATAATAATAATAATATGGCGCTTCCATGCACATCAGCAAGCAAATAGGAACACTAGCACTTGCATGAAATTAAGCATATTAGCATTTCAGAAGGCAGATTATTTAGCCTGCTAAAATAGCAGGTGTGGCAGCAAATGTCTGTTCAAAACACTATGTCACAGGTATGAGTATCATGTATTTGATATAGTATGATTGTTCATGTTTGTAAATTTAAAGCTTACAAATGCTGTATTTACAGTGTATTGCAGGTTATTAAAATGTGGCAGTAATTATTAGGATATAGAGAATTGTAGTGTTTAAACAAATCATTATGTCAGAAGTATGTTTAGGGGAGAATACACCCTGACCCACCCAGAGTTAACACACACTTACCTTACATTATTGATCATAAACTTGAATAGCTACAATACTGTCTGCTAATCATGCAGTTTGAAGTTTGCAAAGTGTGTACCCAGACAAAATCTGTGTTAAAACTTTCCTTTAACACTGAGTCATACATGAGTCAGACATGATTCTGAATAAATGAATGAATGAAAAAATGAAAAGCCTTATTTCATTTCAAACTGCACTTCAGGAACACTGAGCTCAAGTTCTGAGGAAACTTCCCTGCATATTTTCAGGGGTTTTCTGCCTCACCATGCCTGAATCACCTCATAAGGAGCTTGATAATGAGGAGACAGGGTGACTGAGGCAGTGAACACTCCTCACTGAGCATACTGGCTTCCAAGAGCTGGAGCTGGGAAGACCTATAGGTCTGTGACACACACTCCCACCCAGTCCTGATACTAAGAAGGTGGAACCTACAGGCTAATATGCAGCTGCCTGTGCATCAATAGGCGTCTGGGGTGTCCATCACTCAGGGAGGCGTGGCTGAAGGCGTGGCCTTGCAGACTCTGAGAGCTGGCTGAGGTAATCTCTAAAGGAGAGAGTAGTCACCAATAATCATGGAAATGTAGCCATAACTGTACAGTATATTTCACAGCCATGTATATTACATATCACAGACCAGGCTTACCAGAATAAATATTCCACACATACAGCTCATATATATCTATGTGTGTGTGTGTGTGTGTGTGTGTGTGTGTGTGTGTGTGTGTGTGTAAAAACATGCTCCTGTTTTAGTCTCAACACAGACAGATATACATGTAGGAGTAGCAAACTGAAGTAAGAGCTCACCTTCACCAGTACATAGTCTCCAGCTTTAACAGTGACAGGGTTGGTATCCGTGGGATAAGAAAGCAAATCCTTTCTTGGAAAAATAACCTTCACATTCCCATCATTCCGACCACAAAGATCTTGAGATGACTTCTTACTTTCCTGCAGAAAACAGACTCAGTCAAGCAAAAACAGCAGATAACATTTGTACAATATAAAAGGCTTGACTAAGCACTGTAGCAGACGTCTCACTAGTGTTATCCAAACCAAGGGTGGTTATTCCCACTGTTATGTAGATGGTCATAAAATTCTGTTATCAGTGTGTATATCGGTAGATCCAATCTCAGCATGACTGGTAGCGCATATTAACACACAAGTGGCAAACACCTTGGGGTAGTTTTCTGTGCATTCGCCAGGCATGTCCTCAAAAGAAGGACACTAACAAGAATCAAAATTAACTAAGACCCCAATCTTCAAACAGTTATTGATGGCAGGTAATACACTAAAGACCACAAGCACAGGGAAACCAGTCATTGGGATTTCCCGGTACCAAAGATGTGAACTGCTCTCAACACTTCAAAAATAACAAAAAGCTCAAAGCATCCAAAACATACACAATGCTATGCCTAACCAGGGAAGGGTTTCAAATGAAAGGGCCACAGAAACCCATGCGGCAATCGCAAACTAACACCACAAACGGGAAAGTGACCATACAACTCAAATAGACTAAAATAGACCAAACAATGCCCTAAATACATAAACACATAAACTCTATTTGCCCTCCAGAAAAGAACAAAGCCAAAACCAAAATGAAATGCCAAAAGGTGCTAGGGCTGAGCTGATAGACAATGCCATTGTTCATCATCGTTGTCAGACAGACCTCATGATGTTGATCCAGCAGGTCTATATAAGATAAGGGAGGAGAATTTACTGCAACTATTTATTTTCTTGCAGAAATCTAGTTAAATCGATATGCAAAACATGATGACCAAGACACACAGATGCAGCAATCCCAAATTATTAACAGCAGAAGTGCTCCAAACACAGTTGTAACACAGCATGGCTTCAACCCACTGCAGTACTCACTCCCTCCACTAGGACAAGCTGTTTGCTGTCGATGAAACTGGTGTTGACCTTAGCCGCATCTTCTCGGAATGTAAAGATAAGCTCCTCCAGGCGACAGCTTCTTCACCTCAGCTGGGATATCGTCCCCGAGACGGTGGTATGCCTGAGTTTTCTGTGGGTGTGGTACACACATCTTCATGTCAGAAGGTAAAGCCCAACTGGCAGCCACAAGACCCTTTCAATTCTCCAAATGATAATAGACAATGGTGAATTTCTTGATAGAACCATCACATGAACCAGGGAGAATGTCTGTTTTTTGATAGTGTTAAACACAATGACAAAATAGGATCTCACCTTCCTCATGCTGTAGGCAAACAGGAAGGCTACATTATAGCCCACTTCCCTGATCAAAGAGACCGACTGCTGGTGGTCCTCCTCGGTTTCCCCACAGAAGCCTGTGATGAAGTCACTGCTCAGACTGACCCCTGTAAAAAGAAATTATACATAGATATATATTCACACAAGACCTATTATAGCTACAATAATTTTATAATTACATACTGAATGTTTGGTAATGATAGGACACCTGGTATTATCTTTCGAATGTTTTCCACAAGCTCAAGGTAGGCTTCCCTAGTATACCTATGAAAACATCCCAGAGCATGATGACTTAAAGTGAGAACTAAGTTTTAACACATGAGACATCAAGAGATTTGAGATAAGCAGGCTAATCTCTACTGTGCTTGTGGTGAGTGCTGTCGTTCTAGGAGCGTTTCTCACCCACGCCTCATGGTCTGTAAGACTCTGCTGCTGCCGCTCTGAGCTGGCAAGTGGATCTGCTTACAGATGTTCCTCCGCTCTTGGATTAGCTATAACACCTTCAGGAAACATACTCACCCACCCCAGCACAGGTCAAACGAAAACAGCACAAATTGACTATGGCAGTCAAACCTTATTTCACATATCTGATAAGCATAAGGCTTTTTCAATCTGATAATCTATTAATGATCTCTTCTACTGCTCACATCCAAATTTGCGAATCCTAAATTATTATCCAATCTGCTGCTTAAAATGGCCTATGAGCAATATCTGCACATGAATTCAGACTATAAGAAACCGTTCAACTAAATACTTAAACTCTTTGAACATCCACTACACCACACAAGCCATAAACAGTCAGGGCCGGATTACCAATAGATTACCAGAGTAGGCAGTGACCTGTAGGCCCCACACCTTTTAGGGGCCATGCAACAAGGAATTAAAAAAAACAAACATATTAGGAGATAATTTGCAAGGGAGGCCCCAAGATTATGACTGCCTAGGGGCCTCCACAGGGTTTAATCTGCCACTGTAGGCAGTGTACATGTACATGCCCCTAAATGTAATTGGTAACATATTCCATTACATTACTCAAACGAGGAACATACTTTAAAAACTTTGGAATACGTCAACATTGTCCAAGACTATTTCAAATATAACTCACTTTAATTACATTTAAATTACATTTAACAGCATGTATTCTGTGTTCTGTATTTTGTCACCTGCAATGAAATACATTTTAAAAGTACCTTCCCCACACTAGTCATGGGTATCCCAACCAAAAACCACATGCTCACATCCATGACTCTGGGGTTTCTACCTCATCAGGAAAGTCTTTAGGATGTGGCCAGGTGAAGCGAATCCTTGTCAGGGTTTACGAGGGAGACGTGGTGTAGCAGGTCAGAGAATCGTAGGCCTCCTTGCTCATCACGGGAACACGGTGCTGAAACCACGGCTGAGGTGCGAACCAAGCTCCGAGTTGCTGGCCCCGTCCCCAGACACGTCTCTGTAGCTGTTCACGTTTTGACCCAGCAGGGTCACTTCCTTCACCCCCTATGGCCATGATCATTTCATATACTTAGTGTTCACATCTGGCCAAGTTTCACACACAGAAACTAGTAAAGCCAGACTGCACACATAGTCGCTGAAGGGAAGAAACCTGGTCAGACAGCATGCGCACTTCTTCAAGTATGGAGGACACAGGTCTGCTCCTATCCTTCCCCCAGGTAAACGGCACAATGCAGTAGCTGCACATGTTGTCACAGCCCCGCGTGATAGACCTACAGCAGTCAAAGAGGGACAAAATATACTGGATAATCCCACTGTAAGACAAGGTGCCACCAACAAGGCTTGCAGTACACAAGGTCTGTACTGTCAACAGCGTGAAAGGACTTTAAAAGTATCGACCCCCTGATATCAAACCATTGTTTGAAGTGCTACATCTAAAAGCATGAAGGAGCTGAAGATGAGCCACCACGGTGTTTGAAGTTTTATATCCCTTCATAAGTGTAGGAGGGTCAGTCATGTATAAATATTTAACCAAAAAATGCAGATTGACAAGTGTTCAGTAAAATGATAATAATAAACAACTGAACTATGAGCATTTGCTGTTTTTGGCTTTATTGTGGATGCAAGTCCCATGTTTCATCCAATATGGTAGCAAATGCCTTTAAATTATAGCTGACTTTTCTGTATTTTAATCTAACAGTTGCTGTTCAGATTAAATTCAGTGTATTAGAGTTGAATATGAAAACACCAAAAACTGTCTATACATGTTAACTTAAAAATTGAACTGTACATGTGAGACTGTTATTTTACTCTTTACCATCTTTACAAAATCACACAGTGCAAAGTTAATTTAAGAGTTAGTGTTTAGTAGGAACTCCTCCCTTATAAATCAGCCAGATATTATTATGGCACTCACACAAAGGCACTGTGTCCTGAATGGTGAATGGGCATGACATCAGCATATGCCTCTTCCAGGGAGAGCAGGACATTGCTGGTCCTCTGACCCCCATGGGCCAGTGCAAGGAGTCGGAGAAGATCTCTGTAGGCATCTGGCCCTGCTACAACATCCACCACCCTCTCCTTCTCCAGCAACTCAGTCTTCAGTCTCTCTGCCAAGCAACCTACAAGAGAGCAAGCACACATATGCGTATACGGGCACGTGAACCCACACACAAACATACATGCGCACATACGAACATTTCAGACTGAGAGATACATTTGAACGTGAATGAAGAACTATGGTGAAGTGAGAAGTTACCCAGGACTCCTATCTTTAATGGAGTGCTGCTCTTTAGACACTTCTTTTTCAGAACTGCTGGATGTTTGAGTCTGTTCCAGATGGTCTGCTCTGCCTTTTCCCTGTCACAATGATTTTTATTTTTTCCAACAGAAAATAGCATTACATCCAAGCAAAAAATGTCACTGAAGTCAAGGACTGCTGTCAAGTTGCACAAGATTGGCAACGTATAGATTCACTGTGTAAAATACAAACAGAAATAGGCTTTTCCTACCTTATGGAGCATGTGACAAGAAGCACCATATCTGCCTGTATAAAAAAAAAAAATTAGGAAAGATGAGAATGAAAGCTTTCAAATAAAGGAAGCGCTGTGTTTATCAAGGGTCAAAGGTCAAGGCATTGACACTTACCTCTGATAGTTCGTGGGTCCGAACATATCCACCCTTCTGAAGAATGGACCACGCAATTTCAGTGTCGTTGACGTTCATCTGACAGCCGTATGTTTCGAAATACACTGCAAGATGTAAACACCAAAATAAAATTGGCAACGACTACCGGCATACTGACACATGGGAATTAAAATCCTAAAGCCTGAACTATCATGGCAACAAATGCAGTTACATACCTTTCCGTAGCTGCGCCAGACCACTTTCTTCAGGAAGATACGATTCCTCATGTTCCTGTTGCGTCTCAGTTGAACTTTTG
Source organism: Electrophorus electricus (assembly GCF_041902795.1). Classification (NCBI taxonomy): domain Eukaryota; kingdom Metazoa; phylum Chordata; class Actinopteri; order Gymnotiformes; family Gymnotidae; genus Electrophorus; species Electrophorus electricus. Next base: position 273,481 of record NW_027658725.1, on the reverse strand, counting down.
CCTGAAGAACTCTTAATGACGACAGCTTGGTCTTAAATGTGCTCACTCTCGTCTCATCAGTCTCATTAGTAGGAGTGCTAGATAGAGACACTGAGCAATAACCTCTGCATTTGTCGGCGAGTCGAGATAAACACTTTTGAACAGAAAACACTAGAAGTCTAAGCCTGCGGGCAGACATCATGTCTAAACGGGAGATTCGGCTACAAAGCCATGAACAAGACAAGAAACTCAATTTAACTTTAAAAGTAACGTTAGCTAAGGCTAAGTGCTAACTTAGCAATGGTGCTGTGGTTTGCGCAGAACAATTTTATATACAAAAGTATATTATCAGCGAGCTAACAAATCTGTACAAGCAGCCAATAAATATAAAAATAGTTATAAAAATAGTTAGTTAGTTAGGTAACCTAATAATTCAGCTGTAACATACACTCACGTATGACCCCACACGGTTAACATTGACATGCAGTTTTGTAATTTTCAAAATAACGGTTTCATTAAAACGTAACAGTGATACTCGTGTTTCAGTTCTAAGACAAGTAAACGGTGTAACTTGGGAGGGAGATCAATCGCAAAAATATCGATTTACGTTTTTTAATTCATATTTTTGTAATTAATATTTTTTAATTAATATTTTTTTTAATTAATAGTTTTGTGAAATCTTATATTTAACATAAACGGCTACTTTTATTTTGCAAGTGTTTACTTGTTAGTCATAAGTAGTGTTTTGTGAGATGATTGTTCGTTTTCACACATGGCTCTCTGTCCCTCACCTACTCTGATCTAATGACGAATGCGTAATTTATTTTATAAGTGGACTTCACACTTCGTTCTGTTACCTAAGGGTCAGTACAACATACTCGTTTAAATGTGCTGATACAAAGATTGTGAAACAATTAATGTTTTTAATTAACTGATTAAAGTTTTACTCTGAATGAACACATTTTACGAATATATAGGAATGTTAACCTTATTACATTGTCTTTGATGAGGAAATGGGTATTTTGGATGTTTTAACCTTTTAAACATGTTTTAACCTTTTAAACTTTTAAATATTACCGTAAGGTTGTAAATACGTTCATTAATATTTTAGGTATTTTGATTATTCATTTTGCAATTTTGATTAAAAATAAATAAATAAATAAAATTAAAAATCAAGTTATTTAAACATGTCCAAGAATTGCTGTCCACTCTCTCATCTTTGGATAACCATCTTGGTAAAAATGCGACCTTTGACATCAGTGACCTCACAACTTTAAAAAAGGTCTATCTTCATTCGCCTAAAGGCATAAACTGCATGCTCCTATAGTATGTCAGTTCATTTGAATTTCTCACTTTGTCCCCATACTCAGATGAGTTAAAGCTAAAAATGTCCACCCCATTGTGATGAAATATTGAGTTAATAAACATTATTTTAGAATATCAAAATATATGTTTGAAATGCTAACTTTAGCTAAAATTGTCCACCTGCTGACATGACAGTTGCACAATACAGTGAACATATACTTGCATATACCTTCTTTGCTGTTTTCTTGTTGTTTTGTTTTAAGTAATATTTCCTAATAACTATTAAACTATTGATGTTCAGCTACGACAGGAGCTGAAGTAGCAAAGAGGAAAAGGTCCAGGTGAGATGCAGACCCTTGGAGGAAAGAGACAATTACCTGTGAAATTAGAGAGAGAGAAAGCGCTGTAGAAAAGGTGAGGAGATTTTAACAAAAAAGGGAATTCATGACTGAAAAAGAAAGGTATGCCAAAAAAAAACCCCAAAACAAAACAGAGTCGAGAAAGGAATAGTTGCCATGACAACTAAACATTCTTGAAGAGCTATAAACTGTGTTATCAAGGTGTATTTTAAATGTTCATAACTTTGCTTTTAATGGCTTTAAACGTTATATATAGCTTAGAAGTATGTAGAGGTTGGAGGAATATGTGTGGCTATATTTGGGCTATTTCTTCTGTTTGGGTATGAGTGGTTTGTAGCATTTAGCATTGGACATTGAGAGTGCTGAAAAGTCTAAATGTGTCTGTGAAAGCTTTAGAAGTATAAAGTGATTGATTTTTAAATTAGTAATGAAAATGCTGAGGTAATAAAATGATATTGTAAGCAGAAAAGTATGGATGGTCCCGAATAAACTGGTTTCATGCAGGAAAGACCAGTGTAGGCTTCAGCATAAATCTTCAGGAGGCCTCTTTGAAAAAGCCTCTAGGGGATTCCGTTGAAGGGAGAGCCTTGGTTCAAGGATGGGACATCCCGGCCAAGCACTGGAAGAAACAATATGGAGATCACCAAAAGAAACAATATGGGCATCCGGTGATATAGAATAGGATCGTCTTTTAAAAAAATAGAAGTAGTTCAGGTTGAACATAATAGTACCAAGAACTTGTTGGTGTAACTATTAAATATCAATTAGCATATATTGAATAATGTATGGTTTGAACATAATAGTGGAAACCTGGACAAGTATTATGAAAAAATAAAAATGGTTATGCAAGTGTCCTTGAAGCGTTTGGTTACTATCTGATGGATTAAAATAGGTTTGTTGGTAGCAAAGACATCACTAAAGTGTACAGAGCAAAGGTACTCCAGGACCAGGATGGGTAATTAGCAGCTTGATCAATGGACTCTTCTGTGAGACGTAACAGGGCGTCGGTCTTAAATGTAATGTTAGATCAAGTGAAAAACTTTAGTGGATTGAAATACAGATAAATAAATCCACCAAAAGTGCACCTGCATCATTGGTAAAAAGTTGTTCTGCTAGTTGTCTGATTTTGTTCCAGTAATCTAATGTTTCCTGTGGACTAGGTGGTTCAAGATTATATTGGTGTTTGCTTTATTTCTGTGATCTTTTTAACCATAGTCTGCTTGTTTATACTGTCTACCAAATATTGAGTAGTGAAACACTGACACAATCCCTTTTGGCGTCAGACATTTGTAATAATTTCAATAATCTACACTTGTAAATCAAGAGGGCAGCACCATTTTAAAGTCTAGTTTCCTTTCTCTGTATCACTTTCTGGAATTTTTCCGTCTGTGTTTTTATTAAAGTTAAAAATGGAAAGGGTATTAAAACTCCCTTTCACTGACATCTCTTCCACTGAACTTGTAGAGAAAGTGATGATATGAAGATGATTATGTTTATCGCTTTCACTCAGAGATCATTGTCTGAGGGTCATGTTGTACAGTTCACGATGCCCCGGGTTGCAATCAGGAGGTTTGACAGTGATGTGCCACAGTTGTCTGTGGTGTTCTATATGATCATCACAGAACATCACACATAACTGGTCAAATTGTATCTCGAGTAGTATATTTGTGTATTATACTATATATTAGCAGCATATCTTTATGATGCAATTAAAAACATTCCCCATCCTCCTGAATACCAATCATATTACATATCTGGGTACTAAATTCTCTTCCCAGTTGTCTGTTATTCAAAATAAATAGTCATCCAATTATTAAAACAATAAGCGACAAACTTCATTGATGGACAAATTTGCCCCTTATGCTCTTCGGACAAACTGCAATAATTAAAATGAGAATATTACCTAAACGAAATTGTTTGTTTTCAATTATTCCAGTGCCACCAACCTGTCTAAAATCTTTGGACAACATCATAACTTGATTCTACTGGAAAAATAAATCACATAGAATCAAACTCACAACATTACAGAACTGTAGTTGATTATTGCAAATCAACTACAATATGGAATAAAATGGATAAAACCTAGTATATCAGACAGAATATGGATAGACATAGAGCAAACATTATGCAAAGATCTAAAAGTCAGACTTACCATTTATCAGTCAAATCAATTAAAGAACATTCATGATCAACAATTTGTGGGTGGCCATGATACTAACAGCCTGGTGGAAATTCCACAAGATATCAAACTCCACACTAACATAAACATAACACTGCTTTCATGTCACTTCCACAAGTAGCCCAAACATAAGATATAGAAAGCAGGTAAGAGCAACTATCAGTTCAGAGACATTAAACTCACCTGCATCCATATCAGTATTATAAACATTCCTAATACAAAAAAACTATCACATAAGATATACAAAATAATAATGAAATCAAATCGCATAATTACTCTCCCATCGAGACAATGGGAGGAAGATTTATTACTAACCCCCGACGCCACAGTCTGGATTAAAATGTATAATAATAATTACCACATGACAGCAACACTAACCTACAATGCATTCAGTAAAAAATAATACATAGATTACATTATACTACACATTGGATGTTTAAAATTGGTTTCACAAGCTCAGCAATCTGTGCATACTTTACTCCAAACACAGCTGACGATTACATTCACATCGTGTGGCAGAGCACACCTATCAAGTAATTTTGGCAATAGGTCATCACACACATGTCCCATGATTTAAATAACCCTATCCATCCAACACCATCTTTATGTCTCCTAGGAGACATGTCATCAACCAATGTGTCAATAGAAAAAAAACAGGATAATATATATATAACATTATTAATTGCAAATACAAACATACTCATGAATTGGAAAACAAAAAATAATATTAGTGTCACCGAATGGAAAAATCTATTGATAGACTACATATCAATGGAAAAAAATCTCAGAATGAATCAATAAGAACCAATAACCTAGACTGGACTCCTTTGATAAAAAGTTTACAGAGCTAATCCATAAATGATAAATATCCCAATCTAGTACGTGTACATATACAGTGCACTCGCACATAGCCTCTCTCTCTCTCTCTCACACACACACACAGGCAGACGCACACAAGCAATCACACACGAACACACACACACACACACACACACACACACACACACACACACACACACACACACACACACACACACACACACACACACACACACATTCCCGTAATGGTGCAGGTGGCTAATACTTAAAATACTCTATCTGCATTTCCCGTTTGTCTGTTTCGTCTCTGTTCGTCTTATTTTTCCTCTCTCCCCTATTCCCGTTTCCCCCACGTTATTTATGTCTGTTCATACGTTTTATACACCCGATATAGTTGGACACAGTGAGAAGTTAGAAATAAATAATGAATAAATAATAAAGTTCTAAAGGTCCTCCGATGGGCGGAAATCAATTGATATATTTATTTCTCCAGATTTCTAACTCGGAGAGAAAAAGACGTCCTTTTACAAATCGCACCTCGTTGTGGAACTCTACTAAGGTTTACAATCCAGGCGATGATTTTTAACCTCAAAGAACATAGGCCTGCTCCAAGGCAAACTGATTTCATCCCATTAATTAACTTTAATGCGATGTTTTTTGCCGAGCATTAGGCTAAAGAAAATGAATGTTGTTGCGTTTATCAAACTAAAAGTATTTATTCTGAGCCATGCGGTAAATGATTCAGTGTGAGCAGCATATGGACGATTTTTGGAAAATGCTGTGACTAGGTAATATTTTTGAAATATAAGGCGTTGTTAAAGCCTCTCATTCACGCTATTAACGTTATAAGTTAAAATAATTGAATAATTCATAAATAAATAAATAGCGTTTGTATAATATTTAAAAATAAACATTTACGTAAAAGCACTCTTACGTAACAACCAAGTTGTCATGTATTTGAATCTAAAGCTAAAGTGTTGCTATGATCGCTTTGGTCGGTCGACACTTGCCTGGCTCTGTTGAATTGCTGTTTCAAACTGTTTTATAATTCGTGCAGTTAGATCATTTGGTTAAATCATTTACGATTTTATTTTATTCATTTACTACTTTCGACTACGATTTCCAGAAAGGTTGACCGACGATCCTCACGAAAATGAATCCAAGTGCTCCAAGTTCGCCGATGACTTCGTTGTACGTGGGTGACCTTCATCCAGACGTTACCGAGGCCATGCTATACGAGAAATTCAGTCCTGCTGGCGCAATAGTCTCCGTACGGATTTGCAGGGACGCGATGACCCTCCGCTCACTTGGATACGCATACGTGAACTTTCAGCAGCAGGCAGATGCTGAGCGTGCTTTGGACACTATGAACTTTAACATCATCAAAGGCAGGCCTGTGCGAATTATGTGGTCCCAGAGAGACCCCTCTCTGAGGAAGAGTGGAGTTGGCAACATCTTCATCAAGAACCTTGACAAGTCTATTGACAGCGAAGCTCTTTACGACACATTCTCTGCCTTTGGGAACATCCTTTCCAGCAAGGTGGTGTGTGACGAGAATGGCTCTAAGGGCTACGGCTTTGTGCACTTTGAGACCCGTGAGGCTGCGGAGAGAGCAATTGAGAGACTTAATGGCATGTTGCTCAATGACCGCAAAGTGTTCATTGGCCACTTCAAGTCTCGCAAGGAGCGAGAGGCTGAGATGGGGGCCAGGGCCAAAAAGTTCACCAATGTGTACGTCAAGAACTTTGGAGAGGACATGGACGACGACAAGCTGAAGGAGATCTTCAGCAAGTTTGGCCAAACGCTGAGCACTCGCGTCATGACCGACGAGAGCGGCAAGTCCAAGGGCTTTGGCTTTGTGAACTTCGAGAGGCACGAGGATGCCCAGAGGGCTGTGGATGAGATAAATGGGAAGGAGCTGAATGGGAAGAAGGTGTATGTGGGTTATGCCCAGAAGAAAGGCGAGAGGCAGACAGGGCTGAAACGAAAGTTTGAGCAGATGAAGCAGGACGGTATGACTCGCTACCAGGGAGACAACCTGTACGTCAAGAACCTAGACGACGGTCTGGACGACGCGCGTCTACGTAAGGAGTTCTCTCCGTTCGGGACCATCACAAGTGCCAAGGTGATGATGGAGGGCGGCCGCTCCAAAGGGTTCGGCTTCGTGTGTTTCTCCTCGCCGGAGGAGGCCGCCACGGCCATGACGGAGATGAATGGGCGCGTTGTAGGCACCAAGCCGCTGTACGTGGCTCTGGCGCAGCGCAAGGAGGAGCGGCAGGCCCACCTCTCCAACAAGTACATGAAGCGCACGGCCAGCGTGAGTGCCTTGCCCAACCTCGTGCTCAACCCCTACCAGCCTGCCCCGCCCTCCGGCTACAACATGGAAGCCATTCCACAAGCTCAGAACTGGCCTGCCTACTGCGCAAGCAGCAAGCTGGCACAACTCCTCCCCAGCCCTTGCTGGGCCATGCAGTGCGTCCACCCACAGCAAGTCCAGGATATGCCGAGTGCCATCGGTCCAGCCGCATCCTGCCCGCAGGCCTTCAGCGCCATCCGACCAACCACCGCCTGCCAGGTCCCACGCACGATGGCCTATCAGACCATGGCATCTGAGGCTCCGGGGACAGGGATGGCCAGCGCGGAAGCTGCCAACAAGGCGTCGCTGGTGAGAGCAGTACCACAGTACAAAACCACCTCAGGCGTTCACAGCCCACAGCAACACCTGGGCACACAGCCCTTAGATATAAATGTCGAACTTACCATTTATCAGTCAAATCAATTATAAAACATTTATGTTTCTCAACCCACAGCAGCACCTGGGGGCAGAGCTCCAGGTGCCCGTGCAGCTGGCTGCGGTCCATGTGCAGGGTCAGGAACCTCTCAGTGCCTCCATGCTGGCTGCTGCACCTCCACAGGAGCAGAAGCAGATACTGGGTGAGCGTCTGTTTCCCCTGATCCAGAACATGCAGCCCACCCTTGCAGGGAAGATCACGTGTATGTTCCTGGAACTGGACAACTCGAAGCTACTGCATATGCTGGAGTCTCCTGAGTCTCTGCACCCTAAGGTGGATGAGGCAGTCGCTGTGCTCCAGGACCAGTGCGCGCAGGAAGCCGCTCAAAAACTTTAACCAGTGCTGCGCTTCTGGCTGTCTAATGGAAGAATAAGCAGTAAAAAAAATTAACATTTTAACTGAAAAAAATAAACATTGAAACTGAAATGCATTGAACATTGAAATATTTTTGCCATGTCTGTAGACATCAAGCCTGTAAGGGTTGGCACCAGGCCGAGGCCCCCTCGACCAGAGGGAGGCGTCGAGTCAACCACGCCACTGATCAGGATCAACACCCAACAGCTGGGCTAGACCTTATATAAGCCCAGTGACCCGGTCATTCAGTGCTGGGTTTTTGATAAAGTTTTGAGCCAAGCTCCTAGCCGGTAACTCTGGGTATTGAGGTCTGTGAGCCCTTGTGCTATGCCTCTTTTCTGTTCTGCGAGGGTGTCAGTGTTTTTACACGTCCCCTCCCTTCTCCAGTTTTCCCCTCTCGAGTCTGTCTCTCTCCTGAGGCTTCCCTTAGCCATTCAAGTTTCTCCCCGTTTTCTGGTTTTGTTTGGGAGCTTTTAGTTCGAGTTTTCCCCAGTGCATCGGGGTTGCCATTTCTTTCCGTGGCGTTCTTTGTTCTCCCCTTTTCCACGCTCACCGAGGTGTTTCGTTTTTTCCTCTTGTTTTGCTTGATCCAAGCTCTAACTGTTCTGCACACGAGCCCACCATTGTTAGAGTGTGGCTGCTTACCCAGTAAGCTATTGGTGTCCTCACCTAGCTGACCTGGATTCAAAACCACCTTACAAAGTCCAGGCCTTGGTTATTCTAAGCTTAAAATGAAAACGACAGAAAAAGGTAAAATCATTTCAAGTTTGGTTTATTTGTCGCATACATAGTCATACACAGTATAACTCACAGTGAAATGGTTGAGTGCTCTGTCCAATCTGAGGAAAAAGAAAAACAGGGGTGCATAGAGAAATATATTCTATATATATACAAAAATATATTAATAGTGCATGTACAATATATATATATATATATATATATATATATTATGTTTATATGTACAATGTATATATGGATATTTATATATGTATGTACAGAATGTACAGTCCCATCTTGCAATTGACATATTTACAGTTATATGTTACATGGTGGTAATTGAACATATTACAGTTATTTCTATTACATATTACAGATTTTGACATGAACAGCTGATCATTTTTTTGTTTTTATTCCTCTTAAAGTTTGAATGTTCAGATTGTCAGTTCTTACAGGTCATAGCTGATCATTAGATAAGTGTATTGGGTTGCATTAATATAAATGTAAAGATCAAAAAAACAAAACCCCACAGTGTAGCTTAAAATAGAGAATAATTCTGTAATATTCCTTTATGTACAACACAATTTCAAATGACCTTATTAACAAACCAGTAAAGACAGGACGAGAAGCAAAGGTCACTTACACGTATTAAATCTTGAAGCAAACAAACTGCAGCTGCAAGTGCCACACTGCCATCCAGTTCCACTCTCTGGTCTGGCGACGGTCATATTACAGGAGCAACGAGAGGCTGCCAACAGTTTCTTTTAGCTTGTCTACTGAGACGGTGAAACTGGCCAACCAGGTGAAAAGCATTGTGAAGGAGAAACGACTTCGACTGCCGACGTGGGAAAGTAGCAGTCAGAGCAGGTCTATTGGAGCAGTGCGATGGACTCTGCCCAACAATGGGCTGCAAGCCCAAATCTCTGCACATAGCAACAGTATGTGGTTCCTAGGTGCCCAGTCGGCTAGTTTTAAAGTTCAATTCAAATATTAAATAAAAATGCAGACTTCAGAATTGGTTAAATAGCATAACTGTGCACGTACTTTATTGTAGGTTAACATTAACACGCATTATTGAGGCACCCTCTGGAGAATGTCTAAAAATCAGAGAACCCACATTTTCATACATTTTTCAGTAGTGGTTATGTATTCACCCCACATTCCTTTACATATTTGCGTTTGTCTTCACGTCCATTGCATCCAAACCATACATTTGTCAATATATGCAAAGTAATATAAAACACCCACACCAGTTGGAACCTGTTAACACCACATTCCAAGAGATTTCTCTTGACCTTATCCTAAAGAGATGGTCCTGAGCCTGATGGAAATAATATCTCATACTTGGGAGGACATGGACGACAACAAGCTAAATGAGATCTTCAGCAAGTTCGTCCCAACGCTGAGCCGTCGCGTCATGACAGACGAGAGCGGCAAGTCCAAGGGCTTTTGCTTTGTGAGCTTCGAGAGGCACGAGGATGCCAAAAGGGCTGTGGATGAGATGAACGGGAAGAAGTTGAATGGGAAGCAGCTGTATGTGGCTCGTGCCCAGAAGAAAGGCGAGAGGCAGACAGAGCTCAAACGCAAGTTTGAGCAGATGAAGCAGGACGGCACGACTCGCTACCAGGGAGTGAACCTGTACGTTAAAAACCTAGACGACAGTCTGGACGACGAGCGTCTGCGTAAAGAGTTCTCTCTATTCGGGACAATCACGAGTGCCAAGGTGATGACGGAGGGCGGCCGCTCCAAAGGGTTCGGCTTTGTGTGTTTCTCCTCGCCGGAGGAGGCCACCGAGGCAATGAAGGAGATGAACGGGTGCATCGTAGGCACCAAGCCGCTGTACGTGGCCCTGGCGCAGCGCAAGGAGGAGCGGCAGGCCCACCTCACCCACCAGTACATGCAGCGCATGGCCAGCGTGAGTGCCGTGCGCAACCCAGTGCTCAACCCCTACCAGCCCGCCCCGCCCTCCGGCTACTTCATGATGGCCATTCCACAGGCTCAGAACTGGGCTACCTGCTACCCGAGCAGGCAACTGGCACAGCTCCACCCCAGCACCCGCTGGGCTACGCACAGCATTCAGCCACAGCATTTCCAATACATGCCGAGTACCATCAGGCCCGCTGCAGACCAATCTCTGGGCCAGGAACCTCTCACTGCCTCCGTGCTGGATCTGGAACCTCCGCAGGAGCAGAAGCAGATGTTGGGTGATCGATGGTCTGTTTCCCGTGATCCAGAACATGCACCCCAACCTTGCAGGGACGGGTTTGCTCCTGGAGATCGACAACTTGGAGCTTCTGCTTATGCTGGAGTCTCCTGAGTCTCATTGAAACATTGAAACTGAAAAAATAAAAACGCATTAAATATTGAAATATTTTTGCCTGGTCCATAGACTCCAGTTTCAGGCCTTGATTACAGTAAACTAAAACAACATGTAAAAAGGCTAAATGATTGACACGTGTACAGTCGGTGACTCCTTTCTTTTTGTTCCTCTTACTGTTCGAATGCTCAGAATGTCAGTTTTTGCAGTTGACAGCTGAGCATTAGGCATGTGTATTGGATTGTATTAATAATACAATTGAGGATTCATTGCTGTTCAGGGACCCAGCAGTGGTAACTTGGCAGTGGTAGGGCTTGAACTAGCAACATTCTGATTACTAGTCAAGTAACCTCTGAATAGTATTATTATGATTAATATTATTAATATATCTTACACTGAGGTCTGCTGAAGCTTACCCAGGATCCTTTGCAGCAGCCTGCCATATGCACAAATCATTACGAAAGGACACAGAATCTCTAAACTCCCTTGTTTTATGTTATTAGTTTGTCTAATTCAATGTTAAAGCACTTTCCCCTGTAAACACTCTTTTTATGACCTCATTTCACCGTTTCATGACTTGATGCCACGAACCAACCAACTATTCTTTTATACAACTCTTTTCAAACACTTCAACCATTGTGGGTAACTACACTATTATACACCTGTAATTCTTGTTATGCTATTTATTTTATTGGTACTGTCGATACATCGATGTTAGGAGAAATACCTCATGAATACTTTAAATGAATCCTTAAAATGACACCTATTCCATTTACTAATGCTAAGCTTGCTACAGTCTGAACTTCTAGCAAGTCAAGAGAAGTCTCATGCAGTTTCTGTATTTTCTATAATTGCATAATATATGGATGGTTTTAAACTCAATAACATACGCACTTGCAAAATACGTGAATATAAAGGAACAAAAATAAATGAACATAACCACATACCTAAACATCATCTGGTACCATCTCCCCATCACCCCTCAATGCAGCATGAGGATGGTCAGATTGTTGTATTTACTAATAGTTACCACTAGTATTAAAATAACAGTAAGCCCAAATCGTTCGACTATGTCCTCTTAAACAAACCTGTGATTTTTTTAATATTTGGATCACATCCTGCAGAATAAAACAATCAGGAAATACAGTTGAGTTGGCTCATACCGCCCTCACATCAGTGTGATATCCATCAATGATGTGTTATGGCTCTGGGTAAGGAACAATGTTATATTGTTCAATAAACTTCACAGGATGCAAATTTTTCATTGTTTTAGCAAAGTTTTCGCTACCTCTATACAGCAAACACCAGAATCGACAAGGTTTACATTAATTATAGTCAGTAGAATTAAAGGGAAGAGGCCATATAAAAGGCTGGGATCTACGTTTAGCGGACTCGGCACTGTGTTACTAGATATTCCCCACCTTCCAGTAATTTTATTAAGTCCTCTTTAAACAGAAAATAAAGATGCAGACTCAAGAATTAATTGAAGAGAGTAGTAGGTCCATTATTTATTTTGAGCTCAGCGTTACATACAAACGAGGCATAGTCCAGAATATGTCTAATAATCACACAAGGAACACACATTTTTATCCAGTTTTCACAACTGATTATGTGATTGCCACACCTTCTCTACATACTGGTGTTTGAAATCTCCACCACTGTGTTCAACCATACATTATTCAATATATGCAAATTGAGATCTATCATTGTACAAATTGAAGCTTGACCCCAGTATATCCTATTGGAAGATTTTCCTGTTTTTTTTTGTTGTTGTTTTTTTTGGGTTTAACAAAGATGATCTTAACTCATACCATCAAACACCTGCAAGATGATGTTGCAGGTCAGTATCACCCTGCTCTTATGGTAAGATAATGAACCTTGCTTAGCCACAGAACTCTCGAAGAGGCTTTCACGTCTTTTAAAAGCCGGGATCTTTCCCAATACTTAGGAAGCTATTTCTCACGGGAACAGTCCAGAGTCATCTGCCGTAGACTTCCACAGAGGCCTTGAAACCACCTGCATCAGAGCCTCTGCTCTGCATTTACAGACCCAAAAAGGCCTTAAGATACCCCAGAAACATTATTCCTCTTTATGCTTTCAAACACAGTCTTGCACCACTCTGCACCTGTTGCAGAGAGCTTCAAAGCCTATTATAATTAGATCACAGATCGCCTCATGAAAATACCTTTACCCCAAAACATTTTATTACCTCAGGTGGAACAGTGTGTATAGGCCTAGACTTCTTTAGATGTAACTTAGAACCGCCGGTGACCGCTGTATGCGTTTCTTTGGTTGTACAAGCTCCACTGGAGGACTCGATGAATAGTTGATGATGGAAGAGGGGTATATCAGATTCACCCCTTCTGCCTCCATGTGACAAATTAACACACTGCATAAACTTTTAGAAATAAATCAGTCTTTTAACAAATGGTAAACATTCTCTAGAAAAGATTATCTTGTAACAATTCATTGAGTATATGAACTGTTTTTGTGTCCTTATATCTATAAATGAAAAGTAATAAAACATTATAGATGATAAATAAATTACATAAAATGTATAAAAGTTCACAAATAAGAAAGTACCTGAGTCTGCACTTTTCTCCACAGATTCAAGAAACTCGTGAAAGTTGGAAGCTATAGAAACACATAGTACAGAATTATAGACTGACTGAGGTGTGAGCAGAAAGATCGCCATGATGTCCTTATATCTAAAGCACTCAAAGCATTGATGCTATGTAAATAAACTGTGATCCGATTGGTTCAATCTAAGTAAATAGATTCACCTACTTTGAAGTTAAAGTTTTTCTCAAAAGGTTAGAACTGGTTGACTATACTTTGCCGTGTTCTGTAATAGAAAATGTAAACATTTATATCTAAAATATTGCACGACAGAAATCAATTCAAGACTAACCTCTAATGACCGCTAGATGGGGGAAGATATTAAGTAATAAATGAGTCCAGATCCTCCTGCCCGACAATACGGTGAGACTCTGTTTTTACGTGTGATGGAAAATGATACGAAACTATGTATTATGTGATTCATATAAAATCACACTGATCCTTTTGTTCTTAAATTAATAATGCTGTTTGCACATTTGTATCCGCCTGTTGCTGATTAAGTTGAACATGTATCAGGAACTGTTAACATCAAGGTCAACTTGACACACAACCCACACTGTTTGGAGTCAGTTTGGGTTGGTTTGTGGAAAAAAACAAGCTGAGAGCTGATTGGCTTATAGCCACAGCAACAAAGGAAAGAAGAGCTGCTTAAGAAAAGATGATTGGTTAAAGACAGCACAGGAGTAGTATAACTAGCCACGGTTTTGTATACTCGGGGCTCCCTACCTGAGGAGAGCCAAACATTTATTTTATTCTTTTTCTTATTAAATTACTCTCTTAATCACGTCTGACTTGCTGTTTGTTCAAAATTCCACAACATATGTCATTACTACGCCGCACAAAAAAGACCGCCATATTTGTACTTCCACAATGTGAAAAGGCGTCATTTTCTATGCAAACGAATGAATAAACACCATGCCATGCCTTGCTGTATCCCCTCTTTGCACCGCTGGACAGACACACTCATGACACTGTACTCATCAAAAGCAGCACCAGAGACGCACTGAGTCATATCCCGCTACACACCTCTCAGGCCAGCTTGTTTGCACGTTTTGTCATAAAACTTAAAATGTCATTTGTTGCCATTATATATAAAATTACCTATTTAAAAAAACAAATAAATCAAAAAGTACTTGTGACTAGAGAAACACGTGGCTAATCACCTACAAGAAATAATGTCAGTGATGTTTGGGGCAGGTGTTTCAAACGTGCCCAGACTCTTGAGAAGCACCTAAACGCACACACAAGGGTGTCCGCTTCCCATAGTGCTGCAAATACTGCAGGAAGGGCTTTGGTGAAACAGGCCACATGGAGGAGCAGAAGACAATCCACACAACTGAAGAAGCCCGTAGCTGCCCAGTATGTCAGAATCCACATGGGAGAAGAACCCTGTAGCTGCCCAGTATGTCAGAAGCAAATTGTGCAGCTGGGTAATGAACCATATTTGTACCCATTCGTATGTTGGGAGCAAATCAGTTGAAGACTTGAACAGTATGTTAACAATCAGTTAAAATTACTGTTGATGACAAGAAAACAATGGCTAATATGTTCCTTCACAGCTATGTCATTGGTTGATCTATTTTTGTCAGATTTAGTGCTTGTTTGGGCAAGTGTGTTAAAGTCTTCCTTTGTTTTTGGTTTTGTTCCTTTTCATATAGTTGTTTATTCCTTTTTGTCTAGTGATGTCCATTATCCATTTAAAATCTGTCAAATTAAACAAATGTGAAACGAATTCCATAGTATTCAGATTTGATTGCAAAAGAGACCAACCACTCCCCGTATTTTGAATTTTGCATATACAGTATATGTGCAGTTCCAGCCTAGTCCATTGATCCAAAATCTGGCCCAGATGTATCTGTTGACTGCAAATTTGAATGATTTCTGTGCTCTGCAGCAAAGGAGCGTTTGGTTACTATCTGATGGATTAAAATAGGCTTGTTGGTAGCAAAGACATCACTAAAGTGTACAGAGCAAAGGTACTCCAGGACCAGGATGGGTAAGTAGCAGCTTGATCAGTGGAATCTTCTGTGAGACGTAACAGGATTTCGGTCTTAAATGTAATGTTAGATCAAGTGAAAAACTTTAGTGGATTGAAATACAGATAAATAAATCCACTAAAAGTGCATCTGCATCATTGGTTAAAAAGTTGTTCTGCTAGTTGTCTGATTTTGTTCCAGTAATCTAATGTTTCCTGGGACTAGGTGGTTCAAGATTATATTGGTGTTTGCTTTATTTCTGTGATTTTTTTAACCATAGTCTAATTGTTTATACTGTCTACCAAATGCAATACTGAGTAGTGAAACACTGACACAATCCCTTTTGGCATCGGACATTTGTAATAATTTCAATAATCTACAGTTGTAAATCAAGAGGGCAGCATTATTTTAAAGTCTAGTTTCCTTTCTCTCTCTCACTTTCTGGAATTTTTCCATCTGTGTTTTTATTAAATTTAAAGATGGAAAGGGTATTAAAACTCCCTTTAACTGACATCTCTTCCACTGAACTTGTAGAGAAAGTGATGATATGAAGATGATTATGTTTATCGCTTTCACTCAGAGATCATTGTCTGAGGGTCATGTTGTACAGTTCACGATGCCCCGGGTTGCAATCAGGAGGTTTAACAGTGATGTGCCAAACAGTTGTCTGTGGTGTTCTATATGATCATCACAGAACATCACACATAACTGGTCAAATTGTATCTCCAGTAGGATATTTGTGTATTATACTATATATTAGCAGCATAACTTTATGATGCAATTAAAAACCCCATCCCCCTGAATACCAATCATATTACATATCTGGGTATTAAATTCTCTTCCCAGTTGTCTGTTATTCAAAAATAAATAGTCATCCAATTATTAAAACAATAAGCGACGAACTTCATTGATGGACAAATTTGCCCCTTATGCTCTTTGGACAAACTGCAATAATTAAAATGAGAATATTACCTAAACGAAATTATTTGTTTTCAATTATTCCAGCGCCACCAACCTGTCTAAAATCTTTGGACAACATCATAACTTGATTCTACTGGAAAAATAAATCACATAGAATCAAACTCACAACATTACAGAACTGTAGTTGATTATTGCAAATCAACTATAATATGGTATAAAATGGATAAAACTTAGTATATCAGACAGAATATGGATAGACATATAGCAAACATTATGCAAAGATCTAAAAGTCAGACTTACCATTTATCAGTCAAATCAATTAAAGAACATTCATGATCAACAATTTGTGGGTGGCCATGATACTAACAGCCTGGTGGAAATTTCACAAGATATCAAACTCCAGACTCACATAAACATAACACTGCTTTCATGTCACTTCCACAAGTAGCCCAAACATAAGATATAGAAAGCAGGTAAGAGCAACTATCAGTTCAGAGACATTAAACTCACCTGCATCCATATCAGTATTATAAACATTCCTAATACAAAAAAACTATCACATAAGATATACAAACTAATAATGAAATCAAATCGCATAATTACTCTCCCATCGAGACAATGGGAGGAAGATTTATTACTAGCTCCCGACGCCACAGTTTGGATTAAAATGTGTAATAATAATTACCACATGACAGCAACACTAACCTACAATGCATTCAGTACAAAATAATACATAGATTACATTATACTACACATTGGATGTTTAAAATTGGTTTCACAAGCTCAGCAATCTGTACATACTTTACTCCAAAGACAGCTGACGATTACATTCACATCGTGTGGCAGAGCACACCTATCAAGCAATTTTGGCAATAAGTAATCACACACATGTCCCATGATTTAAATAACCCTATCCATCCAACACCATCTTTATGTCTCCTAGGAGACATGTCATCAACCAATGTGACAATAGAAAAAAAACAGGATAATATATATATAACATTATTAATTGCAAATACAAACATACTCATGAATTGGAAAACAAAAAATAATATTAGTGTCACCGAATGGAAAAATCTATTGATAGACTACATATCAATGGAAAAAAATCTCAGAATGAATCAATAAGAACCAATAACCTAGACTGGACTCCTTTGATAAAAAGTTTACAGAGCTAATCCATAAATGATAAATATCCCAATCTAGTACGTGTACATATACAGTGCACTCGCACATAGCCTCTCTCTCTCTCTCTCACACACACACACAGGCAGACGCACACAAGCAGTCACACACGAACACACACACACACACACACACACACACACACACACACACACACACACACACACACACACATTCCCGTAATGGTGCAGGTGGCAAATACTTAAAATACTCTATCTGCATTTCCCGTTTGTCTGTTTCGTCTCTGTTCGTCTTATTTTTCCTCTCTCCCCTATTCCCGTTTCCCCCACGTTATTTATGTCTGTTCATACGTTTTATACACCCGATATAGTTGGACACAGTGAGAAGTTAGAAATAAATAATGAATAAATAATAAAGTTCTAAAGGTCCTCCGATGGGCGGAAATCAATTGATATATTTATTTCTCCAGATTTCTAACTCGGAGAGAAAAAGACGTCCTTTTACAAATCGCACCTCGTTGTGGAACTCTACTAAGGTTTACAATCCAGGCGATGATTTTTAACCTCAAAGAACATAGGCCTGCTCCAAGGCAAACTGATTTCATCCCATTAATTAACTTTAATGCGATGTTTTTTGCCGAGCATTAGGCTAAAGAAAATGAATGTTGCTGCGTTTATCAAACTAAAAGTATTTATTCTGAGCCATGCGGTAAATGATTCAGTGTGAGCAGCATATGGACGATTTTTGGAAAATGCTGTGACTAGGTAATATTTTGAAATATAAGGCGTTGTTAAAGCCTCTCATTCACGCTATTAACGTTATAAGTTAAAATAATTGAATAATTCATAAATAAATAAATAGCGTTTGTATAATATTTAAAAATAAACATTTACGTAAAAGCACTCTTACGTAACAACCAAGTTGTCATGTATTTGAATCTAAAGCTAAAGTGTTGCTTTGATCGCTTTGGTCGGTCGACACTTGCCTGGCTCTGTTGAATTGCTGTTTCAAACTGTTTTATAATTCGTGCAGTTAGATCATTTGGTTAAATCATTTACGATTTTATTTTATTCATTTACTACTTTCGACTACGATTTCCAGAAAGGTTGACCGACGATCCTCACGAAAATGAATCCAAGTGCTCCAAGTTCGCCGATGACTTCGTTGTACGTGGGTGACCTTCATCCAGACGTTACCGAGGCCATGCTATACGAGAAATTCAGTCCTGCTGGCGCAATAGTCTCCGTACGGATTTGCAGGGACGCGATGACCCTCCGCTCACTTGGATACGCATACGTGAACTTTCAGCAGCAGGCAGATGCTGAGCGTGCTTTGGACACTATGAACTTTAACATCATCAAAGGCAGACCTGTGCGAATTATGTGGTCCCAGAGAGACCCCTCTCTGAGGAAGAGTGGAGTTGGCAACATCTTCATCAAGAACCTTGACAAGTCTATTGACAGCGAAGCTCTTTACGACACATTCTCTGCCTTTGGGAACATCCTTTCCAGCAAGGTGGTGTGTGACGAGAATGGCTCTAAGGGCTACGGCTTTGTGCACTTTGAGACCCGTGAGGCTGCGGAGAGAGCAATTGAGAGACTTAATGGCATGTTGCTCAATGACCGCAAAGTGTTCATTGGCCACTTCAAGTCTCGCAAGGAGCGAGAGGCTGAGATGACTCGCTACCAGGGAGACAACCTGTACGTCAAGAACCTAGACGACGGTCTGGACGACGCGCGTCTACGTAAGGAGTTCTCTCCGTTCGGGACCATCACAAGTGCCAAGGTGATGATGGAGGGCGGCCGCTCCAAAGGGTTCGGCTTCGTGTGTTTCTCCTCGCCGGAGGAGGCCGCCACGGCCATGACGGAGATGAATGGGCGCGTTGTAGGCACCAAGCCGCTGTACGTGGCTCTGGCGCAGCGCAAGGAGGAGCGGCAGGCCCACCTCTCCAACAAGTACATGAAGCGCACGGCCAGCGTGAGTGCCTTGCCCAGCCTCGTGCTCAACCCCTACCAGCCTGCCCCGCCCTCCGGCTACAACATGGAAGCCATTCCACAAGCTCAGAACTGGCCTGCCTACTGCGCAAGCAGCCAGCTGGCACAACTCCTCCCCAGCCCTTGCTGGGCCATGCAGTGCGTCCACCCACAGCAAGTCCAGGATATGCCGAGTGCCATCGGTCCAGCCGCATCCTGCCCGCAGGCCTTCAGCGCCATCCGACCAACCACCGCCTGCCAGGTCCCAAGCACGATGGCCTATCAGACCATGGCATCTGAGGCTCCGGGGACAGGGATGGCCAGCGCGGAAGCTGCCAACAAGGCGTCGCTGGTGAGAGCAGTACCACAGTACAAAACCACCTCAGGCGTTCACAGCCCACAGCAACACCTGGGCACACAGCCCTTAGATATAAATGTCGAACTTACCATTTATCAGTCAAATCAATTATAAAACATTTATGTTTCTCAACCCACAGCAGCACCTGGGGGCAGAGCTCCAGGTGCCCGTGCAGCTGGCTGCGGTCCATGTGCAGGGTCAGGAACCTCTCAGTGCCTCCATGCTGGCTGCTGCACCTCCACAGGAGCAGAAGCAGATACTGGGTGAGCGTCTGTTTCCCCTGATCCAGAACATGCAGCCCACCCTTGCAGGGAAGATCACGGGTCTGTTCCTGGAACTGGACAACTCGGAGCTACTGCATATGCTGGAGTCTCCTGAGTCTCTGCACCCTAAGGTGGATGAGGCAGTCGCTGTGCTCCAGGACCAGTGCGCGCAGGAAGCCGCTCAAAAAGTTTAACCAGTGCTGCGGTTCTGGCTGTCTAATGGAAGAATAAGCAGTAAAAAAAATTAACATTTTAACTGAAAAAAATAAACATTGAAACTGAAATGCATTGAACATTGAAATATTTTTGCCATGTCTGTAGACATCAAGCCTGTAAGGGTTGGCAACAGGCCGAGGCCCCCTCGACCAGAGGGAGGCGTCGAGTCAACCACGCCACTGATCAGGATCAACACCCAACAGCTGGGCTAGATCTTATATAAGCCCAGTGACCCAATCATTCAGTGCTGGGTTTTTGATAAAGTTTTGAGCCAAGCTCCTAGCCGGTAACTCTGGGTATTGAGGTCTGTGAGCCCTTGTGCTATGCCTCTTTTCTGTTCTGCGAGGGTGTCAGTGTTTTTACACGTCCCCTCCCTTCTCCAGTTTTCCCCTCTCGAGTCTGTCTCTCTCCTGAGGCTTCCCTTAGCCATTCAAGTTTCTCCCCGTTTTCTGGTTTTGTTTGGGAACTTTTAGTTCGAGTTTTCCCCAGTGCATCGGGGTTGCCATTTCTTTCCGTAGCGTTCTTTGTTCTCCCCTTTTCCACGCTCACCGAGGTGTTTCGTTTTTTCCTCTTGTTTTGCTTGATCCAAGCTCTAACTGTTCTGCACACGAGCCCACCATTGTTAGAGTGTGGCTGCTTACCCAGTAAGCTATTGGTGTCCTCACCTAGCTGACCTGGATTCAAAACCACCTTACAAAGTCCAGGCCTTGGTTATTCTAAGCTTAAAATGAAAACGACAGAAAAAGGTAAAATCATTTCAAGTTTGGTTTATTTGTCGCATACATAGTCATACACAGTATAACTCACAGTGAAATGGTTGAGTGCTCTGTCCAATCTGAGGAAAAAGAAAAACAGGGGTGCATAGAGAAATATATTCTATATATATACAAAAATATATTAATAGTGCATGTACAATATATATATATATATATATAATGTTTATATGTACAATGTATATATGGATATTTATATATGTATGTACAGAATGTACAGTCCCATCTTGCAATTGACATATTTACAGTTATATGTTACATGGTGGTAATTGAACATATTACAGTTATATTGAACATATTACAGTTATTTCTATTACATATTACAGATTTTGACATGAACAGCTGATCATTTTTTTGTTTTTATTCCTCTTAAAGTTTGAATGTTCAGATTGTCAGTTCTTACAGGTCATAGCTGATCATTAGATAAGTGTATTGGGTTGCATTAATATAAATGTAAAGATCAAAAAAACAAAACCCCACAGTGTAGCTTAAAATAGAGAATAATTCTGTAATATTCCTTTATGTACAACACAATTTCAAATGACCTTATTAACAAACCAGTAAAGACAGGACGAGAAGCAAAGGTCACTTACACGTATTAAATCTTGGAGCAAACAAACTGCAGCTGCAAGTGCCACACTGCCATCCAGTTCCACTCTCTGGTCTGGCGACGGTCATATTACAGGAGCAACGAGAGGCTGCCAACAGTTTCTTTTAGCTTGTCTACTGAGACGGTGAAACTGGCCAACCAGGTGAAAAGCATTGTGAAGGAGAAACGACTTCGACTGCCGACGTGGGAAAGTAGCAGTCAGAGCAGGTCTATTGGAGCAGTGCGATGGACTCTGCCCAACAATGGGCTGCAAGCCCACATCTCTGCACATAGCAACAGTATGTGGTTCCTAGGTGCCCAGTCGGCTAGTTTTAAAGTTCAATTCAAATATTAAATAAAAATGCAGACTTCAGAATTGGTTAAATAGCATAACTGTGCACGTACTTTATTGTAGGTTAACATTAACACGCATTATTGAGGCACCCTCTGGAGAATGTCTAAAAATCAGAGAACCCACATTTTCATACATTTTTCAGTAGTGGTTATGTATTCACCCCACATTCCTTTACATATTTGCGTTTGTCTTCACGTCCATTGCATCCAAACCATACATTTGTCAATATATGCAAAGTAATATAAAACACCCACACCAGTTGGAACCTGTTAACACCACATTCCAAGAGATTTCTCTTGACCTTATCCTAAAGAGATGGTCCTGAGCCTGATGGAAATAATATCTCATACTTGTAAGTGTGCTGGAGCCTATCCACCATCCTTTGCAGAAGCCTGCAGAGGCCTTTACAGAGGCCTCTGCCCTGTACACAAATCATTCTGAAAGGACACATACCATTCTGTGATTATGTTATTAATATGTCTAATTCAATGTTAAACCTCTGTTCTCTTTTTATTACCTCAAGCACCAGACCTGAGGAATTTGCACGGTCTCAAGGAGTGCGTGAAGTTTATCGCTCAGTGGAAACAAGAGGTGGAGCGTGTCTGTAAGCCTGACGAGGGCGCTGCAGCTGCATCCAGTAGCAGTAATGACTGCGGTGGAACCGTACACCCCCACACTGTTGCCAGCACATTTTTCAGTGGGCCAGCCGTCTCAAAGCTGTTGATACATTGTTCAGTCCACGTGAAGGGCAGCAGGAGAGAGGAAGTGAAGAGAGGACCTAGGCAGTGAAGGAGACCAAGCAGAGAAACACTGAATGGGCTAAAGAACTCCAGACAGTCTCAGAGCGGTGCGGCATGATGAGGGCAGAGTTGGCACAGAATTTCAGGCAGCTGGAGCTTAAGAAGAAGCTGGAACCCATGCTGCCTGTCCTGGACTTCATCGCATGGTCTCTACTCAAACATAACCAGGATGTAGTTTCACAGCTTTGGGTCCTCAGTAAACAGCGATCCTGGAGAACTTCAAAATCCATTCC
Organism: Electrophorus electricus; assembly: GCF_041902795.1. Taxonomy (NCBI): domain Eukaryota; kingdom Metazoa; phylum Chordata; class Actinopteri; order Gymnotiformes; family Gymnotidae; genus Electrophorus; species Electrophorus electricus. The sequence continues at coordinate 250,438 of NW_027658725.1, read as the reverse complement.
AAATTCATTGTGGAACTGGATCTGCAGTGCTGTGGATGAGGTCACATTGGACCCCATGACCAAACATGCGTGGCTGCTGCTGTCTGATGACTGTAAGAGGGTTCAGGAGTACCTGACTAAGATGAAAGTTCAGTTCACCTCCCAGCGCTTTGACACTTGGCCCTGTGTGCTGGGCTGGGAGGACTTCTCTTCCAGCTGTCTTTCTATAACTCACAAATCTAGACATTTATTGGAAACGTCCGGGAGAAGCTGTAACCCCTCTTTGTACGGCTAGATGGCCGCACTCTCATGACACTGCACTCATCAAAAGCAGCACCAGAGACGCACTGAGTCATATTCCCGAACGCACCTCTCAGGCCAGCTTATTTGCACATTTTGTCGTAAAACTTAAGATGTCTGTTTTATTAAATTACCAAAAACTTTTTTTCAAAATCAAAGTATTTGTAGCTACAGAAAAACATGGCTAATCACAAAAATGAGAAATAACGTCACTGATATTTGCAACATGTGTTTCTAACATGCACAGGCTCTTGAGGAGCACCTAAACCCTCACACAGGGGTGTCTGCTTGTCATAGTACTGTAAGGAAGGGCTTTGGCGAAACAGGCCACAGAAAGCAGCATATGAGAATCCACACAGGTGAAGAACCCTTTAGCTGCCCAGTATTTCAGAAGCAGTTTGTGCAGGCGGGTAATGAGCCGTATTCGTACCCATTCATATAGGATGTTGGGAGCAAAACGGTTAAAGACTTGAAAAGTATGTTAACAATCAGTTAACAATCAGATTACTGTTGTTAGGTTGTTAACAATAGAGTAATAAATGGCTAATATGCTTCTTCCCAGTTATGCCTTTGCTTGATCTATTTTGGTCTGATTTGGTGCTTGTCTGGGCAAGTGTGATAAAAAGTATTTTTTCGTTTGTTTTTCATTTAGTTCCTTTTTATATCGTGTTCTGTTCCATTTTATATGTTGTCTATTATCCCTTTAAAGTCTGTCAAATTAATCAAATGTGAAGATTTCACTCTGTTCAGATTTGATTGAAAAAGAGACCAACCACTCCCTGCATCTTTCATTTTGCATATACAGTGCATTTGCAGTTAACCGTTTCTTGTTTGTATTAATCGCGTGTGATTCTTGTGAGTGCCGTTAGTGTTCTGTGTTAAATGTTAATAAATGTACGTCCCAGACGTTGGAGTCTGTGCGTCCTGCCCCTCACCCTGCGGCACTCGGGCCACCCCTCGTTACGCTACTGTTGTAACTCAAGAGTGAAGCACCATTTTAAAGTCTGGTTTCCTTTCTCTGTCTCACTTTCTGAAATTTTTATGTCTGTGTTTTTTTAAACTTAAAAATAGAAAGGATATTAAAACTCCCTTTCACTTAATGGCCTCTCATCCAATGAGCTGTTAGAGAAAGTAATGATAGTTAGATGAATATGTTTATAGATTTCACTCCGAGAACGTTGTCTGAGGTTAATATTGTACAGTTCATGATGCCCAGGGTTGCAATCAGCATGTTTAACAGTGATGTGCCACACAGTTGTCTGTGGTGTTCTCTATGACCATCACAGAGCATCACACATAACTGGTAAAATTGTATCTCAATTAGTATATTTGTATATTATACTATTGCAGCAGCATAACTTTATGATGCAATTAAAAAACATTCCCCATCCCTCTGAATGCCAATCACATTACATATCTGGGTATTAGATTCTCTCTGCAGTTGTCAGTTATTCAAATTTAATATCATTCCAGTTTTTAAAACAATAAGTGACAAACTTCATTGATGGACAAATTTGCCCCTTATACTCTTTGGAAGAATTGCAACAATTAAAGTGATAATGCCTAAGATAAACGATTTGTTTTCAATTATTGCTATCCAGCTCCAGCAACCTGGTTTAAACCTTTGGACACCATCATAACTGGAAAAATAAATCACAAAGAATCAAACTCACAATGATACAGAACTGTAGTTGATTATTGCAAATAAACTACAATATGTAATACAATGGATTAAACCCAGTATATCAGACAGAATATGGATAGACATAGAACAAACATTATGCAGAGATATAAAAGTCAGACTTACCATCAAGCAAATCAATTAAAAACATCCATGTTTCAACTGTTTGACAGAGGCCATAACTCTAACAGCCTGGTGGAAATTCCACAAGATAACAAAGAACTATTCATTCTCGTATTTGGAACAATCAAGACTTTACCTTCAACAACAACAAAAATTATTAAACTTTACACCTTGGATAGAAAAAGGCAAACATATTCCTCATAACACTACTTTCATGTCACTTCCACAAGTATCCCAAAAGTATGATATAGTAAGCACCCAAATGACCAGCAACACTAATCTACAATGCATTCACTACAAAATAATGCATGGAGTACATTATACTACACATAAGATGTTTAAAATTGGTTTCATGGACCAGCCCCTTCATACATGAGGTCAATGGTCAAAGCCCGATCTGTACCTCGAGTACTTCGAACCTCAAGTACGGCTCGGCTTGAAATACCTTGCTTCGGGTCTCATGGACGACAAGCATCGAGACTATTTTCTGTCCTGGCTCCAAGATTGTGGAATGAACTCCCGCTTGCTGTCCGGACAGCAGAGTCCTTTGCAGTCTTCAAACCCAGACTGAAGACCCATTTATTTGCAGAATATTTAAAGGACAACTGACACTGCTCCCTTATTGACTGACCAATTTAATACTTATTGTAGGGCATTTATGCTTTTTAACAAACTCTAGCACTTATTGTTTATAGCATTTATCATTGTTTAAGACAGACCTTATGTATTTTGCACTTCTAAGTATTAGCATTTATCCCTGTATTCTACAGTATTCTTGTTCATTGGTATGTTTAATTCTAACCTACTATACTGTACTTGGACATATTCTATGAGTAAATGACAAAGCACTTTTGTAAGTCGCTCTGGATAAGAGCGTCTGCTAAATGCCGTAAATGTAAATGTAATTGTTTCACAAGCTCAGCAATCCTACTTACATACTGTCACGATACGGCCCCTGCTTCCAAACGTCTCCTTGTTTGTATGTGTGTGTGTCAGTTAGGTGAGTAAGGGACTGCAGTGTCCTGGACCTGAATGCCTTTGAGAGGCAGGTGGAGCTGGTCCTCCATGGGGATTCTCCCTTGGGGGGGCTTTCAGAGAAGCGTCGTTGTCCTATGAGGACACTCCCTCCGTGAAGTCTCGCAGCCCCAGAACTTAAAGCGCCTACGCCTAAGCCTCGTAAAGACAAGGAGGCAACGTCACCAGTGCCCACCCCTGAAACGGACAAATCAGCTGGTGCGCTTCCGGACCTGCGGGCGACAAATCGTGAGCAGCCGCCTCCACTCAAGTCATCGAGGGAAGATCCCGCCCAGCCGGTCCAACCCAGCCGAAGATAGGAAGACTGGCTGGAGCTCCTGATGATAACTTCCCTGGACTGTTTAGTAATTCCTTATAGGAAGACTGGCTGGAGCTCCTGATGATAACTTCCCTGGACTGTTTAGTAATTCTTTATGTAGTCCTGATCACATACCTATCCTGATCACCGCACCTATCCCTGTCTCAAATATTGCCCACACCTGAGTCCTATTCCCCTCATTACCAACCCCTTTAATAAGCTTCTCCTCATCGCATACTAGTCGCGAAGTATTGCTTTCCTATACGGCGTACGAGCGTTTCCTCATCCTGTGTGGTTTCCCGGTTATTGACTCCTGCCTGCTTTCTAGACCTCGTCTCCTGCCTGACCCTCCGTCACCTCCTGAACGCCACCCCGTGTACGACCCCGGACCGACCCGACCACGCTTACCTGTCTTACTACACGTATTAGTACGGCTGCTAAAAAAAGACCTCTGCAACCGGACCTATATTTAACAGCATATCAGTAGGATAGTAGTAATACTGTAGTAATAGGTTTCTAAAAATGTATTATATGCACTATTTTTACAGCCTCTGAAAAAACATTTGAGGGTTAAGCTGAAATGTTAACACTTTCCTATTTATGTTCGCTGTATAAAATAAAATAAGTGCATGTGACTGCAGTGAACAAGGAATATGTTGTCAATATTTAGATAGATGACAGCATGTTCTTTATTTTTGCATCATATTAATTGTTAATAATTTGCTAATGATAAAAAAAGTTTCTGCGTTTTCATTACGAAATAATGTCATTTGGTCATATTTATAGTGCCTTAAGGCCATTTCAAATTTAACAGTAATGGATTTTCAGCGTAAATTTGCATTCCTGCAAAAATAAAGGTCTGTATTTTCAATGTTTAAACATATGAGCTCCGAATGGTCAAATTACGGAGCAGTAGAGTTTGTTTCCGTTCTTTTATTGGACTGGTTCATTGTCGCGAGAGCGACCGTTTAGGCGAAGTCGGTGAGTGCGCGGCCGAGCTGCTCGCGCTTGAAGATACGGTAGACTCACCGCATGCAGCACTTGTACGCTAGCAATTTAATTTCTTCAGACTGGAAATACGATAATGCTAACGTTTGTTGTCAGAAATATACTAGCTTCTCCTTTCGATCGAGGGTATATTTTTCAGTCATAGTTATAACGCCGAAAGGTGGGTTTCGTGTTAAAGCTTTTCAGTTCGTTTTTCTTTTCATACTGTTGTGCTGCGGTAGTTTTGTAGTATCAGTCGAGGAGGCTAAAACCCTAACGGGTTGTTTTGTTAGTTTGTTTGCCAAACAATGATTACCTGCCGTTTTTGTAGCAAAGAACTTGATGCTTTGAAGGGTTGTGTGCTGCACTGTAAAGTTCATAGAAACGAAGCCACTTGTTTTTTCAAATGTGTTAGCATTGACTGCAAGCAGACGTTTTGTACTTATGCAGCTTTTAAAGCTCATTTCTATTGTGTTCACAGTGTGCCTGCACCCTCTGTTACTGCTAGAGCCGTTGTTACAGATTTGAAATGTGCAATTTCGCTGTGAGCGTCAAATTCACACAGCGAAGAACTTGTGACTTAAAAGAACATATAGTGGAGGGACGACCTGTGGCATGTCCAGTAACTGGTTGTAAAAATACGTTCACCGTGAAATCATCATTTACTGCTCATATGTCTAGGAAACATCAAGAATGTTCGACTGCTAGCATAACCTATGTGACATGTACAAGAAAACAATTTCTCTCATTTGTACTTGAGGATGCTTCCCAGAGCTCAAATGATGCAACAACAAATGAAAGCATTCAGTTGGCACCGAATTTGAAGGAGACCTTTCTTGGGAATGTATGTCTATTCTACCTACAGTTAGAAGGGCATCACCTTCTTCCAGCTTCAACAATACAGACTGTTGTTGAAGAGATGTAAAATGTGCATAAGTAGAGACAGGAATATACTTTGGGTAAACTACATTCACTTTTAAAAAACATGTTTTGACATGTGTCTAACAGATAATGCTATTGCTAAAATCTGTGATTGTGTTAAGGATTCAGATCTGTTCTGTCTGTCATCCGGGACCACTAAGGACAACATATTCAAGAGCTCAAGTATTCAAAAAGATGTTCAAATACATACCTGTGTTACAAACATGAAGTAGTTTATTAGAATCAGAATTATGGACGAATTCAGTGTCTTGTGTCTTCAGTCTTGTGAAGTCCAACCAGTTCTTCATTGAAAATCCATGATGCCTGATGCTAATTCTGTACCAGAATGCTTTTGAAATTGTAAATCCCTTCAGCTCTGCTAAGAAAAAAGACAACGTTGTCGCAGTCTGTCTTTTTTTGGCAAATTTACCTGTTCGTGTACGGTCCGATATCGATCACGTCCCTTGTCTTACTGTGTGGAGAAAATGACTTAATTGGAAAATTAAATGACTTAATTGGAAAATTGGAAGTGCTAAGGTTTTCTCAGAGATGTTAGTGGATTTAAAAGATTTGGATGTAAATGGAATTATTGTAGGTGGTGAAACGATCCACGGGGCTCTTTGTTGTATTGCTGGTTATAATTTGGGTTTACACAGCATTGGCGGGTTTACTGAAAACTTACTTTAATTTTGCAGGTACTGTGAAATCATACGAAGTGAGTTTCAGAGTGATGATCCAAATGTACGTGGTCCCCAGGGCACCCCTGAAAGTTCTAATTATGCTGTTGGTGATCTAGACATTGAAGCTGTGGACAGTCGAGATATCAAAGGCATAAAGGTAAACTGTTTTCAATACTCTGATATCTTTTCATGTTTGTCAGCCTGGTCTCCCACCTTGTTTAGGCCTTGACATATTTGAGTGTGTGTTGTTCTATGACGTTGCACTGTACTTGAAGCATTTCATTAAGAAAAAAAAATGCCTTACATATTCATTATTGAACTGGCACATCAAGCAGTTCAAGTGCAAAGGATCTGATGCTTTTACAAAGCTATGTTCTGTTAACTCTGGGGTGTCCAAGCTTTCAGGTCAAGCTATCCAGAATTGGAATTTCCTAATGTTGCTGCCTTTATTAATTGGTGACAAAGTGCAAAATCCAGATGATGATGTGTGTAAATTAGCTTAAAGATATTGTTGATATGATTTGCACACAGACGATTTCTTTGTCACAGGTGGCCTATCTTGACATTATAATCCAAGAATATCTGGAATCTGCGTTTATTTCCTGAGTGTAGCGTGCGGTGGCCCGGGTGCCGCAGGACGAGAGGCAGGACGAACAAGGTGCAGGTGTGGTTACAAACAAAACCACCCTCCCACTGCACGTGGCGGGCCAAACCACGTGACTCGGGGGAGGCGAGCGTTCCGTGACAGTGAGAGTCCACTAAAACCAAAACATAATTTCTTGCGACACTATCCAGCACTAATTTTTAAATTTGGTCCCTTGATTAGGTTGTGGACAATGCGTTTTGAAAGTAAACGCAGCTACTTCAAAAGGTGTGCCAGGCATTTGAAAAACTTTAAAACATATCTGCCTATATTTATCCAAAAGACAGAAGATGTTTCAGGCATGTCTTTCAGCTGGACCTGGACGTTGTCAGCTTCTGCAAGTCAAAGACAGTTGTACCTTCTACCCCAACCTTTACAGTGATGCAATTAAACATGCAGTTAGAGAGTTTGGCTTTTCAGAACACAGTACTAGTGTTTCCACAGAGGTGCAGTGTAAGGGTGCATCATATAAAAAAGGACATTTTCTTGTGTCAAAAAATGATGAGCACATGGAGTTCGGAGAACTTCTCATTATTTTAATTCAAAATGATACATCTGCGTATTTTGTAATGGATATACATAACGCTGACGTTCATTTTGAATACCATCTGTACTTTGTGACAAAACACAGTTCAAGGCTGGAATGTCTTAACATTAACAACTTGGTAGATTTTTACCATTGTACATTGTTAATGGGCACCAAGTCCTTCCACTGAAACACAGTGTATTGTCGAGGTAAACATGATCTGTGATGGAAACCATACTAAAAATTCACACATACTATGTAAGAAACGTATCACAAAATGAAAAGGTTTACACATACTTGATATCAGTGTAATGACAGTTTTTCCTTTTATTTGTACAGTAAGCAATCATCCATGATTCCAGAAATGACTGACTTGGGGCAAACATGGTTACACACCGCCATCAGTGAGGTCTTGCCTGACCTTCCAGAGATGATGAAGGATATTCTAGAAGAGACCTAACATTCCCTTGGGGTGGAGACATGATGATTTCAGCAAGTTCGGCCAAACGCTGAGCACTCGCGTCATGACCGACGAGAGCGGCAAGTCCAAGGGCTTTGGCTTTGTGAACTTCGAGAGGCACGAGGATGCCCAGAGGGCTGTGGATGAGATAAATGGGAAGGAGCTGAATGGGAAGAAGGTGTATGTGGGTTATGCCCAGAAGAAAGGCGAGAGGCAGACAGGGCTGAAACGAAAGTTTGAGCAGATGAAGCAGGACGGTATGACTCGCTACCAGGGAGACAACCTGTACGTCAAGAACCTAGACGACGGTCTGGACGACGCGCGTCTACGTAAGGAGTTCTCTCCGTTCGGGACCATCACGAGTGCCAAGGTGATGATGGAGGGCGGCCGCTCCAAAGGGTTCGGCTTCGTGTGTTTCTCCTCGCCGGAGGAGGCCGCCACGGCCATGACGGAGATGAATGGGCGCGTTGTAGGCACCAAGCCGCTGTACGTGGCTCTGGCGCAGCGCAAGGAGGAGCGGCAGGCCCACCTCTCCAACAAGTACATGAAGCGCACGGCCAGCGTGAGTGCCTTGCCCAACCTCGTGCTCAACCCCTACCAGCCTGCCCCGCCCTCCGGCTACAACATGGAAGCCATTCCACAAGCTCAGAACTGGCCTGCCTACTGCGCAAGCAGCCAGCTGGCACAACTCCTCCCCAGCCCTTGCTGGGCCATGCAGTGCGTCCACCCACAGCAAGTCCAGGATATGCCGAGTGCCATCGGTCCAGCCGCATCCTGCCCGCAGGCCTTCAGCGCCATCCGACCAACCACCGCCTGCCAGGTCCCAAGCACGATGGCCTATCAGACCATGGCACCTGAGGCTCCGGGGACAGGGATGGCCAGCGCGGAAGCTGCCAACAAGGCGTCGCTGGTGAGAGCAGTACCACAGTACAAAACCACCTCAGGCGTTCACAGCCCACAGCAACACCTGGGCACACAGCCCTTAGATATAAATGTCGAACTTACCATTTATCAGTCAAATCAATTATAAAACATTTATGTTTCTCAACCCACAGCAGCACCTGGGGGCAGAGCTCCAGGTGCCCGTGCAGCTGGCTGCGGTCCATGTGCAGGGTCAGGAACCTCTCAGTGCCTCCATGCTGGCTGCTGCACCTCCACAGGAGCAGAAGCAGATACTGGGTGAGCGTCTGTTTCCCCTGATCCAGAACATGCAGCCCACCCTTGCAGGGAAGATCACGGGTCTGTTCCTGGAACTGGACAACTCGGAGCTACTGCATATGCTGGAGTCTCCTGAGTCTCTGCACCCTAAGGTGGATGAGGCAGTCGCTGTGCTCCAGGACCAGTGCGCGCAGGAAGCCGCTCAAAAACTTTAACCAGTGCTGCGCTTCTGGCTGTCTAATGGAAGAATAAGCAGTAAAAAAAATTAACATTTTAACTGAAAAAAATAAACATTGAAACTGAAATGCATTGAACATTGAAATATTTTTGCCATGTCTGTAGACATCAAGCCTGTAAGGGTTGGCACCAGGCCGAGGCCCCCTCGACCAGAGGGAGGCGTCGAGTCAACCACGCCACTGATCAGGATCAACACCCAACAGCTGGGCTAGACCTTATATAAGCCCAGTGACCCAATCATTCAGTGCTGGGTTTTTGATAAAGTTTTGAGCCAAGCTCCTAGCCGGTAACTCTGGGTATTGAGGTCTGTGAGCCCTTGTGCTATGCCTCTTTTCTGTTCTGCGAGGGTGTCAGTGTTTTTACACGTCCCCTCCCTTCTCCAGTTTTCCCCTCTCGAGTCTGTCTCTCTCCTGAGGCTTCCCTTAGCCATTCAAGTTTCTCCCCGTTTTCTGGTTTTGTTTGGGAGCTTTTAGTTCGAGTTTTCCCCAGTGCATCGGGGTTGCCATTTCTTTCCGTGGCGTTCTTTGTTCTCCCCTTTTCCACGCTCACCGAGGTGTTTCGTTTTTTCCTCTTGTTTTGCTTGATCCAAGCTCTAACTGTTCTGCACACGAGCCCACCATTGTTAGAGTGTGGCTGCTTACCCAGTAAGCTATTGGTGTCCTCACCTAGCTGACCTGGATTCAAAACCACCTTACAAAGTCCAGGCCTTGGTTATTCTAAGCTTAAAATGAAAACGACAGAAAAAGGTAAAATCATTTCAAGTTTGGTTTATTTGTCGCATACATAGTCATACACAGTATAACTCACAGTGAAATGGTTGAGTGCTCTGTCCAATCTGAGGAAAAAGAAAAACAGGGGTGCATAGAGAAATATATTCTATATATATACAAAAATATATTAATAGTGCATGTACAATATATATATATATATATATATATATATATATATATATATATATATATATATTATGTTTATATGTACAATGTATATATGGATATTTATATATGTATGTACAGAATGTACAGTCCCATCTTGCAATTGACATATTTACAGTTATATGTTACATGGTGGTAATTGAACATATTACAGTTATATTGAACATATTACAGTTATTTCTATTACATATTACAGATTTTGACATGAACAGCTGATCATTTTTTTGTTTTTATTCCTCTTAAAGTTTGAATGTTCAGATTGTCAGTTCTTACAGGTCATAGCTGATCATTAGATAAGTGTATTGGGTTGCATTAATATAAATGTAAAGATCAAAAAAACAAAACCCCACAGTGTAGCTTAAAATAGAGAATAATTCTGTAATATTCCTTTATGTACAACACAATTTCAAATGACCTTATTAACAAACCAGTAAAGACAGGACGAGAAGCAAAGGTCACTTACACGTATTAAATCTTGAAGCAAACAAACTGCAGCTGCAAGTGCCACACTGCCATCCAGTTCCACTCTCTGGTCTGGCGACGGTCATATTACAGGAGCAACGAGAGGCTGCCAACAGTTTCTTTTAGCTTGTCTACTGAGACGGTGAAACTGGCCAACCAGGTGAAAAGCATTGTGAAGGAGAAACGACTTCGACTGCCGACGTGGGAAAGTAGCAGTCAGAGCAGGTCTATTGGAGCAGTGCGATGGACTCTGCCCAACAATGGGCTGCAAGCCCACATCTCTGCACATAGCAACAGTATGTGGTTCCTAGGTGCCCAGTCGGCTAGTTTTAAAGTTCAATTCAAATATTAAATAAAAATGCAGACTTCAGAATTGGTTAAATAGCATAACTGTGCACGTACTTTATTGTAGGTTAACATTAACACGCATTATTGAGGCACCCTCTGGAGAATGTCTAAAAATCAGAGAACCCACATTTTCATACATTTTTCAGTAGTGGTTATGTATTCACCCCACATTCCTTTACATATTTGCGTTTGTCTTCACGTCCATTGCATCCAAACCATACATTTGTCAATATATGCAAAGTAATATAAAACACCCACACCAGTTGGAACCTGTTAACACCACATTCCAAGAGATTTCTCTTGACCTTATCCTAAAGAGATGGTCCTGAGCCTGATGGAAATAATATCTCATACTTGGGAGGACATGGACGACAACAAGCTAAATGAGATCTTCAGCAAGTTCGGCCCAACGCTGAGCCGTCGCGTCATGACAGACGAGAGCGGCAAGTCCAAGGGCTTTGGCTTTGTGAGCTTCGAGAGGCACGAGGATGCCAAAAGGGCTGTGGATGAGATGAACGGGAAGGAGTTGAATGGGAAGCAGCTGTATGTGGCTCGTGCCCAGAAGAAAGGCGAGAGGCAGACAGAGCTCAAACGCAAGTTTGAGCAGATGAAGCAGGACGGCACGACTCGCTACCAGGGAGTGAACCTGTACGTTAAAAACCTAGACGACAGTCTGGACGACGAGCGTCTGCGTAAAGAGTTCTCTCTATTCGGGACAATCACGAGTGCCAAGGTGATGACGGAGGGCGGCCGCTCCAAAGGGTTCGGCTTTGTGTGTTTCTCCTCGCCGGAGGAGGCCACCGAGGCAATGAAGGAGATGAACGGGTGCATCGTAGGCACCAAGCCGCTGTACGTGGCCCTGGCGCAGCGCAAGGAGGAGCGGCAGGCCCACCTCACCCACCAGTACATGCAGCGCATGGCCAGCGTGAGTGCCGTGCGCAACCCAGTGCTCAACCCCTACCAGCCCGCCCCGCCCTCCGGCTACTTCATGATGGCCATTCCACAGGCTCAGAACTGGGCTACCTGCTACCCGAGCAGGCAACTGGCACAGCTCCACCCCAGCACCCGCTGGGCTACGCACAGCATTCAGCCACAGCATTTCCAATACATGCCGAGTACCATCAGGCCCGCTGCAGACCAATCTCTGGGCCAGGAACCTCTCACTGCCTCCGTGCTGGATCTGGAACCTCCGCAGGAGCAGAAGCAGATGTTGGGTGATCGATGGTCTGTTTCCCGTGATCCAGAACATGCACCCCAACCTTGCAGGGACGGGTTTGCTCCTGGAGATCGACAACTTGGAGCTTCTGCTTATGCTGGAGTCTCCTGAGTCTCATTGAAACATTGAAACTGAAAAAATAAAAACGCATTAAATATTGAAATATTTTTGCCTGGTCCATAGACTCCAGTTTCAGGCCTTGATTACAGTAAACTAAAACAACATGTAAAAAGGCTAAATGATTGACACGTGTACAGTCGGTGACTCCTTTCTTTTTGTTCCTCTTACTGTTCGAATGCTCAGAATGTCAGTTTTTGCAGTTGACAGCTGAGCATTAGGCATGTGTATTGGATTGTATTAATAATACAATTGAGGATTCATTGCTGTTCAGGGACCCAGCAGTGGTAACTTGGCAGTGGTAGGGCTTGAACTAGCAACATTCTGATTACTAGTCAAGTAACCTCTGAATAGTATTATTATGATTAATATTATTAATATATCTTACACTGAGGTCTGCTGAAGCTTACCCAGGATCCTTTGCAGCAGCCTGCCATATGCACAAATCATTACGAAAGGACACAGAATCTCTAAACTCCCTTGTTTTATGTTATTAGTTTGTCTAATTCAATGTTAAAGCACTTTCCCCTGTAAACACTCTTTTTATGACCTCATTTCACCGTTTCATGACTTTATGCCACGAACCAACCAACTATTCTTTTATACAACTCTTTTCAAACACTTCAACCATTGTGGGTAACTACACTATTATACACCTGTAATTCTTGTTATGCTATTTATTTTATTGGTACTGTCGATACATCGATGTTAGGAGAAATACCTCATGAATACTTTAAATGAATCCTTAAAATGACACCTATTCCATTTACTAATGCTAAGCTTGCTACAGTCTGAACTTCTAGCAAGTCAAGAGAAGTCTCATGCAGTTTCTGTATTTTCTATAATTGCTTAATATATGGATGGTTTTAAACTCAATAACATACGCACTTGCAAAATATGTGAATATAAAGGAACAAAAATAAATTAACATAACCACATACCTAAACATCATCTGGTACCATCACCCCATCACCCCTCAATGCAGTATGAGGATGGTCAGATTGTTGTATTTACTAATAGTTACCACTAGTATTAAAATAACAGTAAGCCCAAACTGTTCGACTATGTCCTCTTAAACAAACCTGTGATTTCTTAAATATTTGGACCACATCCTCCTGCAGAATAAAACAATCAGGAAATACAGTTGAGTTGGCCCATACCGCCCTCACATCAGTGTGATTTCCATCAATGACGTGTTATGGCTCTGGGTAAGGAACAATGTTATATTGTTCAATAAACTTTTCACAGGATGCATATTTTTCATTGTTTTAGCAAAGTTTTCGCTACCTCTATACAGCAAACACCAGAATCGACAAGGTTTACATTAATTATAGTCAGTAGAATTAAAGGGAAGAGGCCATATAAAAGGCTGGGATCTACATTTAGCAGACTCGGCACTGTGTTACTAGATATTGCCCACATTCCATTAATTTTATTAAGTCCTCTTTAAACAGAAAATAAAGATGCAGACTCAAGAATTAATTGAAGAGAGTAGTAGGTCCATTATTTATTTTGAGCTCAGCGTTACATACAAACGAGGCATAGTCCAGAATATGTCTAATAATCACACAAGGAACACACATTTTTATCCAGTTTTCACAACTGATTATGTGATTGCCACACCTTCTCTACATACTGGTGTTTGAAATCTCAACCACTGTGTTCAACCATACATTATTCAATATATGCAAATTGAGATCTATCATTGTACAAATTGAAGCTTGACCCCAGTATATCCTATTGGAAGATTTTCCTGGGGTTTTTTTTTGTTGTTGTTTTTTTTGTTTTTAACAAAGATGATCTCAACTCATACCATCAAACACCTGCAAGATGATGTTGCAGGTCAGTATCACCCTGCTCTTATGGTAAGATAATGAACCTTGCTTAGCCACAGAACTCTCGAAGAGGCTTTCACGTCTTTTAAAAGCCGGGATCTTTCCCAATACTTAGGAAGCTATTTCTCACGGGAACAGTCCAGAGTCATCTGCCGTAGACTTCCACAGAGGCCTTGAAACCACCTGCATCAGAGCCTCTGCTCTGCACTTACAGACCCACAAAGGCCTTAAGATACCCCAGAAACATTATTCCTCTTTATGCTTTCAAACACAGTCTTGCACCACTCTGCACCTGTTGCAGAGAGCTTCAAAGCCTATTATAATAAGATCACAGATCGCCTCATGAAAATACCTTTACCCCAAAACATTTTATTACCTCAGGTGGAACAGTGTGTATAGGCCTAGACCTCTTTAGATGTAACTTAGAACCGCCGGTGACCGCTGTATGCGTTTCTTTGGTTGTACAAGCTCCACTGGAGGACTCGATGAATAGTTGATGATGGAAGAGGGGTATATCAGATTCACCCCTTCTGCCTCCATGTGACAAATTAACACACTACATAAACTTTTAGAAATAAATCAGTCTTTTAACAAATGGTAAACATTCTCTAGAAAAGATTATCTTGTAACAATTCATTGAGTATATGAACTGTTTTTGTGTCCTTATATCTATAAATGAAAAGTAATAAAACATTATAGATGATAAATAAATTACATAAAATGTATAAAAGTTCACAAATAAGAAAGTACCTGAGTCTGCACTTTTCTCCACAGATTCAAGAAACTCGTGAAAGTTGGAAGCTATAGAAACACATAGTACAGAATTATAGACTGACTGAGGTGTGAGCAGAAAGATCGCCATGATGTCCTTATATCTAAAGCACTCAAAGCATTGATGCTATGTAAATAAACTGTGATCCGATTGGTTCAATCTAAGTAAATAGATTCACCTACTTTGAAGTTAAAGTTTTTCTCAAAAGGTTAGAACTGGTTGACTATACTTTGCCGTGTTCTGTAATAGAAAATGTAAACATTTATATCTAAAATATTGCACGACAGAAATCAATTCAAGACTAACCTCTAATGACCGCTAGATGGGGGAAGATATTAAGTAATAAATGAGTCCAGATCCTCCTGCCCGACAATACGGTGAGACTCTGTTTTTACGTGTGATGGAAAATGATACGAAACTATGTATTATGTGATTCATATAAAATCACACTGATCCTTTTGTTCTTAAATTAATAATGCTGTTTGCACATTTATATCCGCCTGTTGCTGATTAAGTTGAACATGTATCAGGAACTGTTAACATCAAGGTCAACTTGACACACAACCCACACTGTTTGGAGTCAGTTTGGGTTGGTTTGTGGAAAAAAACAAGCTGAGAGCTGATTGGCTTATAGCCACAGCAACAAAGGAAAGAAGAGCTGCTTAAGAAAAGATGATTGGTTAAAGACAGCACAGGAGTAGTATAACTAGCCACGGTTTTGTATACTCGGGGCTCCCTACCTGAGGAGAGCCAAACATTTATTTTATTCTTTTTCTTATTAAATTACTCTCTTAATCACGTCTGACTTGCTGTTTGTTCAAAATTCCACAACATATGTCATTACTACGCCGCACAAAAAAGACCGCCATATTTGTAGTTCCACAATGTGAAAAGGCGTCATTTTCTATGCAAACGAATGAATAAACACCATGCCATGCCTTGCTGTATCCCCTCTTTGCACCGCTGGACAGACACACTCATGACACTGTACTCATCAAAAGCAGCACCAGAGACGCACTGAGTCATATCCCGCTACACACCTCTCAGGCCAGCTTGTTTGCACGTTTTGTCATAAAACTTAAAATGTCATTTGTTGCCATTATATATAAAATTACCTATTTAAAAAACCAAATAAATCAAAAAGTACTTGTGACTAGAGAAACACGTGGCTAATCACCTACAAGAAATAATGTCAGTGATGTTTGGGGCAGGTGTTTCAAACGTGCCCAGACTCTTGAGAAGCACCTAAACGCACACACAAGGGTGTCCGCTTCCCATAGTGCTGCAAATACTGCAGGAAGGGCTTTGGTGAAACAGGCCACATGGAGGAGCAGAAGACAATCCACACAACTGAAGAAGCCCGTAGCTGCCCAGTATGTCAGAATCCACATGGGAGAAGAACCCTGTAGCTGCCCAGTATGTCAGAAGCAATTTGTGCAGGTGGGTAATGAACCATATTTGTACCCATTCGTATGTAGGGAGCAAATCAGTTGAAGACTTGAACAGTATGTTAACAATCAGTTAAAATTACTGTTGATGACAAGAAAACAATGGCTAATATGTTCCTTCACAGCTATGTCATTGGTTGATCTATTTTTGTCAGATTTAGTGCTTGTTTGGGCAAGTGTGTTAAAGTCTTCCTTTGTTTTTGGTTTTGTTCCTTTTCATATAGTTGTTTATTCCTTTTTGTCTAGTGATGTCCATTATCCATTTAAAATCTGTCAAATTAAACAAATGTGAAACGAATTCCATAGTATTCAGATTTGATTGCAAAAGAGACCAACCACTCCCCGTATTTTGAATTTTGCATATACAGTATATGTGCAGTTCCAGCCTAGTCCACTGATCCAAAATCTGGCCCAGATGTATCTGTTGACTGCAAATTTGAATGATTTCTGTGCTCTGCAGCAAAGGAGCGTTTGGTTACTATCTGATGGATTAAAATAGGCTTGTTGGTAGCAAAGACATCACTAAAGTGTACAGAGCAAAGGTACTCCAGGACCAGGATGGGTAAGTAGCAGCTTGATCAGTGGAATCTTCTGTGAGACGTAACAGGACGTCGGTCTTAAATGTAATGTTAGATCAAATGAAAAACTTTAGTGGATTGAAATACAGATAAATAAATCCACTAAAAGTGCATCTGCATCATTGGTTAAAAAGTTGTTCTGCTAGTTGTCTGATTTTGTTCCAGTAATCTAATGTTTCCTGGCACTAGGTGGTTCAAGATTATATTGGTGTTTGCTTTATTTCTGTGTTTTTTTTAACCATAGTCTGCTTGTTTATACTGTCTAACAAATGCAATACTGAGTAGTGAAACACTGACACAATCCCTTTTGGAAGTCAGACATTTGTAATAATTTCAATAATCTACAGTTGTAAGTCAAGAGGGCAGCACCATTTTAAAGTCTAGTTTCCTTTCTCTGTCTCACTTTCTGGAATTTTTCCGTCTGTGTTTTTATTAAAGTTAAAAATGGATAGGGTATTAAAACTCCCTTTCACTGACGTCTCTTCCACTGAACTTGTAGAGAAAGTGATGATATGAAGATGATTATGTTTATCACATTCACTCAGAGATCATTGTCTGAGGGTCATGTTGTACAGTTCACGATGCCCCGGGTTGCAATCAGGAGGTTTAACAGTGATGTGCCAAACAGTTGTCTGTGGTGTTCTATATGATCTAAAAGTCAGACTTACCATTTATCAGTCAAATCAATTAAAGAACATTCATGATCAACAATTTGTGGGTGGCCATGATACTAACAGCGTGGTGGAAATTCCACAAGATATCAAACTCCACACTAACATAAACATAACACTGCTTTCATGTCACTTCCACAAGTAGCCCAAACATAAGATATAGAAAGCAGGTAAGAGCGGAGCAGTCAATGTGCCTAATATGACTGCAAAAGCCTGGCAGGACAGGAGGTATTCCTGCTTCTGCTAATCAGCAAAAGGAAGCTCCTGGCAAAGTGACGTGGACTGCAAAAAAATCACCAGGAAGGTCAAGCTACAAATGCCAGAGAGGAGCAGGGAGCACCAAAAGTTCCATAGCATCCTGCGGAAAGAGTACCACATAAGCATGGAAACAGTACAGCAACCCATGGTATGAGCATGGACAGATGAGGAAGAGCTGCTAGAACAGTACGTCCCCAATAAGCAGGCAGGATGTGGATCCGTCTCACTATTTCATCGGCAGAAATGCAGGAGCAGGTGATAATACTCCTGGGCCCAGCACTCTTCAACCTGGGTACTTTAAGGAGAACACGGCAGCCTCCCAAAAGTGATACAAAGTCCCAAAATGGCTATTACCTGTGCTGAATAACAGTATGAAGGACAAATCTACCCCTGTCCAAAGTTTAATTGATTTAACTGAATGCCAACTATACTACCACCATCAATCTGTGTAAGGTGTACTTGCAAGTGCCTTTAGCACCAAAAGCAAAAGAACTCAGTGTTTTCAAATATAAAGCAAAAAGGTTCATATGGTCATTTTTATTATTAAATTAAAACATAGTAATACTTAAATAATTGCTATCAGCCCTTGGGTCAATCATGGAAAGGATTAACTAGATGTGTTCTGTAATGTGTTAAATCCTCTTGATAAATGCATAGCTTTAGCTATATCATAAAACATATGATGAGTCCTTTTCTCATTATTACTTGTGTACAACAAAAGTTTGTGTGACAAGCAGCAACATGTATATTTGCCAATTTATGAAAACGGGAGTATGCGCAGTGGGAGAGTAAATATCTTTTAAAATGACTCTCAATTAATGGCAATGCATTTACAATAAGTCTCTTGCCACAATAACAACACTGTCTGGATTTGCCATCAGCTGGTTGATTGCAGCATCATGCAGCCTGCAGCCTAGCATTTGTTTGCAGGGGAACATACACTGCCATAATTATTAGCATAATGAATTTTTTAAGGAGAAAGAATAGTCTGTACATTAATGTTAAAAATTCCAGATCCAGATAGCAGTGTTTATGTATGTCAGTGGCTGTGCACCAGTACTTGTGAATGTACACACACAAACCTCACCCTTTGGGTCTTCCCCAAGTCCCCTGTCCTGTTCACACTACTAGCTAAGAGCAACCAGCTAACTTGATAGCAGTGTGACTCAATAATAATAATAATAATAATAATAATAGTAATAATAATAATAATAATAATAATAATAATAATAATGATAATATGGCGCTTCCATGCACATCAGCAAGCAAATAGGAACACTAGCACTTGCATGAAATTAAGCATATTAGCATTTCAGAAGGCAGATTATTTAGCCTGCTAAAATAGCAGGTGTGGCAGCAAATGTCTGTTCAAAACACTATGTCACAGGTATGAGTATCATGTATTTGATATAGTATGATTGTTCATGTTTGTAAATTTAAAGCTTACAAATGCTGTATTTACAGTGTATTGCAGGTTATTAAAATGTGGCAGTAATTATTAGGATATAGAGAATTGTAGTGTTTAAACAAATCATTATGTCAGAAGTATGTTTAGGGGAGAATACACCCTGACCCACCCAGAGTTAACACACACTTACCTTACATTATTGATCATAAACTTGAATAGCTACAATACTGTCTGCTAATCATGCAGTTTGAAGTTTGCAAAGTGTGTACCCAGGCAAAATCTGTGTTAAAACTTTCCTTTAACACTGAGTCATACATGAGTCAGACATGATTCTGAATAAATGAATGAATGAAAAAATGAAAAGCCTTATTTCATTTCAAACTGCACTTCAGGAACACTGAGCTCAAGTTCTGAGGAAACTTCCCTGCATATTTTCAGGGGTTTTCTGCCTCACCATGCCTGAATCACCTCATAAGGAGCTTGATAATGAGGAGACAGGGTGACTGAGGCAGTGAACACTCCTCACTGAGCATACTGGCTTCCAAGAGCTGGAGCTGGGAAGACCTATAGGTCTGTGACACACACTCCCACCCAGTCCTGATACTAAGAAGGTGGAACCTACAGGCTAATATGCAGCTGCCTGTGCATCAATAGGCGTCTGGGGTGTCCATCACTCAGGGAGGCGTGGCTGAAGGCGTGGCCTTGCAGACTCTGAGAGCTGGCTGAGGTAATCTCTAAAGGAGAGAGTAGTCACCAATAATCATGGAAATGTAGCCATAACTGTACAGTATATTTCACAGCCATGTATATTACATATCACAGACCAGGCTTACCAGAATAAATATTCCACACATACAGCTCATATATATCTCTGTGTGTGTGTGTGTGTGTGTGTGTGTGTGTGTGTGTAAAAACATGCTCCTGTTTTAGTCTCAACACAGACAGATATACATGTAGGAGTAGCAAACTGAAGTAAGAGCTCACCTTCACCAGTACATAGTCTCCAGCTTTAACAGTGACAGGGTTGGTATCCGTGGGATAAGAAAGCAAATCCTTTCTTGGAAAAATAACCTTCACATTCCCATCATTCCGACCACAAAGATCTTGAGATGACTTCTTACTTTCCTGCAGAAAACAGACTCAGTCAAGCAAAAACAGCAGATAACATTTGTACAATATAAAAGGCTTGACTAAGCACTGTAGCAGACAGAAATTCTCTCCTGCTCTTACATTGCCTCCAGATACCATGCCACAACGTCTCACTAGTGTTATCCAAACCAAGGGTGGTTATTCCCACTGTTATGTAGATGGTCATAAAATTCTGTTATCAGTGTGTATATCGGTAGATCCAATCTCAGCATGACTGGTAGCGCATATTAACACACAAGTGGCAAACACCTTGTGGTAGTTTTCTGTGCATTCGCCAGGCATGTCCTCAAAAGAAGGACACTAACAAGAATCAAAATTAACTAAGACCCCAATCTTCAAACAGTTATTGATGGCAGGTAATACACTAAAGACCACAAGCACAGGGAAACCAGTCATTGGGATTTCCCGGTACCAAAGATGTGAACTGCTCTCAACACTTCAAAAATAACAAAAAGCTCAAAGCATCCAAAACAGACACAATGCTATGCCTAACCAGGGAAGGGTTTCAAATGAAAGGGCCACAGAAACCCATGCGGCAATCGCAAACTAACACCACAAACGGGAAAGTGACCATACAACTCAAATAGACTCAAATAGACCAAACAATGCCCTAAATACATAAACACATAAACTCTATTTGCCCTCCAGAAAAGAACAAAGCCAAAACCAAAATGAAATGCCAAAAGGTGCTAGGGCTGAGCTGATAGACAATGCCATTGTTCATCATCGTTGTCAGACAGACCTCATGATGTTGATCCAGCAGGTCTAAATAAGATAAGGGAGGAGAATTTACTGCAACTATTTATTTTCTTGCAGAAATCTAGTTAAATCGATATGCAAAACATGATGACCAAGACACACAGATGCAGCAATCCCAAATTATTAACAGCAGAAGTGCTCCAAACACAGTTGTAACACAGCATGGCTTCAACCCACTGCAGTACTCACTCCCTCCACTAGGACAAGCTGTTTGCTGTCGATGAAACTGGTGTTGACCTTAGCCGCATCTTCTCGGAATGTAAAGATAAGCTCCTCCAGGCGACAGCTTCTTCACCTCAGCTGGGATATCGTCCCCGAGACGGTGGTATGCCTGAGTTTTCTGTGGGTGTGGTACACACATCTTCATGTCAGAAGGTAAAGCCCAACTGGCAGCCACAAGACCCTTTCAATTCTCCAAATGATAATAGACAATGGTGAATTTCTTGATAGAACCATCACATGAACCAGGGAGAATGTCTGTTTTTTGATAGTGTTAAACACAATGACAAAATAGGATCTCACCTTCCTCATGCTGTAGGCAAACAGGAAGGCTACATTATAGCCCACTTCCCTGATCAAAGAGACCGACTGCTGGTGGTCCTCCTCTGTTTCCCCACAGAAGCCTGTGATGAAGTCACTGCTCAGACTGACCCCTGTAAAAAGAAATTATACATAGATATTTATTCACACAAGACCTATTATAGCTACAATAATTTTATAATTACATACTGAATGTTTGGTAATGATAGGACACCTGGTATTATCTTTCGAATGTTTTCCACAAGCTCAAGGTAGGCTTCCCTAGTATACCTATGAAAACATCCCAGAGCATGATGACTTAAAGTGAGAACTAAGTTTTAACACATGAGACATCAAGAGATTTGAGATAAGCAGGCTAATCTCTACTGTGCTTGTGGTGAGTGCTGTCGTTCTAGGAGCGTTTCTCACCCACGCCTCATGGTCTGTAAGACTCTGCTGCTGCCGCTCTGAGCTGGCAAGTGGATCTGCTTACAGATGTTCCTCCGCTCTTGGATTAGCTATAACACCTTCAGGAAACATACTCACCCACCCCAGCACAGGTCAAACGAAAACAGCACAAATTGACTATGGCAGTCAAACCTTATTTCACATATCTGATAAGCATAAGGCTTTTTCAATCTGATAATCTATTAATGATCTCTTCTACTGCTCACATCCAAATTTGCGAATCCTAAATTATTATCCAATCTGCTGCTTAAAATGGCCTATGAGCAATATCTGCACATGAATTCAGACTATAAGAAACCGTTCAACTAAATACTTAAACTCTTTGAACATCCACTACACCACACAAGCCATAAACAGTCAGGGCCGGATTACCAATAGATTACCAGAGCAGGCAGTGACCTGTAGGCCCCACACCTTTTAGGGGCCATGCAACAAGGAATTAAAAAAAACAAACATATTAGGAGATAATTTGCAAGGGAGGCCCCAAGATTATGACTGCCTAGGGGCCTCCACAGGGTTTAATCTGCCACTGTAGGCAGTGTACATGTACATGCCCCTAAATGTAATTGGTAACATATTCCATTACATTACTCAAACGAGGAACATACTTTAAAAACTTTGGAATACGTCAACATTGTCCAAGACTATTTCAAATATAACTCACTTTAATTACATTTAAATTACATTTAACAGCATGTATTCTGTGTTCTGTATTTTGTCACCTGCAATGAAATACATTTTAAAAGTACCTTCCCCACACTAGTCATGGGTATATCCCAACCAAAAACCACATGCTCACATCCATGACTCTGGGGTTTCTACCTCATCAGGAAAGTCTTTAGGATGTGGCCAGGTGAAGCGAATCCTTGTCAGGGTTTACGAGGGAGACGTGGTGTAGCAGGTCAGAGAATCGTAGGCCTCCTTGCTCATCACGGGAACACGGTGCTGAAACCACGGCTGAGGTGCGAACCAAGCTCCGAGTTGCTGGCCCCGTCCCCAGACACGTCTCTGTAGCTGTTCACGTTTTGACCCAGCAGGGTCACTTCCTTCACCCCCTATGGCCATGATCATTTCATATACTTAGTGTTCACATCTGGCCAAGTTTCACACACAGAAACTAGTAAAGCCAGACTGCACACATAGTCGCTGAAGGGAAGAAACCTGGTCAGACAGCATGCGCACTTCTTCAAGTATGGAGGACACAGGTCTGCTCCTATCCTTCCCCCAGGTAAACGGCACAATGCAGTAGCTGCACATGTTGTCACAGCCCCGCGTGATAGACCTACAGCAGTCAAAGAGGGACAAAATATACTGGATAATCCCACTGTAAAACAAGGTGCCACCAACAAGGCTTGCAGTACACAAGGTCTGTACTGTCAACAGCGTGAAAGGACTTTAAAAGTATCGACCCCCTGATATTAAACCATTGTTTGAAGTGCTACATCTAAAAGCATGAAGGAGCTGAAGATGAGCCACCACGGTGTTTGAAGTTTTATATCCCTTCATAAGTGTAGGAGGGTCAGTCATGTATAAATATTTAACCAAAAAATGCAGATTGACAAGTGTTCAGTAAAATGATAATAATAAACAACTGAACTATGAGCATTTGCTGTTTTTGGCTTTATTGTGGATGCAAGTCCCATGTTTCATCCAATATGGTAGCAAATGCCTTTAAATTATAGCTGACTTTTCTGTATTTTAATCTAACAGTTGCTGTTCAGATTAAATTCAGTGTATTAGAGTTGAATATGAAAACACAAAAAACTGTCTATACATGTTAACTTAAAAATTGAACTGTACATGTGAGACTGTTATTTTACTCTTTACCATCTTTACAAAATCACACAGTGCAAAGTTAATTTAAGAGTTAGTGTTTAGCAGGAACTCCTCCCTTATAAATCAGCCAGATATTATTATGGCACTCACACAAAGGCACTGTGTCCTGAATGGTGAATGGGCATGACATCAGCATATGCCTCTTCCAGGGAGAGCAGGACATTGCTGGTCCTCTGACCCCCATGGGCCAGTGCAAGGAGTCGGAGAAGATCTCTGTAGGCATCTGGCCCTGCTACAACATCCACCACCCTCTCCTTCTCCAGCAACTCAGTCTTCAGTCTCTCTGCCATGCAACCTACAAGAGAGCAAGCACACATATGCGTATACGGGCGCGTGAACCCACACACAAACATACATGCGCACACACGAACATTTCAGACTGAGAGATACATTTGAACGTGAATGAAGAACTATGGTGAAGTGAGAAGTTACCCAGGACTCCTATCTTTAATGGAGTGCTGCTCTTTAGATGCTTCTTTTTCAGAACTGCTGGATGTTTGAGTCTGTTCCAGATGGTCTGCTCTGCCTTTTCCCTGTCACAATGATTTTTATTTTTTCCAACAGAAAATAGCATTACATCCAAGCAAAAAATGTCACTGAAGTCAAGGACTGCTGTCAAGTTGCACAAGATTGGCAACATATAGATTCACTGTGTAAAATACAAACAGAAATAGGCTTTTCCTACCTTATGGAGCATGTGACAAGAAGCACCACATCTGCCTGTATAAAAAAAAAAAAATTAGGAAAGATGAGAATGAAAGCTTTCAAATAAAGGAAGCGCTGTGTTTATCAAGGGTCAAAGGTCAAGGCATTGACACTTACCTCTGATAGTTCGTGGGTCCGAACATATCCACCCTTCTGAAGAATGGACCACGCAATTTCAGTGTCGTTGACGTTCATCTGACAGCCGTATGTTTCGAAATACACTGCAAGATGTAAACATCAAAATAAAATTGGCAACGACTACCGGCATACTGACACATGGGAATTAAAATCCTAAAGCCTGAACTATCATGGCAACAAATGCAGTTTGTTACATACCTTTCCGTAGCTGCGCCAGACCACTTTCTTCAGGAAGATACGATTCCTCATGTTCCTGTTGCGTCTCAGTTGAACTTTTGCCTGAAGAACTCTTAATGACGACAGCTTGGTCTTAAATGTGCTCACTCTCGTCTCATCAGTCTCATTAGTAGGAGTGCTAGATAGAGACACTGAGCAATAACCTCTGCATTTGTCGGCGAGTCGAGATAAACACTTTTGAACAGAAAACACTAGAAGTCTAAGCCTGCGGGCAGACGTCATGTCTAAACGGGAGATTCAGCTACAAAGCCATGAACAAGACAAGAAACTCAATTTAACTTTAAAAGTAACGTTAGCTAAGGCTAAGTGCTAACTTAGCAATGGTGCTGTGGTTTGCGCAGAACAATTTTGTATACAAAAGTATATTATCAGCGAGCTAACAAATCTGTACAAGCAGCCAATAAATATAAAAATATCTGTAGCTCAGTTAGGTAACCTAATAATTCAGCTGTAACATACACTCACGTATGACCCCACACGGTTAACATTGACATGCAGTTTTGTAGTTTTCAAAATAACGGTTTCATTAAAACGTAACAGTGATACTCGTGTTTCATTTCTAAGACAAGTAAACGGTGTAACTTGGGAGGGAGATCAATCGCAAAAATATCGATTTACGTTTTTTAATTCATATTTTTGTAATTAATAGTTTTGTAATTAATAGTTTTTTAATTAATAGTTTTGTGAAATCTTATATTTAACATAAACGGCTACTTTTATTTTGCAAGTGTTTACTTGTTAGTCATAAGTAGTGTTTTGTGAGATGATTGTTCGTTTTCACACATGGCTTTCTGTCCATCACATACTCTGATCTAATGACGAATGCGTAATTTATTTTATAAGTGGACTTCACACTTCGTTCTGTTACCTAAGGGTCAGTACAACATACTCATTTAAACAGTGAAAAGTGCTATAAACAATAAGTCCTAGAGTTTGTTAAACAACATAAACAAGACCCTACAATAATTACTAATTTAGTCAGTCAATATGGCAGCAGTGTCAGTTGTTCTTTAAATATTCTGCAAATAGATGGGTCTTCAGTCTGCGCTTGAAGACCGCAAGGGACTCTGCTGTCCGGACAGCAAGTGGGAGTTCATTCCACCATCTTGGAGCCAGGACAGAAAATAGTCTCGATGCTTGTCATCCATGAGATCTGAAGCAAGGTATTTCAAGCCGAGCCAGACTTGAGGTTCGAAGTACTCCAGGTACGGATCGGGCTTTGACCATTGACCTCATGTATGAAGGGGCTGGTTCATTTTTGGCTTTGTAGGCAAACATCAAGGTTTTGAATCTGATGCGTGCAGCTACAGGGAGCCAAAGAATTATTACCACACTGAGTCAATATCAAGTATTATTCTTTAAGAGATGCTTACAGCTGACAGTGTGTGTTGGAAGTCTACATAGACTATAGTTTGAATTAAATATGTGCTGTATCAACAGTTTTAAAAATTGAAAAAATATTATGTATTCAAGATATTCAGATATATTGAAGTATATTATAAAGAATTCTCAAGAAAATCAAAAATGAATTAAATAATATTTTCCAGAATAGTACGTATCAGCTAAGTAAACGTGTACATTTGCTTATTTCATTTTTAATTTATTTTTCTCTTTAAACTGTTATCATTGTGGTGACCGTTGTCAGCCAGAGGAGGATGCCCCCCCACTCCCCCCCGCCTTGAGTCTTGGTTCTTCTCAAGGTTTCTTCCTCATGCTCTAGGGAGCTTTGCCTTGCCACTGTCGCTCTTGGCTTGGACATTTGTAAAGCTGCTTTTTCACAACATCTGTTGTAAATGGCACTGAATAAATACATTTTGAATTTGAATTTTGAATTTGAATTTATATTAGCTTTGCATAAATCATGGAATAA
This sequence comes from Electrophorus electricus, assembly GCF_041902795.1. NCBI lineage: Eukaryota > Metazoa > Chordata > Actinopteri > Gymnotiformes > Gymnotidae > Electrophorus > Electrophorus electricus. The sequence continues at coordinate 223,681 of NW_027658725.1, read as the reverse complement.
ACTTGAAGTTCTTGGTAATCATCTAAGACTTTGGACTGTATTGTTTGTGATTACAGAAATTTCTTAAAGATGTTATATTTGTATCATAAAATATGAGCTGGACCCTCAAAAAAACAATTGAACACAGGCTATGTTAAACATGAAATAATTGCATTTTATTTTATCTTTATTACTTCTACAAAACTTCAAGCATAAGTTTTTATTATTATTGCTTGATCGACGTGACTTTTCATTCTCATTCATGCTCTCATCTTCTCATCTTCCTGGGGACGCTCTCTGTCTCGGAGCAGTGAGAGGAGCTCGGGGAGTTTGTCTCTCTCCTCCTCTTCCTGGAGCTCCTTTGTTCCGTCTGGCTCCTGCAGCTCTGGCCCACGGCAGGAGCAGCATTGGAACTGTGAGCTCTGACCTCACCAGGAAATCTGACAGTGTTTCCAGGCCAGGAGCTGTACTGAGGTTGGTCATTCTGTGCCATCACCAAGAAATCAGCTTTAGGTGCACTGGAGGCATAAGTAGCTGGTGTATTGTACAATACACCCTGCTGCAGCGTATTGTAAAGCGGATACCATCCAAGTGTGGAACTATTCCCTGCCGCCCCAAAGCTGGCACCCCATGCATCAGCCTTCCAAGCATTCCTGCCCAGCAGAGGGTGGTCCCTGCCATATCCTGGGGCCATGTAGCCAAAGGACTCTCTTGGAATTCTGTTTCGTAGATATTCGTGGACATCGTCTATGATTTTGCTCACGCCGTCCAGAGCCGGATGTCTGACAAACTGTGTGTTCCCCTCAGTGGAAGCTGCTGGAAGCTGAAATGAGAAATTGCTCTGCTGCTGAAGAGTCCAGTCATCATCATTATCAGCTTCATCATCATCATAATCGCTTTCATCCTCTGACTCTTCAGCCTGTTCAACCTGATGCTGGGGGCTTTCTGGGAGAGGTGGGAGAGGTACCTGACCTGCATCCTCTACCTCATTGTTGACGGGGGGCTGAGGCCCAGTGGTTTCACTTGGTGCTTTCTCAGTAAGGGTCAGAGGGACACCACACTGAACACAATCATGCAGATTGGATCCGCACACTGAGGAAAGAAAAAAATTCATCAGGTCTCCACTGTTGCCAGGTTTTGCAATGAAATGGGTCATGTGGGTCTGTTTTTTGCAAGCGGCATGTGTCATTTTGGCAAATCTGGCAAACGTGGCACAAGCACAAACATGCTTCCTTCATGTTAAATGTTTTCTTCCAACTTGGGGTTTTGTTCTAAAAATACAGTAAAGTAAAATATTTTGTATGTACATACCTTTGCAGTCGACCCGATGCAGCTTAATGACCGGGAACATTTTTTAAAGTCCAGAATTGTTTCGTGGTTTTGTTTGAAAACATAAACTAGTAACACTGTCGCTACGTTCACCTTGCTGTGACTGTGTTCCGAATGAATGTTTGGAAATGACTTTAGAATTTAGACGCTATCAGTGTTCTATGACATCGTGCTTCTGACGTAATTGTGGTCGCGGTTCCCACGGCGACGCCACCATGTTTGTTTACTTCCTTGTTTTGGTCCCTGTCGGCTCCGCCCCCTGCTTAGTACCGCCTCCTGTTACTGTAATCACCTGCAGCGCGTTAGTCCTCGTTAGTCTTTCTGTATATAAGCGCTCTCGGTAGGTAAGTCCCGTTGGCTCGGGTTCCGTTTTGGAGCGTCTGTGTTTTGGATAACGCTCTTTGCCCGGTCTGCTGTTTTTTGGCTTCTGTTTGTGGGCTAAGCGTGTTCTCTAATAAAGTTGCATTCATCTTACTGCGAGCGACTCCATCTTTGTATGTGCTCAGAACATTACAATAGTATTTCAGGTGGAGAAAATCTTCCTTTTTTTTTAATTTACTTTGCTTATGAGAGGGTTTGTTAGCTTACACACTTGTAGCTTTTAAAATAACCTCATGTGATGTAGGTTACGTCAAGCCTGTATCCATGAACTGAACATTGGGGGAGTAAATCTCCCCAGGGGGCAGGACTTCACTAGCTCATGAGATGAAATTATTTAATTATTTAATTAATTATTAAGTGACTAATAAAGTATAATTACATTTACATTTATGGCACTTAGCACATGCTCTTATCCAGAGCGACTTACAAAAGTGCTTTATTATTTACTCATAGAATATATCCTAGTACAGTACAGTAGGTTAGAATCAAACATACCAATGAACTAGAATACTGTAGAATACAGGGATGAATGCTGATACCTAGAAGTACAAAATACATAAAGTCTATCTTAAACAATGAAAAGTGCTATAAACAATAAGTCCTAGAGTTTATTAAACAACATAAACAATACCCTACAATAAGTATTAATTTAGTCAGTCAATATGGGAGCAGTGTCAGTTGTTCTTTAAATATTCTGCAAATAGATGGGTCTTCAGTCTGCGCTTGAAGACCGCAAGGGACTCTGCTGTCCGGACAGCAAGTGGGAGTTCATTCCACCATCTTGGAGCCAGGACAGAAAATAGTCTCGATGCTTGTCATCCATGAGATCTGAAGCAAGGTATTTCAAGCCGAGCCAGACTTGAGGTTCGAAGTACTCCAGGTACGGATCGGGCTTTGACCATTGACCTCATGTATGAAGGGGCTGGTTCATTTTTGGCTTTGTAGGCAAACATCAAGGTTTTGAATCTGATGCGTGCAGCTACAGGGAGCCAAAGAATTATTACCACACTGAGTCAATATCAAGTATTATTCTTTAAGAGATGCTAACAGCTGACAGTGTGTGTTGGAAGTCTACATAGACTATAGTTTGAATTAAATATGTGCTGTATCAACAGTTTTAAAAATTGAAAAAATATTATGTATTCAAGATATTCAGATATATTGAAGTATATTATAAAGAATTCTCAAGAAAATGAAAAATGAATTAAATAATATTTTCCAGAATAGTACGTATCAGCTAAGTAAACTTGTACATTTGCTTATTTCATTTTTAATTTATTTTTCTCTTTAAACTGTTATCATTGTGGTGACCGTTGTCAGCCAGAGGAGGATGCCCCCCCACTCCCCCCCCGCCTTGAGTCTTGGTTCTTCTCAAGGTTTCTTCCTCATGCTCTAGTGAGTTTTGCCTTGCCACTGTCGCTCTTGGCTTGGACATTTGTAAAGCTGCTTTTTCACAACATCTCTTGTAAATGGCACTGAATAAATACATTTTGAATTTGAATTTTGAATTTGAATTTATATTAGCTTTGCATAAATCATGGAATAAACTTGAAGTTCTTGGTAATCATCTAAGACTTTGGACTGTATTGTTTGTGATTACAGAAATTTCTTAAAGATGTTATATTTGTATCATAAAATATGAGCTGGACCCTCAAAAAAACAATTGAACACAGGCTATGTTAAACATGAAATAATTGCATTTTATTTTATCTTTATTACTTCTACAAAACTTCAAGCATAAGTTTTTATTATTATTGCTTGATCGACGTGACTTTTCATTCTCATTCATGCTCTCATCTTCTCATCTTCCTGGGGACGCTCTCTGTCTCGGAGCAGTGAGAGGAGCTCGGGGAGTTTGTCTCTCTCCTCCTCTTCCTGGAGCTCCTTTGCTCCGTCTGGCTCCTGCAGCTCTGGCCCACGGCAGGAGCAGCATTGGAACTGTGAGCTCTGACCTCACCAGGAAATCTGACAGTGTTTCCAGGCCAGGAGCTGTACTGAGGTTGGTGATTCTGTGCCATCACCAAGAAAGCAGGTTTAGGTGCACTGGAGGCATAAGTAGCTGGTGTATTGTACAATACACCCTGCTGCAGCGTATTGTAAAGCGGATACCATCCAAGTGTGGAACTATTCCCTGCCGCCCCAAAGCTGGCACCCCATGCATCAGCCTTCCAAGCATTCCTGCCCAGCAGAGGGTGGTCCCTGCCATATCCTGGGGCCATGTAGCCAAAGGACTCTCTTGGAATTCTGTTTCGTAGATATTCGTGGACATCGTCTATGATTTTGCTCACGCCGTCCAGAGCCGGATGTCTGACAAACTGTGTGTTCCCCTCAGTGGAAGCTGCTGGAAGCTGAAATGAGAAATTGCTCTGCTGCTGAAGAGTCCAGTCATCATCATTATCAGCTTCATCATCATCATAATCGCTTTCATCCTCTGACTCTTCAGCCTGTTCACCCTGATGCTGGGGGCTTTCTGGGAGAGGTGGGAGAGGTACCTGACCTGCATCCTCTACCTCATTGTTGACGGGGGGCTGAGGCCCAGTGGTTTCACTTGGTGCTTTCTCAGTAAGGGTCAGAGGGACACCACACTGAACACAATCATGCAGATTGGATCCGCACACTGAGGAAAGAAAAAAATTCATCAGGTCTCCACTGTTGCCAGGTTTTGCAATGAAATGGGTCATGTGGGTCTGTTTTTTGCAAGCAGATTGTGTCATTTTGGCAAATCTGGCAAACGTGGCACAAGCACAAACATGCTTCCTTCATGTTAAATGTTTTCTTCCAACTTGGGGTTTTGTTCTAAAAATACAGTAAAGTAAAATATTTTGTATGTACATACCTTTGCAGTCGACCCGATGCAGCTTAATGACCGGGAACATTTTTTAAAGTCCAGAATTGTTTCGTGGTTTTGTTTGAAAACATAAACTAGTAACACTGTCGCTACGTTCACCTTGCTGTGACTGTGTTCCGAATGAATGTTTGGAAATGACTTTAGAATTTAGACGCAATCAGTGTTCTATGACATCGTGCTTCTGACGTAATTGTGGTCGCGGTTCCCACGGCGACGCCACCATGTTTGTTTACTTCCTTGTTTTGGTCCCTGTCGGCTCCGCCCCCTGCTTAGTACCGCCTCCTGTTACTGTAATCACCTGCAGCGCGTTAGTCCTCGTTAGTCTTTCTGTATATAAGCGCTCTCGGTAGGTAAGTCCCGTTGGCTCGGGTTCCGTTTTGGAGCGTCTGTGTTTTGGATAACGCTCTTTGCCCGGTCTGCTGTTTTTTGGCTTCTGTTTGTGGGCTAAGCGTGTTCTCTAATAAAGTTGCATTCATCTTACTGCGAGCGACTCCATCTTTGTATGTGCTCAGAACATTACAATAGTATTTCAGGTGGAGAAAATCTTCCTTTTTTTTTAATTTACTTTGCTTATGAGAGGGTTTGTTAGCTTACACACTTGTAGCTTTTAAAATAACCTCATGTGATGTAGGTTACGTCAAGCCTGTATCCATGAACTGAGCATTGGGGGAGTAAATCTCCCCAGGGGGCAGGACTTCACTAGCTCATGAGATGAAATTATTTAATTATTTAATTAATTATTAAGTGACTAATAAAGTATAATTACATTTACATTTATGGCACTTAGCACATGTTCTTATCCAGAGCGACTTACAAAAGTGCTTTATTATTTACTCATAGAATATATCCTAGTACAGTACAGTAGGTTAGAATCAAACATACCAATGAACTAGAATACTGTAGAATACAGGGATGAATGCTGATACCTAGAAGTACAAAATACATAAAGTCTATCTTAAACAATGAAAAGTGCTATAAACAATAAGTCCTAGAGTTTATTAAACAACATAAACAATACCCTACAATAAGTATTAATTTAGTCAGTCAATATGGGAGCAGTGTCAGTTGTTCTTTAAATATTCTGCAAATAGATGGGTCTTCAGTCTGCGCTTGAAGACCGCAAGGGACTCTGCTGTCCGGACAGCAAGTGGGAGTTCATTCCACCATCTTGGAGCCAGGACAGAAAATAGTCTCGATGCTTGTCATCCATGAGATCTGAAGCAAGGTATTTCAAGCCGAGCCAGACTTGAGGTTCGAAGTACTCCAGGTACGGATCGGGCTTTGACCATTGACCTCATGTATGAAGGGGCTGGTTCATTTTTGGCTTTGTAGGCAAACATCAAGGTTTTGAATCTGATGCGTGCAGCTACAGGGAGCCAAAGAATTATTACCACACTGAGTCAATATCAAGTATTATTCTTTAAGAGATGCTAACAGCTGACAGTGTGTGTTGGAAGTCTACATAGACTATAGTTTGAATTAAATATGTGCTGTATCAACAGTTTTAAAAATTAAAAAAATATTATGTATTCAAGATATTCAGATATATTGAAGTATATTATAAAGAATTCTCAAGAAAATCAAAAATGAATTAAATAATATTTTCCAGAATAGTACGTATCAGCTAAGTAAACTTGTACATTTGCTTATTTCATTTTTAATTTATTTTTCTCTTTAAACTGTTATCATTGTGGTGACCGTTGTCAGCCAGAGGAGGATGCCCCCTCACTCCCCCCCGCCTTGAGTCTTGGTTCTTCTCAAGGTTTCTTCCTCATGCTCTAGTGAGTTTTGCCTTGCCACTGTCGCTCTTGGCTTGGACATTTGTAAAGCTGCTTTTTCACAACATCTCTTGTAAATGGCACTGAATAAATACATTTTGAATTTGAATTTTGAATTTGAATTTATATTAGCTTTGCATAAATCATGGAATAAACTTGAAGTTCTTGGTAATCATCTAAGACTTTGGACTGTATTGTTTGTGATTACAGAAATTTCTTAAAGATGTTATATTTGTATCATAAAATATGAGCTGGACCCTCAAAAAAACAATTGAACACAGGCTATGTTAAACATGAAATAATTGCATTTTATTTTATCTTTATTACTTCTACAAAACTTCAAGCATAAGTTTTTATTATTATTGCTTGATCGACGTGACTTTTCATTCTCATTCATGCTCTCATCTTCTCATCTTCCTGGGGACGCTCTCTGTCTCGGAGCAGTGAGAGGAGCTCGGGGAGTTTGTGTCTCTCCTCCTCTTCCTGGAGCTCCTTTGCTCCGTCTGGCTCCTGCAGCTCTGGCCCACGGCAGGAGCAGCATTGGAACTGTGAGCTCTGACCTCACCAGGAAATCTGACAGTGTTTCCAGGCCAGGAGCTGTACTGAGGTTGGTGATTCTGTGCCATCACCAAGAAAGCAGGTTTAGGTGCACTGGAGGCATAAGTAGCTGGTGTATTGTACAATACACCCTGCTGCAGCGTATTGTAAAGCGGATACCATCCAAGTGTGGAACTATTCCCTGCCGCCCCAAAGCTGGCACCCCATGCATCAGCCTTCCAAGCATTCCTGCCCAGCAGAGGGTGGTCCCTGCCATATCCTGGGGCCATGTAGCCAAAGGACTCTCTTGGAATTCTGTTTCGTAGATATTCGTGGACATCGTCTATGATTTTGCTCACGCCGTCCAGAGCCGGATGTCTGACAAACTGTGTGTTCCCCTCAGTGGAAGCTGCTGGAAGCTGAAATGAGAAATTGCTCTGCTGCTGAAGAGTCCAGTCATCATCATTATCAGCTTCATCATCATCATAATCGCTTTCATCCTCTGACTCTTCAGCCTGTTCACCCTGATGCTGGGGGCTTTCTGGGAGAGGTGGGAGAGGTACCTGACCTGCATCCTCTACCTCATTGTTGACGGGGGGCTGAGGCCCAGTGGTTTCACTTGGTGCTTTCTCAGTAAGTGTCAGAGGGACACCACACTGAACACAATCATGCAGATTGGATCCGCACACTGAGGAAAGAAAAAAATTCATCAGGTCTCCACTGTTGCCAGGTTTTGCAATGAAATGGGTCATGTGGGTCTGTTTTTTGCAAGCGGCATGTGTCATTTTGGCAAATCTGGCAAACGTGGCACAAGCACAAACATGCTTCCTTCATGTTAAATGTTTTCTTCCAACTTGGGGTTTTGTTCTAAAAATACAGTAAAGTAAAATATTTTGTATGTACATACCTTTGCAGTCGACCCGATGCAGCTTAATGACCGGGAACATTTTTTAAAGTCCAGAATTGTTTCGTGGTTTTGTTTGAAAACATAAACTAGTAACACTGTCGCTACGTTCACCTTGCTGTGACTGTGTTCCGAATGAATGTTTGGAAATGACTTTAGAATTTAGACGCTATCAGTGTTCTATGACATCGTGCTTCTGACGTAATTGTGGTCGCGGTTCCCACGGCGACGCCACCATGTTTGTTTACTTCCTTGTTTTGGTCCCTGTCGGCTCCGCCCCCTGCTTAGTACCGCCTCCTGTTACTGTAATCACCTGCAGCGCGTTAGTCCTCGTTAGTCTTTCTGTATATAAGCGCTCTCGGTAGGTAAGTCCCGTTGGCTCGGGTTCCGTTTTGGAGCGTCTGTGTTTTGGATAACGCTCTTTGCCCGGTCTGCTGTTTTTTGGCTTCTGTTTGTGGGCTAAGCGTGTTCTCTAATAAAGTTGCATTCATCTTACTGCGAGCGACTCCATCTTTGTATGTGCTCAGAACATTACAATAGTATTTCAGGTGGAGAAAATCTTCCTTTTTTTTTAATTTACTTTGCTTATGAGAGGGTTTGTTAGCTTACACACTTGTAGCTTTTAAAATAACCTCATGTGATGTAGGTTACGTCAAGCCTGTATCCATGAACTGAACATTGGGGGAGTAAATCTCCCCAGGGGGCAGGACTTCACTAGCTCATGAGATGAAATTATTTAATTATTTAATTAATTATTAAGTGACTAATAAAGTATAATTACATTTACATTTATGGCACTTAGCACATGCTCTTATCCAGAGCGACTTACAAAAGTGCTTTATTATTTACTCATAGAATATATCCTAGTACAGTACAGTAGGTTAGAATCAAACATACCAATGAACTAGAATACTGTAGAATACAGGGATGAATGCTGATACCTAGAAGTACAAAATACATAAAGTCTATCTTAAACAATGAAAAGTGCTATAAACAATAAGTCCTAGAGTTTATTAAACAACATAAACAATACCCTACAATAAGTATTAATTTAGTCAGTCAATATGGGAGCAGTGTCAGTTGTTCTTTAAATATTCTGCAAATAGATGGGTCTTCAGTCTGCGCTTGAAGACCGCAAGGGACTCTGCTGTCCGGACAGCAAGTGGGAGTTCATTCCACCATCTTGGAGCCAGGACAGAAAATAGTCTCGATGCTTGTCATCCATGAGATCTGAAGCAAGGTATTTCAAGCCGAGCCAGACTTGAGGTTCGAAGTACTCCAGGTACGGATCGGGCTTTGACCATTGACCTCATGTATGAAGGGGCTGGTTCATTTTTGGCTTTGTAGGCAAACATCAAGGTTTTGAATCTGATGCGTGCAGCTACAGGGAGCCAAAGAATTATTACCACACTGAGTCAATATCAAGTATTATTCTTTAAGAGATGCTAACAGCTGACAGTGTGTGTTGGAACTCTACATAGACTATAGTTTGAATTAAATATGTGCTGTAGCAACAGTTTTAAAAATTTTAAAAATATTATGTTTTCAAGATATTCAGATATATTGCAATATATTATAAAGAATTCTCAAGAAAATCAAAAATGAGTTAAATAATATTTTCCAGAATAGTACGTATCAGCTAAGTAAACTTGTACATTTGCTTATTTCATTTTTAATTTATTTTTCTCTTTAAACTGTTATCATTGTGGTGACCGTTGTCAGCCAGAGGAGGATGCCCCCTCACTCCCCCCCGCCTTGAGTCTTGGTTCTTCTCAAGGTTTCTTCCTCATGCTCTAGTGAGTTTTGCCTTGCCACTGTCGCTCTTGGCTTGGACATTTGTAAAGCTGCTTTTTCACAACATCTCTTGTAAATGGCACTGAATAAATACATTTTGAATTTGAATTTTGAATTTGAATTTATATTAGCTTTGCATAAATCATGGAATAAACTTGAAGTTCTTGGTAATCATCTAAGACTTTGGACTGTATTGTTTGTGATTACAGAAATTTCTTAAAGATGTTATATTTGTATCATAAAATATGAGCTGGACCCTCAAAAAAACAATTGAACACAGGCTATGTTAAACATGAAATAATTGCATTTTATTTTATCTTTATTACTTCTACAAAACTTCAAGCGTAAGTTTTTATTATTATTGCTTGATCGACGTGACTTTTCATTCTCATTCATGCTCTCATCTTCTCATCTTCCTGGGGACGCTCTCTGTCTTGGAGCAGTGAGAGGAGCTCGGAGAGTTTGTCTCTCTCCTCCTCTTCCTGGAGCTCCTTTGCTCCGTCTGGCTCCTACAGCTCTGGCCCACGGCAGGAGCAGCATTGGAACTGTGAGCTCTGACCTCATTAGGAAATCTGACAGTGTTTCCAGACCAGGAGCTGTACTGAGGTTGGTAATTCTGTGCCATCACCAAGAAAGCAGGTTTAGGTGCACTGGAGGCATAAGTAGCTGGTGTATTGTACAATACACTCTGCTGCAGCGTATTGTAAAGCGGATACCATCCAAGTGTGGAACTATTCCCTGCCACCCCAAAGCTGGCACCCCATGCATCAGCCTTCCAAGCATTCCTGCTCAGCAGAGGGTGGTCCCTGCCATATCCTGGGGCCATGTAGCCAAAGGACTCTCTTGGAATTCTGTTTCGTAGATATTCGTGGACATCGTCTATGATTTTGCTCACGCCGTCCAGAGCCGGATGTCTGACAAACTGTGTGTTCCCCTCAGTGGAAGCTGCTGGAAGCTGAAATGAGAAATTGCTCTGCTGCTGAAGAGTCCAGTCATCATCATTATCAGCTTCATCATCATCATAATCGCTTTCATCCTCTGACTCTTCAGCCTGTTCACCCTGATGCTGGGGGCTTTCTGGGAGAGGTGGGAGAGGTACCTGACCTGCATCCTCTACCTCATTGTTGACGGGGGGCTGAGGCCCAGTGGTTTCACTTGGTGCTTTCTCAGTAAGGGTCAGAGGGACACCACACTGAACACAATCATGCAGATTGGATCCGCACACTGAGGAAAGAAAAAAATTCATCAGGTCTCCACTGTTGCCAGGTTTTGCAATGAAATGGGTCATGTGGGTCTGTTTTTTGCAAGCAGATTGTGTCATTTTGGCAAATCTGGCAAACGTGGCACAAGCACAAACATGCTTCCTTCATGTTAAATGTTTTCTTCCAACTTGGGGTTTTGTTCTAAAAATACAGTAAAGTAAAATATTTTGTATGTACATACCTTTGCAGTCGACCCGATGCAGCTTAATGACCGGGAACATTTTTTAAAGTCCAGAATTGTTTCGTGGTTTTGTTTGAAAACATAAACTAGTAACACTGTCGCTACGTTCACCTTGCTGTGACTGTGTTCCGAATGAATGTTTGGAAATGACTTTAGAATTTAGACGCTATCAGTGTTCTATGACATCGTGCTTCTGACGTAATTGTGGTCGCGGTTCCCACGGCGACGCCACCATGTTTGTTTATTTCCTTGTTTTGGTCACTGTCGGCTCCGCCCCCTGCTTAGTACCGCCTCCTGTTACTGTAATCACCTGCAGCGCGTTAGTCCTCGTTAGTCTTTCTGTATATAAGCGCTCTCGGTAGGTAAGTCCCGTTGGCTCGGGTTCCGTTTTGGAGCGTCTGTGTTTTGGATAACGCTCTTTGCCCGGTCTGCTGTTTTTTGGCTTCTGTTTGTGGGCTAAGCGTGTTCTCTAATAAAGTTGCATTCATCTTACTGCGAGCGACTCCATCTTTGTATGTGCTCAGAACATTACAATAGTATTTCAGGTGGAGAAAATCTTCCTTTTTTTTTTTATTTACTTTGCTTATGAGAGGGTTTGTTAGCTTACACACTTGTAGCTTTTAAAATAACCTCATGTGATGTAGGTTACGTCAAGGCTGTATCCATGAACTGAACATTGGGGGAGTAAATCTCCCCAGGGGGCAGGACTTCACTAGCTCATGAGACGAAATTATTTAATTATTTAATTAATTATTAAGTGACTAATAAAGTATAATTACATTTACATTTATGGCACTTAGCACATGCTCTTATCCAGAGCGACTTACAAAAGTGCTTTATTATTTACTCATAGAATATATCCTAGTACAGTACAGTAGGTTAGAATCAAACATACCAATGAACTAGAATACTGTAGAATACAGGGATGAATGCTGATACCTAGAAGTACAAAATACATAAAGTCTATCTTAAACAATGAAAAGTGCTATAAACAATAAGTCCTAGAGTTTGTTAAACCTCATAAACAATACCCTACAATATTTATTCTGAGCCATGCGGTAAGTGATCCAGTGTGAGCAGCATATGGACGATTTTTGGAAAATGCTTTGACTAGGTAAAATTTTGAAATATAAGGTGTTGTTAAAGCCTCTCATTCACGCTATTAACGTTATAAGTTAAAATAATTGAATAATTCATAAATAAATAAATAGCGTTTGGATAATATTTAAAAATAAACATTTACGTAAAATAACTCTTACGTAACAACCAAGTTGTCATGTATTTTTATTCAAAAGCTAAAGTGTTGCTTTGATCGCTTTGGTCGGTCGACACTTGCCTGGCTCTGTTGAATTGCTGTTTCAAACTGTTTTATAATTCGTGTAGTTAGATAATTTGGTTAAATCATTTACGATTTTATTTTGTTCATTTACTACTTTCGACTACGATTTCCAGAAAGGTTGACCGACGATAATCACGAAAATGAATCCAAGTGCTCCAAGTTCGCCGATGACTTTGTTGCACGTGGGTGACCTTCATTCAGACGTTACCGAGGCCATGCTATTCGAGAAATTGAGCCCTGCTGACACAATTGTCTCCATTCGAGTTTGCAGGGACATGATGACCAGTCGCTCACTCGAATATGCGTATGTGAACTTTCAGCAGCCGGTGGATGGAAGAGGAAGAGCGCAGTTGGCAACATCTTCATCAAGAACCTGGACAAGTCTATTGACTGCGGAGCCCTTTACGACACATTCTCCAACTTTGGAAACATCCTTTCCTGCAAGGTGGCGTGTGATGAGAATGGCTCTAAGGGCTACGGCTTTGTGCACTTTGAGACCGGCGAGGCTGCGGAGAGAGCCATTGAGAAACTTAATGGCATGTTGCTCAATGACCGCAAAGTGTTCATTGGCCACTTCAAGTCTCGCAAGGAGCGTGAGGCTGAGATGGGGGCCAAGGCCAAGGAATTCACCAATGTGTACATTAAGAACATTGGAGAGGACATGGACGACAACAAGCTAAATGAGATCTTCAGCAAGTTCAGCCCAACGCTGAGCCGTCGTGTCATGACAGACGAGAGCAGCAAGTCCAAGGGTTTTGGCTTTGTGAGCTTCGAGAGGCACGAGGATGCCAAAAGGGATGAGATGAACGGGAAGGAGTTGAATGGGAAGCAGCTGTATGTGGCTCGTGCCCAGAAGAAAGGCGAGAGGCAGACAGAGCTCAAACGCAAGTTTGAGCAGATGAAGTAGGACGGCACGACTCGCTACCAGGGAGTGAACCTGTACGTTAAAAACCTAGACGACAGTCTGGACGACGAGCGTCTGCGTAAAGAGTTCTCTCTATTCGGGACAATCACGAGTGCCAAGGTGATGACGGAGGGCGGCCGCTCCAAAGGGTTCGGCTTTGTGTGTTTCTCCTCGCCGGAGGAGGCCACCGAGGCAATGAAGGAGATGAACGGGTGCATCGTAGGCACCAAGCCGCTGTACGTGGCCCTGGCGCAGCGCAAGGAGGAGCGGCAGGCCCACCTCACCCACCAGTACATGCAGCGCATGGCCAGCGTGAGTGCCGTGCGCAACCCAGTGCTCAACCCCTACCAGCCCGCCCCGCCCTCCGGCTACTTCATGATGGCCATTCCACAGGCTCAGAACTGGGCTACCTGCTACCCGAGCAGGCAACTGGCACAGCTCCACCCCAGCACCCGCTGGGCTACGCACAGCATTCAGCCACAGCATTTCCAATACATGCCGAGTACCATCAGGCCCGCTGCAGACCAATCTCTGGGCCAGGAACCTCTCACTGCCTCCGTGCTGGATCTGGAACCTCCGCAGGAGCAGAAGCAGATGTTGGGTGATCGATGGTCTGTTTCCCGTGATCCAGAACATGCACCCCAACCTTGCAGGGATGGGTTTGCTCCTGGAGATCGACAACTTGGAGCTTCTTCTTATGCTGGAGTCTCCTGAGTCTCATTGAAACATTGAAACTGAAAAAATAAAAACGCATTAAATATTGAAATATTTTTGCCTGGTCCATAGACTCCAGTTTCAGGCCTTGATTACAGTAAACTAAAACAACATGTAAAAAGGCTAAATGATTGACACGTGTACAGTCGGTGACTCCTTTCTTTTTGTTCCTCTTACTGTTCGAATGCTCAGAATGTCAGTTTTTGCAGTTGACAGCTGAGCATTAGGCATGTGTATTGGATTGTATTAATAATACAATTGAGGATTCATTGCTGTTCAGGGACCCAGCAGTGGTAACTTGGCAGTGGTAGGGCTTGAACTAGCAACATTCTGATTACTACTCAAGTAACCTCTGAATAGTATTATTATGATTAATATTATTAATATATCTTACACTGAGGTCTGCTGAAGCTTACCCAGGATCCTTTGCAGCAGCCTGCCATATGCACAAATCATTACGAAAGGACACAGAATCTCTAAACTCCCTTGTTTTATGTTATTAGTTTGTCTAATTCAATGTTAAAGCACTTTCCCCTGTAAACACTCTTTTTATGACCTCATTTCACCGTTTCATGACTTTATGCCACGAACCAACCAACTATTCTTTTATACAACTCTTTTCAAACACTTCAACCATTGTGGGTAATTACACTATTATACACCTGTAATTCTTGTTATGCTATTTATTTTATTGGTACTGTCGATACATCGATGTTAGGAGAAATACCTCATGAATACTTTAAATGAATCCTTAAAATGACACCTATTCCATTTACTAATGCTAAGCTTGCTACAGTCTGAACTTCTAGCAAGTCAAGAGAAGTCTCATGCAGTTTCTGTATTTTCTATAATTGCATAATATATGGATGGTTTTAAACTCAATAACATACGCACTTGCAAAATATGTGAATATAAAGGAACAAAAATAAATTAACATAACCACATACCTAAACATCATCTGGTACCATCACCCCATCACCCCTCAATGCAGTATGAGGATGGTCAGATTGTTGTATTTACTAATAGTTACCACTAGTATTAAAATAACAGTAAGCCCAAACTGTTCGACTATGTCCTCTTAAACAAACCTGTGATTTTTTAAATATTTGGACCACATCCTCCTGCAGAATAAAACAATCAGGAAATACAGTTGAGTTGGCCCATACCGCCCTCACATCAGTGTGATTTCCATCAATGACGTGTTATGGCTCTGGGTAAGGAACAATGTTATATTGTTCAATAAACTTTTCACAGGATGCATATTTTTCATTGTTTTAGCAAAGTTTTCGCTACCTCTATACAGCAAACACCAGAATCGACAAGGTTTACATTAATTATAGTCAGTAGAATTAAAGGGAAGAGGCCATATAAAAGGCTGGGATCTACATTTAGCAGACTCGGCACTGTGTTACTAGATATCGCCCACATTCCATTAATTTTATTAAGTCCTCTTTAAACAGAAAATAAAGATGCAGACTCAAGAATTAATTGAAGAGAGTAGTAGGTCCATTATTTATTTTGAGCTCAGCGTTACATACAAACGAGGCATAGTCCAGAATATGTCTAATAATCACACAAGGAACACACATTTTTATCCAGTTTTCACAACTGATTATGTGATTGCCACACCTTCTCTACATACTGGTGTTTGAAATCTCAACCACTGTGTTCAACCATACATTATTCAATATATGCAAATTGAGATCTATCATTGTACAAATTGAAGCTTGACCCCAGTATATCCTATTGGAAGATTTTCCTGGGGGTTTTTTTTGTTGTTGTTTTTTTTGTTTTTAACAAAGATGATCTCAACTCATACCATCAAACACCTGCAAGATGATGTTGCAGGTCAGTATCACCCTGCTCTTATGGTAAGATAATGAACCTTGCTTAGCCACAGAACTCTCGAAGAGGCTTTCACGTCTTTTAAAAGCCGGGATCTTTCCCAATACTTAGGAAGCTATTTCTCACGGGAACAGTCCAGAGTCATCTGCCGTAGACTTCCACAGAGGCCTTGAAACCACCTGCATCAGAGCCTCTGCTCTGCACTTACAGACCCACAAAGGCCTTAAGATACCCCAGAAACATTATTCCTCTTTATGCTTTCAAACACAGTCTTGCACCACTCTGCACCTGTTGCAGAGAGCTTCAAAGCCTATTATAATAAGATCACAGATCGCCTCATGAAAATACCTTTACCCCAAAACATTTTATTACCTCAGGTGGAACAGTGTGTATAGGCCTAGACCTCTTTAGATGTAACTTAGAACCGCCGGTGACCGCTGTATGCGTTTCTTTGGTTGTACAAGCTCCACTGGAGGACTCGATGAATAGTTGATGATGGAAGAGGGGTATATCAGATTCACCCCTTCTGCCTCCATGTGACAAATTAACACACTACATAAACTTTTAGAAATAAATCAGTCTTTTAACAAATGGTAAACATTCTCTAGAAAAGATTATCTTGTAACAATTCATTGAGTATATGAACTGTTTTTGTGTCCTTATATCTATAAATGAAAAGTAATAAAACATTATAGATGATAAATAAATTACATAAAATGTATAAAAGTTCACAAATAAGAAAGTACCTGAGTCTGCACTTCTCTCCACAGATTCAAGAAACTCGTGAAAGTTGGAAGCTATAGAAACACATAGTACAGAATTATAGACTGACTGAGGTGTGAGCAGAAAGATCGCCATGATGTCCTTATATCTAAAGCACTCAAAGCATTGATGCTATGTAAATAAACTGTGATCCGATTGGTTCAATCTAAGTAAATAGATTCACCTACTTTGAAGTTAAAGTTTTTCTCAAAAGGTTAGAACTGGTTGACTATACTTTGCCGTGTTCTGTAATAGAAAATGTAAACATTTATATCTAAAATATTGCACGACAGAAATCAATTCAAGACTAACCTCTAATGACCGCTAGATGGGGGAAGATATTAAGTAATAAATGAGTCCAGATCCTCCTGCCCGACAATACGGTGAGACTCTGTTTTTACGTGTGATGGAAAATGATACGAAACTATGTATTATGTGATTCATATAAAATCACACTGATCCTTTTGTTCTTAAATTAATAATGCTGTTTGCACATTTATATCCGCCTGTTGCTGATTAAGTTGAACATGTATCAGGAACTGTTAACATCAAGGTCAACTTGACACACAACCCACACTGTTTGGAGTCAGTTTGGGTTGGTTTGTGGAAAAAAACAAGCTGAGAGCTGATTGGCTTATAGCCACAGCAACAAAGGAAAGAAGAGCTGCTTAAGAAAAGATGATTGGTTAAAGACAGCACAGGAGTAGTATAACTAGCCACGGTTTTGTATACTCGGGGCTCCCTACCTGAGGAGAGCCAAACATTTATTTTATTCTTTTTCTTATTAAATTACTCTCTTAATCACGTCTGACTTGCTGTTTGTTCAAAATTCCACAACATATGTCATTACTACGCCGCACAAAAAAGACCGCCATATTTGTAGTTCCACAATGTGAAAAGGCGTCATTTTCTATGCAAACGAATGAATAAACACCATGCCATGCCTTGCTGTATCCCCTCTTTGCACCGCTGGACAGACACACTCATGACACTGTACTCATCAAAAGCAGCACCAGAGACGCACTGAGTCATATCCCGCTACACACCTCTCAGGCCAGCTTGTTTGCACGTTTTGTCATAAAACTTAAAATGTCATTTGTTGCCATTATATATAAAATTACCTATTTAAAAAAACAAATAAATCAAAAAGTACTTGTGGCTAGAGAAACACGTGGCTAATCACCTACAAGAAATAATGTCAGTGATGTTTGGGGCAGGTGTTTCAAACTTGCCCAGACTCTTGAGAAGCACCTAAACGCTCACACAAGGGTGTCCGCTTGCCATAGTGCTGCAAATACTGCAGGAAGGGCTTTGGTGAAACAGGCCACATGGAGGAGCAGAAGACAATCCACACAACTGAAGAAGCCCATAGCTGCCCAGTATGTCAGAATCCACACGGGAGAAGAACCCTGTAGCTGCCCAGTATGTCAGAAGCAATTTGTGCAGCTGGGTAATGAACCATATTTGTACCCATTCGTATGTTGGGAGCAAATCAGTTGAAGACTTGAACAGTATGTTAACAATCAGTTAAAATTACTGTTGATGAAAAGAAAACAATGGCTAATATGTTTCTTCACAGCTATGTCATTGGTTAATCTATTTTTGTCAGATTTAGTGCTTGTTTGGGCAAGTGTGTTAAAGTCTTCCTTTGTTTTTGGTTTTGTTCCTTTTCATATAGTTGTTTATTCCTTTTTTTCTAGTGATGTCCATTATCCATTTAAAATCTGTCAAATTAAACAAATGTGAAACAAATTCCATAGTATTCAGATTTGATTGCAAAAGAGACCAACCACTCCCCGTATTTTGAATTTTGCATATACAGTATATGTGCAGTTCCAGCCTAGTCAATTGATCCAAAATCTGGCCCAGATGTATCTGTTGACTGCAAATTTGAATGATTTCTGTGCTCTGCAGCAAAGGAGCGTTTGGTTACTATCTGATGGATTAAAATAGGCTTGTTGGTAGCAAAGACATCACTAAAGTGTACAGAGCAAAGGTACTCCAGGACCAGGATGAGTAAGTAGCAGCTTGATCAGTGGAATCTTCTGTGAGACGTAACAGGATTTCGGTCTTAAATGTAATGTTAGATCAAGTGAAAAAAATTAGTGGATTGAAATACAGATAAAAAAATCCACTAAAAGTGCATCTGCATCATTGGTTAAAAAGTTGTTCTGCTAGTTGTCAGATTTTGTTCCAGTAATCTAATGTTTCCTGGGACTAGGTGGTTCAAGATTATATTGGTGTTTGCTTTATTTCTGTGATTTTTTTAACCATAGTCTAATTGTTTATACTGTCTACCAAATGCAATACTGAGTAGTGAAACACTGACACAATCCCTTTTGGCGTCAGACATTTGTAATATTTTCAATAATCTACAGTTGTAAGTCAAGAGGGCAGCACCATTTTAAAGTGTAGTTTCCTTTCTCTGTCTCACTTTCTGGAATTTTTCCGTCTGTGTTTTTATTAAAGTTAAAAATGGAAAGGGTATTAAAACTCCCTTTCACTGACATCTCTTCCACTGAACTTGTAGAGAAAGTGATGATATGAAGATGATTATGTTTATCGCTTTCACTCAGAGATCATTGTCTGAGGGTCATGTTGTACAGTTCACGATGTCCCGGGTTGCAATCAGGAGGTTTAACAGTGATGTGCCACACAGTTGTCTGTGGTGTTCTTATATGATCTAAAAGTCAGACTTACCATTTATCAGTCAAATCAATTAAAGAACATTCATGATCAACAATTTGTGGGTGGCCATGATACTAACAGCGTGGTGGAAATTCCACAAGATATCAAACTCCACACTAACATAAACATAACACTGCTTTCATGTCACTTCCACAAGTAGCCCAAACATAAGATATAGAAAGCAGGTAAGAGCGGAGCAGTCAATGTGCCTAATATGACTGCAAAAGCCTGGCAGGACAGGAGGTATTCCTGCTTCTGCTAATCAGCAAAAGGAAGCTCCTGGCAAAGTGACGTGGACTGCAAAAAAATCACCAGGAAGGTCAAGCTACAAATGCCAGAGAGGAGCAGGGAGCACCAAAAGTTCCATAGCATCCTGCGGAAAGAGTACCACATAAGCATGGAAACAGTACAGCAACCCATGGTATGAGCATGGACAGATGAGGAAGAGCTGCTAGAACAGTACGTCCCCAATAAGCAGGCAGGATGTGGATCCGTCTCACTATTTCATCGGCAGAAATGCAGGAGCAGGTGATAATACTCCTGGGCCCAGCACTCTTCAACCTGGGTACTTTAAGGAGAACACGGCAGCCTCCCAAAAGTGATACAAAGTCCCAAAATGGCTATTACCTGTGCTGAATAACAGTATGAAGGACAAATCTACCCCTGTCCAAAGTTTAATTGATTTAACTGAATGCCAACTATACTACCACCATCAATCTGTGTAAGGTGTACTTGCAAGTGCCTTTAGCACCAAAAGCAAAAGAACTCAGTGTTTTCAACACATTTCATCCAAGCATCATCATGTGAAATGATGTTCTTTTCGGAAATTCTTCATCTAAATATGGTTGTGTTGCTAATGAGATCATATTATTTGTTACTCTTTAAACCTTATTATTCATTTAAGATTCAAAGTCTACTGTGTTAGGAAACCTATGTGAGAATATAAAATCAGCAGTTTCTGCATGCTTGTGTGATGAATACAGAAAGTGATCTCTTATACCTGCGGAATTAAGGCTTCAAATGTCTTGGTGTTCAGACGATATGGAGAGGCTCTGGGAATCTGGAAGGATAAACGTTTGTTTCATTTTCAGGGACTGTTGATCATTTATTTGTCCATTCATTTATTACACTATTAAGGGATTATTAATGTGCACTGGGAGAACAGTATAAAGTTATCAGTCTTCTTTATCAGTCTTCTAACTAAATAGCCTGGTCTTGTAAGGTAACCACATGCACACCTTTCCCTCAGTGATGGCAAGGAGTGGTTTAAACTCACCATGTCATCTGTGATTCTGAGTGTGAGTGCTCCTGCATTTTTGTACACAAAGCCTGCTGAGTTGGCAGTGAAGGCAGAGATGCCCATATACAGCATGTTGCTTTCATCAGGTGGCAGTGAAAATGGTGTCGGGGCAAAAGCGGGTTTCTTGTGCACTCCAATGTTGTAAAACTCCCCCTATATAGAGAGCAATGCAGAGATGAACTTATTCTTTTACAGCTCCTGGGTCTTGATTCTTCGTTCAGATTAAACTGTTCTATCAGTGTAACCTTTGTGTAACCTTTTTTTCCTACAAAAGCCCAACAGTGCTTTCTGGATACACTTAGGCACAGTTTTGCAAGTGCTCCTGTTATTCCCTGTTAATTCAGATCTTTGGCTCAGAAAGGCTTTCTTATGATCATTATGGTCATTATTCTTATGCTTTGACAACTTGTGCCTTTTTTAACTTGTGCCTGAAAACCCCTTTACCTATGCCAATGATAAAACACTGATGAACTCCTGCAAACAAGTTGTAGTTTATTAATTAGTGCATTAATCTTAGTTTGGGATCTTTAATGACCATCTTAATCTGTGTATATTATTTGATTGTTGGTTCTTTCCTAGCTGAATGTAACTTCCTCTCACAGTAGTGTACAACTTCCAAGCTTATCAAAGGATAGTGTTGTAGTCAGGACCATTAAAAAATCATTCAAGCAAAGACCAAGATTTTGTAGTGTTTGAATCTGAGACAAGAATGAGACTTATTTAACAATGATTTTACTTTAATTATACCACTCACTGATAATGTATTGTAAATTGTCATTGTCATAAATAATTGTCATTATAAAGGCAGCTGAATATAAACAAATATAAAGCAAAAAGGTTCATATGGTCATTTTTATTATTAAATTAAAACATAGTAATACTTAAATAATTGCTATCTGCCCTTGGGTCAATCATGGAAAGGATTAACTAGATGTGTTCTGTAATGTGTTAAATCCTCTTGATAAATGCATAGCTTTAGCTATATCATAAAACATATGATGAGTCCTTTTCTCATTATTACTTGTGTACAACAAAAGTTTGTGTGACAAGCAGCAACATGTATATTTGCCAATTTATGAAAACGGGAGTATGCGCAGTGGGAGAGTAAATATCTTTTAAAATGACTCTCAATTAATGGCAATGCATTTACAATAAGTCTCTTGCCACAATAACAACACTGTCTGGATTTGCCATCAGCTGGTTGATTGCAGCATCATGCAGCCTGCAGCCTAGCATTTGTTTGCAGGGGAACATACACTGCCATAATTATTAGCATAATGAATTTTTTAAGGAGAAAGACTAGTCTGTACATTAATGTTAAAAATTCCAGATCCAGATAGCAGTGTTTATGTATGTCAGTGGCTGTGCACCAGTACTTGTGAATGTACACACACAAACCTCACCCTTTGGGTCTTCCCCAAGTCCCCTGTCCTGTTCACACTACTAGCTAAGAGCAACCAGCTAACTTGATAGCAGTGTGACTCAATAATAATAATAATAATAATAATAGTAATAATAATAATAATAATAATGATAATATGGCGCTTCCATGCACATCAGCAAGCAAATAGGAACACTAGCACTTGCATGAAATTAAGCATATTAGCATTTCAGAAGGCAGATTATTTAGCCTGCTAAAATAGCAGGTGTGGCAGCAAATGTCTGTTCAAAACACTATGTCACAGGTATGAGTATCATGTATTTGATATAGTATGATTGTTCATGTTTGTAAATTTAAAGCTTACAAATGCTGTATTTACAGTGTATTGCAGGTTATTAAAATGTGGCAGTAATTATTAGGATATAGAGAATTGTAGTGTTTAAACAAATCATTATGTCAGAAGTATGTTTAGGGGAGAATACACCCTGACCCACCCAGAGTTAACACACACTTACCTTACATTATTGATCATAAACTTGAATAGCTACAATACTGTCTGCTAATCATGCAGTTTGAAGTTTGCAAAGTGTGTACCCAGACAAAATCTGTGTTAAAACTTTCCTTTAACACAGAGTCATACATGAGTCAGACATGATTCTGAATAAATGAATGAATGAAAAAATGAAAAGCCTTATTTCATTTCAAACTGCACTTCAGGAACACTGAGCTCAAGTTCTGAGGAAACTTCCCTGCATATTTTCAGGGGTTTTCTGCCTCACCATGCCTGAATCACCTCATAAGGAGCTTGATAATGAGGAGACAGGGTGACTGAGGCAGTGAACACTCCTCACTGAGCATACTGGCTTCCAAGAGCTGGAGCTGGGAAGACCTATAGGTCTGTGACACACACTCCCACCCAGTCCTGATACTAAGAAGGTGGAACCTACAGGCTAATATGCAGCTGCCTGTGCATCAATAGGCGTCTGGGGTGTCCATCACTCAGGGAGGCGTGGCTGAAGGCGTGGCCTTGCAGACTCTGAGAGCTGGCTGAGGTAATCTCTAAAGGAGAGAGTAGTCACCAATAATCATGGAAATGTAGCCATAACTGTACAGTATATTTCACAGCCATGTATATTACATATCACAGACCAGGCTTACCAGAATAAATATTCCACACATACAGCTCATATATATCTGTGTGTGTGTGTGTGTAAAAACATGCTCCTGTTTTAGTCTCAACACAGACAGATATACATGTAGGAGTAGCAAACTGAAGTAAGAGCTCACCTTCACCAGTACATAGTCTCCAGCTTTAACAGTGACAGGGTTGGTATCCGTGGGATAAGAAAGCAAATCCTTTCTTGGAAAAATAACCTTCACATTCCCATCATTCCGACCACAAAGATCTTGAGATGACTTCTTACTTTCCTGCAGAAAACAGACTCAGTCAAGCAAAAACAGCAGATAACATTTGTACAATATAAAAGGCTTGACTAAGCACTGTAGCAGACAGAAATTCTCTCCTGCTCTTACATTGCCTCCAGATACCATGCCACAACGTCTCACTAGTGTTATCCAAACCAAGGGTGGTTATTCCCACTGTTATGTAGATGGTCATAAAATTCTGTTATCAGTGTGTATATCGGTAGATCCAATCTCAGCATGACTGGTAGCGCATATTAACACACAAGTGGCAAACACCTTGGGGTAGTTTTCTGTGCATTCGCCAGGCATGTCCTCAAAAGAAGGACACTAACAATAATCAAAATTAACTAAGACCCCAATCTTCAAACAGTTATTGATGGCAGGTAATACACTAAAGACCACAAGCACAGGGAAACCAGTCATTGGGATTTCCCGGTACCAAAGATGTGAACTGCTCTCAACACTTCAAAAATAACAAAAAGCTCAAAGCATCCAAAACAGACACAATGCTATGCCTAACCAGGGAAGGGTTTCAAATGAAAGGGCCACAGAAACCCATGCGGCAATCGCAAACTAACACCACAAACGGGAAAGTGACCATACAACTCAAATAGACTAAAATAGACCAAACAATGCCCTAAATACATAAACACATAAACTCTATTTGCCCTCCAGAAAAGAACAAGGCCAAAACCAAAATGAAATGCCAAAAGGTGCTAGGGCTGAGCTGATAGACAATGCCATTGTTCATCATCGTTGTCAGACAGACCTCATGATGTTGATCCAGCAGGTCTAAATAAGATAAGGGAGGAGAATTTACTGCAACTATTTATTTTCTTGCAGAAATCTAGTTAAATCGATATGCAAAACATGATGACCAAGACACACAGATGCAGCAATCCCAAATTATTAACAGCAGAAGTGCTCCAAACACAGTTGTAACACAGCATGGCTTCAACCCACTGCAGTACTCACTCCCTCCACTAGGACAAGCTGTTTGCTGTCGATGAAACTGGTGTTGACCTTAGCCGCATCTTCTCGGAATGTAAAGATAAGCTCCTCCAGGCGACAGCTTCTTCACCTCAGCTGGGATATCGTCCCTGAGACGGTGATATGCCTGAGTTTTCTGTGGGTGTGGTACACACATGTTCATGTCAGAAGGTAAAGCCCAACTGGCAGCCACAAGACCCTTTCAATTCTCCAAATGATAATAGACAATGGTGAATTTCTTGATAGAACCATCACATGAACCAGGGAGAATGTCTGTTTTTTGATAGTGTTAAACACAATGACAAAATAGGATCTCACCTTCCTCATGCTGTAGGCAAACAGGAAGGCTACATTATAGCCCACTTCCCTGATCAAAGAGACCGACTGCTGGTGGTCCTCCTCGGTTTCCCCACAGAAGCCTGTGATGAAGTCACTGCTCAGACTGACCCCTGTAAAAAGAAATTATACATAGATATATATTCACACAAGACCTATTATAGCTACAATAATTTTATAATTACATATTGAATGTTTGGTAATGATAGGACACCTGGTATTATCTTTCAAATGTTTTCCACAAGCTCAAGGTAGGCTTCCCTAGTATACCTATGAAAACATCCCAGAGCATGATGACTTAAAGTGAGAACTAAGTTTTAACACATGAGACATCAAGAGATTTGAGATAAGCAGGCTAATCTCTACTGTGCTTGTGGTGAGTGCTGTCGTTCTAGGAGCGTTTCTCACCCACGCCTCATGGTCTGTAAGACTCTGCTGCTGCCGCTCTGAGCTGGCAAGTGGATCTGCTTACAGATGTTCCTCCGCTCTTGGATTAGCTATAACACCTTCAGGAAACATACTCACCCACCCCAGCACAGGTCAAACGAAAACAGCACAAATTGACTATGGCAGTCAAACCTTATTTCACATATCTGATAAGCATAAGGCTTTTTCAATCTGATAATCTATTAATGATCTTTTCTACTGCTCACATCCAAATTTGCGAATCCTAAATTATTATCCAATCTGCTGCTTAAAATGGCCTATGAGCAATATCTGCACATGAATTCAGACTATAAGAAACTGTTAAACTAAATACTTAAACTCTTTGAACATCCACTACACCACACAAGCCATAAACAGTCAGGGCCGGATTACCAATAGATTACCAGAGCAGGCAGTGACCTGTAGGCCCCACACCTTTTAGGGGCCATGCAACAAGGAATTAAAAAAAAAAAAACATATTAGGAGATAATTTGCAAGGGAGGCCCCAAGATTATGACTGCCTAGGGGCCTCCACAGGGTTTAATCTGCCACTGTAGGCAGTGTACATGTACATGCCCCTAAATGTAATTGGTAACATATTCCATTACATTACTCAAACGAGGAACATACTTTAAAAACTTTGGAATACTTCAACATTGTCCAAGACTATTTCAAATATAACTCACTTTAATTACATTTAAATTACATTTAACAGCATGTATTCTGTGTTCTGTATTTTGTCACCTGCAATGAAATACATTTTAAAAGTACCTTCCCCACACTAGTCATGGGTATCCCAACCAAAAACCACATGCTCACATCCATGACTCTGGGGTTTCTACCTCATCAGGAAAGTCTTTAGGATGTGGCCAGGTGAAGCGAATCCTTGTCAGGGTTTACGAGGGAGACGTGGTGTAGCAGGTCAGCGAATCGTAGGCCTCCTTGCTCATCACGGGAACACGGTGCTGAAACCACGGCTGAGGTGCGAACCAAGCTCCGAGTTGCTGGCCCCGTCCCCAGACACGTCTCTGTAGCTGTTCACGTTTTGACCCAGCAGGGTCACTTCCTTCACCCCCTATGGCCATGATCATTTCATATACTTAGTGTTCACATCTGGCCAAGTTTCACACACAGAAACTAGTAAAGCCAGACTGCACACATAGTCGCTGAAGGGAAGAGACCTGGTCAGACAGCATGCGCACTTCTTCAAGTATGGAGGACACAGGTCTGCTCCTTTCCCTCCCCCAGGTAAACGGCACAATGCAGTAGCTGAACATGTTGTCACAGCCCCGCATGATAGACCTACAGCAGTCAAAGAGGGACAAAATATACTGGATAATCCCACTGTAAGACAAGGTGCCACCAACAAGGCTTGCAGTACACAAGGTCTGTACTGTCAACAGCGTGAAAGGACTTTAAAAGTATCGACACCCCTGATATCAAACCATTGTTTGAAGTGCTACATCTAAAAGCATGAAGGAGCTGAAGATGAGCCACCACGGTGTTTGAAGTTTTATATCCCTTCATAAGTGTAAGAGGGTCAGTCATGTATAAATATTTAACCAAAAAATGCAGATTGACAAGTGTTCAGTAAAATGATAATAATAAACAACTGAACTATGAGCATTTGCTGTTTTTGGCTTTATTGTGGATGCAAGTCCCATGTTTCATGCAATATGGTAGCAAATGCCCTTAAATTATAGCTGACATTTCTGTATTTTAATCTAACAGTTGCTGTTCAGATTAAATTCAGTGTATTAGAGTTGAATATGAAAACACCAAAAACTGTCTATACATGTTAACTTAAAAATTGAACTGTACCATCTTTACAAAATCACACAGTGCAAAGTTAATTTAAGAGTTAGTGTTTAGCAGGAACTCCTCCCTTATAAATCAGCCAGATATTATTATGGCACTCACACAAAGGCACTGTGTCCTGAATGGTGAATGGGCATGACATCAGCATATGCCTCTTCCAGGGAGAGCAGGACATTGCTGGTCCTCTGACCCCCATGGGCCAGTGCAAGGAGTCGGAGAAGATCTCTGTAGGCATCTGGCCCTGCTACAACATCCACCACCCTCTCCTTCTCCAGCAACTCAGTCTTCAGTCTCTCTGCCATGCAACCTACAAGAGAGCAAGCACACATATGCGTATACGGGCGCGTGAACCCACACACAAACATACATGCGCACACACGAACATTTCAGACTGAGAGATACATTTGAACGTGAATGAAGAACTATGGTGAAGTGAGAAGTTACCCAGGACTCCTATCTTTAATGGAGTGCTGCTCTTTAGATGCTTCTTTTTCAGAACTGCTGGATGTTTGAGTCTGTTCCAGATGGTCTGCTCTGCCTTTTCCCTGTCACAATGATTTTTATTTTTTCCAACAGAAAATAGCATTACATCCAAGCAAAAAATGTCACTGAAGTCAAGGACTGCTGTCAAGTTGCACAAGATTGGCAACGTATAGATTCACTGTGTAAAATACAAACAGAAATAGGCTTTTCCTACCTTATGGAGCATGTGACAAGAAGCACCACATCTGCCTGTATAAAAAAAAAAAAAAATTAGGAAAGATGAGAATGAAAGCTTTCAAATAAAGGAAGCGCTGTGTTTATCAAGGGTCAAAGGTCAAGGCATTGACACTTACCTCTGATAGTTCGTGGGTCCGAACATATCCACCCTTCTGAAGAATGGACCACGCAATTTCAGTGTCGTTGACGTTCATCTGACAGCCGTATGTTTCGAAATACACTGCAAGATGTAAACACCAAAATAAAATTGGCAACGACTACCGGCATACTGACACATGGGAATTAAAATCCTAAAGCCTGAACTATCATGGCAACAAATGTAGTTACATACCTTTCCGTAGCTGCGCCAGACCACTTTCTTCAGGAAGATACGATTCCTCATGTTCCTGTTGCGTCTCAGTTGAACTTTTGCCTGAAGAACTCTTAATGACGACAGCTTGGTCTTAAATGTGCTCACTCTCGTCTCATCAGTCTCATTAGTAGGAGTGCTAGATAGAGACACTGAGCAATAACCTCTGCATTTGTCGACGAGTCGAGATAAACACTTTTGAACAGAAAACACTAGAAGTCTAAGCCTGCGGGCAGACATCATGTCTAAACGGGAGATTCGGCTACAAAGCCATGAACAAGACAAGAAACTCAATTTAACTTTAAAAGTAACGTTAGCTAAGGCTAAGTGCTAACTTAGCAATGGTGCTGTGGTTTGCGCAGAACAATTTTACATACAAAAGTATATTATCAGCGAGCTAACAAATCTGTACAAGCAGCCAATAAATATAAAAATATCTGTAGCTTAGTTAGGTAACCTAATAATTCAGCTGTAACATACACTCACGTATGACCCCACACGGTTAACATTGACATGCAGTTTTGTAATTTTCAAAATAACGGTTTCATTAAAACGTAACAGTGATACTCGTGTTTCAGTTCTAAGACAAGTAAACGGTGTAACTTGGGAGGGAGATCAATCGCAAAAATATCGATTTACGTTTTTTAATTCATATTTTTGTAATTAATATTTTTTAATTAATATTTTTTAATTAATAGTTTTGTGAAATCTTATATTTAACATAAACGGCTACTTTTATTTTGCAAGTGTTTACTTGTTAGTCATAAGTAGTGTTTTGTGAGATGATTGTTCGTTTTCACACATGGCTCTCTGTCCCTCACCTACTCTGATCTAATGACGAATGCGTAATTTATTTTATAAGTGGACTTCACACTTCGTTCTGTTACCTAAGGGTCAGTACAACATACTCGTTTAAATGTGCTGATACAAAGATTGTGAAACAATTAATGTTTTTAATTAACTGATTAAAGTTTTACTCTGAATGAACACATTTTACGAATATATAGGAATGTTAACCTTATTACATTGTCTTTGATGAGGAAATGGGTATTTTGGATGTTTTAACCTTTTAAACATGTTTTAACCTTTTAAACTTTTAAATATTACCGTAAGGTTGTAAATACGTTCATTAATATTTTAGGTATTTTGATTATTCATTTTGCAATTTTGATTAAAAATAAATAAATAAATAAAATTAAAAATCAAGTTATTTAAACATGTCCAAGAATTGCTGTCCACTCTCTCATCTTTGGATAACCATCTTGCTAAAAATGCGACCTTTGACATCAGTGACCTCACAACTTTAAAAAAGGTCTATCTTCATTCGACTAAAGGCATAAACTGCATGCTCCTATAGTATGTCAGTTCATTTGAATTTCTCACTTTGTCTCCATACTCAGATGAGTTAAAGCTAAAAATGTCCACCCCATTGTGATGAAATATTGAGTTAATAAACATTATTTTAGAATATCAAAATATATGTTTGAAATGCTAACTTTAGCTAAAATTGTCCACCTGCTGACATGACAGTTGCACAATACAGTGAACATATACTTGCATATACCTTCTTTGCTGTTTTCTTGTTGTTTTGTTTTAAGTAATATTTCCTAATAACTATTAAACTATTGATGTTCAGCTACGACAGGAGCTGAAGTAGCAAAGAGGAAAAGGTCCAGGTGAGATGCAGACCCTTGGAGGAAAGAGACAATTACCTGTGAAATTAGAGAGAGAGAAAGCGCTGTAGAAAAGGTGAGGAGATTTTAACAAAAAAGGGAATTCATGACTGAAAAAGAAAGGTATGCCAAAAAAACCCCAAAACAAAACAGAGTCGAGAAAGGAATAGTTGCCATGACAACTAAACATTCTTGAAGAGCTATAAACTGTGTTATCAAGGTGTATTTTAAATGTTCATAACTTTGCTTTTAATGGCTTTAAACGTTATATATAGCTTAGAAGTATGTAGAGGTTGGAGGAATATGTGTGGCTATATTTGGGCTATTTCTTCTGTTTGGGTATGAGTGGTTTGTAGCATTTAGCCTTGGACATTGAGAGTGCTGAAAAGTCTAAATGTGTCTGTGAAAGCTTTAGAAGTATAAAGTGATTGATTTTTAAATTAGTAATGAAAATGCTGAGGTAATAAAATGATATTGTAAGCAGAAAAGTATGGATGGTCCCGAATAAACTGGTTTCATGCAGGAAAGACCAGTGTAGGCTTCAGCATAAATCTTCAGGAGGCCTCTTTGAAAAAGCCTCTAGGGGATTCCGTTGAAGGGAGAGCCTTGGTTCAAGGATGGGACATCCCGGCCAAGCACTGGAAGAAACAATATGGAGATCACCAAAAGAAACAATATGGGCATCCGGTGATATAGAATAGGATCGTCTTTTAAAAAAATAGAAGTAGTTCAGGTTGAACATAATAGTACCAAGAACTTGTTGGTGTAACTATTAAATATCAATTAGCATATATTGAATAATGTATGGTTTGAACATAATAGTGGAAACCTGGACAAGTATTATGAAAAAATAAAAATGGTTATGCAAGTGTCCTTGAAGCGTTTGGTTACTATCTGATGGATTAAAATAGGTTTGTTGGTAACAAAGACATCACTAAAGTGTACAGAGCAAAGGTACTCCAGGACCAGGATGGGTAAGTAGCAGCTTGATCAATGGACTCTTCTGTGAGACGTAACAGGGCGTCGGTCTTAAATGTAATGTTAGATCAAGTGAAAAACTTTAGTGGATTGAAATACAGATAAATAAATCCACCAAAAGTACACCTGCATCACTGGTAAAAAGTTGTTCTGCTAGTTGTCTGATTTTGTTCCAGTAATCTAATGTTTCCTGTGGACTAGGTGGTTCAAGATTATATTGGTGTTTGCTTTATTTCTGTGATCTTTTTAACCATAGTCTGCTTGTTTATACTGTCTACCAAATACTGAGTAGTGAAACACTGACACAATCCCTTTTGGCGTCAGACATTTGTAATAATTTCAATAATCTACACTTGTAAATCAAGAGGGCAGCACCATTTTAAAGTCTAGTTTCCTTTCTCTGTATCACTTTCTGGAATTTTTCTGTCTGTGTTTTTATTAAAGTTAAAAATGGAAAGGGTATTAAAACTCCCTTTCACTGACATCTCTTCCACTGAACTTGTGGAGAAAGTGATGATATGAAGATGATTATGTTTATCGCTTTCACTCAGAGATCATTGTCTGAGGGTCATGTTGTACAGTTCACGATGCCCCGGGTTGCAATCAGGAGGTTTGACAGTGATGTGCCACAGTTGTCTGTGGTGTTCTATATGATCATCACAGAACATCACACATAACTGGTCAAATTGTATCTCGAGTAGTATATTTGTGTATTATACTATATATTAGCAGCATATCTTTATAATGCAATTAAAAACATTCCCCATCCCCCTGAATACCAATCATATTACATATCTGGGTACTAAATTCTCTTCCCAGTTGTCTGTTATTCAAAATAAATAGTCATCCAATTATTAAAACAATAAGCGACGAACTTCATTGATGGACAAATTTGCCCCTTATGCTCTTCGGACAAACTGCAATAATTAAAATGAGAATATTACCTAAACGAAATTGTTTGTTTTCAATTATTCCAGTGCCACCAACCTGTCTAAAATCTTTGGACAACATCATAACTTGATTCTACTGGAAAAATAAATCACATAGAATCAAACTCACAACATTACAGAACTGTAGTTGATTATTGCAAATCAACTACAATATGGAATAAAATGGATAAAACCTAGTATATCAGACAGAATATGGATAGACATAGAGCAAACATTATGCAAAGATCTAAAAGTCAGACTTACCATTTATCAGTCAAATCAATTAAAGAACATTCATGATCAACAATTTGTGGGTGGCCATGATACTAACAGCCTGGTGGAAATTCCACAAGATATCAAACTCCACACTAACATAAACATAACACTGCTTTCATGTCACTTCCACAAGTAGCCCAAACATAAGATATAGAAAGCAGGTAAGAGCAACTATCAGTTCAGAGACATTAAACTCACCTGCATCCATATCAGTATTATAAACATTCCTAATACAAAAAAACTATCACATAAGATATACAAAATAATAATGAAATCAAATCACATAATTACTCTCCCATCGAGACAATGGGAGGAAGATTTATTACTAGCCCCCGACGCCACAGTCTGGATTAAAATGTATAATAATAATTACCACATGACAGCAACACTAACCTACAATGCATTCAGTACAAAATAATACATAGATTACATTATACTACACATTGGATGTTTAAAATTGGTTTCACAAGCTCAGCAATCTGTACATACTTTACGCCAAAGACAGCCGACGATTACATTCACATCGTGTGGCAGAGCACACCTATCAAGTAATTTTGGCAATAGGTCATCACACACATGTCCCATGATTTAAATAACCCTATCCATCCAACACCATCTTTATGTCTCCTCGGAGACATGTCATCAACCAATGTGTCAATATAAAAAAAACAGGATAATATATATATATATATAACATTATTAATTGCAAATACAAACATACTCATGAATTGGAAAACAAAAAATAATATTAGTGTCACCGAATGGAAAAATCTATTGATAGACTACATATCAATGGAAAAAAATCTCAGAATGAATCAATAAGAACCAATAACCTAGACTGGACTACTTTGATAAAAAGTTTACAGAGCTAATCCATAAATGATAAATATCCCAATCTAGTACGTGTACATATACAGTGCACTCGCACATAGCCTCTCTCTCTCTCTCACACACACACACACACACACGCAGACGCACACACACACACACACACACACACACACACACACACACACACACACACACACACACACACACACACACACACACACACATTCCCATAATGGTGCAGGTGGCTAATACTTAAAATACTCTATCTGCATTTCCCGTTTGTCTGTTTCGTCTCTGTTCGTCTTATTTTTCCTCTCTTCCCTATTCCCGTTTCCCCCACGTTATTTATGTCTGTTCATACGTTTTATACACCCGATATAGTTGGACACAGTGAGAAGTTAGAAATAAATAATGAATAAATAATAAAGTTCTAAAGGTCCTCCGATGGGCGGAAATCAATTGATATATTTATTTCTCCAGATTTCTAACTCGGAGAGAAAAAGACGTCCTTTTACAAATCGCACCTCGTTGTGGAACTCTACTAAGGTTTACAATCCAGGCGATTATTTTTAACCTCAAAGAACATAGGCCTGCTCCAAGGCAAACTGATTTCATCCCATTAATTAACTTTAATGCGATGTTTTTTGCCGAGCATTAGGCTAAAGAAAATGAATGTTGTTGCGTTTATCAAACTAAAAGTATTTATTCTGAGCCATGCGGTAAATGATTCAGTGTGAGCAGCATATGGACGATTTTTGGAAAATGCTGTGACTAGGTAATATTTTGAAATATAAGGCGTTGTTAAAGCCTCTCATTCACGCTATTAACGTTATAAGTTAAAATAATTGAATAATTCATAAATAAATAAATAGCGTTTGTATAATATTTAAAAATAAACATTTACGTAAAAGCACTCTTACGTAACAACCAAGTTGTCATGTATTTGAATCTAAAGCTAAAGTGTTGCTATGATCGCTTTGGTCGGTCGACACTTGCCTGGCTCTGTTGAATTGCTGTTTCAAACTGTTTTATAATTCGTGCAGTTAGATCATTTGGTTAAATCATTTACGATTTTATTTTATTCATTTACTACTTTCGACTACGATTTCCAGAAAGGTTGACCGACGATCCTCACGAAAATGAATCCAAGTGCTCCAAGTTCGCCGATGACTTCGTTGTACGTGGGTGACCTTCATCCAGACGTTACCGAGGCCATGCTATACGAGAAATTCAGTCCTGCTGGCGCAATAGTCTCCGTACGGATTTGCAGGGACGCGATGACCCTCCGCTCACTTGGATACGCATACGTGAACTTTCAGCAGCAGGCAGATGCTGAGCGTGCTTTGGACACTATGAACTTTAACATCATCAAAGGCAGACCTGTGCGAATTATGTGGTCCCAGAGAGACCCCTCTCTGAGGAAGAGTGGAGTTGGCAACATCTTCATCAAGAACCTTGACAAGTCTATTGACAGCGAAGCTCTTTACGACACATTCTCTGCCTTTGGGAACATCCTTTCCAGCAAGGTGGTGTGTGACGAGAATGGCTCTAAGGGCTACGGCTTTGTGCACTTTGAGACCCGTGAGGCTGCGGAGAGAGCAATTGAGAGACTTAATGGCATGTTGCTCAATGACCGCAAAGTGTTCATTGGCCACTTCAAGTCTCGCAAGGAGCGAGAGGCTGAGATGGGGGCCAGGGCCAAAAAGTTCACCAATGTGTACGTCAAGAACTTTGGAGAGGACATGGACGACGACAAGCTGAAGGAGATCTTCAGCAAGTTTGGCCAAACGCTGAGCACTCGCGTCATGACCGACGAGAGCGGCAAGTCCAAGGGCTTTGGCTTTGTGAACTTCGAGAGGCACGAGGATGCCCAGAGGGCTGTGGATGAGATAAATGGGAAGGAGCTGAATGGGAAGAAGGTGTATGTGGGTTATGCCCAGAAGAAAGGCGAGAGGCAGACAGGGCTGAAACGAAAGTTTGAGCAGATGAAGCAGGACGGTATGACTCGCTACCAGGGAGACAACCTGTACGTCAAGAACCTAGACGACGGTCTGGACGACGCGCGTCTACGTAAGGAGTTCTCTCCGTTCGGGACCATCACAAGTGCCAAGGTGATGATGGAGGGCGGCCGCTCCAAAGGGTTCGGCTTCGTGTGTTTCTCCTCGCCGGAGGAGGCCGCCACGGCCATGACGGAGATGAATGGGCGCGTTGTAGGCACCAAGCCGCTGTACGTGGCTCTGGCGCAGCGCAAGGAGGAGCGGCAGGCCCACCTCTCCAACAAGTACATGAAGCGCACGGCCAGCGTGAGTGCCTTGCCCAACCTCGTGCTCAACCCCTACCAGCCTGCCCCGCCCTCCGGCTACAACATGGAAGCCATTCCACAAGCTCAGAACTGGCCTGCCTACTGCGCAAGCAGCAAGCTGGCACAACTCCTCCCCAGCCCTTGCTGGGCCATGCAGTGCGTCCACCCACAGCAAGTCCAGGATATGCCGAGTGCCATCGGTCCAGCCGCATCCTGCCCGCAGGCCTTCAGCGCCATCCGACCAACCACCGCCTGCCAGGTCCCACGCACGATGGCCTATCAGACCATGGCATCTGAGGCTCCGGGGACAGGGATGGCCAGCGCGGAAGCTGCCAACAAGGCGTCGCTGGTGAGAGCAGTACCACAGTACAAAACCACCTCAGGCGTTCACAGCCCACAGCAACACCTGGGCACACAGCCCTTAGATATAAATGTCGAACTTACCATTTATCAGTCAAATCAATTATAAAACATTTATGTTTCTCAACCCACAGCAGCACCTGGGGGCAGAGCTCCAGGTGCCCGTGCAGCTGGCTGCGGTCCATGTGCAGGGTCAGGAACCTCTCAGTGCCTCCATGCTGGCTGCTGCACCTCCACAGGAGCAGAAGCAGATACTGGGTGAGCGTCTGTTTCCCCTGATCCAGAACATGCAGCCCACCCTTGCAGGGAAGATCACGTGTATGTTCCTGGAACTGGACAACTCGAAGCTACTGCATATGCTGGAGTCTCCTGAGTCTCTGCACCCTAAGGTGGATGAGGCAGTCGCTGTGCTCCAGGACCAGTGCGCGCAGGAAGCCGCTCAAAAACTTTAACCAGTGCTGCGCTTCTGGCTGTCTAATGGAAGAATAAGCAGTAAAAAAAATTAACATTTTAACTGAAAAAAATAAACATTGAAACTGAAATGCATTGAACATTGAAATATTTTTGCCATGTCTGTAGACATCAAGCCTGTAAGGGTTGGCACCAGGCCGAGGCCCCCTCGACCAGAGGGAGGCGTCGAGTCAACCACGCCACTGATCAGGATCAACACCCAACAGCTGGGCTAGACCTTATATAAGCCCAGTGACCCGGTCATTCAGTGCTGGGTTTTTGATAAAGTTTTGAGCCAAGCTCCTAGCCGGTAACTCTGGGTATTGAGGTCTGTGAGCCCTTGTGCTATGCCTCTTTTCTGTTCTGCGAGGGTGTCAGTGTTTTTACATGTCCCCTCCCTTCTCCAGTTTTCCCCTCTCGAGTCTGTCTCTCTCCTGAGGCTTCCCTTAGCCATTCAAGTTTCTCCCCGTTTTCTGGTTTTGTTTGGGAACTTTTAGTTCGAGTTTTCCCCAGTGCATCGGGGTTGCCATTTCTTTCCGTGGCGTTCTTTGTTCTCCCCTTTTCCACGCTCACCGAGGTGTTTCGTTTTTTCCTCTTGTTTTGCTTGATCCAAGCTCTAACTGTTCTGCACACGAGCCCACCATTGTTAGAGTGTGGCTGCTTACCCAGTAAGCTATTGGTGTCCTCACCTAGCTGACCTGGATTCAAAACCACCTTACAAAGTCCAGGCCTTGGTTATTCTAAGCTTAAAATGAAAACGACAGAAAAAGGTAAAATCATTTCAAGTTTGGTTTATTTGTCGCATACATAGTCATACACAGTATAACTCACAGTGAAATGGTTGAGTGCTCTGTCCAATCTGAGGAAAAAGAAAAACAGGGGTGCATAGAGAAATATATTCTATATATATACAAAAATATATTAATAGTGCATGTACAATATATATATATATATATATATATATATATATATTATGTTTATATGTACAATGTATATATGGATATTTATATATGTATGTACAGAATGTACAGTCCCATCTTGCAATTGACATATTTACAGTTATATGTTACATGGTGGTAATTGAACATATTATAGTTATATTGAACATATTACAGTTATTTCTATTACATATTACAGATTTTGACATGAACAGCTGATCATTTTTTTGTTTTTATTCCTCTTAAAGTTTGAATGTTCAGATTGTCAGTTCTTACAGGTCATAGCTGATCATTAGATAAGTGTATTGGGTTGCATTAATATAAATGTAAAGATCAAAAAAACAAAACCCAACAGTGTAGCTTAAAATAGAGAATAATTCTGTAATATTCCTTTATGTACAACACAATTTCTAATCACCTTATTAACAAACCAGTAAAGACAGGACGAGAAGCAAAGGTCACTTACACGTATTAAATCTTGAAGCAAACAAACTGCAGCTGCAAGTGCCACACTGCCATCCAGTTCCACTCTCTGGTCTGGCGACGGTCATATTACAGGAGCAACGAGAGGCTGCCAACAGTTTCTTTTAGCTTGTCTACTGAGACGGTGAAACTGGCCAACCAGGTGAAAAGCATTGTGAAGGAGAAACGACTTCGACTGCCGACGTGGGAAAGTAGCAGTCAGAGCAGGTCTATTGGAGCAGTGCGATGGACTCTGCCCAACAATGGGCTGCAAGCCCACATCTCTGCACATAGCAACAGTATGTGGTTCCTAGGTGCCCAGTCGGCTAGTTTTAAAGTTCAATTCAAATATTAAATAAAAATGCAGACTTCAGAATTGGTTAAAGAGCATAACTGTGCACGTACTTTATTGTAGGTTAACATTAACACGCATTATTGAGGCACCCTCTGGAGAATGTCTAAAAATCAGAGAACCCACATTTTCATACATTTTTCAGTAGTGGTTATGTATTCACCCCACATTCCTTTACATATTTGCGTTTGTCTTCACGTCCATTGCATCCAAACCATACATTTGTCAATATATGCAAAGTAATATAAAACACCCACACCAGTTGGAACCTGTTAACACCACATTCCAAGAGATTTCTCTTGACCTTATCCTAAAGAGATGGTCCTGAGCCTGATGGAAATAATATCTCATACTTGGGAGGACATGGACGACAACAAGCTAAATGAGATCTTCAGCAAGTTCGGCCCAACGCTGAGCCGTCGCGTCATGACAGACGAGAGCGGCAAGTCCAAGGGTTTTGGCTTTGTGAGCTTCGAGAGGCACGAGGATGCCAAAAGGGCTGTGGATGAGATGAACGGGAAGGAGTTGAATGGGAAGCAGCTGTATGTGGCTCGTGCCCAGAAGAAAGGCGAGAGGCAGACAGAGCTCAAACGCAAGTTTGAGCAGATGAAGCAGGACGGCACGACTCGCTACCAGGGAGTGAACCTGTACGTTAAAAACCTAGACGACAGTCTGGACGACGAGCGTCTGCGTAAAGAGTTCTCTCTATTCGGGACAATCACGAGTGCCAAGGTGATGACGGAGGGCGGCCGCTCCAAAGGGTTCGGCTTTGTGTGTTTCTCCTCGCCGGAGGAGGCCACCGAGGCAATGAAGGAGATGAACGGGTGCATCGTAGGCACCAAGCCGCTGTACGTGGCCCTGGCGCAGCGCAAGGAGGAGCGGCAGGCCCACCTCACCCACCAGTACATGCAGCGCATGGCCAGCGTGAGTGCCGTGCGCAACCCAGTGCTCAACCCCTACCAGCCCGCCCCGCCCTCCGGCTACTTCATGATGGCCATTCCACAGGCTCAGAACTGGGCTACCTGCTACCCGAGCAGGCAACTGGCACAGCTCCACCCCAGCACCCGCTGGGCTACGCACAGCATTCAGCCACAGCATTTCCAATACATGCCGAGTACCATCAGGCCCGCTGCAGACCAATCTCTGGGCCAGGAACCTCTCACTGCCTCCGTGCTGGATCTGGAACCTCCGCAGGAGCAGAAGCAGATGTTGGGTGATCGATGGTCTGTTTCCCGTGATCCAGAACATGCACCCCAACCTTGCAGGGACGGGTTTGCTCCTGGAGATCGACAACTTGGAGCTTCTGCTTATGCTGGAGTCTCCTGAGTCTCATTGAAACATTGAAACTGAAAAAATAAAAACGCATTAAATATTGAAATATTTTTGCCTGGTCCATAGACTCCAGTTTCAGGCCTTGATTACAGTAAACTAAAACAACATGTAAAAAGGCTAAATGATTGACACGTGTACAGTCGGTGACTCCTTTCTTTTTGTTCCTCTTACTGTTCGAATGCTCAGAATGTCAGTTTTTGCAGTTGACAGCTGAGCATTAGGCATGTGTATTGGATTGTATTAATAATACAATTGAGGATTCATTGCTGTTCAGGGACCCAGCAGTGGTAACTTGGCAGTGGTAGGGCTTGAACTAGCAACATTCTGATTACTACTCAAGTAACCTCTGAATAGTATTATTATGATTAATATTATTAATATATCTTACACTGAGGTCTGCTGAAGCTTACCCAGGATCCTTTGCAGCAGCCTGCCATATGCACAAATCATTACGAAAGGACACAGAATCTCTAAACTCCCTTGTTTTATGTTATTAGTTTGTCTAATTCAATGTTAAAGCACTTTGCCCTGTAAACACTCTTTTTATGACCTCATTTCACCGTTTCATGACTTTATGCCACGAACCAACCAACTATTCTTTTATACAACTC
The DNA here is from genome assembly GCF_041902795.1 of Electrophorus electricus. Classification (NCBI taxonomy): domain Eukaryota; kingdom Metazoa; phylum Chordata; class Actinopteri; order Gymnotiformes; family Gymnotidae; genus Electrophorus; species Electrophorus electricus. The sequence continues at coordinate 184,197 of NW_027658725.1, read as the reverse complement.
TTTTCAAACACTTCAACCATTGTGGGTAACTACACTATTATACACCTGTAATTCTTGTTATGCTATTTATTTTATTGGTACTGTCGATACATCGATGTTAGGAGAAATACCTCATGAATACTTTAAATGAATCCTTAAAATGACACCTATTCCATTTACTAATGCTAAGCTTGCTACAGTCTGAACTTCTAGCAAGTCAAGAGAAGTATCATGCAGTTTCTGTATTTTCTATAATTGCATAATATATGCATGGTTTTAAACTCAATAACATACGCACTTGCAAAATATGTGAATATAAAGGAACAAAAATAAATTAACATAACCACATACCTAAACATCATCTGGTACCATCTCCCCATCACCCCTCAATGCAGTATGAGGATGGTCAGATTGTTGTATTTACTAATAGTTACCACTAGTATTAAAATAACAGTAAGCCCAAACTGTTCGACTATGTCCTCTTAAACAAACCTGTGATTTTTTAAATATTTGGACCACATCCTCCTGCAGAATAAAACAATCAGGAAATACAGTTGAGTTGGCCCATACCGCCCTCACATCAGTGTGATTTCCATCAATGACGTGTTATGGCTCTGGGTAAGGAACAATGTTATATTGTTCAATAAACTTTTCACAGGATGCATATTTTTCATTGTTTTAGCAAAGTTTTCGCTACCTCTATACAGCAAACACCAGAATCGACAAGGTTTACATTAATTATAGTCAGTAGAATTAAAGGGAAGAGGCCATATAAAAGGCTGGGATCTACATCTAGCAGACTCGGCACTGTGTTACTAGATATCGCCCACATTCCATTAATTTTATTAAGTCCTCTTTAAACAGAAAATAAAGATGCAGACTCAAGAATTAATTGAAGAGAGTAGTAGGTCCATTATTTATTTTGAGCTCAGCGTTACATACAAACGAGGCATAGTCCAGAATATGTCTAATAATCACACAAGGAACACACATTTTTATCCAGTTTTCACAACTGATTATGTGATTGCCACACCTTCTCTACATACTGGTGTTTGAAATCTCAACCACTGTGTTCAACCATACATTATTCAATATATGCAAATTGAGATCTATCATTGTACAAATTGAAGCTTGACCCCAGTATATCCTATTGGAAGATTTTCCTGGGGGTTTTTTTTGTTGTTGTTTTTTTTGTTTTTAACAAAGATGATCTCAACTCATACCATCAAACACCTGCAAGATGATGTTGCAGGTCAGTATCACCCTGCTCTTATGGTAAGATAATGAACCTTGCTTAGCCACAGAACTCTCGAAGAGGCTTTCACGTCTTTTAAAAGCCGGGATCTTTCCCAATACTTAGGAAGCTATTTCTCACGGGAACAGTCCAGAGTCATCTGCCGTAGACTTCCACAGAGGCCTTGAAACCACCTGCATCAGAGCCTCTGCTCTGCACTTACAGACCCACAAAGGCCTTAAGATACCCCAGAAACATTATTCCTCTTTATGCTTTCAAACACAGTCTTGCACCACTCTGCACCTGTTGCAGAGAGCTTCAAAGCCTATTATAATAAGATCACAGATCGCCTCATGAAAATACCTTTACCCCAAAACATTTTATTACCTCAGGTGGAACAGTGTGTATAGGCCTAGACCTCTTTAGATGTAACTTAGAACCGCCGGTGACCGCTGTATGCGTTTCTTTGGTTGTACAAGCTCCACTGGAGGACTCGATGAATAGTTGATGATGGAAGAGGGGTATATCAGATTCACCCCTTCTGCCTCCATGTGACAAATTAACACACTACATAAACTTTTAGAAATAAATCAGTCTTTTAACAAATGGTAAACATTCTCTAGAAAAGATTATCTTGTAACAATTCATTGAGTATATGAACTGTTTTTGTGTCCTTATATCTATAAATGAAAAGTAATAAAACATTATAGATGATAAATAAATTACATAAAATGTATAAAAGTTCACAAATAAGAAAGTACCTGAGTCTGCACTTCTCTCCACAGATTCAAGAAACTCGTGAAAGTTGGAAGCTATAGAAACACATAGTACAGAATTATAGACTGACTGAGGTGTGAGCAGAAAGATCGCCATGATGTCCTTATATCTAAAGCACTCAAAGCATTGATGCTATGTAAATAAACTGTGATCCGATTGGTTCAATCTAAGTAAATAGATTCACCTACTTTGAAGTTAAAGTTTTTCTCAAAAGGTTAGAACTGGTTGACTATACTTTGCCGTGTTCTGTAATAGAAAATGTAAACATTTATATCTAAAATATTGCACGACAGAAATCAATTCAAGACTAACCTCTAATGACCGCTAGATGGGGGAAGATATTAAGTAATAAATGAGTCCAGATCCTCCTGCCCGACAATACGGTGAGACTCTGTTTTTACGTGTGATGGAAAATGATACGAAACTATGTATTATGTGATTCATATAAAATCACACTGATCCTTTTGTTCTTAAATTAATAATGCTGTTTGCACATTTATATCCGCCTGTTGCTGATTAAGTTGAACATGTATCAGGAACTGTTAACATCAAGGTCAACTTGACACACAACCCACACTGTTTGGAGTCAGTTTGGGTTGGTTTGTGGAAAAAAACAAGCTGAGAGCTGATTGGCTTATAGCCACAGCAACAAAGGAAAGAAGAGCTGCTTAAGAAAAGATGATTGGTTAAAGACAGCACAGGAGATGAACGGGTGCATCGTAGGCACCAAGCCGCTGTACGTGGCCCTGGCGCAGCGCAAGGAGGAGCGGCAGGCCCACCTCACCCACCAGTACATGCAGCGCATGGCCAGCGTGAGTGCCGTGCGCAACCCAGTGCTCAACCCCTACCAGCCCGCCCCGCCCTCCGGCTACTTCATGATGGCCATTCCACAGGCTCAGAACTGGGCTACCTGCTACCCGAGCAGGCAACTGGCACAGCTCCACCCCAGCACCCGCTGGGCTACGCACAGCATTCAGCCACAGCATTTCCAATACATGCCGAGTACCATCAGGCCCGCTGCAGACCAATCTCTGGGCCAGGAACCTCTCACTGCCTCCGTGCTGGATCTGGAACCTCCGCAGGAGCAGAAGCAGATGTTGGGTGATCGATGGTCTGTTTCCCGTGATCCAGAACATGCACCCCAACCTTGCAGGGACGGGTTTGCTCCTGGAGATCGACAACTTGGAGCTTCTGCTTATGCTGGAGTCTCCTGAGTCTCATTGAAACATTGAAACTGAAAAAATAAAAACGCATTAAATATTGAAATATTTTTGCCTGGTCCATAGACTCCAGTTTCAGGCCTTGATTACAGTAAACTAAAACAACATGTAAAAAGGCTAAATGATTGACACGTGTACAGTCGGTGACTCCTTTCTTTTTGTTCCTCTTACTGTTCGAATGCTCAGAATGTCAGTTTTTGCAGTTGACAGCTGAGCATTAGGCATGTGTATTGGATTGTATTAATAATACAATTGAGGATTCATTGCTGTTCAGGGACCCAGCAGTGGTAACTTGGCAGTGGTAGGGCTTGAACTAGCAACATTCTGATTACTAGTCAAGTAACCTCTGAATAGTATTATTATGATTAATATTATTAATATATCTTACACTGAGGTCTGCTGAAGCTTACCCAGGATCCTTTGCAGCAGCCTGCCATATGCACAAATCATTACGAAAGGACACAGAATCTCTAAACTCCCTTGTTTTATGTTATTAGTTTGTCTAATTCAATGTTAAAGCACTTTGCCCTGTAAACACTCTTTTTATGACCTCATTTCACCGTTTCATGACTTTATGCCACGAACCAACCAACTATTCTTTTATACAACTCTTTTCAAACACTTCAACCATTGTGGGTAACTACACTATTATACACCTGTAATTCTTGTTATGCTATTTATTTTATTGGTACTGTCGATACATCGATGTTAGGAGAAATACCTCATGAATACTTTAAATGAATCCTTAAAATGACACCTATTCCATTTACTAATGCTAAGCTTGCTACAGTCTGAACTTCTAGCAAGTCAAGAGAAGTATCATGCAGTTTCTGTATTTTCTATAATTGCATAATATATGGATGGTTTTAAACTCAATAACATACGCACTTGCAAAATATGTGAATATAAAGGAACAAAAATAAATGAACATAACCACATACCTAAACATCACCCCATCACCCCTCAATGCAGTATGAGGATGGTCAGATTGTTGTATTTACTAATAGTTACCACTAGTATTAAAATAACAGTAAGCCCAAACTGTTCGACTATGTCCTCTTAAACAAACCTGTGATTTCTTAAATATTTGGACCACATCCTCCTGCAGAATAAAACAATCAGGAAATACAGTTGAGTTGGCCCATACCGCCCTCACATCAGTGTGATTTCCATCAATGACGTGTTATGGCTCTGGGTAAGGAACAATGTTATATTGTTCAATAAACTTTTCACAGGATGCATATTTTTCATTGTTTTAGCAAAGTTTTCGCTACCTCTATACAGCAAACACCAGAATCGACAAGGTTTACATTAATTATAGTCAGTAGAATTAAAGGGAAGAGGCCATATAAAAGGCTGGGATCTACATCTAGCAGACTCGGCACTGTGTTACTAGATATCGCCCACATTCCATTAATTTTATTAAGTCCTCTTTAAACAGAAAATAAAGATGCAGACTCAAGAATTAATTGAAGAGAGTAGTAGGTCCATTATTTATTTTGAGCTCAGCGTTACATACAAACGAGGCATAGTCCAGAATATGTCTAATAATCACACAAGGAACACACATTTTTATCCAGTTTTCACAACTGATTATGTGATTGCCACACCTTCTCTACATACTGGTGTTTGAAATCTCAACCACTGTGTTCAACCATACATTATTCAATATATGCAAATTGAGATCTATCATTGTACAAATTGAAGCTTGACCCCAGTATATCCTATTGGAAGATTTTCCTGGGGGTTTTTTTTGTTGTTGTTTTTTTTGTTTTTAACAAAGATGATCTCAACTCATACCATCAAACACCTGCAAGATGATGTTGCAGGTCAGTATCACCCTGCTCTTATGGTAAGATAATGAACCTTGCTTAGCCACAGAACTCTCGAAGAGGCTTTCACGTCTTTTAAAAGCCGGGATCTTTCCCAATACTTAGGAAGCTATTTCTCACGGGAACAGTCCAGAGTCATCTGCCGTAGACTTCCACAGAGGCCTTGAAACCACCTGCATCAGAGCCTCTGCTCTGCACTTACAGACCCACAAAGGCCTTAAGATACCCCAGAAACATTATTCCTCTTTATGCTTTCAAACACAGTCTTGCACCACTCTGCACCTGTTGCAGAGAGCTTCAAAGCCTATTATAATAAGATCACAGATCGCCTCATGAAAATACCTTTACCCCAAAACATTTTATTACCTCAGGTGGAACAGTGTGTATAGGCCTAGACCTCTTTAGATGTAACTTAGAACCGCCGGTGACCGCTGTATGCGTTTCTTTGGTTGTACAAGCTCCACTGGAGGACTCGATGAATAGTTGATGATGGAAGAGGGGTATATCAGATTCACCCCTTCTGCCTCCATGTGACAAATTAACACACTACATAAACTTTTAGAAATAAATCAGTCTTTTAACAAATGGTAAACATTCTCTAGAAAAGATTATCTTGTAACAATTCATTGAGTATATGAACTGTTTTTGTGTCCTTATATCTATAAATGAAAAGTAATAAAACATTATAGATGATAAATAAATTACATAAAATGTATAAAAGTTCACAAATAAGAAAGTACCTGAGTCTGCACTTCTCTCCACAGATTCAAGAAACTCGTGAAAGTTGGAAGCTATAGAAACACATAGTACAGAATTATAGACTGACTGAGGTGTGAGCAGAAAGATCGCCATGATGTCCTTATATCTAAAGCACTCAAAGCATTGATGCTATGTAAATAAACTGTGATCCGATTGGTTCAATCTAAGTAAATAGATTCACCTACTTTGAAGTTAAAGTTTTTCTCAAAAGGTTAGAACTGGTTGACTATACTTTGCCGTGTTCTGTAATAGAAAATGTAAACATTTATATCTAAAATATTGCACGACAGAAATCAATTCAAGACTAACCTCTAATGACCGCTAGATGGGGGAAGATATTAAGTAATAAATGAGTCCAGATCCTCCTGCCCGACAATACGGTGAGACTCTGTTTTTACGTGTGATGGAAAATGATACGAAACTATGTATTATGTGATTCATATAAAATCACACTGATCCTTTTGTTCTTAAATTAATAATGCTGTTTGCACATTTATATCCGCCTGTTGCTGATTAAGTTGAACATGTATCAGGAACTGTTAACATCAAGGTCAACTTGACACACAACCCACACTGTTTGGAGTCAGTTTGGGTTGGTTTGTGGAAAAAAACAAGCTGAGAGCTGATTGGCTTATAGCCACAGCAACAAAGGAAAGAAGAGCTGCTTAAGAAAAGATGATTGGTTAAAGACAGCACAGGAGATGAACGGGTGCATCGTAGGCACCAAGCCGCTGTACGTGGCCCTGGCGCAGCGCAAGGAGGAGCGGCAGGCCCACCTCACCCACCAGTACATGCAGCGCATGGCCAGCGTGAGTGCCGTGCGCAACCCAGTGCTCAACCCCTACCAGCCCGCCCCGCCCTCCGGCTACTTCATGATGGCCATTCCACAGGCTCAGAACTGGGCTACCTGCTACCCGAGCAGGCAACTGGCACAGCTCCACCCCAGCACCCGCTGGGCTACGCACAGCATTCAGCCACAGCATTTCCAATACATGCCGAGTACCATCAGGCCCGCTGCAGACCAATCTCTGGGCCAGGAACCTCTCACTGCCTCCGTGCTGGATCTGGAACCTCCGCAGGAGCAGAAGCAGATGTTGGGTGATCGATGGTCTGTTTCCCGTGATCCAGAACATGCACCCCAACCTTGCAGGGACGGGTTTGCTCCTGGAGATCGACAACTTGGAGCTTCTGCTTATGCTGGAGTCTCCTGAGTCTCATTGAAACATTGAAACTGAAAAAATAAAAACGCATTAAATATTGAAATATTTTTGCCTGGTCCATAGACTCCAGTTTCAGGCCTTGATTACAGTAAACTAAAACAACATGTAAAAAGGCTAAATGATTGACACGTGTACAGTCGGTGACTCCTTTCTTTTTGTTCCTCTTACTGTTCGAATGCTCAGAATGTCAGTTTTTGCAGTTGACAGCTGAGCATTAGGCATGTGTATTGGATTGTATTAATAATACAATTGAGGATTCATTGCTGTTCAGGGACCCAGCAGTGGTAACTTGGCAGTGGTAGGGCTTGAACTAGCAACATTCTGATTACTACTCAAGTAACCTCTGAATAGTATTATTATGATTAATATTATTAATATATCTTACACTGAGGTCTGCTGAAGCTTACCCAGGATCCTTTGCAGCAGCCTGCCATATGCACAAATCATTACGAAAGGACACAGAATCTCTAAACTCCCTTGTTTTATGTTATTAGTTTGTCTAATTCAATGTTAAAGCACTTTGCCCTGTAAACACTCTTTTTATGACCTCATTTCACCGTTTCATGACTTTATGCCACGAACCAACCAACTATTCTTTTATACAACTCTTTTCAAACACTTCAACCATTGTGGGTAACTACACTATTATACACCTGTAATTCTTGTTATGCTATTTATTTTATTGGTACTGTCGATACATCGATGTTAGGAGAAATACCTCATGAATACTTTAAATGAATCCTTAAAATGACACCTATTCCATTTACTAATGCTAAGCTTGCTACAGTCTGAACTTCTAGCAAGTCAAGAGAAGTATCATGCAGTTTCTGTATTTTCTATAATTGCTTAATATATGGATGGTTTTAAACTCAATAACATACGCACTTGCAAAATATGTGAATATAAAGGAACAAAAATAAATTAACATAACCACATACCTAAACATCATCTGGTACCATCACCCCATCACCCCTCAATGCAGTATGAGGATGGTCAGATTGTTGTATTTACTAATAGTTACCACTAGTATTAAAATAACAGTAAGCCCAAACTGTTCGACTATGTCCTCTTAAACAAACCTGTGATTTCTTAAATATTTGGACCACATCCTCCTGCAGAATAAAACAATCAGGAAATACAGTTGAGTTGGCCCATACCGCCCTCACATCAGTGTGATTTCCATCAATGACGTGTTATGGCTCTGGGTAAGGAACAATGTTATATTGTTCAATAAACTTTTCACAGGATGCATATTTTTCATTGTTTTAGCAAAGTTTTCGCTACCTCTATACAGCAAACACCAGAATCGACAAGGTTTACATTAATTATAGTCAGTAGAATTAAAGGGAAGAGGCCATATAAAAGGCTGGGATCTACATTTAGCAGACTCGGCACTGTGTTACTAGATATTGCCCACATTCCATTAATTTTATTAAGTCCTCTTTAAACAGAAAATAAAGATGCAGACTCAAGAATTAATTGAAGAGAGTAGTAGGTCCATTATTTATTTTGAGCTCAGCGTTACATACAAACGAGGCATAGTCCAGAATATGTCTAATAATCACACAAGGAACACACATTTTTATCCAGTTTTCACAACTGATTATGTGATTGCCACACCTTCTCTACATACTGGTGTTTGAAATCTCAACCACTGTGTTCAACCATACATTATTCAATATATGCAAATTGAGATCTATCATTGTACAAATTGAAGCTTGACCCCAGTATATCCTATTGGAAGATTTTCCTGGGGTTTTTTTTTGTTGTTGTTTTTTTTGTTTTTAACAAAGATGATCTCAACTCATACCATCAAACACCTGCAAGATGATGTTGCAGGTCAGTATCACCCTGCTCTTATGGTAAGATAATGAACCTTGCTTAGCCACAGAACTCTCGAAGAGGCTTTCACGTCTTTTAAAAGCCGGGATCTTTCCCAATACTTAGGAAGCTATTTCTCACGGGAACAGTCCAGAGTCATCTGCCGTAGACTTCCACAGAGGCCTTGAAACCACCTGCATCAGAGCCTCTGCTCTGCACTTACAGACCCACAAAGGCCTTAAGATACCCCAGAAACATTATTCCTCTTTATGCTTTCAAACACAGTCTTGCACCACTCTGCACCTGTTGCAGAGAGCTTCAAAGCCTATTATAATAAGATCACAGATCGCCTCATGAAAATACCTTTACCCCAAAACATTTTATTACCTCAGGTGGAACAGTGTGTATAGGCCTAGACCTCTTTAGATGTAACTTAGAACCGCCGGTGACCGCTGTATGCGTTTCTTTGGTTGTACAAGCTCCACTGGAGGACTCGATGAATAGTTGATGATGGAAGAGGGGTATATCAGATTCACCCCTTCTGCCTCCATGTGACAAATTAACACACTACATAAACTTTTAGAAATAAATCAGTCTTTTAACAAATGGTAAACATTCTCTAGAAAAGATTATCTTGTAACAATTCATTGAGTATATGAACTGTTTTTGTGTCCTTATATCTATAAATGAAAAGTAATAAAACATTATAGATGATAAATAAATTACATAAAATGTATAAAAGTTCACAAATAAGAAAGTACCTGAGTCTGCACTTCTCTCCACAGATTCAAGAAACTCGTGAAAGTTGGAAGCTATAGAAACACATAGTACAGAATTATAGACTGACTGAGGTGTGAGCAGAAAGATCGCCATGATGTCCTTATATCTAAAGCACTCAAAGCATTGATGCTATGTAAATAAACTGTGATCCGATTGGTTCAATCTAAGTAAATAGATTCACCTACTTTGAAGTTAAAGTTTTTCTCAAAAGGTTAGAACTGGTTGACTATACTTTGCCGTGTTCTGTAATAGAAAATGTAAACATTTATATCTAAAATATTGCACGACAGAAATCAATTCAAGACTAACCTCTAATGACCGCTAGATGGGGGAAGATATTAAGTAATAAATGAGTCCAGATCCTCCTGCCCGACAATACGGTGAGACTCTGTTTTTACGTGTGATGGAAAATGATACGAAACTATGTATTATGTGATTCATATAAAATCACACTGATCCTTTTGTTCTTAAATTAATAATGCTGTTTGCACATTTATATCCGCCTGTTGCTGATTAAGTTGAACATGTATCAGGAACTGTTAACATCAAGGTCAACTTGACACACAACCCACACTGTTTGGAGTCAGTTTGGGTTGGTTTGTGGAAAAAAACAAGCTGAGAGCTGATTGGCTTATAGCCACAGCAACAAAGGAAAGAAGAGCTGCTTAAGAAAAGATGATTGGTTAAAGACAGCACAGGAGTAGTATAACTAGCCACGGTTTTGTATACTCGGGGCTCCCTACCTGAGGAGAGCCAAACATTTATTTTATTATTTTTCTTATTAAATTACTCTCTTAATCACGTCTGACTTGCTGTTTGTTCAAAATTCCACAACATATGTCATTACTACGCCGCACAAAAAAGACCGCCATATTTGTAGTTCCACAATGTGAAAAGGCGTCATTTTCTATGCAAACGAATGAATAAACACCATGCCATGCCTTGCTGTATCCCCTCTTTGCACCGCTGGACAGACACACTCATGACACTGTACTCATCAAAAGCAGCACCAGAGACGCACTGAGTCGTATCCCGCTACACACCTCTCAGGCCAGCTTGTTTGCACGTTTTGTCATAAAACTTAAAATGTCATTTGTTGCCATTATATATAAAATTACCTATTTAAAAAACCAAATAAATCAAAAAGTACTTGTGACTAGAGAAACACGTGGCTAATCACCTACAAGAAATAATGTCAGTGATGTTTGGGGCAGGTGTTTCAAACGTGCCCAGACTCTTGAGAAGCACCTAAACGCACACACAAGGGTGTCCGCTTCCCATAGTGCTGCAAATACTGCAGGAAGGGCTTTGGTGAAACAGGCCACATGGAGGAGCAGAAGACAATCCACACAACTGAAGAAGCCCGTAGCTGCCCAGTATGTCAGAATCCACATGGGAGAAGAACCCTGTAGCTGCCCAGTATGTCAGAAGCAATTTGTGCAGGTGGGTAATGAACCATATTTGTACCCATTCGTATGTAGGGAGCAAATCAGTTGAAGACTTGAACAGTATGTTAACAATCAGTTAAAATTACTGTTGATGACAAGAAAACAATGGCTAATATGTTCCTTCACAGCTATGTCATTGGTTGATCTATTTTTGTCAGATTTAGTGCTTGTTTGGGCAAGTGTGTTAAAGTCTTCCTTTGTTTTTGGTTTTGTTCCTTTTCATATAGTTGTTTATTCCTTTTTGTCTAGTGATGTCCATTATCCATTTAAAATCTGTCAAATTAAACAAATGTGAAACGAATTCCATAGTATTCAGATTTGATTGCAAAAGAGACCAACCACTCCCCGTATTTTGAATTTTGCATATACAGTATATGTGCAGTTCCAGCCTAGTCCACTGATCCAAAATCTGGCCCAGATGTATCTGTTGACTGCAAATTTGAATGATTTCTGTGCTCTGCAGCAAAGGAGCGTTTGGTTACTATCTGATGGATTAAAATAGGCTTGTTGGTAGCAAAGACATCACTAAAGTGTACAGAGCAAAGGTACTCCAGGACCAGGATGGGTAAGTAGCAGCTTGATCAGTGGAATCTTCTGTGAGACGTAACAGGACGTCGGTCTTAAATGTAATGTTAGATCAAATGAAAAACTTTAGTGGATTGAAATACAGATAAATAAATCCACTAAAAGTGCATCTGCATCATTGGTTAAAAAGTTGTTCTGCTAGTTGTCTGATTTTGTTCCAGTAATCTAATGTTTCCTGGCACTAGGTGGTTCAAGATTATATTGGTGTTTGCTTTATTTCTGTGTTTTTTTTAACCATAGTCTGCTTGTTTATACTGTCTAACAAATGCAATACTGAGTAGTGAAACACTGACACAATCCCTTTTGGAAGTCAGACATTTGTAATAATTTCAATAATCTACAGTTGTAAGTCAAGAGGGCAGCACCATTTTAAAGTCTAGTTTCCTTTCTCTGTCTCACTTTCTGGAATTTTTCCGTCTGTGTTTTTATTAAAGTTAAAAATGGATAGGGTATTAAAACTCCCTTTCACTGACGTCTCTTCCACTGAACTTGTAGAGAAAGTGATGATATGAAGATGATTATGTTTATCACATTCACTCAGAGATCATTGTCTGAGGGTCATGTTGTACAGTTCACGATGCCCCGGGTTGCAATCAGGAGGTTTAACAGTGATGTGCCAAACAGTTGTCTGTGGTGTTCTATATGATCTAAAAGTCAGACTTACCATTTATCAGTCAAATCAATTAAAGAACATTCATGATCAACAATTTGTGGGTGGCCATGATACTAACAGCGTGGTGGAAATTCCACAAGATATCAAACTCCACACTAACATAAACATAACACTGCTTTCATGTCACTTCCACAAGTAGCCCAAACATAAGATATAGAAAGCAGGTAAGAGCGGAGCAGTCAATGTGCCTAATATGACTGCAAAAGCCTGGCAGGACAGGAGGTATTCCTGCTTCTGCTAATCAGCAAAAGGAAGCTCCTGGCAAAGTGACGTGGACTGCAAAAAAATCACCAGGAAGGTCAAGCTACAAATGCCAGAGAGGAGCAGGGAGCACCAAAAGTTCCATAGCATCCTGCGGAAAGAGTACCACATAAGCATGGAAACAGTACAGCAACCCATGGTATGAGCATGGACAGATGAGGAAGAGCTGCTAGAACAGTACGTCCCCAATAAGCAGGCAGGATGTGGATCCGTCTCACTATTTCATCGGCAGAAATGCAGGAGCAGGTGATAATACTCCTGGGCCCAGCACTCTTCAACCTGGGTACTTTAAGGAGAACACGGCAGCCTCCCAAAAGTGATACAAAGTCCCAAAATGGCTATTACCTGTGCTGAATAACAGTATGAAGGACAAATCTACCCCTGTCCAAAGTTTAATTGATTTAACTGAATGCCAACTATACTACCACCATCAATCTGTGTAAGGTGTACTTGCAAGTGCCTTTAGCACCAAAAGCAAAAGAACTCAGTGTTTTCAACACATTTCATCCAAGCATCATCATGTGAAATGTTGTTCTTTTCGGAAATTCTTCATCTAAATATGGTTGTGTTGCTAATGAGATCATATTATTTGTTACTCTTTAAACCTTATTATTCCTTTAAGATTCAAAGTCTACTGTGTTAGGAAACCTATGTGAGAATATAAAATCAGCAGTTTCTGCATGCGTGTGTGATGAATACAGAAAGTGATCTCTTATACCTGCGGAATTAAGGCTTCAAATGTCTTGGTGTTCAGACGATATGGAGAGGCTCTGGGAATCTGGAAGGATAAACGTTTGTTTCATTTTCAGGGACTGTTGATCATTTATTTGTCCATTCATTTATTACACTATTAAGGGATTATTAATGTGCACTGGGAGAACAGTATAAAGTTATCAGTCTTCTTTATCAGTCTTCTAACTAAACAGCCTGGTCTTGTAAGGTAACCACATGCACACCTTTCCCTCAGTGATGGCAAGGAGTGGTTTAAACTCACCATGTCATCTGTGATTCTGAGTGTGAGTGCTCCTGCATTTTTGTACACAAAGCCTGCTGAGTTGGCAGTGAAGGCAGAGATGCCCATATACAGCATGTTGCTTTCATCAGGTGGCAGTGAAAATGGTGTCGGGGCAAAAGCGGGTTTCTTGTGCACTCCAATGTTGTAAAACTCCCCCTATATAGAGAGCAATGCAGAGATGAACTTATTCTTTTACAGCTCCTGGGTCTTGATTCTTCGTTCAGATTAAACTGTTTTATCAGTGTAACCTTTGTGTAACCTTTTTTTCCTACAAAAGCCCAACAGTGCTTTCTGGATACACTTAGGCACAGTTTTGCAAGTGCTCCTGTTATTCCCTGTTAATTCAGATCTTTGGCTCAGAAAGGCTTTCTTATGATCATTATGGTCATTATTCTTATGCTTTGACAACTTGTGCCTTTTTTAACTTGTGCCTGAAAACCCCTTTACCTATGCCAATGATAAAACACTGATGAACTCCTGCAAACAAGTTGTAGTTTATTAATTAGTGCATTAATCTTAGTTTGGGATCTTTAATGACCATCTTAATCTGTGTATATTATTTGATTGTTGGTTCTTTCCTAGCTGAATGTAACTTCCTCTCACAGTAGTGTACAACTTCCAAGCTTATCAAAGGATAGTGTTGTAGTCAGGACCATTAAAAAATCATTCAAGCAAAGACCAAGATTTTGTAGTGTTTGAATCTGAGACAAGAATGAGACTTATTTAACAATGATTTTACTTTAATTATACCACTCACTGATAATGTATTGTAAATTGTCATTGTCATAAATAATTGTCATTATAAAGGCAGCTGAATATAAACAAATATAAAGCAAAAAGGTTCATATGGTCATTTTTATTATTAAATTAAAACATAGTAATACTTAAATAATTGCTATCAGCCCTTGGGTCAATCATGGAAAGGATTAACTAGATGTGTTCTGTAATGTGTTAAATCCTCTTGATAAATGCATAGCTTTAGCTATATCATAAAACATATGATGAGTCCTTTTCTCATTATTACTTGTGTACAACAAAAGTTTGTGTGACAAGCAGCAACATGTATATTTGCCAATTTATGAAAACGGGAGTATGCGCAGTGGGAGAGTAAATATCTTTTAAAATGACTCTCAATTAATGGCAATGCATTTACAATAAGTCTCTTGCCACAATAACAACACTGTCTGGATTTGCCATCAGCTGGTTGATTGCAGCATCATGCAGCCTGCAGCCTAGCATTTGTTTGCAGGGGAACATACACTGCCATAATTATTAGCATAATGAATTTTTTAAGGAGAAAGAATAGTCTGTACATTAATGTTAAAAATTCCAGATCCAGATAGCAGTGTTTATGTATGTCAGTGGCTGTGCACCAGTACTTGTGAATGTACAAACACAAACCTCACCCTTTGGGTCTTCCCCAAGTCCCCTGTCCTGTTCACACTACTAGCTAAGAGCAACCAGCTAACTTGATAGCAGTGTGACTCAATAATAATAATAATAATAATAATAATAGTAATAATAATAATAATAATAATAATAATAATAATAATGATAATATGGCGCTTCCATGCACATCAGCAAGCAAATAGGAACACTAGCACTTGCATGAAATTAAGCATATTAGCATTTCAGAAGGCAGATTATTTAGCCTGCTAAAATAGCAGGTGTGGCAGCAAATGTCTGTTCAAAACACTATGTCACAGGTATGAGTATCATGTATTTGATATAGTATGATTGTTCATGTTTGTAAATTTAAAGCTTACAAATGCTGTATTTACAGTGTATTGCAGGTTATTAAAATGTGGCAGTAATTATTAGGATATAGAGAATTGTAGTGTTTAAACAAATCATTATGTCAGAAGTATGTTTAGGGGAGAATACACCCTGACCCACCCAGAGTTAACACACACTTACCTTACATTATTGATCATAAACTTGAATAGCTACAATACTGTCTGCTAATCATGCAGTTTGAAGTTTGCAAAGTGTGTACCCAGGCAAAATCTGTGTTAAAACTTTCCTTTAACACAGAGTCATACATGAGTCAGACATGATTCTGAATAAATTAATGAATGAAAAAATGAAAAGCCTTATTTCATTTCAAACTGCACTTCAGGAACACTGAGCTCAAGTTCTGAGGAAACTTCCCTGCATATTTTCAGGGGTTTTCTGCCTCACCATGCCTGAATCACCTCATAAGGAGCTTGATAATGAGGAGACAGGGTGACTGAGGCAGTGAACACTCCTCACTGAGCATACTGGCTTCCAAGAGCTGGAGCTGGGAAGACCTATAGGTCTGTGACACACACTCCCACCCAGTCCTGATACTAAGAAGGTGGAACCTACAGGCTAATATGCAGCTGCCTGTGCATCAATAGGCGTCTGGGGTGTCCATCACTCAGGGAGGCGTGGCTGAAGGCGTGGCCTTGCAGACTCTGAGAGCTGGCTGAGGTAATCTCTAAAGGAGAGAGTAGTCACCAATAATCATGGAAATGTAGCCATAACTGTACAGTATATTTCACAGCCATGTATATTACATATCACAGACCAGGCTTACCAGAATAAATATTCCACACATACAGCTCATATATATCTGTGTGTGTGTGTGTAAAAACATGCTCCTGTTTTAGTCTCAACACAGACAGATATACATGTAGGAGTAGCAAACTGAAGTAAGAGCTCACCTTCACCAGTACATAGTCTCCAGCTTTAACAGTGACAGGGTTGGTATCCGTGGGATAAGAAAGCAAATCCTTTCTTGGAAAAATAACCTTCACATTCCCATCATTCCGACCACAAAGATCTTGAGATGACTTCTTACTTTCCTGCAGAAAACAGACTCAGTCAAGCAAAAACAGCAGATAACATTTGTACAATATAAAAGGCTTGACTAAGCACTGTAGCAGACAGAAATTCTCTCCTGCTCTTACATTGCCTCCAGATACCATGCCACAACGTCTCACTAGTGTTATCCAAACCAAGGGTGGTTATTCCCACTGTTATGTAGATGGTCATAAAATTCTGTTATCAGTGTGTATATCGGTAGATCCAATCTCAGCATGACTGGTAGCGCATATTAACACACAAGTGGCAAACACCTTGTGGTAGTTTTCTGTGCATTCGCCAGGCATGTCCTCAAAAGAAGGACACTAACAAGAATCAAAATTAACTAAGACCCCAATCTTCAAACAGTTATTGATGGCAGGTAATACACTAAAGACCACAAGCACAGGGAAACCAGTCATTGGGATTTCCCGGTACCAAAGATGTGAACTGCTCTCAACACTTCAAAAATAACAAAAAGCTCAAAGCATCCAAAACAGACACAATGCTATGCCTAACCAGGGAAGGGTTTCAAATGAAAGGGCCACAGAAACCCATGCGGCAATCGCAAACTAACACCACAAACGGGAAAGTGACCATACAACTCAAATAGACTAAAATAGACCAAACAATGCCCTAAATACATAAACACATAAACTCTATTTGCCCTCCAGAAAAGAACAAAGCCAAAACCAAAATGAAATGCCAAAAGGTGCTAGGGCTGAGCTGATAGACAATGCCATTGTTCATCATCGTTGTCAGACAGACCTCATGATGTTGATCAAGCAGGTCTAAATAAGATAAGGGAGGAGAATTTACTGCAACTATTTATTTTCTTGCAGAAATCTAGTTAAATCGATATGCAAAACATGATGACCAAGACACACAGATGCAGCAATCCCAAATTATTAACAGCAGAAGTGCTCCAAACACAGTTGTAACACAGCATGGCTTCAACCCACTGCAGTACTCACTCCCTCCACTAGGACAAGCTGTTTGCTGTCGATGAAACTGGTGTTGACCTTAGCCGCATCTTCTCGGAATGTAAAGATAAGCTCCTCCAGGCGACAGCTTCTTCACCTCAGCTGGGATATCGTCCCCGAGACGGTGGTATGCCTGAGTTTTCTGTGGGTGTGGTACACACATCTTCATGTCAGAAGGTAAAGCCCAACTGGCAGCCACAAGACCCTTTCAATTCTCCAAATGATAATAGACAATGGTGAATTTTTTGATAGAACCATCACATGAACCAGGGAGAATGTCTGTTTTTTGATAGTGTTAAACACAATGACAAAATAGGATCTCACCTTCCTCATGCTGTAGGCAAACAGGAAGGCTACATTATAGCCCACTTCCCTGATCAAAGAGACCGACTGCTGGTGGTCCTCCTCTGTTTCCCCACAGAAGCCTGTGATGAAGTCACTGCTCAGACTGACCCCTGTAAAAAGAAATTATACATAGATATTTATTCACACAAGACCTATTATAGCTACAATAATTTTATAATTACATACTGAATGTTTGGTAATGATAGGACACCTGGTATTATCTTTCGAATGTTTTCCACAAGCTCAAGGTAGGCTTCCCTAGTATACCTATGAAAACATCCCAGAGCATGATGACTTAAAGTGAGAACTAAGTTTTAACACATGAGACATCAAGAGATTTGAGATAAGCAGGCTAATCTCTACTGTGCTTGTGGTGAGTGCTGTCGTTCTAGGAGCGTTTCTCACCCACGCCTCATGGTCTGTAAGACTCTGCTGCTGCCGCTCTGAGCTGGCAAGTGGATCTGCTTACAGATGTTCCTCCGCTCTTGGATTAGCTATAACACCTTCAGGAAACATACTCACCCACCCCAGCACAGGTCAAACGAAAACAGCACAAATTGACTATGGCAGTCAAACCTTATTTCACATATCTGATAAGCATAAGGCTTTTTCAATCTGATAATCTATTAATGATCTCTTCTACTGCTCACATCCAAATTTGCGAATCCTAAATTATTATCCAATCTGCTGCTTAAAATGGCCTATGAGCAATATCTGCACATGAATTCAGACTATAAGAAACCGTTCAACTAAATACTTAAACTCTTTGAACATCCACTACACCACACAAGCCATAAACAGTCAGGGCCGGATTACCAATAGATTACCAGAGCAGGCAGTGACCTGTAGGCCCCACACCTTTTAGGGGCCATGCAACAAGGAATTAAAAAAAACAAACATATTAGGAGATAATTTGCAAGGGAGGCCCCAAGATTATGACTGCCTAGGGGCCTCCACAGGGTTTAATCTGCCACTGTAGGCAGTGTACATGTACATGCCCCTAAATGTAATTGGTAACATATTCCATTACATTACTCAAACGAGGAACATACTTTAAAAACTTTGGAATACGTCAACATTGTCCAAGACTATTTCAAATATAACTCACTTTAATTACATTTAAATTACATTTAACAGCATGTATTCTGTGTTCTGTATTTTGTCACCTGCAATGAAATACATTTTAAAAGTACCTTCCCCACACTAGTCATGGGTATCCCAACCAAAAACCACATGCTCACATCCATGACTCTGGGGTTTCTACCTCATCAGGAAAGTCTTTAGGATGTGGCCAGGTGAAGCGAATCCTTGTCAGGGTTTACGAGGGAGACGTGGTGTAGCAGGTCAGAGAATCGTAGGCCTCCTTGCTCATCACGGGAACACGGTGCTGAAACCACGGCTGAGGTGCGAACCAAGCTCCGAGTTGCTGGCCCCGTCCCCAGACACGTCTCTGTAGCTGTTCACGTTTTGACCCAGCAGGGTCACTTCCTTCACCCCCTATGGCCATGATCATTTCATATACTTAGTGTTCACATCTGGCCAAGTTTCACACACAGAAACTAGTAAAGCCAGACTGCACACATAGTCGCTGAAGGGAAGAAACCTGGTCAGACAGCATGCGCACTTCTTCAAGTATGGAGGACACAGGTCTGCTCCTATCCTTCCCCCAGGTAAACGGCACAATGCAGTAGCTGCACATGTTGTCACAGCCCCGCGTGATAGACCTACAGCAGTCAAAGAGGGACAAAATATACTGGATAATCCCACTGTAAAACAAGGTGCCACCAACAAGGCTTGCAGTACACAAGGTCTGTACTGTCAACAGCGTGAAAGGACTTTAAAAGTATCGACCCCCTGATATCAAACCATTGTTTGAAGTGCTACATCTAAAAGCATGAAGGAGCTGAAGATGAGCCACCACGGTGTTTGAAGTTTTATATCCCTTCATAAGTGTAGGAGGGTCAGTCATGTATAAATATTTAACCAAAAAATGCAGATTGACAAGTGTTCAGTAAAATGATAATAATAAACAACTGAACTATGAGCATTTGCTGTTTTTGGCTTTATTGTGGATGCAAGTCCCATGTTTCATCCAATATGGTAGCAAATGCCTTTAAATTATAGCTGACTTTTCTGTATTTTAATCTAACAGTTGCTGTTCAGATTAAATTCAGTGTATTAGAGTTGAATATGAAAACACCAAAAACTGTCTATACATGTTAACTTAAAAATTGAACTGTACATGTGAGACTGTTATTTTACTCTTTACCATCTTTACAAAATCACACAGTGCAAAGTTAATTTAAGAGTTAGTGTTTAGCAGGAACTCCTCCCTTATAAATCAGCCAGATATTATTATGGCACTCACACAAAGGCACTGTGTCCTGAATGGTGAATGGGCATGACATCAGCATATGCCTCTTCCAGGGAGAGCAGGACATTGCTGGTCCTCTGACCCCCATGGGCCAGTGCAAGGAGTCGGAGAAGATCTCTGTAGGCATCTGGCCCTGCTACAACATCCACCACCCTCTCCTTCTCCAGCAACTCAGTCTTCAGTCTCTCTGCCATGCAACCTACAAGAGAGCAAGCACACATATGCGTATACGGGCGCGTGAACCCACACACAAACATACATGCGCACACACGAACATTTCAGACTGAGAGATACATTTGAACGTGAATGAAGAACTATGGTGAAGTGAGAAGTTACCCAGGACTCCTATCTTTAATGGAGTGCTGCTCTTTAGATGCTTCTTTTTCAGAACTGCTGGATGTTTGAGTCTGTTCCAGATGGTCTGCTCTGCCTTTTCCCTGTCACAATGATTTTTATTTTTTCCAACAGAAAATAGCATTACATCCAAGCAAAAAATGTCACTGAAGTCAAGGACTGCTGTCAAGTTGCACAAGATTGGCAACATATAGATTCACTGTGTAAAATACAAACAGAAATAGGCTTTTCCTACCTTATGGAGCATGTGACAAGAAGCACCACATCTGCCTGTATAAAAAAAAAAAAAATTAGGAAAGATGAGAATGAAAGCTTTCAAATAAAGGAAGCGCTGTGTTTATCAAGGGTCAAAGGTCAAGGCATTGACACTTACCTCTGATAGTTCGTGGGTCCGAACATATCCACCCTTCTGAAGAATGGACCACGCAATTTCAGTGTCGTTGACGTTCATCTGACAGCCGTATGTTTCGAAATACACTGCAAGATGTAAACATCAAAATAAAATTGGCAACGACTACCGGCATACTGACACATGGGAATTAAAATCCTAAAGCCTGAACTATCATGGCAACAAATGCAGTTTGTTACATACCTTTCCGTAGCTGCGCCAGACCACTTTCTTCAGGAAGATACGATTCCTCATGTTCCTGTTGCGTCTCAGTTGAACTTTTGCCTGAAGAACTCTTAATGACGACAGCTTGGTCTTAAATGTGCTCACTCTCGTCTCATCAGTCTCATTAGTAGGAGTGCTAGATAGAGACACTGAGCAATAACCTCTGCATTTGTCGGCGAGTCGAGATAAACACTTTTGAACAGAAAACACTAGAAGTCTAAGCCTGCGGGCAGACATCATGTCTAAACGGGAGATTCAGCTACAAAGCCATGAACAAGACAAGAAACTCAATTTAACTTTAAAAGTAACGTTAGCTAAGGCTAAGTGCTAACTTAGCAATGGTGCTGTGGTTTGCGCAGAACAATTTTGTATACAAAAGTATATTATCAGCGAGCTAACAAATCTGTACAAGCAGCCAATAAATATAAAAATATCTGTAGCTCAGTTAGGTAACCTAATAATTCAGCTGTAACATACACTCACGTATGACCCCACACGGTTAACATTGACATGCAGTTTTGTAGTTTTCAAAATAACGGTTTCATTAAAACGTAACAGTGATACTCGTGTTTCATTTCTAAGACAAGTAAACGGTGTAACTTGGGAGGGAGATCAATCGCAAAAATATCGATTTACGTTTTTTAATTCATATTTTTGTAATTAATAGTTTTGTAATTAATAGTTTTTTAATTAATAGTTTTGTGAAATCTTATATTTAACATAAACGGCTACTTTTATTTTGCAAGTGTTTACTTGTTAGTCATAAGTAGTGTTTTGTGAGATGATTGTTCGTTTTCACACATGGCTTTCTGTCCATCACATACTCTGATCTAATGACGAATGCGTAATTTATTTTATAAGTGGACTTCACACTTCGTTCTGTTACCTAAGGGTCAGTACAACATACTCATTTAAACAGTGAAAAGTGCTATAAACAATAAGTCCTAGAGTTTGTTAAACAACATAAACAAGACCCTACAATAATTACTAATTTAGTCAGTCAATATGGCAGCAGTGTCAGTTGTTCTTTAAATATTCTGCAAATAGATGGGTCTTCAGTCTGCGCTTGAAGACCGCAAGGGACTCTGCTGTCCGGACAGCAAGTGGGAGTTCATTCCACCATCTTGGAGCCAGGACAGAAAATAGTCTCGATGCTTGTCATCCATGAGATCTGAAGCAAGGTATTTCAAGCCGAGCCAGACTTGAGGTTCGAAGTACTCCAGGTACGGATCGGGCTTTGACCATTGACCTCATGTATGAAGGGGCTGGTTCATTTTTGGCTTTGTAGGCAAACATCAAGGTTTTGAATCTGATGCGTGCAGCTACAGGGAGCCAAAGAATTATTACCACACTGAGTCAATATCAAGTATTATTCTTTAAGAGATGCTTACAGCTGACAGTGTGTGTTGGAAGTCTACATAGACTATAGTTTGAATTAAATATGTGCTGTATCAACAGTTTTAAAAATTGAAAAAATATTATGTATTCAAGATATTCAGATATATTGAAGTATATTATAAAGAATTCTCAAGAAAATCAAAAATGAATTAAATAATATTTTCCAGAATAGTACGTATCAGCTAAGTAAACGTGTACATTTGCTTATTTCATTTTTAATTTATTTTTCTCTTTAAACTGTTATCATTGTGGTGACCGTTGTCAGCCAGAGGAGGATGCCCCCCCACTCCCCCCCGCCTTGAGTCTTGGTTCTTCTCAAGGTTTCTTCCTCATGCTCTAGGGAGCTTTGCCTTGCCACTGTCGCTCTTGGCTTGGACATTTGTAAAGCTGCTTTTTCACAACATCTGTTGTAAATGGCACTGAATAAATACATTTTGAATTTGAATTTTGAATTTGAATTTATATTAGCTTTGCATAAATCATGGAATAAACTTGAAGTTCTTGGTAATCATCTAAGACTTTGGACTGTATTGTTTGTGATTACAGAAATTTCTTAAAGATGTTATATTTGTATCATAAAATATGAGCTGGACCCTCAAAAAAACAATTGAACACAGGCTATGTTAAACATGAAATAATTGCATTTTATTTTATCTTTATTACTTCTACAAAACTTCAAGCATAAGTTTTTATTATTATTGCTTGATCGACGTGACTTTTCATTCTCATTCATGCTCTCATCTTCTCATCTTCCTGGGGACGCTCTCTGTCTCGGAGCAGTGAGAGGAGCTCGGGGAGTTTGTCTCTCTCCTCCTCTTCCTGGAGCTCCTTTGTTCCGTCTGGCTCCTGCAGCTCTGGCCCACGGCAGGAGCAGCATTGGAACTGTGAGCTCTGACCTCACCAGGAAATCTGACAGTGTTTCCAGGCCAGGAGCTGTACTGAGGTTGGTCATTCTGTGCCATCACCAAGAAATCAGCTTTAGGTGCACTGGAGGCATAAGTAGCTGGTGTATTGTACAATACACCCTGCTGCAGCGTATTGTAAAGCGGATACCATCCAAGTGTGGAACTATTCCCTGCCGCCCCAAAGCTGGCACCCCATGCATCAGCCTTCCAAGCATTCCTGCCCAGCAGAGGGTGGTCCCTGCCATATCCTGGGGCCATGTAGCCAAAGGACTCTCTTGGAATTCTGTTTCGTAGATATTCGTGGACATCGTCTATGATTTTGCTCACGCCGTCCAGAGCCGGATGTCTGACAAACTGTGTGTTCCCCTCAGTGGAAGCTGCTGGAAGCTGAAATGAGAAATTGCTCTGCTGCTGAAGAGTCCAGTCATCATCATTATCAGCTTCATCATCATCATAATCGCTTTCATCCTCTGACTCTTCAGCCTGTTCAACCTGATGCTGGGGGCTTTCTGGGAGAGGTGGGAGAGGTACCTGACCTGCATCCTCTACCTCATTGTTGACGGGGGGCTGAGGCCCAGTGGTTTCACTTGGTGCTTTCTCAGTAAGGGTCAGAGGGACACCACACTGAACACAATCATGCAGATTGGATCCGCACACTGAGGAAAGAAAAAAATTCATCAGGTCTCCACTGTTGCCAGGTTTTGCAATGAAATGGGTCATGTGGGTCTGTTTTTTGCAAGCGGCATGTGTCATTTTGGCAAATCTGGCAAACGTGGCACAAGCACAAACATGCTTCCTTCATGTTAAATGTTTTCTTCCAACTTGGGGTTTTGTTCTAAAAATACAGTAAAGTAAAATATTTTGTAT
Organism: Electrophorus electricus; assembly: GCF_041902795.1. Lineage (NCBI taxonomy): Eukaryota > Metazoa > Chordata > Actinopteri > Gymnotiformes > Gymnotidae > Electrophorus > Electrophorus electricus. The sequence continues at coordinate 159,928 of NW_027658725.1, read as the reverse complement.
GTACATACCTTTGCAGTCGACCCGATGCAGCTTAATGACCGGGAACATTTTTTAAAGTCCAGAATTGTTTCGTGGTTTTGTTTGAAAACATAAACTAGTAACACTGTCGCTACGTTCACCTTGCTGTGACTGTGTTCCGAATGAATGTTTGGAAATGACTTTAGAATTTAGACGCTATCAGTGTTCTATGACATCGTGCTTCTGACGTAATTGTGGTCGCGGTTCCCACGGCGACGCCACCATGTTTGTTTACTTCCTTGTTTTGGTCCCTGTCGGCTCCGCCCCCTGCTTAGTACCGCCTCCTGTTACTGTAATCACCTGCAGCGCGTTAGTCCTCGTTAGTCTTTCTGTATATAAGCGCTCTCGGTAGGTAAGTCCCGTTGGCTCGGGTTCCGTTTTGGAGCGTCTGTGTTTTGGATAACGCTCTTTGCCCGGTCTGCTGTTTTTTGGCTTCTGTTTGTGGGCTAAGCGTGTTCTCTAATAAAGTTGCATTCATCTTACTGCGAGCGACTCCATCTTTGTATGTGCTCAGAACATTACAATAGTATTTCAGGTGGAGAAAATCTTCCTTTTTTTTTAATTTACTTTGCTTATGAGAGGGTTTGTTAGCTTACACACTTGTAGCTTTTAAAATAACCTCATGTGATGTAGGTTACGTCAAGCCTGTATCCATGAACTGAACATTGGGGGAGTAAATCTCCCCAGGGGGCAGGACTTCACTAGCTCATGAGATGAAATTATTTAATTATTTAATTAATTATTAAGTGACTAATAAAGTATAATTACATTTACATTTATGGCACTTAGCACATGCTCTTATCCAGAGCGACTTACAAAAGTGCTTTATTATTTACTCATAGAATATATCCTAGTACAGTAGGTTAGAATCAAACATACCAATGAACTAGAATACTGTAGAATACAGGGATGAATGCTGATACCTAGAAGTACAAAATACATAAAGTCTATCTTAAACAATGAAAAGTGCTATAAACAATAAGTCCTAGAGTTTATTAAACAACATAAACAATACCCTACAATAAGTATTAATTTAGTCAGTCAATATGGGAGCAGTGTCAGTTGTTCTTTAAATATTCTGCAAATAGATGGGTCTTCAGTCTGCGCTTGAAGACCGCAAGGGACTCTGCTGTCCGGACAGCAAGTGGGAGTTCATTCCACCATCTTGGAGCCAGGACAGAAAATAGTCTCGATGCTTGTCATCCATGAGATCTGAAGCAAGGTATTTCAAGCCGAGCCAGACTTGAGGTTCGAAGTACTCCAGGTACGGATCGGGCTTTGACCATTGACCTCATGTATGAAGGGGCTGGTTCATTTTTGGCTTTGTAGGCAAACATCAAGGTTTTGAATCTGATGCGTGCAGCTACAGGGAGCCAAAGAATTATTACCACACTGAGTCAATATCAAGTATTATTCTTTAAGAGATGCTAACAGCTGACAGTGTGTGTTGGAAGTCTACATAGACTATAGTTTGAATTAAATATGTGCTGTATCAACAGTTTTAAAAATTGAAAAAATATTATGTATTCAAGATATTCAGATATATTGAAGTATATTATAAAGAATTCTCAAGAAAATGAAAAATGAATTAAATAATATTTTCCAGAATAGTACGTATCAGCTAAGTAAACTTGTACATTTGCTTATTTCATTTTTAATTTATTTTTCTCTTTAAACTGTTATCATTGTGGTGACCGTTGTCAGCCAGAGGAGGATGCCCCCCCACTCCCCCCCCGCCTTGAGTCTTGGTTCTTCTCAAGGTTTCTTCCTCATGCTCTAGTGAGTTTTGCCTTGCCACTGTCGCTCTTGGCTTGGACATTTGTAAAGCTGCTTTTTCACAACATCTCTTGTAAATGGCACTGAATAAATACATTTTGAATTTGAATTTTGAATTTGAATTTATATTAGCTTTGCATAAATCATGGAATAAACTTGAAGTTCTTGGTAATCATCTAAGACTTTGGACTGTATTGTTTGTGATTACAGAAATTTCTTAAAGATGTTATATTTGTATCATAAAATATGAGCTGGACCCTCAAAAAAACAATTGAACACAGGCTATGTTAAACATGAAATAATTGCATTTTATTTTATCTTTATTACTTCTACAAAACTTCAAGCATAAGTTTTTATTATTATTGCTTGATCGACGTGACTTTTCATTCTCATTCATGCTCTCATCTTCTCATCTTCCTGGGGACGCTCTCTGTCTCGGAGCAGTGAGAGGAGCTCGGGGAGTTTGTCTCTCTCCTCCTCTTCCTGGAGCTCCTTTGCTCCGTCTGGCTCCTGCAGCTCTGGCCCACGGCAGGAGCAGCATTGGAACTGTGAGCTCTGACCTCACCAGGAAATCTGACAGTGTTTCCAGGCCAGGAGCTGTACTGAGGTTGGTGATTCTGTGCCATCACCAAGAAAGCAGGTTTAGGTGCACTGGAGGCATAAGTAGCTGGTGTATTGTACAATACACCCTGCTGCAGCGTATTGTAAAGCGGATACCATCCAAGTGTGGAACTATTCCCTGCCGCCCCAAAGCTGGCACCCCATGCATCAGCCTTCCAAGCATTCCTGCCCAGCAGAGGGTGGTCCCTGCCATATCCTGGGGCCATGTAGCCAAAGGACTCTCTTGGAATTCTGTTTCGTAGATATTCGTGGACATCGTCTATGATTTTGCTCACGCCGTCCAGAGCCGGATGTCTGACAAACTGTGTGTTCCCCTCAGTGGAAGCTGCTGGAAGCTGAAATGAGAAATTGCTCTGCTGCTGAAGAGTCCAGTCATCATCATTATCAGCTTCATCATCATCATAATCGCTTTCATCCTCTGACTCTTCAGCCTGTTCACCCTGATGCTGGGGGCTTTCTGGGAGAGGTGGGAGAGGTACCTGACCTGCATCCTCTACCTCATTGTTGACGGGGGGCTGAGGCCCAGTGGTTTCACTTGGTGCTTTCTCAGTAAGGGTCAGAGGGACACCACACTGAACACAATCATGCAGATTGGATCCGCACACTGAGGAAAGAAAAAAATTCATCAGGTCTCCACTGTTGCCAGGTTTTGCAATGAAATGGGTCATGTGGGTCTGTTTTTTGCAAGCAGATTGTGTCATTTTGGCAAATCTGGCAAACGTGGCACAAGCACAAACATGCTTCCTTCATGTTAAATGTTTTCTTCCAACTTGGGGTTTTGTTCTAAAAATACAGTAAAGTAAAATATTTTGTATGTACATACCTTTGCAGTCGACCCGATGCAGCTTAATGACCGGGAACATTTTTTAAAGTCCAGAATTGTTTCGTGGTTTTGTTTGAAAACATAAACTAGTAACACTGTCGCTACGTTCACCTTGCTGTGACTGTGTTCCGAATGAATGTTTGGAAATGACTTTAGAATTTAGACGCTATCAGTGTTCTATGACATCGTGCTTCTGACGTAATTGTGGTCGCGGTTCCCACGGCGACGCCACCATGTTTGTTTACTTCCTTGTTTTGGTCCCTGTCGGCTCCGCCCCCTGCTTAGTACCGCCTCCTGTTACTGTAATCACCTGCAGCGCGTTAGTCCTCGTTAGTCTTTCTGTATATAAGCGCTCTCGGTAGGTAAGTCCCGTTGGCTCGGGTTCCGTTTTGGAGCGTCTGTGTTTTGGATAACGCTCTTTGCCCGGTCTGCTGTTTTTTGGCTTCTGTTTGTGGGCTAAGCGTGTTCTCTAATAAAGTTGCATTCATCTTACTGCGAGCGACTCCATCTTTGTATGTGCTCAGAACATTACAATAGTATTTCAGGTGGAGAAAATCTTCCTTTTTTTTTAATTTACTTTGCTTATGAGAGGGTTTGTTAGCTTACACACTTGTAGCTTTTAAAATAACCTCATGTGATGTAGGTTACGTCAAGCCTGTATCCATGAACTGAACATTGGGGGAGTAAATCTCCCCAGGGGGCAGGACTTCACTAGCTCATGAGATGAAATTATTTAATTATTTAATTAATTATTAAGTGACTAATAAAGTATAATTACATTTACATTTATGGCACTTAGCACATGCTCTTATCCAGAGCGACTTACAAAAGTGCTTTATTATTTACTCATAGAATATATCCTAGTACAGTACAGTAGGTTAGAATCAAACATACCAATGAACTAGAATACTGTAGAATACAGGGATGAATGCTGATACCTAGAAGTACAAAATACATAAAGTCTATCTTAAACAATGAAAAGTGCTATAAACAATAAGTCCTAGAGTTTATTAAACAACATAAACAATACCCTACAATAAGTATTAATTTAGTCAGTCAATATGGGAGCAGTGTCAGTTGTTCTTTAAATATTCTGCAAATAGATGGGTCTTCAGTCTGCGCTTGAAGACCGCAAGGGACTCTGCTGTCCGGACAGCAAGTGGGAGTTCATTCCACCATCTTGGAGCCAGGACAGAAAATAGTCTCGATGCTTGTCATCCATGAGATCTGAAGCAAGGTATTTCAAGCCGAGCCAGACTTGAGGTTCGAAGTACTCCAGGTATGGATCGGGCTTTGACCATTGACCTCATGTATGAAGGGGCTGGTTCATTTTTGGCTTTGTAGGCAAACATCAAGGTTTTGAATCTGATGCGTGCAGCTACAGGGAGCCAAAGAATTATTACCACACTGAGTCAATATCAAGTATTATTCTTTAAGAGATGCTAACAGCTGACAGTGTGTGTTGGAACTCTACATAGACTATAGTTTGAATTAAATATGTGCTGTAGCAACAGTTTTAAAAATTTTAAAAATATTATGTTTTCAAGATATTCAGATATATTGCAATATATTATAAAGAATTCTCAAGAAAATCAAAAATGAGTTAAATAATATTTTCCAGAATAGTACGTATCAGCTAAGTAAACTTGTACATTTGCTTATTTCATTTTTAATTTATTTTTCTCTTTAAACTGTTATCATTGTGGTGACCGTTGTCAGCCAGAGGAGGATGCCCCCTCACTCCCCCCCGCCTTGAGTCTTGGTTCTTCTCAAGGTTTCTTCCTCATGCTCTAGTGAGTTTTGCCTTGCCACTGTCGCTCTTGGCTTGGACATTTGTAAAGCTGCTTTTTCACAACATCTCTTGTAAATGGCACTGAATAAATACATTTTGAATTTGAATTTTGAATTTGAATTTATATTAGCTTTGCATAAATCATGGAATAAACTTGAAGTTCTTGGTAATCATCTAAGACTTTGGACTGTATTGTTTGTGATTACAGAAATTTCTTAAAGATGTTATATTTGTATCATAAAATATGAGCTGGACCCTCAAAAAAACAATTGAACACAGGCTATGTTAAACATGAAATAATTGCATTTTATTTTATCTTTATTACTTCTACAAAACTTCAAGCGTAAGTTTTTATTATTATTGCTTGATCGACGTGACTTTTCATTCTCATTCATGCTCTCATCTTCTCATCTTCCTGGGGACGCTCTCTGTCTTGGAGCAGTGAGAGGAGCTCGGAGAGTTTGTCTCTCTCCTCCTCTTCCTGGAGCTCCTTTGCTCCGTCTGGCTCCTACAGCTCTGGCCCACGGCAGGAGCAGCATTGGAACTGTGAGCTCTGACCTCATTAGGAAATCTGACAGTGTTTCCAGACCAGGAGCTGTACTGAGGTTGGTAATTCTGTGCCATCACCAAGAAAGCAGGTTTAGGTGCACTGGAGGCATAAGTAGCTGGTGTATTGTACAATACACTCTGCTGCAGCGTATTGTAAAGCGGATACCATCCAAGTGTGGAACTATTCCCTGCCACCCCAAAGCTGGCACCCCATGCATCAGCCTTCCAAGCATTCCTGCTCAGCAGAGGGTGGTCCCTGCCATATCCTGGGGCCATGTAGCCAAAGGACTCTCTTGGAATTCTGTTTCGTAGATATTCGTGGACATCGTCTATGATTTTGCTCACGCCGTCCAGAGCCGGATGTCTGACAAACTGTGTGTTCCCCTCAGTGGAAGCTGCTGGAAGCTGAAATGAGAAATTGCTCTGCTGCTGAAGAGTCCAGTCATCATCATTATCAGCTTCATCATCATCATAATCGCTTTCATCCTCTGACTCTTCAGCCTGTTCACCCTGATGCTGGGGGCTTTCTGGGAGAGGTGGGAGAGGTACCTGACCTGCATCCTCTACCTCATTGTTGACGGGGGGCTGAGGCCCAGTGGTTTCACTTGGTGCTTTCTCAGTAAGGGTCAGAGGGACACCACACTGAACACAATCATGCAGATTGGATCCGCACACTGAGGAAAGAAAAAAATTCATCAGGTCTCCACTGTTGCCAGGTTTTGCAATGAAATGGGTCATGTGGGTCTGTTTTTTGCAAGCAGATTGTGTCATTTTGGCAAATCTGGCAAACGTGGCACAAGCACAAACATGCTTCCTTCATGTTAAATGTTTTCTTCCAACTTGGGGTTTTGTTCTAAAAATACAGTAAAGTAAAATATTTTGTATGTACATACCTTTGCAGTCGACCCGATGCAGCTTAATGACCGGGAACATTTTTTAAAGTCCAGAATTGTTTCGTGGTTTTGTTTGAAAACATAAACTAGTAACACTGTCGCTACGTTCACCTTGCTGTGACTGTGTTCCGAATGAATGTTTGGAAATGACTTTAGAATTTAGACGCTATCAGTGTTCTATGACATCGTGCTTCTGACGTAATTGTGGTCGCGGTTCCCACGGCGACGCCACCATGTTTGTTTATTTCCTTGTTTTGGTCACTGTCGGCTCCGCCCCCTGCTTAGTACCGCCTCCTGTTACTGTAATCACCTGCAGCGCGTTAGTCCTCGTTAGTCTTTCTGTATATAAGCGCTCTCGGTAGGTAAGTCCCGTTGGCTCGGGTTCCGTTTTGGAGCGTCTGTGTTTTGGATAACGCTCTTTGCCCGGTCTGCTGTTTTTTGGCTTCTGTTTGTGGGCTAAGCGTGTTCTCTAATAAAGTTGCATTCATCTTACTGCGAGCGACTCCATCTTTGTATGTGCTCAGAACATTACAATAGTATTTCAGGTGGAGAAAATCTTCCTTTTTTTTTAATTTACTTTGCTTATGAGAGGGTTTGTTAGCTTACACACTTGTAGCTTTTAAAATAACCTCATGTGATGTAGGTTACGTCAAGCCTGTATCCATGAACTGAACATTGGGGGAGTAAATCTCCCCAGGGGGCAGGACTTCACTAGCTCATGAGATGAAATTATTTAATTATTTAATTAATTATTAAGTGACTAATAAAGTATAATTACATTTACATTTATGGCACTTAGCACATGCTCTTATCCAGAGCGACTTACAAAAGTGCTTTATTATTTACTCATAGAATATATCCTAGTACAGTACAGTAGGTTAGAATCAAACATACCAATGAACTAGAATACTGTAGAATACAGGGATGAATGCTGATACCTAGAAGTACAAAATACATAAAGTCTATCTTAAACAATGAAAAGTGCTATAAACAATAAGTCCTAGAGTTTATTAAACAACATAAACAATACCCTACAATAAGTATTAATTTAGTCAGTCAATATGGGAGCAGTGTCAGTTGTTCTTTAAATATTCTGCAAATAGATGGGTCTTCAGTCTGCGCTTGAAGACCGCAAGGGACTCTGCTGTCCGGACAGCAAGTGGGAGTTCATTCCACCATCTTGGAGCCAGGACAGAAAATAGTCTCGATGCTTGTCATCCATGAGATCTGAAGCAAGGTATTTCAAGCCGAGCCAGACTTGAGGTTCGAAGTACTCCAGGTATGGATCGGGCTTTGACCATTGACCTCATGTATGAAGGGGCTGGTTCATTTTTGGCTTTGTAGGCAAACATCAAGGTTTTGAATCTGATGCGTGCAGCTACAGGGAGCCAAAGAATTATTACCACACTGAGTCAATATCAAGTATTATTCTTTAAGAGATGCTAACAGCTGACAGTGTGTGTTGGAACTCTACATAGACTATAGTTTGAATTAAATATGTGCTGTAGCAACAGTTTTAAAAATTTTAAAAATATTATGTTTTCAAGATATTCAGATATATTGCAATATATTATAAAGAATTCTCAAGAAAATCAAAAATGAGTTAAATAATATTTTCCAGAATAGTACGTATCAGCTAAGTAAACTTGTACATTTGCTTATTTCATTTTTAATTTATTTTTCTCTTTAAACTGTTATCATTGTGGTGACCGTTGTCAGCCAGAGGAGGATGCCCCCTCACTCCCCCCCGCCTTGAGTCTTGGTTCTTCTCAAGGTTTCTTCCTCATGCTCTAGTGAGTTTTGCCTTGCCACTGTCGCTCTTGGCTTGGACATTTGTAAAGCTGCTTTTTCACAACATCTCTTGTAAATGGCACTGAATAAATACATTTTGAATTTGAATTTTGAATTTGAATTTATATTAGCTTTGCATAAATCATGGAATAAACTTGAAGTTCTTGGTAATCATCTAAGACTTTGGACTGTATTGTTTGTGATTACAGAAATTTCTTAAAGATGTTATATTTGTATCATAAAATATGAGCTGGACCCTCAAAAAAACAATTGAACACAGGCTATGTTAAACATGAAATAATTGCATTTTATTTTATCTTTATTACTTCTACAAAACTTCAAGCGTAAGTTTTTATTATTATTGCTTGATCGACGTGACTTTTCATTCTCATTCATGCTCTCATCTTCTCATCTTCCTGGGGACGCTCTCTGTCTTGGAGCAGTGAGAGGAGCTCGGAGAGTTTGTCTCTCTCCTCCTCTTCCTGGAGCTCCTTTGCTCCGTCTGGCTCCTACAGCTCTGGCCCACGGCAGGAGCAGCATTGGAACTGTGAGCTCTGACCTCATTAGGAAATCTGACAGTGTTTCCAGACCAGGAGCTGTACTGAGGTTGGTAATTCTGTGCCATCACCAAGAAAGCAGGTTTAGGTGCACTGGAGGCATAAGTAGCTGGTGTATTGTACAATACACTCTGCTGCAGCGTATTGTAAAGCGGATACCATCCAAGTGTGGAACTATTCCCTGCCACCCCAAAGCTGGCACCCCATGCATCAGCCTTCCAAGCATTCCTGCTCAGCAGAGGGTGGTCCCTGCCATATCCTGGGGCCATGTAGCCAAAGGACTCTCTTGGAATTCTGTTTCGTAGATATTCGTGGACATCGTCTATGATTTTGCTCACGCCGTCCAGAGCCGGATGTCTGACAAACTGTGTGTTCCCCTCAGTGGAAGCTGCTGGAAGCTGAAATGAGAAATTGCTCTGCTGCTGAAGAGTCCAGTCATCATCATTATCAGCTTCATCATCATCATAATCGCTTTCATCCTCTGACTCTTCAGCCTGTTCACCCTGATGCTGGGGGCTTTCTGGGAGAGGTGGGAGAGGTACCTGACCTGTATCCTCTACCTCATTGTTGACGGGGGGCTGAGGCCCAGTGGTTTCACTTGGTGCTTTCTCAGTAAGGGTCAGAGGGACACCACACTGAACACAATCATGCAGATTGGATCCGCACACTGAGGAAAGAAAAAAATTCATCAGGTCTCCACTGTTGCCAGGTTTTGCAATGAAATGGGTCATGTGGGTCTGTTTTTTGCAAGCGGCATGTGTCATTTTGGCAAATCTGGCAAACGTGGCACAAGCACAAACATGCTTCCTTCATGTTAAATGTTTTCTTCCAACTTGGGGTTTTGTTCTAAAAATACAGTAAAGTAAAATATTTTGTATGTACATACCTTTGCAGTCGACCCGATGCAGCTTAATGACCGGGAACATTTTTTAAAGTCCAGAATTGTTTCGTGGTTTTGTTTGAAAACATAAACTAGTAACACTGTCGCTACGTTCACCTTGCTGTGACTGTGTTCCGAATGAATGTTTGGAAATGACTTTAGAATTTAGACGCTATCAGTGTTCTATGACATCGTGCTTCTGACGTAATTGTGGTCGCGGTTCCCACGGCGACGCCACCATGTTTGTTTATTTCCTTGTTTTGGTCCCTGTCGGCTCCGCCCCCTGCTTAGTACCGCCTCCTGTTACTGTAATCACCTGCAGCGCGTTAGTCCTCGTTAGTCTTTCTGTATATAAGCGCTCTCGGTAGGTAAGTCCCGTTGGCTCGGGTTCCGTTTTGGAGCGTCTGTGTTTTGGATAACGCTCTTTGCCCGGTCTGCTGTTTTTTGGCTTCTGTTTGTGGGCTAAACGTGTTCTCTAATAAAGTTGCATTCATCTTACTGCGAGCGACTCCATCTTTGTATGTGCTCAGAACATTACAATAGTATTTCAGGTGGAGAAAATCTTCCTTTTTTTTTTTTATTTACTTTGCTTATGAGAGGGTTTGTTAGCTTACACACTTGTAGCTTTTAAAATAACCTCATGTGATGTAGGTTACGTCAAGGCTGTATCCATGAACTGAACATTGGGGGAGTAAATCTCCCCAGGGGGCAGGACTTCACTAGCTCATGAGACGAAATTATTTAATTATTTAATTAATTATTAAGTGACTAATAAAGTATAATTACATTTACATTTATGGCACTTAGCACATGCTCTTATCCAGAGCGACTTACAAAAGTGCTTTATTATTTACTCATAGAATATATCCTAGTACAGTACAGTAGGTTAGAATCAAACATACCAATGAACTAGAATACTGTAGAATACAGGGATGAATGCTGATACCTAGAAGTACAAAATACATAAAGTCTATCTTAAACAATGAAAAGTGCTATAAACAATAAGTCCTAGAGTTTGTTAAACCTCATAAACAATACCCTACAATATTTATTCTGAGCCATGCGGTAAGTGATCCAGTGTGAGCAGCATATGGACGATTTTTGGAAAATGCTTTGACTAGGTAAAATTTTGAAATATAAGGTGTTGTTAAAGCCTCTCATTCACGCTATTAACGTTATAAGTTAAAATAATTGAATAATTCATAAATAAATAAATAGCGTTTGGATAATATTTAAAAATAAACATTTACGTAAAATAACTCTTACGTAACAACCAAGTTGTCATGTATTTTTATTCAAAAGCTAAAGTGTTGCTTTGATCGCTTTGGTCGGTCGACACTTGCCTGGCTCTGTTGAATTGCTGTTTCAAACTGTTTTATAATTCGTGTAGTTAGATAATTTGGTTAAATCATTTACGATTTTATTTTGTTCATTTACTACTTTCGACTACGATTTCCAGAAAGGTTGACCGACGATAATCACGAAAATGAATCCAAGTGCTCCAAGTTCGCCGATGACTTTGTTGCACGTGGGTGACCTTCATTCAGACGTTACCGAGGCCATGCTATTCGAGAAATTGAGCCCTGCTGACACAATTGTCTCCATTCGAGTTTGCAGGGACATGATGACCAGTCGCTCACTCGAATATGCGTATGTGAACTTTCAGCAGCCGGTGGATGGAAGAGGAAGAGCGCAGTTGGCAACATCTTCATCAAGAACCTGGACAAGTCTATTGACTGCGGAGCCCTTTACGACACATTCTCCAACTTTGGAAACATCCTTTCCTGCAAGGTGGCGTGTGATGAGAATGGCTCTAAGGGCTACGGCTTTGTGCACTTTGAGACCGGCGAGGCTGCGGAGAGAGCCATTGAGAAACTTAATGGCATGTTGCTCAATGACCGCAAAGTGTTCATTGGCCACTTCAAGTCTCGCAAGGAGCGAGAGGCTGAGATGGGGGCCAAGGCCAAGGAATTCACCAATGTGTACATTAAGAACATTGGAGAGGACATGGACGACAACAAGCTAAATGAGATCTTCAGCAAGTTCAGCCCAACGCTGAGCCGTCGTGTCATGACAGACGAGAGCAGCAAGTCCAAGGGTTTTGGCTTTGTGAGCTTCGAGAGGCACGAGGATGCCAAAAGGGATGAGATGAACGGGAAGGAGTTGAATGGGAAGCAGCTGTATGTGGCTCGTGCCCAGAAGAAAGGCGAGAGGCAGACAGAGCTCAAACGCAAGTTTGAGCAGATGAAGCAGGACGGCACGACTCGCTACCAGGGAGTGAACCTGTACGTTAAAAACCTAGACGACAGTCTGGACGACGAGCGTCTGCGTAAAGAGTTCTCTCTATTCGGGACAATCACGAGTGCCAAGGTGATGACGGAGGGCGGCCGCTCCAAAGGGTTCGGCTGTGTGTGTTTCTCCTCGCCGGAGGAGGCCACCGAGGCAATGAAGGAGATGAACGGGTGCATCGTAGGCACCAAGCCGCTGTACGTGGCCCTGGCGCAGCGCAAGGAGGAGCGGCAGGCCCACCTCACCCACCAGTACATGCAGCGCATGGCCAGCGTGAGTGCCGTGCGCAACCCAGTGCTCAACCCCTACCAGCCCGCCCCGCCCTCCGGCTACTTCATGATGGCCATTCCACAGGCTCAGAACTGGGCTACCTGCTACCCGAGCAGGCAACTGGCACAGCTCCACCCCAGCACCCGCTGGGCTACGCACAGCATTCAGCCACAGCATTTCCAATACATGCCGAGTACCATCAGGCCCGCTGCAGACCAATCTCTGGGCCAGGAACCTCTCACTGCCTCCGTGCTGGATCTGGAACCTCCGCAGGAGCAGAAGCAGATGTTGGGTGATCGATGGTCTGTTTCCCGTGATCCAGAACATGCACCCCAACCTTGCAGGGACGGGTTTGCTCCTGGAGATCGACAACTTGGAGCTTCTGCTTATGCTGGAGTCTCCTGAGTCTCATTGAAACATTGAAACTGAAAAAATAAAAACGCATTAAATATTGAAATATTTTTGCCTGGTCCATAGACTCCAGTTTCAGGCCTTGATTACAGTAAACTAAAACAACATGTAAAAAGGCTAAATGATTGACACGTGTACAGTCGGTGACTCCTTTCTTTTTGTTCCTCTTACTGTTCGAATGCTCAGAATGTCAGTTTTTGCAGTTGACAGCTGAGCATTAGGCATGTGTATTGGATTGTATTAATAATACAATTGAGGATTCATTGCTGTTCAGGGACCCAGCAGTGGTAACTTGGCAGTGGTAGGGCTTGAACTAGCAACATTCTGATTACTACTCAAGTAACCTCTGAATAGTATTATTATGATTAATATTATTAATATATCTTACACTGAGGTCTGCTGAAGCTTACCCAGGATCCTTTGCAGCAGCCTGCCATATGCACAAATCATTACGAAAGGACACAGAATCTCTAAACTCCCTTGTTTTATGTTATTAGTTTGTCTAATTCAATGTTAAAGCACTTTCCCCTGTAAACACTCTTTTTATGACCTCATTTCACCGTTTCATGACTTTATGCCACGAACCAACCAACTATTCTTTTATACAACTCTTTTCAAACACTTCAACCATTGTGGGTAACTACACTATTATACACCTGTAATTCTTGTTATGCTATTTATTTTATTGGTACTGTCGATACATCGATGTTAGGAGAAATACCTCATGAATACTTTAAATGAATCCTTAAAATGACACCTATTCCATTTACTAATGCTAAGCTTGCTACAGTCTGAACTTCTAGCAAGTCAAGAGAAGTATCATGCAGTTTCTGTATTTTCTATAATTGCATAATATATGGATGGTTTTAAACTCAATAACATACGCACTTGCAAAATATGTGAATATAAAGGAACAAAAATAAATTAACATAACCACATACCTAAACATCATCTGGTACCATCACCCCATCACCCCTCAATGCAGTATGAGGATGGTCAGATTGTTGTATTTACTAATAGTTACCACTAGTATTAAAATAACAGTAAGCCCAAACTGTTCGACTATGTCCTCTTAAACAAACCTGTGATTTTTTAAATATTTGGACCACATCCTCCTGCAGAATAAAACAATCAGGAAATACAGTTGAGTTGGCCCATACCGCCCTCACATCAGTGTGATTTCCATCAATGACGTGTTATGGCTCTGGGTAAGGAACAATGTTATATTGTTCAATAAACTTTTCACAGGATGCATATTTTTCATTGTTTTAGCAAAGTTTTCGCTACCTCTATACAGCAAACACCAGAATCGACAAGGTTTACATTAATTATAGTCAGTAGAATTAAAGGGAAGAGGCCATATAAAAGGCTGGGATCTACATCTAGCAGACTCGGCACTGTGTTACTAGATATCGCCCACATTCCATTAATTTTATTAAGTCCTCTTTAAACAGAAAATAAAGATGCAGACTCAAGAATTAATTGAAGAGAGTAGTAGGTCCATTATTTATTTTGAGCTCAGCGTTACATACAAACGAGGCATAGTCCAGAATATGTCTAATAATCACACAAGGAACACACATTTTTATCCAGTTTTCACAACTGATTATGTGATTGCCACACCTTCTCTACATACTGGTGTTTGAAATCTCCACCACTGTGTTCAACCATACATTATTCAATATATGCAAATTGAGATCTATCATTGTACAAATTGAAGCTTGACCCCAGTATATCCTATTGGAAGATTTTCCTGTTTTTTTTTTTTGTTGTTGTTTTTTTTGTTTTTAACAAAGATGATCTCAACTCATACCATCAAACACCTGCAAGATGATGTTGCAGGTCAGTATCACCCTGCTCTTATGGTAAGATAATGAACCTTGCTTAGCCACAGAACTCTCGAAGAGGCTTTCACGTCTTTTAAAAGCCGGGATCTTTCCCAATACTTAGGAAGCTATTTCTCACGGGAACAGTCCAGAGTCATCTGCCGTAGACTTCCACAGAGGCCTTGAAACCACCTGCATCAGAGCCTCTGCTCTGCACTTACAGACCCACAAAGGCCTTAAGATACCCCAGAAACATTATTCCTCTTTATGCTTTCAAACACAGTCTTGCACCACTCTGCACCTGTTGCAGAGAGCTTCAAAGCCTATTATAATAAGATCACAGATCGCCTCATGAAAATACCTTTACCCCAAAACATTTTATTACCTCAGGTGGAACAGTGTGTATAGGCCTAGACCTCTTTAGATGTAACTTAGAACCGCCGGTGACCGCTGTATGCGTTTCTTTGGTTGTACAAGCTCCACTGGAGGACTCGATGAATAGTTGATGATGGAAGAGGGGTATATCAGATTCACCCCTTCTGCCTCCATGTGACAAATTAACACACTACATAAACTTTTAGAAATAAATCAGTCTTTTAACAAATGGTAAACATTCTCTAGAAAAGATTATCTTGTAACAATTCATTGAGTATATGAACTGTTTTTGTGTCCTTATATCTATAAATGAAAAGTAATAAAACATTATAGATGATAAATAAATTACATAAAATGTATAAAAGTTCACAAATAAGAAAGTACCTGAGTCTGCACTTCTCTCCACAGATTCAAGAAACTCGTGAAAGTTGGAAGCTATAGAAACACATAGTACAGAATTATAGACTGACTGAGGTGTGAGCAGAAAGATCGCCATGATGTCCTTATATCTAAAGCACTCAAAGCATTGATGCTATGTAAATAAACTGTGATCCGATTGGTTCAATCTAAGTAAATAGATTCACCTACTTTGAAGTTAAAGTTTTTCTCAAAAGGTTAGAACTGGTTGACTATACTTTGCCGTGTTCTGTAATAGAAAATGTAAACATTTATATCTAAAATATTGCACGACAGAAATCAATTCAAGACTAACCTCTAATGACCGCTAGATGGGGGAAGATATTAAGTAATAAATGAGTCCAGATCCTCCTGCCCGACAATACGGTGAGACTCTGTTTTTACGTGTGATGGAAAATGATACGAAACTATGTATTATGTGATTCATATAAAATCACACTGATCCTTTTGTTCTTAAATTAATAATGCTGTTTGCACATTTATATCCGCCTGTTGCTGATTAAGTTGAACATGTATCAGGAACTGTTAACATCAAGGTCAACTTGACACACAACCCACACTGTTTGGAGTCAGTTTGGGTTGGTTTGTGGAAAAAAACAAGCTGAGAGCTGATTGGCTTATAGCCACAGCAACAAAGGAAAGAAGAGCTGCTTAAGAAAAGATGATTGGTTAAAGACAGCACAGGAGTAGTATAACTAGCCACGGTTTTGTATACTCGGGGCTCCCTACCTGAGGAGAGCCAAACATTTATTTTATTCTTTTTCTTATTAAATTACTCTCTTAATCACGTCTGACTTGCTGTTTGTTCAAAATTCCACAACATATGTCATTACTACGCCGCACAAAAAAGACCGCCATATTTGTAGTTCCACAATGTGAAAAGGCGTCATTTTCTATGCAAACGAATGAATAAACACCATGCCATGCCTTGCTGTATCCCCTCTTTGCACCGCTGGACAGACACACTCATGACACTGTACTCATCAAAAGCAGCACCAGAGACGCACTGAGTCGTATCCCGCTACACACCTCTCAGGCCAGCTTGTTTGCACGTTTTGTCATAAAACTTAAAATGTCATTTGTTGCCATTATATATAAAATTACCTATTTAAAAAAACAAATAAATCAAAAAGTACTTGTGGCTAGAGAAACACGTGGCTAATCACCTACAAGAAATAATGTCAGTGATGTTTGGGGCAGGTGTTTCAAACTTGCCCAGACTCTTGAGAAGCACCTAAACGCTCACACAAGGGTGTCCGCTTGCCATAGTGCTGCAAATACTGCAGGAAGGGCTTTGGTGAAACAGGCCACATGGAGGAGCAGAAGACAATCCACACAACTGAAGAAGCCCATAGCTGCCCAGTATGTCAGAATCCACACGGGAGAAGAACCCTGTAGCTGCCCAGTATGTCAGAAGCAATTTGTGCAGCTGGGTAATGAACCATATTTGTACCCATTCGTATGTTGGGAGCAAATCAGTTGAAGACTTGAACAGTATGTTAACAATCAGTTAAAATTACTGTTGATGAAAAGAAAACAATGGCTAATATGTTTCTTCACAGCTATGTCATTGGTTAATCTATTTTTGTCAGATTTAGTGCTTGTTTGGGCAAGTGTGTTAAAGTCTTCCTTTGTTTTTGGTTTTGTTCCTTTTCATATAGTTGTTTATTCCTTTTTTTCTAGTGATGTCCATTATCCATTTAAAATCTGTCAAATTAAACAAATGTGAAACAAATTCCATAGTATTCAGATTTGATTGCAAAAGAGACCAACCACTCCCCGTATTTTGAATTTTGCATATACAGTATATGTGCAGTTCCAGCCTAGTCAATTGATCCAAAATCTGGCCCAGATGTATCTGTTGACTGCAAATTTGAATGATTTCTGTGCTCTGCAGCAAAGGAGCGTTTGGTTACTATCTGATGGATTAAAATAGGCTTGTTGGTAGCAAAGACATCACTAAAGTGTACAGAGCAAAGGTACTCCAGGACCAGGATGGGTAAGTAGCAGCTTGATCAGTGGAATCTTCTGTGAGACGTAACAGGATTTCGGTCTTAAATGTAATGTTAGATCAAGTGAAAAAAATTAGTGGATTGAAATACAGATAAAAAAATCCACTAAAAGTGCATCTGCATCATTGGTTAAAAAGTTGTTCTGCTAGTTGTCAGATTTTGTTCCAGTAATCTAATGTTTCCTGGGACTAGGTGGTTCAAGATTATATTGGTGTTTGCTTTATTTCTGTGATTTTTTTAACCATAGTCTAATTGTTTATACTGTCTACCAAATGCAATACTGAGTAGTGAAACACTGACACAATCCCTTTTGGCGTCAGACATTTGTAATATTTTCAATAATCTACAGTTGTAAGTCAAGAGGGCAGCACCATTTTAAAGTGTAGTTTCCTTTCTCTGTCTCACTTTCTGGAATTTTTCCGTCTGTGTTTTTATTAAAGTTAAAAATGGAAAGGGTATTAAAACTCCCTTTCACTGACATCTCTTCCACTGAACTTGTAGAGAAAGTGATGATATGAAGATGATTATGTTTATCGCTTTCACTCAGAGATCATTGTCTGAGGGTCATGTTGTACAGTTCACGATGTCCCGGGTTGCAATCAGGAGGTTTAACAGTGATGTGCCACACAGTTGTCTGTGGTGTTCTTATATGATCTAAAAGTCAGACTTACCATTTATCAGTCAAATCAATTAAAGAACATTCATGATCAACAATTTGTGGGTGGCCATGATACTAATGGCCTGGTGGAAATTCCACAAGATATCAAACTCCACACTAACATAAACATAACACTGCTTTCATGTCACTTCCACAAGTAGCCCAAACATAAGATATAGAAAGCAGGTAAGAGCGGAGCAGTCAATGTGCCTAATATGACTGCAAAAGCCTGGCAGGACAGGAGGTATTCCTGCTTCTGCTAATCAGCAAAAGGAAGCTCCTGGCAAAGTGACGTGGACTGCAAAAAAATCACCAGGAAGGTCAAGCTACAAATGCCAGAGAGGAGCAGGGAGCACCAAAAGTTCCATAGCATCCTGCGGAAAGAGTACCACATAAGCATGGAAACAGTACAGCAACCCATGGTATGAGCATGGACAGATGAGGAAGAGCTGCTAGAACAGTACGTCCCCAATAAGCAGGCAGGATGTGGATCCGTCTCACTATTTCATCGGCAGAAATGCAGGAGCAGGTGATAATACTCCTGGGCCCAGCACTCTTCAACCTGGGTACTTTAAGGAGAACACGGCAGCCTCCCAAAAGTGATACAAAGTCCCAAAATGGCTATTACCTGTGCTGAATAACAGTATGAAGGACAAATCTACCCCTGTCCAAAGTTTAATTGATTTAACTGAATGCCAACTATACTACCACCATCAATCTGTGTAAGGTGTACTTGCAAGTGCCTTTAGCACCAAAAGCAAAAGAACTCAGTGTTTTCAACACATTTCATCCAAGCATCATCATGTGAAATGATGTTCTTTTCGGAAATTCTTCATCTAAATATGGTTGTGTTGCTAATGAGATCATATTATTTGTTACTCTTTAAACCTTATTATTCATTTAAGATTCAAAGTCTACTGTGTTAGGAAACCTATGTGAGAATATAAAATCAGCAGTTTCTGCATGCTTGTGTGATGAATACAGAAAGTGATCTCTTATACCTGCGGAATTAAGGCTTCAAATGTCTTGGTGTTCAGACGATATGGAGAGGCTCTGGGAATCTGGAAGGATAAACGTTTGTTTCATTTTCAGGGACTGTTGATCATTTATTTGTCCATTCATTTATTACACTATTAAGGGATTATTAATGTGCACTGGGAGAACAGTATAAAGTTATCAGTCTTCTTTATCAGTCTTCTAACTAAATAGCCTGGTCTTGTAAGGTAACCACATGCACACCTTTCCCTCAGTGATGGCAAGGAGTGGTTTAAACTCACCATGTCATCTGTGATTCTGAGTGTGAGTGCTCCTGCATTTTTGTACACAAAGCCTGCTGAGTTGGCAGTGAAGGCAGAGATGCCCATATACAGCATGTTGCTTTCATCAGGTGGCAGTGAAAATGGTGTCGGGGCAAAAGCGGGTTTCTTGTGCACTCCAATGTTGTAAAACTCCCCCTATATAGAGAGCAATGCAGAGATGAACTTATTCTTTTACAGCTCCTGGGTCTTGATTCTTCGTTCAGATTAAACTGTTTTATCAGTGTAACCTTTGTGTAACCTTTTTTTCCTACAAAAGCCCAACAGTGCTTTCTGGATACACTTAGGCACAGTTTTGCAAGTGCTCCTGTTATTCCCTGTTAATTCAGATCTTTGGCTCAGAAAGGCTTTCTTATGATCATTATGGTCATTATTCTTATGCTTTGACAACTTGTGCCTTTTTTAACTTGTGCCTGAAAACCCCTTTACCTATGCCAATGATAAAACACTGATGAACTCCTGCAAACAAGTTGTAGTTTATTAATTAGTGCATTAATCTTAGTTTG
Organism: Electrophorus electricus; assembly: GCF_041902795.1. Lineage (NCBI taxonomy): Eukaryota > Metazoa > Chordata > Actinopteri > Gymnotiformes > Gymnotidae > Electrophorus > Electrophorus electricus. The sequence goes on along the minus strand of NW_027658725.1, from coordinate 140,148 downwards.
GGATCTTTAATGACCATCTTAATCTGTGTATATTATTTGATTGTTGGTTCTTTCCTAGCTGAATGTAACTTCCTCTCACAGTAGTGTACAACTTCCAAGCTTATCAAAGGATAGTGTTGTAGTCAGGACCATTAAAAAATCATTCAAGCAAAGACCAAGATTTTGTAGTGTTTGAATCTGAGACAAGAATGAGACTTATTTAACAATGATTTTACTTTAATTATACCACTCACTGATAATGTATTGTAAATTGTCATTGTCATAAATAATTGTCATTATAAAGGCAGCTGAATATAAACAAATATAAAGCAAAAAGGTTCATATGGTCATTTTTATTATTAAATTAAAACATAGTAATACTTAAATAATTGCTATCTGCCCTTGGGTCAATCATGGAAAGGATTAACTAGATGTGTTCTGTAATGTGTTAAATCCTCTTGATAAATGCATAGCTTTAGCTATATCATAAAACATATGATGAGTCCTTTTCTCATTATTACTTGTGTACAACAAAAGTTTGTGTGACAAGCAGCAACATGTATATTTGCCAATTTATGAAAACGGGAGTATGCGCAGTGGGAGATTAAATATCTTTTAAAATGACTCTCAATTAATGGCAATGCATTTACAATAAGTCTCTTGCCACAATAACAACACTGTCTGGATTTGCCATCAGCTGGTTGATTGCAGCATCATGCAGCCTGCAGCCTAGCATTTGTTTGCAGGGGAACATACACTGCCATAATTATTAGCATAATGAATTTTTTAAGGAGAAAGAATAGTCTGTACATTAATGTTAAAAATTCCAGATCCAGATAGCAGTGTTTATGTATGTCAGTGGCTGTGCACCAGTACTTGTGAATGTACACACACAAACCTCACCCTTTGGGTCTTCCCCAAGTCCCCTGTCCTGTTCACACTACTAGCTAAGAGCAACCAGCTAACTTGATAGCAGTGTGACTCAATAATAATAATAATAATAATAATAGTAATAATAATAATAATAATAATGATAATATGGCGCTTCCATGCACATCAGCAAGCAAATAGGAACACTAGCACTTGCATGAAATTAAGCATATTAGCATTTCAGAAGGCAGATTATTTAGCCTGCTAAAATAGCAGGTGTGGCAGCAAATGTCTGTTCAAAACACTATGTCACAGGTATGAGTATCATGTATTTGATATAGTATTATTGTTCATGTTTGTAAATTTAAAGCTTACAAATGCTGTATTTACAGTGTATTGCAGGTTATTAAAATGTGGCAGTAATTATTAGGATATAGAGAATTGTAGTGTTTAAACAAATCATTATGTCAGAAGTATGTTTAGGGGAGAATACACCCTGACCCACCCAGAGTTAACACACACTTACCTTACATTATTGATCATAAACTTGAATAGCTACAATACTGTCTGCTAATCATGCAGTTTGAAGTTTGCAAAGTGTGTACCCAGACAAAATCTGTGTTAAAACTTTCCTTTAACACAGAGTCATACATGAGTCAGACATGATTCTGAATAAATTAATGAATGAAAAAATGAAAAGCCTTATTTCATTTCAAACTGCACTTCAGGAACACTGAGCTCAAGTTCTGAGGAAACTTCCCTGCATATTTTCAGGGGTTTTCTGCCTCACCATGCCTGAATCACCTCATAAGGAGCTTGATAATGAGGAGACAGGGTGACTGAGGCAGTGAACACTCCTCACTGAGCATACTGGCTTCCAAGAGCTGGAGCTGGGAAGACCTATAGGTCTGTGACACACACTCCCACCCAGTCCTGATACTAAGAAGGTGGAACCTACAGGCTAATATGCAGCTGCCTGTGCATCAATAGGCGGCTGGGGTGTCCATCACTCAGGGAGGCGTGGCTGAAGGCATGGCCTTGCAGACTCTGAGAGCTGGCTGAGGTAATCTCTAAAGGAGAGAGTAGTCACCAATAATCATGGAAATGTAGCCATAACTGTACAGTATATTTCACAGCCATGTATATTACATATCACAGACCAGGCTTACCAGAATAAATATTCCACACATACAGCTCATATATATCTGTGTGTGTGTGTGTAAAAACATGCTCCTGTTTTAGTCTCAACACAGACAGATATACATGTAGGAGTAGCAAACTGAAGTAAGAGCTCACCTTCACCAGTACATAGTCTCCAGCTTTAACAGTGACAGGGTTGGTATCCGTGGGATAAGAAAGCAAATCCTTTCTTGGAAAAATAACCTTCACATTCCCATCATTCCGACCACAAAGATCTTGAGATGACTTCTTACTTTCCTGCAGAAAACAGACTCAGTCAAGCAAAAACAGCAGATAACATTTGTACAATATAAAAGGCTTGACTAAGCACTGTAGCAGACAGAAATTCTCTCCTGCTCTTACATTGCCTCCAGATACCATGCCACAACGTCTCACTAGTGTTATCCAAACCAAGGGTGGTTATTCCCACTGTTATGTAGATGGTCATAAAATTCTGTTATCAGTGTGTATATCGGTAGATCCAATCTCAGCATGACTGGTAGCGCATATTAACACACAAGTGGCAAACACCTTGGGGTAGTTTTCTGTGCATTCGCCAGGCATGTCCTCAAAAGAAGGACACTAACAATAATCAAAATTAACTAAGACCCCAATCTTCAAACAGTTATTGATGGCAGGTAATACACTAAAGACCACAAGCACAGGGAAACCAGTCATTGGGATTTCCCGGTACCAAAGATGTGAACTGCTCTCAACACTTCAAAAATAACAAAAAGCTCAAAGCATCCAAAACAGACACAATGCTATGCCTAACCAGGGAAGGGTTTCAAATGAAAGGGCCACAGAAACCCATGCGGCAATCGCAAACTAACACCACAAACGGGAAAGTGACCATACAACTCAAATAGACTAAAATAGACCAAACAATGCCCTAAATACATAAACACATAAACTCTATTTGCCCTCCAGAAAAGAACAAGGCCAAAACCAAAATGAAATGCCAAAAGGTGCTAGGGCTGAGCTGATAGACAATGCCATTGTTCATCATCGTTGTCAGACAGACCTCATGATGTTGATCCAGCAGGTCTAAATAAGATAAGGGAGGAGAATTTACTGCAACTATTTATTTTCTTGCAGAAATCTAGTTAAATCGATATGCAAAACATGATGACCAAGACACACAGATGCAGCAATCCCAAATTATTAACAGCAGAAGTGCTCCAAACACAGTTGTAACACAGCATGGCTTCAACCCACTGCATTACTCACTCCCTCCACTAGGACAAGCTGTTTGCTGTCGATGAAACTGGTGTTGACCTTAGCCGCATCTTCTCGGAATGTAAAGATAAGCTCCTCCAGGCGACAGCTTCTTCACCTCAGCTGGGATATCGTCCCTGAGACGGTGATATGCCTGAGTTTTCTGTGGGTGTGGTACACACATGTTCATGTCAGAAGGTCAAGCCCAACTGGCAGCCACAAGACCCTTTCAATTCTCCAAATGATAATAGACAATGGTGAATTTCTTGATAGAACCATCACATGAACCAGGGAGAATGTCTGTTTTTTGATAGCGTTAAACACAATGACAAAATAGGATCTCACCTTCCTCATGCTGTAGGCAAACAGGAAGGCTACATTATAGCCCACTTCCCTGATCAAAGAGACCGACTGCTGGTGGTCCTCCTCGGTTTCCCCACAGAAGCCTGTGATGAAGTCACTGCTCAGACTGACCCCTGTAAAAAGAAATTATACATAGATATATATTCACACAAGACCTATTATAGCTACAATAATTTTATAATTACATATTGAATGTTTGGTAATGATAGGACACCTGGTATTATCTTTCAAATGTTTTCCACAAGCTCAAGGTAGGCTTCCCTAGTATACCTATGAAAACATCCCAGAGCATGATGACTTAAAGTGAGAACTAAGTTTTAACACATGAGACATCAAGAGATTTGAGATAAGCAGGCTAATCTCTACTGTGCTTGTGGTGAGTGCTGTCGTTCTAGGAGCGTTTCTCACCCACGCCTCATGGTCTGTAAGACTCTGCTGCTGCCGCTCTGAGCTGGCAAGTGGATCTGCTTACAGATGTTCCTCCGCTCTTGGATTAGCTATAACACCTTCAGGAAACATACTCACCCACCCCAGCACAGGTCAAACGAAAACAGCACAAATTGACTATGGCAGTCAAACCTTATTTCACATATCTGATAAGCATAAGGCTTTTTCAATCTGATAATCTATTAATGATCTTTTCTACTGCTCACATCCAAATTTGCGAATCCTAAATTATTATCCAATCTGCTGCTTAAAATGGCCTATGAGCAATATCTGCACATGAATTCAGACTATAAGAAACTGTTCAACTAAATACTTAAACTCTTTGAACATCCACTACACCACACAAGCCATAAACAGACAGGGCCGGATTACCAATAGATTACCAGAGCAGGCAGTGACCTGTAGGCCCCACACCTTTTAGGGGCCATGCAACAAGGAATTAAAAAAAAAAAAACATATTAGGAGATAATTTGCAAGGGAGGCCCCAAGATTATGACTGCCTAGGGGCCTCCACAGGGTTTAATCTGCCACTGTAGGCAGTGTACATGTACATGCCCCTAAATGTAATTGGTAACATATTCCATTACATTACTCAAACGAGGAACATACTTTAAAAACTTTGGAATACTTCAACATTGTCCAAGACTATTTCAAATATAACTCACTTTAATTACATTTAAATTACATTTAACAGCATGTATTCTGTGTTCTGTATTTTGTCACCTGCAATGAAATACATTTTAAAAGTACCTTCCCCACACTAGTCATGGGTATCCCAACCAAAAACCACATGCTCACATCCATGACTCTGGGGTTTCTACCTCATCAGGAAAGTCTTTAGGATGTGGCCAGGTGAAGCGAATCCTTGTCAGGGTTTACGAGGGAGACGTGGTGTAGCAGGTCAGCGAATCGTAGGCCTCCTTGCTCATCACGGGAACACGGTGCTGAAACCACGGCTGAGGTGCGAACCAAGCTCCGAGTTGCTGGCCCCGTCCCCAGACACGTCTCTGTAGCTGTTCACGTTTTGACCCAGCAGGGTCACTTCCTTCACCCCCTATGGCCATGATCATTTCATATACTTAGTGTTCACATCTGGCCAAGTTTCACACACAGAAACTAGTAAAGCCAGACTGCACACATAGTCGCTGAAGGGAAGAGACCTGGTCAGACAGCATGCGCACTTCTTCAAGTATGGAGGACACAGGTCTGCTCCTTTCCCTCCCCCAGGTAAACGGCACAATGCAGTAGCTGAACATGTTGTCACAGCCCCGCATGATAGACCTACAGCAGTCAAAGAGGGACAAAATATACTGGATAATCCCACTGTAAGACAAGGTGCCACCAACAAGGCTTGCAGTACACAAGGTCTGTACTGTCAACAGCGTGAAAGGACTTTAAAAGTATCGACACCCCTGATATCAAACCATTATTTGAAGTGCTACATCTAAAAGCATGAAGGAGCTGAAGATGAGCCACCACGGTGTTTGAAGTTTTATATCCCTTCATAAGTGTAGGAGGGTCAGTCATGTATAAATATTTAACCAAAAAATGCAGATTGACAAGTGTTCAGTAAAATGATAATAATAAACAACTGAACTATGAGCATTTGCTGTTTTTGGCTTTATTGTGGATGCAAGTCCCATGTTTCATCCAATATGGTAGCAAATGCCTTTAAATTATAGCTGACTTTTCTGTATTTTAATCTAACAGTTGCTGTTCAGATTAAATTCAGTGTATTAGAGTTGAATATGAAAACACCAAAAACTGTCTATACATGTTAACTTAAAAATTGAACTGTACATGTGAGACTGTTATTTTACTCTTTACCATCTTTACAAAATCACACAGTGCAAAGTTAATTTAAGAGTTAGTGTTTAGTAGGAACTCCTCCCTTATAAATCAGCCAGGTATTATTATGGCACTCACACAAAGGCACTGTGTCCTGAATGGTGAATGGGCATGACATCAGCATATGCCTCTTCCAGGGAGAGCAGGACATTGCTGGTCCTCTGACCCCCATGGGCCAGTGCAAGGAGTCGGAGAAGATCTCTGTAGGCATCTGGCCCTGCTACAACATCCACCACCCTCTCCTTCTCCAGCAACTCAGTCTTCAGTCTCTCTGCCAAGCAACCTACAAGAGAGCAAGCACACATATGCGTATACGGGCGCGTGAACCCACACACAAACATACATGCGCACACACGAACATTTCAGACTGAGAGATACATTTGAACGTGAATGAAGAACTATGGTGAAGTGAGAAGTTACCCAGGACTCCTATCTTTAATGGAGTGCTGCTCTTTAGATGCTTCTTTTTCAGAACTGCTGGATGTTTGAGTCTGTTGCAGATGGTCTGCTCTGCCTTTTCCCTGTCACAATGATTTTTATTTTTTCCAACAGAAAATAGCATTACATCCAAGCAAAAAATGTCACTGAAGTCAAGGACTGCTGTCAAGTTGCACAAGATTGGCAACGTATAGATTCACTGTGTAAAATACAAACAGAAATAGGCTTTTCCTACCTTATGGAGCATGTGACAAGAAGCACCACATCTGCCTGTATAAAAAAAAAAAAAAATTAGGAAAGATGAGAATGAAAGCTTTCAAATAAAGGAAGCGCTGTGTTTATCAAGGGTCAAAGGTCAAGGCTTTGACGCTTACCTCTGATAGTTCGTGGGTCCGAACATATCCACCCTTCTGAAGAATGGACCACGCAATTTCAGTGTCGTTGACGTTCATCTGACAGCCGTATGTTTCGAAATACACTGCAAGATGTAAACACCAAAATAAAATTGGCAACGACTACCGGCATACTGACACATGGGAATTAAAATCCTAAAGCCTGAACTATCATGGCAACAAATGCAGTTACATACCTTTCCGTAGCTGCGCCAGACCACTTTCTTCAGGAAGATACGATTCCTCATGTTCCTGTTGCGTCTCAGTTGAACTTTTGCCTGAAGAACTCTTAATGACGACAGCTTGGTCTTAAATGTGCTCACTCTCGTCTCATCAGTCTCATTAGTAGGAGTGCTAGATAGAGACACTGAGCAATAACCTCTGCATTTGTCGGCGAGTCGAGATAAACACTTTTGAACAGAAAACACTAGAAGTCTAAGCCTGCGGGCAGACATCATGTCTAAACGGGAGATTCGGCTACAAAGCCATGAACAAGACAAGAAACTCAATTTAACTTTAAAAGTAACGTTAGCTAAGGCTAAGTGCTAACTTAGCAATGGTGCTGTGGTTTGCGCAGAACAATTTTATATACAAAAGTATATTATCAGCGAGCTAACAAATCTGTACAAGCAGCCAATAAATATAAAAATATCTGTAGCTTAGTTAGGTAACCTAATAATTCAGCTGTAACATACACTCACGTATGACCCCACACGGTTAACATTGACATGCAGTTTTGTAATTTTCAAAATAACAGTTTCATTAAAACGTAACAGTGATACTCGTGTTTCAGTTCTAAGACAAGTAAACGGTGTAACTTGGGAGGGAGATCAATCGCAAAAATATCGATTTACGTTTTTTAATTCATATTTTTGTAATTAATATTTTTTAATTAATATTTTTTTAATTAATAGTTTTGTGAAATCTTATATTTAACATAAACGGCTACTTTTATTTTGCAAGTGTTTACTTGTTAGTCATAAGTAGTGTTTTGTGAGATGATTGTTCGTTTTCACACATGGCTCTCTGTCCCTCACCTACTCTGATCTAATGACGAATGCGTAATTTATTTTATAAGTGGACTTCACACTTCGTTCTGTTACCTAAGGGTCAATACAACATACTCGTTTAAATGTGCTGATACAAAGATTGTGAAACAATTAATGTTTTTAATTAACTGATTAAAGTTTTACTCTGAATGAACACATTTTACGAATATATAGGAATGTTAACCTTATTACATTGTCTTTGATGAGGAAATGGGTATTTTGGATGTTTTAACCTTTTAAACATGTTTTAACCTTTTAAACTTTTAAATATTACCGTAAGGTTGTAAATACGTTCATTAATATTTTAGGTATTTTGATTATTCATTTTGCAATTTTGATTAAAAATAAATAAATAAATAAAATTAAAAATCAAGTTATTTAAACATGTCCAAGAATTGCTGTCCACTCTCTCATCTTTGGATAACCATCTTGGTAAAAATGCGACCTTTGACATCAGTGACCTCACAACTTTAAAAAAGGTCTATCTTCATTCGACTAAAGGCATAAACTGCATGCTCCTATAGTATATCAGTTCATTTGAATTTCTCACTTTGTCTCCATACTCAGATGAGTTAAAGCTAAAAATGTCCACCCCATTGTGATGAAATATTGAGTTAATAAACATTATTTTAGAATATCAAAATATATGTTTGAAATGCTAACTTTAGCTAAAATTGTCCACCTGCTGACATGACAGTTGCACAATACAGTGAACATATACTTGCATATACCTTCTTTGCTGTTTTCTTGTTGTTTTGTTTTAAGTAATATTTCCTAATAACTATTAAACTATTGATGTTCAGCTACGACAGGAGCTGAAGTAGCAAAGAGGAAAAGGTCCAGGTGAGATGCAGACCCTTGGAGGAAAGAGACAATTACCTGTGAAATTAGAGAGAGAGAAAGCGCTGTAGAAAAGGTGAGGAGATTTTAACAAAAAAGGGAATTCATGACTGAAAAAGAAAGGTATGCCAAAAAAAAACCCAAAACAAAACAGAGTCGAGAAAGGAATAGTTGCCATGACAACTAAACATTCTTGAAGAGCTATAAACTGTGTTATCAAGGTGTATTTTAAATGTTCATAACTTTGCTTTTAATGGCTTTAAACGTTATATATAGCTTAGAAGTATGTAGAGGTTGGAGGAATATGTGTGGCTATATTTGGGCTATTTCTTCTGTTTGGGTATGAGTGGTTTGTAGCATTTAGCATTGGACATTGAGAGTGCTGAAAAGTCTAAATGTGTCTGTGAAAGCTTTAGAAGTATAAAGTGATTGATTTTTAAATTAGTAATGAAAATGCTGAGGTAATAAAATGATATTGTAAGCAGAAAAGTATGGATGGTCCCGAATAAACTGGTTTCATGCAGGAAAGACCAGTGTAGGCTTCAGCATAAATCTTCAGGAGGCCTCTTTGAAAAAGCCTCTAGGGGATTCCGTTGAAGGGAGAGCCTTGGTTCAAGGATGGGACATCCCGGCCAAGCACTGGAAGAAACAATATGGAGATCACCAAAAGAAACAATATGGGCATCCGGTGATATAGAATAGGATCGTCTTTTAAAAAAATAGAAGTAGTTCAGGTTGAACATAATAGTACCAAGAACTTGTTGGTGTAACTATTAAATATCAATTAGCATATATTGAATAATGTATGGTTTGAACATAATAGTGGAAACCTGGACAAGTATTATGAAAAAATAAAAATGGTTATGCAAGTGTCCTTGAAGCGTTTGGTTACTATCTGATGGATTAAAATAGGTTTGTTGGTAGCAAAGACATCACTAAAGTGTACAGAGCAAAGGTACTCCAGGACCAGGATGGGTAAGTAGCAGCTTGATCAATGGACTCTTCTGTGAGACGTAACAGGGCGTCGGTCTTAAATGTAATGTTAGATCAAGTGAAAAAAATTAGTGGATTGAAATACAGATAAATAAATCCACTAAAAGTGCATCTGCATCATTGGTTAAAAAGTTGTTCTGCTAGTTGTCAGATTTTGTCTGTGTTTTTATTAAAGTTAAAAATGGAAAGGGTATTAAAACTCCCTTTCACTGACATCTCTTCCACTGAACTTGTAGAGAAAGTGATGATATGAAGATGATTATGTTTATCGCTTTCACTCAGAGATCATTGTCTGAGGGTCATGTTGTACAGTTCACGATGCCCCGGGTTGCAATCAGGAGGTTTGACAGTGATGTGCCACAGTTGTCTGTGGTGTTCTATATGATCATCACAGAACATCACACATAACTGGTCAAATTGTATCTCGAGTAGTATATTTGTGTATTATACTATATATTAGCAGCATATCTTTATGATGCAATTAAAAACATTCCCCATCCCCCTGAATACCAATCATATTACATATCTGGTACTAAATTATCTTCCCAGTTGTCTGTTATTCAAAATAAATAGTCATCCAATTATTAAAACAATAAGCGACGAACTTCATTGATGGACAAATTTGCCCCTTATGCTCTTCGGACAAACTGCAATAATTAAAATGAGAATATTACCTAAACGAAATTGTTTGTTTTCAATTATTCCAGTGCCACCAACCTGTCTAAAATCTTTGGACAACATCATAACTTGATTCTACTGGAAAAATAAATCACATAGAATCAAACTCACAACATTACAGAACTGTAGTTGATTATTGCAAATCAACTACAATATGGAATAAAATGGATAAAACCTAGTATATCAGACAGAATATGGATAGACATAGAGCAAACATTATGCAAAGATCTAAAAGTCAGACTTACCATTTATCAGTCAAATCAATTAAAGAACATTCATGATCAACAATTTGTGGGTGGCCATGATACTAACAGCCTGGTGGAAATTCCACAAGATATCAAACTCCACACTAACATAAACATAACACTGCTTTCATGTCACTTCCACAAGTAGCCCAAACATAAGATATAGAAAGCAGGTAAGAGCAACTATCAGTTCAGAGACATTAAACTCACCTGCATCCATATCAGTATTATAAACATTCCTAATACAAAAAAACTATCACATAAGATATACAAAATAATAATGAAATCAAATCGCATAATTACTCTCCCATCGAGACAATGGGAGGAAGATTTATTACTAGCCCCCGACGCCACAGTCTGGATTAAAATGTATAATAATAATTACCACATGACAGCAACACTAACCTACAATGCATTCAGTACAAAATAATACATAGATTACATTATACTACACATTGGATGTTTAAAATTGGTTTCACAAGCTCAGCAATCTGTACATACTTTACGCCAAAGACAGCTGACGATTACATTCACATCGTGTGGCAGAGCACACCTATCAAGTAATTTTGGCAATAGGTCATCACACACATGTACCATGATTTAAATAACCCTATCCATCCAACACCATCTTTATGTCTCCTCGGAGACATGTCATCAACCAATGTGTCAATATAAAAAAAACAGGATAATATATATATATAACATTATTAATTGCAAATACAAACATACTCATGAATTGGAAAACAAAAAATAATATTAGTGTCACCGAATGGAAAAATCTATTGATAGACTACATATCAATGGAAAAAAATCTCAGAATGAATCAATAAGAACCAATAACCTAGACTGGACTACTTTGATAAAAAGTTTACAGAGCTAATCCATAAATGATAAATATCCCAATCTAGTACGTGTACATATACAGTGCACTCGCACATAGCCTCTCTCTCTCTCACACACACACACACACACACACACACACGCAGACGCACACACACACACACACACACACACACACACACACACACACACACACACACACACACACACACACACACACACACACACACACACATTCCCATAATGGTGCAGGTGGCTAATACTTAAAATACTCTATCTGCATTTCCCGTTTGTCTGTTTCGTCTCTGTTCGTCTTATTTTTCCTCTCTCCCCTATTCCCGTTTCCCCCACGTTATTTATGTCTGTTCATACGTTTTATACACCCGATATAGTTGGACACAGTGAGAAGTTAGAAATAAATAATGAATAAATAATAAAGTTCTAAAGGTCCTCCGATGGGCGGAAATCAATTGATATATTTATTTCTCCAGATTTCTAACTCGGAGAGAAAAAGACGTCCTTTTACAAATCGCACCTCGTTGTGGAACTTTACTAAGGTTTACAATCCAGGCGATTATTTTTAACCTCAAAGAACATAGGCCTGCTCCAAGGCAAACTGATTTCATCCCATTAATTAACTTTAATGCGATGTTTTTTGCCGAGCATTAGGCTAAAGAAAATGAATGTTGTTGCGTTTATCAAACTAAAAGTATTTATTCTGAGCCATGCGGTAAATGATTCAGTGTGAGCAGCATATGGACGATTTTTGGAAAATGCTGTGACTAGGTAATATTTTGAAATATAAGGCGTTGTTAAAGCCTCTCATTCACGCTATTAACGTTATAAGTTAAAATAATTGAATAATTCATAAATAAATAAATAGCGTTTGTATAATATTTAAAAATAAACATTTACGTAAAAGCACTCTTACGTAACAACCAAGTTGTCATGTATTTGAATCTAAAGCTAAAGTGTTGCTATGATCGCTTTGGTCGGTCGACACTTGCCTGGCTCTGTTGAATTGCTGTTTCAAACTGTTTTATAATTCGTGCAGTTAGATCATTTGGTTAAATCATTTACGATTTTATTTTATTCATTTACTACTTTCGACTACGATTTCCAGAAAGGTTGACCGACGATCCTCACGAAAATGAATCCAAGTGCTCCAAGTTCGCCGATGACTTCGTTGTACGTGGGTGACCTTCATCCAGACGTTACCGAGGCCATGCTATACGAGAAATTCAGTCCTGCTGGCGCAATAGTCTCCGTACGGATTTGCAGGGACGCGATGACCCTCCGCTCACTTGGATACGCATACGTGAACTTTCAGCAGCAGGCAGATGCTGAGCGTGCTTTGGACACTATGAACTTTAACATCATCAAAGGCAGACCTGTGCGAATTATGTGGTCCCAGAGAGACCCCTCTCTGAGGAAGAGTGGAGTTGGCAACATCTTCATCAAGAACCTTGACAAGTCTATTGACAGCGAAGCTCTTTACGACACATTCTCTGCCTTTGGGAACATCCTTTCCAGCAAGGTGGTGTGTGACGAGAATGGCTCTAAGGGCTACGGCTTTGTGCACTTTGAGACCCGTGAGGCTGCGGAGAGAGCAATTGAGAGACTTAATGGCATGTTGCTCAATGACCGCAAAGTGTTCATTGGCCACTTCAAGTCTCGCAAGGAGCGAGAGGCTGAGATGGGGGCCAGGGCCAAAAAGTTCACCAATGTGTACGTCAAGAACTTTGGAGAGGACATGGACGACGACAAGCTGAAGGAGATCGTCAGCAAGTTTGGCCAAACGCTGAGCACTCGCGTCATGACCGACGAGAGCGGCAAGTCCAAGGGCTTTGGCTTTGTGAACTTCGAGAGGCACGAGGATGCCCAGAGGGCTGTGGATGAGATAAATGGGAAGGAGCTGAATGGGAAGAAGGTGTATGTGGGTTATGCCCAGAAGAAAGGCGAGAGGCAGACAGGGCTGAAACGAAAGTTTGAGCAGATGAAGCAGGACGGTATGACTCACTACCAGGGAGACAACCTGTACGTCAAGAACCTAGACGACGGTCTGGACGACGCGCGTCTACGTAAGGAGTTCTCTCCGTTCGGGACCATCACAAGTGCCAAGGTGATGATGGAGGGCGGCCGCTCCAAAGGGTTCGGCTTCGTGTGTTTCTCCTCGCCGGAGGAGGCCGCCACGGCCATGACGGAGATGAATGGGCGCGTTGTAGGCACCAAGCCGCTGTACGTGGCTCTGGCGCAGCGCAAGGAGGAGCGGCAGGCCCACCTCTCCAACAAGTACATGAAGCGCACGGCCAGCGTGAGTGCCTTGCCCAACCTCGTGCTCAACCCCTACCAGCCTGCCCCGCCCTCCGGCTACAACATGGAAGCCATTCCACAAGCTCAGAACTGGCCTGCCTACTGCGCAAGCAGCAAGCTGGCACAACTCCTCCCCAGCCCTTGCTGGGCCATGCAGTGCGTCCACCCACAGCAAGTCCAGGATATGCCGAGTGCCATCGGTCCAGCCGCATCCTGCCCGCAGGCCTTCAGCGCCATCCGACCAACCACCGCCTGCCAGGTCCCACGCGCGATGGCCTATCAGACCATGGCATCTGAGGCTCCGGGGACAGGGATGGCCAGCGCGGAAGCTGCCAACAAGGCGTCGCTGGTGAGAGCAGTACCACAGTACAAAACCACCTCAGGCGTTCACAGCCCACAGCAACACCTGGGCACACAGCCCTTAGATATAAATGTCGAACTTACCATTTATCAGTCAAATCAATTATAAAACATTTATGTTTCTCAACCCACAGCAGCACCTGGGGGCAGAGCTCCAGGTGCCCGTGCAGCTGGCTGCGGTCCATGTGCAGGGTCAGGAACCTCTCAGTGCCTCCATGCTGGCTGCTGCACCTCCACAGGAGCAGAAGCAGATACTGGGTGAGCGTCTGTTTCCCCTGATCCAGAACATGCAGCCCACCCTTGCAGGGAAGATCACGTGTATGTTCCTGGAACTGGACAACTCGAAGCTACTGCATATGCTGGAGTCACCTGAGTCTCTGCACCCTAAGGTGGATGAGGCAGTCGCTGTGCTCCAGGACCAGTGCGCGCAGGAAGCCGCTCAAAAACTTTAACCAGTGCTGCGCTTCTGGCTGTCTAATGGAAGAATAAGCAGTAAAAAAAATTAACATTTTAACTGAAAAAAATAAACATTGAAACTGAAATGCATTGAACATTGAAATATTTTTGCCATGTCTGTAGACATCAAGCCTGTAAGGGTTGGCACCAGGCCGAGGCCCCCTCGACCAGAGGGAGGCGTCGAGTCAACCACGCCACTGATCAGGATCAACACCCAACAGCTGGGCTAGACCTTATATAAGCCCAGTGACCCGGTCATTCAGTGCTGGGTTTTTGATAAAGTTTTGAGCCAAGCTCCTAGCCGGTAACTCTGGGTATTGAGGTCTGTGAGCCCTTGTGCTATGCCTCTTTTCTGTTCTGCGAGGGTGTCAGTGTTTTTACACGTCCCCTCCCTTCTCCAGTTTTCCCCTCTCGAGTCTGTCTCTCTCCTGAGGCTTCCCTTAGCCATTCAAGTTTCTCCCCGTTTTCTGGTTTTGTTTGGGAACTTTTAGTTCGAGTTTTCCCCAGTGCATCGGGGTTGCCATTTCTTTCCGTGGCGTTCTTTGTTCTCCCCTTTTCCACGCTCACCGAGGTGTTTCGTTTTTTCCTCTTGTTTTGCTTGATCCAAGCTCTAACTGTTCTGCACACGAGCCCACCATTGTTAGAGTGTGGCTGCTTACCCAGTAAGCTATTGGTGTCCTCACCTAGCTGACCTGGATTCAAAACCACCTTACAAAGTCCAGGCCTTGGTTATTCTAAGCTTAAAATGAAAACGACAGAAAAAGGTAAAATCATTTCAAGTTTGGTTTATTTGTCACATACATAGTCATACACAGTATAACTCACAGTGAAATGGTTGAGTGCTCTGTCCAATCTGAGGAAAAAGAAAAACAGGGGTGCATAGAGAAATATATTCTATATATATACAAAAATATATTAATAGTGCATGTACAATATATATATATATATATATATATATATTATGTTTATATGTACAATGTATATATGGATATTTATATATGTATGTACAGAATGTACAGTCCCATCTTGCAATTGACATATTTACAGTTATATGTTACATGGTGGTAATTGAACATATTACAGTTATATTGAACATATTACAGTTATTTCTATTACATATTACAGATTTTGACATGAACAGCTGATCATTTTTTTGTTTTTATTCCTCTTAAAGTTTGAATGTTCAGATTGTCAGTTCTTACAGGTCATAGCTGATCATTAGATAAGTGTATTGGGTTGCATTAATATAAATGTAAAGATCAAAAAAACAAAACCCAACAGTGTAGCTTAAAATAGAGAATAATTCTGTAATATTCCTTTATGTACAACACAATTTCAAATGACCTTATTAACAAACCAGTAAAGACAGGACGAGAAGCAAAGGTCACTTACACGTATTAAATCTTGAAGCAAACAAACTGCAGCTGCAAGTGCCACACATCCAGTTCCACTCTCTGGTCTGGCGACGGTCATATTACAGGAGCAACGAGAGGCTGCCAACAGTTTCTTTTAGCTTGTCTACTGAGACGGTGAAACTGGCCAACCAGGTGAAAAGCATTGTGAAGGAGAAACGACTTCGACTGCCGACGTGGGAAAGTAGCAGTCAGAGCAGGTCTATTGGAGCAGTGCGATGGACTCTGCCCAACAATGGGCTGCAAGCCCACATCTCTGCACATAGCAACAGTATGTGGTTCCTAGGTGCCCAGTCGGCTAGTTTTAAAGTTCAATTCAAATATTAAATAAAAATGCAGACTTCAGAATTGGTTAAAGAGCATAACTGTGCACGTACTTTATTGTAGGTTAACATTAACACGCATTATTGAGGCACCCTCTGGAGAATGTCTAAAAATCAGAGAACCCACATTTTCATACATTTTTCAGTAGTGGTTATGTATTCACCCCACATTCCTTTACATATTTGCGTTTGTCTTCACGTCCATTGCATCCAAACCATACATTTGTCAATATATGCAAAGTAATATAAAACACCCACACCAGTTGGAACCTGTTAACACCACATTCCAAGAGATTTCTCTTGACCTTATCCTAAAGAGATGGTCCTGAGCCTGATGGAAATAATATCTCATACTTGGGAGGACATGGACGACAACAAGCTAAATGAGATCTTCAGCAAGTTCGGCCCAACGCTGAGCCGTCGCGTCATGACAGACGAGAGCGGCAAGTCCAAGGGTTTTGGCTTTGTGAGCTTCGAGAGGCACGAGGATGCCAAAAGGGCTGTGGATGAGATGAACGGGAAGGAGTTGAATGGGAAGCAGCTGTATGTGGCTCGTGCCCAGAAGAAAGGCGAGAGGCAGACAGAGCTCAAACGCAAGTTTGAGCAGATGAAGCAGGACGGCACGACTCGCTACCAGGGAGTGAACCTGTACGTTAAAAACCTAGACGACAGTCTGGACGACGAGCGTCTGCGTAAAGAGTTCTCTCTATTCGGGACAATCACGAGTGCCAAGGTGATGACGGAGGGCGGCCGCTCCAAAGGGTTCGGCTTTGTGTGTTTCTCCTCGCCGGAGGAGGCCACCGAGGCAATGAAGGAGATGAACGGGTGCATCGTAGGCACCAAGCCGCTGTACGTGGCCCTGGCGCAGCGCAAGGAGGAGCGGCAGGTCCACCTCACCCACCAGTACATGCAGCGCATGGCCAGCGTGAGTGCCGTGCGCAACCCAGTGCTCAACCCCTACCAGCCCGCCCCGCCCTCCGGCTACTTCATGATGGCCATTCCACAGGCTCAGAACTGGGCTACCTGCTACCCGAGCAGGCAACTGGCACAGCTCCACCCCAGCACCCGCTGGGCTACGCACAGCATTCAGCCACAGCATTTCCAATACATGCCGAGTACCATCAGGCCCGCTGCAGACCAATCTCTGGGCCAGGAACCTCTCACTGCCTCCGTGCTGGATCTGGAACCTCCGCAGGAGCAGAAGCAGATGTTGGGTGATCGATGGTCTGTTTCCCGTGATCCAGAACATGCACCCCAACCTTGCAGGGACGGGTTTGCTCCTGGAGATCGACAACTTGGAGCTTCTGCTTATGCTGGAGTCTCCTGAGTCTCATTGAAACATTGAAACTGAAAAAATAAAAACGCATTAAATATTGAAATATTTTTGCCTGGTCCATAGACTCCAGTTTCAGGCCTTGATTACAGTAAACTAAAACAACATGTAAAAAGGCTAAATGATTGACACGTGTACAGTCGGTGACTCCTTTCTTTTTGTTCCTCTTACTGTTCGAATGCTCAGAATGTCAGTTTTTGCAGTTGACAGCTGAGCATTAGGCATGTGTATTGGATTGTATTAATAATACAATTGAGGATTCATTGCTGTTCAGGGACCCAGCAGTGGTAACTTGGCAGTGGTAGGGCTTGAACTAGCAACATTCTGATTACTACTCAAGTAACCTCTGAATAGTATTATTATGATTAATATTATTAATATATCTTACACTGAGGTCTGCTGAAGCTTACCCAGGATCCTTTGCAGCAGCCTGCCATATGCACAAATCATTACGAAAGGACACAGAATCTCTAAACTCCCTTGTTTTATGTTATTAGTTTGTCTAATTCAATGTTAAAGCACTTTCCCCTGTAAACACTCTTTTTATGACCTCATTTCACCGTTTCATGACTTTATGCCACGAACCAACCAACTATTCTTTTATACAACTCTTTTCAAACACTTCAACCATTGTGGGTAACTACACTATTATACACCTGTAATTCTTGTTATGCTATTTATTTTATTGGTACTGTCGATACATCGATGTTAGGAGAAATACCTCATGAATACTTTAAATGAATCCTTAAAATGACACCTATTCCATTTACTAATGCTAAGCTTGCTACAGTCTGAACTTCTAGCAAGTCAAGAGAAGTATCATGCAGTTTCTGTATTTTCTATAATTGCATAATATATGGATGGTTTTAAACTCAATAACATACGCACTTGCAAAATATGTGAATATAAAGGAACAAAAATAAATTAACATAACCACATACCTAAACATCATCTGGTACCATCACCCCATCACCCCTCAATGCAGTATGAGGATGGTCAGATTGTTGTATTTACTAATAGTTACCACTAGTATTAAAATAACAGTAAGCCCAAACTGTTCAACTATGTCCTCTTAAACAAACCTGTGATTTTTTAAATATTTGGACCACATCCTCCTGCAGAATAAAACAATCAGGAAATACAGTTGAGTTGGCCCATACCGCCCTCACATCAGTGTGATTTCCATCAATGACGTGTTATGGCTCTGGGTAAGGAACAATGTTATATTGTTCAATAAACTTTTCACAGGATGCATATTTTTCATTGTTTTAGCAAAGTTTTCGCTACCTCTATACAGCAAACACCAGAATCGACAAGGTTTACATTAATTATAGTCAGTAGAATTAAAGGGAAGAGGCCATATAAAAGGCTGGGATCTACATTTAGCAGACTCGGCACTGTGTTACTAGATATCGCCCACATTCCAGTAATTTTATTAAGTCCTCTTTAAACAGAAAATAAAGATGCAGAATTAATTGAAGAGAGTAGTAGGTCCATTATTTATTTTGAGCTCAGCGTTACATACAAACGAGGCATAGTCCAGAATATGTCTAATAATCACACAAGGAACACAAATTTTTATCCAGTTTTCACAACTGATTATGTGATTGCCACACCTTCTCTACATACTGGTGTTTGAAATCTCAACCACTGTGTTCAACCATACATTATTCAATATATGCAAATTGAGATCTATCATTGTACAAATTGAAGCTTGACCCCAGTATATCCTATTGGAAGATTTTCCTGGGTTTTTTTTTTTGTTGTTGTTGTTTTTGTTTTTAACAAAGATGATCTCAACTCATACCATCAAACACCTGCAAGATGATGTTGCAGGTCAGTATCACCCTGCTCTTATGGTAAGATAATGAACCTTGCTTAGCCACAGAACTCTCGAAGAGGCTTTCACGTCTTTTAAAAGCCGGGATCTTTCCCAATACTTAGGAAGCTATTTCTCACGGGAACAGTCCAGAGTCATCTGCCGTAGACTTCCACAGAGGCCTTGAAACCACCTGCATCAGAGCCTCTGCTCTGCACTTACAGACCCACAAAGGCCTTAAGATACCCCAGAAACATTATTCCTCTTTATGCTTTCAAACACAGTCTTGCACCACTCTGCACCTGTTGCAGAGAGCTTCAAAGCCTATTATAATAAGATCACAGATCGCCTCATGAAAATACCTTTACCCCAAAACATTTTATTACCTCAGGTGGAACAGTGTGTATAGGCCTAGACCTCTTTAGATGTAACTTAGAACCGCCGGTGACCGCTGTATGCGTTTCTTTGGTTGTACAAGCTCCACTGGAGGACTCGATGAATAGTTGATGATGGAAGAGGGGTATATCAGATTCACCCCTTCTGCCTCCATGTGACAAATTAACACACTACATAAACTTTTAGAAATAAATCAGTCTTTTAACAAATGGTAAACATTCTCTAGAAAAGATTATCTTGTAACAATTCAATGAGTATATGAACTGTTTTTGTGTCCTTATATCTATAAATGAAAAGTAATAAAACATTATAGATGATAAATAAATTACATAAAATGTATAAAAGTTCACAAATAAGAAAGTACCTGAGTCTGCACTTTTCTCCACAGATTCAAGAAACTCGTGAAAGTTGGAAGCTATAGAAACACATAGTACAGAATTATAGACTGACTGAGGTGTGAGCAGAAAGATCGCCATGATGTCCTTATATCTAAAGCACTCAAAGCATTGATGCTATGTAAATAAACTGTGATCCGATTGGTTCAATCTAAGTAAATAGATTCACCTACTTTGAAGTTAAAATTTTTCTCAAAAGGTTAGAACTGGTTGACTATACTTTGCCGTGTTCTGTAATAGAAAATGTAAACATTTATATCTAAAATATTGCACGACAGAAATCAATTCAAGACTAACCTCTAATGACCGCTAGATGGGGGAAGATATTAAGTAATAAATGAGTCCAGATCCTCCTGCCCGACAATACGGTGAGACTCTGTTTTTACGTGTGATGGAAAATGATACGAAACTATGTATTATGTGATTCATATAAAATCACACTGATCCTTTTGTTCTTAAATTAATAATGCTGTTTGCACATTTATATCCGCCTGTTGCTGATTAAGTTGAACATGTATCAGGAACTGTTAACATCAAGGTCAACTTGACACACAACCCACACTGTTTGGAGTCAGTTTGGGTTGGTTTGTGGAAAAAAACAAGCTGAGAGCTGATTGGCTTATAGCCACAGCAACAAAGGAAAGAAGAGCTGCTTAAGAAAAGATGATTGGTTAAAGACAGCACAGGAGTAGTATAACTAGCCACGGTTTTGTATACTCGGGGCTCCCTACCTGAGGAGAGCCAAACATTTATTTTATTATTTTTCTTATTAAATTACTCTCTTAATCACGTCTGACTTGCTGTTTGTTCAAAATTCCACAACATATGTCATTACTACGCCGCACAAAAAAGACCGCCTTATTTGTAGTTCCACAATGTGAAAAGGCGTCATTTTCTATGCAAACGAATGAATAAACACCATGCCATGCCTTGCTGTATCCCCTCTTTGCACCGCTGGACAGACACACTCATGACACTGTACTCATCAAAAGCAGCACCAGAGACGCACTGAGTCATATCCCGCTACACACCTCTCAGGCCAGCTTGTTTACACGTTTTGTCATAAAACTTAAAATGTCATTTGTTGCCATTATATATAAAATTACCTATTTAAAAAACCAAATAAATCAAAAAGTACTTGTGACTAGAGAAACACGTGGCTAATCACCTACAAGAAATAATGTCAGTGATGTTTGGGGCAGGTGTTTCAAACGTGCCCAGACTCTTGAGAAGCACCTAAACGCACACACAAGGGTGTCCGCTTCCCATAGTGCTGCAAATACTGCAGGAAGGGCTTTGGTGAAACAGGCCACATGGAGGAGCAGAAGACAATCCACACAACTGAAGAAGCCCGTAGCTGCCCAGTATGTCAGAATCCACATGGGAGAAGAACCCTGTAGCTGCCCAGTATGTCAGAAGCAATTTGTGCAGGTGGGTAATGAACCATATTTGTACCCATTCGTATGTTGGGAGCAAATCAGTTGAAGACTTGAACAGTATGTTAACAATCAGTTAAAATGACTGTTGATGACAAGAAAACAGTGGCTAATATGTTCCTTCACAGCTATGTCATTGGTTGATCTATTTTTGTCAGATTTAGTGCTTGTTTGGGCAAGTGTGTTAAAGTCTTCCTTTGTTTTTGGTTTTGTTCCTTTTCATATAGTTGTTTATTCCTTTTTGTCTAGTGATGTCCATTATCCATTTAAAATCTGTCAAATTAAACAAATGTGAAACGAATTCCATAGTATTCAGATTTGATTGCAAAAGAGACCAACCACTCCCCGTATTTTGAATTTTGCATATACAGTATATGTGCAGTTCCAGCCTAGTCCATTGATCCAAAATCTGGCCCAGATGTATCTGTTGACTGCAAATTTGAATGATTTCTGTGCTCTGCAGCAAAGGAGCGTTTGGTTACTATCGGATGGATTAAAATAGGCTTGTTGGTAGCAAAGACATCACTAAAGTGTACAGAGCAAAGGTACTCCAGGACCAGGATGGGTAAGTAGCAGCTTGATCAGTGGAATCTTCTGTGAGACGTAACAGGATTTCGGTCTTAAATGTAATGTTAGATCAAGTGAAAAACTTTAGTGGATTGAAATACAGATAAATAAATCCACTAAAAGTGCATCTGCATCACTGGTTAAAAAGTTGTTCTGCTAGTTGTCTGATTTTGTTCCAGTAATCTAATGTTTCCTGGGACTAGGTGGTTCAAGATTTTATTTCTGTGATTTTTTTAACCATAGTCTAATTGTTTGTACTGTCTACCAAATGCAATACTGAGTAGTGAAACACTGACACAATCCCTTTTGGCATCGGACATTTGTAATAATTTCAATAATCTACAGTTGTAAGTCAAGAGGGCAGCACCATTTTAAAGTCTAGTTTCCTTTCTCTGTCTCACTTTCTGGAATTTTTCCATCTGTGTTTTTATTAAATTTAAAGATGGAAAGGGTATTAAAACTCCCTTTAACTGACATCTCTTCCACTTAACTTGTAGAGAAAGTGATGATATGAAGATGATTATGTTTATCGCTTTCACTCAGAGATCATTGTCTGAGGGTCATGTTGTACAGTTCACGATGCCCCGGGTTGCAATCAGGAGGTTTAACAGTGATGTGCCAAACAGTTGTCTGTGGTGTTCTATATGATCATCACAGAACATCACACATAACTGGTCAAATTGTATCTCCAGTAGGATATTTGTGTATTATACTATATATTAGCAGCATAACTTTATGATGCAATTAAAAACATTCCCCATCCCCCTGAATACCAATCATATTACATATCTGGGTATTAAATTCTCTTCCCAGTTGTCTGTTATTCAAAAATAAATAGTCATCCAATTATTAAAACAATAAGCGACGAACTTCATTGATGGACAAATTTGCCCCTTATGCTCTTTGGACAAACTGCAATAATTAAAATGAGAATATTACCTAAACGAAATTATTTGTTTTCAATTATTCCAGCGCCACCAACCTGTCTAAAATCTTTGGACAACATCATAACTTGATTCTACTGGAAAAATAAATCACATAGAATCAAACTCACAACATTACAGAACTGTAGTTGATTATTGCAAATCAACTATAATATGGTATAAAATGGATAAAACTTAGTATATCAGACAGAATATGGATAGACATATAGCAAACATTACGCAAAGATCTAAAAGTCAGACTTACCATTTATCAGTCAAATCAATTAAAGAACATTCATGATCAACAATTTGTGGGTGGCCATGATATTAACAGCCTGGTGGAAATTTCACAAGATATCAAACTCCAGACTCACATAAACATAACACTGCTTTCATGTCACTTCCACAAGTAGCCCAAACATAAGATATAGAAAGCAGGTAAGAGCAACTATCAGTTCAGAGACATTAAACTCACCTGCATCCATATCAGTATTATAAACATTCCTAATACAAAAAAACTATCACATAAGATATACAAACTAATAATGAAATCAAATCGCATAATTACTCTCCCATCGAGACAATGGGAGGAAGATTTATTACTAGCTCCCGACGCCACAGTTTGGATTAAAATGTGTAATAATAATTACCACATGACAGCAACACTAACCTACAATGCATTCAGTACAAAATAATACATAGATTACATTATACTACACATTGGATGTTTAAAATTGGTTTCACAAGCTCAGCAATCTGTACATACTTTACTCCAAAGACAGCTGACGATTACATTCACATCGTGTGGCAGAGCACACCTATCAAGCAATTTTGGCAATAAGTAATCACACACATGTCCCATGATTTAAATAACCCTATCCATCCAACACCATCTTTATGTCTCCTAGGAGACATGTCATCAACCAATGTGACAATAGAAAAAAAACAGGATAATATATATATAACATTATTAATTGCAAATACAAACATACTCATGAATTGGAAAACAAAAAATAATATTAGTGTCACCGAATGGAAAAATCTATTGATAGACTACATATCAATGGAAAAAAATCTCAGAATGAATCAATAAGAACCAATAACCTAGACTGGACTCCTTTGATAAAAAGTTTACAGAGCTAATCCATAAATGATAAATATCCCAATCTAGTACGTGTACATATACAGTGCACTCGCACATAGCCTCTCTCTCTCTCTCACACACACACACACAGGCAGACGCACACAAGCAGTCACACACGAACACACACACACACACACACACACACACACACACACACACACACACACACACACACACACACACACACACACATTCCCGTAATGGTGCAGGTGGCTAATACTTAAAATACTCTATCTGCATTTCCCGTTTGTCTGTTTCGTCTCTGTTCGTCTTATTTTTCCTCTCTCCCCTATTCCCGTTTCCCCCACGTTATTTATGTCTGTTCATACGTTTTATACACCCGATATAGTTGGACACAGTGAGAAGTTAGAAATAAATAATGAATAAATAATAAAGTTCTAAAGGTCCTCCGATGGGCGGAAATCAATTGATATATTTATTTCTCCAGATTTCTAACTCGGAGAGAAAAAGACGTCCTTTTACAAATTGCACCTCGTTGTGGAACTCTACTAAGGTTTACAATCCAGGCGATTATTTTTAACCTCAAAGAACATAGGCCTGCTCCAAGGCAAACTGATTTCATCCCATTAATTAACTTTAATGCGATGTTTTTTGCCGAGCATTAGGCTAAAGAAAATGAATGTTGCTGCGTTTATCAAACTAAAAGTATTTATTCTGAGCCATGCGGTAAATGATTCAGTGTGAGCAGCATATGGACGATTTTTGGAAAATGCTGTGACTAGGTAATATTTTGAAACATAAGGCGTTGTTAAAGCCTCTCATTCACGCTATTAACGTTATAAGTTAAAATAATTGAATAATTCATAAATAAATAAATAGCGTTTGTATAATATTTAAAAATAAACATTTACGTAAAAGCACTCTTACGTAACAACCAAGTTGTCATGTATTTGAATCTAAAGCTAAAGTGTTGCTTTGATCGCTTTGGTCGGTCGACACTTGCCTGGCTCTGTTGAATTGCTGTTTCAAACTGTTTTATAATTCGTGCAGTTAGATCATTTGGTTAAATCATTTACGATTTTATTTTATTAATTTATTACTTTCGACTAGATTTCCAGAAAGGTTGACCGACGATCCTCACGAAAATGAATCCAAGTGCTCCAAGTTCGCCGATGACTTCGTTGTACGTGGGTGACCTTCATCCAGACGTTACCGAGGCCATGCTATACGAGAAATTCAGTCCTGCTGGCGCAATAGTCTCCGTACGGATTTGCAGGGACGCGATGACCCTCCGCTCACTTGGATACGCATACGTGAACTTTCAGCAGCAGGCAGATGCTGAGCGTGCTTTGGACACTATGAACTTTAACATCATCAAAGGCAGACCTGTGCGAATTATGTGGTCCCAGAGAGACCCCTCTCTGAGGAAGAGTGGAGTTGGCAACATCTTCATCAAGAACCTTGACAAGTCTATTGACAGCGAAGCTCTTTACGACACATTCTCTGCCTTTGGGAACATCCTTTCCAGCAAGGTGGTGTGTGACGAGAATGGCTCTAAGGGCTACGGCTTTGTGCACTTTGAGACCCGTGAGGCTGCGGAGAGAGCAATTGAGAGACTTAATGGCATGTTGCTCAATGACCGCAAAGTGTTCATTGGCCACTTCAAGTCTCGCAAGGAGCGAGAGGCTGAGATGGGGGCCAGGGCCAAAAAGTTCACCAATGTGTACGTCAAGAACTTTGGAGAGGACATGGACGACGACAAGCTGAAGGAGATCTTCAGCAAGTTTGGCCAAACGCTGAGCACTCGCGTCATGACCGACGAGAGCGGCAAGTCCAAGGGCTTTGGCTTTGTGAACTTCGAGAGGCACGAGGATGCCCAGAGGGCTGTGGATGAGATAAATGGGAAGGCGCTGAATGGGAAGAAGGTGTATGTGGGTTATGCCCAGAAGAAAGGCGAGAGGCAGACAGGGCTGAAACGAAAGTTTGAGCAGATGAAGCAGGACGGTATGACTCACTACCAGGGAGACAACCTGTACGTCAAGAACCTAGACGACGGTCTGGACGACGCGCGTCTACGTAAGGAGTTCTCTCCGTTCGGGACCATCACAAGTGCCAAGGTGATGATGGAGGGCGGCCGCTCCAAAGGGTTCGGCTTCGTGTGTTTCTCCTCGCCGGAGGAGGCCGCCACGGCCATGACGGAGATGAATGGGCGCGTTGTAGGCACCAAGCCGCTGTACGTGGCTCTGGCGCAGCGCAAGGAGGAGCGGCAGGCCCACCTCTCCAACAAGTACATGAAGCGCACGGCCAGCGTGAGTGCCTTGCCCAACCTCGTGCTCAACCCCTACCAGCCTGCCCCGCCCTCCGGCTACAACATGGAAGCCATTCCACAAGCTCAGAACTGGCCTGCCTACTGCGCAAGCAGCAAGCTGGCACAACTCCTCCCCAGCCCTTGCTGGGCCATGCAGTGCGTCCACCCACAGCAAGTCCAGGATATGCCGAGTGCCATCGGTCCAGCCGCATCCTGCCCGCAGGCCTTCAGCGCCATCCGACCAACCACCGCCTGCCAGGTCCCACGCACGATGGCCTATCAGACCATGGCATCTGAGGCTCCGGGGACAGGGATGGCCAGCGCGGAAGCTGCCAACAAGGCGTCGCTGGTGAGAGCAGTACCACAGTACAAAACCACCTCAGGCGTTCACAGCCCACAGCAACACCTGGGCACACAGCCCTTAGATATAAATGTCGAACTTACCATTTATCAGTCAAATCAATTATAAAACATTTATGTTTCTCAACCCACAGCAGCACCTGGGGGCAGAGCTCCAGGTGCCCGTGCAGCTGGCTGCGGTCCATGTGCAGGGTCAGGAACCTCTCAGTGCCTCCATGCTGGCTGCTGCACCTCCACAGGAGCAGAAGCAGATACTGGGTGAGCGTCTGTTTCCCCTGATCCAGAACATGCAGCCCACCCTTGCAGGGAAGATCACGTGTATGTTCCTGGAACTGGACAACTCGAAGCTACTGCATATGCTGGAGTCTCCTGAGTCTCTGCACCCTAAGGTGGATGAGGCAGTCGCTGTGCTCCAGGACCAGTGCGCGCAGGAAGCCGCTCAAAAACTTTAACCAGTGCTGCGCTTCTGGCTGTCTAATGGAAGAATAAGCAGTAAAAAAAATTAACATTTTAACTGAAAAAAATAAACATTGAAACTGAAATGCATTGAACATTGAAATATTTTTGCCATGTCTGTAGACATCAAGCCTGTAAGGGTTGGCACCAGGCCGAGGCCCCCTCGACCAGAGGGAGGCGTCGAGTCAACCACGCCACTGATCAGGATCAACACCCAACAGCTGGGCTAGACCTTATATAAGCCCAGTGACCCGGTCATTCAGTGCTGGGTTTTTGATAAAGTTTTGAGCCAAGCTCCTAGCCGGTAACTCTGGGTATTGAGGTCTGTGAGCCCTTGTGCTATGCCTCTTTTCTGTTCTGCGAGGGTGTCAGTGTTTTTACACGTCCCCTCCCTTCTCCAGTTTTCCCCTCTCGAGTCTGTCTCTCTCCTGAGGCTTCCCTTAGCCATTCAAGTTTCTCCCCGTTTTCTGGTTTTGTTTGGGAACTTTTAGTTCGAGTTTTCCCCAGTGCATCGGGGTTGCCATTTCTTTCCGTGGCGTTCTTTGTTCTCCCCTTTTCCACGCTCACCGAGGTGTTTCGTTTTTTCCTCTTGTTTTGCTTGATCCAAGCTCTAACTGTTCTGCACACGAGCCCACCATTGTTAGAGTGTGGCTGCTTACCCAGTAAGCTATTGGTGTCCTCACCTAGCTGACCTGGATTCAAAACCACCTTACAAAGTCCAGGCCTTGGTTATTCTAAGCTTAAAATGAAAACGACAGAAAAAGGTAAAATCATTTCAAGTTTGGTTTATTTGTCGCATACATAGTCATACACAGTATAACTCACAGTGAAATGGTTGAGTGCTCTGTCCAATCTGAGGAAAAAGAAAAACAGGGGTGCATAGAGAAATATATTCTATATATATACAAAAATATATTAATAGTGCATGTACAATATATATATATATATATTATGTTTATATGTACAATGTATATATGGATATTTATATATGTATGTACAGAATGTACAGTCCCATCTTGCAATTGACATATTTACAGTTATATGTTACATGGTGGTAATTGAACATATTACAGTTATATTGAACATATTACAGTTATTTCTATTACATATTACAGATTTTGACATGAACAGCTGATCATTTTTTTGTTTTTATTCCTCTTAAAGTTTGAATGTTCAGATTGTCAGTTCTTACAGGTCATAGCTGATCATTAGATAAGTGTATTGGGTTGCATTAATATAAATGTAAAGATCAAAAAAACAAAACCCCACAGTGTAGCTTAAAATAGAGAATAATTCTGTAATATTCCTTTATGTACAACACAATTTCAAATGACCTTATTAACAAACCAGTAAAGACAGGACGAGAAGCAAAGGTCACTTACACGTATTAAATCTTGAAGCAAACAAACTGCAGCTGCAAGTGCCACACTGCCATCCAGTTCCACTCTCTGGTCTGGCGACGGTCATATTACAGGAGCAACGAGAGGCTGCCAACAGTTTCTTTTAGCTTGTCTACTGAGACGGTGAAACTGGCCAACCAGGTGAAAAGCATTGTGAAGGAGAAACGACTTCGACTGCCGACGTGGGAAAGTAGCAGTCAGAGCAGGTCTATTGGAGCAGTGCGATGGACTCTGCCCAACAATGGGCTGCAAGCCCACATCTCTGCACATAGCAACAGTATGTGGTTCCTAGGTGCCCAGTCGGCTTGTTTTAAAGTTCAATTCAAATATTAAATAAAAATGCAGACTTCAGAATTGGTTAAAGAGCATAACTGTGCACGTACTTTATTGTAGGTTAACATTAACACGCATTATTGAGGCACCCTCTGGAGAATGTCTAAAAATCAGAGAACCCACATTTTCATACATTTTTCAGTAGTGGTTATGTATTCACCCCACATTCCTTTACATATTTGCGTTTGTCTTCACGTCCATTGCATCCAAACCATACATTTGTCAATATATGCAAAGTAATATAAAACACCCACACCAGTTGGAACCTGTTAACACCACATTCCAAGAGATTTCTCTTGACCTTATCCTAAAGAGATGGTCCTGAGCCTGATGGAAATAATATCTCATACTTGTAAGTGTGCTGGAGCCTATCCACCATCCTTTGCAGAAGCCTGCAGAGGCCTTTACAGAGGCCTCTGCCCTGTACACAAATCATTCTGAAAGGACACATACCATTCTGTGATTATGTTATTAATATGTCTAATTCAATGTTAAACCTCTGTTCTCTTTTTATTACCTCAAGCACCAGACCTGAGGAATTTGCACGGTCTCAAGGAGTGCGTGAAGTTTATCGCTCAGTGGAAACAAGAGGTGGAGCGTGTCTGTAAGCCTGACGAGGGCGCTGCAGCTGCATCCAGTAGCAGTAATGACTGCGGTGGAACCGTACACCCCCACACTGTTGCCAGCACATTTTTCAGTGGGCCAGCCGTCTCAAAGCTGTTGATACATTGTTCAGTCCACGTGAAGGGCAGCAGGAGAGAGGAAGTGAAGAGAGGACCTAGGCAGTGAAGGAGACCAAGCAGAGAAACACTGAATGGGCTAAAGAACTCCAGACAGTCTCAGAGCGGTGCGGCATGATGAGGGCAGAGTTGGCACAGAATTTCAGGCAGCTGGAGCTTAAGAAGAAGCTGGAACCCATGCTGCCTGTCCTGGACTTCATCGCATGGTCTCTACTCAAACATAACCAGGATGTAGTTTCACAGCTTTGGGTCCTCAGTAAACAGCGATCCTGGAGAACTTCAAAATCCATTCCAAATTCATTGTGGAACTGGATCTGCAGTGCTGTGGATGAGGTCACATTGGACCCCATGACCAAACATGCGTGGCTGCTGCTGTCTGATGACTGTAAGAGGGTTCAGGAGTACCTGACTAAGATGAAAGTTCAGTTCACCTCCCAGCGCTTTGACACTTGGCCCTGTGTGCTGGGCTGGGAGGACTTCTCTTCCAGCTGTCTTTCTATAACTCACAAATCTAGACATTTATTGGAAACGTCCGGGAGAAGCTGTAACCCCTCTTTGTACTGCTAGATGGCCGCACTCTCATGACACTGCACTCATCAAAAGCAGCACCAGAGACGCACTGAGTCATATTCCCGAACGCACCTCTCAGGCCAGCTTATTTGCACATTTTGTCGTAAAACTTAAGATGTCTGTTTTATTAAATTACCAAAAACTTTTTTTCAAAATCAAAGTATTTGTAGCTACAGAAAAACATGGCTAATCACAAAAATGAGAAATAACGTCACTGATATTTGCAACATGTGTTTCTAACATGCACAGGCTCTTGAGGAGCACCTAAACCCTCACACAGGGTTGTCTGCTTGTCATAGTACTGTAAGGAAGGGCTTTGGCGAAACAGGCCACAGAAAGCAGCATATGAGAATCCACACAGGTGAAGAACCCTTTAGCTGCCCAGTATTTCAGAAGCAGTTTGTGCAGGCGGGTAATGAGCCGCATTCGTACCCATTCATATAGGATGTTGGGAGCAAAACGGTTAAAGACTTGAAAAGTATGTTAACAATCAGTTAACAATCAGATTACTGTTGTTAGGTTGTTAACAATAGAGTAATAAATGGCTAATATGCTTCTTCCCAGTTATGCCTTTGCTTGATCGATTTTGGTCTGATTTGGTGCTTGTCTGGGCAAGTGTGATAAAAAGTATTTTTTCGTTTGTTTTTCATTTAGTTCCTTTTTATATCGTGTTCTGTTCCATTTTATATGTTGTCTATTATCCCTTTAAAGTCTGTCAAATTAATCAAATGTGAAGATTTCACTCTGTTCAGATTTGATTGAAAAAGAGACCAACCACTCCCTGCATCTTTCATTTTGCATATACAGTGCATTTGCAGTTAACCGTTTCTTGTTTGTATTAATCGCGTGTGATTCTTGTGAGTGCCGTTAGTGTTCTGTGTTAAATGTTAATAAATGTACGTCCCAGACGTTGGAGTCTGTGCGTCCTGCCCCTCACCCTGCGGCACTCGGGCCACCCCTCGTTACGCTACTGTTGTAACTCAAGAGCGAAGCACCATTTTAAAGTCTGGTTTCCTTTCTCTGTCTCACTTTCTGAAATTTTTATGTCTGTGTTTTTTTAAACTTAAAAATAGAAAGGATATTAAAACTCCCTTTCACTTAATGGCCTCTCATCCAATGAGCTGTTAGAGAAAGTAATGATAGTTAGATGAATATGTTTATAGATTTCACTCCGAGAACGTTGTCTGAGGTTAATATTGTACAGTTCATGATGCCCAGGGTTGCAATCAGCATGTTTAACAGTGATGTGCCACACAGTTGTCTGTGGTGTTCTCTATGACCATCACAGAGCATCACACATAACTGGTAAAATTGTATCTCAATTAGTATATTTGTATATTATACTATTGCAGCAGCATAACTTTATGATGCAATTAAAAAACATTCCCCATCCCTCTGAATGCCAATCACATTACATATCTGGGTATTAGATTCTCTCTGCAGTTGTCAGTTATTCAAATTTAATATCATTCCAGTTTTTAAAACAATAAGTGACAAACTTCATTGATGGACAAATTTGCCCCTTATACTCTTTGGAAGAATTGCAACAATTAAAGTGATAATGCCTAAGATAAACGATTTGTTTTCAATTATTGCTATCCAGCTCCAGCAACCTGGTTTAAACCTTTGGACACCATCATAACTGGAAAAATAAATCACAAAGAATCAAACTCACAATGATACAGAACTGTAGTTGATTATTGCAAATAAACTACAATATGTAATACAATGGATTAAACCCAGTATATCAGACAGAATATGGATAGACATAGAACAAACATTATGCAGAGATATAAAAGGCAGACTTACCATCAAGCAAATCAATTAAAAACATCCATGTTTCAACTGTTTGACAGAGGCCATAACTCTAACAGCCTGGTGGAAATTCCACAAGATAACAAAGAACTATTCATTCTCGTATTTGGAACAATCAAGACTTTACCTTCAACAACAACAAAAATTATTAAACTTTACACCTTGGATAGAAAAAGGCAAACATATTCCTCATAACACTACTTTCATGTCACTTCCACAAGTATCCCAAAAGTATGATATAGTAAGCACCCAAATGACCAGCAACACTAATCTACAATGCATTCACTACAAAATAATGCATGGAGTACATTATACTACACATAAGATGTTTAAAATTGGTTTCATGGACCAGCCCCTTCATACATGAGGTCAATGGTCAAAGCCCGATCTGTACCTCGAGTACTTCGAACCTCAAGTACGGCTCGGCTTGAAATACCTTGCTTCGGGTCTCATGGACGACAAGCATCGAGACTATTTTCTGTCCTGGCTCCAAGATTGTGGAATGAACTCCCGCTTGCTGTCCGGACAGCAGAGTCCTTTGCAGTCTTCAAACCCAGACTGAAGACCCATTTATTTGCAGAATATTTAAAGGACAACTGACACTGCTCCCTTATTGACTGACCAATTTAATACTTATTGTAGGGCATTTATGCTTTTTAACAAACTCTAGCACTTATTGTTTATAGCATTTATCATTGTTTAAGACAGACCTTATGTATTTTGCACTTCTAAGTATTAGCATTTATCCCTGTATTCTACAGTATTCTTGTTCATTGGTATGTTTAATTCTAACCTACTATACTGTACTTGGACATATTCTATGAGTAAATGACAAAGCACTTTTGTAAGTCGCTCTGGATAAGAGCGTCTGCTAAATGCCGTAAATGTAAATGTAATTGTTTCACAAGCTCAGCAATCCTACTTACATACTGTCACGATACGGCCCCTGCTTCCAAACGTCTCCTTGCTTGTATGTGTGTGTGTCAGTTAGGTGAGTAAGCGACTGCAGTGTCCTGGACCTGAATGCCTTTGAGAGGCAGGTAGAGCTGGTCCTCCATGGGGATTCTCCCTTGGGGGGGCTTTCAGAGAAGCGTCGTTGTCCTATGAGGACACTCCCTCCGTGAAGTCTCGCAGCCCCAGAACTTAAAGCGCCTACGCCTAAGCCTCGTAAAGACAAGGAGGCAACGTCACCAGTGCCCACCCCTGAAACGGACAAATCAGCTGGTGCGCTTCCGGACCTGCGGGCGACAAATCGTGAGCAGCCGCCTCCACCCAAGTCATCGAGGGAAGATCCCGCCCAGCCGGTCCAACCCAGCCGAAGATAGGAAGACTGGCTGGAGCTCCTGATGATAACTTCCCTGGACTGTTTAGTAATTCCTTAAAGGAAGACTGGCTGGAGCTCCTGATGATAACTTCCCTGGACTGTTTAGTAATTCTTTATGTAGTCCTGATCACATACCTATCCTGATCACCGCACCTATCCCTGTCTCAAATATTGCCCACACCTGAGTCCTATTCCCCTCATTACCAACCCCTTTAATAAGCTTCTCCTCATCGCATACTAGTCGCGAAGTATTGCTTTCCTATACGGCGTACGAGCGTTTCCTCATCCTGTGTGGTTTCCCGGTTATTGACTCCTGCCTGCTTTCTAGACCTCGTCTCCTGCCTGACCCTCCGTCACCTCCTGAACGCCACCCCGTGTACGACCCCGGACCGACCCGACCACGCTTACCTGTCTTACTACACGTATTAGTACGGCTGCTAAAAAAAGACCTCTGCAACCGGACCTATATTTAACAGCATATCAGTAGGATAGTAGTAATACTGTAGTAATAGGTTTCTAAAAATGTATTATATGCACTATTTTTACAGCCTCTGAAAAAACATTTGAGGGTTAAGCTGAAATGTTAACACTTTCCTATTTATGTTCGCTGTATAAAATAAAATAAGTGCATGTGACTGCAGTGAACAAGGAATATGTTGTCAATATTTAGATAGATGACAGCATGTTCTTTATTTTTGCATCATATTAATTGTTAATAATTTGCTAATGATAAAAAAGTTTCTGCGTTTTCATTACGAAATAATGTCATTTGGTCATATTTATAGTGCCTTAAGGCCATTTCAAATTTAACAGTAATGGATTTTCAGCGTAAATTTGCATTCCTGCAAAAATAAAGGTCTGTATTTTCAATGTTTAAACATATGAGCTCCGAATGGTCAAATTACGGAGCAGTAGAGTTTGTTTCCGTTCTTTTATTGGACTGGTTCATTGTCGCGAGAGCGACCGTTTAGGCGAAGTCGGTGAGTGCGCGGCCGAGCTGCTCGCGCTTGAAGATACGGTAGACTCACCGCATGCAGCACTTGTACGCTAGCAATTTAATTTCTTCAGACTGGAAATACGATAATGCTAACGTTTGTTGTCAGAAATATACTAGCTTCTCCTTTCGATCGAGGGTATATTTTTCAGTCATAGTTATAACGCCGAAAGGTGGGTTTCGTGTTAAAGCTTTTCAGTTCGGTTTTTTTTCATACTGTTGTGCTGCGGTAGTTTTGTAGTATCAGTCGAGGAGGCTAAAACCCTAACGGGTTGTTTTGTTAGTTTGTTTGCCAAACAATGATTACCTGCCGTTTTTGTAGCAAAGAACTTGATGCTTTGAAGGGTTGTGTGCTGCACTGTAAAGTTCATAGAAACGAAGCCACTTGTTTTTTCAAATGTGTTAGCATTGACTGCAAGCAGACGTTTTGTACTTATGCAGCTTTTAAAGCTCATTTCTATTGTGTTCACAGTGTGCCTGCACCCTCTGTTACTGCTAGAGCCGTTGTTACAGATTTGAAATGTGCAATTTCGCTGTGAGCGTCAAATTCACACAGCGAAGAACTTGTGACTTAAAAGAACATATAGTGGAGGGACGACCTGTGGCATGTCCAGTAACTGGTTGTAAAAATACGTTCACCGTGAAATCATCATTTACTGCTCATATGTCTAGGAAACATCAAGAATGTTCGACTGCTAGCATAACCTATGTGACATGTACAAGAAAACAATTTCTCTCATTTGTACTTGAGGATGCTTCCCAGAGCTCAAATGATGCAACAACAAATGAAAGCATTCAGTTGCCACCGAATTTGAAGGAGACCTTTCTTGGGAATGTATGTCTATTCTACCTACAGTTAGAAGGGCATCACCTTCTTCCAGCTTCAACAATACAGACTGTTGTTGAAGAGATGTAAAATGTGCATAAGTAGAGACAGGAATATACTTTGGGTAAACTACATTCACTTTGAAAAAACATGTTTTGACATGTGTCTAACAGATAATGCTATTGCTAAAATCTGTGATTGTGTTAAGGATTCAGATCTGTTCTGTCTGTCATCCAGGACCACTAAGGACAACATATTCAAGAGCTCAAGTATTCAAAAAGATGTTCAAATACATACCTGTGTTACAAACATGAAGTAGTTTATTAGAATCAGAATTATGGACGAATTCAGTGTCTTGTGTCTTCAGTCTTGTGAAGTCCAACCAGTTCTTCATTGAAAATCCATGATGCCTGATGCTAATTCTGTACCAGAATGCTTTTGAAATTGTAAATCCCTTCAGCTCTGCTAAGAAAAAAGACAACGTTGTCGCAGTCTGTCTTTTTTTGGCAAATTTACCTGTTCGTGTACGGTCCGATATCGATCACGTCCCTTGTCTTACTGTGTGGAGAAAATGACTTAATTGGAAAATTAAATGACTTAATTGGAAAATTGGAAGTGCTAAGGTTTTCTCAGAGATGTTAGTGAATTTAAAAGATTTGGATGTAAATGGAATTATTGTAGGTGGTGAAACGATCCACGGGGCTCTTTGTTGTATTGCTGGTTATAATTTGGGTTTACACAGCATTGGCGGGTTTACTGAAAACTTACTTTAATTTTGCAGGTACTGTGAAATCATACGAAGTGAGTTTCAGAGTGATGATCCAAATGTACGTGGTCCCCAGGGCACCCCTGAAAGTTCTAATTATGCTGTTGGTGATCTAGACATTGAAGCTGTGGACAGTCGAGATATCAAAGGCATAAAGGTAAACTGTTTTCAATACTCTGATATCTTTTCATGTTTGTCAGCCTGGTCTCCCACCTTGTTTAGGCCTTGACATATTTGAGTGTGTGTTGTTCTATGACGTTGCACTGTACTTGAAGCATTTCATTAAGAAAAAAAAATGCCTTACATATTCATTATTGAACTGGCACATCAAGCAGTTCAAGTGCAAAGGATCTGATGCTTTTACAAAGCTATGTTCTGTTAACTCTGGGGTGTCCAAGCTTTCAGGTCAAGCTATCCAGAATTGGAATTTCCTAATGTTGCTGCCTTTATTAATTGGTGACAAAGTGCAAAATCCAGATGATGATGTGTGTAAATTAACTCTCCAGCTTAAAGATATTGTTGATATGATTTGCACACAGACGATTTCTTTGTCACAGGTGGCCTATCTTGACATTATAATCCAAGAATATCTGGAATCTGCGTTTATTTCCTGAGTGTAGCGTGCGGTGGCCCGGGTGCCGCAGGACGAGAGGAAGGACGAACAAGGTGCAGGTGTGTGCAGGTGTGGTTACAAACAAAACCACCCTCCCACTGCACGTGGCGGGCCAAACCACGTGACTCGGGGGAGGCGAGCGTTCCGTGACAGTGAGAGTCCACTAAGACCAAAACATATAATAATATGGCGCTTCCATGCACATCAGCAAGCAAATAGGAACACTAGCACTTGCATGAAATTAAGCATATTAGCATTTCAGAAGGCAGATTATTTAGCCTGCTAAAATAGCAGGTGTGGCAGCAAATGTCTGTTCAAAACACTGTCACAGGTATGAGTATCATGTATTTGATATAGTATGATTGTTCATGTTTGTAAATTTAAAGCTTACAAATGCTGTATTTACAGTGTATTGCAGGTTATTAAAATGTGGCAGTAATTATTAGGATATAGAGAATTGTAGTGTTTAAACAAATCATTATGTCAGAAGTATGTTTAGGGGAGAATACACCCTGACCCACCCAGAGTTAACACACACTTACCTTACATTATTGATCATAAACTTGAATAGCTACAATACTGTCTGCTAATCATGCAGTTTGAAGTTTGCAAAGTGTGTACCCAGACAAAATCTGTGTTAAAACTTTCCTTTAACACTGAGTCATACATGAGTCAGACATGATTCTGAATAAATGAATGAATGAAAAAATGAAAAGCCTTATTTCATTTCAAACTGCACTTCAGGAACACTGAGCTCAAGTTCTGAGGAAACTTCCCTGCATATTTTCAGGGGTTTTCTGCCTCACCATGCCTGAATCACCTCATAAGGAGCTTGATAATGAGGAGACAGGGTGACTGAGGCAGTGAACACTCCTCACTGAGCATACTGGCTTCCAAGAGCTGGAGCTGGGAAGACCTATAGGTCTGTGACACACACTCCCACCCAGTCCTGATACTAAGAAGGTGGAACCTACAGGCTAATATGCAGCTGCCTGTGCATCAATAGGCGTCTGGGGTGTCCATCACTCAGGGAGGCGTGGCTGAAGGCGTGGCCTTGCAGACTCTGAGAGCTGGCTGAGGTAATCTCTAAAGGAGAGAGTAGTCACCAATAATCATGGAAATGTAGCCATAACTGTACAGTATATTTCACAGCCATGTATATTACATATCACAGACCAGGCTTACCAGAATAAATATTCCACACATACAGCTCATATATATCTCTCTGTGTGTGTGTGTGTGTGTGTGTGTGTGTGTGTGTGTGTAAAAACATGCTCCTGTTTTAGTCTCAACACAGACAGATATACATGTAGGAGTAGCAAACTGAAGTAAGAGCTCACCTTCACCAGTACATAGTCTCCAGCTTTAACAGTGACAGGGTTGGTATCCGTGGGATAAGAAAGCAAATCCTTTCTTGGAAAAATAACCTTCACATTCCCATCATTCCGACCACAAAGATCTTGAGATGACTTCTTACTTTCCTGCAGAAAACAGACTCAGTCAAGCAAAAACAGCAGATAACATTTGTACAATATAAAAGGCTTGACTAAGCACTGTAGCAGACATAAATTCTCTCCTGCTCTTACATTGCCTCCAGATACCATGCCACAACGTCTCACTAGTGTTATCCAAACCAAGGGTGGTTATTCCCACTGTTATGTAGATGGTCATAAAATTCTGTTATCAGTGTGTATATCGGTAGATCCAATCTCAGCATGACTGGTAGCGCATATTAACACACAAGTGGCAAACACCTTGTGGTAGTTTTCTGTGCATTCGCCAGGCATGTCCTCAAAAGAAGGACACTAACAAGAATCAAAATTAACTAAGACCCCAATCTTCAAACAGTTATTGATGGCAGGTAATACACTAAAGACCACAAGCACAGGGAAACCAGTCATTGGGATTTCCCGGTACCAAAGATGTGAACTGCTCTCAACACTTCAAAAATAACAAAAAGCTCAAAGCATCCAAAACAGACACAATGCTATGCCTAACCAGGGAAGGGTTTCAAATGAAAGGGCCACAGAAACCCATGCGGCAATCGCAAACTAACACCACAAACGGGAAAGTGACCATACAACTCAAATAGACTAAAATAGACCAAACAATGCCCTAAATACATAAACACATAAACTCTATTTGCCCTCCAGAAAAGAACAAAGCCAAAACCAAAATGAAATGCCAAAAGGTGCTAGGGCTGAGCTGATAGACAATGCCATTGTTCATCATCGTTGTCAGACAGACCTCATGATGTTGATCCAGCAGGTCTAAATAAGATAAGGGAGGAGAATTTACTGCAACTATTTATTTTCTTGCAGAAATCTAGTTAAATCGATATGCAAAACATGATGACCAAGACACACAGATGCAGCAATCCCAAATTATTAACAGCAGAAGTGCTCCAAACACAGTTGTAACACAGCATGGCTTCAACCCACTGCAGTACTCACTCCCTCCACTAGGACAAGCTGTTTGCTGTCGATGAAACTGGTGTTGACCTTAGCCGCATCTTCTCGGAATGTAAAGATAAGCTCCTCCAGGCGACAGCTTCTTCACCTCAGCTGGGATATCGTCCCCGAGACGGTGGTATGCCTGAGTTTTCTGTGGGTGTGGTACACACATCTTCATGTCAGAAGGTAAAGCCCAACTGGCAGCCACAAGACCCTTTCAATTCTCCAAATGATAATAGACAATGGTGAATTTCTTGATAGAACCATCACATGAACCAGGGAGAATGTCTGTTTTTTGATAGTGTTAAACACAATGACAAAATAGGATCTCACCTTCCTCATGCTGTAGGCAAACAGGAAGGCTACATTATAGCCCACTTCCCTGATCAAAGAGACCGACTGCTGGTGGTCCTCCTCTGTTTCCCCACAGAAGCCTGTGATGAAGTCACTGCTCAGACTGACCCCTGTAAAAAGAAATTATACATAGATATATATTCACACAAGACCTATTATAGCTACAATAATTTTATAATTACATACTGAATGTTTGGTAATGATAGGACACCTGGTATTATCTTTCGAATGTTTTCCACAAGCTCAAGGTAGGCTTCCCTAGTATACCTATGAAAACATCCCAGAGCATGATGACTTAAAGTGAGAACTAAGTTTTAACACATGAGACATCAAGAGATTTGAGATAAGCAGGCTAATCTCTACTGTGCTTGTGGTGAGTGCTGTCGTTCTAGGAGCGTTTCTCACCCACGCCTCATGGTCTGTAAGACTCTGCTGCTGCCGCTCTGAGCTGGCAAGTGGATCTGCTTACAGATGTTCCTCCGCTCTTGGATTAGCTATAACACCTTCAGGAAACATACTCACCCACCCCAGCACAGGTCAAACGAAAACAGCACAAATTGACTATGGCAGTCAAACCTTATTTCACATATCTGATAAGCATAAGGCTTTTTCAATCTGATAATCTATTAATGATCTCTTCTACTGCTCACATCCAAATTTGCGAATCCTAAATTATTATCCAATCTGCTGCTTAAAATGGCCTATGAGCAATATCTGCACATGAATTCAGACTATAAGAAACCGTTCAACTAAATACTTAAACTCTTTGAACATCCACTACACCACACAAGCCATAAACAGTCAGGGCCGGATTACCAATAGATTACCAGAGTAGGCAGTGACCTGTAGGCCCCACACCTTTTAGGGGCCATGCAACAAGGAATTAAAAAAAACAAACATATTAGGAGATAATTTGCAAGGGAGGCCCCAAGATTATGACTGCCTAGGGGCCTCCACAGGGTTTAATCTGCCACTGTAGGCAGTGTACATGTACATGCCCCTAAATGTAATTGGTAACATATTCCATTACATTACTCAAACGAGGAACATACTTTAAAAACTTTGGAATACGTCAACATTGTCCAAGACTATTTCAAATATAACTCACTTTAATTACATTTAAATTACATTTAACAGCATGTATTCTGTGTTCTGTATTTTGTCACCTGCAATGAAATACATTTTAAAAGTACCTTCCCCACACTAGTCATGGGTATCCCAACCAAAAACCACATGCTCACATCCATGACTCTGGGGTTTCTACCTCATCAGGAAAGTCTTTAGGATGTGGCCAGGTGAAGCGAATCCTTGTCAGGGTTTACGAGGGAGACGTGGTGTAGCAGGTCAGAGAATCGTAGGCCTCCTTGCTCATCACGGGAACACGGTGCTGAAACCACGGCTGAGGTGCGAACCAAACTCCGAGTTGCTGGCCCCGTCCCCAGACACGTCTCTGTAGCTGTTCACGTTTTGACCCAGCAGGGTCACTTCCTTCACCCCCTATGGCCATGATCATTTCATATACTTAGTGTTCACATCTGGCCAAGTTTCACACACAGAAACTAGTAAAGCCAGACTGCACACATAGTCGCTGAAGGGAAGAAACCTGGTCAGACAGCATGCGCACTTCTTCAAGTATGGAGGACACAGGTCTGCTCCTATCCTTCCCCCAGGTAAACGGCACAATGCAGTAGCTGCACATGTTGTCACAGCCCCGCGTGATAGACCTACAGCAGTCAAAGAGGGACAAAATATACTGGATAATCCCACTGTAAGACAAGGTGCCACCAACAAGGCTTGCAGTACACAAGGTCTGTACTGTCAACAGCGTGAAAGGACTTTAAAAGTATCGACCCCCTGATATCAAACCATTGTTTGAAGTGCTACATCTAAAAGCATGAAGGAGCTGAAGATGAGCCACCACGGTGTTTGAAGTTTTATATCCCTTCATAAGTGTAGGAGGGTCAGTCATGTATAAATATTTAACCAAAAAATGCAGATTGACAAGTGTTCAGTAAAATGATAATAATAAACAACTGAACTATGAGCATTTGCTGTTTTTGGCTTTATTGTGGATGCAAGTCCCATGTTTCATCCAATATGGTAGCAAATGCCTTTAAATTATAGCTGACTTTTCTGTATTTTAATCTAACAGTTGCTGTTCAGATTAAATTCAGTGTATTAGAGTTGAATATGAAAACACCAAAAACTGTCTATACATGTTAACTTAAAAATTGAACTGTACATGTGAGACTGTTATTTTACTCTTTACCATCTTTACAAAATCACACAGTGCAAAGTTAATTTAAGAGTTAGTGTTTAGTAGGAACTCCTCCCTTATAAATCAGCCAGGTATTATTATGGCACTCACACAAAGGCACTGTGTCCTGAATGGTGAATGGGCATGACATCAGCATATGCCTCTTCCAGGGAGAGCAGGACATTGCTGGTCCTCTGACCCCCATGGGCCAGTGCAAGGAGTCGGAGAAGATCTCTGTAGGCATCTGGCCCTGCTACAACATCCACCACCCTCTCCTTCTCCAGCAACTCAGTCTTCAGTCTCTCTGCCAAGCAACCTACAAGAGAGCAAGCACACATATGCGTATACGGGCGCGTGAACCCACACACAAACATACATGCGCACACACGAACATTTCAGACTGAGAGATACATTTGAACGTGAATGAAGAACTATGGTGAAGTGAGAAGTTACCCAGGACTCCTATCTTTAATGGAGTGCTGCTCTTTAGATGCTTCTTTTTCAGAACTGCTGGATGTTTGAGTCTGTTGCAGATGGTCTGCTCTGCCTTTTCCCTGTCACAATGATTTTTATTTTTTCCAACAGAAAATAGCATTACATCCAAGCAAAAAATGTCACTGAAGTCAAGGACTGCTGTCAAGTTGCACAAGATTGGCAACGTATAGATTCACTGTGTAAAATACAAACAGAAATAGGCTTTTCCTACCTTATGGAGCATGTGACAAGAAGCACCACATCTGCCTGTATAAAAAAAAAAAAATTAGGAAAGATGAGAATGAAAGCTTTCAAATAAAGGAAGCGCTGTGTTTATCAAGGGTCAAAGGTCAAGGCTTTGACGCTTACCTCTGATAGTTCGTGGGTCCGAACATATCCACCCTTCTGAAGAATGGACCACGCAATTTCAGTGTCGTTGACGTTCATCTGACAGCCGTATGTTTCGAAATACACTGCAAGATGTAAACACCAAAATAAAATTGGCAACGACTACCGGCATACTGACACATGGGAATTAAAATCCTAAAGCCTGAACTATCATGGCAACAAATGCAGTTACATACCTTTCCGTAGCTGCGCCAGACCACTTTCTTCAGGAAGATACGATTCCTCATGTTCCTGTTGCGTCTCAGTTGAACTTTTGCCTGAAGAACTCTTAATGACGACAGCTTGGTCTTAAATGTGCTCACTCTCGTCTCATCAGTCTCATTAGTAGGAGTGCTAGATAGAGACACTGAGCAATAACCTCTGCATTTGTCGGCGAGTCGAGATAAACACTTTTGAACAGAAAACACTAGAAGTCTAAGCCTGCGGGCAGACATCATGTCTAAACGGGAGATTCGGCTACAAAGCCATGAACAAGACAAGAAACTCAATTTAACTTTAAAAGTAACGTTAGCTAAGGCTAAGTGCTAACTTAGCAATGGTGCTGTGGTTTGCGCAGAACAATTTTATATACAAAAGTATATTATCAGCGAGCTAACAAATCTGTACAAGCAGCCAATAAATATAAAAATATCTGTAGCTTAGTTAGGTAACCTAATAATTCAGCTGTAACATACACTCACGTATGACCCCACACGGTTAACATTGACATGCAGTTTTGTAATTTTCAAAATAACGGTTTCATTAAAACGTAACAGTGATACTCGTGTTTCAGTTCTAAGACAAGTAAACGGTGTAACTTGGGAGGGAGATCAATCGCAAAAATATCGATTTACGTTTTTTAATTCATATTTTTGTAATTAATATTTTTTAATTAATATTTTTTTAATTAATAGTTTTGTGAAATCTTATATTTAACATAAACGGCTACTTTTATTTTGCAAGTGTTTACTT
Organism: Electrophorus electricus; assembly: GCF_041902795.1. NCBI lineage: Eukaryota > Metazoa > Chordata > Actinopteri > Gymnotiformes > Gymnotidae > Electrophorus > Electrophorus electricus. Next base: position 96,529 of record NW_027658725.1, on the reverse strand, counting down.
GTTAGTCATAAGTAGTGTTTTGTGAGATGATTGTTCGTTTTCACACATGGCTCTCTGTCCCTCACCTACTCTGATCTAATGACGAATGCGTAATTTATTTTATAAGTGGACTTCACACTTCGTTCTGTTACCTAAGGGTCAATACAACATACTCGTTTAAATGTGCTGATACAAAGATTGTGAAACAATTAATGTTTTTAATTAACTGATTAAAGTTTTACTCTGAATGAACACATTTTACGAATATATAGGAATGTTAACCTTATTACATTGTCTTTGATGAGGAAATGGGTATTTTGGATGTTTTAACCTTTTAAACATGTTTTAACCTTTTAAACTTTTAAATATTACCGTAAGGTTGTAAATACGTTCATTAATATTTTAGGTATTTTGATTATTCATTTTGCAATTTTGATTAAAAATAAATAAATAAATAAAATTAAAAATCAAGTTATTTAAACATGTCCAAGAATTGCTGTCCACTCTCTCATCTTTGGATAACCATCTTGGTAAAAATGCGACCTTTGACATCAGTGACCTCACAACTTTAAAAAAGGTCTATCTTCATTCGACTAAAGGCATAAACTGCATGCTCCTATAGTATATCAGTTCATTTGAATTTCTCACTTTGTCTCCATACTCAGATGAGTTAAAGCTAAAAATGTCCACCCCATTGTGATGAAATATTGAGTTAATAAACATTATTTTAGAATATCAAAATATATGTTTGAAATGCTAACTTTAGCTAAAATTGTCCACCTGCTGACATGACAGTTGCACAATACAGTGAACATATACTTGCATATACCTTCTTTGCTGTTTTCTTGTTGTTTTGTTTTAAGTAATATTTCCTAATAACTATTAAACTATTGATGTTCAGCTACGACAGGAGTTGAAGTAGCAAAGAGGAAAAGGTCCAGGTGAGATGCAGACCCTTGGAGGAAAGAGACAATTACCTGTGAAATTAGAGAGAGAGAAAGCGCTGTAGAAAAGGTGAGGAGATTTTAACAAAAAAGGGAATTCATTCTTTAAACGTTATATATAGCTTAGAAGTATGTAGAGGTTGGAGGAATATGTGTGGCTATATTTGGGCTATTTCTTCTGTTTGGGTATGAGTGGTTTGTAGCATTTAGCATTGGACATTGAGAGTGCTGAAAAGTCTAAATGTGTCTGTGAAAGCTTTAGAAGTATAAAGTGATTGATTTTTAAATTAGTAATAAAAATGCTGAGGTAATAAAATGATATTGTAAGCAGAAAAGTATGGATGGTCCCGAATAAACTGGTTTCATGCAGGAAAGACCAGTGTAGGCTTCAGCATAAATCTTCAGGAGGCCTCTTTGAAAAAGCCACTAGGGGATTCCGTTGAAGGGAGAGCCTTGGTTCAAGGATGGGACATCCCGGCCAAGCACTGCAAGAAACAATATGGAGATCACCAAAAGAAACAATATGGGCATCCGGTGATATAGAATAGGATCGTCTTTTAAAAAAATAGAAGTAGTTCAGGTTGAACATAATAGTACCAAGAACTTGTTGGTGTAACTATTAAATATCAATTAGCATATATTGAATAATGTATGGTTTGAACATAATAGTGGAAACCTGGACAAGTATTATGAAAAAATAAAAATGGTTATGCAAGTGTCCTTGAAGCGTTTGGTTACTATCTGATGGATTAAAATAGGCTTGTTGGTAGCAAAGACATCACTAAAGTGTACAGAGCAAAGGTACTCCAGGACCAGGATGGGTAAGTAGCAGCTTGATCAGTGGAATCTTCTGTGAGACGTAACAGGATTTCGGTCTTAAATGTAATGTTAGATCAAGTGAAAAACTTTAGTGGATTGAAATACAGATAAATAAATCCACTAAAAGTGCATCTGCATCATTGGTTAAAAAGTTGTTCTGCTAGTTGTCTGATTTTGTTCCAGTAATCTAATGTTTCCTGGGACTAGGTGGTTCAAGATTATATTGGTGTTTGCTTTATTTCTGTGATTTTTTTAACCATAGTCTAATTGTTTATACTGTCTACCAAATGCAATACTGAGTAGTGAAACACTGACACAATCCCTTTTGGCATCGGACATTTGTAATAATTTCAATAATCTACAGTTGTAAGTCAAGAGGGCAGCACCATTTTAAAGTCTAGTTTCCTTTCTCTGTCTCACTTTCTGGAATTTTTCCATCTGTGTTTTTATCAAATTTAAAGATGGAAAGGGTATTAAAACTCCCTTTAACTGACATCTCTTCCACTGAACTTGTAGAGAAAGTGATGATATGAAGATGATTATGTTTATCGCTTTCACTCAGAGATCATTGTCTGAGGGTCATGTTGTACAGTTCACGATGTCCCGGGTTGCAATCAGGAGGTTTAACAGTGATGTGCCACACAGTTGTCTGTGGTGTTCTTATATGATCTAAAAGTCAGACTTACCATTTATCAGTCAAATCAATTAAAGAACATTCATGATCAACAATTTGTGGGTGGCCATGATACTAATGGCCTGGTGGAAATTCCACAAGATATCAAACTCCACACTAACATAAACATAACACTGCTTTCATGTCACTTCCACAAGTAGCCCAAACATAAGATATAGAAAGCAGGTAAGAGCGGAGCAGTCAATGTGCCTAATATGACTGCAAAAGCCTGGCAGGACAGGAGGTATTCCTGCTTCTGCTAATCAGCAAAAGGAAGCTCCTGGCAAAGTGACGTGGACTGCAAAAAAATCACCAGGAAGGTCAAGCTACAAATGCCAGAGAGGAGCAGGGAGCACCAAAAGTTCCATAGCATCCTGCGGAAAGAGTACCACATAAGCATGGAAACAGTACAGCAACCCATGGTATGAGCATGGACAGATGAGGAAGAGCTGCTAGAACAGTACGTCCCCAATAAGCAGGCAGGATGTGGATCCGTCTCACTATTTCATCGGCAGAAATGCAGGAGCAGGTGATAATACTCCTGGGCCCAGCACTCTTCAACCTGGGTACTTTAAGGAGAACACGGCAGCCTCCCAAAAGTGATACAAAGTCCCAAAATGGCTATTACCTGTGCTGAATAACAGTATGAAGGACAAATCTACCCCTGTCCAAAGTTTAATTGATTTAACTGAATGCCAACTATACTACCACCATCAATCTGTGTAAGGTGTACTTGCAAGTGCCTTTAGCACCAAAAGCAAAAGAACTCAGTGTTTTCAACACATTTCATCCAAGCATCATCATGTGAAATGTTGTTCTTTTCGGAAATTCTTCATCTAAATATGGTTGTGTTGCTAATGAGATCATATTATTTGTTACTCTTTAAACCTTATTATTCCTTTAAGATTCAAAGTCTACTGTGTTAGGAAACCTATGTGAGAATATAAAATCAGCAGTTTCTGCATGCTTGTGTGATGAATACAGAAAGTGATCTCTTATACCTGCGGAATTAAGGCTTCAAATGTCTTGGTGTTCAGACGATATGGAGAGGCTCTGGGAATCTGGAAGGATAAACGTTTGTTTCATTTTCAGGGACTGTTGATCATTTATTTGTCCATTCATTTATTACACTATTAAGGGATTATTAATGTGCACTGGGAGAACAGTATAAAGTTATCAGTCTTCTTTATCAGTCTTCTAACTAAATAGCCTGGTCTTGTAAGGTAACCACATGCACACCTTTCCCTCAGTGATGGCAAGGAGTGGTTTAAACTCACCATGTCATCTGTGATTCTGAGTGTGAGTGCTCCTGCATTTTTGTACACAAAGCCTGCTGAGTTGGCAGTGAAGGCAGAGATGCCCATATACAGCATGTTGCTTTCATCAGGTGGCAGTGAAAATGGTGTCGGGGCAAAAGCGGGTTTCTTGTGCACTCCAATGTTGTAAAACTCCCCCTATATAGAGAGCAATGCAGAGATGAACTTATTCTTTTACAGCTCCTGGGTCTTGATTCTTCGTTCAGATTAAACTGTTTTATCAGTGTAACCTTTGTGTAACCTTTTTTTCCTACAAAAGCCCAACAGTGCTTTCTGGATACACTTAGGCACAGTTTTGCAAGTGCTCCTGTTATTCCCTGTTAATTCAGATCTTTGGCTCAGAAAGGCTTTCTTATGATCATTATGGTCATTATTCTTATGCTTTGACAACTTGTGCCTTTTTTAACTTGTGCCTGAAAACCCCTTTACCTATGCCAATGATAAAACACTGATGAACTCCTGCAAACAAGTTGTAGTTTATTAATTAGTGCATTAATCTTAGTTTGGGATCTTTAATGACCATCTTAATCTGTGTATATTATTTGATTGTTGGTTCTTTCCTAGCTGAATGTAACTTCCTCTCACAGTAGTGTACAACTTCCAAGCTTATCAAAGGATAGTGTTGTAGTCAGGACCATTAAAAAATCATTCAAGCAAAGACCAATATTTTGTAGTGTTTGAATCTGAGACAAGAATGAGACTTATTTAACAATGATTTTACTTTAATTATACCACTCACTGATAATGTATTGTAAATTGTCATTGTCATAAATTGTCATAAATAATTGTCATTATAAAGGCAGCTGAATATAAACAAATATAAAGCAAAAAGGTTCATATGGTCATTTTTATTATTAAATTAAAACATAGTAACACTTAAATAATTGCTATCTGCCCTTGGGTCAATCATGGAAAGGATTTACTAGATGTGTTCTGTAATGTGTTAAATCCTCTTGATAAATGCATAGCTTTAGCTATATCATAAAACATATGATGAGTCCTTTTCTCATTATTACTTGTGTACAACAAAAGTTTGTGTGACAAGCAGCAACATGTATATTTACCAATTTATGAAAACGGGAGTATGCGCAGTGGGAGAGTAAATATCTTTTAAAATGACTCTCAATTAATGGCAATGCATTTACAATAAGTCTCTTGCCACAATAACAACACTGTCTGGATTTGCCATCAGCTGGTTGATTGCAGCATCGTGCAGCCTGCAGCCTAGCATTTGTTTGCAGGGGAGCATATACTGCCATAATTATTACCATAATGAATTTTTTAAGGAGAAAGAATAGTCTGTACATTAATGTTAAAAATTCCAGATCCAGATAGCAGTGTTTATGTATGTCAGTGGCTGTGCACCAGGACTTGTGAATGTACACACACAAACCTCACCCTTTGGGTCTTCCCCAAGTCCCCTGTCCTGTTCGCACTACTAGTTAAGAGCAACCAGCTAACTTGATAGCAGTTTGACTCAATAATAATAAAAATAATCAAAATAATAGTAATAATAATAATAATAATAATAATAATAATAATAATAGTAATAACAATAATAGTAATAATAATAATAGTAATAATAATAATAATATGGTGCTTCCATGCACATCAGCAAGCAAATAGGAACACTAGCACTTGCATGAAATTAAGCATATTAGCATTTCAGAAGGCAGATTATTTAGCCTGCTAAAATAGCAGGTGTGGCAGCAAATGTCTGTTCAAAACACTATGTCACAGGTATGAGTATCATATATTTGCTATAGTATGATTGTTCATGTTTGTAAATTTAAAGCTTACAAATGCTGTATTTACAGTGTATTACAGGTTATTAAAATGTGGCAGTAATTATTAGGATATAGAGAATTGTAGTGTTTAAACAAATCATTATGTCAGAAGTATGTTTAGGGGAGAACACACCCTGACCCACCCAGAGTTGACACACACTTACCTTACATTATTGATCATAAACTTGAATAGCTACAATACTGTCTGCTAATCATGCAGTTTGAAGTTTGCAAAGTGTGTACCCAGACAAAATCTGTGTTAAAACTTTCCTTTAACACCGAGTCATACATGAGTCAGACATGATTCTGAATAAATGAATGAATGAAAAAATGAAAAGCCTTATTTCATTTCAAACTGCACTTCAGGAACACTGAGCTCAAGTTCTGAGGAAACTTCCCTGCATATTTTCAGGGGTTTTCTGCCTCACCATGCCTGAATCACCTCATAAGGAGCTTGATAATGAGGAGACAGGGTGACTGAGGCAGTGAACACTCCTCACTGAGCATACTGGCTTCCAAGAGCTGGAGCTGGGAAGACCTATAGGTCTGTGACACACACTCCCACCCAGTCCTGATACTAAGAAGGTGGAACCTACAGGCTAATATGCAGCTGCTTGTGCATCAATAGGCGTCTGGGGTGTCCATCACTCAGGGAGGCGTGGCTGAAGGCGTGGCCTTGCAGACTCTGAGAGCTGGCTGAGGTAATCTCTAAAGGAGAGAGTAGTCACCAATAATCATGGAAATGTAGCCACAACTGTACAGTATATTTCACAGCCATGTATATTACATATCACAGACCAGGCTTACCAGAATAAATATTCCACACATACAGCTCATATATATCTGTGTGTGTGTGTGTGTGTGTGTGTGTGTGTGTGTGTGTGTGTGTGTGTGTGTGTGTGTGTGTGTAAAAACATGCTCCTGTTTTAGTCTCAACACAGACAGATATACATGTAGGAGTAGCAAACTGAAGTAAGAGCTCACCTTCACCAGTACATAGTCTCCAGCTTTAACAGTGACAGGTACGAATTGATGTGCGTAGACAACTACACAGGGTGGCCGGAAGCGTGGCCAACAAAACGGGAAGACAGTGCTTCAGTGGTAAAGTTCCTGGTGAACCAGTACATTCCTCACCATGGGTTTCAGAGAAAGGTGAGATCAGATAATGGCACTCATTTTACAGCGCGCAATTTGCAGGAGTTAGAGAAAATGCTGGGTCTGAAACATTCATTTGGGGCAGTGTATCATCCTCAGTCTCAAGGTAAGGTGGAAAGGATGAATCTAAATGCGAAAAACAAAGTGGCCAAAATCTGTGCACAGACAAAATTAAATTGGGTTGATGCCTTACCTTTGGCATTAATGCAAATTAGATGTTCAGTAAATGCAACAACTGCTTTTACCCCTTTTGAATTGCAGACAGGTTGAGGATTTCCAGGACCCCAGGGACCCTTAACAATAAATGAGAAAAGAAAAACATCTCACACACACATCATACTTTAATGAATTGCAAAGTATCGTTTCAGCTTTCTCCACGCAGGAGGGGGACCGGACGGGGAGCAGACAAACCCAGACGATACCCGTTACGGACTGGGGGCTGCTGAGAGTCATCAAGAGAAAATGGAGTGAGCCGAGGTGGACAGGTCCATTCCAGGTGACAGAAAGAACCAGCCACGCCGTACGCCTGAAGGGTAAAGGGGAAACGTGGTTTCATCTGAGCCAGTGCGCCGCCGCAGAGTCACCGCAGAGGAGTCTGCAAGAGACAGCGAGGGACCTTGCTGAAACATCACCTAACTCACCTGACCCGGAAGGGGCAGAATAATCCCCGGGAGCAAAAGGGTCAAGGTAGTCCACCCTTAGACCCCGAAGTAAGAAGAACAGAACACCAGTGATGACTTCTGGACAATTGTGTTGTTTGATTATTTGTTGGTGTATTGTGTTGTGTATTTCCATTTACAGTTTGGTCACGCTTGGGTTAAATAATAGCATGGCAGTAGGAAAGGATTAAAACATTAACAACAAGACGGTGAAGAAGAATGGGGGTAGAGATTGGTGGATGTGTAGCATGTGCAGCCGCAAGACCCAGACTTATAACCACCCCGGCACCCCTATTCCCACAAAAAGACCCCAAGGGTTATGCGTGCATGATTGGCCTGACTAAGGAAAGAAACCCTAAGAATTGTGACACTTTGAGCGTTATTTTCCCCCCCATCAGTAACAGAACCAGGACAGGACTATTTTCACCCGAAAAGGGGGAGGGGAACTACACGTGCTTCGTTAGAAGTTCAAGCACACCTCAAGTACGCTTGGCGCACATCCCGGCGGAATGGTGTAACCGCACGGTCACTGGGAACGAGTCTGTGGGTTCATGGGCACGAGCAGGATTGTATGATTATTGTGGAAGGATGACTTTGGTTGTTAACATGCCAGAGAATTCGGAGGCGACATGCGCCATGGTCAGGTTAGCAGCTCCTTTATTACTGATAGGCAAAAAACTACACAGGGACCCGGTAACTGATGCAGCAAGACAGTAGCGAGAGGCATACCATTTTGATTTAACAAGGAATACCCCCACATACATAGATGCAATAGGAATACCTCGCGGAGTTCCGGACAGATATAAGTTAGTAGACCAGATAGCAGGGGGATTTGAGAATATTCCGATACTTTCTGCATTATTCCCCATTACTCCAAATAAAAATGTGGATCGGATTAACTATGTACATTATAATGTCCTCAGGCTAGCCAACCTGACTAGGGATGCAGTGGAAGGACTTAGAGATCAGCTGGGACCAACCTCACTGATGGCGGTGCAAAATCGTATGGCATTAGACATGTTGTTGGCGGAAAAGGGGGGTGTCTGCGCTATGCTTGAGGATATGTGTTGTACATTCATTCCTAATAATACCGCTCCGGATGGGTCGGTTAGTAGAGCATTGGATGGTTTGAAGACCCTATCAGAGGAAATGCATGAGAATTCAGGCATAAACAACCAGTTGGAATCCTGAATGGTGAGCCGGTTCGGTCAGTGGAAAGACTTAATTGTGTCATTGATGGTTTCATTAGCCACATTCACGGGAATTGCTGTGACATGCGGGTGCTGCTGTATTCCATGTATTAGGGCGTTAATGGTTAGACTAATCTCAGCTATGATAGAAAGGAAAGATGTGCATGAGGGTACCACGATGATGCCACTGATACAGGGGGAAAGGGACGTAGAGACAGGAGATGCCAGAATAAAGGAGTGTGATTGGTGATCTCTTTGTAGAGATCAAAAGGGGGAATTGTGGAGTTTCAGAAATTAAATGAATGCTAAGCTTACACTAGTAGAGAATAATGTGCAGAATGGAATAGGACTAATGCTTGAATAAATAAAATAATTACTGTATGTCCAGACATAACAGGAAATGCCCTAGACGTGCATATGTGTGATTATGCAAGAAGACATGTGTACGAGACGGTCAAACAGAGGTGACGGCTGAGATGGAAAAACACAAAAGCAGAAGTGGCACAAGGCGAGAGAAATATGTCTGTCTGTTGCAAAGTTATGCTTTAGATCTCACTCGCACTGTGTTGTGAAGTGATATCTCCAGAGCTCTGCATTAATAAAAGGCCACAGGGTAACACACTGTTTCCTGTCTCTTCTTTCCTGCATCAACGGACACGACACTAACTAATGATATAACAGAATCTGACCCTTAGCTATTTTATTAGCTTTTTATCAGGGCACGCTTAGTAAAACGTCACATCTCTACATCAACTTTTTAAAAAAATTAACAGGCAATCAAATTATTTTGGCTATACTAAAACCTGTCCTGGAGCAATGCCTAGCTAGCTGGATAGCTAACACTAACATGCAAGACTGGGTTTGTTTTGCAGAAGTAGCAGACGCTAAATAGCTGCCTTGTAAAAGAGGTTTGCATTGGGGACTGTTTGTATTTGATGCATGCACTTTAGGTATTATTGCATAACGCTATTTGTGATGTATTTTTGTTTTTCAATCAGTCACATTCCGAGCCAAACTTCTCTTAGGTATCTTGTATCAGTGGAGAACTACTTTTGAAGGCATTGTTACTAGCTAACTGTTAGCTAGCAAGGTAACAAGGTAACTCTTTTTAAACAACAAAAAGAAAAAACACTTTACTGTGATTAACAACTATGAATTTACTAAGTTGTGATTGTTTCATAGAAGGTCTAATTAGCTAGCCTAGCTAAAGCTATGTTTGATACGTTTTGATACGTCTAACGACACTGGCATTTTTGAACAAGAGTAGCTTTATAGTTGCTTAGCTAATGTCACAGAATTAAAAGTAGAATCAGAGGGAAATGTTGAATATTGTGTCATTGCACCAGCCATGAGGCATTAAAGTGTCTGGACAAGAACATAGCTAGCTAGCTAACTGGCTTAGATCACTACTGCAGCTCTCACACCTCGGTTTATTACATCATAATAGGTAATGTGGAATTTTTAAGGACCATTGTTGCGTCTGATAACCCGTTCAGAAAAGGTGTTCTTCAGCTGAATGAACAGATACTGAAACGAACACTAAAGAGATCATCCAACATTCAAGATATTTCAGTAGACACACTAGTGGAAGAGCTGCTGAGGTTCCTGAGCCATGAATGTCCGGCCTCCAGCATCTACTCTGGACAGGTATGTCACCGCCTTGCACCAGGACGCAGAGATCCGTGAGCATGACTGAGATGTAATTATAACTATATATACCTCATTAGTCTGATGCTAATGAGCACACATGCACACCTGCCGTCCAGTTCTTTAACATCCATATCCATCACCTTGATTTATCTTAGTAAGTTGCTGCTGAAGCTCTGTCTCTCTTTCTCTCTTTCCCCATGCCTCCTTCCCTTCCTGTAGGAGTGTGGATACACCACTGGCGTTGTTGCCTGATGCACCTCCTTTGGAAGAGGACACGGTCCATTGTCAGAACTGGCAGGAGACAGTGGAGCCGCACACACTCGCCTCTCTCGGCTCCCGGGAGATCGAACGGCAGGCTGTCATATATGGTAAAACAGCAAATGTGGTGCACAACAACTGACTATAAAAGACAACTCCCAGTACACAGTTAAGATGTAAAATGAAAAAAAATTATTTACTGATCTAACTTAAACTAAATAGCTACTAAATCTTTTGAACATACAGTATTCTATTTATTATGCACATATGATAATTCTATCCTGACTCATGAAAATGTGGAATTCTGAATTGTGTAACGTTTGTAAGAAATTGTAGTGACTTTGCTATATCCTCTTCCTCAGAGCTGTTCACAACGGAAGCATCTCACTTGCGGACTCTCAGGGTTCTCGATCAGGTGTTCTTCCAGAAGATGAGGAACCTTTTGACCGTCGAAGAACTTTCCTGTATCTTCCCCAACCTGCCCCAGGTCTACAGTCTTCATGGTCAGTCTCTCTGTGTGCGAGCGTGTGTGTGTGCGTGCAAATCCGCTCCATTTGTCTTAGTGTGTTTTCAAACCTAAATTTCTGAAGCCTACTTGGTGTCTAAATCATAATCAAGATTAAAGAAGTGTAAAACCCACCCAAACTGAGAATTTAATGACAGAACAATATCAGCTATCGGCACCATGCCATTACTGTGAGCAGGTATGGACTGGAGGCTATACATGTTGTTTCTGCGGTGGCCTTCATGACACAAGTAGAGTTCTGTTGCCCACTGACACAACTTTCTAACAAACCACATATACACTGGCTCGCTTAAACAGATTCTGTTTTGTGGTATTGCATTTGTGTTTCAGCGAATCTGTGTGAGTCCATGAAGAGGCTGAGGGACTCTTCTATAGTTCAAGGCATCGGAGACATCATGGTGTCTAGAGTGAGAGCTGGCTAGTGTTACTCCCTTTCTAGTTCACATCATCTTTTGGTGCTGTCTAAAATGAAGGGGTTGTTCTGTGTAGTGTGGGATATACTTGTTGCTTTACTTGATATGTCAGTAGCTCATGTGTTTGTGTGTGTGCGTGATAGTTTGAAGATGCTGCAGGAGAGGAGTTCCAGGAGCAGGTGTCTCACCTGTGCAGTCAGCAGAGTCAGGCACTGGACCTAATTAAAAATAAATGCAAAGACCCGCGTTTCGCGCACCTTATACAGGTAACACTTTTTAGAGGTATAAAGCCTTTGGACAAACCTACAAACACTAGAGCTTCTGCCATATTTGTTAGTGGGCTGGGTTGTGAATTGGTTGACCCATACTTTGAATTGGAGACTATCCAGTCTTTTATATTTGACTTTTATTGCAGCACATAACTTCTAGTGATGCTGTTTTAGGTATAAATTGGTGTTGCAGTCAACAGAATCCACATTTGGACTTAGATGTCCTTGGCTCATTCGTGTGTGTGTGTGTGTGTGTGTGTGTTAGGAATGTGAAGCCAGCCCTCACTGCCGCCGACTACAATTAAAGGACCTTCTAGTGTCTGAGATGCAGAGACTCACCAAATACCCCTTGCTGCTGGATAACATCATCAGACACACAGAAGGCATGTATAGAAACACTCACACACAATGTATTGAACCATGAAAACACTTCAGTATACACACACATACCAGTTTACCAAGGAGGCAAGCACACAAACCCTTTCTCCTGGATTAACACTAGTATGTGCCCCCACAACAGCTGGTTCTCCAGACCTGCAGACATTGGTGAGGGCACAGGCGTGCTGCCGTGGGATACTACGAGCTGTCAATGAGGTCGTCAGGGAGACGGAGCACCGGCGACTGCTCAGCCGTTATCAGCGCAGGCTAGACTTGTCCCCTCTGGAGAGGCAGGCCAGTCCTGTTGCTGCTCAGTTCAAGGTACGGCCTTACTATGTATCCACCATCTGCCTTCCAAACAGCTTCTCTGGTCTTGGAGCACCTGATCCAGAGTATGAATTATTAACTATATTCTTTTTCTATGTAGAATCTGGACCTGACCACTAAGAAAATGATCCACGAAGGACCGTTGACTTGGAAAGTTAGTAAAGATAAAGCTATAGGTAAGAGATCATCACAGCTGAACAAATCACATTTTTGTTTTTCCTCTTGCAAATGATTACTTGACAGGTCCATTCTCACTCTGTGTGTGTGTGTGTGTGTGTGTGTGTGTGTGTGTGTGTGTGTGTGTGTGTTTCAGACATTCATGCTCTGCTTCTCTCAGACCTGTTGGTGCTACTCCAAAGGGGTTCAGGTGACCGTTTGATCTTGCGATGTCCTGCGCGCTCACTGGGTGGGGTTTGGGGTAGGAACACGGACCTCAAAACCCCCTTTTGCCCTGTTGTTCGCTTGGATTCATCTCTTGTCAGATCTGTGGCTACAGGTATATTTGTAGTTATTCTTACAGCTATGAATAGCCAGAATAGATGAATGGGTCTGGAATAACTATGTCTTTATTTTATTTTTAAAAAATTAAGAAGCCAGTTAGAAATTGCATTTGGGTTAGTTTGAATACATTGTTTGACAACCTGCTCTTCTCTATCAGATAACAAGGCCTTGTATGTGATCAGTACATCAGAGAGACAGATATACGAGCTGGTGGCTGGGACTTCCTCTGAGAAAAACACGTGAGTTTGTTTTTTGTCTCTCTCTGACCCACCATCTTCTCATCAAGGTCAACCAGTCAGCACTGCTGTGTCTGTTTTGTGATAACATTTATGGTGTCAGGCCATTTATGTTCAGATGATTTTAACAACATTGTGCTGTTGTAGAAATTGGGACCTGATGGCTTTAGCGATGTTTCCACAGATGGAAGAACCTGTTAGAAAAGACCATCTCCTCGGCCTCTGGAGGCATTGAAGCCACCGAGCAAGGATCAACAGCTCCGTAAGTACTCAGGATTTTGAAAGTTTTCTAATGCTGCTGTAATGCTGTTAAGAGAAGGCAGAATTTCAAAGATGCACTTACAATGATTGGACTCCTGACATCTCCTCTAGGTCTGCGGTTCTACGGTTGCATGGTAATCAAGTCGGTCGTCTAGGTAAGCCCATGTTTGTTTTTGTTTGTATACAATGTCATAGGATTTGCTCTCTGTGGTACTTATGGCTGATGCCTTTGGTCCCTAGATGGCTCCCTAACAGAAGAGTCTGGTTCTATAGAGAGAGATTCACAGAGTGATGATGAAAACGTTCTCACACCTACTATCCCAACTGACCAATCAGAAGCCTACATGCATACTGGTGGGCAGGGTTATGTGGGAGGACAAGCTAAAGTGGCTGATGCTGCTCTTCAAGATGGTAAGAACTTGTTACACTCTGTTACACAGTCATTGTTGCACTATGATAGTTAAACAGTATATTTCTGGTGGTGGTGGTGGTGTTTTTATAAATAGAATTTTAGCAGGCTCAGATATTTACCAACTTTTTTGCACCCTTTGTGTTCTGCCAGTCAGGACACTAAGACTGTTGATCCTTGGATCCTTGGATCCTTTAGAGGCTGCCAGTCAGAAGCAGAAAGTGACATCATTGTCCTCACAGCAAGAAGGGCAAGAGATGCCTTGCCAGTCACCAAAAGGCCGTTCACACCTGGAGATGCTGAGGCATGAAACGAGGCCCTGCCAATCACGAGCAAGGATAAGGCAGCGCATGATAAAAAATGTAGATGGAATCTTTCAAAGAATGGAGGGACTGATGAAAAAGCTGCATCAGCTTAGGGTAAAGTGGATATATTACTCACTCTCTCTCAAACACACACACACACACACACACACACACACACACACACACACACACACTATCATTGCAGCTAGCTAGCACTTTCATGTTATGTTTTAAAAGAATGGCTTTGTGCACTTGTGAGATCCTGGTTAACTCCTTGTTTTCATTTTCATAGGAGATTGAAGCACTGTAGACTGCTCACAATGGTGAGAAAAAGTTACCTGTCAGTCAGTTCAGATGACACCATCCATGGGTCTTCCTCCATTATCAGGACACCATCTATTTATCTTGGGTCGAGCGATGGTAAGTGTGTCAAAGAAGCAATTTTTAAATACTGGGCCTAAATCTGTTTAATGCTGTACCACAATTCTTTTTGATTGTACCAAAAAAAAGATCTAGTCTGGAATCACTGGGATAATTTGGGTTGAGTTTAAATGGAGCCCACTGTTATCACTCATAATCCGGTTTCAGTTGTGAACTGTCTTTTGTGATGTTTCTTTAACCCAGTCCCCCACTGCGAGTAAGCCTGAAAGGCTGGGCCAGGCCAGCACTGAAAGCATGCCTAGACTGCTCATGCAGTCCTCCACCAACGAGCTGCTCACATGCCTGGGTGTGTTCTTGTGCCGGCGTTGCTGCCTGCTGAAGGACCTGACTGCTGACGAGCCTGTGCAGTGGCTGCGCATTGTGGACCGCTACGTGACACTGACAGAATGGCAGGAGAAAAGCTTCCTCATTCCAAGCACCGTGGTCTTTCTCTACATGCTGTGCCGCGACATCATTTCAGCTGAGGTGGCCACCAAGGAGGAGCTGCAGGCCGTGCTGCTCACATGCTTGTATGTGTCTTGCTCCTACATGTGTGAGGAGATCAGCTACCCAGCCAAAGCTTTCCTGGTGGAGGAAAACAAAGGGGCCTTCTGGGCCCGATCCCTGGACATTGCTAACCGCATGAGTGGCAAGATGCTGCAGATTAACAATGACCCGCAGTATTTTTGGCAGGTCTTCACTGACCTGAAGAACATGATGGTTCATTAAAGGATTAAAGAATAAAATATTTTATTAATTAAACATTTTGTTAAAATTTAATTTAATTTTAGTTAAAAAAAACAAACACATAACTGCAAAGTCAGTTGTTATAATGTGTGATGTAATTTCTCCCCACCTAGCGTTATTACATCTCCTAATCTTACCAAAAATGTGCCACTTGATTTAGTTATGTTAACTTGATATCAAAGATGTCAAAAGCAGCTTTTAATGTCAGCTGATGCTTGTTGGCATAAGCATTTATAAATGTTCAAGTATGTTTATGTCAATTGTCATTAAGGGCTTATGTGGGAGTCATCGTTACTCGAATTGTAACGTTAGAAAAAAGTACAATTCTATCAATTTATTTAAGATGCCACACCTTAAACATTTAAAGTTATTGTTATTTACAGTAAATTTATTATAATGCAAAATAATTTTAAAATGTTATTACAGTGACATCTCATGAACTATTACACAATTATTTTACAAGGGACAGACTGATTGACTAAATTTAAAATTAAGAAAAGCTTAAACCAATTTTAAACAATACAGAAACTCTACATATAGAATATAAAAAGTTAATAACAACAATCACAATAATAAGAAGAATAATAGTAATAATGCAAACAAGGATGACAATAACAATCACAATAGTAATAATAAAGTCAGTGTCTTCGGCTTTTCTTCTTAGGCTGTTCAGGCATGGGTTCTCCACTCATGTCCACTTCAAAGTGCGGCACGAAGCTGTTGAAAATTGGAGTAGAGAAGCTCTCAGTCACGTCGAACTGTCCATCAGGCTTCACTTCCTCTCGCAGAGTCAGACAGAAGAGCGCTTCCCACAGGCGCTGCTTGATCCTGCGGCCCAGTACAAGGCTGTAGGGCTTGGCCTGTCTGGAGGGACTTTAAGTTGAAGTTCAAGTTCAAGAGGTTTTATTGTCATTTCAGCTATATACAAGTACACAACAAAAACGAGACAATGTTCCTCCAGGACCATGGTGCAACCTGAAAACAACAGTGCAACAGACAACATGCTACACAAGTGCAAACAGTCCAATATAGTGCAAAATGTCATTAAATAAACATTAAATAAACAATAATAAATACAGGACAGGACAAATACAAAATAGAAAATGAGTAGACAGTGCAATTTAGTCCAGTACACAGTACTGGGCATATGTAAAGCGAGTTGTGCATAGCATTCAGTGATATGCTACCCTGAACATAGCAGTCACCAGTAGCAGCCAGAACAGTTCAGAGTACAGTGCTGGTTTAGTACAGTACTCTAGCAGCAAGTAGGATAATGTGCAAGACTGCAACAGGAGTGCATAGTTTATTTGTGTGACGTTTGACTTCAGCACTAGTCCAATGCAAAACAATGTGTGAGTGTGTGTATAGATATGTATGTATGTATGTATGTATGTACGTGTGTGTGTGTGTGTGTGTGTGTGTGTGTGTGTGTGTGTGTGTGAGTGTGAGTGACTGTCTATAAGCATGTATAAAAGTGCCCATTTTGGAATCTGAATTGGAATTGTTCAGAGTTCAGGAGTCTAATGGCTTCTGGGAAGAAGCTGTTGCACAGTCTGGAGGTGCGGGACTGGATGCTGCGGTACCTTCTTCCAGATGGCAAAAGGGTGAACAGTTCATGTGAGGGGTGTGTGGGGTCTTTCACAATGTTGGTGGCTTTCCGGATGCAGCGTGTTAGGTAGATGTTGGTGATGGAGGGAAGAGAGACCTCAATGATCTTCTCAGCTGTTCTCACTATTCTTTGGAGGGTCTTGCGGTCAAAGGTGGTGCAGTTCCCAAACCAGGTAATGATGCAGCTGCTTTTGGCCAATGTTTTTTTAAAAAGAGATAAGGAGATACCAGAACAAAATAGAAAAGCAAATAATAGCGGGAGATGGCATGGGATGGAGGGATGGAGGGATGATAAAAGACAGGGGTAGTAACGGATAATTTATTCTATTCTCTCAGCTATTCTCTTTAACTAATTCTGAAGTCTGCATCTTTATTTTCTATTTGAATGTTAACTTTACGACTAGCTGATTGGGGATTTAGGAACGACACTAGCGTTGATTTTGATTCTAGCCACAGTTCTAGTAATAAGCAGTGTTACAACTCTACATGCAAAGTCACTGAACAGTTGACTGTTAATTCTGTAGTAAGCATAATGCAAAAAAATACAACAACATATTTTGTTGTGATTGAAAAAATTACGTCCTAAATGCATGCGTTATAAATACATTGACATTAGTATTTTTAATTAATTTCTAACATTCAGAGACATTCAGAGGTGTTTCTATTAAGCCCAGAGTCAGCTAGGTCTCCACTCTCTAATTACTCAATGAACCTCAATGGTCTCCCAATCACATCTTCTCTAACAGTTAAAGATCTTGGAGTTATGGATCCCAGTCTCTCGTTCGAAACTCACGTAAATAAATAATGTTTCTAGGACCGCCTTTCTCCATTTTTAAATTGACTTTATTAAGAAAATTCAATTCAATTCAATACAAACACTCCATCACAAAAATCTCACAAACAATATCTACCAGAGGGAACAGACTACCTTCACTCTATACATTAATAATTAACAACACAATTTACATCTGTAAATTAGGTATACATCATCCATTTATATGTCCAAAAGAGTCCAGGGAATTTTTCCTCTCATATCAAACGTCTTCAACCTTTTTAACTCACACACAATCTGTTTAAAAACTATTTCTGCAGGTATTATACATTGCTCAATAATCATCTTACATCGTGTTTTCCAAATCTTCGAATTTGTCACACAAACAATCATCCAACAAAGATCCTTCACATTCTCAGTCAAATGCTCATTAAACACTCCATACCTAATACTTTTCCTGTTACGATCCCATTTAATCCCAATACGTTTAATTTTCTTCCAAATTTCAATAGTCCTTGTGCACTGCAGTAATAAATGTTCTATCGTTTCATCGGCTATGCAATTATACATCGGACATTCCTTTGTTGTAACAAAACAACTCCATTTGACAATACATCGTACAGGCAGTCTTCCAACAGATATAAGCCATGCAGTATCTCGAACATTTTCCGAGATACTTTTAGACTGCACATTTTTAACACAGGTTTCACATTCTGTCACTGTCAGACCCTTATAATTGACATTCCCCCAAAATCACAGTCTTGTATTGTTTTATCTATCATTGTATTTGGGGACTTATTCCAATCAATATTAAGCTGCCTATATTTAAACAAAAAATCTCCATATAGTAATTTAAAATAAGGAGCATGTTTCCTTGACTTGCCTCTTTTCTTTCCACTGATTTACATCTCCTACCCAAATTGCTTTCCAAAATATAGCTTTCGTTACATTTTTGCAAAAGGCATTTTCTAATTTCCGAGTTAACTCAACTCCCCCTAATCCGCCTTTATCTTTCGACTTGTACATAATTTCCCGTTTTGTCACTTCTCTGTTATTTCCCCAAATAAAACAAACACACATTTTATTCAACCTTTTAATACATTTCTCATCCGGAGGGAAAACCGTAGCCAAAAACAACAATTTCGACAAAACAAAGGTCTTAACCTCCTGTATTCTAGTCTTATAGTTTGACACCCTCCATTTTCCCAATTCTAGTTTAATTTCACACTCCTTTTTCTCCCAATTCCATTCGCTACATCTACCATTTACTACCATCAAACCTAATATTTTAATTTCAGTTTTTATTTCTACATCTATTGGTACAGGTTGCCCATCTCCTATCCATACCCCTTCACTTTTACTTTCATTTAATTTCGCTCCAGCCACAACTTCATACATTTCAAAGTGTCTCTTAACTATATGAAACTCATTTTGATTCTTGACATAAGCCATCACATCATCTGCGTACGCAGATATTTTCCATCTTTCCATAACTAACATTTGAACACCTTGTAATTGCTGATCATTTTTAATTTTATATAATAGTGGGCTAATAGCGATGACATATAATGCAGCACTCAATGGGCATCCTTGTTTAACCCCTCTATGTATTTCAAAATCTTCAGTTAACACACCATTAACATTAATTTGTACTTTTGATTTACTATACAATAATTTAATAATATTTACAAACCTCTCTGGAAAACCATACTGTTCCAATGTACACCATAAGTAGTCTCTAGAAATATAATCTAAGGCCTTTTTCTGATCCTTTACTATTATATTAAAATCCCTCTCAGACCCTTCAGTAACCAAACTCCTTATTACTCTTAAACTATCCTACATGTATCTTCCTCTTATCGCACATATCTGTTCCAACTCTATGATAGCATTCAATATTTCTGACATCCTATTAACAATTATTTTTGCACAAATTTTGTACTCCAAGTTCAATAGGGTTAACCTGTCTCCAATTATCCAACTTACAAGGATCTCCTTTTTTATATATTAATGATATCACACTATGATAAAATGAATCATGCAATTGCCCCCCATCTAATGCTTCATTAAAAACATCAGCTAGAAGATCAGCAATTTCACTAACGCACACCTTATGAAATTTAGCAGGTAAACCATCGGCTCCTGGAGTCTTGCGTATGTTTAATTCCTCTATTGCTCTGATAACTTCTTTTTTCCTAATTAATTCTTCCAACTCCTGCAGCTCCTCCCCTTGAATTCTAAAATAATCACTTGGAATGTAAACCTAGCCGAGGTCCACAACGAGGTGCAATTTGTAAAAGGACTTTTTTATTTCTCTCAGAGATAGAAATCTGGAGAAATAAATATATAAATGTATTACCCCCCATCAGAGGACCTTTAGAGCTTTATTATTAAAAATAAGACAGGCAGATGAACAGACAAACGCAAAATGTATATAGAATATTTTTAAGCATTCGCCATCTGCACCATTACAGGAATGATGTGCGTGTGTGTATGTATGTATGTATATATATATATATATATATATATATATATATATATATATATATATATATATATATATATGTGGCTATGTGCGAGTACATGTATGTTGGATTAGAGTGTGATATTTATCGTTTATTGATTCGCTCTGTATGGATTTTATCAAAGGTGTCCAGTCTAGATTATTGGTTCTGTTATTGATTAATTCTGAGAATTATTCTATAGATATATAGTCTATCAATAGATTTTTCTATTGGGTGACACTAACATTATTTTTTGTTTTCCAGTTCATGAGTATGTTTTTTTTTGTTTGCTGTTTTTTTGCAATAATATTTTTATTATATCAATATAATAATGTTATACATAGTATCCTGTCATATTGGTTGATGATATGTCTCCTAGGAGACATAAAGATGGTGTTGGATGGATATGGTTATTTAAAGCATGGTATATGTTGGTGATGACGACTTGCCAAAATTGCTTGATTGGTGTGCTCTGCCATTGTGCGTGAATGTAATCGTCAGCTGTGTTTTGAGTAAAGTATGTACAGATTGCTGAGCTTGTGAAACCAATTTTAAACATCCAATGTGTAGTATAATGTACTCTGTATTATTTTGTACTGAATGCATTGTAGGTTAGTGTTGCTGTCACGTGGTAATTATTATTACACATTTTAATCCAAACTGCAGCGTCGGGGGCTGGTAATAAATCTTCTTCCCATTGTCTCGATGGGAGGGTAACTGTGAGATTTGATTTCACTATTATTTTGTATATCTTAGATAATAGGTTTTTTGTATTAAGAATGTTTGTTTATAAATTCTGATATGGATGTAGGTATCGGAATTGATTTTTGAACACATAGGTGATTTTAGCTGATGGTATTGTAGGAACTGGGTGCTTTCTATTCCGTATTTTGGGGCTAGTTGTGGGCGTGACATGAAAGAAGTCTTATGATAAATATGTTTAAGGTGTGTAATGCCCTTTTCTATCCAAGATGTAAAGTTTAATATTTTTGTTCATGGTAAAGTCTGGATTGTTCCAAATGGGAGAATGACTAGTTTGTGTGAGCGTGGAGTTTGATATCTTGTGGAATTTCCACCAGACTGTTAGTTTCATGGCCACCTTCAAAGTGTCGAAACATGGAAATTTTTTAATATGAGTCTGGGCACATTTGAAAAACCTGCCGCAAACATTACTGACATTATATCTTGTTTATGTGATTGACTGTGTTCGTCTAGCCACAAGTACTTTTTGATTTATTTATTTTTTAATTTGGTAATTTTATATATAACAGCAACAACTGACATCTTAAGTTTTATGACAAAATGTGCAAACAAGCTGGCCTGAGAGGTTTGTAGTGGGATATGACTCAGTGCATCTCTGGTGCTGCTTTTGATGAGTACAGTGTCATAAGTGTGTCTGTCCAGCAGTGCAAAGAGGGGATACAGCTTCTTCTCCCAGAGGTTTCCGATAAATATGTAGATATGTTAGTATGTAATAGAAAGACAGCTGCCCAGCCTCATAGTCTAGGTACATGCCCGCATTCCTGGGCAATTGTGTCAGGGGCAGAGGGGTCTCAGGCTTGGTGCAGGTGTACAACTTCGGGGTGTTCCTCCAGAGCACCCAGATACCCTCACAGTGGCTTTCGCAACTTGCTCAGACTCAAATCTGAATATCGGCGTCCGAAAGGTCTTAGAGAAGAACAAAAAACACAATACATTTGATTAAATCGTTCCAGTATAAATATGGTTATCAAACATGCTTTTAAAAATATACTTCCATGGAGATGGTGCCCTACAGGGTGGTGTTGGAACAGTGTGTACAGGCTTAGTGTCATGTTGTGGCCCCGCCCCCTCCTCAAACATATTGGTGTGTGTGTGTTCGTCTGTGTTGCCACACCCTCTCGTGTCGTTCACCTGTTCTCTGTTATGTGTAATCGGCTTGGGTGTATATATGTCTCGTGTGTCATAGTACGTGTGTTGGTGTTTGAGATGTGCATAGTGTTTGAGCTTTGTTGTATGTTTTGCATGTTTGCAAAAATAAAAGTGTGTTTCATCGTGCCTCGTCCCCGCATCCTGCTTATCCTTGCAACGTCACAACTAGACCACTTTAGATGTAACTTAGAACCTCCAGTGACCTCTGTATGTGTTTCTTTAGTTGTATGAGCTCCACTGGAGGACTCTGAATAGTTGACAATGGAAGAGGGCTATATCAGATTCACCCCTTCTGCCTCGGTGTGACAGATTAACACACTGCATTAACGTTTAGAAATAAAAAACATATGATAAACACAGTTTAGAAAATATTACCTTGTAACAATTCATTCAGTATATGAACTGTTTTCTGTGTCCTTATGTCTATAAATTAAAAGTAATAAAAAATTTAAATGATAAATAAATTACAATAAATGTATAAATGTTCACAAATAAGAAACTACATTGGTCTGCACTTTTCTCCACAGATTCAAGGAACTCATGAAAGTTGGAAGCTATAGAAACACATAATACAGAATTATAGACTGACTGATGTGTGAGCAGAAAGATCACTGTGATGTTCTCATATCTAAAGCACTCAAAGCATTGATGTTATGTAAATGAACTGTGATCTGATTGGTTTAAGGAAATAGATTCACCTACTTTGAAGTTCAAGTTTTTATCAAAAGGTTAGAACTGGTTGACTATACTTTGTCTGTTCTGCAACAGGAAATTTAAACATTTATATCCAAAGTATTACGCGATAGAAATCAATTTAAGACTACCCGTTATTGACCGCTAGATGGGGGAAGATACGAAGAAATAATTGAGTCCAGATGCTCCTGCCCGACTTTACGGTGAGACTCTGCTTTTACGTCATTAAAACGTTAAAGAAAAAAGGCCGCCATATTTGTAGTTCCACAACGTGAAAAGGCGTCATTTTGTATGCCAAAGAATGAATAAACACCATGCCATGCCTTGAAGACGACGAAATTGCAATCTATTTAGCTAGCCATAAGAATAAGAATAGCTGTTTGATTTACATAATCACAAATATATTGCATGTACATACATCTACATTTCAGCCGATCAAAATGTTTCACGTACTTATAACCGCAACTTTGTTACAGCGGTCATATCAGAGATTTACCAATATAAAACGCAACAGGTGTCGTGTTCTGTAATAGAACATTTTAACATTCATATCCATATTACACTGCAGAAATCAATTCAAGACTGTAGAGTCGTCGTACCAAATGACGTAAACTCAATATAAACCGCTGACTTAATTTAATGAACAGTATTAAGATAATGAGTGAGTACAGCGAGTCTTGTCTTACTGATGCCTGTTCTAACTGAACATAGGCAGACTCCTGCATGCTGACTGGTCTAGTCACCAAACACCTGCAGCTATGGCAGCTCGTAGCAGGCAGTTACCCCTGCCATAGAATTTAAAAGATTCAATTTCAGCAAATGTTAGCGCATTTGACAATGAGACAGAGACAGAGCAGGACGAAAATCCACCCTCTGTCGACTGAACATGTGCGGCGGAGGATAAGCAATGACTGGCCCATTAGACCAATCTTGAAGCGTGTCGAATTCTGCATAGAAAGTGACCAAAGCTGGAGGTTCTCTGCACGAAGATCAGGCACTAGCAGGCAAACCGAGCATTGCAAAGGCCATATTTGAAATTCCCACAATGCTTTTCTCACCGGGCGTATGTCGGGGCAATAACATTGTCAGTTGGTCCTAGCAGACAATTATCAGCATGACAAGAGTCTTTCATATCAATAAATTCTGACAAAACTTTGAAAGCGATAAGCAGTGGTTAGCTCGAAAGGTATTCATAAACAAGCATGTTGAAAATTACGAAGCAAGAGACTTAGATCAGCTGTTGTCTCTATCGATGGTCTGAGTGAACCATGTGTTCTTAGCATGCAGGTAGGGTCTAACGCCTTCTGTGCTGAGTTGCTGTTTCCAGATTTTAAAAATAGAACTCATTGTTAAACGGCATCTGTAATAGTTAAGGAAAGTGCGTTATAAGTATAAAGTGTTACAGTAAGTGTTTTGGCCCCTGACTGCCATTAGGACAAGCCAAGACAACCGCTCACTACGTTAGCTTATCTACTTGTTAAATCAGCCTGAAATTAAGATACAGCTAAAAGTGTTGATTTTTATACTAACATTTTAACAACTTCAGCCAAAGTATTCAGAATGTAAATGTTTGGTCTAGCAGGTATGGCCCACAACTGATGCAGAGAGTGCATGACATGGCAGAGGGGATTCATGTTGGCAAAATGCCCTCCTACGAATTAGTCCCAAATACTGAAGCAAAAAAGAGGCCGAATTCATCTGATGGAAGTAAGTCTAAAAGGGCTTCTTGATGATGTTACCCTGGTGACTTGCATTCTTTCCAGATGCTCAACAACCACTAAAAGTAGTGCATTGCTAAAAACTACTACTTGTGCTGGAGGTGTTGAAAATATGGTTTCCTTGTCATTGTCAGTTTGATTTTATAAGGTTCTACGTGGGTATCGATAGGAGCTGAAACTGTGCATGTGTTGCCCCTCTGAGGAGATGAGCCAATGAGGAAGATGCCCGTGTTCAAATTTGGCTCTAGACCACGCTTTGAGCTGGTGCACTTTGTCAGCGGTTGAAGTTGCAGCAGCATTGGCGGAGTGGGACGCAATGGGGAGAAGGAGAGCGAGAAGGATCTCAGGAGTGAGAAGCTGAACAGCGGCAAGCAGCGGGAGGCTGGAGACAAAGCCTCTCCTCTCCCTTCTCTGACACAAACACAGTCACATGTTATATACTCACATAATCCAAAATCCAGCATCTTTTATTTGCTGTTAGCTGGCGAAGAGTAATCAGTATAGTCAGATTCCTTTAATGTAAACACTTGGGAAAATTCCTGCCATGATACCACTTTGGACACAGGGAAGATTTGATAGTAAATATTCTGGCAGGGACAGGCCATGACGACTAAGGAAAGTTTATAATGAAGGTTAATTACACCATTCCATAAAATATAGATTCAGTTAAAATGATCAAACTTTTAAGTCATTCACTTTTATTTTTATGTAGCTAACCCTTTCTTACCGACTTAGTACAATGACAGGAGTTAATCAGAAACGCTCTCATTGGCATTTCTGCTTGAATTGGCTTGACTTGGAAATGGTTGGCTGGAAAATTCCTGCCATGAGATCACTTTGGACACAGGGAAGATCTAATAGTACATATTATGACAGGGTGAGGTCATGACTGCTTAGAAAAGTTTATAATGAAGGTCATGAAAGGTCAGTTTTGACTAATTGCAAAAAACACCATGTAAACATTAGAATGGGAAAGTCAAGCGGTCTGAGCGAAGCGAACTGCGAACGAGGCATGGAACAGACTAGCCAGGACCAATATTTTGAAAGTGATCAGAAGAGGATGACATCAAGAATCATTCTGATGATCAAGTGGCGCACGGTCAAGCAAATTGCAGCCAGATACAATGCTGTTGCTCCAACTAACATGTCTGAAGGCACACCATGGGTCCTCTGAAATCAGTAGATGTTTGAACAGAAGGGCTTACCTATGTATTGTGACCAAGTGCATCCCTTCATGCAGCTGCTTAAACTATGGCAGAAGGACACTTTCAACAAAACAAGAAACCCTGCCGCAAGGGTTGTATAATCACGGATTTGTTCCAGTATCAAGACAGCAAATTTTCAATGTTTCCCTGGCCTTCACAGTCCCCAGATCTTAATCCTATAGAACATCCCTGGGTAAAGGTATAACAGGCAGTTTAGAACATGTCAGTCCCTCCATGTAATTTGAGAGAAAATATCCTAGGAAGATTGGACCAAAAGGAAAAGCACATTTGGTAAATATGGGAAAAAGAAAAACGAAAAGACAAGATCCCTGCCAGAATATTCACGCAGCTTGTGCTATTGTTCACTTGCTGCTGTCAGAAGGGTGTTAAGAGAAGGAACACGACCTCAGAGGATGACTTCTTTAAGGGTAAGTTCTGACCACAGCCACCACTTGGATGAACTGTGTGTGTGTGTGTCTGAGAGAGAGAGATCTACGTAGAAGTGTTCTAAGTATCTATACAACGCTAATAAGACATTTTCTGTTACTTTTTAAACAGATACTAGAAGAAAGTATTTAATGAAGAATTACTTGACTACTGAGGGAACTGAATCAGCCATAGTAAGTAAAGTAGAACCAAGACAAATGATTTAAAGCCAAACTGAGGCAGGGGACAAAAGCCACAAAAAATGGAAAAACGGCTATGGTGAACAGTGATGCTAATTGAATGCTTGTACTTAAGTACACTGAAATGTCTTTGAATATAAATTACAAATGCATTTCAACAAATGTTCGAGAAATTAATTAAAAACACTAATGTAAATGTATTTAGAATATATTTAGGACACATACATTTAGCATATGCAATCTTTGTCAGTTACAGGAAAAAAAAATACTGTTGGTGGGTTTTTTGTTTGTTTGTTTTACATTCTCCTTACTATAGAATTAACAGTCGACTGTTCGGTGACTTTGCATGCTGAGTTGTAACACTGATTATTAGTATAATTGTGGCGAGAATCAAAATCAACACTAGCTAAAATGACTGAGCGCATTGGAATTTATTATTCCAATAGCACAATTTGAATGGGTCTACGGTACCTTAGTGTGTCAGGTCCTGTTATTTCTGTTGAACATTTGATGTTTGGGGGCACATTTTTACATCATTAGGCCTGCAGGCTATGTGATAACGGCTATGCGATAAAAATTGTATTTGTTTCCTTTCCAGTCCAATACAAATTATAAATTACAAATGTATCAAAATGTAATTAAAGTCATATTTCAATTAAATGTATTTAAATACTGTTCAACAATATTTCTACTCATATCTACAGGTGGAACCTAAAGATATGAATTTCAATGAGAGGGATAAATGTATTGAGGACCTGGAAGCCATGTTTGCTAAAGTGAGAAAGTCTGCAGTGGAGCAGAGCAATCCTAACGCTTGTTTTCCATAAATTCTCACAATGCTATGAACTATGGATTTCAAGTAGATGTAATTAAATATTGCTTAACACTGTTTCTCTTCATAGTTGGAGGTGAAACTGAATTCTTTTATAAAGATGGAATATGGTTCCTGTGAACATGATATGGGCCAACTGATTGAGGAGATGGAATCCACAGTTGCTAGAGTGAGAAAGTCTGCAATGCAGCAGAGCAATCCTAACACTTGTTTTCCATAAATACTAACAATGCAATTAAATATGCATTTCAAGTAGATGTAATTAAATATTGCTTACCTTGTCCCTTATTCCCTTATGCAACAGGAATCGAAAAGAAAGGTGTGAGCAAGTACACCCTCCACTGACAAGCTCCTGTTTTTTAAGTGTAAATGGATTCTGTGACTTGAACAAGTCTGCTCCTTCTCTCATCCAATATAGAAATTGCTCACCGAACTACAGTAAGTGAACAAGGTGTAATGAACTTGCTGTGAGAATGATCTCAGTAATTAACTCAAAAATGATAGGCCCAGAAGTGTTGATTTTTTTTTAAGTAGGAAGGATTTTGATATTTCAAGCTTGCCAGCAGAACTAGCTAGCCTAACCTGGGATGACAGCCAATGCACAGCATCACAGCTGGGGGAAACGGATGTGAAATGTCAGTTTAATTGGCAAGGCTCAAGGAAACAGGGTCCTGTCCCTTGACTGAGGTTGATCTAGAGGTATTTCAAGAAACTTCTCAAGCACACTTTAGTGGCAAAGAACAATATTTTCACTTGAACAGGGACCTCAGATTAAAAGTCTGATGCTCTACTGACTGAGCTATTCAGGATAGAAGCAATATCAGAAACATTACAAGTGTAATGTACATGTATGCAAAGAAAATTGAGTTCATGTGTATCGCATTAAGATGTCAATCTGCCTATGGAACATAACACCTCTTACGAGGCTCGATTTTTGCTCTCAAGCTGCGATGGTTTTGTCATGTTGTCTAAGAGAAGAGGCTTTGGTCGGTGGAGTGAGTCTTTGATAACTAAGATTGTAACTAAGATTGAAACTGCTCACCGCACTACATCGAGTACACAAGGTGTAATGAACTTGCTATGAGAATGATCTCAGTAAGTAACTCAAAAAGGATAGGCTCATCATGATGCATTAGCTAACAGTCGGCACTCATACACAAGTGTGAATGTTCAACATTCATTCAAGCATCTCGAGGTCACAGTCTGTAGTGTGTACAAAAGGAATCTAAAGGAAAGGTTTGAGCAAGTGCATCCTCCACTGATAAGAGATATAACTTTAGACTCCAATTGTAACATTAGAAAAAAGATGTACATACAGTCCATTTGTTTAAAATGTTCTTTGATGTGAAGCTCATATTATTTTGCCCCCACTTACGCAGAACTTGATTGTTGGAAGAATACAACAGGGGAACTTTCAGTTGTACTTCACATGACTGACACTGTGTAGACTTTAACTAATGTACAGTTGTGTAGCTTTAGAGTTGTGTACAATTAGAGCAAGTGACCTAAGCAACATGTATTGCATACACAGTTTGCCTTAACAAATCCATCACTTCATCATGGTCAGAATATTTGTTATAGATACATGTAATGCTTCAGCATTGCTACTAGTTCTAATACACTCAAACTAGTGCACCAGAGTGGGTGATGGTAATGGTACTGTTAGAAGCAAACCTATATGACTGGGGTTGGGCTTCCACACACTGTCCCTTTCTCCCAATTCACAGAGCGGAAACGACTCGTTTTCAGCCTGTTTTTTTTTTTTTTTTACACAACCAATTTCCAACCTCTATAGATATTGCTTGGAATTCAACAGGCACCTGTTGCTACTGCACCTTTAAGACGGATGTAAGATAAATGAGCTCCTTTATGATTGGCTGCCCTGTATTGTGCTTCATTCAAAAGGTACTCAGAGCTGAAATGCCTGAGAAAGGCAATTTAAGTGGGTGTGCTAAACCTCTATAGGCTGAATAGGCAGAGATAGGTAAATAAAGTGTTCTTGTGACATTAGAAATACAAATTTCAAAAGGGGCATTTTTGGCAGCTTAACTGACATAGTTAAGAATTTTAACATTTAAAATATATATATTAAAAGGAGAATGTTACTTATTTCACTCTGACTGTAAAACAGTGCATATTGTGTTAAATGGGATTTCCATCCCATGTTTTTAAGGCTGCCTTATGTATAAATAAATATGCAAGAATGCAGAGCATGAATAGGTCGGTCTTCCATTCTGTATCACATACCTACCCTTGATAACACCGTGGTAACTGGAAAAAAAACCAACCCTTTTTACTCAGTTGTCACTACTTCCAATAGACTTCACGCTAATCTCATAGAAGTCCACCCCTTTCCGTGTCCTCCGGAAACAGCACTTCCGTTGTGTTGTGACAGGATTTGTTCCTGAAGTTGTATGCGTTTTCTAAATTTGCACCGCATTTCTAAAGTGTGTTACCACTTTGATGAATATGCTTTGTGTATTTGCAGCACGATGGGTTTTCCAGGACACCGTAATTTATGCATGTTTAATTCCATCTTTTATTCACGTACTAAGCCCAACTCTATAGGCTAATATTTATAAAACCGAGATAACCATAGAAACGTCTTCATCTGTGCTTGATACTTTCACGGAAAAACGGAACTGCTGCTTGTCAAGCTTGTTTCATCAGGTTTTATATCATCGTCATGACGTGTTTGAATTGATCCCAGACATATGCAGTCCTCATCAAAATCCATTCAAGTCCTAGGCTGTGAGTAAGGTAGCTAGCTATGTTCTCTCTCTGGTCACAGTTGGCAAATAAATTATGCATATAGATTGTGGGGAAAACACTTTAGCACGTGTTCTCCAAAGAAGTGTCTTAATATGAGCTATCTAGCTAGTTCCAATGTCAACTGTAATCATAACACTGGGTTTCTCTCTGTGCTCAGGTGTCTTATTTGCATGCCAGTAACATGTTAGCGATATTGAAGTAGTGTGATTTTTTATGTTGCCCGTGATGAAAGGTGACAGCGAATAAAAATCCAAACATTTTTTTTGTTCAGGTCTTTTTAACGGTCATAACCCACACATATTTATCTAACAAAAAAATCAGGTTCCCTAAACTATCCCACATGTCATACTGAAGGAAAAAAAATCACTTGTTGCTAAGAGATAGTAGAAGCACAGTAATCCGCTACCTGTAAAAATAACTGAACGTTACAACTCTGGCTTTGAATACATTCTTATGGATTCTATTTACAGTGTGGTTATACAATAAAATAAGTTGTACATTAAAATAATTGTAATTATTTACAGGTGCACACGTTTGCCAGAGCGCAAGACTAATTGCGTTTTAAAGTAACAATGCTTATAGATGTATGTCTAGAGAAATTAGGGCGCAAATGTAACTTTGTAGCCAGTTATCTATGATAAAACGTAACCTGTCATATTTGGAACATTTCTCCTTACCACAGGGCGAGACAGTGAGGATTTTAGGAAAAACATTACGCTACCTGAATTTACCAAACTATACTGCGGAAGTTAAAGAATCTTACGTTTGAAACGCACACACACACACACGTAAATAATATTTATTTTCAAGAGGGTGACAACGTATGAGAACTGAGAACTTGCATCAGTAATGACGAAATAATACATATTCATAACATCTAAGAGTCAAAACTCCGTTTTAAAACAAAACAATGAGGTGCGCTGTATCGCCAATATCAGTTAAAGGACCTGTAAAAACCATATTTGATATTTTACTTAATTCTCTAATCGAGTAGATCACAGATTCGAACAGGATGGGCTGTGTTTGCTCGTGTATGAAGGTATGTATGTTTTTTCCTACACTTTGGGAACGATTTTAAATACGATAATCTGAAAAGGATTAAGATTTATTGTGCATGTCACGGAACGCTTCCACTGGTCACGTGGTATGGCCCGCCGCGTTGACTGTCTCGTGTGTAACCTTGCCTATGTTGTTCAGCACACACCTGCATCGGTTTACTCTTGTCATGTTTGTATGTATTTAAACCCTTGTTAGTGTGTGCCTTATTGTCAGTCGTTGATCATTGTCACGGTCACAGTTTGTGTTATACGTGAGTGCCGGTGTCTGTATCGTATGTTAATAATCCTTAATAAACGTCTCCGTGGAGCGAGTCTGTACGTCCTGTTCCTTGACCAGCGGCACTCGGGCCGTTACAGTGCGTAACTAATTAGCATTTTCCTGTAAAAAAAAAATAGCGCAAATGCAGATGATTAAAAAGTTTTGTTTTGTTTTTTTTAAATCAAAATGAGATTCTTGTAAGAATACCGAGATATCGCTAAGTCGCGATAATACTGCATATACAAATCAATACGTTTCTACAATGCTTTTCTACAGAAAAAGAAGAAGGAGAAAACGAATAGAAGTTGGTGGAGACACATAATCTCATCCTCCAAAGTGTCTGACTCCTGCGTGGCATTAGACGGTCACGCCGCGAATGTGACCACCTCCACTTCTTGCCCCTCTTCCTCTGAGGGGTCCCTGATCTTCAGTACTGCTTCTTCCTTTTCACCTGTGGACATATCCCACAATGCCTCTTCTACCCAGTCGTGCCTTCCTGGTCAAGCCTCCTCCTCCTCCTCCTCCTCCTCATATGAGTCGCTCAGGACTACAGCAGTGATTGTTCCTGGTTAGAGCTCAGCAGATTTGATCATGTTGTTCAAATGCATAGTCTGTTTTTGGTTAAGGACATTTACTCCAAGTTTCTGTTCTCTATACAGAGGCTGCAGATAAAGATGTGGACTCCGTGCGCATTGAGAGGTGGGTACATTATCAAAATTCATCTTCGTGGCAGAGAAAAGTGTGGCATGGTGGTTACCCAATGGCACTGCCATTGTAACTTCCTTAGGGCATAAAACGAGAAAAAACATCATTGTATTTTTCATTCTTCACACCTTTATCTGTCTAAGGGTTGTTATGTGAACATTTTGTGCATAACTGGCCACTCTGTATTCATCTCTCCCTTCTTTTCTGTCTCTCAGGTTTCCGGCTGTTCTGATGCAGGCAGACACTCGTGTTCAGCCGCGGAATTTATTGCGACAGCTGCTGCACGTCCTCAGGAGTAAAAGGATGCGTCAGATTGGTCAGGGTGAGGGCCAAGGCCACACCCCCATCCATTCCGCTGTCGAACACCTCAACATTCGGCAGCTCGGGTAAAGACGAGAATACACACCGCGTTTTACTACACAGCCTATTAAGAGTAGATGATTTTACAGTTTACACAGGTGAAGCTCAGTCTTTTTCTCCTATACAAATACAAACATATTGTAATTAAATGAGCAGTAAGTCATTTAGCAGTTCTTCTTCACATTATGAAACAGCCATTATACTGACATGTAGTGGCCTGGATGTTTCAGAGCTTGTGCACTAAATCTATTTTTAACATGGATGACCTGTTAGGTTTCCCAACATTGGGAACAGCTGCTATATGAACGCCACTCTGCAGTGCCTACTGAGTATCTCCTGCTTCTGGAGACCCATCAGAGCTCAGTCATCCTGCTTGACGGATCCTTCTAGTTGCCAGATGCTCAGGTACCCGTTCAGAACCAGAGGCTTCACATGGGTCTAAATGAACTGTTTAATCATGAGTGCTTAAGGAGGTGCTGTGATGCTCAGAGATATAAACCACTTGGTCTCCCTGTTGCTGTGTGTAGATGTTTTTCAGATCTGCAGCAGGCCCAGCTCACCACTCGCAGCACAAAGCAGAAGGTGCAGCTCCTGGGAGCCCTGCTTGAGTGTGTTTCAGCCCGCTGCCCTGCATTCGAAGAGGACTATGAACAGGTCCAGCTAAATGGCCCCCTCAGCCATTCAGAACACATCAGAACCTCACGCAGTACCCTGCAGGAACTGCACACGGCCACCTTTGTTTTCTCACCGTGCTGCTGTTGAAGTCCAGGAGCAAATCCTCCTCTGATGTTCTCCTGTGCTGTCCTCCACAGGATGCTCATGAGTTCCTGATGCTCTGCTTACTGCAGCTGAAAGAGGAGGGAGAGAGACTCAGGGCCTCTTTCTTCTCTTACATCTGCCCTGTGGCAAACTTTGAGTTTCATATCAAGTCTGTGCTCACATGTACCAGGTAATTAGGTATCACTGTTGCATATCTCCTTTGTGTTAATGGACTGGTCTTAACCAGTCTTAACGTGTTTGTTTAAAGTACATTTTCTCACCGAGAGTAGGCGCTTTCTCCGGACATCTCTGTTTAAAGTATTCACGAAAGTTTCATAACATACATAACTTAAATATGAACATTTAAAATGCTCACAAGTTCAGCTTGTATTCATTACATAGCTTTCAAATCTCAGAGTGTGTGTGAGTTTGGGAAAACAACAGACATGGACTGAGCATTCTAAATGTTTTCTGCTCTGATGCTTCACATTAGATAAGATGTTATCTACTTGTAAAACTGAGCAAATTAGCATGTGATAACTCACACACTGTATAAGGGATGCAGGAGATTATTTCTGTGCAAATGTTGTAACATTTCTGTTCTCCATTTTGTGAAAGCTGTGGAAAGCAGAGCTGCAGAGTGGATGTCTACAACCACCTCTCTGTAAATCTGAGCCCTGCTACGACCGACAGCCTACACACTTACTTTAAGGTTGGTCACCTCACACACCCTCTTTGGATAAGGCTTCATTACTGTGTTGTAAAGGAGAGAATACAGTTATGACATGCTACCATTTTGATTTTATCACTCTCAATGAAAGGGTCTCTTTCTTTTTTCAGCCAACACTACTGGAGCGTTTTTGTGAGTGTGAAGCAGGCTGCGAGGCAACTGAAGAGGTGGAGTTTTTCACACTGCCACGGTGAGTCTCGTCTGACGTAGATGACCTTAAAGAATGAGTTTTAAACCAGTCCAACACACACACCCTCCTCCACTCACACACACTTCCAGTCCTTAAGTCACTTTTCCTCTTGGAACAGTATTTTCGTCCTCCACCTTAAGCGGTTTGACATGCTGGGCCAAAAGCTCTCAGACGTGATGGACGTCCCGTCCGAGCTGGATCTCTCTGCCCTTCCTGGGGTGGCTTCTCTCAGGCAGCAGTCGAGGTGAGCTCGTACCATCAACCCGTGCCCACATACTTCTCTGTCCACCCATTCCCATTTAGCTACAAAATGCCGACTGAATGGCTTTGTGGTTTGTCCTCAGTGGAGCAGCGGGAACCCAGGACAAACCGCAAGAAATGCAAAATGATAAACTGGGGGAAAACTCCAGTCCCCAGCCAGGTAGAGTTGTGCCATTTTCTTACAGTGGAGTGATAATACGGCTGTGTATAAGTATCTGCCATAATGACTAAGTTCTTTTAACCCATCAGTAGTAAATGAGAGAGGAGAAGGACAGGGAGCTAGAGGACAGCAAGTAAGCCTACCGGTGAGGAGAGAGAGAGACCAAAAAGAAGAGAGATACAGGCTGAGAGAGACACAGAGACAGAATGAGAGAGAATGAAAGAGGCCTGTTAATACAGAGATGGCGTTCGATCCGTGATGCGTTTTCAGTTAATCGTATGAAAAAAAAGATGTATTTGTTTGTTGCAGGAATGTGCACCCACTGGCACCTACAGACTCCAGGCGGTGGTTTCTCATTTAGGTGACAGCATGGACCATGGTGAGTAATCTGACATTATTTATACACGTGCAGTAGAAACTATTAAATGACTAAGGACCACCGACTACTCCGACAGGCCACTATATCAGTGACACAGCTGAGGGAGAAGGACAGAGCTGGTTGTCATTCAGTGACTTAAAAGTATCAAGAAGCACTGAGCCAGCCATCCTAAAGAGCAGGACAAAAACAGCCTACCTGATTTTCTACGTGCACAGGTAGAATCTCACCTTTCAGACTTGGGAATGTAGGTACCTCAGTCTAGGAGCACTCTAACAGAAACAAGTTTTACAAGCTTTTATATGTAGGGAGTAAATTAGCCTTTACTGTGCCCTGGGACTGCAGGTCTCTTGTGCATGACAGGTGAGTGAGGCCTACTCCCAGCACCGGTGGGCAGGTGCTAACCTTCTTTCTCAGTCCTTTCACCCTTCCCTCTCTGCAAAAGAATTTAAAAAATTTTAACACATTAAAATGAGCCATTTTTTATTCTCCACAAAATAGTAAATGCCCCCTCTGGCGTTCTTGTTAAAACACTTTTTCCATATTTTTAACCCATAGATGTATAACATGAATAATACTGTACTTGTCAAGTCAACATATTTAGATGAGGTGTCCTAGTGTCAGTTATTGTCTTCTAATCGCTATTGGAGATGTACAAGTCCCCATTCTTTATCCCCAACATTGTTCATACTAAAAGATTAATTTCTTTTCCAAGTAGCACATGGCAGGGATTAAACACCTATTTACATGGACGTCACTTCCATCGCCACATATGAGAACACTACCAGGGTGCTTCACTGACGGAGGAAGAGCTTCAGTCCTTTTTGAGAAATAACCAACTTGTATTTTAATTTGCAGATGTTAGGAGTGAACCAGCATCTGTCTATAGTTCTTTTAATTGTGAGCACACATATTTAAACCCTTATTTTGTTGTTGTTTGTCAGTGTTTGACCCCATGTATGCTGCTTTGTTGTGTTTTAAGACTGCCTGTTATGTTCTAAGTAGTGTTAATGCTTAATGTTCTTCGTGTTTGGTTTTGTCTTGTTCTGTATGATAATAAACGTCTGTGGCATCTGAACCGCAGCTCATCTTTGCATCCGGCTTCACGTCACAGGAACACCGACCGTTGAAGGTTGCCTCGAGCCAAGGGAAAGAAGAAAAAGGGGAAACCCAACCCATGCAGGAGAATCCTCCATACTTGTGGGAACACTCCCTGTCATCACATCGGGGGAGAGTATCTCTGGAGGATTTTGGGGGGGCCCTGGTGGTGGTCCAGGATCAGATGCTGCAGAGTCCTGCCTACCTTCACTGGATTACCGGGACCCGTACGATTACGACTACCAATATCCAGGGTCAGACTCTGCAGGGTCCTACTATCCCCCCACGGACTACCAGGAGGACTATGAGGATTACAGCAGGAGTGAGGAGTATGTTGACGTCGGCCTCAGGTCAGACACCGAATCCGACCGCTCTGAGGATCCATCAGTGGAGGTGGAGGAGGCCCGCCATGAGGATCCTTCCTGTGGTTTATAGACCGGGTCAGAGGACTCTGAAAGCGACGAGCCTCCGATGTTAGTGCTTAATGTTCTTCGTGTTTGGTTTCATTTTGTTTTGTGTGTTAATAAACATGTGTCTCATGTGAACCACGGCTCGTCTTTGCATCCTGCCTTGTCTCCCACGTCACAGAACAGCAATTCATCTACACTTCTCACAGATAAAGCTATCGCTAACGGCGAAGAATAAACATGTTGCAAAAAAGCAGTAAGAGCTAGTATGCAGAAACAGTGGTGTTAGCGCGAAACAGATTCAAAAACAGGAGTCTCCTTATGAAGGAAGGAGGTTCTTATGAACCTCTGTATTTTGACAGCAAGTATTGACCATGTGCCATTAAAACCATGCCAGGTATGGTATTAATCCACAAAATAGCACATCAAATCTAATTATTTGGCTAGTACAGGGTTATGCAATATTCCCTCAACTCAGCAAAATGCAACAGCTTGAATTACTTAACTGATTAATAATAATAAAAAATCTTTCCTGACTATAAAAATATAGCTGACCCATTCGAAAGATTAAACATCCAGTGAGTGTGTATCCTGGCATGTTAAGGTAAAAGGCATCTCCGACTGGAATACATTTAAGCGGTTTCGGGCGCCATCTGGTGGCGACTTGGAGTCCTTATCACGCTCTCATTTCTTTTGTATGTCGGGACAAATGTTTTGTTATCCTACCTATCGAGCAGTCCTACCTAGATTTAATGCACTTATGTACATTAGCATTAGTCCAGGCTTCTGGTGTTTATTTTGGATGCATATATTATAATTAGGCTACTGTGGACATTTGTATTTTGTATAGCTACAGCACCTGTACTTCACACACGTGTAGTAATCGGATCTAGAAAGTTGCCAGCCCTATTAAAATATTAGGTTTATAGTATAACAGTTTAATTAAACAGACAAAGTGTTAATCACAATCATTTGCATGATGATTAATCTTGAACCAAAAATCTCACCGGGTGCTGTAGTTCTCTTTCCAGACACACACCCAATAAAACTGTGCTTGATCATTTCTTATTGATAGCCACTGACTATAGGATCAATAGAATAGTACAACCAAATAACCTTTAATGTTTTGCTTTACTGTAATACAATTTAGAATTGCGATGTTACCCTTTTAAGAAGAACTGAACACATTGTGACAAGAGCAACTGGATGAAGCTTTATTGACATGCTGGTCAAGGACTCACATCCAATATGTTTAAAATACATTAATTGAGGCCAAGTGCAGCATAAAAAAATATTTTAACTTCACACAGAACCAAAACAATCAACATTAAAATATATAAAATATATAATGTATAAAAATATGGGTATTGTTTAAAAAAAAAACAAAAAAAAACTAACCCTAACCCTAACCAAACCCTAATCCTAACCCTAAACTAGTAGCACAGACGTGTGTCCCAATTTGTCTGGGACAGCAAGAGAGAGGGAGAATGATAGATAGATAGATAGATAGATAGATAGATAGATAGATAGATAGATAGATAGATAGATAGATAGATAGATAGATAGATAGATAGATAGATAGATAGATAGATAGATAGATAGATAGATAGATAGATAGAGAGAGAGATAGAGAGAGAGAGAGAGAGAGAGCTACTTGAAAAGAAATGTGAGCTATGTCCTATTTTCCTTTCTTTACTGCAACACTGTCATGGGACCCAACGTTAAGTCCTTTCTTTGGTTCCACTTTCTCACTGTTCACTTTACTATGTTATGAGATGCTATGAAGCGAAAAATAAAACATGCCACGACTACTGTACGCATAATGAAGCACAAATAGAACATGAAAGTCCAAGCTAATGTGATCTTTGGCGTCATCTGCTGCTGCCTCTTGCCGTAGTTGTGACAAGTCACCACAAGAGGTCTCTGTTAAAGCGAACACAAAAACACAAGACAGGTCTTCTGTGCCCTACGCCCTTAATTCTACTTACTCTAGACACAAAAGCAAATGTTAGAAACCGGTTCAAAGTGACCAGTCCTTCAGGTTCAATCTTCTCCAAGTAACCCACTGCCATCCATCCTCTGTAGTCGGATCCGGGGAAGTCAAGAGACACTGACACCAAGGTAGTGAATCAAGAGCGCTCCACTTTATCGAGGAAAGCACAGAGTATATATGTGTCCTAAATCTACTATCTAAATATACAGGATGACGGGGAAAAGTGAGGCATGTTCTAAGGGTCTATGTAGAAAGGAAAGAAACAAGGTTAGTAAAGATTAGATGTTCTCTGCATGAACGAGCCACTAGCTGTTCCCGTGCCCGTCATGAGCCACTGCTGTCCTTAAAGAGAGACAGGGAGAGAGAGAAAGAGAAAGGGAGCGGTAAAGAAGACAAGAAGAGGGAGCGGATGACCTCGGGCGACCAGCTCGCGGTCAAACCGCCATGTCATGGCTGATAGGCAGAGACCTTGCGTTGAGTGCCTGAAGACATAAAGGCTCCAGTATCTAACACGCCCCTCTTTGATTCCAAAGGAATCACATATCAGTATATAGACCTTTCTCATACGCAGGCACCAAGGCAACATTAGCATGATTAATCACGGAGGTAGAAATGAGAGTTATGAAAGAAGACAGGAGTGACAATAAACAGGGTCCACAAACAAGAATCAACACAATAATCAGGAGTATGGGAAAACATATGTTTATGAGCCAAGATCCCCAAGGGCCGACAAGCTCAGTTAACCAACTGAACCAAGAATCATCGGCGGGTGGAGGCTCAGCAATAGCGGTCTTCATGTGCAAAATGATGTCAGTAATGCTGTTATAGTAACTAGGGATGTCAAAGCAACACGTTTCATTAATGACCTTGCAGATGCCTCCCTCCTTTGCCAAGAGGAGATCTAGGGCTAGGCGGTTCTGCATGACAGCGGTACGGATCTTATTTACCTTATCATTGAGTAATGCCATGGCGTTTTCACTCCTATTGGCTAAATTAAGTACCTGCCATGCCAAACCGTTAATTTTATTAAGGGCTGCAGTAGTTCCTCCTCCCAGGAACAAACTCCCACCCGCGTTCATTCCAGGATTAGTCCATGAGTTGGCCAGTACATACCCACCATACCTATTAGGGGTGCCATTAATTACAGACCTTTTAGCTCTGTCAGATGTCAACTGCGAACATGTATATATGACCAGAGATGGGATAGTTAATGCTGGGGTACAACATCCTTTCCAGGGAAATTGATGACGGGTATGACTAACAATCAAAGTGGGTAGGCTGGAGTATTCCATCCTACCGCATACCCACATGATAGCTGCAGATATGCCAGTGCCCAGGATCGCAGGGCAAAGAGACGGTGTGCCTGTTATATTATTTATTGTGCATCTGCCCAGTCCCCGTGCCTAATGTCCATACCTCATTTATACACAGCGTGTGACCAAAAAATGGACAATCAGGCAAGCCTGCAGAACATAGACAGGTGCTACCGTTCACAGGTAATACTGCTAGGGTCATATTTCTGAAATGGGGGTAATACCATTTACTAATGCCAATGTCACAGTCTGTCCTGTGGTTTGGCCATGAACGACCAAACAAGGCCCATGCGGGGAGATTACCACTGGCAGCTGCTGCCTTAGATACATTTCGTATAAACCGTACTCCCATATTGATCTGACAGTCGGATGAATTATGATTAAGTGCTGCTGCCATAACATCATCTACCAGGACTGGTACCCAGGGTGTATGGAATGCTTGACAAACCAAACAGTCCTTCCCTGGCTCCACCTCTCCTACCGCTACCAGGGAGACCACACAAGCTAATTTACATTGTTGTTGATGACTCTGAAAGCCCACTATCCCCCATTTTGTACTTTTTGAGACTGAAAATAATGCCAATATTATCAAATGAATGGGGCCCATTATTCCTATAGTAAGGTTTTGCAAGAACCTTTCAGGAAAGGACCAAAGAGTCAGCAAAAGGATGTTAATAGGCAGAAAGGATATCTATCAAGTTATAATACCAATGCTAAAGTGTATTGACATACAGGGACAAGGAGTACTTCCTTGGTGTGTGGTGCAGCCAAGGGCCAGTCCCTCAGCATGAAATCATATAACAAATTTTGTACTATATGTGAATGTGTTTAGGTGCATTTTGCTTGTCGGACGCGTCAGCTACTGGTGATTTCTTCAGCCGGCTGGTGTGTATCCACTGTGCTGATCCCGATGTAAGCACAGCGGTTCGGGTCACTGCGATCACGGTTGTTGGGGGTCCATACGCAGCTTTACCAGCTTTCCAAGGGTTCAGTGATTTGACCAAAACAGTGTCACCTGGAATAAATGCATGAGTAGGCTTGTTTGCGGGAAGAGGGAGAGAGCAAGCGACATTACCATGCACACTGTTCAATTTCTCAGTCAACATTTGGGTGTAGTCCACCAAGATCACGTCCATGTCACCTGAATGAGAAACACCTGGGTTACATCTGACCCATGGGATGGTAAATGGTCTACCAAAAGTTACATCAAACGGTGACAATTTATTGGTGGCACTGGGCGTCATTCTGATCTCACATAACACCGCTGGCAGTAGATGTATCCACTTCTTTCCTGTTTCCATCATAGCCTTTGTTAACCTTTCTTTCAAGGTATGTTTCATTCTCTCAACAATGCCAGATGACTGAGGATGATAAGGGATGTGAAATTTCCAGTCAATAGTTAGGTAGGTGCATAGTTTCTGAGTTACCTTGGAAATGAAACAGGGTCCCTAACCTGAATCTATTACCCAAGGCACACAGTACCTCCGTATTATCTCCTTGGCTAGGATTTTAACCTAAGAACAAGGAAATGCCTCAGTCCACTTGGAAAACCTGTCTACAATCACCAGCAGGTACTTCAACTGACTACAAGGTGGCATGTGCGTAGTCTATCTGTAGATACTGAAAGGGATATTCAGGAGCCGGCAAGGCATCATGTTTGGTTTGTGTTTTACCCTGGAGGCTTCTAGCACAGGTTAAAACACAAGCCAAACATGATCTAATGGCAAATGTACAATTTTGCAAAAGGTGCGGTATCAGAATTCTGTCTTGTATGTGAGATTTGTTTATAGATCTGGGAAATGTCAAAGTATATATGTCCATACCATGCCTGTTCAAACACAGAAAATATGTGTAAATATAATAGATAAATGCATTTATTATAAGAATTTTAACAGAGTTCAGTACTTAGATTTTGCATTTCTGATGAGAGAATCATTATCAAATAAAACCAAGACGAACAGCTGGGAAAGAATCGTGAGGATCCCTGTTTTCTGTGCACACTGTTTGCACAGAGCAGTGCGAGCCACTGCAATCGAGACTGATTCTCCTTCTCCAGAAAGTTGATTATTTCAATGATCAGCAGCATATCATTTTCTAATTTAAGGCATATGTTTTGAACAGTTTGCATACTTTTAAGGCATGCACACTGGATTTGAAAATTAAGTGAACTGTCTTTGATGTAGTGTGAATGAGAAATAAAATGGATCATTAAGAATACATTGGTCAAGGAATGTGCACTGATGGAACCCACAGTCCCTCGCTCACCCTTGGCCAAAACGAGTCGAGGAAGAGCAAACCCATTCCTGGTTCGGTACGTCCACTTAACAGATAATTTAGTGGTTTTACTTTTTGGCTACTCTACCCACCTCTGTCTGTATTGCAGTTTGGGTTGTTTGTCTGTCTAAATGTCCGCTTAGCTACTATAGCTAGAGCTTTTCTAATTTTATGATGAACGGTCTGTCTGCTGTAGTTTTATATAGTTATGGAATGCATTGACGTTCCACCTGTTTTCTCACACAAGGCTTTATGTCAAGCATAAGCGACTGCTTTTCATGCTATTTAGATTTTGCTATTTTAAAGGTACAAGACAAGTAATATAAGTGATTAAACCAAATTTCATCACCATACCCGCCCTTTCTCGTCTGCCCACACTTGGTGACGTATTTCGATGTGGTACGTCCACGCTGCAGATGCGTATAACGTTCCTAAGTGCGGCAGTTTGAGACGAACAGCTCTACTTAGCAGAGAAG
Organism: Electrophorus electricus; assembly: GCF_041902795.1. Lineage (NCBI taxonomy): Eukaryota > Metazoa > Chordata > Actinopteri > Gymnotiformes > Gymnotidae > Electrophorus > Electrophorus electricus. Next base: position 54,247 of record NW_027658725.1, on the reverse strand, counting down.
AGTCGATCCACAGTAGCGCCCCTCTCTCTGCGTCTACCTCTGTTCACTCACTAGAGAGAATCTGCTTTTGATTTTGATTTTGAACAATTGAATTTGATAATTTTGACCATTAACACTTTGTGCGCTGTGTGAGTGAAAACAATGTATTCTGTGCTTTCTAACTTTCACAGCAGTTGTCGGTTATGTGTTGATTTTGTCAGATGCCGTCACGGTTATAAAATCATTTTAGCGGTGCCGAGCCGCAGGTTGAATATTTGGAAATGACTTGGATAACACGTAAGCTACGTAACACGTAACACGTAAGCTGTTAATGGGTGCGTTTCAGTCCCTGTCATTTTCGTCCCGTTGTGGAAACCAATATATGTAAAAGAATTACCAAAAAAAAGGACTTATTGCTTGAAGCAGTGAAGCGGAGATGGGTTTTATGTTATGAGCAAATTTTTTGGCCCTTAACTCAAAAGAGAGTTCCATTTTTTGATGATAATTTATTGTAACACCATGAAAGGTAGCAGCGACCCTTTTGGTCAGCTGCAACATATAAAATCAAGACATAACCTGTGCATACATATGGGTGTGCTTTCTGTGCCTTCTTGTTATGAGTAAAGTAACCTAAATAGTAAAGAAAACAGGGCTCTCAGCAGACATTAGTGTTTTCTGGAAATTTGCTTGCTACCTTACAGCTTGTTTTCTTAGAAAGAAACATTTGACGGTGGAGTATCAGTTTTTGAAATATGGGTTACCTCTTGAAAAGTAGAGTTTTAAAGTACCTTGTTAATGGCTATAAATGAACAGTTTAAATGCATAAAAAGAGCAGCTGACGTGTTGCTTGCCATATGGGCTAGTTATCTCACCTTCATACGTACTGCTAACCTGACTGGTTACTTATCTTAGTTTGCCTTCTGCAACAGTCACCATTTTGTGGGGTCAGATATTTGTTAGCTAATAAGTTACTTCCATATACCCACCAACACATTCTACAGGTCAACACATTCCTGCTGCCCCTTTTGTGTATGTGTCATGACTGTTTATTTAATGATGTTTAAGTTGTTTGTGACCTAATTATTAACCACTAATAAAATCAGTTTAAACCATTCATAAACTTTTTGTATTCAATGCAGTAAGATTTAGCCTTTGGAACTAATGGTTTAGGGATATGCATACCCAGCTGCTTGCCTGTTGAAATTTACCTGTAAAGGTGTGCTGCCATTCTGATTGCTTTCTTGCCTGTTTTCTGTCCTTCATGAGTGTTGGTCTGCATACTGACAGTCTTTCTGAACTGACTGCCATTCACATGTATAACTGTCTGCCTTCTGATCCTCAAGCCTGCCTGCTTACATGTTAGATTGCTGTCTGTCCACCAAACTGTAAAAATGATTTATGCTTTTGACTTCATATCGCCTTTTCAGAACAAAGTATTCCAGGAGAGTCCTAAGAAAACTTGGACCAGGACAAATGGAGAAACAGAAGCGTCTTTTTGGCAGGAAGATGTAAGGCCTTTGCACTACAATGTTAAAAAATCTTAGAATAACAATATGAATTTTAAATGATTCTTATTTATACAGCATATTCCTTATAGAACCCAAAATCTCAAGGTGCTTTACACTGAAATGAACGAACAGTATTCAGCAATAAAACATTGATCAAATAAAAGTTAAAAGTCACAAAATATAAATGTAGAAAATGAAATTAATTTAAACAGAATTTAAATTAACCCGGCTAAACAAGCTGAACAATTAGACTAAGCTAAACAAGCCACTCTTTAATCTGTATTAAACACCAATAGATACTATAAATACTTTCTGGACTATTCCAAAGTATCGGAACGATGAAACATGAAACAGATTAAACATGTTTCATCAGCCTTGTTATTTTAAAAGATTAGGAAGTAATGTTAAAGGAATTAGTCTTATTTTCCTTATAATGTGCTAAAGTAGAATAAAATCATTTTGATTGTATTGTGCAATTAACAAAATACAACATGGACCTGAGCTCTATGAGTGATTCATCCATTAAATAGAGAATAAGAATAACAATCTATAAACTTAGACACAAGCTCTCTCAAAATAATTTGATCATGGATTTTAGTTCAGGCTGTTGATGTCTGAAGAATGACAAACGAACAACATTTCCTTATATATTTTTGTTGTTTCCATAGTAAAATTCCTTCACCTCCAAAAGTGGCACGGGCTTCTTCAGTATTTAAAAAGGTGAGTTTAAAATGGCCAAATTTGTTATTCATCAGAAAATCGAATTGTTGCTAATAAGTGAGATGTCAGCACAGTTGTTATGTTATCCTGATATTTAATTTCTTTTTATTCAACCTCTTCTATGGTTCTCAAAACAAGAGCAAGTCAAAAAGCACAAGACAAGACGAGAATAAACCTGTGAGGAATGACAGCAAAATGCTCCTTGATAGAGCCAAAAAAATCATCCCAGACTTGGAGAAGCTGGATATTGCACCAATCTTGACCCATTTTGTGATGGATCTGACTCATGAGTATGCCATTTTTAAACCTTTTCTTCTTCTTCTTCTTCTTCTTCTTCTTCTTCTTCTTCTTCTTCTTCTTCTTCTTCTTCTTCTTCTTCTTCTTCTTCTTCTTCTTCTGCTTTTTCAATTTATAATTTTTATTTTTGGTATACTTTTGAATGTATGAGATTTTTAGAATAAATATTAATTATAGTTCTAAAGAATGCTTTTATTCACATTCTTTTAGGCAGTGGACATCTATCCGGAAAGCAATCCCTAGTCCAGTAAGTCATACTACATTGCTTACACATCAACATATTTTAAATGGGATTCATATTAATTCTAAACCAAACAACCAAAACCATTTTGGAGCAATTTTCAATGTTCGCCTTTCTATGTTATCTCTCCTTTCTTTCACAGGAGACAAAGGTCATGATCTCTCATATGGGTTCATTCATTGCCGACATTGTCAGTGAAGTAACTGTGATGGGTCTTCTTTCATCTCTGGAAGAAATGTTAGATGTTGATCTAAGATCAGTGTTGCTTTCAAATTCCAAGAAGGAAACTGCAGATTTGCTGAATGCTTTCCGTACCAGATCTTGTGAGATAAATCATTCAGCTTCAGTCCACGTGAAGGAGGGGACAGCTCATATAGACTCTCTAAGCAGAGATGTTAGGACTGCAGTTATTGATACGCATCGCAGTTGCCTGGATGACCATGAGAGAGACCAAATTGTGATGAAATTCCACTCGACCATGGAAGATACAAATTCAGAAGCAATGAGTGAGCTTCTGATAGGAGATACTGAGAGTTTGACATCGTTATCCTCAGATGTCCATGACGATGGTACATCTAGACCTATAAGTACCATTCCTATAGCTGGCTCTCCGGTTTCGGATATGCTTCAGCGCTTTGATGATGAGATGGAGGAATTTGCTGAACTGTCGCAAGACATCAATCCCCACATAAAAGGAAGGACACATTTTTTGTCCCGTCATTTAATAAATCCTGACCTTGAAGGGGTCTCATCTTGTGAGCTCTGTGGTATGGTCATGCCAATCTACCTAGAGCAGGATGACTTGAAATCATCACAGGCATCATCAGAGCTATGCACAGATAGTATGAACACCTCCTCCGCCGTCATGGCAAGCCAAGTTATGGAGTTGGTTGTCCCACCCTCTGTGAAGAAGGCTCAAGAGTCCCCCAGTGTACACAATGACTGGTCTTCCCTGTTCAGCATCGATATACATAGCTCTCCATCACTACAGTCTGAGATGTCTGCTAGGTCACCATGTACTGAGCCTGCTCTGGACAATCAGAGCAAAACCATGAAAGCCCAGAAGGGGAGATTGCATTTTCTATTCCCCTTCAGTAAGGTCTCAAAGGACTTAAAGGTAAAACATTTGACTTATTTCTTATTTAGATTTTGTTACATTATTCATTTTTAAAGTAGTGCATATTTGAATTTCATTTCACACTGAATGTGTATATATCACTTTGCATAAATGACATAATTTGTTCTAAATTATATTCTGTTGCATTATTACTGGTTTGTATCTGTACTTTTAGTTATAAATGTACTTATGCTCTGATATTTTTCTACTAAATCATTGTTTTGTTTTTGTTAGAAACTCAAAAAGAAAAGCAAGGAGCACCCTAACACTGTAGCTGCTGCTGCAACTACAGGTAAGAACATATTGCTAGAAACACATATGACAATTTAGTTGTTAGACAGAATATCACAGTTATATCCATTTTTTAAAAATCAATAACTTTTTTGTCTTATGATAGGTAGTGAAGATGTTTCCCCCATCTCGTCACGTTTCACGAGGATGTTATCGTTCTTTACAAGGCAACGCTCAAATCATCAATAAAGCCTGAAACATCAATTTGCTGAAAATGTGCAAAAATGGCTGGTTTTTGGTTACATTTACATTTACATTTACAGCATTTAGCAGATGCTCTTATCCAGAGCGTCTTACAAAAGTGCTTTGTCCTTTACTCATAGAATATATCCTAGTACAGTACAGTAGGTTAGAGTCCAACATACCAGTGAACTAGAATACTGTAGAATACAGGGATCAATGCTGATACCTAGAAGTACAAAACACATAAGGTCTATCTTAAACAATGATAAGTGCAATAAACAATAAGTGATAGAGATGTAATGTGGCCATAATTATCATATTTTTACATTTGATATTGTTTTGCAATACAGCAGAAGTTCAAATTTGGTTATGCTGCTGTGTTGGTTACAGATCATCACAGACTGGTCCCAAACAACAAACAACAAATTAGGGCATAGTTCACAACATAATCTACAAATAGTTTTAACGAAAATAAAGCATCTGCAAGTCCTAAAATGTGTTTTATATTTCTGTTGAAACATGAATCATATTAATTGCCAGCCCTTTTAAAGTTTCATATATTTTTTTTCCTATTTTAAACACACAGAATCCCAAAACGATTTCTCTGTAGTAATACAGTTCACTACTGTAGTTGTAGATTTAGCTCCATTTAGCCCACAGTATCCCTTTAAATGAAACAAAGATTCAAAGTCAGAAGTTAAAATCCTATAGGAGTTAAATAAGAGCTTGATGTTGGATGTGAGATGTGTTCTGAACACATACTGCCAGTAAGTGCCAAAGAACCATTTTTAAATACAGTTACACCTCCCATTGAATTCAAAATACGACAGCCATCTTGTTAAACCCAACACTCACACATTGTATTTCAGATACATTTAATAGAGTTTCTCTGCCCAAAAACTACAATAATCAACTTCAATAATCCATCTGATGTTCAATGCAGGAATCCCTCCTGTCTGTCGCTGTTCCTCTTCCTCTCACAGGTAAGGGTACCAGTTGACTTTCCTCCGGCCGAGCGAGTAGGCTGCGGGCCGGTGGTGAAGAACGGAGCCGCTTCCTGACCTATCGTAGGATGACATCACAGACTGCTAGAACTGTGGCAGGAGCCAAGGCAAAAAAAAAATGGCAACAAGATATCGATAGGCATGTCAATATTCCCAGCACCCAGGTGAACTACTGCCTACCATGGGACTGTTGGAAACCTATTAAGATAGTATTGAGATTTTTATTTTTATTTTTTTACAAATCTATAAACTAAAAACAACATTATCTACTGACATACAACAATGTACAAAACAAGACACAACATATAAGAATTTGAATTTTAAAACATGTAATACGTATCGATCTTCTTTCAGCCCTACAAAAGACTTTTTGATGAATCAGAAAAGAAGATCGACGGCCGTGGCCCGACGACGGAGGTGGTCGTAGCAGTGGTGTTGGTTCGGGCGGGCTGAGGACTCACACAGTGGCATGCCCTTGAGGTAATAAGGAGTGTTTACAGGCAAAAGAGACCGAACAATGCATTAGACATATTAATAACATAAAACATAAGGGAGTATAAAGATTCTGTGTCCTTTCAGATTGATTTGCGTACAGGGCAGAGGCATCTGCAGGCTTAAGCAAAGGATCCTAGGTAGGCTTTGGTGGACCTCAGGGTAAGATATATGACCTCTCCACCAGGCTCAAGACCATATAGAAAAACAATCTTCTTTAGGATAAGGTCAAGAGAAGCCTTCTCTTGGAATGTGTTGGAACATATTGATTAATGTATGGTTTGTATATAATAGTGCCGAATGCAAATAACAATATGTAAAAGTAGATTTGGTGAATACATTGTAACATTGGTAGTGGGATGGACAATTCTTTGTGCAAGAATGATGTTATTGGTTCATTTTTCTGCGGTTGCATTTAATATCACTATCTTTATGTATTTATATATCGCTTTTTACTGCAGATGTTGTCACAAAGCAGTTTTACAAATGTCCAAGTCCAAGCCCCCAGTGAGCAAGCCAAGGGCGACAGTGGCGAGGAAGAACTCCCTAGAGCATGAGGAAGAAACCTTGAGAGCAACCAAGACCCAAAGGGGAAGCCCATCCTCCTTTGCCTGGCAACGCTCACCACAATAATATCAATTTTAAGAGAGAAATAAATTAAAAAATGAAAAAATAAGCAGTTAATGTCCAGTCCAATTTGCTAGAGGCCCTAGTCTTGACGCGATGGTGTGCATGTGTCCAAAGCCCATCCCACAAGAGAGCATCCATTAAGGGCAAGGGAGAAGCAGTTGGCTAGGGTGGAGCTGTGGTGGCCTACAGCAGGGCACATCAGGGGGTGGTGGGAAGAGCCATGGCAGCTGAGACGGGTTGAGGCTCAGTAACATCATGACATCAGGAGTAGGTGTACCTCGGCAGAAAGAGAGACTAGATTATTAGGCATGTCCAGGTACAAGGGTGTGTAAATTAGGGAACTATAATGTGCAAAGATGGGCTCCGGCAGAACTAGCTATGGCAGCACAGCTAAAAGGAAAGAGCCAGAAGGAAACACAGGCACGAGGGCACCCTGGAACATCAGCACTCCGCCGCTCTCAGTCAACACACTCGAGTGACAAAAGAGAGGTGAAGTGACAGCATCATAACATCCCAGTTTATCATAACTCTCAAAACCCATGGACCCCCAAGATGGGAAGTAGTTAATAAAATACCTGACTGTACAGATACTAAAAAGAAATCTAGGATTATTTTTGTTATTTTCTATTGGGCTCAAGAGATAAGATGTTCGAGCAGTAATAAGTGTTTTTCTATAGGTGAGTAGGCTCTCCTTCCATGCAAGCTGGAAGACTACGGGCTTAGTGCGGTGCCATTTATGTTCTATTCTTTGAGTGTTTTGTTTTAAATTGCGAATGAGATCATTATACCAAGGTACTACATTTTTGTAGCTAATTTTTTTATTCTTAAATGGAGCAACATCATTAGGTGCACAGCAGAATACTGATTCTAAGCATTCAGTAATTTGATCAAGTTCCGTTGGGTTTGAGGGAATCCTAGGCGCAAATTATTAGTCTGGGAGATTCCCAATAAATCCAGGTGCAGTGGACGATGTGATCGTGTGTCTGGTATGATAGCGAGGCGAGGTTACTATAGTGTGGCTCATGCATAGTTTAAATGAAATTAGGGAATGGCCTGAGATGGCACCTGACTGGGGTAGTATAACTACCTTCTCCATGTCTACACCGTATGGCAGTACTAAGTCAAGCGTATGTTTACATTTACATTTACAGCATTTAGCAGTACGCTGTTATCCAGAGCGACTTACAAAAGTGCTTTGTCATTTACTCATAGAATATATCCTAGTACAGTACAGTAGGTTAGAGTCCAACATACCAGTGAACTAGAATACTGTAGAATACTGGGATCAATGCTGATACCTAGAAGTACAAAACACATAAGGTCTATCTTAAACAATGATAAGTGCAATAAACAATAAGTGATAGAGTTTGTTAATCAACATCATTGTAATAAACAATACCCTACAATAAGTACTAATTTAGTCAGTCAATATGAGAGCAGGGTAAGTATGTCCACCAGAGTGTGTGGGTTCTCTTTGTACATTGAAACCAATTGATTCTAATATAGAACTAAAGGCCAAGTTCAGAGGGTGTTGGGCACTATCAAAGTGAATATTGAAATCACCAACAATAATGGCACTTTCTACTAGAGCAGATCCCTCTCAGTATCTACAGCTAGACAAAACGCACCTGCCACCTTGTGGTCAGTTGAAGTATTTGCTAGTGATTCTAGACAGGTTTTCCAAGTGGACTGAGGCGTTTCCTTGTTCTAAGGAAGATGCCCGCGCTGTGGTTAAAATCCTAGCCAAGGAGATAATACCGAGGTACGGTGCGCCTCGGGTAATAGATTCAGATCAGGGACCCTGTTTCATTTCTATGGTAACTCAGAAACTATGCACCTACCTAACTATTGACTGGAAGTTTCACATCCCTTACCATCCTCAGTCATCTGGCATTGTTGACAAAATGAATTATACATTGAAACAAAGGCCATGATGGAAAACAGGAAAGAAATGGATAGATCTTGTCCTTCCTAGGTCTTCCTAAGTTCAAGACTGTTAACTCAATACACACTTTAAAACACTCAATACACAATTTCATTTTTTAATAATACTTGTTCAGGTTCCACTATTGTTCTCCAAACCATACATTATTCAATGTATGCATATTAATATTCAATACTTACACCAACCGGTTCTTGGTACCATTATGTTCAACCTGAGCTACTTGCATTTTATTTAAAAGGCGATCCTCTTCCATATCACCGGATGCCCATATTGCTTTTATTACCTCAATCTACTGCCAGCAGTGTTGTGTGAGATCAGAATGATGCCCAGTGCCACCACCAAATTGTCACTATTTGAGGTCGTTTTTGGTAGACCATTTACCACCCCATGGGTCAGAGGTAACCCAGGTGTTTCTCAGTCAGGTGACACAGCCATAGCTGATGACTGACAGACAAATCCCCTAAGACTTGGCTTGCGTTGCTTTGGTGTTGCAGGAAAGGTTTGAAGCCCTTGTTTTTGTCTGTCTGGCATTCAGATTTCCTGAGCAGCCATGTTGTGGTTCCTAATTAGGAACATGTTCCAGCCTACTCCATGCAAGCTGGAGCACTGGATCCACTCTTTAAATGTGCCTTTTTAAGGTGACGGCTTATAAAAGTCATCTCTGATTATTTTTTTTGTTGTTAGCTTTTTAATCTGTCAAGTCTGTAATTTTCCAGATTTATATCCATTAAAAAAACAGATGCTCTAAAGGGAGGGGGTGGACTCCTTCAGTGGTACAGCAGAAGTTGATAACTTCAAAATCATTTACAGCAGCTTCAACCTTGTACTAACAGAACAAATACGGACACAGCATTAACTAAACTATGGCCTGAGTGATTTAAGTAATTAGTGAAACTGGCACAGCACCACCAACCGTTTATTAAAGAAAACGTGTATGACACATGATTATCTTAATTCTTTTAATTAAAATAGTCCCTTGCAAGGCATATTATTCAATTATGTTCAAAGAGGTACATAGAGCATGCTGGCAAAACTGAACCGTTGAAGATACTACAGGAAATAAGAAATTTCCATAATGTGAATGAAACATTTATTTAAATGTATTGAATATTGCACATCTCAGAGCCTCCAGAGGTGGAAAAGACCAGGCCAGGTGAGCCATAGGTTGAATTGGACCCTGAATCCGAGGGCCAGGGTGTCCCCACCCGAATCCGAGGGCCAGGGCTCCCGCCAGACGCATGACGCTCGAATTTGATCTTCTTGAAGCAATTAACTAGAGTTAATTGAAAGCGGAAGAGGATGCCTGGAGCTGCGATGCCATACCTTTACGGAAAGATGAAAAAAGGAACACGAATCAAATAAATGAGACTGTTTGTTCTTCGAGGCTGAATGGGATGTGCCATAATAACCTTCAATTACTATATTGGTGTCCAAGCTGAAATTCAACTTGATTACAACAGCCGCAAGCCATGCAGATCTAGTTATGGGCTTTATTCAAAATTAAAACTAAAACAGAAGTAGATTTTAAAAAACACAACCACAATTCTGTGATTTATCTAATGCCAGCTAGTTAACTTCATAACTTATTCTCTGTTGATTTTCCCACCCTTAATCTTGCAGAAAGAAGGCTCAAGAAAATCAAGCGGATGTAAATCACAATCATCCATGTTGTTTTGCCTCCACATCACCCTGAAAGCGCTTTATTTAAATAATCTAGCTGTGCTGTATCGACAGGTATGAGAAGATTCCCACAGAATATCAATTTACTACTCTATGGATTCTTCATGACTTGGCAGTAAGGTAATAATAACAGGCAGGTGTAGCATCTAAAAGTGGAAAGTCCAAGTGCACGTGTTATTAGCTAGCCAGTAGACAAGATCAAATACAAGGTCACAAATTTTAACCTGCCCTTTATATGGAAAATCTGCAATATTTTATATTTGCCACATCGTTAGTGGATAGGTAGCTAGCTATAGTAATTAACCTGCAAAATGTGTTCTTAATCTGTTGATTGCAACTGTCAAACATTTTTTAAAAATGTGTTGAATATTACCCACTCACAGCCTACAGAGGTGGAAAAGACCAGGCCAGGTGAACCATAGAACAAGTTGAACCCTGAATCCGAGGGCCAGGGCGACCCCGCCCGAACCCGAGGGCCAGGGCTCCTGCCAGACGCATGACGCTCGAATTTCACCCTCTTGAAGCAGACGAGCCCACTAGAGGTAACTGAAGCGGAAGAGGATGCCTGGAGCTGCGATGCCATACCTTTCGGGAAAGATGAAAAAAGGAACACGAATCAAATAAATGAGACTGTTTGTTTTTCGAGGCTGAATGGGATGTGCCATAATAACCTTCAATTACTATACTGGTGTCCAAGCTGAAATTCAACTTGATTACAACAGCCCCAAGCCATGCAGATCTAGTTATGGGCTTTATTCAAAATTAAAACTAAAACAGAAGTAGATTTTAAAAAACACAACCACAATTCTGTGATTTATCTAATGCCAGCTAGTTAAATTCATCACTTACTCTCTGTTGATTTTCCCACCCTTAATCTTGCAGAAAGAAGGCTCAAGAAAATCAAGCGGATGTAAATCACAATCTTCCATGTTGTTTTGCTTCCACATCACCCTGAAAGCGCTTTATTTAAATAATTTAGCTCTGCTCAATTTCAGCTTGATTACAATAGCCGCAAGCCATGCAGATCTAGTTATGGGCTTTATTCAAAATTAAAGCTAAAATAGAAGTAGATTTTAAAAAACACAACCACTATAGTAATTAACCTGCAAAATGTGTTCTTAATCTGTTGATTGCAACTGTCAAACATTTTTAAAAATGTGTTGAATATTACCCAAGTCACAGCCTACAGAGGTGGAAAAGACCAGGCCAGGTGAACCATAGAACAAGTTGAACCCTGAATCCGAGGGCCAGGGCGACCCCGCCCGAACCCGAGGGCCAGGGCTCCCGCCGGACGCGTGATTCTCAAATTTGACCTTCTTGGAGAGGGAGATCCCACTGGAAGAAACTGAAGGGGAAGAGAATATAACTTTAGCAAAAGATGAAAACTGACCACTAACCAAACGAATGAGAGAGATTGTTCTTTGAGGCTGAATGTGATGTGTCATAATAACCATCAATTACTATAAAGGTGTCCAAGCTGAAATTCAACTTAATTACAATAGCTAGCCAGCAGCCAAGATAAAAGGTCACATGTCACACAATTTTAAGCTTCCCTTTATACGAAAGAACTGCAGTATTTTAAATTTGCCACATCGTTGGCGGACAGGTACCTAGCCATAGTAGCTAATTATCCTAGCTAGTTCACACTTCATTCTCCCCCAAATGATCCCATTATCGACAGGTATCCGTGCTTAGACATGAAGACAGTTCAGCGACCGAGGACTGACATGCAGCTGTCACAGCTCTTTTAGAGCAATCCGATCGTTAGCGAGCCAATGCTAGATAATAACGTTAATTGCAGCTACAGCAAATAGTTGGCAGTTAATCTGCAAGTTAACTAACGTGCTCCATCGCCATGAAAATTAGAATCTGTTGCCGCAAGAGATGTGCATAAGTAATGTGTGAACTAGCTAAGTTAACCATCTCAAATAGACAGCTTGTCTGTTAGCTAACCTAGCTAGAGAGCCCAATGTTACCTGAGTCGTTGAATTCAAGTCCGACTTGACACTTTAGCCTTTCCCGTTAGGCCTCATCGTCTTTTTAAACAAAATTAACATACTATTCATAAAATCCATATAGAGCAAGTTTTATGGATGATCTGCTCAGTGAAGCTGCATTATTTCTGTTATAATACGGACACGGCAGCATTTTCACGGCATGTTTTCTTAATCTGTTTATTGCAACTGTCAACACATACGAATGATTAATAATTAATGTAAACTGTTATGCAGCGAATTAAAGATACTATATTTTCCTGTTTCCCTAGAAATAATCCAAACTGCAGTGTCTGCTTATTTATGCTGAAGCACACTTAAGTGGGTATATTTTTTGTGGATTCCACATATACATTAAAAGGAAAATGTTGCCCAATCATGTCAGAAATAGCAAAACAAAAAAACACAGGCTCCGAGTTACTGAAAGAGAAGTACGCGATGAGGTCCTGGTAGAGCATAGGCACAGGTTGGTCATACGTGTTTATGAGGAGTTTAATTTAAGCAAAATCCTCATCACACACCCAAGAAGTCAAAGCCTGCAAAATCCCCAAGCAGCAAGACTGCATCAAGTTAGCACTGGCTGAAGCAAAAATAGTGCTGTGTCCTGCTGTGTGGCTCATCCACTCTACCAGTCTCTTAGTATTGGGCTTAGTGTGCTTAATTCATCTTGATGTCCTAACTGACATTCAAAAAGAAATGGATGTGAGAAGACAGTGTAGGAGTTCAAATTTGAATTGGCTTGAAATGTAGGCTGAAGTGCTCTTCTGCAGCTGAGCAGCTCATTTTCTGCTGAGCATCTTCACAGCCCTTACAAGGAGAGCATGAAAATGATGGAGGGGACAAGAAAAATCAGAATAATGCTTTAAGGACTGGACACATTTACAGCTTCTCACACTAAACAAAGTACTCCAAGGTAAAAAGTTCATCAAAGTAAAACATGTTTCATCCATCTTTCTGTGAACTGATATTTTAATGACTGACAGACAAATCCTCCAAGACTTGGCTTGGGATGCTTTGGTGTACAGGAGAGGTTTGAACCCCTTTCATTAAAGAAAACGTGTATGACTCAGGTGCTAGGGTATTATCAGAATGTAATTTATTCCAAATGTAAACACATGATTCTCTTAATTAGAGATTCCCTTATAAGGCATATTATTCAATAATGTTCATAGAGGTACAAAAAACAAAACAAAACAACAAAACCCTACTGAGTCTGGAAAAGAACATCTTTATCAATAAAAAGTATCAAATGACCTGAACACAGTTGTACCACCATTACAAACTCCTTGCTTGAGTCTGCATGTATACATGTATGATAGTAACATATCAGCCAATGAATGATGGACTCGAGTTTGTACTCGAGGAAAGAAAGAAATTTTCATAATGTCATAAAGAATCAAGTGTTTGGAAAACGTCTAGGAAAAGAAAGAAACATTTATTTAAATGTGCTGAATATTGCACAAGTCGCAACCCTTGAAAAACCAAGAAGAGTTCTCGGTCTGCTTAAGTACTGTGTACTGCAAAAACACAAGTAGAATTGAATTTTCCACAAATACACATACAAGAACCATAGAAGAAAGCATAGTGTTGGTCTTATAGAACGAGAGACACAAAAACCTCAGCTACAATGATCAACAATTACACAATGAAGTTTGGATTCAACGGAATTTCGTTTTGAACTACGGTAGAGGGGCCTCTTTATCGGCTACTCGAATACTAGGCAACAACCTGATTCACCATTTGTGGATCACATTTGAGCAGTAACATGATTTGGTAGAACACTTGCATTTGAAACCATTTTTGTCTTCTTTTATAGGTGGAATCGGAGGCCAGTTTGGTGATGTTTTAAATCTACTTGAAGAATAACAAACAAACAAAAAGCCAACCCTAATGTAACATTTAAAAGAAGCACCAAAGTGGGCATCAGATTTACCATCAAACAGGGTCTTGCTGCTGTCGAAGCCTGTGCACTGCCGCTTGCAGATCTCCATGTTCTGCAAGCAAGATTTCACACTGCAGCGAGAGACACACACACACACACACACACACACACACACACACACACACACACACACACACACACACACACACACACAGGTGGGGGGGGGGGTTACAGTACTAGCAGAGAAACTCTGATGCTATTTGGATTTCTAAATTAACACGGTGTTCCTTAAAATGTTTTTGAAACACTGACATGTAGATTGGAAGGCCTGGAGCAACTCACTGTGCACTCTGAGGGAAGTGGAGGAGGTGGGTCATGGTCAGAAACAGGTGGTTCACGGTCTTCACTGGCGTGATCCTTTTGTGAGCGTCTAGCGTGAGCATCTTCTTTAGTAGGTCGATGAACTCCCGCCGGTCGGCCTTCTCCGCCAAGACGTCGGTGCCTTTCAGACTGGTCATATTGACCTGCGAGAGAGACCCATGGGTGAGTCATATTATTCACCAGCAGAGGGCGGCAATGCACCCAATACGAACGAAGTTCTGCAGCAAATTTCTACGCACTGCTCTGCCCTTCGCAGATGCCGTTCTCCAGAGCGACTTACATGCGCTACTCATTATGACAGCAGAAACGCTCGACCTTTCAGCTAGCACCTTGTTCTACCTGCTCTATAATGTGAGCTGCGGGAGCCCTTTGTCACGTTCTTCAATTTCACATCGCAACACTAAAAGAAATGCGTATAGTTACGCGCACAAAAGCCCAAATAACCTGCATCATGTCGTCAAGGCAGTTTAAAATGTACTTCCGAGTCTCTTTGGACTTGATGCCACGCTCCGCCTCATGCTCCGAAGGTGTCTGGAGAAAGGAAAGAAAAAACAAACCATTCAGCTCCACCATTAAGTTACATGAAGTCATTAAGTTACGTCCCTTATAAAAAACACATGGCATTTGGCATTTGAAGACAGGCAAACCTTGAGTCTCCACAGGGGGTAGCAGTAGAAATAGTAGTGCGTCTTGGTCGCTGCGCTCAACATGCACTCTGCTGGTAGGCCCTGCGTCTCGGAGATGTAACGGATCTGCAGAGACACCATACGGCAAAAGGATTATGACTTTATTTTGAGTTAATCCTTTCATTTTCAAAGTGCATGTCTAAAAAAACAGGCCATAGAAACTCATTTATATTAATCCTAAAAATGAGCGGGCCGACAAAGCAGCTAAAAGGTCAAACTACACACACACAAACACACACACACACACACACACACACACACACACACATATCACTACAGCCACAAAACCACTACAGGTCTGCACCACTGATGCTGTACGGGCGTTAAGGCACAGCTCAAAGGACCATGTGCTTACCTGATCATATTCGGAGGCTCCGGGATACAGGGGCCAGCCCAGGAACAGCTCAGCAATGACACAGCCCAGGGACCACATATCGATGGCCTCACAGAATGGGAGACCCAGGATGAGCTCAGGCGATCTGGACCAAAAACACAGAGATCGCCATCATGAAATCAGCCTCGGCTGATAATTCCGTGGGGGGGTGTTTGTGTTCCTAGACATTACACACCCACTATTCTAGTGTAACATGGAACCAACACTACAATGCACCAACACTACAATAATGTTCTGTTTTGCATTAAGTAAATACAGAGTACCAATGCAGTTAAACACCCGTTACTCAGTATATTACACTGTTAATTAACAGTGTAGCTACAATGTAATAGCGGTTTTGTACAGACTCGCTAAATACTGATATTACCAAAGCCTGCAGTTCAGCGCATCCTAACTAATCTCAGACACCGAAGACGGTTCATTAGGTGTTTTTGCTAAATAACAGCACTCACATGACCCAATAAAAATAAACCACTTATAAATCAATCGTGCTCCAGTTAACTGTAATGCTCATCATAGGCTTTTAATGTGTAGCAGGGTTATTACAACTGTCCACAACATGCAGCTCTACTCTAAAGCACACTCGAGTGCAACAAGTGCACACTTATTTCTAACACGCCTCAGCACGTGTCCCTCACCGGTAGTATCTGGACTGCAGGTAGCTGGGGGCCTTGGAGAAGTGGCTAGCTGAGCCGAAGTCGATGACCTTGACGCGGTACGGCTGCCTGATGGGGTCCACCAGCATGATGTTGTCGGGCTTGAGGTCGGTGTGGATCAAGCCCAGGCTCTTCAGTTTCATGAGCGCTTTGGCGACCTGCTGCAGCACGGGCCGGATGCATTTCAGCAGCAGTGGGCTGAACTTGCTGCGCTTGAGGAAGTCGTAGAGGCTCTGCCCCAGCATCTCGAACACCAGGCATATGTGCTTCTTGTGCTGGAAGCACTCGTACGCGCGCACGAAGTTGAACTCGTCGGCGTTCTCCCTGCTCAGCCGGCTCAGGATGCTCACCTGAGGAGGAGCAAAGGAGGGAAGACGGAATACGCGTTAAGCCGAAGCTACGTGGTCACAGCTTCAAAGTTTGATACTGCTGACAAATAGCCTACTTATTTTCAATAGCATCAAGCACTTTGTGTACTTCCCTTCAACCATTTACTTCTACAGGATTTGGGAGATGCAATTATGGAAGTGGTCCCTTGGAAATGAACCCATGAACTTGCTTTTGGTACTCAAACAATGCAGATTAATGCTCTTTCATAACAATAACATTTTTAATGCACATCCAAACAGGTATGGCTTACACAACTGAAGCTAAATCTTCTTTTTAGAGTAAGCTTCAAGCTGTCCGTGTGTTATCCGAACTAGTTCCTACTGAACTAGTGAAAATTAGAACTAGTGTGCCAAACAAGTATTTCTGTGCTACCCTGGCTGTATACAAATTCCACAGTGTGCGTTAGCACATCTGACACCAACAGAACATATGTTGTAAAAACTGAAACAAACAATAACAGAATCAGGGCTACAGCTGATTCTAGGCCATATCAATAGCTCATTTAAAGCAGGCACAACTTTCCCACCTCGTTCTGGCCCTGTCGAGCATAGGACGGATGACTTTTCAGGATCTTGATTGCGACTACTTCACTGGTGCCCCGCTTCCAGCACTTGGCGACCTGGCCAAAGGTTCCACGGCCCAGGGACTCCAAAACCTCGTAGCTGTTGGAGACGGAGCGGAGGATCTCGTTCTGCACCAGTTGGTACTCGCAATCGCTGCCCCTGGCCACACGCTTGGACAACCCAGGGGAGGAGAGCTCCTCCAGGATCTGTACACTGTTGCTGCTGTGTGCCTCCTCTCTCTTCCTCTTGAGGCTGCCCCGCTTCTGATAGCCGTCAGCACGAGGTCAATGCCTCGTCTCCGCCCTGCCAGCTGGAAGAGGAGGAAGACGACGACGAAGCCTCGTCCGAGGCTCCAGAGGGGGAAAAGACCATGGCAGGTAAGCCATCGATTGAATTGAACCCCGGATCCGAGGGCCAGGGTGTCCCCGCCCGAATCCGAGGGCCAGGGCTCCCGCCCCGCGCAGGATTCTCAAATTTAACCTTCTTGGAGTGGGAGATCCCACTGAAGGAATCTGAAGGGCAAGAGAATATACCATTATGGAAAGATGAAAACAGGACTACTAACCAAATGAACAAGAGAGATTGTTTGTTCTTTGAGGCTGAATGTGATGTGCCATAATAACCATCAATTAGCTAAATTAGCTAAATCACAGAGCTTTGATTTTTTTTTAAAACATCTACTGCTGTTTTAGTTTTAATTTTGAATATTTCTGTCTGAAGCAGAGCAGAGCCCTGATCGATGCCATTGTTTTTTGGGCAGGCTTTAGCAAGTGATTGCTTTCTCTTTACACGCTTCTCAGAAAAGACAAGTTCTTTGTCTTGCGTTACTCAAAGGTGGTTCTGTGTGCTAAAACAACATCTTGACCTTTCAGCGATGCTGCCACACTGAAAAACAGAAGGCCAAGAAAAAAACAGCTTCTATTCTTAGACTCTCTGGCACTCTAAGTGCTTGCTGATACCTTGCTGACTGCAGTATTTCCTACACCTTTCCAACTGAGAGGCTCCTGAACTTGCAGCACCTCTGTCAATTAATCAATTGCATAACAAGAGTTCATCCGCTCTATAATTGAGGGAGATACCCCCTCTAATCATTAATGCTCATCATTACAAAGACCATTAGTGTAAGCTGATGAAAAATGTTTCAATGTATTTAAAAGGTAAAGAACAGAGTAGCAATGTAAAGATACCATTTATAATGCATTACATTTTAGTCTTTGACACAATCTCTTGCCCTGAAACAGTGTTTAGGGCGATTACAATGCTGTTTCAATATGTTTAAAAGGTAAAGAACAGAGTAGCAATGTAAAGATTCCATTTATAATGCATTACATTTTAGTCTAAAACACAAACTCTTGCCTTGAAACAGTGTTTAGGGCGATTGCAATGCTGTTTCAATGTGTTTAAAAGGTAAAGAACAAAGTAGCAATGTAAAGATACCATTTATAATGCATTACATTTTAGTCTAAAACAAAATCTCTTACCCTGAAACAGTGTTGTTGGGCGATTACAATGCTGTTTCAATGTGTTTAAAAGGTAAAGAACAGAGTAGCAATGTAAAGATACCATTTATAATGCATTACATTTTAGTCTTTAACACAATCTCTTGCCCTGAAACAGTGTTTAGGGCGATTACAATGCTGTTTCAATATGTTTAAAAGGTAAAGAACAGAGTAGCAATGTAAAGATACCATTTATAATGCTTTACATTTTAGTCTAAAACACAATCTCTTGCCGTAAAACAGTGTTTAGGGCGATTAAAATGCTGTTTCAATGTTTAAAAGGTAAAGAACAGAGTAGCAATGTAAAGATTCCATTTATAATGCATTACATTTTAGTCTAAAACACAATCTCTTGCCGTAAAACAGTGTTTAGGGCGATTAAAATGCTGTTTCAATGTTTAAAAGGTAAAGAACAGAGTAGCAATGTAAAGATTCCATTTATAATGCATTACATTTTAGTCTAAAACACAATCTCTTGCCCTGAAACAGTGTTTAGCGCGATTACAATGCTTTGAAACGCTGTTTCAATGTGTTTAAAGGTAAAGAAGAGAGTTGCAATGTAAAGATTCTACTTATCATGAATTACATTTTAGTCTAAAACACAATCTGGGTTTGTGTGTATATAAATGATGTAATCTTACTGTTGTGGAACAAATTACTTCCATTTCCATTTTTTAAGGCAAAAATATTAAATGTTGGAATTTATCATTACATATTCATATGAATATGACTTTAATTTGTATACATATTTGTTGACATTAGCTATTTTGATCAGTCATTTTTGTGTCTGGTTGTTCTAGCTCATATTTAGCACGTTGTCCTTGACCATGTCCCTCTGTCCACAGGGTGGTGGTGTTGGACCGTGTTACAGACACGCTGCTGTTTTCCTGCAAGGTGCTAGTGGTCGGATTTGTAGGTGAGAAATATAGAGTGAAGTCATGTGTATATTACCCATACTACACTTCATCACATTCTGACCATGATGGCACATGGCAACACACTTTAATAGGTAACTCTGAGGGTTTTTCTACATTCCCTGTAAGGTCTGCTGGCTTTCTTCTTCTTCTCTGGGAGAATCAGGCTGCCATCTGACAATTTCCAGCTTCAGCTGCTGCATTATTACTGGTTGCCCGTTATTGTACGTATTGTAACCTCAGAAAAGCTCAAGTGGTGACACTTGCTTCTGTGTGAGAACAAAACATCAGCATATTCAGTACACTGAAGAAATGGTTCTTTCTTTTTTAGATTCCAAAATGCTTATTGACAGTGATTGTAAAGTCACTTTGTTTGTAAATAACCATGATTTACACATTTATTCTGGACAGCAGTTCCTCTCATAATACTGAAGGCCCAGCATGTATATCTACTACTGCTGTTTTTTTAGACGGTGATTGTGGGAGCTTATTTCATCGCGCAGGGCTTATTTAGTGTACAGCATGTGTGTGGACACCCTTTTCCTATGCTTCTGTAAGCTACACACACACACACACACACACACACACACACACACACACACACACACACACACACACACTCTCTCTCTCTCTCTCTCTCTCTCTCTCTTCATTCCAGCAGTTCATAATGACATTGGGCACACACAGTCGAAAGCTTGTATGGTCTCGTCCCTTTACTTCAGGGAGAATAGAATTATAAAAAACATTATTAGCTCACATTTCACTCTCAAGCTACTACACATATGCCAATCATGAGGACTATATTGGTTTTATTTCCACTATGATGTTTCTGTCTCCTCTAGTGGAGGATCTGGAGCGTAACGACGGCACCGTGCAGAGACCATACCTCCGATTTACTCCTCCACATCAGCTGACTTTAAAAAAACATTTAAAGCTCTACACATCATGGATCACAGAATGTCTGTTATTAACGCTATACAAGAACTATACTAAAGCCATAGATCTAGACTAAGACTATAAAGTCATTTCACTTAGCTAAATAACTTTAATACATAATTTAAATCATGCAATGTGTAATAATATTTCTTGTTTTTGTTCAGGAGATGTGCAGACATTATCTGCTGTATTATTTTTGTGGCTGCCATTGTCACCTATATTCTTATTCGCTCCCTGGGTAAGAAACATTTCCAACTACACTTTCATGGGGAAAAAAAATCATTATAATTGTGGGCTCAAGCGGAAGGTCTTTTACCCATGTATGGCTTGTGAGATATCCTTCTAACGGAGGTTCTAACACAGCGTGGCTGCTTGGAGACTCTCGTCATGTCGTGTTGCCCCAGAACTCCACTGGGATGTTTTGTGGAGCTGGAGTCAATGTGTAAGTCCCTCACATACTGGATTAGTATTTATATCTTCACAGGAATACCAAAACAGCACACCCAGTATGTAAGGAACACCGTCAGTATTCTTTCGAATGGACTTTAGTGAGTCGGACTAGGGTTACAATGGAGCTGTGCAGGTGCAAATTATGTGGAAACATAAAACATCAACAAGACAAGATGGGTTAGACTTTAGCTTTAAGATTTTCATGATTGGCACTGCACAGCAACAAGTGGAACCAATCAAATCACTTGTGTTTAATGATTGTCTCTAAACCAAGGGGTCCAAACTCAGGTCTAGGAGTGTCACAACACTGCAGAGTTTATTGGTTACCCCAGTCAAATTCACCCTCGAAGAAAGAACACTTAGCTGGGTAGTGGTGTGACTCTCCAGCACTGAATCCTGATACACATACTCAAAAAATTGAATAAAAATTGTTTATTTAATTGGTTAATATTCATGTGTCAAGCTGCATTTGTTTCCTGCATCCTCTCGTGTTTCAGTGACAAACCAAACGTCCTCTACTTTGACCTTCTGAAGTGTGCCAGAGCAACGACAGAAATGGACGCCACTCTAGAGGGTCTCCAGTGTCCAACCACTCAAGTGAGATTTCCACACAAATGTCCTGTTGACATTGTACAGAAACCAAACACGTATGTCAGTAGCCTTTTAGAAATATGCACATGAGACTCATTTATTACAAAACAGTTTAGCATGTAGTATGTGAATGCCAGTTTGTAATTCTGGGGGCTTGGGTCTCTTTTCGCTGCTTGGTTTGGGAGCCTTTTGCTGTATCATGCAATGAACAATGTGTAAATAGTGTAGATAGAAATATAAAAAGCAACACTGTGTTTAGCTACTCAAATAAGATCTCCTTCACTCTGTGTGTTTGTGCGTTGGTTTGCAGGTCTGTGTTAAAAAATGCCCTTCAGAGTTCTGGAAGTTGCCCCCAGAGGCGTATGCCCCAAATGCCCTGCCTAAAGACTTCTATCAGCAGCAGTATTGTGACCCTAGACTTGACCTCGCCCAAACCACATTGGTAAAACCTCACACTGCAAATAAGCAATGTAACCAGCTTCATCTCTGAGAAATAAACCCTCACCTCACTCTTGACAGAACAGAATTTGTCGTATCAAAAGTCTTTGCAATATGCAACTCTTTGTACATGTAATTCATGCATTGGCTTAGCCACTCACGCATACATAGCATTTGTGCATACATAGCATTCTGCATGTTAATGAGATTTTCACATGCATTTCCACTACAGAGTGTCCAAGACATCCTCAATCAAGAGCTTTGTCCATATTTCTACACCCCAAGTAAACCAGGTACAGACAGCAGGATTACACAACTACCTGTCTATTTGTCCATTCTGTTTTGTAACAGTTTGACTATGCTATGTACCAAAACATAACCAAACCACCAGGAAAGTACTTACACCTGCAGTGATAAGTCAGCAGGTTTAATTGTTAGTCATATTATTTTCTGTCTCTCCCTCCACCCAGAACTAGGGAGATGTCTGCCTAGCTTTGACTGGCAGGACGTTCCTCCAGACTTCTCTCTCCCTGGATTCGCTTCCGTTTATGAAACAGTCGAGCACATAAAGGGATATATTGAGTAATCCTTCACACACACTCACACACACATTTCACTCTCAAGCTACTACACATATGCCAATCATCAGGACTATATTGTTTTTATTTCCACTGTGATGTTTCTGTCTCCTCTAGTGGAGGGTCTGGAGCGTAACGACGGCACCGTGCAGAGACCATACCACATGCCCAGGTCTCTGTGGCAAATCCTCCACAAGAGAGACAGCTTTCTCCCTTAATGAATAAACCATCCAGCATATATTTGAGTCTTTTTTCTGTTGTTGTAACTGTAAAACTGTTCTCAACAGCATTTCGACCACTGTTTTGTTCAAAAGACATCTGACGGGGCAGCCTCTGGACTGATCCAGTTTTGACCGAACGGCAGACACACACTGGATGTTCTGGCAAACATTTACATATCTGGCTGGACCTTAACCATGTTGCTCTGTTTATTTGATACGCCTCTCTTTCCATATACCGCACTGCTTATTGTGTAGGAGTAGGCTTGTTCCTAAATGTGGAGTATATGAGAGGCTTAAGGGGAAGTTGATATATTTAATTGAGTTTTAGTTCTTTGCCAACTGCTCTCATTATGTGTGAAAGATCACATTTCATGGGATGCTACAATATATTTTTTTAATTCATGAGTGTAATAATGTCACGATTGGCCACCCTCCTGGACTCCCTGTTTCCGTGGTTTCACGGCTTGCGCTGCAGGCCGCTCCCCCCTGCAGCGTTGGTCAAGACGGGTAGACGCTTACCTGGGATCTCGTCGTTATCAAAATAAACGTGAGCCTGCTTCTTCCGGGAACGACGAGATGCCCGTGTACAGGCGGCCACGACCAAGGCACACAGCAGGGTTTAAATACATGAACTAGAAACGAGGGACAGGTGTACGCAATCAGTGTGAGGACAAAATGAAACCGTGGAACGGAACAAAACACAAGACATGGAAAACACGGAACATGGAAGGGACTGAT
Organism: Electrophorus electricus; assembly: GCF_041902795.1. Classification (NCBI taxonomy): domain Eukaryota; kingdom Metazoa; phylum Chordata; class Actinopteri; order Gymnotiformes; family Gymnotidae; genus Electrophorus; species Electrophorus electricus. Next base: position 30,849 of record NW_027658725.1, on the reverse strand, counting down.
CGTGACAATCAGCATAGATTATTTAACACAAAGATTCAGAACTGCTGGTGCTGTGTATTTAATCATCTAATATAGACACCAGTACCTCCACTAAAGCCTGCCATAATGATATCAACATCAAATGCAAAAAAAGTAATTTTGTTTCCAATAGTAAAACCAAAAAAAAAAAGCCAAACAAATAAAACGTGATGATGGACATGCGCCTCTTTAAAGGATTTTCTCAATAAATATATGTAGAATTTATGACTATAACAGAATACAGCAAAGAGAAAAATGCAAGAATGCATATGGCGAAGGACGTATGGCAAGTATGGCAAATTCCTCCTAAATGTCTATATGGTTCCATCAATGCAATATTTGAAGCTCTATGAAATAAACAAACCAAATTGTTATCAGAACACTCCACTATATTCATGAAAAACACTTTCTCATGTACTCATGGTATAACTCATTTTTACTGTAGGAATTTGGAATAATAGGATGGCAAAATCCTGTTCATGCCTATTCTGTTCCATATATGCAATAGTTGAAGCACTATAAAATACACAATTCATATTGTTATCAAATCCTTCCAATATATTCTTGAAATACACTTTCTTGTGTATCCATACTATTACGTTCCAATGTTTTTACTTTAATTTGGAGTAAAAGGATGGCAAAATCCTCATAAACATGTATTCGTTCCACTATATAATCAGTTTTTGAAACTCTAGAAAACAAACTAGTCAAATTGTTATCAGATCCCTCCACAATATTCATGAAATCCACTTTCTCATGTACCCATGGTATGACTTTCAAGTGTTTTACTGTAGGAAGCTTGAGTAATAGGATGGCAAAATCCTCTTAAACATCTGTTCAGTTCAACATATATCACTACTCGAAGATCTATAAAATACACAATTCAAATTGTTATAAAATCACTCCACTACGTACTTGAAATAAACTTCCTCCTGTACCCATGATATGACTTTCAGTCATTTTTACTGCAGGAATTTGGAATAATGGAGTAGCAAAATTCTGTCGAATGTCTATTCAGTTCCATATATGTAATAATTGAAGCTCTATAAATAAATCAAATCAAATTGTTATCAGATCACTCCACTAAATTCTTGATATACACTATCTTATGTACCAGTGGTATGACTTTCAGTCATTTTTACAGTAGGAATTTAGAGTAATAGGATGGCAATATCCTGTGAAATGTCTATTCAGTTCACTATATATCACTACATGAAGCTGAGTGAAATGCACAAATCAAATTGTTATCAAATCACTTCATTAAATTCTTGAAATACAGTTTCTCTTGTACTCATGAATGACTTTCAGTCATTTTTACTGTAGGAATTTGGAGTAATAGGATGGCAAAAGCCTGTTAAATATCTATTTGGTTCACTACATATCACTTTTCCTTGTACCCATAATATAATGTTGAATATATTTACTGTAAAAATTTAAAGTATTGGGATGGCAAACTCATGTAAATTGCCTGTTTGGTTATATACATGCAACTTTAGAAAGTCTTTAAAATAAACAAATCAAATTGTTATCACATATCACTACTATACTCTTGAACTACTATACTATACTACTATTCTCATAGTCAGTGTAGACGTAGTTTAGGTAGGGGACGGGAGACGTTGTCACTTAGCCTCACAGGTTACATCTTGGCGATAAGCCTAAGGTTACATTATTATGTAAAGATTATTTTATTATTTGTGTAGCTTTTTTTGTACGTTAAAAGCACAGTAACCACGGACAGTTTAATCGTATAGGCCTAAATATTCGATACAGGACATGGAAAATTGAGCGCGAGCATCCCATAGCATGGAAAGCAGGTGCTCGTGACCAAGCTGCCTTTGTTGAAGAGCTAAGAACGAGAACGTGCTGTGACTTCCAACGTCACAATGTGTCAATAACCTGGAATGATGCGTCATAAGAATAGATTATCGAATGCAAGATTATTTTTTACTGAAACATTACACATTGCGGACTCTGTGTGATGGCGCTTATCGAAAGTGCAAGGGAGTGTACTGTAGTCAGCATGCCAGATTATTGCGGTGAGTTTTGTTGTTGTTGTTTTTTCCAGATATAGCCATATGCCAAAGATTTTATGAGAACCCATACGTCAAATACAATGGTTAAAAAAGAAAAAAAATGTACAAAACTAGCTTGTACATTTCATGTTAAAATAATAAATGTTCTTACGTACTTGGTAGGTCTACCTTATATTAAAAACATTTATATAGTGTACGATCTGTAACTGTGTATCAGATCGAAAGCGTATGTGTGCAGAAGGTGTCATAAAAAAAAAAGAAAAGTGTTGTAACGGCCCTAGTGTCGCTGGACAAGGAGCAGGACGGACAGACGTGTATTAACACACGATAAAGACACCGGCGCTCATATGCAACATAAACAGTGAACATAAAACACGAATACAGATAACGAACTATGTGAACACGAACATGGGCATTGACCGACTAAGATGCACACTCCCACAGCGGTTTAAACACACAGACGTTACAAGACTAAACCATGTGCAGTTGCGCGTTAATTACTCAGGCGTGGTTACAAACAAGACTATGAACTCCCACTGCACGCGGCGGGCCGTACCACATGGCTAGTGTGAAGGGGAGCGTTCCATGACAACTGTATATAAAATGTGTTAGACAAAATATAGCGTACCGGTCAAAGGTTCAGACACGCGTGACTGAATATATGTTTTTCATAGGTTTAAATTCATTCTAATGTAATGGTATATACTTAGAATTTATAGAATATATATATTCTTCATTTCTATCTTCTCAGGGGAACCTCCTCCGTATGAGCCCATTTTCAGGCGACCAGTTAACAAGAGGCGAGTCCGGCAATCTCTCAGTGCTTCTCCGATTTACTCCTCCACATCAGCTGACTTTAAAAAACCATTTAAAGCTCTACACATCATGGATCACAGAATGTCTGTTATTAACGCTATACAAGAACTATACTAAGGCCATAGATCTAGACTAAGACTATAAAGTTATTTCACTTAGCTAAATAACTTTAATACATAATTTAAATCATGCAATGTGTAATAATATTTCTTGTTTTTGTTCAGGAGATGTGCAGACATTATCTGCTGTATTATTTTTGTGGCTGCCATTGTCACCTATATTCTTATTCGCTCCCTGGGTAAGAAACATTTCCAACTACACTTTCATGGGGGAAAAAAAATCATTATTATTGTGGGCTCAAGCGGAAGGTCTTTTACCCATGTATGGCTTGTGAGATATCCTTCTAACGGAGGTTCTAACACAGCGTGGCTGCTTGGAGACTCTCGTCATGTCGTGTTGCCCCAGAACTCCACTGGGATGTTTTGTGGAGCTGGAGTCAATGTGTAAGTCCCTCACATATTGGATAAGTATTTATATCTTCACAGGAATACCAAAACAGCACACCCAGTATGTAAGGAACACCGTCAGTATTCTTTCGAATGGACTTTAGTGAGTCGGACTAGGGTTACAATGGAGCTGTGCAGGTGCAAATCATGTGGAAACATGAAACATCAACAAGACAAGATGGGTTAGACTTTAGCTTTAAGATTTTCATGATTGGCACTGCACAGCAACAAGTGGAACCAATCAAATCACTTGTGTTTAATGATTGTCTCTAAACCAAGGGGTCCAAACTCAGGTCTAGGAGTGTCACAACACTGCAGAGTTTATTGGTTACCCCAGTTCAATTCACCCTCGAAGAAAGAACACTTAGCTGGGTAGTGGTGTGACTCTCCAGCACTGAATCCTGATACACATACTCAAAAAATTGAATAAAAATTGTTTATTTAATTGGCTAATATTCATGTGTCAAGCTGCATTTGTTTCCTGCATCCTCTCGTGTTTCAGTGACAAACCAAACGTCCTCTACTTTGACCTTCTGAAGTGTGCCAGAGCAACGACAGAAATGGACGCCATTCTAGAGGGTCTCCAGTGTCCAACCACTCAAGTGAGATTTCCACACAAATGTCCTGTTGACATTGTACAGAAACCAAACACGTATGTCAGTAGCCTTTTAGAAATATGCACATGAGACTCATTTATTACAAAACAGTTTAGCATGTAGTATGTGAATGCCAGTTTGTAAGTCTGGGGGCTTGGGTCTCCTTTTGCTGCTTGGTTTGGGAGCCTTTTGCTCTATCATGCAATGAACAATGTGTAAATAGTGTAGATAGAAATATAAAAAGCAACACTGTGTTTAGCTACTCAAATAAGATCTCCTTCACTCTGTGTGTTTGTGCGTTGGTTTGCAGGTCTGTGTTAAAAAATGCCCTTCAGAGTTCTGGAAGTTGCCCCCAGAGGCGTATGCCCCAAATGCCCTGCCTAAAGACTTCTTTCAGCAGCAGTATTGTGACCCTAGACTTGACCTCGCCCAAACCACATTGGTAAAACCTCACACTGCAAATAAGCAATGTAACCAGCTTCATCTCTGAGAAATAAACCCTCACCTCACTCTTGACAGAACAGAATTTGTCGTATCAAAAGTCTTTGCAATATGCAACTCTTTGTACATGTAATTCATGCATTGGCTTAGCCACTCACGCATACATAGCATTTGTGCATACATAGCATTCTGCATGTTAATGAGATTTTCACATGCATTTCCACTACAGAGTGTCCAAGACATCCTCAATCAAGAGCTTTGTCCATATTTCTACACGCCAAGTAAACCAGGTAAAGACAGCAGGATTACACAACTACCTGTTAATTTGTCCATTCTGTTTTGTAACAGTTTGACTATGCTATGTACCAAAACATAACCAAACCACCAGGAAAGTACTTATACCTGCAGTGATAAGTCAGCAGGTTTAATTGTTAGTCATATTATTTTCTGTCTCTCCCTCCACCCAGAACTAGGGAGATGTCTGCCTAGCTTTGACTGGCAGGACGTTCCTCCAGACTTCTCTCTCCCTGGATTCGCTTCCGTTAATGAAACAGTCGAGCACATAAAGGGATATATGGAGTAATCCTTCACACACACTCACACACACATTTCACTCTCAAGCTACTACACATATGCCAATCATTAGGACTATATTGTTTTTATTTCCACTGTGATGTTTCTGTCTCCTCTAGTGGAGGGTCTGGAGCGTAATGACGGCACCGTGCAGAGACCATACCACATGCCCAGGTCTCTGTGGCAAATCCTCCACAAGAGAGACAGCTTTCTCCCTTAATGAATAAACCATCCAGCATATATTTGAGTCTTTTTTCTGTTGTTGTAACTGTAAAACTGTTCTCAACAGCATTTCGACCACTGTTTTGTTCAAAAGAGATCTGACGGGGCGGCCTCTGGACTGATCCAGTTTTGACCGAACGGCAGACACACACTGGATGTTCTGGCAAACATTTACATATCTGGCTGGACCTTAACCATGTTGCTCTGTTTATTTGATACGCCTACTCTTTTCATATACCGCACTGCTTATTGTGTAGGAGTAGGCTTGCTCCTAAATGTGGAGTATATGAGAGGCTTAAGGGGAAGTTGATATATTTAATTGAGTTTTAGTTCTTTGCCAACCTCTCTCATTATGTGTGAAAGATCACATTTCATGGGATGCTACAATATATATTTTTTAATTCCTGAGTGTAATAATGTCAAGATTGGCCACCCTCCTGGACTCCCTCTTTCCGTGGTTTCACGTCTTGCGCTGCAGGCCGCTCCCCCCTGCAGCGTTGGTCAAGACGGGTAGACGCTTACCTGGGATCTCGTCGTTATCAAAATAAACGTGAGCCTGCTTCTTCCGGGAACGACGAGATGCCCGTGTACAGGCGGCCACGACCAAGGCACACAGCAGGGTTTAAATACATGAACTAGAAACGAGGGACAGGTGTACGCAATCAGTGAGGACAAAATGAAACCGTGGAACGGAACAAAACACAAGACATGGAAAACACGGAACATGGAAGGGACTGATCGTGACAATCAGCATAGATTATTTAACACAAAGATTCAGAACTGCTGGTGCTGTGTATTTAATCATCTAATATAGACACCAGTACCTCCACTAAAGCCTGCCATAATGATATCAACATCAAATGCAAAAAAAGTAATTTTGTTTCCAATAGTAAAACCAAAAAAAAAAGCCAAACAAATAAAACGTGATGATGGACATGCGCCTCTTTAAAGGATTTTCTCAAATATATGTAGAATTTATGACTATAACAGAAAACAGCAAAGAGAAAAATGCAAGAATGCATATGGCGAAGGACGTATGGCAAGTATGGCAAATTCCTCCTAAATGTCTATATGGTTCCATCAATGCAATATTTGAAGCTCTATGAAATAAACAAACCAAATTGTTATCAGAACACTCCACTATATTCATGAAAAACACTTTCTCATGTACTCATGGTATAACTCATTTTTACTGTAGGAATTTGGAATAATAAGATGGCAAAATCCTGTTCATGCCTATTCTGTTCCATATATGCAATAGTTGAAGCACTATAAAATACACAATTCATATTGTTATCAAATCCTTCCAATATATTCTTGAAATACACTTTCTTGTGTATCCATACTATTACGTTCCAATGTTTTTACTTTAATTTGGAGTAAAAGGATGGCAAAATCCTCATAAACATGTATTCGTTCCACTATATAATCAGTTTTTGAAACTCTAGAAAACAAACTAGTCAAATTGTTATCAGATCCCTCCACAATATTCATGAAATCCACTTTCTCATGTACCCATGGTATGACTTTCAAGTGTTTTACTGTAGGAAGCTTGAGTAATAGGATGGCAAAATCCTCTTAAACATCTGTTCAGTTCAACATATATCACTACTCGAAGCTCTATAAAATACACAATTCAAATTGTTATAAAATCACTCCACTACGTACTTGAAATAAACTTCCTCCTGTACCCATGATATGACTTTCAGTCATTTTTACTGCAGGAATTTGGAATAATGGAGTAGCAAAATTCTGTCGAATGTCTATTCAGTTCCATATATGTAATAATTGAAGCTCTATAAATAAATCAAATCAAATTGTTATCAGATCACTCCACTAAATTCTTGATATACACTATCTTATGTACCTGTGGTATGACTTTCAGTCATTTTTACAGTAGGAATTTAGAGTAATAGGATGGCAATATCCTGTGAAATGTCTATTCAGTTCACTATATATCACTACATGAAGCTGAGTGAAATGCACAAATCAAATTGTTATCAAATCACTTCATTAAATTCTTGAAATACAGTTTCTCTTGTACTCATGAATGACTTTCAGTCATTTTTACTGTAGGAATTTGGAGTAATAGGATGGCAAAAGCCTGTTAAATATCTATTTGGTTCACTACATATCACTTTTCCTTGTACCCATAATATAATGTTGAATATATTTACTGTAAAAATGTAAAGTATTGGGATGGCAAACTCATGTAAATTGCCTGTTTGGTTATATACATGCAACTTTAGAAAGTCTTTAAAATAAACAAATCAAATTGTTATCACATATCACTACTATACTCTTGAACTACTATACTATACTACTATTCTCATAGTCAGTGTAGACGTAGTTTAGGTAGGGGACGGGAGACGTTGTCACTTAGCCTCACAGGTTACATCTTGGCGATAAGCCTAAGGTTACATTATTATGTAAAGATTATTTTATTATTTGTGTAGCTTTTTTTGTACGTTAAAAGCACAGTAACCACGGACAGTTTAATCGTATAGGCCTAAATATTCGATACAGGACATGGAAAATTGAGCGCGAGCATCCCATAGCATGGAAAGCAGGTGCTCGTGACCAAGCTGCCTTTGTTGATGAGCTAAGAACCAGAACGTGCTGTGACTTCCAACGTCACAATGTGTCAATAACCTGGAATGATGCGTCATAAGAATAGATTATCGAATGCAAGATTATTTTTTACTGAAACATTACACATTGCGGACTCTGTGTGATGGCGCTTATCGAAAGTGCAAGGGAGTGTACTGTAGTCAGCATGCCAGATTATTGCGGTGAGTTTTGTTGTTGTTGTTTTTTCCAGATATAGCCATATGCCAAAGATTTTATGAGAACCCATACGTCAAATACAATGGTTAAAAAAGAAAAAAAATGTACAAAACTAGCTTGTACATTTCATGTTAAAATAATAAATGTTCTTACGTACTTGGTAGGTCTACCTTATATTAAAAACATTTATATAGTGTACGATCTGTAACTGTGTATCAGATCGAAAGCGTATGTGTGCAGAAGGTGTCATAAAAAAAAAAGAAAAGTGTTGTAACGGCCCTAGTGTCGCTGGACAAGGAGCAGGACGGACAGACGTGTATTAACACACGATAAAGAGACCGGCGCTCATATGCAACATAAACAGTGAACATAAAACACGAATACAGATAACGAACTATGTGAACACGAACATGGGCATTGACCGACTAAGATGCACACTCCCACAGCGGTTTAAACACACAGACGTTACAAGACTAAACCATGTGCAGTTGCGCGTTAATTACACAGGCGTGGTTACAAACAAGACTATGAACTCCCACTGCACGCGGCGGGCCGTACCACATGGCTAGTGTGAAGGGGAGCGTTCCATGACAACTGTATATAAAATGTGTTAGACAAAATATAGCGTACCGGTCAAAGGTTCAGACACGCGTGACTGAATATATGTTTTTCAAAGGTTTAAATTCATTCTAATGTAATGGTATATACTTAGAATTTATAGAATATATATATTCTTCAATTCTATCTTCTCAGGGGAACCTCCTCCGTATGAGCCCATTTTCAGGCGACCAGTTAACAAGAGGCGAGTCCGGCAATCTCTCAGTGCTTCTCCGATTTACTCCTCCACATCAGCTGACTTTAAAAAACCATTTAAAGCTCTACACATCATGGATCACAGAATGTCTGTTATTAACGCTATACAAGAACTATACTAAGGCCATAGATCTAGACTAAGACTATAAAGTTATTTCACTTAGCTAAATAACTTTAATACATAATTTAAATCATGCAATGTGTAATAATATTTCTTGTTTTTGTTCAGGAGATGTGCAGACATTATCTGCTGTATTATTTTTGTGGCTGCCATTGTCACCTATATTCTTATTCGCTCCCTGGGTAAGAAACATTTCCAACTACACTTTCATGGGGGAAAAAAAATCATTATTATTGTGGGCTCAAGCGGAAGGTCTTTTACCCATGTATGGCTTGTGAGATATCCTTCTAACGGAGGTTCTAACACAGCGTGGCTGCTTGGAGACTCTCGTCATGTCGTGTTGCCCCAGAACTCCACTGGGATGTTTTGTGGAGCTGGAGTCAATGTGTAAGTCCCTCACATACTGGATAAGTATTTATATCTTCACAGGAATACCAAAACAGCACACCCAGTATGTAAGGAACACCGTCAGTATTCTTTCGAATGGACTTTAGTGAGTCGGACTAGGGTTACAATGGAGCTGTGCAGGTGCAAATCATGTGGAAACATGAAACATCAACAAGACAAGATGGGTTAGACTTTAGCTTTAAGATTTTCATGATTGGCACTGCACAGCAACAAGTGGAACCAATCAAATCACTTGTGTTTAATGATTGTCTCTAAACCAAGGGGTCCAAACTCAGGTCTAGGAGTGTCACAACACTGCAGAGTTTATTGGTTACCCCAGTCCAATTCACCCTCGAAGAAAGAACACTTAGCTGGGTAGTGGTGTGACTCTCCAGCACTGAATCCTGATACACATACTCAAAAAATTGAATAAAAATTGTTTATTTAATTGGCTAATATTCATGTGTCAAGCTGCATTTGTTTCCTGCATCCTCTCGTGTTTCAGTGACAAACCAAACGTCCTCTACTTTGACCTTCTGAAGTGTGCCAGAGCAACGACAGAAATGGACGCCATTCTAGAGGGTCTCCAGTGTCCAACCACTCAAGTGAGATTTCCACACAAATGTCCTGTTGACATTGTACAGAAACCAAACACGTATGTCAGTAGCCTTTTAGAAATATGCACATGAGACTCATTTATTACAAAACAGTTTAGCATGTAGTATGTGAATGCCAGTTTGTAAGTCTGGGGGCTTGGGTCTCCTTTTGCTGCTTGGTTTGGGAGCCTTTTGCTCTATCATGCAATGAACAATGTGTAAATAGTGTAGATAGAAATATAAAAAGCAACACTGTGTTTAGCTACTCAAATAAGATCTCCTTCACTCTGTGTGTTTGTGCGTTGGTTTGCAGGTCTGTGTTAAAAAATGCCCTTCAGAGTTCTGGAAGTTGCCCCCAGAGGCGTATGCCCCAAATGCCCTGCCTAAAGACTTCTTTCAGCAGCAGTATTGTGACCCTAGACTTGACCTCGCCCAAACCACATTGGTAAAACCTCACACTGCAAATAAGCAATGTAACCAGCTTCATCTCTGAGAAATAAACCCTCACCTCACTCTTGACAGAACAGAATTTGTCGTATCAAAAGTCTTTGCAATATGCAACTCTTTGTACATGTAATTCATGCATTGGCTTAGCCACTCACGCATACATAGCATTTGTGCATACATAGCATTCTGCATGTTAATGAGATTTTCACATGCATTTCCACTACAGAGTGTCCAAGACATCCTCAATCAAGAGCTTTGTCCATATTTCTACACGCCAAGTAAACCAGGTAAAGACAGCAGGATTACACAACTACCTGTTAATTTGTCCATTCTGTTTTGTAACAGTTTGACTATGCTATGTACCAAAACATAACCAAACCACCAGGAAAGTACTTATACCTGCAGTGATAAGTCAGCAGGTTTAATTGTTAGTCATATTATTTTCTGTCTCTCCCTCCACCCAGAACTAGGGAGATGTCTGCCTAGCTTTGACTGGCAGGACGTTCCTCCAGACTTCTCTCTCCCTGGATTCGCTTCCGTTAATGAAACAGTCGAGCACATAAAGGGATATATGGAGTAATCCTTCACACACACTCACACACACATTTCACTCTCAAGCTACTACACATATGCCAATCATTAGGACTATATTGTTTTTATTTCCACTGTGATGTTTCTGTCTCCTCTAGTGGAGGGTCTGGAGCGTAATGACGGCACCGTGCAGAGACCATACCACATGCCCAGGTCTCTGTGGCAAATCCTCCACAAGAGAGACAGCTTTCTCCCTTAATGAATAAACCATCCAGCATATATTTGAGTCTTTTTTCTGTTGTTGTAACTGTAAAACTGTTCTCAACAGCATTTCGACCACTGTTTTGTTCAAAAGAGATCTGACGGGGCGGCCTCTGGACTGATCCAGTTTTGACCGAACGGCAGACACACACTGGATGTTCTGGCAAACATTTACATATCTGGCTGGACCTTAACCATGTTGCTCTGTTTATTTGATACGCCTACTCTTTTCATATACCGCACTGCTTATTGTGTAGGAGTAGGCTTGCTCCTAAATGTGGAGTATATGAGAGGCTTAAGGGGAAGTTGATATATTTAATTGAGTTTTAGTTCTTTGCCAACCTCTCTCATTATGTGTGAAAGATCACATTTCATGGGATGCTACAATATATATTTTTTAATTCCTGAGTGTAATAATGTCAAGATTGGCCACCCTCCTGGACTCCCTCTTTCCGTGGTTTCACGTCTTGCGCTGCAGGCCGCTCCCCCCTGCAGCGTTGGTCAAGACGGGTAGACGCTTCTTCCGGGAACGACGAGATGCCCGTGTACAGGCGGCCACGACCAAGGCACACAGCAGGGTTTAAATACATGAACTAGAAACGAGGGACAGGTGTACGCAATCAGTGAGGACAAAATGAAACCGTGGAACGGAACAAAACACAAGACATGGAAAACACGGAACATGGAAGGGACTGATCGTGACAATCAGCATAGATTATTTAACACAAAGATTCAGAACTGCTGGTGCTGTGTATTTAATCATCTAATATAGACACCAGTACCTCCACTAAAGCCTGCCATAATGATATCAACATCAAATGCAAAAAAAGTAATTTTGTTTCCAATAGTAAAACCAAAAAAAAAAGCCAAACAAATAAAACGTGATGATGGACATGCGCCTCTTTAAAGGATTTTCTCAAATATATGTAGAATTTATGACTATAACAGAAAACAGCAAAGAGAAAAATGCAAGAATGCATATGGCGAAGGACGTATGGCAAGTATGGCAAATTCCTCCTAAATGTCTATATGGTTCCATCAATGCAATATTTGAAGCTCTATGAAATAAACAAACCAAATTGTTATCAGAACACTCCACTATATTCATGAAAAACACTTTCTCATGTACTCATGGTATAACTCATTTTTACTGTAGGAATTTGGAATAATAAGATGGCAAAATCCTGTTCATGCCTATTCTGTTCCATATATGCAATAGTTGAAGCACTATAAAATACACAATTCATATTGTTATCAAATCCTTCCAATATATTCTTGAAATACACTTTCTTGTGTATCCATACTATTACGTTCCAATGTTTTTACTTTAATTTGGAGTAAAAGGATGGCAAAATCCTCATAAACATGTATTCGTTCCACTATATAATCAGTTTTTGAAACTCTAGAAAACAAACTAGTCAAATTGTTATCAGATCCCTCCACAATATTCATGAAATCCACTTTCTCATGTACCCATGGTATGACTTTCAAGTGTTTTACTGTAGGAAGCTTGAGTAATAGGATGGCAAAATCCTCTTAAACATCTGTTCAGTTCAACATATATCACTACTCGAAGCTCTATAAAATACACAATTCAAATTGTTATAAAATCACTCCACTACGTACTTGAAATAAACTTCCTCCTGTACCCATGATATGACTTTCAGTCATTTTTACTGCAGGAATTTGGAATAATGGAGTAGCAAAATTCTGTCGAATGTCTATTCAGTTCCATATATGTAATAATTGAAGCTCTATAAATAAATCAAATCAAATTGTTATCAGATCACTCCACTAAATTCTTGATATACACTATCTTATGTACCTGTGGTATGACTTTCAGTCATTTTTACAGTAGGAATTTAGAGTAATAGGATGGCAATATCCTGTGAAATGTCTATTCAGTTCACTATATATCACTACATGAAGCTGAGTGAAATGCACAAATCAAATTGTTATCAAATCACTTCATTAAATTCTTGAAATACAGTTTCTCTTGTACTCATGAATGACTTTCAGTCATTTTTACTGTAGGAATTTGGAGTAATAGGATGGCAAAAGCCTGTTAAATATCTATTTGGTTCACTACATATCACTTTTCCTTGTACCCATAATATAATGTTGAATATATTTACTGTAAAAATGTAAAGTATTGGGATGGCAAACTCATGTAAATTGCCTGTTTGGTTATATACATGCAACTTTAGAAAGTCTTTAAAATAAACAAATCAAATTGTTATCACATATCACTACTATACTCTTGAACTACTATACTATACTACTATTCTCATAGTCAGTGTAGACGTAGTTTAGGTAGGGGACGGGAGACGTTGTCACTTAGCCTCACAGGTTACATCTTGGCGATAAGCCTAAGGTTACATTATTATGTAAAGATTATTTTATTATTTGTGTAGCTTTTTTTGTACGTTAAAAGCACAGTAACCACGGACAGTTTAATCGTATAGGCCTAAATATTCGATACAGGACATGGAAAATTGAGCGCGAGCATCCCATAGCATGGAAAGCAGGTGCTCGTGACCAAGCTGCCTTTGTTGATGAGCTAAGAACCAGAACGTGCTGTGACTTCCAACGTCACAATGTGTCAATAACCTGGAATGATGCGTCATAAGAATAGATTATCGAATGCAAGATTATTTTTTACTGAAACATTACACATTGCGGACTCTGTGTGATGGCGCTTATCGAAAGTGCAAGGGAGTGTACTGTAGTCAGCATGCCAGATTATTGCGGTGAGTTTTGTTGTTGTTGTTTTTTCCAGATATAGCCATATGCCAAAGATTTTATGAGAACCCATACGTCAAATACAATGGTTAAAAAAGAAAAAAAATGTACAAAACTAGCTTGTACATTTCATGTTAAAATAATAAATGTTCTTACGTACTTGGTAGGTCTACCTTATATTAAAAACATTTATATAGTGTACGATCTGTAACTGTGTATCAGATCGAAAGCGTATGTGTGCAGAAGGTGTCATAAAAAAAAAAGAAAAGTGTTGTAACAGCCCTAGTGTCGCTGGACAAGGAGCAGGACGGACAGACGTGTATTAACACACGATAAAGAGACCGGCGCTCATATGCAACATAAACAGTGAACATAAAACACGAATACAGATAACGAACTATGTGAACACGAACATGGGCATTGACCGACTAAGATGCACACTCCCACAGCGGTTTAAACACACAGACGTTACAAGACTAAACCATGTGCAGTTGCGCGTTAATTACACAGGCGTGGTTACAAACAAGACTATGAACTCCCACTGCACGCGGCGGGCCGTACCACATGGCTAGTGTGAAGGGGAGCGTTCCATGACAACTGTATATAAAATGTGTTAGACAAAATATAGCGTACCGGTCAAAGGTTCAGACACGCGTGACTGAATATATGTTTTTCAAAGGTTTAAATTCATTCTAATGTAATGGTATATACTTAGAATTTATAGAATATATATATTCTTCAATTCTATCTTCTCAGGGGAACCTCCTCCGTATGAGCCCATTTTCAGGCGACCAGTTAACAAGAGGCGAGTCCGGCAATCTCTCAGTGCTTCTCCGATTTACTCCTCCACATCAGCTGACTTTAAAAAACCATTTAAAGCTCTACACATCATGGATCACAGAATGTCTGTTATTAACGCTATACAAGAACTATACTAAGGCCATAGATCTAGACTAAGACTATAAAGTTATTTCACTTAGCTAAATAACTTTAATACATAATTTAAATCATGCAATGTGTAATAATATTTCTTGTTTTTGTTCAGGAGATGTGCAGACATTATCTGCTGTATTATTTTTGTGGCTGCCATTGTCACCTATATTCTTATTCGCTCCCTGGGTAAGAAACATTTCCAACTACACTTTCATGGGGGAAAAAAAATCATTATTATTGTGGGCTCAAGCGGAAGGTCTTTTACCCATGTATGGCTTGTGAGATATCCTTCTAACGGAGGTTCTAACACAGCGTGGCTGCTTGGAGACTCCCGTCATGTCGTGTTGCCCCAGAACTCCACTGGGATGTTTTGTGGAGCTGGAGTCAATGTGTAAGTCCCTCACATACTGGATAAGTATTTATATCTTCACAGGAATACCAAAACAGCACACCCAGTATGTAAGGAACACCGTCAGTATTCTTTCGAATGGACTTTAGTGAGTCGGACTAGGGTTACAATGGAGCTGTGCAGGTGCAAATCATGTGGAAACATGAAACATCAACAAGACAAGATGGGTTAGACTTTAGCTTTAAGATTTTCATGATTGGCACTGCACAGCAACAAGTGGAACCAATCAAATCACTTGTGTTTAATGATTGTCTCTAAACCAAGGGGTCCAAACTCAGGTCTAGGAGTGTCACAACACTGCAGAGTTTATTGGTTACCCCAGTCCAATTCACCCTCGAAGAAAGAACACTTAGCTGGGTAGTGGTGTGACTCTCCAGCACTGAATCCTGATACACATACTCAAAAAATTGAATAAAAATTGTTTATTTAATTGGCTAATATTCATGTGTCAAGCTGCATTTGTTTCCTGCATCCTCTCGTGTTTCAGTGACAAACCAAACGTCCTCTACTTTGACCTTCTGAAGTGTGCCAGAGCAACGACAGAAATGGACGCCATTCTAGAGGGTCTCCAGTGTCCAACCACTCAAGTGAGATTTCCACACAAATGTCCTGTTGACATTGTACAGAAACCAAACACGTATGTCAGTAGCCTTTTAGAAATATGCACATGAGACTCATTTATTACAAAACAGTTTAGCATGTAGTATGTGAATGCCAGTTTGTAAGTCTGGGGGCTTGGGTCTCCTTTTGCTGCTTGGTTTGGGAACCTTTTGCTCTATCATGCAATGAACAATGTGTAAATAGTGTAGATAGAAATATAAAAAGCAACACTGTGTTTAGCTACTCAAATAAGATCTCCTTCACTCTGTGTGTTTGTGCGTTGGTTTGCAGGTCTGTGTTAAAAAATGCCCTTCAGAGTTCTGGAAGTTGCCCCCAGAGGCGTATGCCCCAAATGCCCTGCCTAAAGACTTCTTTCAGCAGCAGTATTGTGACCCTAGACTTGACCTCGCCCAAACCACATTGGTAAAACCTCACACTGCAAATAAGCAATGTAACCAGCTTCATCTCTGAGAAATAAACCCTCACCTCACTCTTGACAGAACAGAATTTGTCGTATCAAAAGTCTTTGCAATATGCAACTCTTTGTACATGTAATTCATGCATTGGCTTAGCCACTCACGCATACATAGCATTTGTGCATACATAGCATTCTGCATGTTAATGAGATTTTCACATGCATTTCCACTACAGAGTGTCCAAGACATCCTCAATCAAGAGCTTTGTCCATATTTCTACACGCCAAGTAAACCAGGTAAAGACAGCAGGATTACACAACTACCTGTTAATTTGTCCATTCTGTTTTGTAACAGTTTGACTATGCTATGTACCAAAACATAACCAAACCACCAGGAAAGTACTTATACCTGCAGTGATAAGTCAGCAGGTTTAATTGTTAGTCATATTATTTTCTGTCTCTCCCTCCACCCAGAACTAGGGAGATGTCTGCCTAGCTTTGACTGGCAGGACGTTCCTCCAGACTTCTCTCTCCCTGGATTCGCTTCCGTTAATGAAACAGTCGAGCACATAAAGGGATATATGGAGTAATCCTTCACACACACTCACACACACATTTCACTCTCAAGCTACTACACATTTGCCAATCATCAGGACTATATTGTTTTTATTTCCACTGTGATGTTTCTGTCTCCTCTAGTGGAGGGTCTGGAGCGTAATGACGGCACCGTGCAGAGACCATACCACATGCCCAGGTCTCTGTGGCAAATCCTCCACAAGAGAGACAGCTTTCTCCCTTAATGAATAAACCATCCAGCATATATTTGAGTCTTTTTTCTGTTGTTGTAACTGTAAAACTGTTCTCAACAGCATTTCGACCACTGTTTTGTTCAAAAGAGATCTGACGGGGCGGCCTCTGGACTGATCCAGTTTTGACCGAACGGCAGACACACACTGGATGTTCTGGCAAACATTTACATATCTGGCTGGACCTTAACCATGTTGCTCTGTTTATTTGATACGCCTACTCTTTTCATATACCGCACTGCTTATTGTGTAGGAGTAGGCTTGCTCCTAAATGTGGAGTATATGAGAGGCTTAAGGGGAAGTTGATATATTTAATTGAGTTTTAGTTCTTTGCCAACCTCTCTCATTATGTGTGAAAGATCACATTTCATGGGATGCTACAATATATTTTTTTTAATTCCTGAGTGTAATAATGTCAAGATTGGCCACCATCCTGGACTCCCTCTTTCCGTGGTTTCACGTCTTGCGCTGCAGGCCGCTCCCCCCTGCAAGCGTTGGTCAAGACGGGTAGACGCTTACCTGGGATCTCGTCGTTATCAAAATAAACGTGAGCCTGCTTCTTCCGGGAACGACGAGATGCCCGTGTACAGGCAGCCACGACCAAGGCACACAGCAGGGTTTAAATACATGAACTAGAAACGAGGGACAGGTGTACGCAATCAGTGTGAGGACAAAATGAAACCGTGGAACGGAACAAAACACAAGACATGGAAAACACGGAACATGGAAGGGACTGATCGTGACAATCAGCATAGATTATTTAACACAAAGATTCAGAACTGCTGGTGCTGTGTATTTAATCATCTAATATAGACACCAGTACCTCCACTAAAGCCTGCCATAATGATATCAACATCAAATGCAAAAAAAGTAATTTTGTTTCCAATAGTAAAACCAAAAAAGAAAGCCAAACAAATAAAACGTGATGATGGACATGCGCCTCTTTAAAGGATTTTCTCAATAAATATATGTAGAATTTATGACTATAACAGAAAACAGCAAAGAGAAAAATGCAAGAATGCATATGGCGAAGGACGTATGGCAAGTATGGCAAATTCCTCCTAAATGTCTATATGGTTCCATCAATGCAATATTTGAAGCTCTATGAAATAAACAAACCAAATTGTTATCAGAACACTCCACTATATTCATGAAAAACACTTTCTCATGTACTCATGGTATAACTCATTTTTACTGTAGGAATTTGGAATAATAGGATGGCAAAATCCTGTTCATGCCTATTCTGTTCCATATATGCAATAGTTGAAGCACTATAAAATACACAATTCATATTGTTATCAAATCCTTCCAATATATTCTTGAAATACACTTTCTTGTGTATCCATACTATTACGTTCCAATGTTTTTACTTTAATTTGGAGTAAAAGGATGGCAAAATCCTCATAAACATGTATTCGTTCCACTATATAATCAGTTTTTGAAACTCTAGAAAACAAACTAGTCAAATTGTTATCAGATCCCTCCACAATATTCATGAAATCCACTTTCTCATGTACCCATGGTATGACTTTCAAGTGTTTTACTGTAGGAAGCTTGAGTAATAGGATGGCAAAATCCTCTTAAACATCTGTTCAGTTCAACATATATCACTACTCGAAGATCTATAAAATACACAATTCAAATTGTTATAAAATCACTCCACTACGTACTTGAAATAAACTTCCTCCTGTACCCATGATATGACTTTCAGTCATTTTTACTGCAGGAATTTGGAATAATGGAGTAGCAAAATTCTGTCGAATGTCTATTCAGTTCCATATATGTAATAATTGAAGCTCTATAAATAAATCAAATCAAATTGTTATCAGATCACTCCACTAAATTCTTGATATACACTATCTTATGTACCTGTGGTATGACTTTCAGTCATTTTTACAGTAGGAATTTAGAGTAATAGGATGGCAATATCCTGTGAAATGTCTATTCAGTTCACTATATATCACTACATGAAGCTGAGTGAAATGCACAAATCAAATTGTTATCAAATCACTTCATTAAATTCTTGAAATACAGTTTCTCTTGTACTCATGAATGACTTTCAGTCATTTTTACTGTAGGAATTTGGAGTAATAGGATGGCAAAAGCCTGTTAAATATCTATTTGGTTCACTACATATCACTTTTCCTTGTACCCATAATATAATGTTGAATATATTTACTGTAAAAATTTAAAGTATTGGGATGGCAAACTCATGTAAATTGCCTGTTTGGTTATATACATGCAACTTTAGAAAGTCTTTAAAATAAACAAATCAAATTGTTATCACATATCACTACTATACTCTTGAACTACTATACTATACTACTATTCTCATAGTCAGTGTAGACGTAGTTTAGGTAGGGGACGGGAGACGTTGTCACTTAGCCTCACAGGTTACATCTTGGCGATAAGCCTAAGGTTACATTATTATGTAAAGATTATTTTATTATTTGTGTAGCTTTTTTTGTACGTTAAAAGCACAGTAACCACGGACAGTTTAATCGTATAGGCCTAAATATTCGATACAGGACATGGAAAATTGAGCGCGAGCATCCCATAGCATGGAAAGCAGGTGCTCGTGACCAAGCTGCCTTTGTTGATGAGCTAAGAACCAGAACGTGCTGTGACTTCCAACGTCACAATGTGTCAATAACCTGGAATGATGCGTCATAAGAATAGATTATCGAATGCAAGATTATTTTTTACTGAAACATTACACATTGCGGACTCTGTGTGATGGCGCTTATCGAAAGTGCAAGGGAGTGTACTGTAGTCAGCATGCCAGATTATTGCGGTGAGTTTTGTTGTTGTTGTTTTTTCCAGATATAGCCATATGCCAAAGATTTTATGAGAACCCATACGTCAAATACAATGGTTAAAAAAGAAAAAAAATGTACAAAACTAGCTTGTACATTTCATGTTAAAATAATAAATGTTCTTACGTACTTGGTAGGTCTACCTTATATTAAAAACATTTATATAGTGTACGATCTGTAACTGTGTATCAGATCGAAAGCGTATGTGTGCAGAAGGTGTCATAAAAAAAAAAGAAGTGTTGTAACGGCCCTAGTGTCGCTGGACAAGGAGCAGGACGGACAGACGTGTATTAACACACGATAAAGACACCGGCGCTCATATGCAACATAAACAGTGAACATAAAACACGAATACAGATAACGAACTATGTGAACACGAACATGGGCATTGACCGACTAAGATGCACACTCCCACAGCGGTTTAAACACACAGACGTTACAAGACTAAACCATGTGCAGTTGCGCGTTAATTACACAGGCGTGGTTACAAACAAGACTATGAACTCCCACTGCACGCGGCGGGCCGTACCACATGGCTAGTGTGAAGGGGAGCGTTCCATGACAACTGTATATAAAATGTGTTAGACAAAATATAGCGTACCGGTCAAAGGTTCAGACACGCGTGACTGAATATATGTTTTTCAAAGGTTTAAATTCATTCTAATGTAATGGTATATACTTAGAATTTATAGAATATATATATTCTTCAATTCTATCTTCTCAGGGGAACCTCCTCCGTATGAGCCCATTTTCAGGCGACCAGTTAACAAGAGGCGAGTCCGGCAATCTCTCAGTGCTTCTCCGATTTACTCCTCCACATCAGCTGACTTTAAAAAACCATTTAAAGCTCTACACATCATGGATCACAGAATGTCTGTTATTAACGCTATACAAGAACTATACTAAGGCCATAGATCTAGACTAAGACTATAAAGTTATTTCACTTAGCTAAATAACTTTAATACATAATTTAAATCATGCAATGTGTAATAATATTTCTTGTTTTTGTTCAGGAGATGTGCAGACATTATCTGCTGTATTATTTTTGTGGCTGCCATTGTCACCTATATTCTTATTCGCTCCCTGGGTAAGAAACATTTCCAACTACACTTTCATGGGGGAAAAAAAATCATTATTATTGTGGGCTCAAGCGGAAGGTCTTTTACCCATGTATGGCTTGTGAGATATCCTTCTAACGGAGGTTCTAACACAGCGTGGCTGCTTGGAGACTCTCGTCATGTCGTGTTGCCCCAGAACTCCACTGGGATGTTTTGTGGAGCTGGAGTCAATGTGTAAGTCCCTCACATACTGGATAAGTATTTATATCTTCACAGGAATACCAAAACAGCACACCCAGTATGTAAGGAACACCGTCAGTATTCTTTCGAATGGACTTTAGTGAGTCGGACTAGGGTTACAATGGAGCTGTGCAGGTGCAAATCATGTGGAAACATGAAACATCAACAAGACAAGATGGGTTAGACTTTAGCTTTAAGATTTTCATGATTGGCACTGCACAGCAACAAGTGGAACCAATCAAATCACTTGTGTTTAATGATTGTCTCTAAACCAAGGGGTCCAAACTCAGGTCTAGGAGTGTCACAACACTGCAGAGTTTATTGGTTACCCCAGTCCAATTCACCCTCGAAGAAAGAACACTTAGCTGGGTAGTGGTGTGACTCTCCAGCACTGAATCCTGATACACATACTCAAAAAATTGAATAAAAATTGTTTATTTAATTGGCTAATATTCATGTGTCAAGCTGCATTTGTTTCCTGCATCCTCTCGTGTTTCAGTGACAAACCAAACGTCCTCTACTTTGACCTTCTGAAGTGTGCCAGAGCAACGACAGAAATGGACGCCATTCTAGAGGGTCTCCAGTGTCCAACCACTCAAGTGAGATTTCCACACAAATGTCCTGTTGACATTGTACAGAAACCAAACACGTATGTCAGTAGCCTTTTAGAAATATGCACATGAGACTCATTTATTACAAAACAGTTTAGCATGTAGTATGTGAATGCCAGTTTGTAAGTCTGGGGGCTTGGGTCTCCTTTTGCTGCTTGGTTTGGGAGCCTTTTGCTCTATCATGCAATGAACAATGTGTAAATAGTGTAGATAGAAATATAAAAAGCAACACTGTGTTTAGCTACTCAAATAAGATCTCCTTCACTCTGTGTGTTTGTGCGTTGGTTTGCAGGTCTGTGTTAAAAAATGCCCTTCAGAGTTCTGGAAGTTGCCCCCAGAGGCGTATGCCCCAAATGCCCTGCCTAAAGACTTCTTTCAGCAGCAGTATTGTGACCCTAGACTTGACCTCGCCCAAACCACATTGGTAAAACCTCACACTGCAAATAAGCAATGTAACCAGCTTCATCTCTGAGAAATAAACCCTCACCTCACTCTTGACAGAACAGAATTTGTCGTATCAAAAGTCTTTGCAATATGCAACTCTTTGTACATGTAATTCATGCATTGGCTTAGCCACTCACGCATACATAGCATTTGTGCATACATAGCATTCTGCATGTTAATGACATTTTCACATGCATTTCCACTACAGAGTGTCCAAGACATCCTCAATCAAGAGCTTTGTCCATATTTCTACACGCCAAGTAAACCAGGTAAAGACAGCAGGATTACACAACTACCTGTTAATTTGTCCATTCTGTTTTGTAACAGTTTGACTATGCTATGTACCAAAACATAACCAAACCACCAGGAAAGTACTTATACCTGCAGTGATAAGTCAGCAGGTTTAATTGTTAGTCATATTATTTTCTGTCTCTCCCTCCACCCAGAACTAGGGAGATGTCTGCCTAGCTTTGACTGGCAGGACGTTCCTCCAGACTTCTCTCTCCCTGGATTCGCTTCCGTTAATGAAACAGTCGAGCACATAAAGGGATATATGGAGTAATCCTTCACACACACTCACACACACATTTCACTCTCAAGCTACTACACATATGCCAATCATCAGGACTATATTGTTTTTATTTCCACTGTGATGTTTCTGTCTCCTCTAGTGGAGGGTCTGGAGCGTAATGACGGCACCGTGCAGAGACCATACCACATGCCCAGGTCTCTGTGGCAAATCCTCCACAAGAGAGACAGCTTTCTCCCTTAATGAATAAACCATCCAGCATATATTTGAGTCTTTTTTCTGTTGTTGTAACTGTAAAACTGTTCTCAACAGCATTTCGACCACTGTTTTGTTCAAAAGAGATCTGACGGGGCGGCCTCTGGACTGATCCAGTTTTGACCGAACGGCAGACACACACTGGATGTTCTGGCAAACATTTACATATCTGGCTGGACCTTAACCATGTTGCTCTGTTTATTTGATACGCCTACTCTTTTCATATACCGCACTGCTTATTGTGTAGGAGTAGGCTTGCTCCTAAATGTGGAGTATATGAGAGGCTTAAGGGGAAGTTGATATATTTAATTGAGTTTTAGTTCTTTGCCAACCTCTCTCATTATGTGTGAAAGATCACATTTCATGGGATGCTACAAAATATATAGTTTTTAATTCCTGAGTGTAATAATGTCAAGATTGGCCACCCTCCTGGACTCCCTCTTTCCGTGGTTTCACGTCTTGCGCTGCAGGCCGCTCCCCCCTGCAGCGTTGGTCAAGACGGGTAGACGCTTACCTGGGATCTCGTCGTTATCAAAATAAACGTGAGCCTGCTTCTTCCGGGAACGACGAGATGCCCGTGTACAGGCAGCCACGACCAAGGCACACAGCAGGGTTTAAATACATGAACTAGAAACGAGGGACAGGTGTACGCAATCAGTGTGAGGACAAAATGAAACCGTGGAACGGAACAAAACACAAGACATGGAAAACACGGAACATGGAAGGGACTGATCGTGACAATCAGCATAGATTATTTAACACAAAGATTCAGAACTGCTGGTGCTGTGTATTTAATCATCTAATATAGACACCAGTACCTCCACTAAAGCCTGCCATAATGATATCAACATCAAATGCAAAAAAAGTAATTTTGTTTCCAATAGTAAAACCAAAAAAAAAAGCCAAACAAATAAAACGTGATGATGGACATGCGCCTCTTTAAAGGATTTTCTCAATAAATATATGTAGAATTTATGACTATAACAGAAAACAGCAAAGAGAAAAATGCAAGAATGCATATGGCGAAGGACGTATGGCAAGTATGGCAAATTCCTCCTAAATGTCTATATGGTTCCATCAATGCAATATTTGAAGCTCTATGAAATAAACAAACCAAATTGTTATCAGAACACTCCACTATATTCATGAAAAACACTTTCTCATGTACTCATGGTATAACTCATTTTTACTGTAGGAATTTGGAATAATAGGATGGCAAAATCCTGTTCATGCCTATTCTGTTCCATATATGCAATAGTTGAAGCACTATAAAATACACAATTCATATTGTTATCAAATCCTTCCAATATATTCTTGAAATACACTTTCTTGTGTATCCATACTATTACGTTCCAATGTTTTTACTTTAATTTGGAGTAAAAGGATGGCAAAATCCTCATAAACATGTATTCGTTCCACTATATAATCAGTTTTTGAAACTCTAGAAAACAAACTAGTCAAATTGTTATCAGATCCCTCCACAATATTCATGAAATCCACTTTCTCATGTACCCATGGTATGACTTTCAAGTGTTTTACTGTAGGAAGCTTGAGTAATAGGATGGCAAAATCCTCTTAAACATCTGTTCAGTTCAACATATATCACTACTCGAAGATCTATAAAATACACAATTCAAATTGTTATAAAATCACTCCACTACGTACTTGAAATAAACTTCCTCCTGTACCCATGATATGACTTTCAGTCATTTTTACTGCAGGAATTTGGAATAATGGAGTAGCAAAATTCTGTCGAATGTCTATTCAGTTCCATATATGTAATAATTGAAGCTCTATAAATAAATCAAATCAAATTGTTATCAGATCACTCCACTAAATTCTTGATATACACTATCTTATGTACCTGTGGTATGACTTTCAGTCATTTTTACAGTAGGAATTTAGAGTAATAGGATGGCAATATCCTGTGAAATGTCTATTCAGTTCACTATATATCACTACATGAAGCTGAGTGAAATGCACAAATCAAATTGTTATCAAATCACTTCATTAAATTCTTGAAATACAGTTTCTCTTGTACTCATGAATGACTTTCAGTCATTTTTACTGTAGGAATTTGGAGTAATAGGATGGCAAAAGCCTGTTAAATATCTATTTGGTTCACTACATATCACTTTTCCTTGTACCCATAATATAATGTTGAATATATTTACTGTAAAAATTTAAAGTATTGGGATGGCAAACTCATGTAAATTGCCTGTTTGGTTATATACATGCAACTTTAGAAAGTCTTTAAAATAAACAAATCAAATTGTTATCACATATCACTACTATACTCTTGAACTACTATACTATACTACTATTCTCATAGTCAGTGTAGACGTAGTTTAGGTAGGGGACGGGAGACGTTGTCACTTAGCCTCACAGGTTACATCTTGGCGATAAGCCTAAGGTTACATTATTATGTAAAGATTATTTTATTATTTGTGTAGCTTTTTTTGTACGTTAAAAGCACAGTAACCACGGACAGTTTAATCGTATAGGCCTAAATATTCGATACAGGACATGGAAAATTGAGCGCGAGCATCCCATAGCATGGAAAGCAGGTGCTCGTGACCAAGCTGCCTTTGTTGATGAGCTAAGAACCAGAACGTGCTGTGACTTCCAACGTCACAATGTGTCAATAACCTGGAATGATGCGTCATAAGAATAGATTATCGAATGCAAGATTATTTTTTACTGAAACATTACACATTGCGGACTCTGTGTGATGGCGCTTATCGAAAGTGCAAGGGAGTGTACTGTAGTCAGCATGCCAGATTATTGCGGTGAGTTTTGTTGTTGTTGTTTTTTCCAGATATAGCCATATGCCAAAGATTTTATGAGAACCCATACGTCAAATACAATGGTTAAAAAAGAAAAAAAATGTACAAAACTAGCTTGTACATTTCATGTTAAAATAATAAATGTTCTTACGTACTTGGTAGGTCTACCTTA
This sequence comes from Electrophorus electricus, assembly GCF_041902795.1. Lineage (NCBI taxonomy): Eukaryota > Metazoa > Chordata > Actinopteri > Gymnotiformes > Gymnotidae > Electrophorus > Electrophorus electricus. Next base: position 4,882 of record NW_027658725.1, on the reverse strand, counting down.
TATTAAAAACATTTATATAGTGTACGATCTGTAACTGTGTATCAGATCGAAAGCGTATGTGTGCAGAAGGTGTCATAAAAAAAAAGAAAAGTGTTGTAACGGCCCTAGTGTCGCTGGACAAGGAGCAGGACGGACAGACGTGTATTAACACACGATAAAGACACCGGCGCTCATATGCAACATAAACAGTGAACATAAAACACGAATACAGATAACGAACTATGTGAACACGAACATGGGCATTGACCGACTAAGATGCACACTCCCACAGCGGTTTAAACACACAGACGTTACAAGACTAAACCATGTGCAGTTGCGCGTTAATTACACAGGCGTGGTTACAAACAAGACTATGAACTCCCACTGCACGCGGCGGGCCGTACCACATGGCTAGTGTGAAGGGGAGCGTTCCATGACAACTGTATATAAAATGTGTTAGACAAAATATAGCGTACCGGTCAAAGGTTCAGACACGCGTGACTGAATATATGTTTTTCAAAGGTTTAAATTCATTCTAATGTAATGGTATATACTTAGAATTTATAGAATATATATATTCTTCAATTCTATCTTCTCAGGGGAACCTCCTCCGTATGAGCCCATTTTCAGGCGACCAGTTAACAAGAGGCGAGTCCGGCAATCTCTCAGTGCTTCTCCGATTTACTCCTCCACATCAGCTGACTTTAAAAAACCATTTAAAGCTCTACACATCATGGATCACAGAATGTCTGTTATTAACGCTATACAAGAACTATACTAAGGCCATAGATCTAGACTAAGACTATAAAGTTATTTCACTTAGCTAAATAACTTTAATACATAATTTAAATCATGCAATGTGTAATAATATTTCTTGTTTTTGTTCAGGAGATGTGCAGACATTATCTGCTGTATTATTTTTGTGGCTGCCATTGTCACCTATATTCTTATTCGCTCCCTGGGTAAGAAACATTTCCAACTACACTTTCATGGGGGAAAAAAATCATTATTATTGTGGGCTCAAGCGGAAGGTCTTTTACCCATGTATGGCTTGTGAGATATCCTTCTAACGGAGGTTCTAACACAGCGTGGCTGCTTGGAGACTCTCGTCATGTCGTGTTGCCCCAGAACTCCACTGGGATGTTTTGTGGAGCTGGAGTCAATGTGTAAGTCCCTCACATACTGGATAAGTATTTATATCTTCACAGGAATACCAAAACAGCACACCCAGTATGTAAGGAACACCGTCAGTATTCTTTCGAATGGACTTTAGTGAGTCGGACTAGGGTTACAATGGAGCTGTGCAGGTGCAAATCATGTGGAAACATGAAACATCAACAAGACAAGATGGGTTAGACTTTAGCTTTAAGATTTTCATGATTGGCACTGCACAGCAACAAGTGGAACCAATCAAATCACTTGTGTTTAATGATTGTCTCTAAACCAAGGGGTCCAAACTCAGGTCTAGGAGTGTCACAACACTGCAGAGTTTATTGGTTACCCCAGTCCAATTCACCCTCGAAGAAAGAACACTTAGCTGGGTAGTGGTGTGACTCTCCAGCACTGAATCCTGATACACATACTCAAAAAATTGAATAAAAATTGTTTATTTAATTGGCTAATATTCATGTGTCAAGCTGCATTTGTTTCCTGCATCCTCTCGTGTTTCAGTGACAAACCAAACGTCCTCTACTTTGACCTTCTGAAGTGTGCCAGAGCAACGACAGAAATGGACGCCATTCTAGAGGGTCTCCAGTGTCCAACCACTCAAGTGAGATTTCCACACAAATGTCCTGTTGACATTGTACAGAAACCAAACACGTATGTCAGTAGCCTTTTAGAAATATGCACATGAGACTCATTTATTACAAAACAGTTTAGCATGTAGTATGTGAATGCCAGTTTGTAAGTCTGGGGGCTTGGGTCTCCTTTTGCTGCTTGGTTTGGGAGCCTTTTGCTCTATCATGCAATGAACAATGTGTAAATAGTGTAGATAGAAATATAAAAAGCAACACTGTGTTTAGCTACTCAAATAAGATCTCCTTCACTCTGTGTGTTTGTGCGTTGGTTTGCAGGTCTGTGTTAAAAAATGCCCTTCAGAGTTCTGGAAGTTGCCCCCAGAGGCGTATGCCCCAAATGCCCTGCCTAAAGACTTCTTTCAGCAGCAGTATTGTGACCCTAGACTTGACCTCGCCCAAACCACATTGGTAAAACCTCACACTGCAAATAAGCAATGTAACCAGCTTCATCTCTGAGAAATAAACCCTCACCTCACTCTTGACAGAACAGAATTTGTCGTATCAAAAGTCTTTGCAATATGCAACTCTTTGTACATGTAATTCATGCATTGGCTTAGCCACTCACGCATACATAGCATTTGTGCATACATAGCATTCTGCATGTTAATGAGATTTTCACATGCATTTCCACTACAGAGTGTCCAAGACATCCTCAATCAAGAGCTTTGTCCATATTTCTACACGCCAAGTAAACCAGGTAAAGACAGCAGGATTACACAACTACCTGTTAATTTGTCCATTCTGTTTTGTAACAGTTTGACTATGCTATGTACCAAAACATAACCAAACCACCAGGAAAGTACTTATACCTGCAGTGATAAGTCAGCAGGTTTAATTGTTAGTCATATTATTTTCTGTCTCTCCCTCCACCCAGAACTAGGGAGATGTCTGCCTAGCTTTGACTGGCAGGACGTTCCTCCAGACTTCTCTCTCCCTGGATTCGCTTCCGTTAATGAAACAGTCGAGCACATAAAGGGATATATGGAGTAATCCTTCACACACACTCACACACACATTTCACTCTCAAGCTACTACACATATGCCAATCATCAGGACTATATTGTTTTTATTTCCACTGTGATGTTTCTGTCTCCTCTAGTGGAGGGTCTGGAGCGTAATGACGGCACCGTGCAGAGACCATACCACATGCCCAGGTCTCTGTGGCAAATCCTCCACAAGAGAGACAGCTTTCTCCCTTAATGAATAAACCATCCAGCATATATTTGAGTCTTTTTTCTGTTGTTGTAACTGTAAAACTGTTCTCAACAGCATTTCGACCACTGTTTTGTTCAAAAGAGATCTGACGGGGCGGCCTCTGGACTGATCCAGTTTTGACCGAACGGCAGACACACACTGGATGTTCTGGCAAACATTTACATATCTGGCTGGACCTTAACCATGTTGCTCTGTTTATTTGATACGCCTACTCTTTTCATATACCGCACTGCTTATTGTGTAGGAGTAGGCTTGCTCCTAAATGTGGAGTATATGAGAGGCTTAAGGGGAAGTTGATATATTTAATTGAGTTTTAGTTCTTTGCCAACCTCTCTCATTATGTGTGAAAGATCACATTTCATGGGATGCTACAAAATATATAGTTTTTAATTCCTGAGTGTAATAATGTCAAGATTGGCCACCCTCCTGGACTCCCTCTTTCCGTGGTTTCACGTCTTGCGCTGCAGGCCGCTCCCCCCTGCAGCGTTGGTCAAGACGGGTAGACGCTTACCTGGGATCTCGTCGTTATCAAAATAAACGTGAGCCTGCTTCTTCCGGGAACGACGAGATGCCCGTGTACAGGCAGCCACGACCAAGGCACACAGCAGGGTTTAAATACATGAACTAGAAACGAGGGACAGGTGTACGCAATCAGTGTGAGGACAAAATGAAACCGTGGAACGGAACAAAACACAAGACATGGAAAACACGGAACATGGAAGGGACTGATCGTGACAATCAGCATAGATTATTTAACACAAAGATTCAGAACTGCTGGTGCTGTGTATTTAATCATCTAATATAGACACCAGTACCTCCACTAAAGCCTGCCATAATGATATCAACATCAAATGCAAAAAAAGTAATTTTGTTTCCAATAGTAAAACCAAAAAAAAAAGCCAAACAAATAAAACGTGATGATGGACATGCGCCTCTTTAAAGGATTTTCTCAATAAATATATGTAGAATTTATGACTATAACAGAAAACAGCAAAGAGAAAAATGCAAGAATGCATATGGCGAAGGACGTATGGCAAGTATGGCAAATTCCTCCTAAATGTCTATATGGTTCCATCAATGCAATATTTGAAGCTCTATGAAATAAACAAACCAAATTGTTATCAGAACACTCCACTATATTCATGAAAAACACTTTCTCATGTACTCATGGTATAACTCATTTTTACTGTAGGAATTTGGAATAATAGGATGGCAAAATCCTGTTCATGCCTATTCTGTTCCATATATGCAATAGTTGAAGCACTATAAAATACACAATTCATATTGTTATCAAATCCTTCCAATATATTCTTGAAATACACTTTCTTGTGTATCCATACTATTACGTTCCAATGTTTTTACTTTAATTTGGAGTAAAAGGATGGCAAAATCCTCATAAACATGTATTCGTTCCACTATATAATCAGTTTTTGAAACTCTAGAAAACAAACTAGTCAAATTGTTATCAGATCCCTCCACAATATTCATGAAATCCACTTTCTCATGTACCCATGGTATGACTTTCAAGTGTTTTACTGTAGGAAGCTTGAGTAATAGGATGGCAAAATCCTCTTAAACATCTGTTCAGTTCAACATATATCACTACTCGAAGATCTATAAAATACACAATTCAAATTGTTATAAAATCACTCCACTACGTACTTGAAATAAACTTCCTCCTGTACCCATGATATGACTTTCAGTCATTTTTACTGCAGGAATTTGGAATAATGGAGTAGCAAAATTCTGTCGAATGTCTATTCAGTTCCATATATGTAATAATTGAAGCTCTATAAATAAATCAAATCAAATTGTTATCAGATCACTCCACTAAATTCTTGATATACACTATCTTATGTACCTGTGGTATGACTTTCAGTCATTTTTAC